>NW_026636843.1:0-1271247 GCF_028554395.1 Pezoporus wallicus
GCCACCTGGTCGGTCAACACCAGAGGATCTGCCAACAGGGCCAGCCCAGCCCAGTCAGAACTTTTACATATTGTAGAGGGGGACAAAGTTCCCGTGGTGCATATGAAGAATTTGCTGGGGAAGACAGTCTGGGTTATTCCTGCTTCAGGCAACGGCAAACCCACTCGTGGGATTGCTTTTGCTCAGGGACCTGGATATACTTGGTGGGTAATGTGGGAAGATGGGGAAGTCTGACGTATACCTCAAGGGGATTTGATTTTAGGGGAAAACAGCCAATGAACTTAATTGTATGCTGTTGCCTGCTGTGTAATACTTTTATAGCCCATCAACTAGATGTCTCCAGGTCACCAGCGACTAGCCCTGACTTCCCTCCAACCATCATCCCAACAGAGAATGAACTTTGATAGAACCAGATGAGTTCTGCAGTAAAGGAACAACCAGCATCAGCAGACAATGATCCAATACTGCACACAGCCTTTCCTGCCCTGAAAGATTGTTACAAGAGGTGGAACCTGACCTCATGGACCGAATGGACTCGGCAGCATTATAGTTGTTGGTCCATGCACTAAGAAAATGATCTCTTCCTCTTGGTCTGTATGTATATGGATGTACATATGTGGGAGAGTGATGGTGTATTCAAAATGTGGGATATGAGCATGACGTGAATGGTATGGAATAAGGGGTGGATAATGTCCTGGGTTCAGCAGTAGCAGTCATGTTTCTCCTTTGTGTTAACTGGTGCAGTGCTGTGTTTTGACTTCCAGCCTGGGAACAGTGCTGGTGATACCAATGTTTTCAGTTGTTGCTAAGTGATGTTTACCCTGACCAAGGACTTTGTGAGGCTCATGCTCTGCCAGGGAGGAGGGGAAGCTGTGAGGAAGCAGAGACGAGGTGCCTGACCCAGGTGTCATGCCCAGGGTGGGGGGTAACTGGGAGTTCCCTGGAAAGACACGGGCTTCCAGGGGGGACTCTTTTCTTGGCCGGTGGTATTGTATTCTCTTCCCTTGTTATTTTCTCTTAGCATTGTTGTCGTTGGTAGTAGCGGTGGTGATTTGTGTTGTACATTGGTTGCTGGACTGTTCTTGTCTCAACCCGTGGGATTTGCTCTCTTTCGATCCTCCTCCTCGCTCCTGGGGGGAGGGACCGGGGGGGGGGGGGGGGGGGGGGGTCGATTGCTCTCAGCCTGGCACCACTCCTCACTGGGAGTGAGTGAACCAGCTGTCTGGCTAGGGTTTAAACCACAACAGAGCCACTCTCAAAAATTATTCTGACACTAAATGAATGGAAGGGTCAATGCATGCATGAAAAATTACCTTGCTCATTTAACTGCTTCATATCAGAGAGTCATGGATCAAGGACTTTATCGGTAAATGATTTTGTCTGATGTTGGGTTAACAAAATCAGGGAGGGAAAACTTGAAGAAATAACTACAAAACCCAAGGGAAGCTAAGCTATTTTCCTGTGATGAAAAAAAACACAACAAAAGAACCCACAAAGAAACAGGAAGAGAAATAGGACTGACAAGAGAAAATTCTTGACTTGCGCAAATTAGCACACCTCACCTGTTAGATGAGAAACTACTATAATTTACATGGCAAAAAGTAATGTGACATGATAACAAGGAATTAATCTAGTCAATAGAATTGAGAAGTAGAACCAGATTTCACCACTGATTTCTGATGGTACTGCTGTCTGATCAGGTGTAATTTCAAGATGATTATGACAAAGAATTTTTCTGGCATACAGTAGACTGAAGAAAAGTCAGGTGAGCTGGGAACCTACTAAAAATATTATACCATTGTAGTATTACGATTTCGTTAATAGACGTATTTACAGGTTATATCTCTGAATGATAGAGAATCAGGTACTCTTCTGGAAAGTCATTTGAAAGATGGTTGCATTTTAAGTGTGAAAAAAGGTGAAAATGCATGCCTCTGTGGATTTTTTCTTTGCCCCATCCAAATGGGTTATAGCGAAATGGGTGGAGTTCTGAAAGAGCCATTGGTTTTACAGTTTACTTAGCATCATTCGTGCATGAAGGATTGACAAAGAAACATGAGACTTTCTCCATTTTGTTCTTCTATTCCCAAGGAGAAAAATTCTGGTATTTTTGATCTCAATTGGGTTTAACTAGTCACTTTTCTTCTGTTACACATTGCAGTATTATTTTATTATTTTATGATGTTGCTAGCTATTCTATTAACCTAACATTACTATTATTTTACTTTGGATGTTAGTAAACAATCTAGGATTGACAAATTTAGCTAATCTGTTGCTGCCAAAAAAAAAAAAAATTGTGGCTGCTAAAATGAGCAAGAGATTGCTCAACATTATGCATCAGTGCATCCTGTCTTACCTTTTCTGCTGATAGTCTCATAATTCTTTGTCTGCCTCTGATTTTAGTTAAGACATATGCCTGAAACACGTTTCTTTTTGTTCTGGGAAAATTTTGGATGAAAACTGCAGGATCTGTAGATACATTGCCAAATTGTTTTAGGCTGATGTCAGTCATAGTTTCAAAGGTTTTCTGAATTTCCATTTAGCAAGAGAGCAGGAACCTGCACACATTTTAATTCTAGTTCAATATTTAGATTTTAAATAAATATTTCACAACACTGATATTTTTTTAGCTTTTAACTGCATCCAGTTAAAACTTTGTAATATTGGGACAGGTAATCCTCATACGAAAAATACGTCATACAAAACAATTATTAACACCTGTGAGCTAGCTGAAACTCATCATTATTTTCAGCTGAACCTTGTAAGAAATTATCATTAAAACTGGCATGCCCCATCTGTTGTAAAGTGTTGTGGGAATCACAGGCTTATATTATTTCAGGAGTAATGGTTTAGTGAGATGTATTTACAAATGCTGAATTGCTATGCCTTTACTCTGAACAGTAAGAAAGTTTCAGCTTAGTACAGATGCTGTGTATGATATATTTTACCCTATCATGGTTTTTTCTTGGAAAAAAAATAAGAAAGAAATACTAAAAATAGTGATAGTAAAAACTAAATAGAAAACAAGGAAAGAAACAAGGATTAACACAGGTGATTATATGGCTCAGAGGGGATTACAGAATTAAGATAAAAGAATATTTAACTATACACAAACATACACATCAATGCATACACTTATTTATATGTGCATGTACATGTGTGCACACGTGTGTGTCAGTTAGTCAAATATGATACAGCCTGTCCTGGTTTCAGCTGGGATAAAGTTAATTTTCTTCCTGGTGGCTGGTGGAGTGCTGTGCTTTGGCTTTAGTTTGGGAATAATGCTGATAACACACTGGTATTTTAGTTGCTGCTAAGTAATGGCTGCCGTGTTCAAGGACTCTTCAGTTTCCAATGCTCTGCCAGTGAAGAGGGGCACAAGAAGCAGGGAGGGACCAGAGACAGGACACCTGACCCAAACTAGCCTAAGGGATATTGCATACCACAGTACATCATGCCAAGTATAGAAACTAGAGGGAGTCGGTTGGGAAGGGCCAACTGATGCTCTGGGCTGGGCATTGGTCAGCAGGTGCTGAGCAATTGTATTATGCATCACTATAGTACTTTCTTTGTTTTGTTTTGTTTTGTTTTGTTTTGTTTTTTTTCTTCCTTGTGAGAAGGACTTATGTTGGATAAGTTCATGAAGAATGGTCTCTCACTGGAGGGAGCTCACACTGTTGCAGGGAAAGAGTGTGAGGAGTCCTTCCTTAAGGAGACAATGTATGATCAACTGACCACAACCCCCATTCCCTGTGCCACTTGGGGAAAAGGTACAGAATGCAGGGATAAAGTTAAGCTCAGGAAGTAGGGAAGGGTGGAGGGAATGCATTTTAAGATTTGGGTTTATTTCTCATTATACTACTCTGTTTAGATTGATGATAAACTAAAGTTGAGTCTGTTTTTCCTCTGACAGTAATTGGCGAGTGATCTCTCCCTGTCCTTATCTTGACCCATAAGCCCTTCCTGAAATTTTTCTCCCCTGTCCAGCTGAGGAGGGTAGTGATAAAGAGGCTTAGGCGGGCACCTGCCATTCAGCCATGGTCAAACACCATGCAGTGCAAATCCTTTCAGGTGAAGAAAGTAAGTTAATCTGGAATGATCTGATTTCTTCAGCAGTCAGGCACAAAGAGAAAACAGGCAAAACCACCAAAACAGAACACCAAGAGTTTTTTTGTTTGGTTGTTTTTTTTTCACTCGTGAGACAATGCAGTAATATTCAATCCTCTGCCTGGTTTTTGAAAGAAGCAGGGTTAAAAAATATTTCCAGAGAAAACACTGTAGTGTTGTATTGCTCATATTTAAAAAAATACCTAGTTGCTCCCTCCCCTCCCCCCCCCAAAAAAAAAATGTAGACAGTTATTGGAAACACATCCTTATTGTCAGTCATTTCATACAAGAAAGTCTGGGTAGTTAAAGGATCAGTATGCTGATGGCTTTAAATCCTCTTCTAGCAACCAAATCCTCTCATGAAATGTGTTGAAGGCTTGGGACGATGACCTTTACTTTTATGGCTCAAATTAATCAGGTAGCTATGACCCAAAATTAATTGCAGATATAGTGAGGTTTCTTGAACTTATGTCCTTTGTGAATTTAACTTTGACTCTTCAAAGCACAGAATGAATAATGTTAGCCACTGTGATGGATAGACAATCTTAGCTTGGTTTCTTAAGGAAGCAAGATTTTCTCAATTACATTCTGTTAATCTGGCTGTCTCCTATCTCTAAATGCTTTTGAACACGTTAGTCAATTTTAACCTAATTTGATAAAGAAGTATGATAGTGAATGAATATTTAACAAAATTTCTGAAACTGCACTCTAAGTAAAAGAAAACTAAAAAAGAAAACTAGAACTTTGCTAACACAATAGTGTGAAGTCAAAAAGAATCTATTCTATTTGCTCTATTACTATCCACCAGAAACATGAACTTGCCCCTGGCCAGCCTCCTCCAACGCATTTTACAGATATACACATGTGGTGGCACAGGTTACAGGCAGACACACACACCACTCACGCAATCACTGACAGCACCAGTAACCTCATTTTTCTCTCCTCTCTGGCTGAGCAGGATGGAGATTAATAATGAAAATATAGATATATATGTACAAGGTGGATCCCTCCATCTACTGAGTTCAGATATTCAGTCTGCCCTGTAGCTGTTGTTGGATCCCAGTCTCTCCAGTTGCTGGCTTCCCAGGTCCTAACAGCCAGACAAGGCATAGCCCAGACCCCTTAGTCTGACTCATCTTGTTGAGTTTCACACCTGGACTCACGGGACAGTTCTGGGAGGGGACTGGACAATATGTTTATTCATCCTTAATGAGTTCTCAATGTCGGATCCTGTGTGTCTTTGTATCTCTGTGCTCCAGATTTGGAGATGGAACTTTAGTGGGCTGATATGGTTTAAGCCCGGCTGGCAACCCAGAACCACGCAGCTGCTTGCTCACCCCCCCTGTTCTTCCTCCCCCTGCTCCCAGAGGGATGGGGAGGAGAATCAAAAGAATGTAACTCCCACAGGTTGAGATAAGAACAGCCCAGTAACTAAGGTATAACACAAACCACTACTGCTACCACCAATAATAATAATGATAAGGGAAATAGCAAGGGAAGAGAATACAACTGCTCTCTTATCACTTTAAACGAAACATCTCTTGAGAATAGAATCCTATATTTGTGTGAAGAATATATACAGCCTCTACAAAAGTTATATTTTTGGTATGCTGAGTGGGCATTTAACATTAGGTATTGCTAATTTATGACAGTTGTATCTAAATATCATAGTAGAAATGTTCTTAGCAGTGCCCTTAATTAATGAGAAGACTGTCCCCTCAATCATTAAAGGGTTTCTGTTTCCTTTCCCAAAATATAATGGCCATCTTTGCTTTAATATCCTCTCAGTTAAGCCTCTAGTTTTGCTACAACAAATCATAATGGATTATGTTGCTAGAACATCTGCCTGTCAGGGAAAAATGAAGAGAACATTAAATTTTGCTCAAAACTGTGCTGTTCATTTGTTTTACTTTGTCCATCAACTACAACTCTAATTCACATTCTAGGTTGTGAGGCAGGTCAAGATAAGGAACAAACTGTATTGTTACAAATTTACACCTGAAGCAGTTTCATCCAATTTTTTCTTTAAGGTACTATTGAAAATTAAGCTACAGGTAAAAAAAAAATTAAAAAGTCAGCACTGCTGTGCAGAATATGAATAGTATTTTCCTGGGTTTTCCCTCTCTCTTCATTTACTCCTGATCAAGACCAATTGTACTTCCTTCCCAGTCTAAAAGTACTTGGACCTTATGACATATTTAGCTAACCATTCCTATTTTTTTCCTAGAGGTAGTTCTAAGCTCTAACCTATTTATATGCATAGGTTTTTCATTTAATAATTTTTGCTAAAAGAAGCTACTTAGATGCCACTGACTGATGCCGGTATATCCTTAGAAAGCAAATGGCTTTATTTGGACCAGCCAGAAAAATCCTGAATAGGATTTGGCTATGTTACAAACTCTCCTGATATGACGAAGCAGAAAGGATTCTGAATGTCTTAGCTTCCCACCGTGTGATACCAGCAAGTTTGAAAAAGGCTAGAGGATTTTTTTTCTCCCAATAGGCTACTGAAGCCATTTGGTAGATCAGTGCAACATGCGACACATGGGTGGGGCAATCCCATTCACAACTACAGGCTGGACGGAGAAGAGGTTCAGAGCAGCTCTGCGGAGAAGGACTTGGGGTGTTTGTCAATGAGCAACTGAACATGAGCCAGCAGTGTGTGCTCGCAGCCCAGAAAGCCAACCGTATCCTGGGATGCATCAAAAGGAGTGTGACCAGCAGATTGAAGGAGGTGATCCTGCCCCTCTGCTCTCTTGAGACCTCACTTGGAGTACTATGTACAGTGCTGGTGTCCTCAACATAAAAAGGACATGGAACTGTTGGAACAAGTCCAGAGGAGGGCCACGAGGATGATCAGGGGACTGAAGCACCTCCTGTATGAAGAGAGGCTGAGAAAGTTGGGACTGTTCAGCCTGGAGAAGAGAATGCTCCTTGGAGTCCTCATAGCAGTCTTCCAGCACCTGAAGGGGGCCTATAAGGATGCTGGGGAGGGACTCTTCATTAAGGACTGTAGTGATAGGACAAGGGGTAATGGCTTCAAACTTAAACAGGGGAAGTTTAGATTGGATATAAGGAAGAAGTTCTTTCCTGTAAGAGTGGTGAGGCACTGGAATGGGTTGCCCAAGGAAGTTGTGGATGCTCCTTCCCGAGGCTGGGTTGCACAGAGCCTTGGGTGACATAGTCTTGTGTGAGGCATCCCTGTTCATGGCAGGGAGGTTGGAACCAGATGATCTTAAGGTCCTTTCCAACCCTAACCATTCTATGATTCTTTGAATATGTCTATGGATATATACCTAGTATAGACCTTTTACTATAATCTTCATAACAACCATCAAATTTATTGACAGTTTTTCTGCTATGCTTTGCTTGACAACAGTAAGAACTAAGTTCAATTTTTATGGGTTGTCAATAAATACCCTAGGAAGTTTGTGAGCCACATTTCACCATTCAAAGAGCTTGAATGAAAAGTCTTAATCAAAAACTGCTTTACTAAAGGATGAGAAGGAGAAACAGAAAGGAAATGTACAGAAATTAATTGTGTTCTCCAAAACAAAAATATATTGAAATCTTCCCTGAACATGTTTTTAGTGAAAGAAATGTAAAACCAGCAGTCTCTTACCCATTTTTCATCCACCTCATTTATATTTTCTATCACTTAACCTAGTGAAGACTGGTAGCAACTACAAATAGTACTAAAGCCACAGGCATGCTGAAATAGCTGTTTCTTCCTGAAATAGCTGATTCTTCCTTCTAGGAAGATTATAAGGTACACATATACACTGGGCCTACTTCCCTCTCTATTGGGCATGCTCCTAGTTGCTCCTCTCTCCTAGGAAACCAGTTATCTCTCGCTCTTTAGTAGGAGTACCATGACACAGAGGACCATACACATATGAAGACTGTGATGTCAAAGATATCTCTAAGAAGTCATTTTGGCTCTTCGTTTTGGCCTTCTGAATCTCCAGTCTACTAGCAACTATATCACTGCAAAATGGACAATTTGCATCAGGCATTTTTTGTCATAACTCATTTACCCTACTTTTTAAATGACTTTTTAAATGACTTTTTAAATATGGACCTCACCCAGCTTTATGATGCACCTACCTTTTAATAGAAATAGTCCACAAGTGTGTTTAAGTATCAGGTTTAAACCTCTCATGGCTGGTCTGGCCCACTGCTCAACTGTGCTGCTTCACCAATGAATCTTTCCGAAGTGACTCACTTTTTGAGCTTTCATATTTCTCCATTTGGCTGCTTTTCTCTTTTAGGTGATCTCAAGTGATAATGGTTACACTTATGCTAACAGTACTCAAATGGAAATTTGCTTATACAAGTGTTCCACAGGTATCTTGAAAAGGAGCAAAAATAACAAACCAGCTTATAGTCCTTAGAAACCGAGTTGTCTGGTGGAAGGGAAATTATAATGCAGAACATAAACATAATCTTAGTTTTTCAGTGGCTAATGAAGTTTTCACAATATTCTGATGCAGAATGTAAATGGAAATTCAAAATGATTTTTAGATTCAAAACCAAACCAAACCAAACCCACCAAATTACAAGATCCTGTAACTTGGAAGGAATTTATTACAAAAGGAATTAATTTATTCTGGTGTAGCAAGTAATGCATTTTGGAAAAGCAGGTGATAAACTTTAACTGAGGTAATTCTAAACTGGAGCCTTGGAAAGAGAATTTTCTTGTTACTCACTCAGGCAAGTATGCAAACGTTTAAAATTTTACCTCCAGGAAAAGAGACTGAGTAAATAATAAAAGCAGAGCTTGGAAGAGAAGTTACTATGGGTACATGTGAAGTAGAAAGATATGGGTATTTTTAGGAACACAGGTTCACAAATATATCATGGTGATGAACTGGAAAATACTATTCTCCTAATATGCTGGCTTCCATAGGAAGGTCATAGGCTCTAAAGGAGCCTGCTCTCAGTATACGTAGATTTTATGCTGGGGGACAAAACATTAAAGCCTGATGACAAGTACAGATAGTAAATATTTTAACTTCTGTCAGCCCAAATCATTAAGAGTGCCAAAGCTGCTCTAGTGAAAATTTTGCTTCCCTATAGCTACACAAATGCTGTCAGCTAGTCCACTTATTTTCTTCCTTGATATATACTTGTCCTGTTGGGTGCAAATTAAATCTCAGGGAATGTCAACAACTCTGTTCATTACAGAGTTTTTCTATATATCTGCTTTACTAAATTCCTGCAAGATTCCTATGCATTTGTGGAGAAGTCTACAGTGTTTTGGTAGAGAAGCTTCTTGCAAAACAAAAACTTGTTTTCACTTGTAAGAATTAAAGTGAATGCTATGGCTATTTCTAGGAAGTTTGCTAGATGACATTTTTCACAAACAAAACCCAAAGCTTTTAAATTGACAAAATCAAGAGAAATTAAATGTTAATTTACTCTCTTTATACTAAAATACTACATTCAAGATCTCTGCTTTCATGTTATGTTTGGGGTTTTATTGGGTTTTTTAGTTTTTAATTAGTGAGCAGTATGGGCAATATTAATGGCAACCTGGTCATATATGCGTAATGACCCATTTCTGCATGATAGAAACAAGAAAGTAGAGGTGATGAGTATCATTGTTAGTGGGAGGCATGCTAGTGTACTAGTGCTCTGGAGGCAGTATATATGCAGAGATGATTTGTGATCTGGGCAGAACTGTGAGTGAGTTTGAAATGACTGACATCACAAATTTTCTGTGTGTAATTGTTGGGAAACCTTGTTTCAGAGGAATAATCAGAAAACTGTGCTATTAAATAAAATTTTTAGTGGCAAAAAATCCTGTAAGAAATTTTTAAATTAAAAGTTAATTTTTTTACAGTCTATAGAAACTTTCCAAAATACCTCCTCCTGTCAAAGAAGCAGTCAATGTAACAAAACAGAGACAATCTAAATATAATGACCTTATTTGTCCTGTAGAGGAAGAGGGCACAAATACATATTAAAGTAATTGTATTTAGCACTTTTCCATTCTATCACAATAAACACTAATGAAATATAGCACAATAACCTTCTAAGGAAAGTGGATAGAACTGTATCTTTTGAAGTGCTGAAAACAGAATTGAGTAAAACACCTGCAGGTTTATTTAAAAAAATACTATGACAGTCTGGTTGATTATACAGTCTAGTAGGAATTCTTTGTTTTCTTCGCTATTGTGCTGTCATCAGTGTTTCACCCTAAATAAGCTAACAAATTAAATATATACAAACTTAAAAGATCATTTAGAGACAAACATGATGGTTATACTGTATGTAATATAATAGACTAGACTAGACTAGACTAGAATAGGAGTAGAGTAGTTAGGGTTGGAAAGGACCTTAAGATCATCTAGTTCCAACCCCCCTGCCATGGGCAGGAACACCTCAGACTAAACCATGTCACCCAAGGCTCTGTCCAACCTGGCCTTGAACTCCTCCAGGGATGGAGCATTCACAACTTCCCCGGGCAACCCATTCCAGTGCCTCACCACCCTTACAGTAAAGAACTTGCTCCTTATGTCCAATCTATACTTCCCCTGTTTAAGTTTGAACCTGTTACCCCTTGTCCTATCACTACAGTCCCTAAGGAAGAGTCTCTCCCCAGCAACCTTATAGGCCTCATATATTCGGTTATTTATAAAATAGCCCCTTAGCTTATAATCTGCTGTTATACTCTAGCTTTTCTGTAAGAGGTCAATTAGAATACAAGAAAACTAGAATAGGATATAATGTAAATTGTTCTAAATAGTTAAATTCAACAGGTTTCCTGTTAGTACTTAATATTTCCCAAGTGATAAAGAAGGTTGCAGAATGCCATTTAAATAAGATTCAGTCAAATTCCATTTTTCTTGTATTTATACAGAAGCCTCATGATGAAGAGTCCCATTCTGGCACCCTTGTAGGTCCCCTTCAGATACTGGAAGGCTGCTATGAGGTCTCCACTCAGCCTTCTGTTCTCCAGGCTGAACAGCCCCAACTTTCTCAGCCTGTCATCAAATTTATTCTGGTGCATGCATGCAGGCAGGTTTTAAATAGGAACAGATTTTGATGGAGGAAGACAGATTTCATTGCAATAGGTGTAACTGAAAACAGCAATTCAGTAGACTTCTGAGTCTGAATTTTTATTACTGCTTATTTTATCCTTGTTTTACATTAGACAAATGATAATGTTTTGGTTTACTCTTTCAAGAATATTATTACACCTTCCTTTTCTTCTTAAAACTTTCTTATAATGTATTACTATTATTATTCCTATGAGACTTAATCACCTATAAGGAAACTGCTGATTTTAGAGGTTTAACTACAGGGAATAAGACATGATACATTTCTTTATTTCTGATTCATCTATAAAATTTAAGTAAAAGGGTCAATGAAGAAAAAGTACAAATGGTTGTTAATATAGAGTGCAAAACTGATAGATTTGCTTTTCAGATTCTTGAAGGGTCCAACTTTAAAAATTAGATTGCCTCCATATGACATTACTTTAGTGTTACTCGTCAGTACAGAATTTAAAACCTCATTCTCTTAATGCAGAGTTATTTCTATTTTCAGATAAAGGTTTTGTTACACTAAAATGTCTCATCCTCAAAAAGTAAGGAGTAGGACCTGCATTACTATTCTTGAAAAGTATTCTGTGCTCCCTGATATGCACTCTTCCTTGGGTTTTGTGCTAGAATAATGGAGAGGTTTTTTTTCTTTTTTTCTTTTAATCTCAGCAGACTTTGTAATCTAAGTGCATGTTAAGAGAAGAAATAGAATTCTATTGTGTTGTGCTAGTTATGCTTTGCCCAGACAAAGAAGCTATATTCTACATCATTTCTGTTCCAGGAGAATTTAAACTGAAGTTCTGTGGCTAGCAACTAGGTCCAGGGAGGTTTTGGGTAACACAATTGACTTGAGTATCATTCTGAGACCCTGTTTTTTATACACAAGTACACTCAAGGTATTATTGTTCATTAAAAAATGCATGAAAACTACTTTCTTTCAAAAGTCACAAGAAGTAGAGTACCACCTTTTGTATCTTCTTGTCATATCTTCTTGTACATGTAGTTAGAACATCCCAAACAAATGGCAATATAGGCAAAAACTGAAAATTATTCTAGAGAGTGACTATGAGCTTACAGTCCTAGGTCTTCCTTACTTTCTTCATTGGTTACCCAGAAAGTCCACTCAAAATGCATTAGGGTTTGGGCTGGTTGCTGGTTTGGGTTTTGTGCCATCCCCCCACTCCAATACTTGCAATAATAAAGCTGTGAAATTATTTTTCTGGGGATAGAAAAATAGAGAAAACATCCTCTCCAGGAAGAATGGTTGTGTTGCCAAGGCAACGGACAGGATGGGATTTCAGAAAAACTATGCAAGATGCTCCCACTGAATTTCCCCTTGATGTCAGTAACACATTGTATTGAAAGCTCGGGGACATGCAACAGGCCATTAAAACCACAAATGAAACTCGTATTTTAAAATAGAATAAGAAGATCTATGTTTCCATTTTGTTGTTCCTGTTAATACATATTTCCATTGAATTGACTTTATTAATGTACTTATTATGTAATTATTTCCATAATTCTGCTCATTTTTTCACAACTGTAGGCTAACAGTATATTATGAAAATGTCTACCAAATACTTGAACATACTGCACAACTGACTGCTTTAAAAATGCTAATTAGGTATAGAAGTGGGGTAGTAATGAAAGATTTTTCTGCCTCTTTAAAATACTTAGCAAGGCAATGAAAAATATTTCTGCATAAAACTTGGAAATGGCTTCTGGCATGAATTCATGCTGAAGTTTAATGCTGGAAAAAGATAAAGAAAAGAAGAAACTTTGTTGAATTTATTTCTGTGGGTAATTCAGTGGTACTGACACCAGCAGCTCACCAAACAAGTTATTGTCCCAGCAATTCTTTATAAATAATTTATAAAGCCATACTTAGCAGTACGGCTTCTTAAAAATGGTCCTACCAAGAAAGTTGAACAGCATCATTAAACAAAATCATTGCGACTGGCCAGGGTGCTTTTTAAGCAGAGAGTTTTCAGGGATGCATTGCAGAATAAAGCAGTTAATCTGCAAAGCTCTCTTAAATCATTGTATTAGAAAGGTCATGAGCACATTAGTATGATTTAAACATGCTTTTCTAACACCTAAAAGAATTACTATTCTACAGTAATTTATGTATTACATCCATGCAAGGAAATTATTTTCTGGATAGACTGATGTCAAATAAAGCCATTAAAGAGAGTTCCAATCTGGTTTTACAACCAAAATTAAACAGCAGCAGCAACAAGAACCTTTCATTTTAAATAAGAAATGCTACAGTACAAGATCTGATTGTGTTTAACAGCACATACTCCTCACAGTAGCTAATAAAACAAAAGCTATGCTTCATGGAGGGGTGGAATAAAAAAGTCCATCAGTACTTTGCAGGGAGGGACAGTGAGGTTAAAAGACAAATTAACACCCACAGGTCCATACAAGAGTACCTGCCCTCAAAACTGTAGACAGAATACATTAGAAGTGCACTTGTAAAAGGCTGATAGCATTTTAATTAATGGAGAACACTTGTGGGCCATTTATTGTTTATGGGACATGCCCAAGGCTGAGGATTCACATTTAATTTACTCTGTGAGTTTTGCAGATACAGTAAAAATTTAGTTCACAGACATCTCTAAAAAGAAATGGATAGTGATATTTAAGACAACCTTGCTAACTGAAAAAGGAAGAAGTTTGACAAGGGAGAGGTGATGTAGCAAAATCTGTTGTGCAGCACATGCAAGTGAGAGAGAACCTTATTTATTTATTTTACTAATTCACACTTAACCTAGTTTAGAAATACCACACTATAATAATTATACAGTGGGAGCTTGAGGATTAAGCTAAATATCTTCATAAGATAAAGAAGACTGGGATAGGGTTGCATAATATATTATTAGCAATTTAAAAATGCAGCTCCAATTTAACCTGTTTAGCAATTTAGAATAAATTTGGGGGGAATAAAAAATTATTTCCTCATATCTTTTTTTCTTTGGTAACTGAGTTGGATTGGGTTATTTTTGATGTTTGGGGTTTTTTTTTGTTTCTTTGTTTTGGTTTGGGTTTTTTTTTTGTGCTATAATCTTCAGGAGTTTAGCTTTTCTAATAGATACTAAAGAGTTTTAAAAATAGTGATTTATTTCAGATTTCTAATTAAATATCCATGCCTTTAAAATTACTGACTCTGTGCTCATTGATCTTATTGTTGGACATTTCCATTGACTTTATTAAGAAACAGGAGTAGTTCTTTTCTTCAGTAGTTATACAGTCTATGCCTATGAAGTCTTAATTGTTCATACACAGGACTAGGGTCTAGTGCTCTTCACAACATCTAAAGAAGCTAATTAACAGTATGTTGCAGAGCTCGTTATGTGTTTTGTAGGCTGTTTTCTAAATAATATCTGTAGTCTCATAAGTGGAAAACAATAACTTTAATGTATAACTTTGTATGCACAAAACTTACCATATTCAATAGTCAGTGGTTGAACTAGGCAACATAAAATGCCCAGGAAAGGGCTACAGATTAAGCCCAGACAGTCTTGAAGGCCTAGGCTCACATTCCCAGCATTAGTTAAGCCTGTAACTTCAGCTGGGATCAATGAAAGACAGGGACCTAAATTCCACTAGGTTTTAAAGTATCAAGTCTTCCAAAAGATGTCTTTCATGTAAGATCATCAGTGCAAATATCCAAGTTCAGCAATGAAAAAACATTCAGCTGCTACTTACCTGTTTACTGACTGCATGCTTGTGTGCGAAGAGAAATTCCAGAATCAAGGTAATAGAAAAGAATATAGGAATGAAACGTGGCTTTTAAATATGCTGACGTCTAATACTTCAAGTACTAAGGGACAGCCTCTTCCATGTGGTCTGAAGGCCTTTTTTTTGTCTCTTGGGAAATAATAATATAAATGTGTCAATAAAGGTGTGTAACGCCAATTTGCATATTACTGGATTTTACTCTATCGCTATGCCTTTAAGATCAAGATTTTTTGAGTATTTCCGGTGCGTAAACTTTTCTTTGCTGCTTTATCCTGTTGAATTTCTCTGGTACAATCTCTGCATGAAACCATCTGTTGCTGGGAGAAGCAAGGTATTGATGAAAATTTCAAACAAATCCTTATGCCATTTGCAATGCCCCGTAGCCCATGAAGACATGTGACTCATAATACATAAAAATACCAAATGGAGGTGATTCTCTGAAGTAGTTCTCATTGCAGTTTCCTTTAAAATAAGAGATACATTCTGGGTCAAATCTTAATGTGGAAGGTAAGTCTCCAAGAGCTCCCAGGATGTGTAAGTCAAAAACTTTTAGCACTTTTTCTTTACTGAGTTGCTCTATTCTTGACGTATGTGCAAGTGTCTTTCTGTTAATGGTCATTCAGAATTATATAGCACATTAACCCTCCTTTTTTTATGATTGAGTACTCCATTCCACTTAAAGGTCAACCACTCTGAGTGCTCTAAAATGTTCATGTTTACTCAGATTCTTCTAAAACTTTCATCATTTGATTTAGCTGCAGGAAAGAGATGGCAGTCCAGATTTGGAGTCAGTGAGGTAAAAGCCCTATGATATAGTGCTCTGCGTGTACTACTTTCAGACCTTGGATTCTACTTGTGATCTTCTAATGCACATATTGGGCTCTAAGAAGATCATATGGTAGTTGATCTCAGTTACTCAGAGTTCATCTCTCAGAAACATGCTACTTACCCTCTCTCAAAGCAAAAGCAGTATTGCAGTCATTTTTTTATGTTAATAGTTAGGCTTTCCAGATCGGTACATACCAAAGAGCCCTACCCAAGACTGATGGTTATGTATTTGAGAAGACATTCAGGGAATTTCTGGCAATTCAGAGTTTCCTGTGTTTTAGGCAGCGTAATGGATACTTTGTTGCTGCCATAAATCTTGCACTCAAACAGTGATCTTGACTGGCTCTGACCTTAGCATCTCCGGCTGTCCACAGGATTCTTTTAACCAATACTTAAATCTTGCAGCCTTGGCATAGGGTAATGCTTGTGTAGGGAGTCACATCTTTTGAACCACATGGCTAGTCACTACCTGGATGTCAGACAAGGGAAGGGTCTTTACAATGGCATCTTCAGTTGCCTTAGGTGAGACTCCCAAAACCACTTTTCAGTTGAATTATGATACCTAGCTGGTCTGTGGTCCCAAGACCAGTTCACCACTTGCATGATCTATTGCTATGTATTATCTTAAATTGAATACAGGATATCTTCTTACTATCTTAACTACCTACAAGCTGTCTGATAGAATTATATCTACAATTTCTGCTGTCCCTAAGGAGTCTTAACCCTTAGGGACATCTTATCCTCCTGTCCCTAAAAAGAATCATATCTCTGTATGGAGGTCAATTCTGCAAGTTTAGGAAGTCTTTGCAATGTACAGATTAACTATGTGGGTTGTTAATTAACACATTTAAGCATGTAGATTAGTCTATGTACAGCAGGAGCTGCCCATGGGAATAGTCTAAGCAGTCAGAAATTCCCACCTGAAAATCTTCTGTAACAATTATTTAAATAATTAATTATGAAAATGGTTAGGAGTTCAATCTATCACCGTATCTCAGGCCATCCACTATTTCAAACTGATCCCTTAGCTCATCTATGCAGCTAGCTAGATAGGGAGTTTCAACCATTCAAGAAATTAATGGCTAAATGTACTGGGTGTGCACACAGGCAGGCTCAGGTGCACTGTGGGATAAAGTGTTGCTTCTTATATGAAAGTTCCATGGCTCTTACCACATAAGCATTCCCTGTCACTAGTAGGCATAGCGTATTCTATCCTAATATATTTGTCCTTATTTTGAATAATAAACCTGCACTTCAGCTGTGGGATTTAACAAAACTCTTTCCTAAGAATGGCTATTTCTCTCTACTGACTATAAACATCTCCCAGGATGTCTAGCTTGGACATGACCTTCATTCAGGTGAATCCGTTTTATGAACAGAAAAAGGCTAAAATCAAAATAAGGCAGTATTGACTTAATTTAGCTAAAGCAAGTTTTAGATTGGCCATTTGGTAGCATCTGATAGTCTTTACTAATAAGATCCCCTGCAAAAACCAGGGGGAAAATCTGGAGCTATAGTACAAGGAGTAATGGTTTTAAACTAAAAGAGAGTAGATTCAGACTAGATATGAGAAAGACATTTTTTACAATGAAGGTGCTGAAATACTGGAATAGGTTGCCTGGAGAGGTGGTAGATGCCCCATCCCTGGGAACATTCAAGGTCACTTTATCCTGGGGGTTACTCAGCTGGAAAGTAGCTTTGCAGAAAAGAACCTGGGTGCCCTTATGAGCACCAAGTTGAACAGAAGCCAGAAAAGCCCCCTTGAAGAAGAGGTCCTGCCTAATTGTACCCTGGACTGCATTAGAAGGAGTATTGCCAGCAGGTTGAAGGAGGTGATCTACTGAGTGTAGGTGAGACCCCATTTGAAGTGCTGTGTCCAGTTCTTGGGATTCTTGGTACAAGAGACATGGACATACTGGAGAGAGTCCAACAAAAGGCCATGAAGATGACTTAAGGGATGAAGCATGTATCCTGTGAGGAAAGGCTAAGGGAACTGGGAATTTTTTAGCCTGGAGAAGAGAAGGCTTACGGGGACTTTTCCTAATGTATGTAAATACCTGCATGGAGAGTGCAAAGAGGACATGGCCAGACTCTTTAGTGGGACCCTGTGACAGGACCAGAGACAATGGGCACAAACTGAGACACAGGAGATTCCCTCTGAACATCAGGAAGCACTTTTTCACCGTGAGGGTGGCTGAGAACTCTCAGAGGTCACTCAGGGAGGTTTTGGAGTCTCCCTAGTTGTAAATATTCAGAAGTTGTCTGGATGTGGTCCTGGGCAGCCTGCTTTGTGTCCCTGGCCAGGCAAGGAGGCTGGATCAGATGACCTCTAGAGGTCCCCTCCAACCTTAACCATTCTGTGATTCTGTGATTTACTAATGTTTATTGAATTTCATGTATTTCATGCTATCTTGAATTCCTATAAGGTAGGAATAAGAGTCAAAGTATTCAAGCATTTGAGATAGCTTATCTCAAAGAAATTTCACATTGAAAATCACCATATTTGCAATTAAATTTCCATTTTTTATTTTTTTCTATCTCTAATAGAAATTTGCCAACAGTTCTGATCAATGACTTGTATTGGTCTTAAAAATTATCTAGCAATTGATCAAAATCAGTTGCTATATAATCTGTCTCAGCAGATACACATATCACCCTGTTTGGAGGAAGCAATATGTCTCTAAAGTATTATTAAAATCAAAGTTTAGCTTCTGGTGAAAATGATAAAATCTTAAGAGACTTTATAGCTACAACTTTAACAGCTCATATGTATACTTTCAGCCTACAACACACGAGACTGTAGCTTCTCCAATTGAAAGCTGAAAAGGATATTTAGTTGTTCAGTACTAATTTCTGAAAAAAAAATTCTGTGTTCTCTGATAAAGATCAGAAATCAGGTGATTTAATACTTACTTTTTTAAAGCTGTATCTTTATGTCTCAAGGTTTTCTGACTTTCTGTAATGGACTATTACAGTAATATATTTTGTATACACAAAAACTCACATAATGAGATCTAATTGGACAACTGATGAAGGATTGAGCTTTGATTTCTTTTATGCAGTGGTAAATTCTAAATAATACTAATGAATTTTGGGATTGAAATGAGATTGATTCAAGCTACTTTCTTCATATCAATATTAATTGCAATGAAACAATATACTTAATATATAGAGATATATATGCATCAGAAAGTGGAATATTTGTCAAGTGGTAGAGGTTCCAAAAATTGGCAGGTGATTTCACTTTTGGAGCATAAATCAAAATTGAGTATTTCATACCACCAGAAATCTAGCAAAAGCAAAAAGAATTATATCTTTTTGAGAAAAGATTTCACGTACAGTTCCCTCTTTTATATATTCCTATCTTACTTGCAGCTGATGAGTGCATTCAGAAATAGAGGACTGCAATTCTACTATTTGACAAGATGACGTAAGTTACCTGTCCAGACATGCTAATGTCACATCTCACACTGAGGTTTAGAACATGTTAGAGAAAAATTTAGAGTAATTTTCAGTAGTGCCAGAATTATTATAATCTGGGGAAAAAGAAACCAAAACAAACCCAGTGCTAACATTGCTTCCACATTGTTTAAGATATTTTATACATATTCAGAGAAGTAATTATTAAAGTCCTGGTCAAAAATGGTAGGCCTTGTAAGTTTCTGTGATGAATCACTATTACAACGTGTTATGCTGCATACTAATATGGGTGATAGCTATCTACAGCAAATAAGAAATATGGGCAAAAAAGGATGAAACTCTAAATGTCCGTTTCTAGTAGACATCCAGATATCAATGTATTAACACAAATATCTGAGGTGTAAAATAAGTAATATATGGTTATTTAAAGCAAGCTACAAGTTTTCATCTTGTAAGACATTGCTGCACAATTCACATTAACCACTATCATGCACTGTAAAGTGCTTGTCATGGAGGTAAATCTGTCATTTCTCTTGGAGCTAAGGCTTATAAGTGAGCTTTACCAAGAGATACTTTTGTCCCATTAACTAGCTTACATTTTTCTTGTACTATTATAAATTCATTAGGATATAACATTATGTATTTTTAGAACACCAACGAGGCCACCACATAATACTTTAAATATGATCCCTACACAAGAGAGCCTTACTTCTAAATACTAAGTAGATATAGAAGAGGACAAATAATGAAAGAGAAGGATTAGGATGAAAGAACAGCATTTAAATGAAAAACTAACAAAATAAGCAAAGCTACAAGTGCAACATTTTATTGATAAGTTTTCCATTTGCGTTTTACTAAGTTTTAAGTTAATATGTTTACATTAAAGATTTGTATGAAACATAATTTGGCTACCTTGCATGGGATTCATCTCACTTTAAACATAATAATTGAGGTCTCTAGCTGGACTACTTACTGTAGGCACCTCCAACACAGTCACTTCCTGAAAGTGATTAATCTGACCTATTATGGATATCCAATTAAGCATGAGAAGAGCCATCCTCTGGGGATATCTGCATCTTTCTCCAGGGGGAGTATTGGCTCTTGTACTCACATACAAACATTTATCTTTGAGCTACTTAGGGGAAGGATAATAAATTCCAGCAGACTGCATTCTCCGTATATGATATGTGAAAGAACTTGTAAGTCATTTTTTTTTTTCTGACAATAGCTTTTGACAGCCACTGACTGTTTCTTTACTACCTATCCCTTCATAATTATTTTATTTCTCTTTGTATCCTTATTTACTTCTGAGTAAGTTTTCATAACAATCCCAAAATATTTTATTACTTGGCATTTGCATCACAAATGTATTTTCAGAGGCACATTATGTTTAGTTGTTGTTCACTTATCATGTAAAAGTAAGCCCATCAGCTTTTGTTTGTATCTGTGGTTTTTCTCATCTTTATTTCAACTTTTGTGGCATTTCAGTAGCCAAAACTCAAGAAACGCACCTACTGTTCTTGTAGTGGTTTCAACAGTGCTCATACAGATTATGACATGATTTTCTTGTTTGTGTAGCCTAAACAGTCTTTTTGTGCTTTATTTTTACACAGTACCTGTTTTACAGACAGTACCTACTTTCCTGTCTGTTATCCATCATCCATACATCTTTTTCAGCATTACAGATTTCCAAAGCTCTCCCTCTGTCTTGAATTGCATTCAAGAATATTTTCTCCAAGTTGTATTATCTTACATCTTCTATTAACGAACCACATTTCATTATTTCTCAGATGTAACTTCCCTTCATGTTTTATTTGTATTATCTTGTTTCTTTCACTCTTGCAATCCCTAATATATGACTATACAAGTTTGAAATTAGCAGGTAAATTTAAGTAGAAACATAAAAAATTATTTGATTATGTCTTGCTGTTGTCATAAACATAATATACCATATTGCAAGCTCATGGCACAACAATATACATGTCCATTGACAAAGCTGCTGGGCTTTTTCATTTACATGGGTTCAGGTGTATAACTTCTATTTTCTTTGGAGAAGATCTGGTATGATTAATTTACATGTGTGATATAGATGCTAGAACACCTACATTCACCTTAACTTTGCTGAACATGTGTGGCCCAAATTATATCTTCAGAGCATTACAAGGCAAATTCTATAAAGATTTTTTTTTTTTTTTTTGTCATTAATGTCCTTGAAGTCTTCAGTGGCCCTACAAAGGACTTTGAAATTAATTGCCCTCTCGGTTTTGTGCAAAATATTCATGAGGTAACATCTCCTTATCAGAAGCATGGTACAAAATGGAATGATTTCAAAAATTATGAAATGTTTGGAGACTGCTCGTATACAGTCTCCCAATACCAATGTACCGTATGACAAAGGGAAAAAATCTTTTCCTTAGTATAATATTTGAATGCAAATTAATATTTCTACTGTATTACGACCAACACAGCTGGATATGGCCCTTTCTCTTCAATATCAATCCCAGCCTCCCCCTGACAACTCACTATTAATTTTAGTTTCTTTTATTGTTCCTCCAGCTGTTTTAGGGTGACAATGTACATATTCACGCAGTAGGACAATGACCATGCACATAAAAAAATTTCGAAATCTTTTTCTATGAAATTCCACATGACACTGTAATATATGATTCATCTGTGGTTTTGGTTCCTTTTTATTGTTTTGTTTTGTTTGTTGTTCTTTTTTTTTTTTCCCCCCTAAGGAAAACCTTATTTTCCCTATCTGTACTTTTTTCCCAAAATCTTCAGGACATATTAACAACTCCTTTGCAGTAATCAAAGTAAATTCTCTCAGGTGAGTGTCCTGGGTTCAGCAATAGCAGTCATTATTTTCTCCTTCTTAGTAGGTGGTGCAGTGCTGTGTTGTTGACTTTTGGCCTGGGAACAGTGCTGATAACACTGATGTTTTTAGTTACTGCTCAAATGTTTAGTCTCTTTAGGACTTCCTGAGTCTCATGCTCTGCCGGGGAGGAGGGGAAGCTGGGAGGAAGCAGAGACAGGACACCTGACACAAACTGACCAAAGGGGTATTCCATACCACAGCACATCATGCCCAAGAGGTAAACTGAGAGTTACCCGTAAGGGCTAGTTCACTGCTCAGTTGGTCTTGGTATCGATGGGTTATACTGTATTCTCTTCCCTTGTTGTTTCCCTTATCATTATTATTATTGGTGGTAGCGGTATTGGGTTTGTGTTATACCTTAATTACTGGGCTGTTCTTATCTCAACCCGTGGGAGTTACATTCTTTCAATACTCCTCCCTATCCCTCTGGGAGCCAGGTGGGGGAGAAAGGGGGGGAGTGAGCGAGCGGGCTGCGTGGATTACTGCATGCGCTTAAACCATGACAGTGAGAAAGCTAATTTTTTATTTCTCTATTACCTTGCCCTACCCTTCTATCTTCTTACCAGTTTCCTGTCTGTGTAAGGACTTTTTCTATTTTAGACACCCTAAATGCTATAACAACCATTAGTGAAAAGATCTTGCTGAGTGCCTTTTAGAAGACACAGTGAGCTCTCTCAGTGTGCTACCTGATTCTTTCAGAACAACTGATTTGTTTTACAGAGCACTTACAAAACCTGTACTTCTTTTCTAAATAAAAGTATTGCATCTATTGTTAGATTTATGTGTTTTCTGAATTTTGTCATTAATATGATTTCTACAAATCTAGGCAAATTATTCACTTATCTACAGTTCTCTGGATGCTCCCTTGAATATTTGAGTAAATACAGCCTAATTCTGCTGACGGTTAGGGTACATTTAGAGTTTTTTTTCTATAACATGTTCTAATCACACTTTGCTAATAAGAAGGTGGGAGAATGTTTTACTTGCAGCAGTTCTCATAGGTGTAAATTTCTACAGTACAAATAGGTAGCAAAATGACTTAAAATGCTTATCAAAGTCAATCAGGGCTTGGGAGGTAATACACTAAAGTATACTAATTTATATGTTATTGTTTATTGTAAAGCAACATGTTAACAGAGAAAGGAGTGGGAAAAGTCAGTTTGCATAACATCGTAAGGAAGGTCAATTTCAGTAACACCTTTTAATCTTCATTTTTTTTATTCTGCTATTGATAGTACTACATGTATGTTACAGATATGTGCCTGCTTAAACTACAAAAGGGGGGGGTATTTGCCTTTCTGTGTTACCTTTAAGAAAAATTGTTACAAAAGTAGCTACTTGACAAAAGTAGTGTCATGTGTAACTATGCTATAAGCAAAATAGCTGGGATGGTTTTATGATGAGTTATAGCAAAGCACACACTGGACTTCCAGCAATTAAAAAAAAAAATTATTAAGAATAAGAAAGAAAACAAATGTCCTCCATAAATACAGAGTTTATCATTTGCCAGGGTAAAAGTGTAATAATGCTCCTTCATATATAGTCCTCATGTGTTCCTTGATCCTCAGATCAAAAAATAGTTGAGGGCTCCAGGTAAATGTTAGGATTAGAGCAGCTTTGAAGTTTAACAAATGACGAATATGTCTTGAAGTCAGGGGAAATACACATCTGACATATAGCCTGGAGAGCACAGAGCTTAAATAAATTCTCTAGTTTAAAAAGTGACAGCAATGCATCAGGATAAAAGGAATTACCAACCCCTTAAAGATTTAAGTTTTGCCATAATGAGTACATGGAGACATGCAGAGTTCCCTTTTTCTATGTTTGCAAAATACTATGCAAAAAAAAAATCTCCAAAGAAAGTATAAAAATCTACATCTCCAAGATGCCTGAAAATAGCTATGTGTAGTCAGTATCTTAACACTGAAAAACTGAGAAGAAATATATATTATGTCTGGAAAAGAGTGTGAAAAAGCACAGATGCAACCTCTGAAACTAAACAGTGAGACAGAAAAAGACCTCTCTTTACCTTAACGATTTCTGGCTGCATAGCATAAAGCTAGGATTTGCAACAGAATTCAAAGTATTTAAAATTTTGGAAGTTTCCCATCAATCTCATCGATGATGCTGAACAGCCGGAACTTTAAACAAGCAAGATGTTCTTCATTCCACATAATTCCTTTTAGCTGATCTGGGCTCTTTCCAGCCCAAGTGTTGATAATAGATCCCTTACCCTACAGTCACTTTTTTCTTTTTTTAATAAGATTAGCAAAGTCCTTGCGTTCATGAGAATCTTCTTCTAAAACAAACAATCTCCAGAGTTTAAATGTATGTTTATTTCATTTTAATTGTTGTAATCTGTCCACTTGTCCTTGTGATCTTAGTGTTTCACTTTCTCTGGGTAAGTCAGGCCTTTGATATTTGAGTACTGAACTTATGAACTCTCAATTCCTCTGCTGTATTTAATGTCAAAGGTGAAAAGGTTATCACTGTATTTCATAAACTGCTTCAGCTGTTTGAAAACCCCAATATTTTGTCTTGATTTTATGTTGTCTGACTTAGCATTGGGATCTGCCGCTGCCACTTCAACATCAGTGGAAGATAACTCCTTCTGCCCTTACAGATGGCCTGGCTTATGTTTGAATTTTGTTACTTCAACCATGAATAGCAGTACCCCAACAAGTTAAATTTGGTGTGGACTTACCATAAAAAATGGGATGAATCATGAATTCTATCAGCAGTCTGTCATTAAAATACTGAACATGTATCCCTTAGTAACAATATAAATGTTGAACAAAAGGAGTGACAATATGTAATCCTATGGGATATACACTGAGAAATCTCCCTTGGAGGTTTCACATATAGTTAGGGAAAGGATTACCCATATCATAGTCCATAGAAAGCACTCATCCAGCACACATCTGTATCAGCAAGTAGGTGGCAACAGCTACCGCTGAAGTATTCAAATTCCATATATGCATGGATGAAGAAACCAGTTAGCATTCATAATGCCATGTGACAGAACCTTACTCTACAAGATGTTTTGCATGCTTATGTGGTCAAAGTACATGGAAAAAGCCACCCACATTGTGTATTTCATCAATTAAGCAGAAATGTTGTGTAGGTTTAAAAAAATGATCTGAAAAAGGAGAGGGAAGAAAGAAATAGAAGCAAAGAACAGACTCAAGTATCCTTGTGTGTTGGAAAGATAAAACAATGGCGTTGAAATCAGATAATCAATTCTGCTATTTTAATACACATTGATTCAGTCAGGGAAGTAATGGCAAAGATCCAAGCAGAGAATAAAAATGACCAAGGTGCTGTTGTTCTCTTCTCTATAGAGCCTAGAGAGAAATAATTTATTGCTGCAGAATTCTGAGACCTTGGCAATAGAGAAGCATCGATAAAGACTGAGTGGTCTGAAGTAAGAAATTAAGCCCATTACCTCACAGTTAATTCAGAGCATTTTTATCAATTATCAGCCTATAATTAGTTGGTGCAGTAGTGATGTTTTAAAACTCTGCAGCACTAAGTCTAAAAACAAAACATGAACTGATCCTTTGCCAACACATTTTCCTTACAAAACAGCTTTTGGAGAGAATTTCCATGATACATTAAATTTAAGCCATTTGTTTTTACTGATTGCTTACATATTTACAACATGATATGCCAGCTTCTTCCCTTCAGATAGTCATGGATTTTTCAGTGCTTTGTATGCTATTTGAATATACAATAACAAGAAAGTGAGTGCATGTGTTAACAGCTGTTAAAGGCATACGGCATTTTCAAAGCTGTTGCAAGTATTTACATGTGGAAGCATATATGCAGCTCTATTTCTTCACTTAGCAGCCATCATCACTATAGTCTACAGTTTTTGTTATACAGAGATTATGGTAAAAGACAAAGGCAGCTTACAGTAAACTCAAATGAACAGCAGGAAATTAAAATATTTTCTTGTATTTTCTTTCTAAAAATATATGCATTTCTAAAGAGAACCAAGAACACTACTATGATGTAGTTTAGAAAATATATGCAAGACTGCAGGTTAGAAATATCCAAGATACCAGAAAAATCTTAATGCAAAACTAAGCTGTAAACTGAAAAATGCTAATGAATACATAGAACAAACAGTATTAATAAAACCATTTTAAAGCATGCCCACAGTAACTGTGTTGTTACTATTAATAGTGGTAATCATATTTACATTAGACTTTTTCTACATTGGTACTATTCAAAGAGGAATGGGATTATTTGTTCATCTTCCTTTGATGTAGTACTGGGATACTGAGTCGTGCATGAAGTTTGATAAACCTTGCTAATTTTCTGTCAGTTGAAGAGGCTATTCATTTTACCTGTTGTAGATATTTGTCTCAAATTTTAAATTTCATTTGAAAAACTAAAAAACATATCATTTGTTAAAATTAAATGCTAAGCTTTAAGCAAAGCAAAATTTGGCCTAAATGAACAGCTACTTCATGAGCCAAGGCACACTGGTCTTCAGATTATGCCACCAAGTTATTCTCCTCAGCAAAGGTTTCTTTAGAAAATATATATATTGTTTATTTCTCTAAAAATATCTCAATGAAAAAATAAAATATTTTCAATGGTCGTAAATGTGATCACATAAACGCAGTTTCTATGTCCTCTGACATCATTCATGACACTAGCTGTGATATTAGATGGGATTACCATTTGCTGGATGTACTCACATATGTATACTAGTGCAGACCTGATGTATTATTGTTAGGGCAGTGTTTCAATGGTAGCAGGGATCATCAATATAGGGCCCATAGGTGTAAATGGCACAACAAGAGGGGAATCTTAATTATAAATACAAGGACTATGTTGGTATTTTTAACACAAAGAACAGACTAGAAACTATATTCTAGTATTAACCATTCTGTTAATTATATCAAAGAAAGAAAAGTCCTGGAGATACTAGCTTTAACACTGGGAAGTTAAAACAAGAGGAGACCTATTTTCAACTGACACTTTAAAATGCTGCTTCATCAAGCAAGAGCTCTTACAGTAGTGCTTTCTTTGACAAAAGATTATTTATTTATAGGAAAAATGCATTAAGTAATTTTGAAAGATGATTTGACTGTAAAATGGCAAATGCATGCATTTAAATTGATATTTTCAAAGATTTCAGTGAAAGCTTTCCTGAGTGCTCATTCTAAATTACTTTTATTTGGTTTAAATTGAGAATAAGTATCTTGGCTTATATCTACCGCTTCATTTTACTGTTACTTTTAATTTTTCTTTGGCAATTTGCAGTCATTTACAATATCCAATACTTCATCACAAGAGAAAGTGAGCCAAATTTTGCTTTCTTTTAATTATATGTGCTTGTGTTGGGTTTTTTTGTTTGTTTGGGGTAGGGTTTTGTTTGGGCTTGGTTGTTCTTTTTTTGGTTTTGGTTTTGTTTAAGCTTCCTTTTAGTGAAGATTTTTCCAGCTGTGCTGCTTTTAATTATTATATCACAGAAGAAAAATTTTCTTTTCACTTACGTTACTCTTCCATCAAATGGGAAGACTTGTACTGAGTGTGGTTCTAACAACTTTCTTCACAAAAGAAGTCAACAGTCTTTTCCAGTGTATTTTACCCTAGAGAGTGATTTCTCATTCAACTCCAGAAACTTCAAATAATGTTTAAATTCAAAGTATCTTCATGGATTCTCTCTATTAATCTATTTATGTACTATGCAGCAGTCCTGAATTCAAGTTGTAGTTAAATATTTTTTTTTTTTTTTTTTTTTTAATGGCAATGATTTATATGCTCTCAAATACACCCTCTGCCACAAAAACAATCTCACAACAGCATTAGACTGACATTTAGAAACACCAGGTTAGTAGGATTGCAGGTTTGTTTTTTTTTTTAAGTCCTACCCAGAGTTTTCCTCTTCTATTATCATAATTTTAGGGAAGAAAACACTTTTTTTGTTTCTTTTTCTTCTATAACATATGTGTGTATTTGGTCTTCTATTCCTGTATGTTTTCTTTTTCTGGTATTTTTATTTTTTAAAGGTTGAGAAAGACAGTGTCTTTGAGACAATTAGTCGTCTTTGTTCCTTTAACATCTGTTGTTATACTGTATCTCTTCCATGCCAAGATGTCTGGGTCTCGTGCTAGTACGTGATGCCCGCTAAATATGACTGGTTTCAGGCAAAGCTTCTCTGAAAGATACATTGACAGTATGAAGGACAGAAATAATTGCTTCTTGCTCTTTTTGCTCCATCTGAACAAAACTAGTTCAGATGGACAAGCTATCAATTACAAGGTCCCTTCACACCTGAGTGTCTAATTCTTATTTTCAGCTGTGAATAAATATCATGGTGTCTCCAGTTCTTATGTTGTAGAAACAATTATGGAATATGCACACAGAATATGAAATTTTAGAAATCATTTTACTATAAAGTCTTTCATTTTTACTGTAAAAACTATGAAAAATAAAGACATCTGAAGACATATGATCACCTACTGAATACAGCCAGGGGTGATGTTTATTTCAGTAAGAGCAAAACAATATCTTTAATATTCAGTACTGAAATGTTTACATAATGGCCACCTTTATGAAACTGCTTCATGTCAGAGATCTGTAGTTGCTTTTTAATGACTTATTCTTGAATCTTTTATAGCCAGATCTTAATTTCATAATGTAATATTCTATTTCCAAATAAGTGTTTCAAGAAACCCAGTTCACCATTCTTTCCTAGTTTCCAAGATGCACAGAAATGGCATGTTGAATACATTGTAACTGAGAAAAAATTGTGAAGAAATATTTTTTTTTGTGTAGTTTATCAGTCCCTAGAGTGCTGTTATTTGGTCTGAGGTAAGTCACCTCTATTACATTTTCCAGCCTGTTTAAATTTCAAAGTACAAAATCCCCATGCTCCCTTGATGACCTTCACAAAATCAAGAAGTCTTAGTCAAAATAGCTGTATGCTTCAAATATGAGAATTAAAGTGTTTGTCATCTGCTCTTTGAAGCAGGCACATTAACATGGATAGGCTAAATAGTCATCTCAATGATGGGCCCTTGTTTCTCCAAAAATTCTTTCACATGCACAAGTGATCCTTTTCCTTTCATTAACTGCTTATACCTGTTCTCTGATTCTGGCAAAATCGCAGCTCTGCTCACAAAATGGCAGGAGCACAAAGCCCAGGACTATTCCTGCTAAATTGCTTTATGCTGAAATTTTAGTAACTGTAGTTATTGGGAGACTGCTCTGGGACAGCATTATTTCTTCGGAGCTATAGTTTGCAGAAAGAGAGATACTGACATAAATGCAAATTTATTTTTAAACCATTGGGAGTAGTGAATAATACATTTTTCTCTTTGGGTGTCACTAAGTAACACCTTCAGAATAAACAGAATAGTTATTACTGTAATTGCAAACAATCAAGCAAACTTGGTCAGGATATTTTATGATTATTTTCAGACATTACTGTGTTCACCTACATTCTGTTCTTTAAATTAGTTTGTTAGATTTGTACCTCTATCCAGGTATTTACATGCCCACATTTACATACACTATTGTCAATAATGCTTTTTTTCTTTTTTTAATAAAGGAAATATATTTTTTTCTTGCTTGAATACTTTGGAAAGTATAAATTTGCAAATGAACCAGTGGAAAAATTCCTTCTCTTTCTCTGTGTCCTTTCTGACAGATTTTCAGATGTAAATGGCTTTCATGCCCATTTACGAAAGAAATCAGCCAGTAAACAAGATACAGATCCATGGACATTTTCCAAAACTTTACTTTCTTTAATGAAGACGGCAAATAATAAAAGCTTATGAGATGTTTTAAACTGTCAGAGCCTTGAATATTGGAAGAACTGTGTCCAAAGTGAGACAAAATGCTTTCCTACAAATTGTACACAAGCCAGTTCTGCCTTCCCCAGCCACACTGCTCTTCTGACAGCTATGGTCTCATCAGGAAGCTCACTAGATAGTCCTTGTTGCTGAATTGTGTGAGAAGTGAGGAGGACTGGGAAAAAAAAGAAACCTTTCTATTTTTCCAAATTATATTTCCCTAACTATCAACCCTGTATGACTTTAACAATACTATCCCCAGAAAACTATAATCATCACTATACATTTTGCCTCATCATGAATCTAAAGAGTTGTCTTCTACCTGTCTTAATAATCTTTAACTGGATTCACTGGGATTCATGACAGGATTTCAACGTTTGTCATACAGCCACTTAATTCAGATCCTCAAAACCCCAACACAGTTTTCATTTAGTCTTGGAAATACGTGGTAGCTGGAGTTTGACCTAGTTCACTACATTTCTGTGAACAGCCAGGAGCATACCTGTCTGACAATGTTGATCAGCTTAGTACCTACAGCTTTCTTTTAACATACAGCTGTTTCACTTGCAAGACCCCATCCCCTAGTCATAGTAATGGCATGCTTATAACATTAATCTCTGCACAAAATGTGGCTTGCAGGTGTGGCACTCTTTCAATAATTATGTAATTAAAAAATTACATAAGTACCAATTCACTCTTATTTAGTCATTCGAAAAAAGAACTAATTGCAGAAGTTGTTATCTGTTACCTATAGAACAGAAAAATGCTGAGATAGTAGATCTTTACAGATGTGAAAGTAAGGAGAAAATACACTAAAATTATTGTCTTTGTCTTTGTGCTTAAATATTGTTTAAGCAGTATGCCCATGAGATTCTGATTAACAGTTATCTAAGGTATCTTCCAATTATCCAAATTGACATTAATATCAGTATTATTTCTTTTGTTTAAAGTAGGGAAATGTTCACACATAAAATCATAGAATAGTTAGGGTTGGAAAGGACCTTAAGATCATCTAGTTCCAACCCCCCTTCCATAGGCAGGGACACCTCACACTAAACCATGCCACCCAAGGCTCTGTCCAACCTGGCCTTGAACACCACCAGGGATGCAGCATTCACAGCTTCCTTGGGCAGCCCATTCCAGTGCCCCACCACTCTTACAGTAAAGAACTTCTTCCTTATATCCAATGTAAATTTCCCCTGTTTAAGTTTGAACCCATTACCCATTGTCTTGTCACTACAGTCCCTAATGAAGAGTCCTTCCCCAGCATCAATATAGGCCCCCTTCAGATACTGGAAGGCTGCTATGAGGTCTCCACGCAGCCTTCTCTTCTTCAGGCTGAACAGCCCCAACTTTCTCAGCCTGTCTTCATACGGGAGGTGCTCCAGTCCCCTGATCATCAGTCGTGGCCCTCCTCTGGACTTGTTGCAACAGTTCCATGTCCTTTTGTTGTTGAGGACACCAGAACTGCACACAATACTCCAGGTGAGGTCTCACAAGAGCAGAGAGGCAGAATCACCTCCTTCTACCTGTTGGTCACGCTCCTTTTGGTGCATCCCAGGATACGGTTGTCTTTCTGAGCTGCGAGCGCACACTGCCAGCTCATGTTCTTTTTCTCATCTACCAACATCCCCAAGTCCTTCTCCTCAGGGCTGCTCTGAATCTCTTCTCTGCCCAACCTGCAGCTGTGCCTGGGATTGCTCCAACTTGAGTGTAGGACCTTGCACTTGTCATGGTTAAGCTTCTTAAGGTTGGTAGCAGCCCACCTCACAAGCGTGTCGAGGTCCCTCTGAATGGCATTCCTTCCTTCTGGTGTATCAGTCAAACCACACAGGTTGGTGTCATCGGCAAACTTGCTGAGGTTTCACTCAATACCATTGTCCGTGTCATAGAATAGTTAGGGTTTGAAAAGACCTTAAGATCATCTAGTTCCAATCCCCCTGCCATCGGCATTGGTGCCTCACACCAGACCATGTCGCTCAAGGCTCTGTCCAACCTGGCCTTGAACACTGCCAGGGATGGAGCATTTAGTGCTTCTCTGGGCAACCCATTCCAGTGCCTCATCACCTTCACGATGAAGAACTTTTTCATTATACTGAACCTGTGTGCTGCCAGGTCAACCACAAATACGTAATCATCTGACATTTGAACAGTCACCTTTTTGCTCAATCAGCACAGCATGCTAACCCTTGCAGATATGATGTCTGTGTACTGTTATGTTTACTGTGGGAAGACAAAAAAAATGACACTGGGTCCAGCCTGACCTGAAGACAGGCTGCCCAAAATTAATCAACCTTTTTTTTAGTACAAGTGTAATATTTTTCAGTGAGTAAATCAGTGGTCCCTGATAATTTAATCTGCTGTAACTGTTTTACTGTAATTTTGAATCAAGACTTCCATATGATCCAGTGGGGCAACTTCCATAGACTTCTGTAAATAGTGTCTCTGATTAATATCTTTGTGCATTATTTTAGCTTATTGTCAAAATACTCACATTTACAGGGTACTGAGGGCAGTAAAAGACATTGCTGACCTTGAGTGGCCTCACAGGGGATCTCCACCCACAATGTGCCTGTGGGCCTAGTAGCAGGGCTCACAGCCTGTGCTAAGCTACATTGTAGGTATACCTGCCTTCTAACTCCTTTTTTTCCCTGACTGGACCTCCATGGGCTCACCTAGACCAGATCATGTTGGGTCCTCTTGCCATATTGGGATTTTTGGAAAGACCCTGTTACCAGCCCCTGATCTGCTTCCTGTGCTCAGTCCCTGTATAGGTTTGCCATTCTTGGTGGGCCACTGCCCATACTGGTGTCACTTTTGGCTCCTATCTCACCTTCTTTTAGCAAGCACTGCTCCCTGACACAAATACATTTTTTACTAAAATTATTGTTAAGGAATTCAGTCTGCCTAAAATCTTCAGGTTTAAGTGGCAGAGTTTTGTAAGGGAAGTGGCCTTTTTTACAACTCTCCTTTTTTTTTTGCTGATCTTGGGAAGAACATCAGTGTATTGGATCTGGTACTGAGGAAATGGCACTATGACCTTTTTCATTTGAAAAAAAATGCCAAGTGAAACTTTTTCATCTTGCTCTGTATCAGCAATGTTTTTTGGTTTGTTCATTTTTGTTTCCCAGGAAAAAAATATTCCTTAATTTCCACTGCCATCATCAGAGAAGAGCAAGTTTAGACTGACTTGAACAGAAAAATGATAGAATGAGTCTCTGAACCAGAATACTTTCTAGTAAGCCAGAGAGTTTAAAATGTTCTCCTAGAAGATATGCACTTCTAAATCTAACCAGGGGAAAAGTAGCTTTTGGAGAGTATATAGAACACTGGAAACTATAAAGACATACAAATATACACACACATGCACATTTTACTTTATAATAGCATTGCATTTAAAGGAATTAGATTTTTTTTTTAACCACAGAAGTATCTATTTTTGTGTATGTAAAGATGATCTTTATTATAGATATTGATAGCTAGTGAAAATGCCTTAAAGCACATTATAATATTTCTTGTTTAAGGGCATGGGAAAGAAAGAAGCTAATTCAAATAGTCTTAACAAATTGCATCATACTAATACACTTCCAAAAATATGTTGTTAAATATTAATGGATTTCATTCTCCTGAGATCAAGGTTAGATGCATGTAATTTTTATGAGTTCATGTGTATTCTTATACTTTCATAAATACTCATGTATCCCATGTTAAAAACAAAACAAAACAAAACAAAACAAAACAAAACAAAACAAAACAAAACAAACCACCATCAGCAAAAAACCCCACAACAACAACAGTGACAACAACTAACAAAAAAATACCCTAAAAATAAACAGTCTAAATGTGCTGTATTTGGTTTAATCCTGATCTCATCACCTAAAAGATTTGATTGGAATTCTGTCACACATTTGGCTCCACTTAACCATGGTGGAGTTAGAAGAAAGTTGGAAGATTCATATCTTCCCATACTGTAGGCTATTTCCGTATTGAACAATATCAAATAGTACTTGAATTTTCATTATTAATGCTCTGATAATCTGGTGATAATATTTGGACATAGACATTCTGAGCTTGTTTGTCAAAATCAAATGCTGAAGAGCAAAACTCTCTGACGGAAAAGCTGAGATCACAGCTTTGCAACTGGCAGTTATCACCATTTTATCTTGGTTGAATCCACCTTGATTTAGCCAAGCAAGGCCCTGGTTAAATCAGACATTTTGCAAACTATATTGCTATCTTTAACATCCTTAAAGGTACTGTCATGGTTTAAACCCAGCCAGCCAGCTTCTTCACTCACTTCCCTCCCTTTTTGCCCTCCCCTTACTCCCAGAAGGACAGAGGAGAATGGAAAAGAATGCAACTCCCACGGGTTAAGTACAGTTTAGTTACTAAGGTATAACACAAATCACTACTGCTACCACCAATAATAACAATGATAAAAGAAATAACAAGGGAAGAGAATACAACACCTCAGCACCAGCCAACCAATAACTCGCCCTCCCCAGCCCGACCAAACACCAATCGATACCTCATCCAACCCCGCAGTCCCCTAGCCCTTCCGGGTAACTCTCAGTTACATCCTGGGCATGACGTGCTGTGGTATGGAATACTTCTTTGGTCAGTTTGGGTCAGGTGTCCTGTCTCTGCTTCCTCCTGGCTTTCCCTCCTCCCTGGCAGAGCATGAGCCTCACAAAGTCCTTGGTCAGACTAAAGTGTCGGTGTTATCAGCTCTGTTCCCAGGCTGAAAGTCAAAACACAGCCCTGCACCAGCTACTAAGAAGGAGAAAAAATGACTGCTACTGCTGAACCCAGGACAGGTACTTTTTAAAAACTGCTATAAACTTTCCATTTTCATAAATATTAACTTAATGTTGAGTTTTCTCTCTGGTTTCTTCCAGATTTAAGATGAGTAGATGAGTATTTGGGGGGAAGTACCAAAGATGAATGCTAATGCTATTGTTTAGAATGTTTGTGTCTGATCCAGGATATCTGCAAGGAACATAAAACCAGAGTCCTGGACACAAACTCATAAATATTTGAAACTAAACCTTTGCTACTGAAACAATCAAATTAGATTGTAGATATTCTCTGGTTTGATTGATTCCGAATGGCTTTGAATGACAGACACCATGGACACAATGCAAGGTGAAAGGACAGAATCTAAAACATGAAATGTGGTGAAACATTTTTTACATGTACTAGGTATATCAAAGAATAGATTTAAGAATTTACTAAAACTACACAGAAGCAGCAGACACTGAAGTGAGGTTTGATTTTTCTTTGATAAATCAGAGTTCATATATTACTTTCCTATATTCACCTTGCACTATCTCAGTGCCGAAGATAATAGAAACATTTGATGTTAACTATTGTAAACTTCTTTTCACAATCATCTACACTTAGGTATCTTGGTATATTCTAATCCAGAAGCCATATTAAATGCATATCAATTAATTTTTCCATTTACTTAGCTCTAGACAGGACTCTTTATTTCAATGAAAGGGAAAAGCAGCTGTGCTAATTTGAAAATCAAATTGCTAGTTTATTTTAGTTATTTTACGTCTTCAAGAGTAAAAGATGAGTGGGGTATTTAAGGGGACAATATTTTAGCAGAAATATTTTATCTTTTTTTGTCACATGGGGAAGTTTTATGGAATATGTAGAAAGTGTGTATGGATAATGATAGAGGAAATATAATAATTGTAGTCAATACATGTAAAAGATTACAGAGAAAAGAGAATAAAAGAAATAGCATAGCTGAGAGTCTGTAAAAGTAAAGAGCTTCTCAATTCCACATCTAGAACTGACTTCAGAATGATATCAAACTGTTTTAGCCAATAACAGCATACAAATATTAGGCTAAAGGTTATTTCTAATCTGCTTAAAAGCAGGTAACAAATTAACTAAATCCACTTCACTTATTTGTAGTAATGCAGCTTTATTTTAATAATAACAAAAGAAGTACTTTTCCCTGTAGTTGTGTTCGGACATTCATCTGAACTTTTGTTCACACTGAGATTCTGATTTGCAAGTATAAAAAGGCTACTACTTCTTCACAACATCTAAAGCTAGGATAAATTTTAGTTCAAATACTGGCCACCTATTTAACATTTAGTTAGCTATTTAATGAAGTGTTAACGTATTAGACCATAACATATCATTATGAAAGTTCTTCCTTCTGTTCAGGCTTTTTTTTTTTTTTTTTTCCATCGGATATCCAGTTTCTGCTGTATTTTCTGATTTATATTTGCAGTCAACTTCTTCAAAAGCAAATTGGATGCTTGTTTTTTTTTTTAACCTTTTATTTATTTTTATTTTTAGAACTTCTTGGGTTCTTACTAATTCTGAGGAACAATGATTTCCTCCTTGCTACACATATAGGAAAAAAAAAATAATTCAGGATTACAAAGGCAAAGTAGCAATGACTCGTTTTATGCAGTTTTGTCTACCAATGTACAAAGACCAGCACTAGGACCACTGGTAAAATTATATTCATATTTCTTTTTTAGTTATCTTAAACACATTGATAGGCAGGTTTGGGTCTTTTTTTTCTATAAATACTAAACAATCTGAAATGAAATCACTTTTTTTTATGGAAGGATTTATACAATGAGGATGAACAAATTATGTAAATCTGTTTATTTATTTTCAACACTTATTAAATGAAATTGAGGAGTTTGCACTGAAAATTTTGGCTTTAAAAATAATTTTCTTGTGCTCTTATACAAAAAAAGAGGGAAACTCTCAGAATAGCTGCATGACTACTGTAGTTTTGCATGCACTTTGTGAGTTTGTAATAGTTTGAAGAGGAGAAAGAGGAAACAGTCTGCCTAACTAACTTCTCAGTGATATTTTGATGAATGAAATAAGACATAAGGGAATGGTTGGACTTGATGATCTTAAAGGTCTTTTCCAGCCTGGTTGATTCTGTGATTCTGTGATTATCCCATCTTCCACTTCTCACCATATCCACACTACATCATGGAGAAATAGGTATCTGACATATTTTCCAAATAATTCCAAACAGACTTGTTTTGCAAAGTAAGATTCCTGCTGCAGGTTAATTCCTTATTTCTTCTTCTTTTCAGTCCTGATTACTGACCTAAACCAGCATATGAGACAAGAAAATGCAGAAGCAAAAAATAGTTATGTATGCTAAAGGCAACTATAATGTTGCCTCTTTCTACTCTATGCTCATTGGTCACGGTAGAATTTTAGAGGAAGATATGGTCTCAGAATTAGAGGCCAGACACTCTCCCACACCAATTCGTTTTACTCATTTTTTCTTGCCATAACATTTCCATGAATGAAAAAAAAGAAAAAAAGTATTGTTAGTTTTCCTATAGCCATTTCAATTTCATACTTCAGTTTGATCTTCCTCTTCTGTATTGTTCTGGTGCTTTTCAACTGTATTACTAGAATCTGATACATCAACAATTAGCAGTGTGAAAATCTTACGTGGAATCTCATGCTAATAAGCAAAATAAAAAGATATTATATTACAATAGAAAATATCCTCACATTGTTCATGTCCAGTGTAGTATTTGAAATGCAATTTATTCATTGACATTTGAAGTAAAGTGATAATGCAGCTAACTATGAAGACATTTGACAAAAATGCTTTCTTTTCTGTTCAGGAAGAGAAAGTTCAAGTTCCTCTTGTAGAATAAAATATAAATTTCAATAAATGAATATTACTCAGTCCACTTTAAAAGTAAAATATGTTTTTGTTTTTTTCTTCTTTCCTAGTCCTCTTGAAAACCAAAGGTTATTTAACAGGTAGGTAACCACATTTTAAGCAAAATATTTTTTATAGCTTACAGAAAAAATATGGATGGTTAACAGTTCAGTATTACCTGAGGCATCTTTTAACATGTTATCAAGAGCTCATAAGAGAACACAAGTAAAGGTGGTTTTTTTTTCATACAATAGAATACACACAAATCTTCTCAAGAATAGATTTATACTAAAGATACCCTCAGGACCAGACTGTATAAAACTTATCTTCTTGAGTTTTTAATTTTCTCCCTCAGTGATGTAATAGAGATAATGAGATAGATAACAGATTATCCTGGGTTCAGCAGTAGCAGTCATTTTTCTCCTTCTTTGTAGCTGGTGCAGTGCTGTGTTTTTAACTTTCAGCCTGGGAACAGCCCTAATAACACAGATGTTTTTATTCACTTCTCAAATGTTTAGTCTGACCAAGAACTTCGTGAGTCTCATGCTCTGCCAGGGAGGAGGGGAAGCCGGGAGGAAGCAGAGACAGGACACCTGACCCAAACTGACCAGAGAGGTATTCCATACCACACCACATCATGCACAGTATATAAACTGGGACAGTTACCCGGAAGGGCTAGAGCACTGCTGGGGTCAGGCTGGGTATTGGTTGGCGGGTGGTGAGCAGTTGTATTCTCTTCCCTTGTTATTTCTCTTATCATTATTATTATTGGTGGTAGCAGTAGTGGGTTTGTGTTATGCCTTAGTTACTGGGCTGTTCTTATCTAAATCCGTGGGAGTTACATTCTTTCAATTCCCCTCCACATCCCTCTGGGAACAGGGGGAGAGGAAGGGGGGGAGTGAATGAGCAGCTGCATGGTTCTGAGTTGCCAGCTGTGCTTAAACCATGACTCAGATAAAGATAATAATAATGAAGATAAGAAGATAGAAGTATTACAGTTTTGATTTTCTTGAATATATACATTAAACTTTTTCACACACAAGAAAGTCAAACGCTAACACCATTAATTGTGTGCTTTGAAACCTTGAAGAAGATAAAAAGAAATACCACCCTTACATTACATAAATAAGATTTTATTTTACTGGGGAGTGAAAGAGGAAAACCAAATCATCCTTCTCTTCATAAGGAGAGAACACATTTGGATGATGCTTTGTAAACAACTGTAAATTCCCATAAATAAAAGGCTTGACAACTTTCACCAAAGTGGCAAATGCAGGAAAAATTCAAGTATAATGAAGCTATAGCTTCCAAACCACTATAAAGTATCACTTGCTAAAATTTATTCAGTTTTGAAATTTGAGTGTATCTTTTCTATGACTTGACAAGAGCTATTGCGGAATGCAAGTGATCGAGGCAAGGCATCAATGTACTACATCGCATCAATGTACTACGTCGCATCAATGTATTAACCACAGGGTATATGTCACTGATAATGCTGGTATTCTAGAGTATATAGTCTTTCTGTTCAAAGAGTGGGTAGAAAGACTGCTGCAAGGCATAAAATTATTAATAGGATCTTATTTCCATAAGCTTGTCTTCAACTGTACACAGTCGCTATAATATAATTTCCTTGAATAATACTTTAAGTAAGAAAGACCCTGTAATAATGTGATAGTTTTACCCAGGCATCTACAATGAAACAAAATTGTGTATTTATTCCTGAATTTCTCACGCCACATGATGAATAGTGGCAATTATAGGAAAGAACGTTAGTTTTACAATTAGTGTTACTACCATAAAGTACTAAGAATAAAATCCCATATTTCACTAGATAGTCCAATCATTGCCAAAATATGTGACAGAGGAACATTTTATAATCTCTGTATTTCACACTGGCTGCACAACCAGAAATTGGCAGAGCCAAGTCATTTATATCTCCTTATTACCACATTGCGGAAGGCTTTGAGAATATGGGGCTGGTGATGGATATTTTTATAGCAGATGTTGCTTTTTTCTCTTTTACTGTAGTAAGCATACTTCAGATTAGTTCCACTGGAGTTTATTAAAGCAGCAGAAAGACCTAGGCAATAGGAGAACAAGACACACAATTTGCCTACTCTTGTTTTGTGGAAGGAACCATATTTATGTAGAAATAGAGGCTATTCAGGCAGAATGAGAGTTCATTCATTCATAACTTTAGATCTTATTGTTCTGTGTAAGTAATTTAAACTATTACAAAATCTACTTAAATATAAGACAAATACTTAAATGGAATATGTCTATTGCAAATTAGATTTCCACTAAGTATAGTACACAAATATTATTCTCAAAGGATAAAATATACCTAAATGATGAAAGCTCAACTAAACTAGTGGATTAGGTGAGACTAAAATACTGTGAAAATACTTTTGATAGTTCTTCCAACAGGGTGAACTCAAACCAAACATTTAACTGAATGGAAATCAGAGTATTTGCTATGTTTGTACACATCTCTTTTATAGTTCAGTTGAACTATAATAAAGATATTCAGTTGATACTTCATTTCTGTATTCAAAATAACTCAGCTACTTACAGACATGTTCTTACATGCAGAGGTTCCAAATTCTGCCTAAATCACAACTTTAGCACCTCTGGAACATTGACTATCCAATAACATACAGTATTCCCACAGCCAGCTTATTTTGTGTCTTTAAGATTTTGAGAAGAAAAAGAAGAAATTTCGTTGGTTTGCACTGTCACATATTCATCAACTCTGAATATGAACATGGATTTTATGGGTTATGCACTCTTGCAGCAAAGGTGTCCACCGACCTTCTGGGCTTCATTACAAGGAGTGTTTTCAGTAGGTCAAGGGAAGACATCCTTCACCTCTACTCTGAGGGAGTGAGATGTGTATGGAGTTCTGCATCTAATCCTGGACTCCCCAGTATAAGGAAGACATGGACATCCTGAAAGAAGTTCAGTAGAAGGTTGTGAATGTGTATAAAGGTTTGGAGCATCTCTCCTGTGTGGAAAGGCTGAGAGATCTGGGGCTGTTCAGCCTAGAGTATAGAAGACTCAGGGAGGATATAATCAATCTATATAAGTACCTGATGAGATGTAGTAAAGAAAGTGGTGCCAGATGCTCCACAGTAGTACCCACTGAGAGGACAAGCAGTAGTGGGCCCAATACGGAATGCAGGAAATTCCACTTAGCCATAACAAAAAACATTTTTTATTCTGAGTATGGTCAAACAGGAGTCTCATTCCTTGGAGATGTTCAAAACCTGACTGGGCATTGTCCTGGGTGATCTCTTCTAGCTGACAATGCTTGGAGACCCCTTCCAACCACAGCTAATATGTGTGATTCTGTGATTGCTGTATTGACTTTAGTAATGCCAATATAAGGGGGCTAAAACCTAAATGGTGTGAGCCCTGTCTGCAGCATCTACTTGTAGTATTCCTGTTTGATCTTAAAACACTTTGTCAGCCTTTCCTCTACAACTTTCAATTTCCAGTCTATCAAAGATTAGCTAAGGTAGACATGAGAATTAGGTATCCTACTCTACTGACAGTCAAAGGGAGTGAGATGCCAAGCAAAGCTTTCTATTGCTAAAAATTTATTACATGAGTAATCAAATGTCTACCAATTTATCTTCCTGAAAGTAAAAGCAATAATTGAAAAAAAAAATAATAATTTGAATTCATTCATTTTAGGTATTGTATATTTTCAAGGCCAGGTTGGACAGAGCCTTGGGTGGCATGGTTTAGTCTGAGGTGTCTCTGCCCATGGCAGGGTGGTTGGAACTAAATGATCTTAAGGTCCTTTCCAACCCTAACGATTCTATGATTCTATGATTCTATATTCACAGATAGGATGCTAGGTTTTGAGAGATTCCTCCAGATCCTTGGTTCTGATTTCACATATTTGAATAAATAGGAGCACTTGGAACATATACATAATGCTGCTGCAGAAAATTCAAGTTGATGCCATCAAAGTTTTATAGTTAGAATGGTTATAGCTGCTCTCAGACTATTCAGCATCTATCTAATTTTAGCAAATTGTATCTGAAGAATGTAAATCCAGTGAATTTATTGCTTACTATAGTCATGTTGGTTAGAATTTGTTTGCACACATCCTGAACTCAAACTTGTAGCAAGATGGAAAGGGTCTTTTCACTTCTTTTGTAAAAATATTTCTGTAACTGAAATTCATGCATTTGAGATAAAAACAAGGAGTTATAATAACTGGTTTCTTCTACAAAACTCACATTGTGCATAATAACTATTCTAAATGAGTAGCAGTTTCATTCATATGAATTTCTGATTTTATTATTACATTGATGACAGTAGTGTTATTTGAGTGGACTGCGTGTTCTTCCATCTGTAGTAAAAAATGGTTGGCTAGAAACCTGGAGACAAGACTTGCTGCAATGTCTAGAAATCAATTATGGATTTTGAGAGGGGAAGAAGTTCTTAACAGAAAAGTAACTTCTCCATTTCCCTTTCAAGTGCAAGACTCTCTCTGTGGCCTGTGAAGCAGTCATGAACTCACAGTTACAATCCCCTGTGCCTAACACCTCCCTATGCACAGCATATCTTTCTCAAGCTCCCTAAAGCATTGATTTCTTTTGAATAAATTTACTGTGCCATAAAAGTGATTCACAGGGTAATCTCCTTTTGCAAAGAGGCATTTAAACAAAACACAAAAGATTCTTTCAATATTTTTGCTGCCTTTATCACTAGACAATGGCTTTTGTCTTTTCTGAATTTTATTCTAAAAGGAAATGTGAAAACATTTCATCAACATTTTTTCTTCATCTTCTCCCTGTCTGTTTTTTTTTAATTCACCTCATACCATGCATATAATAAAACTCACAAATTTTTGGTAGCACTAGTCCTGCTTTAGCTGCTCTCTTGTAATTCTGTTTTGAAGACATGCACATTCCTAGTCCAGCATGCCTTAGCAGCAAGTATGTTCCTTGTATTTTTACTTGGTGTAATCAGTTAAAATTGTCAGTTTACCTACTCCTATTTCTTATCTGTATCTTAGGATAAATTACACTATAAATCGATGTCACAAGCCATTTAGTGAACTGAGGTAACATTAGGTTCTATTTTTGTTTATTTGTTTTCTTGTGTGGCTAATATATTACCATAAAAAGTTTCAAAATGTATGTTAAGACGAGTTTAAAACAATGGGGTTAGCTCTTTTCTTTGTTTTGAGGGGGTTTTAAAACTTATATTTTCGTACCAGATCCCTAAAGAACACTGTTCAGAATCATTAACAGCAAATATGTGTTTACAGCTAGTTTAAATCAATTGTTAATTAACTCCACAAGGCAGAAATGGATTTTTGTTTAGCACTGAGTTTGCGCTTTTCCTTTTTTCTTGACACTCACAGGTGTGAGGTTCAAACTACATTAGCATCTGCTCTGTAACTGCCTGATCCAAACCCCACTGAAATCAACATAAATTTACTGGGAAAATTTAATGGGAAAATCTTCACAAAAATACTAAAATCTTAGAAAAATTTAAGCTAGGCAGGACTTCTGGAAATCTGAGCTGACACTGCTCTCAAATTAGAGACAACTTTAGGGTTAGATCAAATTGCCAAGGGTCCAAGTCACATTTTAGTGCCTCTGCAATCCTTTTAGTGCTCTTATTCCAGTGTTCCACTAGTGCCCTTGATTTTCCCCCTACTTGTTATCTGATTGGAACATCCCTTTATGCAAGTTGTGCCCACTGCCTCTTCTTTCATTGCACAATACTACCAGGAGTCTAGCTCCATTTTCTCCAAACTACAGTACAGGTAATTGAAGAGAGTGATTAGAGTCTGCCTTTGCCTTCTTTTTTTCAGGCTAAAAAACTCAGATCTCCCAACCCTCCTTGGATATCGCATAACCTATATAACAGTGTAGCCATAAAAATGATTTTATATGTATATCTATATATATCTATATATCTCACAGCTTTTTTTCTGGTTCTAATGATTAAAACCAAGACCAACACAAACCAATCCATTGTTGATTGGTTTATCATTACTTACTTTAAATGTAGTTGTTATTATTAGGGTAGCATGATTGCTTATAGAAGTTTGTTGCTGATTATTGTGAACAATCTCACCATAATTCTTTATGCAAAGCCCTCATTACTTTCAGTAGAAGTTCTGCAAGTGAATATGATCAAAAGTCAATAGAACTGGTCAAGTTTATTTAGATTTTGCATTTCTTGGCTTATTCTTCTTAGCAACGATGAAATACAAAGCGTATGCCTAAAGCAGAGGGGGGTTTTGTGTTTTTTTTTTTTTAATAGAAAACAGAAATTATTGTTTGGAGTCATGATGGGCAAAAGGAAAAGAAATGCATTTTATAAAAATAATTGTCAAATTCAGCTAACATATATAAATTCTTACTCTATAAATAACTTCTTGTGTATACGTCTAAAGGCCTGTACTATTTGATCAGACATTTCTTAAACACCACACTACTGAATTGTTGATCTTTATGATTTTAAATATTTAGGGGTTTTTAAATACATTTAAGTAATCACTAATATATCTGATTTTTTTTTCTATTGCGTATTAATAGGATTTCAATGTATTTTGTGAAGAAACTTTTTTTTTTACACAAGAAGTCACAAAATTAACTTGTAAGAGAGGGAAAGTCAGGGCTTGTTCACTTGGAGTTATGTATCATAAAAACCTAAACACAGAATTTTGTCTCAGAGTTTGCAGGAGAGATTGGCAAAGCATTAGGGAAGAAATGTCATTATATGTTCTTTGCTTAAAAACAAAACAAAATAAAACAAAACATTTCTAGCCTTTAAAATGTTTTTTTTCTGGTACAGCTTGTAGATGGCAGTCTTCTATCACTCATGAAATTACATGAGTACACATTTACATTTATAAATACGTATGCACACAGAAAGACATATAAAACATTAGGATGGTGAGAAAGAGACGGTGTTTGTGGGTTTTTTCATTTTATTTTCCACATCTTGAAATGATAATTGTATAAAGTGCAAAGTTTCTGTAAATCTGATTTAAATCTTTCTTTGGTTCTGCATTTTGTATATTTATGGAAACTAATTTAAACTGTCACAATGATAATAACACAAATAATTATCTCTAAAATATTGCTGGTATCTAGCAGATAATAAGTGCCCCTGGAACTGATGGGATGCTGTCATGCTTCACTAGGCTGAATGAGTGAAGACAGTTTCAGAATTGGATATTTGCCTTAGTCGATGAGGAATGAGTTAGAGACCAGCTGAGCAATCTGGACATCCATAAATCCATGGGTCCAGATGGGATGCACCAGCGGGTGCTGCTGAGGGAACTGGCAGAAGTCATTGCTGAACAACTCTCCATCATCTTTACCAAGTCTTGGGAAACGGGAGAGGTGCCTGAGGACTGGAGGAAAGCAAATGTCACTCCAGTCTTCAAAAAGGGCAAGAAGGAGGACCCGGGTAACTATAGACCGGTCAGCCTCACCTCCATCCCTGGGAAAGTGATGGAACACCTTATCCTTGGTGCCATCTTAAGGCATATCAAGGATAAGAGGGTTATGAGGGGCAGTCAGCATGGCTTCACCAAGGGGAAATCACGCCTGACCAATCTCATAGCCTTTTATGAGGAAACAATGTGGTGGATGGATGATGGCAGAGCGATGGATGTGGTCTCCCTTGACTTCAGCAAAGCATGTGACACAGTCTCCCACAGCATCCTCAGAGCTAAATTGAGGAAGTGTGGTCTGGATGATCAGGTAGTGAGGTGGACTGTGAATTGGCTGAAGGAGAGAAACCAGAGCGTTGTAGTCTATGGGGTGGAGTCTAGTTGGAGGCCTGTAACTAGTGGAGTGCCTCAAGTGTCAGTCCTGGGACCAGTATTATTTAATATATTCATCAACGATTCAGATGAGGGAATTGAGTGTACTATCAGCAAGTTTGATTAAGGTAGTGGAGTATCTCCCTTATGAGGAAAGACTGAGGGAGCTGGGTCTCTATAGTTTGGAGGAGACTGAGGGGTGACCTTATAAGTGTCTATAAATATATAAAAGGGGAGTGTCACAAGGACGGAGCCAGGCTCTACTCAGTGGCAAACAATGATAGGACAAGGGGTAATGGGTACAAACTGGAACACAAGAGGTTCCACTTAAACTTGAGAAGAAACTTCTTCTCAGTGAGGGTGACGGAACACTGGAACAGGCTGCCCAGGGAGGTTGTGGAGTCTCCTTCCCTGGAGACATGCAAAACCCGCCTGCACACATTCCTGTGTAACCTTATCTAGGTGTTCCTGCTCCAGCAGGGGGATTGGACTAGATGATCTTTCGAGGTCCCTTCCAATCTCTAGCATACTGTGATACTGTGATAATACTTATGAGTAATGGGGAACTTTTCCTTAATGTGTGTTTCTAAAATTATGGTGGCAAGAAACCTTGCACTTAGGAATGTAAAAGCTTTAAACATCAAGCAAATTTTATTTGAATTACTTTGCGGCACTTGGTTTTAATCCGTGAAGCAGACATAAATTCTACACTTGTGCATCAAAAAAAAGAACACATTCACACACACACACTAAAACCCCTCTACAACAACAAATCAACCAAACAAAAATCCACCTGAAAAGGCTTCTGACAGCAATACCAGGAAAGCAGAATTACAGGAAAAAAATTTCTCAGCTTACACAGTAGGCAACCACGCAACATCTTCACCTATCTTTTGATAAATAGTTATCCTGTAACTTATACTCTAGGTGCATCTTAACAGCATGATAGAATAAGCACAGTCTGTGGCACTTTGGAGAAGGAAAGAAAAAAAAAACACAAACACAAAACAAGCAAGATCCACTAACCGGCTTTGTGACTTCTCTGTGCATGTCCTTTTTTTATTAATGGTCTTTTCCTTCTGCCTTTGAAAAGCTTTTTAAAGGTACTACACAGAGCTGTAACGCAAAAATACTAAACTGATAAAATGGTGCAATGTGGCTTTGTCTCTTTGGCTTTGTCTGTTTTTCAAGCATTTCTGTTTTGTAGAACTAATTTATACTTTTTTCACATGAAATTGTTTCTGATTGATAATATGATGAAGCATTCTGCATTTGACCAACATGTTCACATTCTGCTCATTGCTGATGCACCACATCTGAAGCATTACTTTTCACTGCCAAGCCATGAAGAGAGTTGCAACAGGAGAATAAAAATTGATTTGCCTCAGCGAAACATAAACACTCCTGATATTCAGCCTCTGTTCCTTAGCCTTATATTTGAAGAGGGCAAATCTTATTTTCACTTGTTCATGAAGTTGTCATGGAACTATATATTGGCCAATATAAATAACCTCTTAATGGATTTATTAAATAAACATATTCTTAGCCCAATCTCAACTTTTTCTTCCCATTCCTTATCCTTAGCAGAAAGTGTGCCTTAATTATAAAGTCGCTGGCTGTGGGATAAAGTTCCGTTACAAAATCCTCTGTAGATTTCCTTCCTCACCCGAAAAGATAATCAAATTATGCCAGTGTTTGGTTTGGTCCTTATTTGTTGCTCACTGCCATCTGTGTAGTCACTGCTTACATGAGATATTCAAAGAAAGCTTGCAAATGAGGATATCTGGTTTTGAAGGCTGGCTGGTGCTGCACTGTGTCAAGGTTTGCCTTGCAGCATTTAACCCAATTTGTCTGTGGAATCTAGACACATGTACTCCTTCCCTTTCCAGCTTAAGCACCCTAGGATGTGGTAGGAAGTATCATTATACCTTGATATCTGAAGTGCTATGTACCTCCACCATGTATTCATCATGAAAATTTGGCTTCACTATGTTTTGAACTTGGACCAGTGGAAACAGTAAAACATAGGACATAGGGAATTGTGTACTTATGTACTTCATATATTATATTCACTGCTGTATTGGGTAAATTCTGCTGTCAGTGTAGATTCATCTGCATTCAAAAGTAAAGATCAAGTCTTTGCAGGTGTGGTTTGTTTTGTTTTGTTGTTTTTTGGGAGGAGTTGTTTGTTTTCCACACAAGAATTTCAATCAATGCTTTTTATTTTCATTTAATATTAGTAGATACAAGTGACACTTTCAGTGATCATTCTTCATTTTACATGTTTATAGATGCAATAATCAAGTTAATACACCAGAATAATATACAATTCATAATGCTGTAGTACAGGCCAAGTGTTTTATTTGCTACCATACTGCCTTTTATACGATTGTAAGAATTTTTATTGGTTTGGGTTTACGCTGCCAGGCCACAGTTAGGCTGTTCTGTAGTATCTTGATTTTCCTGCCCAGAAAAGTCAAGTTTGTAATTTCTTAGATGTATATACTCCACTAAGCTTCTCATAGCCACAGTGGATTCCATGAGCCGCAAGATCTCCAGTTTTCCGCATATGCTTCATACTAGTCTGTCTGAAGTGATGGGCCAATTTGAATTCTGGGTGTAGCTACTATAATCAGCAGTTACAGTGGGGATGAATATGACCTGAAAGCTTTCCTTTTCATCAGTGGCATAGATTTGTCCACTGTGGTTTAAAATGAAAGATAAGCACTAAATCAAGTACCATCTGTATCTGCTTGTAAAGAAACTGTCTAATAAATAGGATGATATTGGTCTAACCTACAAAGGAAGTCTGAGGAGCTAGAAATCAAGAAAGGCTCCTGAATCTGCTGATCTGTAATGTGAACAACTTGAAGCTGAGTCCATTTCTTTTTTTCAAATAAGATGTTTTCATCAGTCAGTAAACAGTAAACACAGAACCAAATGGTAATGGAGGCCTAAGTCTGATAGACAAAGTTTTAAGACAATTCAATACTTAAAAGCTGGAACTGATAAATTCAGATTAAAAAAGAGGTACATTGCTTTCTGAAAAGTGTTAACAATAAATGATTTGTTTCTTTGTTTTTTCTGTTCGATTGATAGTGAAATAGCTAATCTAATTCACAAAATTAATTTTACTACCAAGGTTATACCAATTATTTCAGCAGTTCATTCAAGTTTTATTATAGGGGAGTGTGTGAAGTGTATTTTGCCAGATTTAACAGATGGAAACAATTTCTGACCAAGAAAATGAAGTAAGCTTTAAGTAATGTAGTTTGCTGGTGCTGTTTTGAGGAAATTAAGTAAGCAGCAGAAAGGATATGCATTTGTGCTTTGGTGCTGGCTGAGACTGTAGGCAATTAAACAAAAATACATGTGGTAGGCAAAGGTTATACTTAAAAAACATTAAAACTTGGTATTATGTCTTTTTTTTTTATTTTAACAAAATATGATGATATTTAACATCATCTATAACACTATCAGAACTGGGAAGCACAGAGCATGCCATAGCCCAGTGTCGTGGTTTAAACCCAGTCAGGCAACCTGTTCACTCACTCCCAGTGAGTGGTGCCGAGCCGACAACAATCGAGGTCCGCTTCCCCCCCCCCCACCGGGGTTCTCCCCCACTCCCGGAGGAACGGGGAGGAGGATTGAAAGAGTGCAACTCCCACGGGTTGAGACAAGAACAGTCCAGCAACCAATGTACACAAATCACCACCGCAACTATCAACTACAACAATGATAAGGGAAAATAACAAGGGAAGAGAATACGATACCACCGGCCAAGAAGACGAGTTCCACCCGGAAGCCCGTGTCCTTCCGGGTAACTCCCAGTCACCCCCCACCCCGGCCATGACATGCTGTGGTATGGAATACCTCCCTGGCTAGCCCGAGTCAGGCACCCCATCTCTGCTTCCTCCCGGCTTCCCCTCCTCCCTGGCAGAGCATGAGCCTCACAAAGTCCTTGGTCAGGGTAAACATCGCTTAGCAACAACTGAAAACATTGACTTCACCAACACTGTTCTCAGGCTGGAAGTCAAAACACAGCACTGCACCAGATAGCACAAAGGAAAAAAAAAAAAAAACAAACATGACTGCTACTGCTGAACCCAGGACACCCAGGAAGAGGCAATAGAGTAATTCAGTAATGTTTTGTTGTATGAAAGGAAGAAATCTTGAAGAATAATTTAAAATGTTACTTATTCATGTTTTACTTTCTGTCTAATTTTACAAAATCAGTCCTTTTTCTTTTGATTCATTTTTTAGGAAATATTTTGCTCTTTTGCTTCTTGATTGATGTTGGACTATCTGAGATGATTTTAAGAAGGAAGTATGGTTCATGACAATTCTGAGTTGAAATACTCTGAGGAGAAAAAGACAAACCAAACCAAACCCACAACAAAACAATAAAAAGGTGCTGAAAAATAAATAAATAAATTAAATATATGTTTGTACTAGGAATAAGTTAATAATCTTGGAGTCAGCATAGGATCAAAAGACATCATCCGGAACCATTTCTTCTGGAGAACACCTCCCATTCCAAAAATTTATGTTACTTTTTAGTGGGATTCTAGCAGGAATAAGTGACTGTTTTTAATGCTTTCTCATGTCAGCTATTACACTTGCGTTTCTGTTCTACATGCCAAAAAACTTATTGTTAATTAGCATGAAGGAAAATAGCTTTCTTATAAATGCTGCATGGTAGAATCATGGAATCTACAGAATCTTCAAGGTTGCTGGAGAGGGACTCTTCATCTGGGACTTAGTAATATGGCAAGGGATAATGGGTTTAAACTTAAACAGGGGAAGTTCAGGTCAGAAATAAGAAGTACTTTACTGTGAAGGTGGTGAGGTACTGGAACAGGTTGGCCAAAGAAATTGTGAATGCTCCATCCCTGGCAGTGTCCAAAGCCAGATTGGACAGAACTTTGAGTGACATGGTCTAGTGTGAGGCATCCCTGTCAATGGCAGGGGGATTGGAACTAGATGACCTCCTTTCCAACTTGAACCATTCTGTGATTCTATGATTCTATGAAAACTTTAGTGGCACTATTTTCCCTAAGCCCTCAGGCCACAGAATAAATGACGTTGAGAAAAAATGTACATATGTATTTGTTTTTAGTACATCTTGTAGCTTAGAACAATCTGCCTTAATATCAGCAGTATCTATACTTTTGTATAGAGGCCCCAAATATTTCTGAAGTATTTTCGATCCACTAAAACATTCTACTCTTTAATGATCTGTTTTCAAATAACTTCTTGAAATTGGAGCCAGAAGTATTAGTAAATTTACAACTGAATTTGTTGTTTTTTTTTTTAGTTAAACAGAAATAATTCAGTTTTTCAAATATAAAATTTATTAGTACAGAGGCATTTGCCAGCTAGGATTCCCTATGACTGAAAATGTAAACTGTTGTTGAAACTCGGTACTAGTGAACAGCTAACTATGTAATATTTCATTTTGCTATAGAGTTGACATTCTTTCAAAAACAAGGCAAAGCTTTCAAAAAATTAACATATCCGTAGGTATGAGCAAAAAAGAAAAAGAGGAGGAATAAAGGCAAAGAACAAATTATAAGATTAAAGGCTCTATACACTGTATGAACGATGATTATTGTCTCATATTTTATCTTGGTATTCTACATTATATTTGGCAGCTTTAAGGGCATATTATTCGCAAAAACGCCACAGTAGATATCATGTTCTTGCTTCAGGATGGACCAATTTATTTGTCAGGCAGTTAAGACGCAGTTATAGAAATCTCAGTTGTTGATGGCATTGACAAAAATGAGCTCAACCAAAGAACTGTGAGATATTTGTCCACTGATATTGATGAAAGTGTTAGAAGAGCTTCTGGCAAATATCTCGTTTATCATTCGTTTGCGAACATGCACTCTTTGCCACAACAATTTTAATTTCTTTCAACAATTACACCTCATATAGTGCGGTAGAAAAAAAAATAAGTCAATGTGATTAGCCAGAATTTAAGAGAAACAGTCATAATTCCCTGTTTCTGCCACAAAAACTGGTCAAATTTTAGTCTCAATGGCAGTTGTCAGATCAGCAGTGCTTCTGAGCCTAACCATACCCCAGCCCCAAGTACGCTGCCCTGTTGCCTGCAAAGCCCCTGTTTTCTGGAGAAGCAAAAGGCTTCTAGGCTGAAAGGGCCTGGGGTTGCAGTGACTCAGTCTGCACCTGACAAAGACAAATCAAGGCGTAACATTCTGGGAAACACTTGCATATTCTCACCACTCAAACAAGGAACTTCATTATTATCTTGATTTTCTATATATAGAATAAATAATGCTGGTTAGTACTTGATCTGAATATTGTAAGGACAAATACATTGAGGTTTCATGCAACTTCTGTCTTAAAAATATGAACAATGTAAGTTGTAATAGATGGATGCAGATTCACTGCACTAAGCTTATTACCTCCAAATTAGAACTGTGATGATAAGGCTTTTAGTAAAAACCTGACTTAAACACAGAGACAAGCTTATCTATGAAAGATCGTTGAGCCCTAAACTATGCACCTTTAAGAAACGTCTTACATGGATACCTACTAGTGTAGGTATCATAATAGCTACTAGCATAAAGAGTTATAAGTTGACTAGTTAGAATAACTGCGTGTTAGTAAGGTATATTATTTCTTATTTCTGCTTCTAGGCATGTATACATAAATCGTGACAATGCTGAGCTACTCAGCACCAAGGCCAAGTTATAAGTGTAACTTAGCTAACATAGTAAATATGGTCAGACCACAAGAAATTGTGTGAAGAGCTGCACAGAGCACTTGCATCAACTGTGGGAGGTCCAAATTCAAAATCTACAACTCCAAAAATACCCGAGGCAGAAGACTAACCGGAGTTTTACATTAATAACATATTTCTCACTGGAAATACATGCAATTTAATGTAAAAAGGCACACACAGAAAAAACTCAACAGAAAATTGATTTATATTTCTGACTCCTAAAAAAAGTTCTCTAAATTTTTGATGATATGTAGATTCATAGTTCAGATATTACAGAATATAGTTGTGATGGTTAACACTTCCTTGGGAAGAGAATGAGCCAGGTTCTGTCTGGACACCTGAGTAAGCATGAACAGGGCATCTCCTTATCTGCAAACTAAAAGCTGGAAGAAGGACCAAAAGCCTCAACTGAATAGAAAGTCTACAGTTCTGAATTTGAGCTTGAAGGAAGTTCTTAAATTTCTCCTATGCATGGTCTGCAGTCCCAGTCCAGTTCACATTATTTCTTCCGAGACTGCTAGACATGTCTGAGATATTCATAGGTTTAACAGTTGTCAATAGTCTGCTACCAATAATTTAACAGGATAAGCATGGGCTCAGGTGTAAGTAAGGAAGTGGAGATTCTCCGCTTGAGTCCCCAAACTTGATCTTGCTCTCACTATCATTTTAGTTTAAACCTGAGGCCTTGTTGGCTGGCAGTACAGTCTCACTGCTTCACACAATACTAGCACCCCGACACTTGACTAAATCCCTCCACACACTGTACAGGATTGCTCAGCCTCTGCAATAAAGTATAGAGCATTTCACCTAAATTCTGTTTGTAGAAGACTTGAGAGACTTGGCTATATGCACAAAGAAATGCTTGAATTAAGTAGTTACTTGGGACAGAGATATGCACCTCTAGGAAGTTTACCTCTGTAATCACAGCATCTTTCTAAAATAGGACAAGTCTGCTCAGGTGGCAATATTTACATAACCATAAAATTGATAGTAAGAAGTATTCTGAGTGCACCTGGGTTGTGCTAAAAGGTTTTAGCAATGATTTAGCAAATAAAACTTCTTATCTTACAATTAAATTAGGAGAGAGAAATAGCCAAAGACCTTGAAAGGTGTGATTTTTCATATAAAAATATCTTACCTCATAAATTCTGTCCATCTTGAAGCAATTGAATTTACTTTATTGAACTTCCCAAATAAAGATTTCTTTTTTCCTTCACTGACTGAAATAATTTCTGCTTGGTATTTTTGCCGCATTTATTCTCCTCACAACTACTGGGCTGATGACAGCTCACTTGTCACGCTGTGGAATGATTATAATCAACTCATAATTGAGGCTTTGTGCTAGTTAGCCTTTACAAATTCAATTTCTTTAGCTAGATGGTATAATTACAGACAGATTTATAAATCAATATTACGTGCTAATTACCAATATCAGAAAATAATAGCTAAAATACTGTCCTGAATAAACTGAATCTTAAACATGTACAGAATGCATAAATAAATTGCTCTGCTCTTCCCCTTTTCTCAATTTTTGAGAAAAATAACTATATGCTATTCAATCATATAATTCCTACATTCATCCAAGTCGTGTGCTTTGGTTTTCTTTTGTTTTTACAAATCTTGGGGTGGTTTTACGTACCAAAAAGAGAGAGATATTTCAGAGGAGCACTCATGAGTACTGTGTAAAGACAAGAAAGTTCTCAGATTGTTTGTTTCTGCTTTGTCACAGACGGTAATCACTGGCACCTAATCTTGAGTTCAATCACATTTTAATGACATTCCTTATCCTTCCTAATATTTTGGTTTATAATTCTCTAAACTCCTAGTGAATTTAAAGAGAAAGAAGGAAAAAGACTTAGTTTGGATGTGTAATAATTGTCAAAAGGCAAAAGGGAGAGTCAATTATCTCAGATTATTAACACAGATATAGAACATCTGGTAATGTTTTGTCCAGAAATACCTATCAAATAAATAATTAAAATCAAGTATTGGCTTACGTGGCTCTTGCCCCTCAAAATTGCTTCCTCCTGATGTACAGGATTTGCTAAAATCTTTCATTTGTATTCCTTTTTTTTTCCCAGCGACCTCTTGGATGTTCAAAAGGTTGTATGTACAATACGTGGAAAACTTCCTAGGAAAATTAGGCATCTGTATGTGTTTATTAGGTATTCCCCCTTGTGCTGACTTAAGCTCTGCTAGAATGATAAAGTCAGAAGAAACAATCTGTATTCTTGTGCACTTACAGGCCTGGAGGAAAATCTGCTGTGATTGGCTGCAGATGGCTTAATCTCAGAAGAAGAATGTGCCTCCTAACAGTTGCTTGTTCTGTATGCATGACCAAGCAACAGTCAATGGTTTCCTGTGCATCATTAGCCGTGGTGACAGGAAGAAGTATGATTTTCCCAAAATACCTGCCCTTCCTCCAAACTAAGGTAATATTGCATGGAGAAAACATTGAGAAGCTTGAATTTCATGGATTTTTTGTTTGTTTGTTTGGTTTTGGTTTTTTTTTTTTACAGATCAAACAAGGAAACAACAAAAGATTCAACAAATTAACATAAAATTATTGTCAAATTCTTGACAAGAAGTTAAATCACATTGCACAGGTTTAAGTTTTTGCTATGCACATTGTTACCTTCGCTAATCAAATGGAAAGAAGGAACTATTTGAGTTTGGTAGATGTTATTTTTTTAATTATAAAATTATGACATCACCTTTTAAAAAATATGCTCTTGATGGAGATTCTCAAAAGCTGTAATTTAACTCGGTATGTATACAGACCAGAATTTCCCTAAAGACCTTTCTAATGTTCTGTATTTTAAACTGAAGGGTCAAAGGCAGGGCTGAAACTTCTTTTCTGCTGAAGCACTGGGGCCTATGGATGTTAAAAGGCTGTTAAAAGGCTGTTAAAAGGAAGATACATTTAATGTACATAACTTTTTTGCTGAGTTGTTTATGTAGTTCTAGTGAAGTTACTAACATTTCTACCATTTTTCTGTTTTCACCATACCTGATGAGATTCATGCAGTCCTGAAGAATATATTTAAAATGAGTGAGCTGCTGTGTACCTTGAAAGATCCTTTCTATGACTGTAAAGGAAAACCTTTGATTCAGATATGACAGCTATGCTAAATTCTGCCCAGGCGGTTTCAGTTGCTGTCCCTAAACTAATATTTTCTACTTTAAGCACTTTTTTCTCCTATGCCTCACAAAATGAAATATGAAGTATGGTAATACAATGACCATAAAAAGTTACTGCTGTCTAACGCAGCATCATTTTTCATAATTGTGAAAGATGCACTCATTTCTACCCTTGAAAGTTTCTGAGATAACAGACTTAAAGTCCTCACAACCTGAAGACTGCTACTGTAAGTTGCAATAATTCCCCCCAAAAAACACAGGCAACCACTGTATCTAGTTCACAGGTGAAGTATCACAATGAATTCGTCATTCTGAATTCTGCTTAAAAACACTGTATTTATGCAGATTTTTTAATGGGAAATCTGTCCCACAAAGAACAGATGATGACATGGTATCATACAGATTTTGTTGGTATTTACTCAGTTTGGTACAAGCACTTTTTACTCACTTTTTCAGTTTATAGTTTGAAATTCTGCGTTACATTCTAATAATGTTTTTTCCTACGTAATTATGATTCCTATAATCAGGTTTATTTTTCTTCATATATATGGTGAGTTGTTTTTTTTTCTCCCCCCACATACATATTAGTGTACATATTTATATAAACCTATAAATTATTCTGTCAGGGTAGATTAAGTCCTTCAGTCAAACATATACGCCTAACTTAAACCTCCATTTGAAAGTAAACAACAAAATATATATACACATATTTCTGAAAGGATTGACAACCTATAATTTCTCATTCAGTGGGGTTGTAACTGTCTGGCTCTTTAGAAAGTCAATTAACCACCCAAATTAAGTGCTTTAATAGAAGCCTAGAAGCCTACTATTGAGAACCAATTAAAAAATTCTCAGCTATGAATTTAAGAAAAAACCTTAAACTGTAATGTCAGCTGCATATGTACCAGTGTCTCTTTGTTTCATGTACTCAGTCTGTAAATATGCAACAAATGCATATGTAAGAAATTTTATGAAAAATAATATGCATATTTTATTATGAATGACAGACTAATTTGTTTTAAAGAGGCTTCAGTCTGCAACACGTTATACTGAAAACAGTTTTAGCCATTAGAGTTGTAATTTGTGCTGCTACATATTCCTCCAATGGATAAACAAGACAGTGCTATATTACAGTGGCTATTTTTTCCTACCTTTTCATACTTAGTGATATTAGATACATTAAACTAGGCATAATACAGTTACTTCTAAATAAAATTAGTAGTAAACACAAACAAGTTCAAGAGTTATTTATATATTTATATTTTTGTTCATTTATTTAAAAAAAAAAGTATCTAGGAATGGTGGGTTTGTTGATAGCACTGTGGTTTAACTACATAAGCAGTGTTAACTACATAAACCACAGATGATATTTCCTTTTCCAGTACAGTGAAAATATGGGACAATCATTAATGGGACAGACATTAATTCAGCTTCAGACTCTTAGAAATCTTCATTGTTTTAACAAACATTGCTTGTTTTGTGAGGAGCAGGTGAATTATTTACTTATAGGATAAGCTAACAAACAATTCCAGTTTTGAAGGCAGGATTTACTTTTCAAATGCATGGCTTGTAACAAATTAAAATAGTGAATGAAAAAAACAGGCAACTATCTTACTATGGCATAACAGAAGCATAAACCAGCAAACTTTAGAAAAAAATAATTTATTTGGGTTTTCTTTTTCACAAGGATTTTTTATTAATGTCCTTCTCGTATCCACTGCCCTTCCATTCTGTCTCCTTAACTTTATATCTGGCTGCAAAAGGGCATCAGTTACTCAGAAGTCACACAAAGCAGTTCTGCTCTTCTCTTTTCCCTTCTCTTCAGGAGCTGAGTAAGACATGTCTGAATGGGTCTCAAATGCCCAGAGCCCTGCAGAGGGGCAGGCTGATTTCTAGTCTTGTTAGGGTCCTGGAGAGCCCTGCTGGGGCAGCTAACCTAAAAGCAAGCTAAGGAAGAAAAGTGGGAAAGAGGTGGACGTGGGAGCATAGGGAACAGCTTCAGGACTTCATGCTCAAACATGCACCTGCCTCTTCAGCCTTTCCTCTGACAGAGAGACCTGGCAGAGTCAAGGATCTGTTTTGCCTTTTTGACTTTTTTGGTTTCAAGTTCCATTGCCTTTTCTGCTACCTTTCCTATAGTGCTGAGGGCAAAGCTTTGAAATATATCGAGCAGCTTCTTTACAGAACAAGAATTTTAATTTTATGATGTATTGATAACAACATAGATACAAGTAGTAATGCTTCTGCTTTAAAACTGAGTGCTGAGAACAGCAAGGACTGTAGGTGACAATAAAGTTCCTTATGAGACTGCTGATGTAGCAAGAAAGAAAGGATTTTTTTGTTTGTTTTAAAGCTTCCCTGGAAAGACTCGTCTGACCTTTCCTATTAAACTCGTGGCAAGTGTAATGGGAATTGCTAAGGGCACACTTCTCTCTTTTTTTCCTGAGTTTAACTGCTGGTCACCTCCTTCTGCTATCACCTCTCTACTGCACAAGTGGTAACTATTCTTTTCTCTCAAGTGTTCTGATTGATTACTATAATTACATTATCCTCAGAGTAACTGTAACTGGTATTTAGTTTGGATGTTATTGCTTCTTGTCAGACCTGATGAAAAGAATCTGAATATGTTCCTGAATATGCATGCATATGTGTATGCATTGTCAAACTCTGTCAGCTAGAAACTACCAATGGCTGATAAAGATATGCTCAATTCTAGTACCTGGTGTTGGCACATTGTTTGTCTACGTATCCATCTTTCTAGCTATCGAATTTCATATCTGTCAGGATCATGTACAATAACCTCCAGTGATGTTAATGATGAATTGTTAAGTGTTCTAAGTTTCTTCTTTCATGCCTTGCATAAGCCAGTTGTATAGTTTTCCCTTTGATGTCCTCCAGCCATAGAAACAGCACTAGAGGCTTCTGTTTCAAACCAATTCGTACAATATATTATATATCCGGGTGCGTTGAAGTATAACATATCAGAATAGTGGAGTTTTTCTGGAAAACACTGCTAAAATGGCACAGCAGGACAGAAGAGGCATAAATAATCCATTAGTTACATAAAAAATTGACAGTTTACACAACCCATTTTGGAAATGCATCTCTTTTTATATACCTATTACTAGGTATATAAAAGAATAATATAATGCATGCATACTAAGTTATGAGGTAATCACACATAAGGTCATACTCATATAAAATGAAAATAAGATGGAACGAGGAATTGCTCTTTTTCTCCCATTTCTGATGGGAATAATATCTATGAAATAATTTTTTGTCAAATGGGAAAGCAAAGCAAATAAGAGTATTAAAACAAAAACTATTCTAGGCAATGCTGGTCCTTTCCCAGAGTAGAAAATCTGAAAGTATGGCTGTATAATACTTGTGATTACCATGCAGATGTCCCCAAGCCAGGACTCAAAGATAGGTCTGACACAGTAGAGTTTTTGCTGTATGCCCAGGCTAATTAGTCAGGCTGAAAGCTAGGCCATTCAGTCTGAACCCAGTAAGGTGTGAATGACACCATAAAGCTTCTAGGATCAGATGAGTGTATCTGCATAATGTTGTCCCAGGAGTGCTGGACTGCGGTTATGGGCAAAAAAAAAACAAACAACCAAAACCAAACAAAAAACCCCCAAACCAAAACCAACCAACCAACCAAAACCAACAAAAAAAAAAAAAAACCCAACAAACAAAAAACAGAGGCAGCAGGCAAGTTCAGTGTTGAACATTTACATTGCTTAACTGATGGCATGACTCTTGATGGCATGGCATTGGCCACTGCTTATCACCACCGTCATATAATGTCCAGAGTTGATTCAGAAGAGATTTCTGCTTACAGATAATATGGGTAAGATTGTACTAGGCCTTAAAAAAATCTACAAAAACAGACTTTACATCAGCAGACATCCATTAATGTCCCAAATTAAAACGAACACAGTTCTCATATTAAAGCAGGCACTTAGGATGGAAAAGCAAGATGTATGAAATGCAGGAATTGTATTTTTAAACTACAGGTAATCAAGGTCCATATGCTTTGGTGTGGTCATCATTAATTTCCGCTGCTTGGCTTTGGGGCCAAATAATGGTCCTTGGTTCTATTTTTTCTTTTTTTTTTAGCAGCGTAGGCAGATACACACTATGATAAAATGACAAATAAGGTGTAGTGCACTTAAGCTTCTGTTTGACCTTTAATAAATGTTTGATAAGTTTAAAAGAATTTACTGCAGGCTAAATTTCACAGGCTAGAAATGTAGTTTTAACCTGGAATGTAAACTACCCTTCCTGTCATATGGCAAATTTAACATTGTCTTAATCATTTTTAAATGATCAATATAGATTTAGTTTGAGGTGTAAAAATTTATGTCAAAGAAAGAGAGAGTGATATCCCAGTGGGAGATTCTTTTAAACTGACATGACCTTACCAATTTCTACTGTCATCATAAGCTGTTCAAGAAAATGCATCTTCTAGAAACTTTTTAGCAAATACTTTTGAATTACAAAAAAAACAATAGAGAATAGGCATTATAAGTCCTACACTCTACTGATCCACAGGGAATGGTTGTTAGAGTCCTCAGCTGCAAAGTCAATAGATTTTTAGTTCACGGTTTTAACAAAGGAGGTCTCCAGTTTGATCCTTATGTGTCACCCCAGCCTAAGGCTGTCATGAAGCCACATTTTTAAAAATGTACAGAACAGTGCAGAGAGAATTGCAGTCTGAAGTAAAAACAAGTCAATCAATACTGTTTCAAAGAAAAAGAAGACTGTAATAAGTCATGAAGAATTAATATTAATTTCCAAGTGTGTGGAAGCAAAACAGCAAGATCATGCCTGGGGGCATGACCCTCCAGATACGTTGTTTATTTTCAGAGCTGTTTCCCTCCCTGAGCCCCATTGAGATTTTTTTTAATGCATTTATTTATTTATTTTACAAAAATATAATAAGGTATTTCTCATAGGAGACATTTTTGATGGTTTTAGGGAAAATGTTTGTGTTCTTTTGCTCCTGAATTTCATTCTGTGGGCAATGGTGGCTTTTTTCCTGTTCCTCTCAAGTAGTCTATCATTTGCCAACTCACCAAGAGTGCACAGAATGCTAGTTGTGTATTTTCTTTGCAAAACTACACACATGTGGGCAGAACAGTTTCAGCACAGAGGGTCATTAATATTTTATGTTTTGTGTTGTTTTTTTTTTGTGGATTTCATTTAGATTTAATTGTGTCCTGTTTGGGTCTTCTCCTTCTCCTTGGCAATATCCCTTCATGACATATATTATACTACATCAGTGTATTGATTTGCAGAATACCTCTGCAATTTGGAGCTGCATAGTCTTCATTTGCTGCTTGCAGCTATGACAATGACTAGGATTTTATCAAACTATCCATTTGAAACACAGAGGTTCCTTGAACACTGGAGGAAAATTGTGCTACCATAAGAGCCAAAATTTTTCTGGTCAAAGGACTATCATGAAAACATATGGGGCAGAACCTGACAGATCATCTAGGATCCATTCTTCAGCAGCAGAAGCTAATTACACTGATCTTACAAGGGAGCCTAGAAATTCCTAGAGAGAGTACATTTCGTTGTTTTTCACTGGACAATTCTCTTTAAGAAACCCTAATACTGGATATTAAAGTAATTTTTCATAAGATCTGCTGTACTGGATAAGAAATAACAGAAAAATGTTGGTGCTCCTAGGAGGAGGGAGTTTATTAGGAGAATTACTTGGAGAAATATTGTAGCTGTAGTGAGAATTGCAGTTTTTGGCACAGTGACTAGCTGCTGTTGCTGCTTGTCCCAGACTCTTCCCTCTTGCTATCTGCCCTCCATTCCTTGAATGGCATTCAGTTTGGCTTGCTAGAGGAAAGCAGCTTAATTAAATGTAGTCTATTACTGTAATTTCATGACCAATTTTGCATACATTGCAGTTTTTTTGAAATTTAAAAGCATTTGGAAGAAAATTTTGCAAGTAATTTCTCTGCCTCAGGCTGAATATTTTTGGCTTACTGAAAAATACATTGTTTCCTTTTCATTCAAAACCAGAGTATAAGCATATCTGGAAATCACTAGTTTTTTTCAATGCTTTGTGAGATGAAGTTTGGTATAAAGGTGGATAATATTTGCATTGAGGCTAAGTTTTTGTGTTTTCCTCTGCAGTAAATAACCCTGATACTCAGTGCAATGTCTTCTCTGTACTCTATGTGAAGCAGAAAGTCTATAGAGAAAATGAGTTATAAACAAGTAATATATGCCTATGTACATAAAAGACTTACAAAATAAAGTTACACAATCAGTTTCAAATCTGTAATTTCTTTTCATCTCAACAATGGGTTTTGTGCCATCTGTAGTGTGATAGCATGGCTTCTGGGTAGTCTGCTTATATTTTTAACATGCACTTGCTAACTGCAAAGATTAGTAGGAAATAGGTAGAAAATAGGTAGGCTTTTCTTTCCTTTTGAAACTTGGCTATCACTTACCCAAAACCTAGAGAAGGAATTCATATCACCTCCTTTTAATCATTCACACGGTAAACATTTCTGAGCTAGTCACTGTATGGTCCTTTGGTAGTCGTTCCTCAATAGAAACAGAGAGTTACTTATAGATACATTTCATCTGCTTTAAATGCCTATTTTGACATAAAATGAACTGTGTGGATATTTTTTTTTCTCGTTGAAATGAAGTTTAGGGTGACTAGCTCAGACGTAGAAGTCTGCATACAGCTAAACTTCGTACAAACTCCACTATAGGAAGCCACTAAAGGAAACTGCTTGTCTATCTTTGCATTTAATAATCTTACTGCATAAACCTGCCTTGGAGCAAGTTCTGTCTTTCTTGAATATAAGGCTTGCACCTCTGATTCAATCTAGAATGACAGAGTTATTTATGCATCCAATGGCTATTATTAGCTTCAGAGTGTCTCCCCTTTTTATGTTTGATTGTGGAAGGAGGTACTCAGCATTAATTTACTAATTGTCTCTAATTAATAGCCAATCCTATTAGAGAATAAAAAAGAAATATTTCACTTCCTTGGTTTGTTCATTTTCATTTCCTCCTCATTAACAAGTTGCCCTTGTCACTCAAGGAAGACCTCCAGAGTTAAAATGACGGGACTCCAAGACTGTTCTTGTTTTGTGGTGATTTCTTCACACTGCCATATGCTCTTCTAGATGTAAAAAGTTTGGCAAGCATGAGATGTTTTGTTTTCTGGAGGCTTACCCTAAAAAAGCAGAGTCTGGAGTGCACAACAGGCACAGACTCCATTGTTCACATTTGAAACTGACAGAGCTTAGCACTTCTGGATGTTTAGGGTGTATCATCTTTCAAATAAGAGCTATATCTTTAAGATCTTGAAATCTGTTATGGAATCTGACTCACATTACAGTGAAGATGAAAATGCAGTATTTTGAAACTGCAATTCAACTGTTTTTCAATTCATAAGATATTCAGGTTTTACTCCTAGGAAGGGTGGGGGAAAAGGGTGGTTTAAACTCAGTCAGCCATGCAGTCTCACTCTATCACTCCCCCCCCCTTCCTCTACCCCAGCTCCTAGAGGGATGGGGAAGAGAATCGGAGGAATGTAATTCCTATGGGCTAAGAACAGTCCCGTAACTAAGGTATAACACAAACCACTGCTGCTACCACCAATAATAATAATGATAAAGGAAATAACAAGGGAAGAGAATACAGCTGCTCACCACCTGCCGACCAATACCCAGCCCGACCCCAGCAGTGCTCTAGCCTTTCCAGGTAACTGCCCCCAGTTTACTTCCTGGGCATGATGTGCTATGGTATGGAATACCTCTTTGGTTAGTTTGGGTCGGGTGTCCTGTCTTTGCTTCCTCCCTGCTTTCCTTCCTCCCTGGCAGAGCATGAGACTCAGAAAGTCCTTGGTCAGAGTAAACATTCTGACCAGCAACTAAAAACATCGGTGTTATCAGCATCGTTCCCAGGTTGAAAGTCAAAACCACAGCACTGCACCAGCTACTAAGAAGGAGAAAAATGACTGCTACTACTGAACCCAGGACAGATATTAATATTACAAATGTAATAATGACTTCAGCCCTCCATTTCAAAAGACTGCATTAGCCCAGAGAGCCATCAGTGGGTCACTGGGAGCTAGTCATGAAGTAATACTCATGTGAGTAGAGTTCCAGTCTGAAAGGGGATTCCGCCGCAGGATGATAGTGGCAATCATGATCTTTAAGGAAAGTCTTGTAAGAGGTCATTTGGGGCTTAATTGCATTTTGTAGTCATATAACAAGTCTTTTTTTTTCATAGCAGTCACATTTTTCCTGCACCGTCTTAGAATTAAGTAACAAGAGGGCTCTTTCTCACATTTTACACAGTGCTGCTACAATAGATCATTCCTGAAATGTGACAAGATGATCTATGTAAATAGAGGAGAATTGTGAAGAAGAGGAACTTAGAAGTTTCAGAGGCAGGGAGGAAAGGACACGTTTGCAAGTCCAGATATCTTTCTGTAGAAAGGAAAGGATAAATTGCCCCCTCAGCAAGTCTGCAGATGTCACCAAGCTGTGTGGTATGATTGATAAGCAGGAGGGAAGGAATGCCATCCAGAGGGACATTGACATGCTTGTGAGGTGGGCTGATGTCAACCTTAAGAAGCTTAACCATGACAAGTGCAAGGTCCTACACCTGGGTCGGGGCAATCCCAGGCACAGCTACAGGCTGGGCAGAGAAGGGATTCAGAGCAGCCCTGTGGAGAAGGACTTGAGGGTGTTGGTCAATGAGAAAAAATCATGAGCCGGCAGTGTGCGCTCGCAGCCCAGAAAGCCAAGTGTATCCTGGGCTGCATCAAAAGGAGTGTGACCAGCAGGTCAAAGGAGGTGATCCTGCCCCTCTACTCTGCTCTCGTGAGGCCTCACCTGGAGTATTGTGTGCAGTTCTGGTGTCCTCAACATCAAAAGGACATGGAACTGCTGGAACAAGTCCAGAGGAGGGCCACGAGGATGATCAGGGGACTGGAGCACCTCCCGTATGAAGAGAGGCTGAGAAGGTTGGGGCTGTTAAGCCTGAAGAAGAGAAGGCTGCGTGGAGACCTCATAGCAGCCTTCCAGTATCTGAAGGGGGTCTACATTGATGCTGGGGAAGGACTCTTCATTAGGGACTGTAGTGACAAGACAATGGGTAATGGGTTCAAACTTAAACAGGGGAAGTTTACACTGGATATAAGGAAGTAGTTCTTTACTGTAAGAGTGGTGAGACCCTGGAATGGGCTGCCCAGGGAAGCTGTGAATGCTGCATCCCTGGCGGTGTTCAAGACCAGGTTGGACAGATCCTTGGGTGGCATGGTTTAGTGTGAGGTGTCCCTGCCTACGGCAGGGGGGTTGGAACTAGATGATCTTAAGGTCCTTTCCAACCTTAACTATTCTATGATTCTATTTTATGATTCTAACAGGGAAGCGTTCACCATCTGCATTCATTTGCTAGACAGTCAGTAGAGCTTCATTCAGAAAATGGGTCAACAGAATTGAAGTCCAAATGCTTTCATTAAATACCATTTGCCTCTGGGAAACATTTCAGCTTGAAAAGAACAACTTTTGCAATCAAGTACATTTTGTGTATGGTGTTATAATCTGTTCCACAGTTTACTGGAGTTTCAGGCTAATAAATGTGCAAGTGATAGCAAGCATGATAGCTATTACGGATTTTGGAATTTGGGGGGGGGTTCGTGTTACTTTTGGTTAGTTGGATTTTTTTGTTTTTTTTTTTATTAAATGATAGCCATACATCTGGTGTTGAAGTGATTTTACTATACATTCCAACATGGGGTGGATTCCTTTGAGGGGAAAGGGGCTAATCAGGTTAAAAGGTTTGATTTAACACTGCATTATCAATCAATAAAGTGAAGTCAAGATATTTCACCCAAACTATATTCATGAAGATAGTTCTTTTTTTTTGAGACTTCTAAACACCACAAGCTCCTTCTGCAACAATATAATTCGAACTGGGACTTATTTAGCCTTATTCAAGTTCTTTTAATGCAGCTGATTGTTATTTCAACTTAAGACTTATTCAGCACAATGGGGAGGCTTAACAGAATGAGCTAAGACCATTAAGGTTCTATGGCTAAGATACTCATTTCAGAATTTATGTAATATTTTAATGCAATATTCATCAGCATTTACAGTGGAAGCCAAAAGCATTTGACTGAGTTTATTTACTATTGTTTTTGCAGATTCTCTTAGAAGTATAATAAAGCAGGAATCATTTGTTTATCTTTTTCTTTTAATTGAAGTTAAATAGAGGATTTTTTATTCTTATTATGAGAACTGCCAAGTAGGCGTATAAATCTTTTTTACAGAAAAATTATTAAAGCCACATTCCTAATATACAGGCCCCAAAAACAGGTGGTGAAACAAGAAGTACCAGTAAAAATATAATTCCTCTTATTTCTTCTGAAACAGTCTTTCACAGAAACCTAAGGGATTCTGATTTCTAGTGCACATTAACTCCTTCCTGATTCTTGATCTAAGTTTTAGTCTGTATGACAGAGCAGAAAAATGTTCTTTAGTACTCTTCTGTACTTCAGTTTCTCACACAAATAGAAAGTCTGTAAATAAAAATGCAACAAAGTGAATTCAATCTAATAATAACAATGTATAGCAATTAGAAATGTTCCATAGGGAAAGCAAAGATATTTTCATAGAAATAGGTTGAGAAATGTATCTCATTTGAGATATCCACACAGCCTTCCTTAACAAAGCAGCAAGCACAGAACAAATACCATAAGCACCTGAATGAGGTAGAGATGCTCTTTTCTAATTCTGGGAACTTATTTTGACCTCCTGCATTGGTTAAAAAATAACAAAATACATTTGTACATAAACACAGTGGCAATTTGTCACTATAGCTTCAGAAAAAAAATCTGAGTAGTGCAATTTACCAGTGAAAGAACATCCTTTTTGTGTCCAGTGAAACATTCCTTATATTTTTACTGTAACTTCCTTGGTAAAATCTTGTATCCATTGTCACCTGTATGTACACAATGACTTTCATTTGACCACATAAAATTATATTTCTCCACTGCATAGTTTTGGAAAAATTTGCTTTCCTCCCTCCCTCTCTTCCTTTCTCCCTCCCTCCCTCTCTTCCTTCCTTTCTTCATTCCTTCCTCCCTCCATCCCTCTCGCCCTCCCTTCCTTTCTTCATTCCTCCCTCTCTCCCTTTGTTTCTTCATTTTGTTTGTTCTTCATTCCTTTTTTCCTTCCTCCCTCCCTTCCTCCCAGACTGTCTTGGTGACAGAAATAGGTATGTGGCGGGGGAGACCACTGAGTGTGTTTTAATTTCTTTAGTCTGTTTATAAAGCAGAACGACCAGTTTTGTTAAACTATTTCTCACTCAAGAAAATAAGGTGATATCATCCTCCTTCCCTGTGGTTCTTTCAGGATTTTACTTTTTCAGACTTCATATATAATAGCTCTTCTTTAAAATTGTATCATCACTCGATCTTTCACTCAAAGTCTGCTTTTTTAATTAAGTTATTCACTGAAAAAGAAAGCCTGAAAAAAAAAGAAAACAGATGTTCAGAAACAGAACTGGAAATCCTATGAAGCTAGTTTTTTTTTATGTGTGTTTTACATAACATTACTCAAGTGATTCCATGGTCATTTTTTGGTCTCAGTTATGATTTCTGAATGCTTGCAATGGTCACAGCTTACTTTCTAGACATATTTTAGTTTATGATTTTGGGTTGCTTCATTTCTGCTTTCTGAACCTTTTCCCAGAGCATGTCATTTCACTGTCTTTCCTTCAACACTTTTACAAATAAAATGTGTTATTGAAATTGTACTGGCTTCATCACAGCAAAATTTTTAATCATGCAGTCATTGTCTGCTCTCATAGCTTTCTCTTTCTTTATTGTGTTTTTGCTGGTTTTACTGCAAACAGTCAGTACCAATGCCTTTCCCCATCCTATTCTATAACTTTAAGCCATTTTTTCCTTCTTTCCCAAAAGCCAACTGTATAAAATATCATTTGTCTTATCTGTCTCTTCCCAAAAAAAGGATTTCCAGTCTTTCACTTGAAAAATATTCCCCATGTCAAGGCATTTTCCTTTGTAATCTTTCTCTTTTCTCACTCAAGAACGCCTCACTACATACATCTAAAGACTGTATCAGGGAATCTTTATCTGAATAAGGTCAATCAGTCAACGCTTTGTGACATTCTTAGATTTCATATTCTGGTAACGGGAAGGGAAGGGAAGGGAAGGGAAGGGAAGGGAAGGGAAGGGAAGGGAAGGGAAGGGAAGGGAAGGGAAGGGAAGGGAAGGGAAGGGAAGGGAAAGGAAGGTGAAAAAAACCCTGCAGCTTCTCACCATGAAGTGACTGATGCCCAGCCAGACCCTGAGCAGTGACAACCCTGCCAACCTCCCTCCTCAACAGATTTATTGCTGAGCATGAATGGAATATCTTTTTAGTCAGTTGGGGTCAACTGTCTGGGCTTGTGTCCCCTCCCAGCTTCATGTGCACCCCTGGCTTAATCACTGTTAAGGCAGAGTGAGAAAGAAATGGCCTTGACACTGTACAACCACTGCTCAGCAATAACTAAGAAAGAGAAAAAAGATTTTTTTTAATATCTATTTTCAGGGCATAGATTAAAAGAAGACACAAACTAAAAGAGAAAAAAGATTTTTTTTAACATCTAATTTCAGTGCATAGATTAAAAGAAGACACAAACTATGAATTTATTATGCCTGGAGGATTTCCATCATTAATAAACATATAAATACATCTGAATTTACATCTGGAATAAATGAATAATATCTGGAATAACTGAACAGTAGATTGTGATCTGGAAACTGAGAAGCCCAGTGGAGTGATTAAGAAAAAAAAAGAAAGCAGAACTGTAATGGATACTTGAGAGCATCCTTGCTATCTTTAGACTTTGTGACTCTCAGAGTAGTGTCAGTGCCTGTGGGATCATTGGAAGGCATTGCTTACTGGGCAATTTCTGCAGTTAAGAGAAGGGAAGCCTCCCTCAGACTCTTCCATCTGTATAGCCTGAGCAACCTGTGGTCCTGCTAATTGAAAAACTATGTACTCAGATGCCATTTCCATAAAGCCAGCAAAGATCCTGTAATTCTGTCATATATAAGAGAATTGACAAGTCAAACAATGCATAACTGCATTTTCTGGTTTTGATACCATTCGAATGATGTTTTAGAACCACTATGTAGTACAGCCAAAAACTGGCAAATATTAAATGATAAGAAAGCACAGCATGGGATGGAGGGACATTTTTTCTGAGAGGAATACGTGTGCAGTTTTCTGCAGTTTTACTGCAGCAGATGTACAAAAAAAATAGATAACATGGATAAAGGAAAATCAAAGCAAAGTTTAAAATGGACACAATTTATTTTAAATTTAAAATCAGCAGATGTCTTAGCATTGGAAGGACAATATAGTAGAATATATTCTACAAGAATATTAGGAGTAAACCCAATGAATATTTTTTGAAACTGAAGTATAAGAAAGTAATCACCTGAGGTGGTGTCGTGGTTTAAACCCAGTCAGGTAACTCGTTCGCTCACTTCCAGTGAGTGGTGCCGAGCTGACAACAATCGAGGTCCGTGTCCGTCTCCCCCCCCACCCCGCACCAGGGCTCTCCCCTTCCCCGCTCCCGGAGGAACGGGGAGGAGGATCGAGAGAGTGCAACTCCTACGGGTTGAGACAAGAACAGTCCAGCAACAAATCACCACCGCTACTATCAGCTAAAACAATGATAAGGGAAAATAACAAGGGAAGAGAATACGATACCACCGGCCAAGAAAGCGAGTTCCAACCGGAAGCCCCTGTCCTTCCGGGTAACTCCCAGTTACCCCCCACCCCGGGCATGACGTGCTGTGGTATGGAATACCTCCCCGGCTAGCCCGGGTCAGGCGCCCCGTCTCTGCTTCCTCACAGCTTCCCCTCCTCCCTGGCAGAGCATGAGCCTCACAGAGTCCTTGGTCAGGGTAAACATCACTTAGCAACAACCGAAAACATCGGCTTCACCAACACTGTTCTCAAACTAGAAGTCAAAACACAGCACTGCACCAGTTAACACAAAGGAAAAAACATGACTGCTACTGCTGAACCCAGGACAGGTGGCAAGTTGACTGGGTTGTTCGTGAGATTTCTCCTATGTTTCACTCAGATTTCTGAGCTTCTCATAACCCTCCTGTGTCCTCCTGTTCTATGTCATAGACTGTCATCAGTTGGGTGTCACCCCTAGGACCTATCATGTCCTGAAGTTACAGCTGCCACACTTCTGAAGTGTTAAAAAGATACAAGGTCATGTTAGAATCTATACACAGTCACCAATGTCTCCTACCTTTTTACGCTTTGAAATATTGGCAAATGCTACTGTTTACTGCCCTAAGGAAAAAAAAAGTCACATTTAGAGGCACAAAATAACTTAAAAAAAAAAGGTAAAATGTACCTAAGGTGGCATTTATTTTGTAGAGTATTTGTGTAAATAAATACATGTACACTGGTCTTGTCTTATTTTTCTTTTTATGTTTTTATACTTCTAGCCCTTCTAACAGCTATTATAAATCCCTCTTCCTTCTTCTCCTCTCTAACGTCTTGGTTAAGGAAAAAAAGAAAAAAGCAAGCACAAATAATTTTTTTCTCATGGAAACTGATTTGTCTTTAATTTGTGTGGACAGAGTTTATGCAAATATATTTGATGTTAAAATGAAGTTTGAATTTGATTCACAGGGCTGTTTAAGGTGTTTAGTTCTGTGCATGACAGTAAGTTAAACTACACAAAATGATTATTTTTTAAAACACTAGAATTTTGCTCATAGAAACTTGCAACTAAATGTTGCAGCAGTGGAGGAACCTGACAGAACCAGTGAAATATGCATCAGTTCTGAAACGAAGGGAGTTATTATTACACCTCTTTTAGACATGAGATATGACCTGGAGAAGTGACACGATTTACAAGAGGTCACTCTACATCCAGGAGTAGATGCAACGTTAGGTTTCTGACTATTGTTAACACAAATCAAAATGTCTTTGATAATGCATGCTCATTTTCAGAATGCAGAAAGTTGTTTAAGAATGAATCATAAAGCTAGAGTTCATTGCTGGAAATACTGCCAGTGTGTTTGCAAGTTAATATTAAGGACCGTTGTCAGAAGCATTTTTTTTTTTTTTTTTACTTTGTAGCAAAAAGATATAGAGTATCATTTTCTTTTCACATTTAATCTTTAACAGAAACCATTTAAAATTTAAGGAAAAATGGAATTAATAATAATATTTGTAAGAAAATATGTAAGATGAATGTGATTAGCTTTATTTAACATCTAAGGACTGAAAATTAATTCTGAAAGTCAAACTCTTTGAACCTTTCCTTTGATGTTTTAAGCCCAAATCTTTTTCGATTTTGTAAGTTTAGTAAGCATTCACCTATTTTTATGCATGTGGATATTGTCAAAACCTGTTTATTTCCTTTTTATTTCTCATATGATTGTTTCTAACACAGTACTGAAATAAGATCTAAGTAGAGGAAGACTAGTAACTGCTATAATTGTGAAGAGAAATGAAATAGATTTACCCAGTAAACAATTTGTTATAAATTATTTGCTTAGATATTTAACTCCTTCTAAGTGATGGGTAGGCATTCAAAACTACAATAAAAGAATTCATTAGGGTTGTGCAGAGGGAGTGTCTAATTTTTAATCATGAAAGCAACTACAAATATCTACACTTCTTAATAGTTCACAACATAATTATTTGATTAATCAATTTTATACTCAGTGTCAACAGATACATCTTATCTGTTTGCTATACTTCACCATTCTTCTTAGATCTCAAAAAGATTCAAAAGATAGGTGACAAAATATTACATAGTTATCTAGCTTTTCAGTGAAGCTCTTTTAATGTAAATTTAACCTCAGATTTATCCTGAATCCACATAATGAAAACTCTGCAAGAGAATAATGAAAAGTAAAGAAAGTAAATATAATCCAGGTACAGTTCATGATGTAATTGTACCAAGGCAAATGTCTTGCCATGATGTGAATTCAAAACCTCAAATCAAGTAAAGGTCATTTGTAAGTTCTATGTACTCCCTAAAAGTATTTCAGCTTCTATGGATGTCTTAGTGAAACATACATAATTCTTTAATTTCTTCTTTTATTCAATGATTTTTTTTTTTTTAACTAAATGCTACATTATTTTTTCCCTACCATATTTTTCACTATCTTTATTTGAGTTTCAGTTTCTTAACAAACTTCAAGACTATAAAAAAAATTCATTTCACTTTATTCAGGAAGCAGCTATGTAAAATCAATTTGCATTATGTCTATATACTACCCTTTCCATTATTGTAGTTTTTTTCTTTTAAGAGAAAATATGCTATTCGTACTTTTTTCATGCGTTCCTGTCCTCTCTGTATATGTGCATGCGTATGAATATGTGTGTATATTACTAAAAGACTAGATGCTTTGCTTTTTGGTAAGAAAACATCAATCTGCATATAAATGCAAGCCATTAATAAAGCATATAGCCATTTATAAAACATCTAAAATAAATTGTGTGATAGTAATTTTATTTATAATTATTTGTCAGCATTACTCTTATTTTCCAGTGCAAAAATACCCACACAAATGATGAAATTAAGGGAAATTGATTCAGGTGGTATTTGAACAGGTCATATTGTGTTATAAGTAAAACCCTACTCACTTTTATGAGTAAACACAAATAGATGAACAAGTTTTCATTATGGGTTAACCACAGAGAATTCTGAAATATGACACATGTGATTGAAATGCAAAGCATAATTTACGAAGAAATGTCGCTTATACTGCATTACTGGAAAAGTGCACCTACATTCTGTGCCATCACTCAATTTGATTACACAATAAAAGGAAAGTCAGTTTGAAAGCAGGTAACATTGGATATTTTGGTAATAACAAAAACAGGAGAAAGTTGCATGGAGACGTCATAGCAGCCTTCCAGTACCTGACGAGGTCCTACAAGGGTGCTGGAGAGGGACTCTTCATCATGAACTGTAGTGATAGGTCAAGGGTCAATGGATTCAAACTTAAATGGGGAGATGTAGAATAGATATAAGGAAGAAATTCACTACTGAGGGTGATGACACACTGGAATGGGTTGCCCAAGGATGTGGTTGTCCTGGGTTCAGCAGTCGTTTTTTCTCCTTCTTAGTAGCTGGTGCAGAGCCATGTTTTTGACTTTCAGCCTGGGAACAGGGCTGATAACATTGTTGTTTTTAGTTATTGATCCAATGTTTAGTCTGACGAAGGACTTTCTGAGTCTCATGCTCTGCCAGGGAGGAGGGGAAGCCAGGAGGAAGAGGAGACTGGACACCTGACCTAAACTAGCCAAAGAGGTATTCCATACCACAACACATCATGCCCAGGATGTAACTGGGAGTTACCTGGAAGGGCACTCACTACTCAGTCGGGCTCAGTTGGTGGGTGGTTTCGTATTCTCTTCCCTCGTTATTTCCCCTACCATTATTATTATTGGTGGTAGCAATAGTGGGTTTGTGTTATACCTTAGCTACTGGACTGTTCTTATCTCAACCCGTGGGAGTTACATTCTCTTGATTCTTCTCCCCATCCCTCTGGGAAAGGTGGGGAGGGAAGAAAGGGGGTGGGGAGAAAGGGTGGGGGAGTAGACTGTGTGGCTGACTTGCCAAAAGAGTTTAAACTACGACAGTGGTGAATGGTCCATCCCTGACAGTGTTCAAATCCATGTTGGACAAGTCCTTGGGTGACATGGTCTGGTGGGAGGTGTCCCTGTCAATATAGCTAGAAACTTAAAATCATAGCAATAGATTTCTCTTAATTCATTTTATAGTAATTAGAAAAAGAAAAACTATTTATAATCTATTAATTTTAGATTTCTGAAAATAAATTAACAATGAAATAATTACTGAAAATTCTACTCAGATACTCACAGGGACAATTGGCAGAACTTGATATTTTTAGTTAATTTTACCTTCACCTGAAGAAAAAAAAACAACCAAAAAACAAACAAAAAAAAACCCGGATTTTAAAATTTTGATAGAACGTAAAGCTACCACAGAAACTGTCTATCCTCAACTTCACACAGAAGTCTGCATCAGTGTTCAGTTCCAGTAATGGCGTATTAGTAATTTTGCTAGCTTTTGCTAAATGGCCTGAGGACTGAAAAGATGAATTCCAGAAAGATTTTGAACATTCTGCTGCAGCAGGAGTGTTCATAATCTGGCATGGGTGCTCTCTGAGATGTGTACACAGTTGCTATACCAATAGGCACTTGAGAAAGGCTGTTACTAGGTTTTATATAACCCTTTTTGCAACTGACTGGCTTTTGGTATTGATTGTCTTGTATATCTTTTTTGATGGAAGGGGGGCTATACTTATTTTTAAACAAGACAGCTGCCCCAAAAGAGACTGGAAAGTGTAAATGCCTAACCCTTGAAGATAACGTGACCTGTGTAGACACATTGTTAAAAAAAGTATGGATATTTGTCTTGTGAAACATTTCAGATGTCTTAGACTAAAACAAGGTTAGCGTGTATCTGAGATTTTATATACATTTGGAAAAGTATATAAATCCATATGCTTTCTAAGAAGAGACACTTTATTACAGCAAAGAAAAATGTGTTGATCTGCACTGTAGTGTTTAAACCATTTGTCAAATACTGTTACTCATTGTGATAACATTTACAGGTCATGCACAAAACTTTTCAGCTCCCATTGGAATCAGGCCTGTGAAATTGAATTTATCCTCCTGAATTCAGGAGGAACTTCTTTAAATCCCCTCCCACTAATATCAAATTGATATAAAGCAGATATTTCCTTTAGGGTAGGTATGCCTCAAGAAGAGTTTTAATATTTTTCCATGTTAGATACAGACTGCAGAATGGTACATCATGGAGAGCTTAATTATATCCCAGCTGCGTTTTTTTTCATGGTTCTTCTTACTACATGTTATGAGTAAGCTCAGAACTCTTATCACCAAAACGTACCTTTTGTCATTGTTGAAATAATTTATATCTATAGGGAATGGTAATCCTGTGTTATATACCATTCACTCTAAACTATTCATTGTGCAATCCTGACTGCCTGTCTCATGATTTACATCTTGAGCATCTATTCTATTAAAAAAGATATCTGCTTAGTAGGGCTGGTTGTACTTCATGTGCTTTTCAGGGCAACATAAAATTTGCTCATACTCTGTCTTTTGCTGGCTTTAGTCTTTGGGTCAGAAGAAAGATGAGTATGTGGCAGAAGCAGGGACCACTTACCTAAACCACTGAATTAGCTGAATCATACCCACATTGAACCTCTATATCTACTTTAAGAGGAAAGAATTAGAAAATCAGGGTGATGAATCTTGGTGCTTAACTTCTTGGCACTGCAGTATCAAATGTCACAAAATCTGAAATTCATTGTTGGATTTAAATCATGACCTTTATAAAATCAAGTGTTCTTACAGTCCCTACTGCTGAGTGCATGAGTGTAAGCTCACTGATGAAAATGTGCTTGCCTATAGTTCAAGGTAAAACTTGACTTCTAGTTTTAAAGTGACAAGCCTGATGCTCAGTTACAAAATGCTCCCGTGAGACTGCTGGATTGATTCTCTTGTTAGCTTTAACAACAAGCAAATTGAATGCTTTGGCAAAATCAAAAATAGCTTTTGTCTAATGTACTAGAGTAGGAAAATTCCAGCTATTTTATAAGCAGAGGATAAAATTAATTGTTGGAGAGATCCGTTTGAAAGATGTGATTGATATTAAAGCAAAGCAAACAAACTGTACTATTAATATACAAAATACCTGCCTTACCAGGACTGAGAGAAATCATTATTCTATGATGAAAGTAATTAAGATATTTGAAACATTATAGAGCATGACAGAATACAAGCCTCTTAAAAATTAAAATCTATTTTGAAACTTGTTCTACTATAGATTGTTATTCTTAAAAAAAAAAAAAAAAAGTAAATATTCTCCTAGTATTTGGTATCTTTGTTCCATGTTACCTGGGTTTTATGACTGAAACTGTAACACTTTTTGACTTTGGAAAATTCTCCAGCATGTTTGCTAATTATAAAGAGTATAAACACTAACATTTATCATTTAGACAACAGACAGTGCCTAAGTGTACAAAGCCTGTAAGGCGCTAAGGCTTTAAAGACTAAGAGCACTTAGTACATATTTAATTTGGGTGGGATTCTGCTTATCTAGTTGTTGACATTGCAATGTGGGCATCTCTGTCTGATGCCCATGCTTTATTTTTAGGTTTTTACAGTCAGAAATAATTTTGCCTTTTCTTTCAGCTCAAGTCAACCAATTTATCTTACATGTCTGCTTTAAAATGATACATTTTATGCTCTAGAGGTGCCTTTTTTCTCCCAATAGCTGTAAAAGTAGCCTGGGGTATTAGTTCAGGTGTCAAAATCTGTGTATGATCTGTGAATTCCTAACAGCACTTATTTTAGGAAAGCAAATGCATGCACTTGCTTAAGGAATTCTTTGTTTGCCTTTTGTCCCCCTCTCTCTTTTCCCTCAGGAAAGAAGCTGATTAACTGGATGTTGTTAAAATTTATCACACACTGGCCAATAATACCACTTTAGACAGTGCTATGAGATTTCCAGGTATCTGAAAGGCCAGTGCCCCAAAATCCTGGACAATTAGGTATATAGCATATGCACATACTATATTGACAAACTACAATGAAACTTAGCCAAGTTGTACTGACATGGTAATCATTCTGTGTATTCACACTTAAATCAACGCATCTGGGACATGCTAGAATTACTGTCTTTGCACAGCTGTATTGTTCAAGCACAGTAGGTCCCTAAGAAGTATCAGGCTTCTATAGCTTTTGTGAAGATATAATGTGGTCAGCTTGGGTCTCAGGAAAGTTCCATGTGATTTGGCCCCTTACGGGCAAAAGCCAGTGTCTTTTCTTTGCCTTTTGAAATTACATTTTATGATGTGTTTTACGCCAGATGTTAAGACACCCACACATACACATTTTTTCTTCCAAGCTTTTCCCACTATGAGTCAGAACTTGACGATGATAAAGATAAGAATCAGTCTGTGAGGAAAAAAAAATGTTGCAGCAAGCAAAATTTATGCTTTAATCAGCATCTCCTTCATCTGCTGTGATTCACACATTTTGTTTCTGCAAAGTGCAAAGCAGTTTCACTGGAAAAGAAAATGACTGGTTTTCACTAGCTGAAAAACAAGAGGGGAAGCACTGCTGAAAGTGTCCCTCTCTTTCCCCAGCTATTAATGACACCAGAGAAACAAAACACAATAGAATAAAAGAGGGAAAGAGATGGTTATAAACTTCCCATCTTTCCTTTAGATTAAAACAATTCTGTGTAGCCCTAGCTCTGTTCCATGGATGATTCCATGTGAATTATTTATTGCACTGTTGTGTTATCTTAAAATGTGCTCAAGGGAGGTAGTAAAAACAGATTTGCATTTGAAGTGAGTTAAAGCAAGAACAGAAGACTCAGGTATTATTTTTGTTCAGATACTCTATTAGTTTAAAGATTAATATGATATTAATATTTTTTATGTAGAGTTTGGATTCTTTTCAGGTTCTGCATAAAAGCAGAACTTGCAACTAGTACAAATTCACCACGTCTGAACAAAATATGGGGAATAAAAAAACATTAAGGCCATCATTTCTTAATAGTGGTGACATTATTCACAAATATAAAATAAGGTTTGGCGTCTTCTGACTTTCTGTTTCTACTGTTTGTGTAAAAGTAAAATGTTTTCTATAACAAGTAATACTCTATTACCATCAAGCCACTCAGTAGAACTAGTTTTAGCAGATCTGGGGACATTTTAGATGAAGTTAAATTGAACACATAATGAATAAAGAAGTAAAATCTATGTGAGAAACTATACCTTTTTTTTTCTTCTTTTTTTTTTAATAACCTGAAATATACTTTGAAAAAAATCAACTAGAAATTATGCTTTTTCAGATTGACTTTGGAAGATTGACAGTATGATGGATTAGTATGTAGAAGATAATGAGGCTTTCTGCAATGCTATTTTAAGTGATAAAGTCCTGGCTTATTAAGCCAGAATTGTATGTAGGCTCGTTCCTGCCTTAAGAGTGTTGCAGTTGAGGGAAGAAGGAGGAGGAGCCAATGAAGCTTAATAGGTATAAATCCAAAAAGATGACAAGATAGTAAAATAATGGTAGTATCTAACTGCTACAGTTAATAATAATGACACTAATAATAACCCTTAAGCCTCTTAAAGTGAAAAAGCTGCAAGAGGCATGAAGCTTTTATTTGTAGTTGTCAGCTAAGTAGGTTAAGACAGGTATTCAGCTAAACCTTGTTTGATTTTTCATAATTTCCATCTAAATGGAGAATTACACATCCAGGACAACTATATAGGAACTAGGGTTAGGATTTATGATAATTCTGAAGTCAGATTACAGATGAAAATACCTTTATTTCTCACTGTAGAATAATAGCATTTTCTATGATAATAGTGTCTATAAGGATTTCTTATTAATATAAAAAATATTACCTAATGGTAGGAAACTGAGTCAATATTTTACTGAACTGGGCCAAAGCTGAGTTATTATCTAACTGGAATACACAGTGTTCAAGGAAATAGAAAAGAAGTAGGATGGATAAATATTGCTACCCTTCAAAGATAGACTTCAAGGTTCATTATATATAATGGGACAGTCAAAAACCACTTTTTCCAAATACTGGATTTCAGAGTTTATGTATATTTTCATCCTTAGGGTCATGGAAGGCACCCTACTATGGCGCTGGTCTCTCACAAAGCTGGTTGAGGCATTCAGCAATACTGATGCATCAGAGGAGGACAATGTTCCATTCTATACCTAAGAAATGGTATTGGTTGGAGTGGAGGAGATTAATATATAAGAAGTAAAGGGAAGAAGTGGTTTAAATTCTCTTAAGGCAGTTGGTTTAAACCCTGAGGCAGGATGCCTGATATTAATGCTGTCAAAATGAAAATCAGCTCAAAGATATTTTGATAAGCACCCAAAAGTCAACCTGTCTCACTTGTATTTTATCTAAATGGTAGCAAGTTTATAGCTTTCCTGAGCCACAGCATTTATATGAAGGTCACAGTTTTAAACTTTCTTAACTTCAAGTAGTACTAAAGTACAGAAATATCAAGAAACTTCTCTGTTTACTTCTGTGCTATATTAACCCACAGGGGCACAGGAAAAACTTACACCACAATTTTTTGTCCAATTTACTTTTAATCAGAACCAGGGAAAGGAAAGATAAGCTATAATTTCCATCTTTTTAAGAACATGGGTGGTACATTTTGTGATACAGTGGTCTGGAGAGGGTAGAAAGACTCTTCAAGACTTAGCTCAGTGAGAAAGTATTCTCTCAGTAGGTGGGCTGTAGGAGACATGTACAAAGCACTTCCTCAGAAGCATAGTATGCCTTGGGATGTGAAGCGCTATTGAGATTCCATACAGCTTTATGATCCATAGAATAATTCAGGAAAGGCATTGGAATGCTAATTGTCCTTTACAGCAGTTTGTTTTTGGTGGTCTCAAAGGTACCTTTGAGCTAATCAACCCCTTCACTCTTCTGCTGTATCTGCTGATTCATTCATGCCTGTTAAGAGGTGCAGCACTGAATCTGACATTTATGCTTACAAGGTCAACAGTGTTGTTATTATGCAGCCAGTTCATTAAGGATTTGTAAAATTTACTTCAGAATATATTTTAAGTTAATTCCACTAAATACAAAAGACTGGGGGAGTGGGGCATAAAGAAACAGGAAAGGTGGTGTTATAAAAAATAATGCACTGTCATCTGTGGGACAAAGCTGTTAACAAGTGCATCTGGCCATCAGCTGTAAGTGATGGCCTCTAAAAGTGTAGAGGCCACATTAAAAATAAGGGTACAGTTGCAAGTATTTTCTTCAAGTCAGAAAAAGCAGCTTATGAATTTTTCTGTGTTTATCTATCTGACACCCCTGAAATGTTTTCTTATATCACAAAACACATTTAAGCACAGTTGTGAAATGCATTCAGACACTCTTCTTCTGTTTAAAATAAGTGTCATACAAAATGTACATTCTTAAGAATTCTAAAATTATTAATTTTAGGAAGTTAAGCAAAGTTAAATTTTTGGGGTAACTGTAGTGGTTTAAACCCAGCCAGACAGCTTGTTCACTCACTCCCCCCCCTTTTCTTCCTTCTTTCTTTCCTTCCCCCTCCTTCTCCACTCCTGGATGTTTGGGGAGGAGAACTGAAAGAATGAAACTCCCACGGGTTGAGACAAGAACAGTCCAGCAACCAATGTACAACACAAATCACCACCGCTACCACCAATGACAATGATAAGAAAAATAACAAGGGAAGAGAATACGATACCACCCACCAAAAAATGAGTCCGACCCAGAAGAACCTGTGTCCTTCTGGGTAGCTCCCAGTTAACCCCCCCGAGCATGACATGCTGTGGTATGGAATGCCTCTTTGGCTAGCTTGGGTCAGGTGTCCTGTCTCTGAGTCCTCACGACTTCCCCTCCTCCCTGGCAGAGCATGAGGCTCACAAAGTCCTTGGCCAGACCAAAACTTCAGTGTTATCAGCTCTGTTCCCAGGCCGAAAGTGAAAACACAGCACTGCACCAGCTACTGAGAAAAATGACTGCTACTGCTGAACCCAGGACATTATCCACCCCTTATTCCATACCATTCAAGTCATGCTCAGATCCCTCATTTTCAATATACTATTACTCTTACCTCAGTGCACTCTTATCTTAGTGCATGGACCAGTGCCTATAAAGCTGCTGAGTCAACCTGGTCCATGATGTCAGGCTCCATCTCTTATAACAGTCTTTCAGAGCAGGAGAGACTGTGCAGTATTGGATAGTTGCCTGCTGATGGTGATAGTTCCTTTACTGCGGAACTCATCCGGTTCTATCAAAGTTCATTCTCTGTTGGGATGATGGCTGGAGGGAAGTCAGGGCCAGTCGCTGGTGACCTGGAGACATCTAGTTGATGGGCTATAAAAGTATTACACAGCAGGCAACAGCATACAATTAAGTTCATTGGCTGTTTTCCCCTAAAATCAAATCCCCTTGAGGTATACATCAGACTTCCCCATCTTCCCGCATTACCCACCAAGTATATCCAGGTCCCTGAGCAAAAACAATCCACGAGTGGGTTTGCCTTTGCCTGAAGCAGGAATAACCCAGACTGTCTTCCCCAGCAAATTCTTCATATGCACCACGGGAACTTTGTCACCCTCTACAATATGTAAAAGTTCTGACTGGGCTGGGCCGGCCCTGCTGGCAGATCCTCTGGTGTTGACCAACCAGGTGGCCTTTGGTAAGTGTGTATCCCAATGCTTGAAAGTTCCCCCACCCATTGCTCTCAGTGTAGTTTTTAACAGCCCATTGTACCGTTCGATTTTCCCAGAGGCTGGTGCGTGGTAGGGGATGTGATATACCCACTCAATGCCATGCTCTTTGGCCCAAATATCTATAAGGTTATTCCGGAAATGAGTCCCATTGTCTGACTCAATTCTCTCTGGGGTGCTGTGTCATGACAAAATCTGTTTCTCAAGGCCCAGGATAGTGTTCCGGCAGTGGCATGGGGCACAGCGTATGTTTCCAGCCAGCCGGTGGTTGCTTCCACCATGGTAAGCACATGGCGCTTGCCTTGGTGGGTTGCCGGCAGTGTGATATAGTCAATCTGCCAGGCCCCCATATTTATATTTCAGCCATTGCCCTCCATACCAAAGAGGTTTTAACCATTTGGCTTGTTTAACTGCAGCATGTTTCACACTCGTGAATAGCCTGGGCAATAGTGTCCACAATGTAATTTGTAATTAATATTAATAAACTGAGGAAAAAGGGTCAGTTCTTTCAAAAGGATCAAATTTCCTTTGTTAGATTTCTACCAGATTCCTGAATGGGTTGAACTGACGTAAATATCTCCTTTCGGAGCAATGACTTTCAGTTGATTTGGCTTACTGAAGGAAATTAACTTAGTTTCACTCACAAAAATACTTGATCATGGAAAATTTCTAAAGGACTGTTCTTTTTACATTCTAGAATAAGTGTATTTTTAACAGAATACTGTTTTAAGAATAACTTTTTACTACTTGCAGACTCAGAACAGCTTACTAGCACTATCTAATTAAAAGCTCACAATGCCCTTGTGAGAGGTAAGCATTAGTATTATAATTTTACAGATGCAGAGAGTGAGCACAAAACTCTTTGCGTTTGCCCAGGGCCACTGATTCAGTTAAAGAATCAGAATCAGAAGACTATTCTGAAGTTCCTGGTTTCTAGGAGAAAGTTTTTCTTCATTGTATTAAGACACTGCCTAGGTGATTTTTATTTTTTTTTAATAACACTTGCATTATATTATCTTTCTTTTACTGGTGGTAGAAGTTATTTAATTTCATAGGCTGTTTATAAGAAGCTCATCACTTATATGACTAGTGTATACATTTCCACACAGTTTTGAATTTCACTGTACTGTGAAACTTTGTCTTCAATAGGGAGGGCAAGGTTTACTTTACCAACTAAGCACGTCAAAGCAAATTTGAGACACTCCAGAATGGTACATTACTCAGTCTGCCATATTATTTATCATTTTCTGTGAGATTTATACATACACACATCACCACCACCCCCTACCAGCCACCCAAATTCTGCAGAGAACAGATATCAGGAAAAAGAGAAAGTACATGAAACAGCGAGCAACCGTAACATAAACATCCTTCTAGGGTTGGCTACTAGCTTCACTTCAAAACAAGAGAAAATGGCAGCTCATAAAGAAGGCAGTCCTGTCCCTGTTCACAAACTTGCTGGAAAACAAAAAATATTAGGAAGCTGAAAAGATACCTTTAACAGGCTTCACAGTTCCATTTTGCAGATTGGATACTTTTGCATAGCTTGAGTAATGCTCAAACAAATATTCAGTCTTTTGTATAGGTTAACAATAAACAGACCTAAGCTAAAGTCTTTATATCTTCGTCCTTTCTGGCAAGACAGACCTACACAGTTTTGATCTGAACAAATTTGTTGAGCTATGAGTATAATTTGATTTAATTCTAGAAGAAATATTGTATGCAAAGAAAGGAAAATGAAAAAGCTAACGCATGTCTCCAGATCCAGAATTATTTTATACCTGTAGATGGCATTGTTGATCTGTCACAGTTTTGCAGGTTGCTTGAGTAACCAAGTATGAAAATGCACATACACACACACAGAGGCAGCTGGGCAAAGGTACTAGCACATAGATTAAAATAAAGGTCTACAAAAACAGTGATAATGGCTCAGGAAAAAAAAACAGAAACAACACCAAAACGTGCACTGAAAATATGATTGGCATGTTAGCTAATTAAAATTAACAGGAAAGAAGAGCTTAAGGTCATATTAGGTATTACTTTCTGTGACAACTTTTCCAGAGTATTTCACTGTGGGAGGAGGTTACACCCAATTTATTCATAGTCAGATAGCTGCATTTTATCTATTGATTGCACTAGCTAATGAAGGACAAGGTGACACAGCAAACTGATGAATAGATAAGTCAGGTAAATGTACAAGGCTCAGATTCAAAGGCATATAGGGATTTTATGGATCTTCATACCTGCTTAGTGTTTACAGCAGCAAACATACAGTTTCCTCTACCCCACTAGTAGTTTGGTTAGGTCTAACCTCGATTATACTACTCTTACATGTCTATGCTGTGAAGACACTTAAAACCTGTTATATTCCACTTCTAACAGTAATGTGTTTTACTTAAACTTACGAATCCTAACTGGATCCAGCTGATCCCTTTTTCACAGCTTGGTTCACTATTTTACTTTATACAGAGTAGTTAAAACTGCGAACAAATCAAAACTGCAACTAGTATTCTGTATAGTTGTAATTGACTGTGTATCAGAAGAAAAGATGTGGTATAAAACATCTCTTACACTGAAAGCACCCCATCCTGATTTTTACTAAAAATCTTTAAAGTTAGTAAATTGTGCTTTTTTTATAATACCATCATATTTAAATATTAACTGTTTTTCTTGTAGCAACTGTTGAAAAGGGAATTATTTTACTTCCTGACAGAAGGAACAAGTTCTTAATTTGGAACTACTCTGAGAAGTGCTGGTTTCTCATGATTCAGGATTTCCTCCTTTTCTATATTTTATCCTACAGCAACTGCTACTGCTTTCTAGAACAGAGAGACAATTTCATGTCTCAAAATATTTGTGTGGTCTATGTTTCAAAAATCTTTATTATACTTACACTGGTGTTGAGAAAGATGTTCATACTGAGCGGAGATCTCTGAAAAATAACACTAATCAGACATAAGACTATAACCCAACATAATTTCATCATAAAGTTCACTAAATGAATACAATTTAAAAATAAGAAATTTTGGAGTGATAATAACTGAATTTTAAGAGATAATTTTGCAGAAAAATTATTTCAAGAATAAACTTTGAAGAGGTATCAGCCACTGAAAATTTCTGAAAGCCCCATTAATCTAAAACCGTTGGCATATACTATAGAACTTGTTAGGTTTTACTTTTTAGGTTAGCAGGAGAAAATGGCAAGTCTACAAAAAAGGTAAATTTACCTGAATTAAATTATCAGTTGTAAATAACGTTTCTGATGATACATGTAGGCACTGGAATAGTTCAGTTGAACCTCCCTGCATTAGGCCTATTCCAGAATATTCAAATGAATTGCATGCACTTGTCCTGCATTTTCAGAAAACTGCAGAGGTACTTGCAGCTTTCATTGTTTCCAGCTAATTTCATCCCTTAGAAAGAATTCTTTGTAAGAAGGGAGGCAGAGCTGTTATGCTGGAAATGTCACTGGTACATAGGGATTTTTTTGATTGAGGGATGTCATAGTACCTTATTAATAGAAATCACTGGAAAAAAAAAAGAAAAAAAAAAAGAAAATGAACAGACTGTCCAGGCTCTTCCAGTTGTTAGATAATGATGCCTATTTGTTGGTCTATGCAGGCTGCCACAAAAAAAATGGTAATTACATACAAACTGTGTTTTAACTGGTCTTTATTCTTCATCTTATACATGGTTAAAGCATTAAAATAAGCTAATGAAGTAATTATGTTTCAGGTACGCTTTGAGAGGTGTTAGGCATTTAAATCAACACCCTTGCTGGCTCATAGGTGAAGACTTAGAGCTGATGTTTTAATTGCAGGATGCAAACTGGAGAATACCGGTCTGTACAGTTTCTAATAGATGACACTGGGAGGAAAGGTTAGACATCCACATATACCTTGAGACAACACAGTCACTCTTAAAAGAATCTGGAAAGGCTTTAGTTGAACAACTTTATAGAATTTGAAGTGCACATTAAAAATGCAGTGCAGTACGTTGTAAATTCACTTCTGAAGTGTAGTGACAAAAAGGGAGAGTGAAGAAATTAGAGCAGTTTAGATCATTTTATTTTTGTCACTTCAGTTAAAAACAACAGCACATCTGCTGTGACTTTGGACATGAAAAAAGCTAAGTTCTGCACTGTTCATCTGTATAGAGAAGAACTAGAGCTCCCATTTCAGAAGCAGATACTGTAATTTGAGAACATATGATGTCATTACCAAGAAAAGCAAGCAAAATATTAGGTAGTGCAGGGGCTGCTGCTAGAATGCATGCTACATTCTAGTATATATTGCTAGAATGTTACTTTAAACTTAATGTCCATAAGTGAGCAGATTTTATAAATGTTTCTTCAGTGTTGATTTAGGTTTGTAACCTGTTATTTTTGTAATGAAATAATACAAATATACACACCACTTTTCAATTAGCCATCTGGGTATAGTCTACTGATTGTGTAGCTTGACAAGCGTTTAAGCCCATACTGCCAAGAAGTATTGATGTCCACTATAAGTCTCATTTAAGAGACGAGTCCAAATAGGAAATTCCTGCTGTTCCACTTAAGGCTTTACCTCTTTAAAGTTAGCAGAACCTTAGTTTGTCCTAAAAGACTGTGACTGATAGATTGTCTTGCAAATCAGAAACAGAACAGTACAGGACTAGCAATGAGGAGTGAGACATCCAGTTTCAGAACCACATGTAAGATAGCTTCAGCAGTGCAATTTTGAATGCCCCATTATTTATGATTTATATTTTGCATAAATCTTTCCAAGTGTCTCAGGTTTTCTTCAGTGCCTGTTCACACAGTCTCAAGACTGCTGCTGTTTCTCAGGGATATAAACAGTTTATGGCTGATTTCAAATACTTTCTTGAATGGATGATGTATTTTGGAGAAAGCAGGTATAGAACTTGTTTTTTCTGATGCCTTCACATTGTGACATATGACATTTAATAACCTGATTGTGGTTCATCCTATCAAATGTGCAGCAAACCATGACATAACATCAAAACATAGACCTGAAATTTTAAATATGTTCTTTGTTGGTGACAAGCTGGGCACAGGTACTGAATCCCAAATAGAGCTGACAGTATTACTTCTTTGTAGTCACTGAAGTACTTCTGTGAATGCTTTGTTTGGATTATTTAAAAATTAGATGTGTAGCATAGAAGTGGTGGTGTTGTGTTGTTGTGTTGTTTTGTTGTTTTGTTTTTTTTTTTTTTTTTTTTTTTTCCCAGGGGAAGAGACAAGAGCAGTAACAATATTTGCTAAGATTTCTTTTTAATATCCTGAATTACATGGAACAGATGATGAATTTTAATGGTAATCTGCTGTCCAGTGCATATGGGGCATAATGCCAGCCCTATGTCAATGGCTATTTTGCAATACTACTTATTCTGGGTAAAATATAGCCAGGAAAATAAAAAATCACAACAAGAACAATAATAATAATAACGTCACCTGAGAAAAAAATCCAACCCCTAACTTTGTACCAAAATAATTAATTACTTAAACATATTCAATTGGATACATCCTCTGATCACTGTGGAGAAGCTTCTGTGTATTCTAAACCTTGCAACTGGCCTGTTTTGTTTTGTTTGTTTTTTTAATGAAACATCAGGTATGATCTACTGGCACAACATCTCAACTGAAAAACTATTGGTCTGAACAGACAGAAAGGTTGCTGTATTCTGAAGTTACATATTCTGAAATTGCAGTTCTCCTTCCCCCGCTGACTGGAGGAGAGGAAATGATTTTGGAAAGCTGACTCTTTACTTCCTTTGTCTCCTGCTGTTTCTTAAATATTTTCCAGAGCTTCATACTTAAATCTATTTTTAATGAAGTAGTACACAGTATTCTTTTTACTTGATGGCAATGATCTCATGAAACTTTTTCCATAGTTATGTCAGGATATCTCAAATGAATTATATATAAATTTAAATATCAGTATATTATGCATGTCATTTTCACATTAATAAAAAAAAAAAAAGCTATTTGCAAAACTTTTTGTAAGATCTACTTCACATAAAGTAGTCTGTTATCTAGTCTAAATCACTCCTGTATTCCAAACAAATTCCCTAGTGATACCCCAGTTCTCTAATGGAAGTGCATAATGTTTTTAAAAGATTTATCCCATGTCTGCTCATGCCTGATATGAATATTCAATGTTATTTTCTCCTAGAATGAGCTTGGCACACATTAGTTGTCAAAACTTTATATTTATAAACTTTCTAGGGCATACTTTTCTCTATTGTTCTCTGCTTTCAAGGTTAGTAGCTTGTTTCCCTTGCATGCTATTTTCTCAGTGCTGGCACCATATCCCAGTGCTCATTTAATTTGCCATAAATTTACAGAAGTTAAAGAAAGAGAAGACCTATTAGGTTATCTAGTCTGCCTCCCTGTCCATTCAGGGTTGATCCTTATTGTTCATTCATAAATGTTTTGATCAGTTTAGGATTAGTTTAAAATCTTCCATGAAGTGAGGTTTCTGACATTTATTACCTTTGGGCTTTTTTTTTTCTGCAGTCTGATAGATTTTTCTTTCAGGAAATTTTATTAAATGTTCTTGGCTTCAAATTGGCATATTCCCTTTTATTGAAATGTGGTCTTATTTTTCTCTCTGGCTTTAGTAGTCCAAGATTAAATCAAGTCAAAGACTCTGAGTCACCTCATTTCCATTTAAACACTCTGTTTCCTTTGAACATTTAATAGTCTGAATTACAAAGACTAGATCCAATGGCTTTCATTTTTTTATTTTGTAATAGAATACTCTCCCATACTTTCTTGTATTGTCAGTTACTCCTGTTATATTCTTTACAAATATACTGTCCTTTATTTTCACTGATTTTACAAGCACTTTCTCTCATATGCCCTCTGCAATAGTTTCTCAGATTCACACCTCCTAACTGGACCCTGAGAATAAGCACTTTTGCAGTAAGTCTTAAGAGGAAAAAAATGGAGTTCCAAATTCCAGAAGCTGTTAATAGGACTTTCCAAAGGTCTTGTGCACAGCACTCTCCAAAGGCTTTAAGCAGTTACTAAAGAAAGCTGAAAACGTGGGGAAATTTTAATAGCAGAATATAAGTGATATTTGTCTTTTGAAAATGAGCTTTTAGCACAATCTTTAGAGATGTTTCAGCCAGGCAATGTTAAAATGCAAAATTTCCTTACTTTCCTCTGCTTAGCCTGTGCTCCTTGAGCTACATGTAATTTGAAAGGGATGATACAGTTATTTCTCAGGAAAAATAGAGTGACCTTTGTAAGCTTAAGGACTGGGACAACAGAAACCTCACACAGTTTGAAAAGGCAAAGTGGAGGAGGTTTTGCACCATGCTTCAGAACAGTCTGAATTGGTTCCTATGAACCAATTATCTAAGCACTACTACTGGTGGTAGTACTCAGAGTGGTTTTGGTTTATGCCAGGCAGAATATGAATGAACAGGACGATTTCATGCAAATAACACAAATCCCAGACTATGTTACTTTAGGAGGGTTTTATCCAGCAGACCTAGAAAAGTTATTCTCCTTTAGTCAGTGTTGGTGAAACTGCACCAGGAATGATGTACTCTGTTGTAGGTGCCCAGCTGAAGAGAAATGGAAACTGGAAAAGATCCCATGCAGGGAAACCAAGATGTTTAAGAACCTAGAGTACATGTCTGATGGAGACATGACAGGGATGAACTTGTTTTAGTTGGACAAAGAGGAGGGAGGCTACCAGGTAATCTCATAGTTGCTTACAATTACCTGAACAGTTGTTACAGTGATGATAGTGCAATTTTTTTCTCAGTAGTAGCAGGCAAGAGACAGTAACAACATTGTTGCCCGGGAGGTTCCAAGTGGATATTAGGAAAAAGCTCATCATCAGGAGGTAAATGAACTAGAAATTGTTGTCCAGACAAAATGGGAAGTCAGCCCCTGGAGTTTTTCAAGGCTCATCTAAACAAAGTTGTAGCTGAGCTGATCGATTGGTAGCAATAGGTCTCTTTCAATTACAAGAGGACTTCCACATGTCATTTGCCAACTAACTTTTTTTCTGATTCTGAGAAAACTATAAATCAGAATGCTGACAGAAAGAAGCTGATGTTTCCTGAACATTTTGCTAGGAAGAATTTTCAGTGTGTTTTCAGCACACTTCTGTCCTGACTTATGTTTGTCCTCCTCCTGCCTTAAAGTATTGCCCTAAAGTTGCTATATTGCTACACTGATGGTCTGTCCTAGGGAAAAATGGATGTGAATTTTTGAATTTGTTTGTGCTTCTTTAGTGCATAGGATTTGATTGGAAAAAATTCAGCAAAACATTGCTGCCAATGGGGAACCCAAATTAACTGTGAACCTAAGTTACCTATTTCTGATGGTAATTTTAACTTTCCACATAGTTGTACAGGAAATTGTCACGATTGGAGATCATAATAAATATTGTTGGCCAAAAGGAAGGTACTTCTAGTCATCTGTACTCACCAATGTATTTTAAAGAACAGCACTTTGCTCCCTCAGACTTATCCATTTCTACTTTAGCCATTAATGGTAAAATTTCCATTAACTTCAGTGATTTAGGATCAAGCTCTTAGAGGGATCCATTAAAAAGCAATAATAACAGAGGAAGAATGGGTTAATTTCCTAGTACAAAATTTTGCCCTTTAAATAGGTCAGCCTCTGTTTCTTTTTAGCGATAAATGATACTGGATTTCCTAAACATAACATAACCCCAGATGTCAGTGCTGTTTTCAAGAAGAGGAATTTGCATATTTTAAACCAAGGAGGAAAGTAAGGAAAATATGTATGCTATTCTCATTTGAGTTAGACAAAAACTTGCATTGAGTACTACAAAATTAATAGCAAGATAGTATCACGGAGCAGTAGAGCAGTCACATGCTTAATTACAGATTATCTGACACTTGTATTTAGAACCCACTCTGGAGAATGTTCTGTGATGAATCTAGAGCAACTAAATGACAGTACTGATGTCCCCAGTATTGCATGCAGCTGTGACATATGGAAGTAGCAAAATTCTGTTTGTTTAAGAGTAGAACAAAAACTTTGAGTTTGATAAAGGGTATCTTGTGTAGTGAGTTTTGCAAGCATTTAGTATCACTTGGAGAGATTAATTGGTTAGCTAAATTGCTATTTTCCCTCTTTAGTGGAAATGGTATATCCCTGTTTCACATCAAGAAATGTACGTTATACAGCTGGATAGCATTCTATATAACAAATTTATGGATTTACTAAGTAACAATATAGTATATTCTATAGTCTTAAAAATGTCTATAGATGTTGGCTTATTATTACTGAGAAGAAACTTTTATGTAATAGGGGAATATTAATCTACTGAGGCAGAAACAGTAAGTGACTTGCCAAAAGCCATACAGAAAGTAATTTTAAGAGCCAAGACTAGAATTCAGAAATGTCTGGCTTTTTGTCCTGCATTCAGAGCACAGCCTGCACTATATTTGAAATTCAATTGATGTTTCTACTAAAAATTAAATTTTTAATTATATTAACATAGGAACTGCTTGAAATTATACTGATTTAAAATACAACACAAAGTATTTTTAATATTATCTAATAATGGCTTTAATAACTACCAAAAAGTATAAATGTCATGAGATTTTTTATGTAGAGGATGGTAAGAAACCATACTAAATACACACAAAATTTAGATAAAGTCTGTCCTGGGTTCAGCAGTAGCAGTCATGTTTCTCCTCCTTGGTAGCTGGTGCAGTGCAGTGTTTTGACTTTCGGCTCGGGAACAGAGCTGATAGAGATGTTTTGGTTTGGCCAAGGACTTTGTGAGCCTCATGCTCTGCCAGGGAGGAGGGGAAGCTGGGAGGAAGCAGAGACAGGACACCTGACCCAAACTGACCAAAGAGGTATTCCATACCACAGCACGTCATGCCCAGGATGTAACTGGGAGTTAGCCGGAAGGGCTGGGAGACTGCAGGGTTGGAGGAGGTATCGGTCGGAGCTTGGTCAGGCTTGGGGGCCGAGTTATCGGTCAGCTGGTGCTGAGGTGTTGTATTCTCTTCCCTTGTTATTTCCTTTATCATTATTATCATTGGTGGTAGCAGTAGTGATTTGTGTTATACCTTAGTTACTAAACTGTTCTTATCTCAACCCGTGGGAGTTGCATTCTTTTCAATTCTCCTCTCCATCCCTCCGAGAGCAGGGGGAGGGCAAGAAAGGGGGGGGGAAGTGAGCGAACGAATTACCTGACTGGGTTTAAACCACGACAGTGTCTTACCTTTTATTTGTGACCTTCAAGCTCTAAAACAATAATTTTCCTTCTAAGGAACTTTTTTCTTTAAGGTTACACTGAAATCCATCAGGAATTTGAAAAAGATGATCCTTGAGCCTTTTATATTTACTAAAAATGTTGAACATGCAAAAGACAACCTGTTTAAAAAGCTGTCTATGTGAATATATCTCTTAATGTTTGCTGTTATAAAAGGTGTGGATGACAAACTACAAAACATACTTGCAGAGTAGAATCTGAGTAAGATTTACATAGAATTGAGGGATCTAATACTACAATAAAAAGTGTAAAAATCCCTTAAAGTTTATAGAGTTTGAAATTAACTTTTGCATTCAATATATTTATATATATATATATATATACATAGAATCGCAGTATCCTTTCTGAGCCAACTGCCTTGCAGACAGAGAGGACAGCTATCTCCCTCTGAAACTTAGGGACTTACAGTGCTTGATGTTCTGTACAAAATAGCTTACCAAATATTCAGAGAAAACCTAACAAGTCTCATAAAAATGTTAATAGAGTTACTTTTAAACATTATTTCATACATGTGATGGTGCCTTTTTTCTTTTCTATAGAAGCCTATTAACCAGTAGGCACTGACCTGTAGTTTAATAAAACATTTCAGAATCATGGGGACAGTAAAACAGACATCTGAAGAAATCTAATCTAGGAGTCAGTGGTGAGAGAAATTTTGCATTATAATTGCTGTTCTGGGAGCTACTTGTGAGCCACCTTACATGCAACACCCATTAAAAACATGCCTGCACAGTCCCATTGTGGTTCTGACCTTTTATATGCAATTTATGCTAGAAAATTGCCTTTTTATATATTTTATGCAATATAGAAAGAATGGCTATCAATTGTCCATTTATAATCTAAACTGGGTATGTGGTGGTCTGAGACTGCTTAAATGCTGTAAAATATTTGCCTTGTGTTCCTAAGAGTAAATATTTTAACCTGACCTAAATTTTAGCAGCAATCTCAAAAAGTTCTGAGCCGTAAAACTAGCGATTTGAAAATTCAGTGTACTCTGGGTGGATTTCCTTTGGATCTTCATTGTGATTTTAGTATCAGTTTATCCAAATTCTTACTGGCAAGGAAGAAAGTCTGTGCCACAGAAAGTAAATGTGTTCATTGTGAAAACACCCTGAGTGAGCATGTTGACTGCAGGATTAAGGCAATGTTCACATCTTCCTGTTGCACTTTGAGCAGGGCCTGATCTAGAAGACATGCTTTGAAAATGTCTCCTGAAGATCGTGGTGGGTTGACCTTGGCTGCATGCCAGCAGCCCATCAAGCTGCTTTATCACTCCCATCTTCAGCTGGACAGGGGACAGAAAATACATCAAAAAGATCATAGAATGAGGTAAGATGGAAGAGATCACTCACCAAGTACTGTCATGGGCAAAACGAATTTGATTCAAGGAAATGAATTTAATTTATTGCCAGTCAAATTAGAGTAGGATAATGAGAAATAAAATCATATCTTAAAATACCACCATTGCCCCTCAGTTCTTCCTGGGCTCAACTTTACTCTACCTCCTCCCGCCAAGTGGCACAAGGTTGCTGCTCCTTCCATCTTGTACTTTTCCCCATTGCAGCATGGGGTCCCTCCCACAGGAGACAATCTTTTATGAACTTCTTTAACATGGGTGCTTCCCGTGTTCTTCAGACACTGCTCCAGCATAGGTCCCTTTCCATGGTGTGCAGTACCTCGGGAACAGACTGCTTCAGTGTGGGTCCTGGGTCTTGCCAGGAACCTACTCCTCTCCACAGAGTCACAACCTCCTTTGGGTGCACCCACCTGCTCTGATATGGGTTCCTCCACGGGCTGCAGGTGGATATCTGCTCCACTGTGGACCTCCATAGGCTGCAGGGGCACAGCCTGCCTCAGCATGGGCTGCACAACAGGCTGCTGGGGAATCTGTGCTCCAACACTGAACCACTTCTTCCCTCTCCTTCTTCTCTGATGCTGGTGTCAGCATAGCCATTCATCTCACATAGTTGCACCCCTGTCTCATGGCTGATGTTCAGTTTTTCCCCCTTTTTAAATATGTTATCACAGAGGCACTACCACTGTCACTGACTGGCTTAGCTTTGGCCAGTGGTGGATCTATATTGAAGCCAACTGGCATTGGCTCTGTCTTCTGGAAGAAACATCTGGCATCTTCCAAAATGTGTTTGACATCTTCTCACAGAAGCCACCTCTGTAGCTGCCCCACTACCAAAAACTATTCATACAAACTCAGTACAATGAACAATCTTAAAAAGGCAATCACGAATATTCTTAATTCCCTAATTTCATAACAATTCCATAAGAGATATATTAACAATATACTGAATTGCACTGATAAGAAAGACAATTCTTGTTTTAGAGGCAGATTTTGAAAAACTTAAGAAGTTCTATTGGCAAAAACTGAGACACGAGAGGTATTTATGAGATGAAGAAAAGATTGCTTCAAACTCTGCTTTTGAACGTGAGGATATCAGCAAAGAATTTATTCTTAGCCCTGTTCTAATCTATACCATGATGCTTGTCTAGCTTCCAAAGGAGATCTGTTTCAGAAGTTCAAATTGACATGATTTCTGAATTATAGCTATGGTTTTATGGATGACATCAATGCTGCTTGAGAAACAGAACCAGTCTGATGAAATAGACTTAGTCTTGCTAACTAATTTATTTCTAAATGCGTTTGATTTTTTGTGGGATTTCAGGTGGTGGGGTGGGTTTTTTTGGAAGATGAGTTCTGGTACTACAGGAAGGAACATTACTGTATGAATTTTAAGACTGCTCTGCCAGGGAGGAGGGGAAGCCAGTAGGAAGCAGAGACAGGACACTGACCCAAACTAGCCAAAGAGGTATTCCATACACAGCACGTCATGCCCAGGGTCAGTTACCCGGAAGGCCTAGTTCACTGCTGGGTCAGGCTAGGCATCAGTTGGTGGGTGGTGAGCGTTTGTATTTTCTTCCCTTGTTATTTTCCTTATCATTATTATTATTGGTGGCAGCAGCAGTGGTTTGTGTTCTACCTTAGTTACTGGACTGCTCTTATCTCAACCCGCGGGAGTTACATTCTTTCGATTCTCCTCCCCATTCCTCCAGGGGGGGAGGAAGAGAGGGGGGAGTGAGTAAACAAGCTATGTGGCGAGGCTTAAACCACAACAACAGTTAAAAGGAGGAACATCAGAAAGTAACATTCTTTTCTCAGAGCCATATAATAGTAGATTTTCTGCTCATTGCCGTAGAATCAAAATTTATTTTAATCAATAGAAAACTATTATTCAGGATTTTTTAAATTCACCCTTCCAAACCGTATCCAGCATTCTGACGTTTATATTTAAAAGGTCTGCCTTTTTTTTTTATGTCTTTTTTTCCTGGTCAACTGATGTAATTTAAAAGAAGCAAACATCATTTTTTCACCTATGTGAACAGATAAAATTTTGTGTTCCAAGGTTTAAAATGGTAGTATTTGCTTTAGAGCTAATCATCACTGTGGAACTCCCATTCTTAGGTTACATTGTGTTCTTTTTTTTTTTTTTCATAAACAAGGAATTTGTCTATTAGATACTCTTTTCAATAACACTTCTCTTTCTCTGATGGTCTATTGGCCTCAATGTAAATCAATGTCAATACTTAAAACTGCGGTTAACACTTCTAATTATCTTGATTTTGTCAGAGCACTTTCTGATTTTGTCAGACCATTTTTTTTCCATATTACTATTTGTGAAGCTACCTGCTCCAAAAGCCTGCAAGATCTTCGAGTGATAACATTTCCAGTTTAGTTTACTGTCATTTTGATTCCTAATTTATGAGCTTTTGAGATTACATTCCCAGCAAAAGTTTCATGTTGCCTACATGCCATCTACTGCTTCAGTTCTCTATAGGAAGAGTACCTCACACCAGATTTTAAATCAGTTACCACCAATGTCAAATTCGTGTCAATCAGGTCAATTCAATTATTTCCTGATAGCAGAATGACATATTCTCCTATGTTTTTATTAAATACCTAAAAGCTATAAATCTCAGCAATTTGTCATTGTTATGGGTAACAATCTATAGTGTGTCAAAAAGCTTTTAGTCTTTTGTTATAATAACCATATTTATTGTTCAGTACTTCATAGTTAATGATCTATATGTAACGCCCTCCAACGCAGAGATTGAAACTTGCTGCAGTATAATTGTAGCTGTCTTGTATTACTTACGCACTTTCATAATTTATCATCAATTTCTATTTTAAACAACTATGTGTACCAGTGTGCCTTGAAGACTGCTGTGGTGAACTTCCTAGGCTGTTGGGAACAGAAGCAAATACCGGTTTATACCAGTATTAGCTAAACCAACCTAGCAAAAGTCTAAGAATTCTACTCATGTGCATAGTGCATTTTCTTGTTAGCACTGAACCCAAAAATCAAACCATTGCTACTTACCTGTTTGGCCCTTTCACTTATGTGCATCTCAGATGAGTCATTATCCTCTCTGCCATCTGCTTTTCCACCATGCAAAATGAAGCATATGGGTAAAATCTAGAATGTAGTCCAAACCAGACACTTTAGAAAATACAGAAAATACTATGACACTAGTACAGTTGATTACTAATTTTTGGTACCTCTAGACATTTGATCCAAGATATTTTTTTGTTTGGTTATAGGGGTTTTGTGACAGTTGTAAAAGAGACTGAGGCCATATGCTTCCGAAAGCAAGCAAAGCTCTTAGACCTAATAATTTCTTCTCCAGAAGGCTTTCTCATTTCATGACTTATTGTATTTATATGTGTATATTTTATCTAGCAATGAATTATTCTCTGTGTTTTCTCTAGGCATTTGGTCTTAATAACTAGTAACTACTAAGGGAAATGTTGTTTGTTAAATTTCTTAGATTAATATTAAACAAAAAAACCCAACTTTTTAAAAATTTATTTATTTCTAGAACATGCACAACTTGCATTTGACAGTGAAAGTAGTCTTAATATGTTCATTTGTTCTACTACTCCCACACTATTGTAATTCAGCTCCCGTGGATTGCCAGCAGAAGTCTATTTATCAGATGCATCTTGTTCAACATACCATCGCAGGGTTCCTAAACAGCAACAACAGAAAGATGACATTTCATTCCATTCTATCAGACCTTCATTGGCTCCCAGATTGCAGCAAAATTGATTTTCTAGGGCTTTATATGACTTTCTCTTTCCTTATTTTTACTACCATATGTTTTTTACTCTTTCCCTTTTATTCAACCTCACAGCACATTCTGAACAAACGAAAATCCAGATTTCAGTTTAACTGTTCACCCCCAACAGAATATTATCTAAGGTCCCTGTTCTACATAGTTTTTTCCTATAGTCTGGCTTTATAGAAGTAGTATATATATACATATATATAAGTATTGTGCTATTTACTCATGGGAAAAAGAAAAAAATAATACAAAAAAGAAGAAAAAGAATCATGCAGGAAAGGGAAAAAGAAGGGAAAGAAAAGTTTGAAATGGAGAGGAAAAACATAAGGAGGAAGCTGAAAGACAGAAAAAAGACAGATACTTTCTGTAAGATATTGCATATGAGTCCTAAACACATTAATATGATTTGTGATACAATTGCCTCTGTCACAAAAAAAATCACAAAGAAGTTTCAAGCAATATCAAACTGAAGGATGATGTCAAGAACAGAAAGTTATAATTAGCATATTTAATCAATGCTTCTGAGTATATTTACAAGAAAGGACATTAACAGCTTACTAGTTGGCACTAACAGTAAGAATACTTTATCCTAGATGACTGCAGGGTCTGTGTGGCAAAAAGATTAACTTAATTGGGGAGATTCATAAGTAGCAAATCTCTAGGATCAGGGAGAATTCAAGCCAAATTGTTTAAAGGACAGGATGTGACTCACAAGGGACAGAAATCCAAAAAAGGTGTCTAAAGGCTAAAATGTGAAATGAGGGAGCAAAAGCAATAGTATAACTTCCGGCCACTGAAATACAAGCCTGATACATAGAAGCTAGGACTGCATCTGCATATAGTATTTTAAAGGAATTTTAGAAAACAAAGAAACATGCAGATTGGAGCTTTGTTGATCTCAAAGTAATGTATTTATTAAAAAAAAAAAAAAAAAAGAAGAAAAAATGACCTGTTGTTTATTGACTTTCCTTCTGGTGAAGCCAATATTAGTTTGCACAGAATTACACTAAAATTCTCTGTAGGAGACTTTCTATTCTCAGAACCCAGAAATACCTAAGCCTAGGCCTTGATGCCTCTTTGATGTGATGGATATCTCAAGTTTTCTGCCATGTAGGATCAAGATCTATTATTTTTATTTTTTCGGTAGCATTTCATAAAAAAGGCAACATATAAGCAATTATTTTTAAATTTCAAGACATGTTTTTAAATTTCAAGCCATTTGATGGAATTATTCCTGAAGGAAATAATCTGCTTTTACTATGCATCACCATTTTATTTCAAAGCCATAAATCTGTATTGATTTTCTGTGGCACATAATATTTGGGTAATAGGTCAAGCAAACGCCATCTGTCACAATCAGACTGAAAATTTACAATATGCTGTGTCCTGTGTCAGTAACAACGTATCAGGTATGCAGGAGCTAATAATTAAAGTCACAAAAGGAAAGAGGAATAAAATAATAATTAAAAAAAAATTAAACAAGATGAAGCAACAAAATACTCTAAAAGTTCATTCCACAAAGAAGATCTAGATTTGATGACGAAGAACATTAAATAATTAATAAACATTTAGACTGGCACTTGATTTATATATGCTATAGGTGGCATTCATTACATTAGATAATGCTTGAATTTTCTAACCTGTAATCTAAGTAGCAGAGTGAGTGTTGCAGATATCTGACATTCATGAAGCTCCTGCACTTTAATGCTCAATTCAGTACTAATGGCAGTAAAACAAAACTACTTCTAGGGCAGTTACAGAACCTTTCATCAGACTCTTGAGCTGGACCAGGACATGTCTGCAATAACTGCTGCTGTATTTGTAGTGTGAAGAGCAGATCCAGATACTAGAGTTTTGTTAGACTACAAAGTGGAAAAAAAGAACTCTTTCAGAAACAACTTACAGTTTCCTTTTGACGTAGATCAGATGAAGTCTGTCAGAAGTGTGAGTATAATACATAACAAGTCTTGGCTGTTTTTTTTTTTTCTGAATAGATGATGAAGCACAGAGGATGGGACCTTCCTGAGAGCAATTATTTGAGCTCTCTTAAACACTTTGTATAGCAGATAATGGTTCATACTTCTGCATTCCACAGCAGTACATATCTTACCATGCTTTCACTGAAGTTAGTACTTTCAAGGCTAGCTACCATGTACCTTAATACTATAAGAGCTTGATGTATTAGTAAATTCTCTACTGGCACAGTGTTCCTGTGGTTTGGCCCTATCCTTCACCTTCTATTACTCTTTTAGATTACCCATATGCTAAAAGAAAAATTGTCCAACCTAGTAGCCCAATTGAATTTATTACTACTCTTTTTAAAAGACATCGTCAAATTGATACTAAAACCTTTTATAACAAAACAAAAAAACAAAAAAACAAAAAATAACATAGTACTGCTTTGAAACATTTCAATCAGAAAATAGTATTTAAGAAGTACTAATTTCAGCATCATGGTTGGAGACTGTGCCATCTGTCCTCTGTTCCCTGGTGTTATTGACTACTTTTGTGAAAGTCTGAAAATAAGATGGAATCATTAAAACATTTATTATAAATTCATTTTGAAACTTAGGAGCCATGCAATTTACAGTCACTAAAAAGTCAGTTTGGTCAATCATAAGTAAATAACAAATAAACTGAACAGCAAGGTAACAGTGAATAAAATTTCTACTGAAGTCCAAGAGAGCTTTACTTTGTTTGTAAAAGACCTAGGTTGCCACTCAGCAGAAAGATTCCAGATACTGAAACTTAGTATGAGATCTTTTGATATCCTGATTTTTTTTGTTATAAAATAGCTATACAAAATTCAAACCAGACCCTCAACCCTAGAGAATGCACACCTGGGAACAAACTTTTGCTTATTCAAATATCTATTGGCTTTCGTCATTGTTTCTTTTAAAGAAAATTTATATGGAAAACTGCAGAAGACATTTTCTTCGATTTCTGTTTAAAGCTACAACCATGAGAACACACAAAGAAAGAAATACACATAAGTTATTAAAATCAATACTTTCAAATATTAAACTTTAAATATATACATATCCTTGCTTCAAATTATTACTTTAGAAATGAATGTGAACTCAATGGCTTGTTTCCCCAACATAATTTCATAGTACATTTGAAATGCATAAAGTATTTCTGAACAAGCTAGTATCTCCACATAGAATTAGTAGTAAAGGCAAAGACAATTAGCAATTCTTCAGAACTGCTGAAGTAGCTACTTCCATTTCTTGAGCTGGTTGTTTTTTTTGAAACTTTTTGGTATTCCATTATGGTGCTTCATTGAACAGACACCAAATACACTCTAAAAGGTATATCTTGATAGTTAGAATTGTATCTGAGCTCTGTACATTTTTTAGAAATATATATATTCTAAAGCCACATCTAACTGCATTGTTTGAGCATGCAACTAATTTAAAGACATATTTAATCATCTTTATTACCATTGTAGCTTGCATTTCATTTGGTTTAGGACAAAACGTCACATACAAATTTGGCACTAGAGTTACAATGTTAAAGTGTCAAAGGCTTTGTTTAATATGCTTACATGCTCAGGTTTTATTCCCATTGAAGCCCAGACAAGGACAGGTGATGATTAAGTATTTAATATATCCCCATGTGGGTCAGGATGTAATGTACACACGGATCCAGCTATTGAGGCTGAGAAGCTGTTCTGGACTCACCACTGCCAGTTTAGTCAGAGAGGTGCTTAACCAAGAGTGCAGTGAAATCTATGTAGCCTAACATTTAGGGTGATCAGGTGGAAAAAAGAACTCAAATTTCTGTTCATGCCTCCTTTTTAGCCACAGCTCTGACTTAAGTACCTGATTTTTTAAGGGAAAAATTTATAACTTTGGCATTTGTTGTATTTATTTTATTATTAGTTGATGTATTTTATTTTTTTTATTATCATATTATTTTCAATTACTTTTCATTACTTCCAATGCAAGTTGTTTCCCTCCAGTTTACAAAAGTCCTCTGTCCTCAATTTGGCTGGGATAGAGTTAATTTTCTTCCTAGTAGCTTTTTCGGTGTTGTGTTTTGGATTCAGTGTAAGAATAATTTTGATAACACACCTATGTTTCAGCTGTTGACAAATAGTGCTTAGCTACTACAACAGTGCTTCCATCCTGGGCTTTGCTGATGTTCAGGAAGATGTCCATGAAGCCAGGCATAGATGCACAGAGAGAAACAAACGCATTTTATATCAGAGATATATTATTCAATTCCACTTTTGTCAAAATCAGTGACATGGCAATAGGATAAAGTCCAAAATTCTACAGAACTATATGGTTATTTTGGGGTTATGTCTAAGTCAGATTTTTGTGGAGAAATATTTTTTTAATAATTTTCTTGCTTCCCGTTTACCTCACTGTCATAGAGTATGGTTGTTCAGGATGTTGTGTCAGGGAAACAGATTTCTCTGCACCAGCTTCTCTCTGTAGACTAAGCTAATTAAATAAAATAGAATAAAGATTTCAACCCTAATAAATCTGATTCTGTATTAAGAAACTGTGTCACTTTTGAAGCTTTTTCAATAAAGCCAGGAAGGACTGATCCTAAAGACTTTCTAATCATTGTGCATGACATTAGAAATATTTTTTTTCAATCCTACCCTATCAAACTGATAGCTTGAACATGAAGATCTACATAATCTGTATTAACTGGTATGAATTAGTTTGTTAGCGCAAAATACAATTGACAGACTATCACTTAAAAATCATGGTTTTTTTCTTTGAAGCAGTATCACAAAAGAGACTGTTTTTCACTGCTTCAATATTCAACAGATCATGAAATATAATCACAGTATGTAACACAGAAAATGGTGCCACAAAAATAATGTACACTGTTTTTCTTCCTTTTAATTTTACAAAATGACATTGCAAATGTGCTTGCAAAGTCCCTCATGTGAGTTTTACTTTTTATTTCTAGTGTTGATTAGCTTTACATTTTATCTAACTTCCATTTCATAAGGAAAAGCAGAATTATTGGTATGTGCTCATAAAACTACACACTGAGACGCATGGTTCCATAAACTCGTATGCATGAGCTTAACTTTCAGGATCTAACTATCTTAAAGATTTTAATGATATTACCATGTTAAATGTATACATGAATCAGTATTTTGAGAACTAGGAAGAAATTCTATGCATTTTTCTTATGGTATTCATTATAAGCTTAGTGATGTCAACAGTATATCTGGAACAAAGCAATTAATATAATTGCATGTTCATTACATTTCTTATTAAGATTGCTCGTCCTAACACAGAGGATGTTCCTTAATATAGTTTTTTTTTAAAAAGATTTTAGACCTTTAAAATCTAGATCTCATACATCTGCAGAACTGAATTCAGAATTATAATTCTGCACCAGGTAAAATTATCTTTTAAGTCTGCAAATCAAAGTACAAATGGGTTTTGTTTTTTTCATTCAAGCAATGTACCATGTGCCTGGAAGCTATAGTAGCAAGAAGGCTTCAATGATACTAATACTGCTGAACTGATATTCTTAAAAGTTCTTCTGTTACCCTGTAGGTCACTTGCTATAGAGGACAAAGCTGTAAATCTAGTGAGGATCCTTTAGACGCTAAGTCAAATGTTAAAACAGGTTAGAGAAAATAAAGAGCTAAACTGTTCCTATGGGAGCTTTCCATGCACAGTATGTTGATGGTATATGAGTTTCCACAGTAACAACAGATTCAATATCAGAGTTCTACCCTCCTACATCATGCCATATTACCTGTGATCCCTTATGCCTAGCTAGTGTATTTGTATGGTCTCCTCACCTATTATGGTACTGAATATATTATTCAGCTTTACTTGATTACTTTAAAACTGGACTTCTAAAGTCGCTCATAAGCTGTAAGAGCTGTTGAAATTAGGTAAGTGACTGGCATGTCCATATCAGATAAACCAACATGTTCATGGCTGTGTCAATTTCAGGAACAGTCATCTTTACATGAGAATAACTCGATTTTGAATAATTTCTACAAGGTGTTTTTTATAAATAATGGGAAGGGAAGATGGGCAAGATTTAATATTCTTTCCTTTGTTCTTTTTTATTTTTCCACACATAAGAAATTTTATTTGTGTACTATAAAAATGGTTTGCTCTGCTAATATACCCTCACCTATTCTTCATCAAGGTATCAGAGGGTAGCCACTTACATGCAACTTTAGAAGAGAGATTTGTGGGAAAGTTTGAACATCTTTCTAATAATTTCTTCTTTCAAGCTGTATACAGTCCCAGAACCTGTATATAAATTTATATAATATATCAGTAAGATTAGTGACTTATTACTGTGCTGCACTGTCACCTAAAATTCTGCTGTCAAAGCTGCTTTGCTCTGTGGCCTTATATGCGGAGATGAACCAGAGAACTTCATTCTAAATAGATAAAAAGCAGGGGAATAAAAAGGTGAGATTATTACTGGAGTAGAGTTAAGTGAAGCAAATGAAAAGCTTTATGATCTGTTTTGCTCCAGTTAGTAGAATACTTAAGCACATTCTGAACTTAAGAAAAAAAATTGATTTCTTATTAAAATGCATTCCTTAAAATATGACCTTCATTGTGAAGCTTACTTTAGTTGGACAGCTCAGTTTAATGCTCCCTGCATAAGTTAATGGGTTGGGTTGTGTACATTACATGGCTTGTCTGTTGTATAAATCCCAATTTTCTATTAGAGGCTGACACTGAAGGTCTTTCAGTGATCACAGAGTGATCTATGGCTACTATACCAGAGCTCTTCTCCACGCCTCCTTTTGTGCAGGACAAACAGAAAAATAGGTCACATTTAGCTGAAAAGATAAAAAAGATGATAGGGAAAAAAAAAAAAAGTCAAGCTAACTAGAAACAAAGATTCATAAATCATAATATTCCCTTAAGCATATTTGCTTGGAAATCTAACTAGTAGGAAATGAGGACATTTCTCTGCAGAGCTATGCAACAGTTCATACCGACCAGTGAAATGGTTATACATATTACACAAGGCAAACCTAGATTCCTCACTTTTGCCTCTTTTCTTTCTGAAAATACCTCATCTTCGGGTGCTGTTTCATCATATAATTTTCCTCCAAATACTGCAGGTTGATATGACAGCCCTGAAAATCTACCTAATGCGATCAAGTTACCAGAAACAGTGTTTGACAACAAAAATAGCAACAATAATAATATAAACTAACTAACAGGAAAGAAAAGAAAAAAGAAAAAAAAGGATAAAGGTGGATGAGGAAATCTATAAGAGTTTGCAGACTTTAAACGACCACAAAGATACAAATTATGCAGATGCTATTTCATAGAAAGGTAATGATAAGTGAAACACAGTATAGCTCACCAAATAGTATATAAAGGAATATAAACCAAAAGATATCATATAGATTAAAGCAATAGAAAAGTTTGGCAATTGGTAAAACAAAAGAATAAGAATATATTCAGAAATAGCAGAGTTTTGGAATCAAAGCTTGTAGAAAAACAAAATAGATCGAAGGAAGATGTACTTATGCAATTTGTATATGAATACTTTGCAAATTTATCCACCATACTACAGATGAAACAATTGCAGTTTGAGACAGCCAGAGAAAGAAGTATAAACAAAACAAGTGTTTAAGCTTACATGTACAGAGACATTAATTTCTGATGAAATTAAATGAACTTTCATTAAAGGATAAAACAAAAAAATACACCTTTCATACCCCATGCATATTACTGAAATGATAGTCATATTTGTCTCTTTCCTTAAGACAAAACATAAGCAATTTTTTTATAAATAACTCAGTTCCAGATCTAAACTTGTTGAATTGTGAAAAATACTACAGATGTGCTGTAACATTCATCACAGATATTTTAACAAAACAATAAATTACTAGAGGACACTTTCATTAAATGTGGGGCAGAACAGTGAGTTTCAGATGAGACTAAAAAATAAAGAAAGATGAAACTCATATACACAGGTAATTTTTCAAGACAGAAATCTTTTATTTTTTTCTATGCAGTGTCTATAATGTAGGTATGTATGTATTATTATCTTCTATATCTTTTTTTCATTGTGTAATTATGAAAAGAAAATTTTCCTATTAACAGGCCTCTAAGCCCTTTGTCCTTGAGATGTTATATATATAAAACTGACTCCTGTGGGCCTTACTCTGAAAAATCTGGCTAATGATAAAATTTATTTATAATTATAATTATATTTATATTTTTTATGATCAAGATTCCAGTGTTTGAAGGGGGCCTTTAAGGATGCTGGGGAGGGACTATTCATTAGGGACTGTAGTGGACAATGGGTAATGGGTTCAAACTTAAACAGGTGAAGTTTAGGTTAGGGTTCTTTACTGTGAGGGTAGTGAGGCACTGGAATGAGTTGCCCAAGGAAGTTGTGAATGGTCCATCCCTGGCAGTGCTCAAGGCCAAGTTGGGTAGAGCCTTGGGTGACATGATTTAGTGTGAGATGTCCCTGCCTGTGGCAAGGGGGGGTTGGAACTAGATGATCTTAAGGTCCTTTCCAACCCAAACTCTTCTATAATTCTGTGTTTCTATGATTATTCACATTTTGTTTAGTTGCTATTTGCAGATGAATTTTAAGCGCCTTTTCGACTATCTTTTATTAAACATCTTTCCTTTTTAGAACCTGTTCAAAACAGTGATGTAAACATTCAGGTAAAAAGTGAATCTTTTCTTCTTTCTATTTTGCCCACCAGGCGCAGGGAGGAACAAGCAGGTCGTGTTGCTGACCCTGTTGCTGGTGTCCCAGACTGCTGACCAATATGGTTGCCTCCAGAAAGAGAGCTTGCAGTAAGAAGACTGTAGCAACTCAGACAGAGACCCTGTCCCAAACCGTGGCTGTTCAGGTCTCTGGATGCAGGGAGTGCCAGAGGCCCCAGACTGCTGCCGGGGGAGGGAGGACAGCATTCCACCTGCGTGAGCTGTGAGCAGGTAGAAGATCTGCTTAGCCTGGTGGCAAAACTTGAGGAGGTTGAGACGCTGAGGACCATCAGGGAGGGTGAAAGGGAGATCGACTGGTGGAGTAACTCCCTAGCGTGCCAGTCGGAACGGTTCCAAGGAGATACCCCCCAAAAGGGGAAGGACCCCCTGCCTTCTCACACAGAGGGGGATGGCCCGAGACAGTCCCTGCCCTGCAGCTGTTGCGCACAGGTAGGGGACCAAAAAGACGACGAGGGTTGGAAGCGAGTTCCAGTTCGACGTCGTGGGAAACCCTCCTCCCTTCCTGCCCTGCTTCCCCAGGTGTCCCTCCGTAATAGGTTCGAGGCCCTGGATCTTGAAGGAGAGGTAGGTGAGGATGTGGGCAAGGCTAGCCTACAAGGCCACATAGGAAAAGGGGGTCGACTTTGCACCTCAAGACTGCCTCTGATAAGAAAGAAAGAAGGGTCATTGTAGTAGGCGATTCCCTTCTGAGAGGAACAGAGGGCCCGATATGCAGAGTTGACCCTCATCATACGGAAGTGTGTAGTCTGCCTGGAGCTCGGATCAGGGATATCACCATGGCGCTCCCCAGCCTGGTGCACCCGACAGACTACTACCCACTGCTGATCTTCCAGACAGGTGAGGGGGAAGCTGCTTCCCACAGCCTGAGGGGGATGAAGAAAGACTACAGGGCCTTGGGGCGGATGGTGAAAGAGTCTGGGGCTCAAGTGATCTTCTCCTCACTCCTTCCATCTTCCACTGATGATGTGGGATGGAATGGGAAGATTCAGTCCATAAAGGATTCGCTTCGAGACTGGTGCTACAGGCAGGGCATTGGATTCTTTGATAACAGCTGGTTTTATAGGGCACCAGTCTGGACAATGACAAGTGGGAAAGGTTTATCTCACAGAGGCAAAAGGATGCTGGGGCACGAATTAGCAGGGCTCATTTGGAGAGCTTTAAACTAGATTCGAAGGGGGATGGGGTTGTAGCTGGGCTTGTCCCAGTGGGGCAGCACTCCGAAGACTGGGAGACCTCCTATAATCCTAGGGTGAAATCGGTGTGCTCAGCTCGCTCCCTGGAATGTCTGTACCCCAATACACGCAGCATGGGGAATAAGCAGGAGGAGTTAGAAACCTGTGTTAAGTCAGGAGATTATGATCTGGTGGCAATTACAGAGACGTGGTGGGACAGCTCACATGACTGGAATATAGTCATGGAGAGCTATGTCCTTTTCAGAAAAGACAGGCCAGCCAGGCGGGGTGGTGGGGCTGTTCTTTATGTATGGCAGCAAGTACAATGCACTGAGTTCCGTCCAGGGACCTGTCAGATGACGAGCGAGTTGAGAGTCTGTGGGTGAGAATTAAGGGGCAGGCTGGCAGGGGGGATACTGTTGTGGGTGTCTGTTACAGGCCACCAGATCAGGGTGAGGAAGTTGACGAGGCCTTCTACAGGCAGCTGAGAGTGGCCTCACAGTCACAGGCCGTGGTTGTCATGGGGGTTTTTAACTTCCCTGATGTTTGCTGGAAGGACCACTCAGCAACCCAGCCACAGTCCAGGAGGTTCCTCCAGTGTATGGATGATAACTTCCTCCTGCAAATGGTGGATGAGCCGACCAGGAGAGGAGCGCTGCTGGATCTCATCCTCACTAACAAGGAGGATCTGGTTGAAGCAGTAAGGGTTGAGGGCTGCCTTGGTTGCAGCGACCACGAGATGGTGGAATTCAGGATCTTGTGTGGTAGGACCAGTGGAATAGCAAGTAGAATTGCAACCCTGGACTTTAGCAGGGCAAAATTCGGCCTTTTCAAGCAATTGCTAGGGGAAATCCCATGGGCAAGGCTGCTTGAAGGTAAAGGGGCCCAAGATAGTTGGTTGGCATTCAAGGATTGCTTTTTCCGAGCTCAAGATCAGAGCATCCCGACACGTAGGAAGTCAAGGAAGAGGGCCAGGAGACCTGCATGGCTAAATAGGGAATTGCTGGGTATGTTCAAGTGGAAGAGGAGAGTTTACAGGTCATGGAAGGAGGGGCTGACCACTTGGGAGGAATATAAGGCTGCTGCAAGAGGATATAGGAAGGCAGCTAGGATGACTAAGGCCTCCTTAGAATTAAACCTGGCGAGAAGGGTCAAGGACAGCAAAAAGAGCTTTTTCAAATACATGGCAGATAAAACTAATACCAGAGGCAATGTAGGCCCACTGATGAGCGGGATGGGTGCCCTGGTGACAGATGATACAGAGATGGCAGAGTTACTACTGAATGCCTTCTTTGTCTCTGTCTACTCTGCTGCAGGCAGTCCTGAAGAGCCCTGTACCCCGAAGGCCTCAGATGAAGTCAGATCAACTGAGCGGTTTGCCTTAGTCAATGAGGAATGGGTTAGAGACCAGTTGAGCAATCTGGACATCCATAAATCCATGGGTCCAGATGGGATGCACCCATGGGTGCTGAGGGAACTAGCAGAAGTCATTGCTAGACCACTCTCCATCATCTTTACCAAGTCTTGGGAAATGGCAGAGGTGCCTGAGGACTGGAGGAAAGCAAATGTCACTCCAGTCTTCCAAAAGGGCAAGAAGGAGGACCCGGGTAACTATAGACCGGTCAGCCTCACCTCCATCCCTGGGAAAGTGATGGAACACCTTATCCTTGGTGCCATCTTAAGGCATATCAAGGATAAGAGGGTTATGAGGGGCAGTCAACATGGCTTCACCAAGGGGAAGTCACGCTTGACCAATCTCATAGCCTTTTATGAGGAAATAACACGGTGGATGAATGATGGCAGAGCGGTGGATGTGGTCTCCCTTGACTTCAGCAAAGCATTTGACACAGTCTCCCACAGCATCCTCACAGCTAAATTGAGGAAGTGTGGTCTGGATGATCAGGTAGTGAGGTTGACTGTGAACTGGCTGAAGGAGAGAAGCCAGAGCGTTGTAGTCTATGGGGCGGAGTCTAGTTGGAGGCCTGTAACTAGTGGAGTGCCTCAAGGGTCAGTCCTGGGACCAGTATTATTTAATATATTCATCAAGGATTTAGATGAGGAAATTGAGTGTACTGTCAGCAAGTTTGCTGATGACACTAAGCTGGGAGGAGTGGCTGACACGCCAGAAGGCTGTGCTGCCATCCAGCGAGACCTGGATAGGCTGGAGAGTTGGGCAGGGAATAACTTGATGAAATATAACAAGGGAAAGTGTAGAGTCCTGCATCTGGGCAGGAACAACCCCAGGTTCCAGTATAGGTTGGGGAACGACCTGTTAGAGAGCAGTGTAGGGGAGAGGGACCTGGGGGTCCTAGTGGATGACAGGATGACCATGAGCCAACACTGTGCCCTTGTGGCCAAGAAGGCCAATGTCATCCTGGGGTGTATTAGAAGGGGGGTGTTTAGTAGGTCGAGAGAGGTCCTCCTTCCCCTCTACTCTGCCCTGGAGAGACCCCATCTGGAATACTGTGTCCAGTTCTGGGCCCCTCAGTTCAAGAAGGACAGGGACCTGCTGAAGAGAGTCCAGTGCAGGGCAACTAAGATGATTAAGGGAGTGGAGCATCTCCCTTATGAGGAAAGACTGAGGGAGCTGGGTCTCTATAGTTTAGAGAAGAGGAGACTGAGGGGTGACCTTATAAGTGTCTATAAATATATAAAGGGGGAGTGTCACGAGGATGGAGCCAGGCTCTACTCAGTGGCAAAACAATGATAGGACAAGGGGTAATGGGTACAAACTGGAACACAAGAGGTTCCACTTAAACTTGAGAAGAAACTTCTTCTCAGTGAGGGTGACAGAACACTGGAACAGGCTGCCCAGGGAGGTTGTGGAGTCTCCTTCCCTGGTGACATTCAAAACTCGCCTAGACACATTCCTGTGTAACCTTATCTAGGTGTTTCTGCTCCGGCAGGGGGATTGGACTAGATGATCTTTTGAGGTCCCTTCCAATCTCTAGCATACTGTGATACTGTTATGAAACTCAAAATCTGATTTCCTATTTCTAAGACACAACGCGCAGCAGATTACCTGAAATGCACAGATCACATCTGAACAAAAAAAAAAAAAAAAAGCTAAGCAATATCCCTGCATAATGATCATTGCCTGATACAATGCGCAAAGAAAGTTTTCTTTTGTGATCAAGTTTGAGAAAGGGGTATGCTTTGTGTTAGTATCACAGGGGTGATTGGCTGATGATGCCCACCCGTTTTCGTGCAGTTCTGTGTGCACTACAGAGTCTGAGACAGGCAGTGTGCAGTACATACATTTTGTCTAAGATAAGCCAAGTGAAACAAAACTTCTATTTTTGAAAGTCTTTTAGAACCAGTAAAGATTTAATGAGCTCATATTGATTATATGGCACTGTGTCCTGCTTCTTAATGACAAAGCCTGGTAGATTTTCACTTTATCAATCAAGGCAGTGTATAACATTAAAAAATAAAGACACAGCTTGGTTTTATTTTTCCTTATATAGATTTTGTGTTTTGAAAATGCTGTAAGGAATATTACTTTGGTGTTAAGAGAGCAGAAAAATCAGTTCAATTTATAATCATCCATTGAAGAAATTAAATTAAAGGTAATATCAATATAAAGTAACACATAGAATCCGAAATATATTGAGAAAACCTAACAGTTACTGAACATTTAACATTTGCTTATTGTTTTATTTATTTCATTAGAAGCAGTAGCTACTGAACAGACAGCTAAAACTTTCTGAGATTTGTCTCCTGCATAAGATTATTTTTCTTGCTTTTAACAAATTACCAGGATTTCAGCTGGTATTGCTGAAAAGTTTTTAGGCTTCAGTCTTCTGTGACAGAACTGGATTGAAATCTTTAGTTATCTGTTTTGAAACGCTATACTATCCGCAAATACAAGAACTACTAAAGTAAATCAGTAAGTTTTCTTAGGGTTATTTTTCCCCCACTTCTGGGACTACCAACATATTGTTCCATGTCCAGACGAAATTGAAATTCAGTCAGTAATGCACAAATGTTTTCATATTTGGCTTCTAGGTGTCCCAAATTATTCAGCTACAGATAGCACCTGCTCTCAGATGGACTTGGAATCTCAAATGAAAGCTATGTTTCTAATGTCCAGGTTACTGATGTTTATATTTTAGATTTACATTTTCACATGGAAAATTATATTTCACCCCTTGCCTTCCTCACCCAGTTCCTTCCATGCCGATTTATTTTGAAGGTCAGCCTTGGAATAGGAATTTCAAACTCTTCAGAAGAGATAGAGAAAATCTTGAGAGGCCTGCTTTACACATTTCAGAATAATTTACCCTGTTCAGAGTATGAAATGTCCAAAGGTCCTTTCTGTAGAATAACTCTTAGCTGGGAAAATCCCAAGGAACTGTAAAGGCAGCTGAGTTCCATCCTACCCTATGCTCCCATACCATCTAATGGGGCAGAAATGCAGTGCTTTACAGAAATCTTCATCTTGCAGCTGGTGTAGAGTGGTCCATACCACACTGACGTATGTATATCAGATTACTTGCAAAGATCAGTAAGAACTGTCTTTTTCCATGTTTAGTCTGCTCTCTGTATCATGCTCAACTTAGTATCTGTTTCTCTTTCTGAAGGAATATCATAAATCATAAAATTCTCTCTACAATTAATGTTCTGTAATATTTCCCTTGATCATTGTTTTTCCAAGTACATTTAATATGCTTATCAAAAGTATGTCTAGCAACACATACACCTATCACCTTTTATAATTAATTCTCTTTTATTTAGCTTTTATGTCTGTAAGTTAATGTGCACATGACTTGACTTTATTTAACAGTATCTCTCCAAGAAAAGAGGTGAATTTCCAGATAACTTTGAAAAAAAGAACTAGGGATATATCTAAGGTTTATCATGGGGGTTTATTCCTGTAAAAAGCAATGGAGTGTACTTAACCAGCCGCAGTGAGGGAAGATTTTGTGGAGAGTTCACAGGATTATAGAAGATGGAGTAGATGAGGAGGGGAGAAAGCAATGCTACACACTCCTGTGCAGCACTGAATGAAACCAAGTAAGAATAGTGAAGGTTGAGATCTACATATGCATGAGCATGCAGATGATATGTGGTGAATTTCTCAAACAAATTCAGACAAAAATAAACCAGATGCTGCTACATCATCCCTGAAGTATTTCTTTGGAGAGTAGCCTCTCTCTACCCATGTACTAAATTCTGGGCGCTTCCCAGCGGTCTTTATATTTCTGTCCTTTTAATGAATTTTATAGTAGAAAGCTGCTCAGTATTTTGTAGATACCTGTTGCTTGAAACATGTATTCTGTTTCACTTGTTCGTGTCACATTTGTTTAATGGGATTTATTTTGGATTAGGACATTACTTAGGTAGAGTACAAACTGAAAGAGCTGTTCTAGTCAAGGACCAAATACATCTTAATACGACTCCACCCAACACCAAAAAAAAAAAAAAAGAGGCATATATTGGGCACTTTACATGAAGTCAGTAAAGGACTTGTGCCAGACTTACCTAAAAAAAATAGTTCTGTTAGTGTGGAAAGGAAGCCCACGTGTAACTGCTCATCAATTCAGTAGTTATTGTTTGTAGTTTTGCATGTCTAGCATTAAATAAGGATTGAGCCCCTGACATTTTTAATGTGGTGCTGCTATGTAAGTTTTCTTCCTCTGAGACTTTTTTTCAAAACAGAGCATATAAAGAAGAGAAATTAATATGAGTTACTGTCACTAGATCTGAAAAAGGGTTAGTATTTGTGTAAGGCTGTAATTGAGGAATTCTGTCTTCTCAAACCCTGACTGGCCAAGTTTTGACAGCATTGAGCAGTTGTATGCCTACCCATGTTGAGTAGCACTCTCTCTCTCTTGGTATGTAGAGGTGTGGTGCTTTCTGTACCTGGTGCTCTCTGTAGAACACTGAAATCTTGAATTCAACAAAAGAAAGATTCAAGCATTCAATCAAAGACAGAGAAGAACTCTGAATCAAAGGAGAAATGACTCTGCTTTTTCAAATTGGAAGATTTAGCCAGCACTGGGAACAGCAGAATGCTCTCAATCTACTGTACCACAGTGGTAATTAAATGGTATGTGTACCTGGGAATGAGAATACATAGGGATTGTCACATGTACATGAGATGGAAACATTTCCATTTCCATGTTTACTAAATGTCTAGCTATATTTTTTCTTTTTTCTTTTTTCTTTTTTTTTGTTGTTGTTGTTGTTTTTTTTTTTTTAGGAAATCACTAACAGAAAAGTAATTTAACCACTATACTTCAGAATCTCTCTTGCACAAATCATGGATAAGTTGCTGTCTACAGTGAATAGACTTCAAAGCAGGGACTGGAGGAGCAAAGTCCCTCCCACTGTAAGAGAAGATCAGGTTCATGACTGCCTGAGGAAACTGAACATGCATAAGTCTCTGTGTCTTGACAAAACACTCCCTGTTATATTTGAAAAGTCCTGGGAATATCATGGAATAGATCCACAGAAAAGCTATGCTAACGCAGATGGGGAACAGGGAGGTCATTTGACAAAGCCAGCATGGCTTCACCAAGGGTAAGGTCTGCCTGAACAATCTAACGGCCTTCCGTGATGGAATGACCACAGTAGACAAGGGAAGAGCTACGGATGTTGTCTATCTGGACTTCTATAAGGCCTTTGACATGGCCCCCCACAACATCCAGTTGATAGGTGGATTGTTCAGTGAATGAGGAATTGGCTGGATGGTCACATCCAGAGAGGAGTAGTCAATGGCTCAATGTCCAGACAGAGTGATAAGTCCCTTGATGGCCTGTACTGGTACCAGTACCGTTTAACGTCTTCATCAATGTCATAATGGGATCAAATGGACCCTCAGTAAATTTTCAGATGACCTTGCTTAGTTCTGACTGATTTGAAAGATGACTTTTTCACTGACTGGGATGACAGTAACTTAAAAAAGGTGTTGATGATTCATGTTATATTGAAGGAACTGATTACAAATCACAGTTTTAAACTGTGAAATTCTATGCAGCTTACTGGCTTCCTAGGAAGTGATTAATGACTTAGAGTCTGAAGCAATCAGTTAAGCTTGCACACTCTCAGACATAAACTCACTCTGCTGGGGGGAAGACTACCAGCAAAATCTGATATAACATACTTTTTCTTTTTTCCTGCCTATATTATGATGGTTGCTTCTGGACGTAACTGTGAAGAAGGTATATTTGGTATAAATTGAACTAATTATTTTTTCCACAAAATTTCTCCATACCAGTTCTGGAATGGCAGGTTATGAAATAGTTAAATATACCCAAAAAGATGAAAGCAAATTAAGTATGCCCATATTCATCCTCAGGCATTGATATTCTTGGACATACAAAACATTTTTCTTCATATTACTTCTTTCCCACCTTGGGTAGCAGAAGTGTGTCCATCAGAATGAGTCCCTATTCTAAATGGAATTTTCTAGATATTAATTTAATAGAAATTAGCAATGCAGCTATAAATATCACAAAAAGATATGCAGCTATGCAATATATATATCACTATGTATGAGACTTGTCTTCATCAGTGATGTGTAATGAAGAAAATAAATTGTTCTAATGACAAGATAAAAGAGCCAAAAATACACAAGGAATAGAACGATGAAGTAGATGAAACTAGGCAAGTAAAATTTAAAAGCTAAAAACTTGTGTAAAAGTATCTAAAAATGGGAAGATGATAAGCATACACAAAGAGGAAATTCACAATTTTTTTTTTATATATATATACTGTATTTAACCAGTATTTCTAGGAAGCATCTAAAATGCAAGTTCAAAAATACAAAAAGCACTTTAACTCCATTATTTTATCAATTTTAACTTGGAACAGAAACGGTAATTTTACAAAAGAATCTCATCAAAGTACAGGGTAATTATGTAAGAGCTAAATAAGACCATCAGCCATAAAGGAAAGCTGAAGTAGGAGGCAAGGGTGAAACATTCATTATCCTTCATATTCATGTACATATGGGGCTGACATAGCAAAAGTATCATGATTGGTCTCAATTTCAAGACAGAAACAATTTCAAAAGGTTCAGCACAATCATTAGGAACTGAAGATTAGGCAGCAATCAGCACAAATGATTGATTCCAGCAACTAATCTATTTTAAGTAATAAGGGAAGATGACACAGAATATAATTTAAGGTGCATATTTTAGGAGGATTCTTCTGAGAAGTTAGGCACACTATAGAACTTCAGCATTAAAGGTAATAACAGTACCTTTATCATTAGACACAATCTACTTTTTACTAACACAGAAAAGCAGAGTTTAATATTGTGTTGGCCCAGTCACTGAAGACAATACATGGATCTCAGCTTCTGCAAGTTTTCATTAGCTGTGACAACAGAAAAGGTAAGGTGTAAAAGCTATTTCACAGAGAAAATCCTAAAAACTCAGGAGGACTCCTAAAACCTGTCCTCAAAATATGCCCGATATTGATCATACACTGCTGATCATTACACTACTGATAAGATTGCAGCAGCAAAACCTGAACTTTATGGAGAGACAGCACTCATATTTAAAGTTTGTAGGCAGCAAAGAACACCTCTGACTCCTAACTGTTCTAGTTCAGATTTCCTGTGCATATTTCTCCAAACTTTATGAGTCCCTTCTATTAGAGAGATACACATGCGTGAGCTGTCAAGCACATGCTAATATCCATGCTCATGTACTGGGAAGACACTTGTCACTTTGTTTCTTGGAGTACAGCATCAATAGAAATAGTATGAAAAATACTCATACTTTCTCTGGGGACAAGTTTACCATTCAGTACTACAGATTTGCTCAGTACTACCAGCCAGTACTACAGATTTGTGGCAAACAAAATTTCTGCTTCAGAGAAGCAGCAATTTTGTGGTTATTTTTAATGTTTGAGAACTTTGAAAATCTGACATTTCCCATCAGATGGTCATTCTGATCACTAAGTCTTCCAGCTTTGAAGCAGAGGGACATCCAACAGAGTCCTCCCATGTCTCCATTGGTTATAGATTTCTTCCAGACTGGAGCTCAGTTACCAAACTGCAGAAGAAAGTTTGTGCATCTCTTGTAAATCAATGGAAATATTCAGCAACATATCAATGAAAGCAAGACACAGGGTTTAAACTTAAATTTGTTGGAATTATTTTTTGCCTATTGTCTTGGGCATCATGGAGCTAGTTTCTGAAGTGATGAGCATGGAGTGGGAAGGTAAAAGACGAGAAAAGGCTTTTCTCTGCTTGTATATATTACCTTTGCAGACAGTACTCACTTGTGCATTGCTTTTGGAATCCAGGTCTCCAACCCTAATAGGAAGAAGCCAGAGACAGACCATGGGAATTTCACATTGCAGTCTGTTAACTGACAGAGGAGGAACCAGAAAGACATACACAATGAAAAAGAATCCCTGGTGTGAGGAGCTTAGGCACCAGGGTCAACTGTAGCCATAAATTTAACTGCTGTGGAGGCTAGCTAAAAAATACATATGAAGACAAAATGCATTCAGGGGATGAACTCTTCCTATTTTGAACCTTTGCAGATGTCTGATTCTCTAGGCATATCACTTTTATGACCACCAGCTGAAGTATTGTCACTCACCTTGAAGCTTGTTCTACTGAAAGCTGTGATGATGCCCTTTTACGATTTTTTTCAGCTTCTCTGACTTTTTCTTCCCTCAGATACACAGGTAGGCGTTGACTGAATTAGAGAGATGATTGCTGACACAGAAGTTTAGATGACTTGGAAATAAGTAAAAGAATTTCTCCCGCTGCCCCCCCCCCTCCCCCCCTTGTATTTGTCTTTTTCTATTTTAATTTAATATTAAGTTCAATGTCATGCCAAATAATTCGAAACTGCTACTAACAAAGATCACTTCCATTTTTCTTTGGACATCTGCTTCAGCGTTGCAGAAGATGAGTGTAGAATTCCCCTCCTGCCCAATATATTCCATCCTTTCTGTCAAGAAAACATATGTTTAATTGCTTAATATTTTTAGACATCAGAGACTACTGTAATTACAATATAACATGTTCTGTTTTGTTTTTCTTTCTTTTTCTCACTTTTTCCTTTCCTCCTTGGAATGGCAGAACATGTACAATATTCATGTTTAGATCTCACTTTTTTTTTTTTCTGTTTCATTTACTCCTGCTTTAATGTTTTTCTTTATGACATTGTATTTTTTAAATAACTTTTAAATTTTTGAGTTGCAGTGATAGAATCAGATTGTTAGGTCTTTTTTAAGTCATTCAGCTACTTTTCTAGAAGTTATTAAACAACATGTATAAATTACAGAATGATGGAAGGAAGGATGGCAAGGAGGCATGCAAAAAGGACAGAATCTGTGTGCTATTCAAACACGCAGACAATTGAAAAAAGACAAACAGCCTCCTGCCCAAGAAAAGAATGAGGAAAACATTAAAAAAAAAGAAAGGAAAACAACAAACATTAAAGAATTCTGCTGTAAAAACAGAAACTTTGGGCAACCACAAGCTTTTCAGGAAATCTTTTTAAATAATGGGAGGGGAAAAGGAGTAAATTCCCATCGAAAAAGAACAAACAGAAAGAAAACAGCTCCAATTCTCATTTCACATAGAAGGTTTATTCCAGTATTATCAGCTGTGTGTTACTTTTAACAATGTTTTACTTGGCAGTTGCTCACATGTATTCTTACTGTTCTATAATGTAAACAAAACAAGGTATGCACCTGAGAATACAGAACTTAAAAAAGCAGAAAAGAATTGGTTGAAATAGCAATTCATCTAGAAAAATAAAGCCAAATTTTTAAAAGATCCAGTTTTAATAAGACCACTTTAAGGGCAAACATGGAAAAGTGATTGTTTAATATGTTGTGTTTATCTAGATGGTCTTAAGGTCCTTTCCAACCCTAACTATTCTATGATTCTATGATTCTACAATCTTTGCCTCACCAAAATCACTCATCAGCAGTTGTTGAAGATGTCTGAATGTCATTAAGGATACGCTGCTACTACTTCTCCCACTGATTTCTTACCACCTGCAAAACATTTACACCCATGAGGTAGCTACTACTTCTGGCCGGTCCTAGCAAGAAACTTCTCTCAGACATGTAAAAGTAGCAATCAAGCACCCACAAAGCATCATCATCAGTCACCTCCCATTAGCAAATACCTGTAGTCCTCTTCTGGTTTCTTTTCCAGCCTTACCCCCTAACACGTCTAAGCAACCTGACCCCTGTTCCATTTTAACCCAAAAGCAGATGCATATGATGATGTAGCAAAGGTAATTGTAGCTCTGCCAATGTAAACAATAAACATAAATTTCTTTTTAATCTCCCTACATAAGAACATGCATAACCTTTCTGACCTTCTCTAGAAGTGACCATTGAGCCCACTTTAACACTGGGATCACTCTGAATAAAGCAAATCTTTCACATCTTCAAAATGTGATGTTTTCCACTAATTATTATAAACCTTTCATAACCCAGAAGCATTGACTTACAGAAAGAACAACCACTGCTATATAGTGGGACACACAGATGCTCAGCAGACTCTCCTGATGCCTCTACCCTTCTGACTTCTTGAAAATACCAAGATCTTAGCTTTCTTACTGAGGATTCTGAGGCGTGGTGTCAACACTGTCAGCAAACTAACAGTTCCCAATGGCACATCCCATCAGAGAAGATTGTTCTAGAAAAAAATAAACCAAGAACCTAAGGTCAAGGGAAAAAAAAAGAAAAAAAAAAGAAAACAATATTTTTTTTTTACTGTATTAAAATGTAATACACAGATGGAATTTAAAAGAATAAAACAATCAATTTTTACAATATACTGGGTGCCCCAGCTCATACTTAATAGGTATTACTGTTCCTTCTTTGCTTCTCGCATTGGCAGTAGTTAACTGGGATGTAGCTGCTTAATTACTTATTGGCCTGATCCTCTTTCCAATAAGCCAGATACAGTAGATTGGTGAAGCATCTGGTGCTTGTTACCAGGCTCTCCCTAGCCTCCTCAAATGCAGCAAGCTGCTCCCAGCTGCAAACAGCAATCTTCTCTGTGATAGCCACTGTTTCACAGCAGCTGTGGGATTTGTGCTGGGGGACTTTCAATAAGCCTAAACATGTTCTAGATGGAAGGATTTCAAATGTCGCGCCTGTTCACCCAGGAGGTCATTCATATAACAACTTCTGCTGCAGGCTTATGTCTTGAGGGCTACTATGCCATGAAACTGCCAGCATAAGTGAAAGATGAAGTCCTTTCACAAGCCCAGCTGAACATCTGATAGTCTTGGAAGCTTGGTCTTGTGAGTTGGTACCCTCAGGCTTTTTAACTGGCACAGCATATATTTAAAAACAAAACAAGCCCACAACATTTAAAAACCAAACAAGCAACAGCAACAATAAAAACAACAAACAAAAAACCCAAATCAAAACATAACAAAAGTTTTTGTGGGACGCAGAATATAGTTTTGTAAAACAGACTCCAACTGGCCCGTCGGCCTGGGGCGGGGATCACAATTAGTTTGTAAGAAGCAATGAAGAATTTCATGTTTCCCAGGAGAATAATTTCACTGGAGAAGGTGATGCACCAGCAGTATTACTTCATGTAAAAGTGATATATTGGGATGATCAAGAGACTCTTTCTGTGTGCGTCACAACTCGAGAGGAGCAGAGGGAGACTGAGCGCACAGTGTGTTGTTGGTCAGGAGCAGAACTGGGATTGGCTCCATGAAGATAGGGGATGGTTTTCCTGTGGTGTCTGCCCTGAGGCTGCAAAGATCAACGGCCCTGGCAAAAATGGGCCCAGAGACAGCAGCACAATTATTGTGATGCCTCGCAGGGCACAACATGAGCTGGGTCTGGGGCTCACCAGACAGCCGTGCGCTGTGTGCTTACCGAGAAGATGTCGCTGGACCCACGGGAGCCTGTTCATCCATTTTCTTTCCTTCCTTCTTTCTTTCTTTTCTACTTCAGATCTTTTCTAGAATAAGAACTTGCCAAGACTTTTGTTCCTCCTGACACAGATTTAGGGATGTTTGCAATGAAGTTAAAGTTTGTTTCATGTTTAAACTTCTGGAGAGCCTTTGGTGTCTCCCGTAAACCTCGCAATGCAGTAAAAGATCAGCTTCCCCTCCATGGTGATATATTTTTTCCCTATTAAAACAGCTCTGAACACCTCTGCTGTATTAACCTAGATACTTCCTTCACCTTCAGTCTTTTTTGTAGGTGGCTGATGATTTCACTGATAGCTCAGAAGTCTAGTGGTCTAATCCTTATCCAGTGGGGAATCCAGAATCAGACATGCTGCTGGATGGAAGTGGTTTCTCTTAATAGTCCATTATCTGAGCAGATACAATTCTATGCAATATTAAGAACACTGCCAGTATTATAGCATGGGATTATTTGGATAGCACTATGGATGACAAACAGTCATAGAGTGGGAGAAATGTACTGTTGCAGTATGGGAGGCTATAAGGTAGCAGTAAGGGCAGGATGGTGGCTGCTAGCTTCCATAGCACTTGAAAGAACACTCAGTCCTGATGGACTCTGTGTGTGTATGCACGTGAGTGCAGGTCTGCAAAATTCTGGGGACTACGTCTCTTTCCACTTCTTTCCTGCTTCCTTTCCTTTCCTTATCCTTTCCCTTATATCATGAAGAGATGGTGTTTTCTAGAAGACAGTCTTTTGGTGTGGTTAAATCTTATTTTGTAACAGTATCATGTGCAGTCTAAGATGTGGTGGCATGAGAAGGGTGTAATTTTTCTCCTTTGTCACTAGAGATGGCCCAGAGCTTTCCTTTTTAATCAATAAACTGCAATGGGAAGAGTCCAGTCTTCTGGGTGACTGTAGCAACCTGGCAATGTGTGGGAAATGCATACTGGAAAGGAAAAGGCAACACAAGAATTAATGGGGTCATCTGACAAAGCTATGTGCTAATCTATGAATGTGCCAAAACTGCCTTTGATCTTCTATTGTATTTTGACATATGCAATGCAAAAGTGTTGCCTAACTTGATTAACCTGGTGGACAGTGTGTTCTGCTGCCTTCCCCTGTGTTTTCTTTCAGTTCACTTTGCTCAGAGTAAGCAAGTAGAATCAATGACGCAGTAGAAGAATACAAATGCATGCACCTACTACATTCTGTCTACAATACCTGGGTGTCCCTTTATCTTTTTCTGATTTTTCCACAATATGGACTTCCTCAATGACAGCCAAATATGCACGTATTTCAGCAAATTAAACTTGTGGCTGTGCTGACTGCCATATGAACAGCTGATGCTTTCACAATGTATCACTTCCCATCCTAGGTGTAGAATGAGAGGTGGGCATAAATTGCGTGCAATTTCCTGAAAACTAGGAAGTCTCTACTTCTGCAGAGAACATTTCTGACAAAGAGACCAGCAGTTTGTGGTTACTTGGGTGTCTAGATAACTGTTAGAGTTTGAGTGTATCAGTGAGCTTGCCTGCATATGAAAAATGGGGTAATATATGTGTAAATGTTTAGATCAAACATTTGGATGTGCCTTATTGGGAATGTGGGAATTATATATGCACATCCAGGGTGTGAAATCTTGGAAATACGAAGTCCCCATGCCAAGTTCTGGGCACTTGGATGCCGTCTAAAATACTTCACTGTATTTATACCGTTAGATTCACTCACTTTCTCCTTTTTTTTCTCTCTCTTCATTGTGTAGTGTACTTGTGAGAACATACTCTTTGCAATAAGTAGTTAAAATGCACAGAGCGACCCTGCTATTTACTGAAAGAAAATGTGGTTACATATCAACAAACATTGCCAATAGAATCAAGTTTTATTTGTGTTTTTTATATTTACTCTAAATACCCAAATTATTAAGCTATCTTTTTATTGTGAAAATCCATTCTCTGCCCCATTGTAAAAACAGTGATACCAATATAATGAAAGGTGAGAGGGTAACTTATGTTTGTTGACTACTAATTCAGCAGTATAGCTTCTGGAAATTTTTGTCATATATTGCTGCTAAAGAATTTATAACCTGGAGAAGCTGGTGATAGTATGCTTTAAGCCCTATGAACTCCCTGAACCACTGGATTAAAGAATCTGCTGTATTCTGTGTAGTCCCTGAAGCATACTTTAATGGTTCTGCTGAAAGGGTATCAATCATATATGACCTGTGATACGAAGTTACATTGAGGCACTCCAAGATGGTTAAATGCTTGCATTTTATGTAATGTAATATAGTTGTAAGACTGTATGTAGGAAGCCTAACAAATAGAATCTTTGCAGCAAAATTTATGCAATCTATGCTTTGTATTTAAGTTCTGTAACTTTGTACTCAGAAGTTTTGTGGAGTTCTATTTTCTTTAGATGCTTTTATTTCAGCATTTATATATTTCTTCATATGCTTTTCTAGCCATTAGTGGGAATTGGAAAGCAGGTATGATTTTCTCATCATTCATGGGTGTGATGTACTTTTGTTTTCTGTGTTTTTTTTTTCTGGTGGGGTGTTTTATTGTTGGTTCCCTGACCCCCAAACATGAACATTCCTGGCAGTTATCAATGTGTACAGCCTGGAAATCTGTCTCCTTTTTGTTACTTATGAGGAAATTTTTATCTTTTAATAGAAATTATAGTTAATTATTCTGTTTAAGGAACTACCATGGCTGGGAAAGTTACAGTACCACAGTATCACAGTATGCTAGAGATTGGAAGGGACCTCAAAAGATCATCTAGCCCAATCGCCCTGCCGGAGCAGGAACACCTAGATAAGGTTACACAGGAATGTGTCCAGGCAGGTTTTGAATGTCTCCAGGGAAGGAGACTCCACAACCTCCCTGGGCAGCCTGTTCCAGTGCTCCGTCACCCTCACTGAGAAGAAGTTTCTTCTCAAGTTTAAGTGGAACCTCTTGTGTTCCAGTTTGTACCCATTACCCCTTGTCCTATCATTGTTTGCCACTGAGTAGAGCCTGGCTCCATCCTCGTGACACTCCCCCTTTATATATTTATAGACACTTATAAGGTCACCCCTCAGTCTCCTCTTCTCCAAACTATAGAGACCCAGCTCCCTCAGTCTTTCCTCATAAGGGAGATGCTGCACTCCCTTAATCATCTTAGTTGCCCTGCGCTGGACTCTCTTCAGCAGGTCCCTGTCCTTCTTGAACTGAGGGGCCCAGAACTGGACACAATATTCCAGATGCGGTCTCATCAGGGCAGAGTAGAGGGGAAGGAGGACCTCTCTCGACCTACTAACCACCCCCCTTCTAATACACCCCAGGATGCCATTGGCCTTCTTAGCCACAAGGGCACAGTGTTGGCTCATGGTCATCCTGTCATCCACTAGGACCCCCAGGTCCCTCTCCCCTACACTGCTCTCTAACAGGTCGTTCCCCAACCTATACTGGAACCTGGGGTTGTTCCTGCCCAGATGCAGGACTCTACACTTTCCCTTGTTATATTTCATCAAGTTATTCCCTGCCCAACTCTCCAGCCTGTCCATGTCTCGCTGGATGGCAGCACAGCCTTCTGGCGTGTCAGCCACTCCTCCCAGCTTAGTGTCATCAGCAAACTTGCTGACAGTACACTCAATTTCCTCATCTAAATCCTTGATGAATATATTAAATAATACTGGTCCCAGGACTGACCCTTGAGGCACTCCACTAGTTACAGGCTTCCAACTAGACTCTGCCCCATAGACTACAACGCTCTGGCTTCTCTCCCTCAGCCAGTTCACAGTCCACCTCACTACCTGATCATCCAGACCACACTTCCTCAATTTAGCTGTGAGGATGCTGTGGGAGACTGTGTCAAATGCTTTGCTGAAGTCAAGGGAGACCACATCCACTGCTCTGCCATCATCCATCCACCGTGTTATTTCCTCATAAAAGGCTATGAGATTGGTCAAGCGTGACTTCCCCTTGGTGAAGCCATGTTGACTGCCCCTCATAACCCTCTTATCCTTGATATGCCTTAAGATGGCACCAAGGATAAGGTGTTCCATCACTTTCCCAGGGATGGAGGTGAGGCTGACCGGTCTATAGTTACCCGGGTCCTCCTTCTTGCCCTTTTGGAAGACTGGAGTGACATTTGCTTTCCTCCAGTCCTCAGGCACCTCTCCCATTTCCCAAGACTTGGTAAAGATGATGGAGAGTGGTCTAGCAATGACTTCTGCTAGTTCCCTCAGCACCCACGGGTGCATCCCATCCATGGATTTATGGATGTCCAGATTGCTCAACTGGTCTCTAACCCATTCCTCATTGACTAAGGCAAACCGCTCCGTTGACCTGACTTCTAAGGTCTCAGGGGTACAGGGCTCTTCAGGACTGCCTCTGGCAGAGTAGACAGAGACAAAGAAGGCATTCAGTAACTCTGCCATCTCTCAATCTTCTGTCACCAGGGCACCCATCCCGTTCAAGGGTTTTTTACATAAAACTACAAAATAAGACATGTCAAATCTATAAAGGTCTAGGAAATTTTTGTCTGTCAGTTGAATAGGATTGCAATTAATGGAATAGAATTAATAGAATTGCAATTAATGTGACCTACAGCCACACCACCCTGAAAACACCTGATCTCATCTGATCTCAGAAGCTAAGCAGGGTCGGGCTCAGTTAGTACTTGGATGATTCTAAAAAGGGAGTTCTATCTACTCCTTCAGTCCTTCCAGAAGTCTTTCTTGCAGCTAAATTTAAAGGCTACTCAAGTCAAAATTGCCTTATTAGTGACTGAACTGATATCACAGTCACAAGAGCGAGACTGTAATAAACTAATTTGAGAGGTAAAGAAATAAAATATAAATGCTTAAAGCAAATGTTTTAGGAAGAAAAGTTGGAGGTTGCCTCATTTTTGTTCTTGAAGACTTTGCATAATATATTTAAATAACATAAGCAGATATAATCAGTTTAGTTAGCAAAAGTCAGAACTGTGATAGCAGTTCACAATCTATAATGAAGTATTTTCAGGCAGTTTGAAAGTCTTGAAGAGGTTTGTCCTTCCAATTCTAAATTCTATAGATCTTTAAAACATTCAACTGTCTGCAGCCAGTGTTCCCTACTCTGATACATTTCAAACAATAAATACAACAATAATAAAAAATACAGCTAGTGTAATTCTATAAATTTGCATTATGCTGTCAGAGAAACCATAATCCGTAAGGCTTATGTTTCTTGAAGACATTTTACATTATCCAGATTACAGTGACAAGTCGTATGTCATTAAAATAAGAAGACTGTTCTAGTTAATAACGTACTAATATTTTTCTATGGTTTAGAGTGCTTCACAGCTATTTAGTCCTTTTTTGGCCAGAAGCATCACCTTGAAGATATCGGAAAGCTTAGCTACTCATTCTTGCAGGAGGAATGTAAAACCTATCAGTAGTACAAAAACCCACATTCATACGGTATCTCTTCCCACAGGGTTTTGGGGTTTAAGTGGGGTTTTGTTTGCCTCTTTTCCTTTGTGTGTTTTTTTTTTCTCTGATGAAAATTTATCTTGTTTCTCTGTTATGCTAAGTTTGGGCTTTACAGCATAAATCTAGGATAGCACTAATGTTGTTCAAATGGGCAGAAATTGATTCATTTAAAATTTTCTGATTTGGAATCTGCATCTTCAGTTATATAAAAATAAAAATACTGATTTTCACTATATCAAGACTTCATTTTATCAGAACGAATTTGTGCATACTTGAAATTATTAGTTTCTGGCTTAATATTGTGAAAGTGCACTATAGTTAATTTATTTTTCCAAGTTATAGTGTCTTCATCATTTTACCTATCCTAGCTGTAACATTTCTGTTTTCGTTATTTTTTAGCAAAAAAAAAAAACAAACAACCACCAAACCCCAAAGCAGCTAAACAATAAAAATCCACTTGTTTTCTTCCTGAGGCTTCAACATTATTATGTGAAGAAGTGAAAAAAATAACTGAGGCAGGTGCTTTTCAGCTCTTTCCATTTTAAGACTGAGGAAAGTTTCTCTTACCCAGTGCACCTAGAATACATTTGGAATAAAAAACAATCTTTAATTTTTTTTTTTTTTACTTTTGAAATTATTTTTATGAACAGTTCCCCCAGCTGTTTTTTGGAATTATTTTTTAAGATCTTAAAACACTATTTATAATTATTTACTTGTACAGTTCCCTGTATTTAAATAACCTTGAAAACAATACACATGAACTTAATTGATTTCAAATGCAGCAGAGAATTGTGCATGACAAGTGCTGGGTAAATGTCATGGTCATTATTAGATAAGATACTCACCTTCATCCCTGCCTGTTTGTGTGCTTAACGCAGTATGTTTGCTTATCAGAGCTGCAACAGCTTTGTACTTCTGGAGTACAGACGTTTCCCGGTTCCATGTTAGAATAACAGACACTCTCCGTTCCCTTATTTGCATGGAAAGGAAACCTAGGCACACTTATTACAGGTTGCCATGGCATCCAGTGCTCCAGCAGCTTTTTGTAGACTTACAGGGGACCAGAAGCCCAGAGTATACTGCAGTCACTCCCATCCACTAAGTGCAACATAAAAATTCAAAACCTAGTTATAGGGGAATTCTTCTAAAAGTAGATTTTTAGAAGTAATGCAAAGATAAAATGTAAGAATCTACCTCCAAATAGAAACCCCACATTAACACTTAAGAATTAGTATTTAGTTATCACTGTAAAAAAAAGCAAAACACCAAAAAGTCTGCAAACAAAAGAAATTATGGATATGCTTTGTCTTCTCATGTTATTAATGGTGATTTTACTTGTAATCATTTCCCTTATCTGACAGGTGGGAATTAGCAGTAAACTATTCTATAGCTGACTGAGAAGCAGGTACATTGGGAAGGCCCACTGCAAACATTTATGTGTAGGCAGAAGTTTACCTCAGTTAATACCCTGAGCAGAACTGCTTCCTTGCTTATATGTGTTATGACTTTTCTGTGTGATCTTAGTCTGCTTTTGCTTTTTTGTCCATAAATGTTTCCACTTCAGTAGACTTCTGCAAGCTTGTGAAGTTTTTCTTGGTGTAAAAGAGGAAGTATACTATAGATGGTAATGTTTTTTAATCTTCAAAGCATTTCTTAAAAAAAGCAATCCCTCATGGTTTGTTTCATGTGAATGAGAACAAAGACATCTTATGTCACATTACAATAGTATAAAACATAGCCTACTACCCCACTACCAGCAATTACTGTGAGAGATAGCATTAGCCTGCCAGTCTGCTTTCTTTGCTGTTTCGCCTTTTACCATGTTGAAAAAGAACCATACCCCCTGCAATCCTTCTTTTATCCCAACTCTATTTTTATTTTTTTTTAATTTTTAAATCAACCACCAGTATAACCTCTCACCATATAGTTATTAACAGTCTTTAGTGAAAACAATTGCTAAGGATTTCTTGAAAATCTAAATGCAGTGTTTGCTGGTTTTAGTTCTAATCCACGATTATGGTGATCTGTTCAGAGACTTCAGGTAGCAGATGTACTTTGCCTTTTTGTTTTGTTCCCTGTGTCCATTCAGCTGTTTTATGCTGCTGTTTATCTTTTATTATTGCTTCAACCAGCTTCCTAAATACTGAGTCAGGGCTCATTGTTTTATAATTCCCTAAAGCATTCCAAATACTTTTGTACTTAAATAGCTACATAATTTAAACCTACAGTTTCTTTTTTTGTGAGGTTGTAGCTGTGTGACTGATTGCACATCCTTGTTAGCAGCTAAGCTATGTCATTTTAAGTCCTCCTGAAGAACTCTCAGGTGATAACCATCTGCTTCTATGAATGCTTTCTCTTTAATACATCACTTCGAGCTCCATCTGACTTCTCATTACCTGACAGCAACTCATCTTCATTACCTGAAGAGAGCAGCTCCGAAACACATACCTTCTCAACTTCCTGATGCTGGAAGTTGACATAAATCAATCATTTAACATCTTTGCAAGCTGCTTCTCCTGAATTTCCCCATTTTCTTTTTGTTATCCAAGCCTTATATTTTCCAAGCCTTTTGAAGTCAAAGATAAAATTGAAAAATATTTATAATATCTAAAAATATTAAGTTTTCTTAAATTTTTTATTACTGATAACCTCTAGTGTTTTTTACTAAGATTCTTTGGAATCAGCTCAAAAAGGAAAGTAAATCAATTCTTTGTCTCTTCACATGAAAATGGCAGAAACATGGAATTATACTGGGGATAAAATTTTTGTGTGTGTGCATTAAAGGAGACAGTTCATAGAGTCTATTCATTGTTTAGAATGCTCAACTGCCAGTGCCCACTGCCATTCTGGATGCCTGGGGGAACAGAAGAGCACCTAGGTTTGCCTGAGAAGTCCACCCAGAGCTTAGAGAAGTGACTCTTAGTCTTGTATGAGATATGTATCCTTTTTGGAGGCCAAAAAAAAAAGTATGTAAAACACCTCAAATGACAGCAGACATCTGTTTAGGCAAATGTATCTAGTGTTACATAAAAAGACTGCTCAGTCTTGAGCAATCTCTTAGTTTAATTTCACATTTGCCCATTGGCAAATCTGTTATATTTGTACTTATTCAAAGCTAAATATCACTTTTTGATGTTTGATAATTATATTGCCCTTAAAAGCTGGTGAATTTTGCATCAGTTAGTGCCCAGGCCTGAATCCCAGACAAGGTTATTCTACAAAGTATTTGTTAAAGCAAAGAAATAAACATAAGCACAAATGCTGAGATAGAGTATTTCCAAACATCAGCATGAAAACATTAGGAAGGAAGGACATGCTTGTTGAGCGCTTCCAGTCCATTCATGAGCACATGATGAGTACATCTTTTCAGTAATTGCCATGGTTTTATGACTTGTCATGTCAAACCAAGTTGACCTCATGTGATCAAATTAGCAAATTCTGCAGTGTTCTTTTCAGCTGCTCTTTCTTTTGGTCAATTGGATGCACAGGCAAGGCCAGCTTGGTTGTTATTCTTCAGTATACCAGATATAAGTGTGTGTGTGTATGCAATGTGATAGTCCAACTCTAAATTGTGATTAGATGCCTAATGTCTTTTGAAATGGATTAATAGAGGAGATTTAAACTGATATCACTTTCTTTCCCATTTCCACATAATAGATTTATTTTGTAAAAGCTGTAAAGCTGATGTAAAACATTCTGTAGAGGATTAACACACTTGGGAGAGGAATTACGAAGATACTGTCTGTGTTTTCATTCAGTAGCCTATGTATATAAGAAAATGTGGTGGTGTTCCAGTTCCTAGGAAAACTACTATGAATATCTGTCACAGGGGGCTTCTGCGTTGCTTTTTAATCTTCTAGATTCCTATGCACATAGGTAATTTTCCTTCTTTCTTCCATTCCTCACTGCGCCACGATATCTGACAGTTTTCCAGTAATGACATTGCCTTTGTTAATCTAACCACATGACCCGAAACCAAAATGGGAGGTGAGCATTAGACTAAATGTATTCTTTTTGCCCTTATGCTGTGCGGAAATCACATATGGTTGCTCTCACTCTTAACAGTATTACTGCAGTGAGTTTCAGCATGCTTATATTTCAATCCTCTGAATTTCTGGGAAAAAACAAAGAAAAAGAAAAGGAATTAAGTACTGTCCCCAGACCAGTAAATTTAGCATGGTTTCAATGAAAACAATCCATTGACTATGTAAAATCAGATTTTCACACTATAATGTGATATCCTGCAGTCAAAGCCAAATGGTTAACGGATAAACAAAGTTGAACAGTAGGGAACCTAATGCATTTTTCTTTGTGTGAAACTAATGTTCCAGTAACATATTTCCTTTCTCATTTCTCTATTTTCCTCGAAAACTTTGCAAGAAAGTGTCATATCTAGAAAATGTGATGTACAAAATTCTTAGTGACTGATTATTAAATAATTTTAATATTCCTAATACTAGTCAACATAAATTGCACAAGGTAAGAATTTAGATGTAAGGACTTCAGGAGTTCTTATTCAAGCTTGTGGTTGCTCTAATAACAAATATAAAAAAATATGTATTTCTATTACAGAATTACAGTTGCAGTATCCACACAAAGAACATACTGCATGACAGTTTTGGTGTTCGGATTTTTTCCTTTTCAAAATATTAGACTAATATAATATCTATGTAGCCTCTTCCATTCTAGCCAAAATCTATTTCATGTCTCTAGTTCTCTGTCCAGATCTCTCTCTATCATCTTTGAAATCTTCCATTGCACAAAGTGCAACTTTTGTCTGAGACAAAGAGAATAGAACCAGTAATGACATATACCCAAAAGTAATCAAGTATATAGCTTACTAACTGAGTCATGCCACATGTCGAGTCTACTTTTTGTCTTTCTAAAACAAAAAGCTCCTCAATTAATGTGCTTGTTACAGACATTTGGAATTGGATATTGCTATTCTTTGATGTGAATCAGGAAGCAGTCAAACCTCATCTGCACATCTGAGTGATATCTAGCTACTGTGGCTTTTAAACCATGCATTTGTCTCTAAATTTTGCTTTGAAGGAATGTCTAAATTCAGAAGGGGACATAAATAATAATTCTAATTCAGGGGTAATTCTGAGATATAGGTTTTCTCATATCCTAGAAGTTCAGCTTCAGTTGCTGTCTAAACCTGCAAATACCTAAATTCATGGGAGCTTCTGTTTCCCTTTTGTTTTGTTTTGTTTGTTTATTTTTTGAGTGTGTTTGTGTGTGTTGAGGAGGGGGTGTGGTGTGGTTTTGTTTTATCCCTTAGTCATCCACATTTCTGCTCCTGGACAAAGCTGATGATCAGCTGATCAGCTTTTAAAATTCAGCAGGATTTAGAAGCTCACTATTCTTATTGTGAATCTGTCTCTAATGACTACCCAATAAAAGTTTTAAATGCCTAACTAGTGTAAAGGACAAAGGCAAGACAGAACTCATCTTGACAGTTTAGTAAATAGAGGATGAGATGAAGTATACAAAAAAAACCTACTAGAATTCATTTTTTCTAGCTATATGCATACAGTATTTACTAGGAGTGAGTCACTAGGAGAAAATCTCCTATGAACAGTAGAGTTCTCTTCATTTTTAGAAAATGATTAATCTGATACAGTTTAGATGACCACCCTTGAGTTGAATTAATGAAAATCGGTCTTTTGGGAAGTTTTTGGTTGGTTGGTTTGTTGTGGTATTTTGGTTTGGTTTTGTTTTGTGGGTTTGTTTTGTTTCGTTGTGTTTTTTTTTTGGGGGGGGTGTTTTGGGGGGTTTCTGTTGTTTTATTTTGTTTTGGGTTGTTTTTTTCTAGAGTGGTGTAGGGGTCTAGCTTGTGTTTAGAAAACCAAGTGCATAACAATGGCCAATGGTTTTCTTTCTTCTCTGCCTTATTAGGAACAACTGAGAGGGGACATCTATCACACGTGGCAGTTGATATATTCAACAGTAGTCTCTAAGGTACTATGAGGTAAATGTCTTTTAATAAAGCCATGGAACTTTTCTTTAGAGAAAGGTATACACATTGGGTAAAGTTGGAGTACTGTTATTGGGGAAAGTACGAGTGATACTGCAGTTTGATAGTTTAAATAATGACCAGGTGAAGATCTGAACCCATTTCCTGTTTGTGCTGTTCAGCATATATTCAAGTGGAACAGCTTGAAGAAAAGTAAGGAAGTAGAAAATAAGTCCTTCTCTTCCTTTTGGCAATTTATTGCTTCCAACTTCCCACTGCTTAACTTAATCATTCCTGTGAAATAGACAGTCAAGTTTTCTAGCATATGATTTTGTATTGTGCAGAAATATTGAGAAGTCCCTCAATGGAGTACTGCATTAAGTCCTGAAAAGACATAGAACTTGTTGTGTTTTTTTTTTTCCAACACACCCTGTTATCAGTGTACACAGGAACTGTTAGGAGCTTAATTTCTTCTTGTATAGTTAAATATTAATCCATGGCAGTTTACTATTTGAACAGGATACAACTTGGGCAGCAGATTTCATAGAGAGAAAATATGCTCAAGAATTAGACAATGCCATGTCTTAAACCTTTGGTGGAATTAACATGTGTCATTTGAAACTGCTTTGTTAAGTTGTGTCTATGAGGAGAAACAACTTGCAGTTAAATGAGGCATCAGGGAAAGGAGGAAGATTTTTTAATTTTTATTTTTATTTATTTTTTATTTTTTTCAAAAAGGGTCCAAGGTGCAATTGAGGAAAGGGTGGGAGGTCTTTCAACCGTATTTTATATATGGCATTCATCAAAAAACAACTCTGCATATCAGAGGGTTATGTCTCAAAGTACAAGTAAAAATTCCATTAACAGAGTTTTTTGTAATGCTTATTAAGATCTGCATCATGCAGAAGAGAAGGAAATAGAAAAGGTTCAAACTGAAGCTAAAGAAAGACATTTTGCTCTAAGACTAAACAAATATACTACTGTTACCATTTTGAGACTTGATTTGATAAATTTGTTTTAAGCAAATGCATCCATAAATTCTGAACAGTTTCTTTTATGACTACTCAGATAAAACATCCTAATATACCAGCCTGCCCTTGCAAGTTTCAAGGTTACCTACAACAGATTACAGCTGTCAAGCTTCATGGTACTTATTATATAGTGTTCCTGTTAAGGTTTCCTATGAAGCCATTAGCCTTTTCCTTTGACATTTCCTGCTCTGCATGGCTGAATGTGTTTATAAACCATATATTGCTTTGAAGGTAGCTTAAGTAGTGTTCAAGTTAAATTAGTTGCTAACAAGTTACACTTATTGAATTATCTTTGTTTACACCAGAAAAGAATATTGTTATCCTTAGTGGTTTCAATAGTTTCCTTTCAAGTAGCTTGTGTATAAACATATTAATTATTTTCTTCTTGGTAAAGGCATTGAGAAATTGTGTTCTGGATGCTAATGATGTAGTTAATGAATTAGTTCTTACATGTTAGTGAAGAATGTCATAAAATTAGTTAAAATGTTTGTTTAACTGAATCAGGAAGCAATGCAATCATTTCAAGGTGCATTTTTCCTAACCATTCTGTAAGAAGAATCTATAGAGATAGTAATAAATTTCTACTCAGAATTTTGCAAAAAATGGAATAAAGTAAGTGATTAGAAATGAAATGTAGAAAAAATGGCTCAGAAATAAAACTAAACAAAACAATAAGACCATTAATACATACTGTGCTTTTATAGAATTATATCCACTACTATTTTTAAGCCCATATTTACAGTTGTCTCATTTTTACTGTTTTCTTGGCTGAATATTTTTATGACATTTCCATCTTACAACTACTGAAGCCTTTCAAGCCAGTAGAATTGTGTAACTGCTATATTAATTTTTTGAAAAATAATCCTAAGGATTTTCTACAGATAGAAAACTATAAATGTAACAATTTAATTCAATAGCTGTGTAAGCTCCATTAACAGAATTTATGCTCCTAAGGCAAGGAGAATATCCCGGTACAGATGCTCAGCTGCTGTAAACTGCATTTCAACTGGGCATCAGACTCCTCATTAGTTAATTTCCCTGAGACAGAAAGATGTGATGTGGCTTGCAGTATAATTAAAATATGGAGATATTTCTGTTAAGCATTTAAATGATTTGTTCTCAATGGCAACTGTGTACTAAATGGGGTTTTAATATAGCAAATGGAAAACAGTTTATCTGTTGCTTTCATAAAGCTTCATAAAACTTCATTCATCTACATCGGTTCCCCAAGGGTATATGGCAAGAGTTCAGATTTTGCAGCTGACTCTATTTACTAGACAATAATTCAGTGTGGAAAATTACACAATGCATACAAGTTGACTCAGTTTAAGGTAATTGACAGTTTGCTGAGGGACATCCCAGATGAATTAGCTTACACAGAGAATAGCTGGCTATCTCAAGGTTAGACTAAGGGCACCTATGAAAACATGCAAAAGTACAGTAACTCTGCAGAGAGATTACCTCTCTTGACCTCATTGCAATAAATATGGGGCCTCCTATATTCACTCTCTAGGCACTTAAGTAGCATAAAATCACAAACAACAAAATGTAAATGCTCCTTTTATTAGTATATAAAGCTATCATGTGAGACATTAAAGGACTCATAACACATTTGTAATTTTCTAAAATGCTAAAGTATTATTCAGAATTTGACAGGTAGTGTAGCAATATCAAGAGTGAAAAACACATAGCACCTCTTCTGCATTTATTTTAATCCATGTACATTGTTCTTATGAACCTTACTGCAGTAATATTTTTGTCTTTTGACAGTGCATAAAAATGGAGAAAAACAAACACAAAAATCTGAGGAATGTAGGAAGTGTTATGATTTTGAAATATTTTGCTGTATTTTATCTATTGCTAAGAACAGAGGGGAGTAGAGAGGAACCTTGGGCCAAGGTTTAACAGCAGTCTACAGGAAGCCAGATGTTACAGTGAATATGTTAGGAATTATGTAATCTGGCTATGTTTTTAGAGAAATATTTAGCCTGAGATGTTTGATAACTACATAAATAGTAGATCTGGATGAATTGAAAGCTTTAAGTTTTTTCTTTTTAATTTCTTGATAACATTGCCTATTTCAGAATGTTCAAGATGGAATTTCAAATATATATATATTTAAAAGTAACAAATTCACTTAAAATTTCATCTGTGAGATGAATCATGCTCCTTAGTAGAAGTTCCTGTATTTCAAGGGGAACTAAAATATAGGTCAGCGTCTACCTTCTTTGAGTAGGACAACATTGGTTCAAGAAGGGTAAAAGATGTTATTGGAAAAGATTTCATTTAACATTTGTTGCTTATTTTGAAATTCAGAGTTATCTGGAATGTTTGATCATACCTTATCTAAATATAATCAAGTTTAAAAAGTACCTTGAGAATGACAAAGGGAATGAAAAAAAATCAGGGGAACTTATGTGACTGCTCATGAACTTTGGATAATAAAATATCAAAGTAATTTTTTCTAGAAGTATTCCTCTGAACTATAATTTAGAATTTATTGTTTTTCATTACTGGCTTATATGTCACAGAATATCAGGGATCAGATCCATAATTAAAATCCTTAAACAGGAGAGAAAGACAGTGCTGAAATGGAACACGGAGATTCCCTACAGAATTTTGTGGTGTCTTAATGGTTGTTGTTGGAGAGTACAACATTAAATATAGTCAGGTCTAAATATAGAAGGACTTGTTCATGTGAGCCACTCTTTCTTAGGTATCAGTGATCACACTGGTAATTATACTGGAGTGGGGCCATTGTGAACTGTTAGGACAAAACCAATAGCTGAGGAATACGTTTTCTGCATTTCAAGATTGTCAAAGGTGTCTTAAGAGATCCAGGGACTAATTTGCTCACTCTGCTATGGGAATATAGTCAGATCCTCATAATTGCGGCTGTTATGATATTTTCCCTCCCATATTGAATTCCTGATTCAGCTGTAGTATTTATTCAACAGAAGGATAAGTAGCAAGTTAATCTGCTCTCTCCAGAAATCCTTAAAGCAATTAAGTGTTTCACAGATTCAGTATCTTATACAGAGTTCTAGACAAACAAGGCAACCTTTCAGCTCTCTGCGGGTTATAGGTGCATCCACTGCTCATAAACATATTTCTAGTTGCAGGCAAGAGAAGAATAATCAGGTTATAGGTGCATCCACTGCTCATAAACATATTTCTAGTTGCAGGCAAGAGAAGAATAATCAGGAATGCCTGTAGCAAGAATTAAGAAAAATCCAGACCAGTCAAATGGATCTGAATAATACAAGTATTTTTCTTTTAGATATTGCCTCTTTTTAATTTTTTATCCTCTCCATTTCTACATTAATTGTACTAATATCAGTCATACTGATTACACAAAGCAAATGCAGCCTCCACCTACAGCTGTGTTGCTGCATCAGGGTATCTTAAAAAAATCACTACTTGGTGGAAATGAGTTTTACTTGATAAAATACCTGAAAAAAACTTCAGAACAATTAAGCAGGAGGAAAAAAATGTTCATAAAGAATGAACCATGGGCAGCAAAAGAGCAAACATGACTTTGCCTTTAGTGTGAATTTAATTGGAGATTCTGGTGCTGAGGTGTGAGCCAGAACGGAGCATTCCCAGCACCAAAGTACTTCAGAAGAATGTAAGAACTTATAGGAAGAGATATTTTCAAAGAGGTTTTTCAAATGACATTTAAGGTTGCATGACTGAATGCTTTTTTGCACTTGCAAAATAATTTCTCAAGTTGCTAAAATGAACAGATAAAATTCAATATACTCACAGGGAAACAGAAAATGTAAGTATCATTTTGCAAAATCACTTTTCAGAGAATAATTTCTCTTTAAGGAAATTTCTACACCTGAGCACTAAGAAGGAAACCTCTAAATCACTTCCTCAGTCCTTCTGCTTTTCCCTGGTGTCTTACATCCACTCTTCAAATTTTAAGACCAAGAAGTCCTATCTTTTTATTGTCCTAAGCAAGATGTTAAGAATTTTCTTACTTTTACTGCAATGTTTTCTAAATTATCTGCTGAACTTTTCAGGAAAGCAGAACAAAACACAGGTGTAATATGCTAAATGAAATCAATAGTAAGCAACATCAAAATGGATTGAGTGAATCTTTAGCGTAAGACATACCATTGCTCCAATTTAGACTCTTTCCAACATCATAGGCATGATAACTATTCCTAGGCAAAATCTTCCCTGATCTCAACGGACCTATTATGAAATCCTGTCTAAGGATAAGATATATTTTTGATGATCTGTCAACCTGACCTCCAAATTTTTTGTTTATCAGTAGTGTCAGGAGCAAAGTCAGAATTCTCATCCATGCCCCCACAGTAGGATCTGCTGTTTTATTATCTCTGAGCAGACTTTGCTACTTTTAAATCTAAAAAAAAAAAAAAAACCAAACCACAAACAAACAAAAAAAAACAACCAAAAAGCTCCCTGTGCAGTCTTTTCATGCAAAAATCAACTTCTAGACGTCTAGAACAGCTATACAGTATTGATACATTTTTTCAGTGTGCATATATATCCCTCCAAAACATAAAACATCACAGAGGTAGTTTTGATTTATCAGTTTCACTTTTCAGCAAAGCACAAATACTGAGAAACCTAAGGCCTTCTGTTGTAGGTAGCATTTATGTTTGTTTGCATTACAGCAGCTTTATACATACTTGAGAGAAAGTGTGTTAATGAGTTATTAAATTACAAGGTATATTGAAAACAAAGGGGAAAACAAGGTATTTCATGAGTACTAACATTTAAATTCAAGCTTTAAATTATACAGAGTACCTAAGTGGATGCTTATCTATCTAATAACCTCTCAGATTCTGTGCTAATATATGCATTATGATTCATATTTTCATTACATTCACCTTTTTTCCCCCTAGGAACACAGTTCTATAAGTGTTCAGGAGAGATGGTACTCACTGAGTATGTGTGAGTGATTCCTTGAATCCTCCTCCACTGTCTTTGTATAGCTTTTTCAGTTGTTTTGCTACCAAATGTTTAAACTCTCCTCTGAATACAGTTTCTCAATTTGGTTACTATATTTTCTGTGGCGCTCTTCCTACAGGGTAGTTCTAGTCTTTGAGAGTCAGCTGTCTTCAAAAGTCAGGGAACATGTGGACAGGTTAATTTTGGCTCAGAAGTGCAAAAACAGCAGCAGTTTTTTTTTCCTCCTTCTTGAATAGAAGTTATGATTACAAAACAATAGTGGTAATTCCTAGCATGGCAATTCAAAGACATATTTAGAGGCTGCTCAGTATGTTTTTTTTTCTGATTTTCCCAACTGCTCTGTCCTGCTCCTTGGTTCATGTGTGAGCTCTATTATGTTAGGAATTCAGTATGTTGAATCAGAAAAAAAGTCTCTGGAAAAAAAAGCAAGCAACCCAAACAGCTGGGAGTAGGGAAACTGTCCTGTAGAAACTGTGGGGTCTCCTGTGGCAGGATACCTTCTCCAGGACCAAGAACAGATCTGTGTTGGAGAAACATCCTGTGATCAGTTTAATCAATTAATTTTGAAGTTCTCATGCGTTCTGTTTGGACGAGGCAAGTAGTTTTTACAGCTTAGCTTAATTTTTTGATTCACTGTCTGGCACCTTATTACTAGTTTTCATGTTAGCCAGTGGTGTATATCTATATATGTATAAGTGTGTATGCAAACAGACACATAGGTGTATGTGTATACATAATGTGTTACAACTGGATTTATTTAATGTGGAAAAAAGGCATTTTAAAATCATAAACATCTACAATGATTAATCTGTCTCTGTGTACAGGTGGATAAAATAAAAAAACTGAAACCGTATGAAAAGTGTCTAATTCTTTCTTTTCAAGATACTTGAAATGCAATTACAAGCTACAGTGAATTTCTTCCCAGCATCTAAATTTTTAGGAACTGCTTAAATGTCTGCCACAGATATGTGGCAAAAATACTGTTCTTTCTATAAGTGAGTAGCTCCACACTTTTTCTTTCAATTTCTTATTTTGAACTGTAACTAGTTCCTCTAATCTTATGTGGTTACAGATTTTTTCTGATGGGACCTACACGCACTAGCTGCAAAACTCCTGATGTCTCTGCAGGAAACATCTTTCTTATTGTCTTGTCATTAGTTTGTTTCCAGTGTACTACCAATGAGGGAAAAGAAAACTAAGAAAAGCGCTTTAGCTGTGTTTAGCTGTGTGATCTTTCTGAGATTTGTGTTCAGCTCTGAAGCTGGGGTATTCTTTTTTGCTGATATACTTGTCATTAACCATGCTCTGATAACTCTGGAAAGAGCAGCACCAGAGCTGGTGAGAATGTGCCTGTGCTACCACACACTTCGGGACTCAGAGGGTTCTGGTTCAAAGAAGTAGTCAGCTTCATTTTATGACATTTTATGACATTTTACTGGTCTTATATTTACAAGCTTGAGAGGAAGCATTTTGTTTTATTTTTCAAAGTTACTTGCCTGTGGCAGTAAGCTTGGAAAACAGCTGTATCAACAAGCAAAATAGCTGAGGACCACAAGAGATTTCAGTCAGCTGTGTAAGCTGTATCTTGGAATATGTACTGTTTTCAAATTCAGTCTTCTAGCTGAATCTCTCATTTAACCTGTTAGCTGTAGTTATATTCCTGTGCCTACATTATGTCCATTTTAATATATTCTAAGTACCCAGACTCATGATGATAAATTGAAACACTCAACTAACAACCTTTAGGAACAATGTAACAATATGACGTCTATGTGTCTTAGAATATAGAACACACCTCATAATACTTTAGTAAGTATTCAGAGAAATAAAATACTCATTTCAGGTTGTTTTGTTTTTGTTTGTTTGTTTTTAATATTCTGTTTTCAGTTTAGTGCCTTCCAAATAGAAGATTATTCTTTTATCATAATGACCTAGTACATGAATTGTGATTACAACTGTATTAATTTTATGGTATTTTAAAATTTTATATATTTACAAATTCACATACATATATTTCTTTAAATATAAATGTCTTTTATATGTAAGAGAAAATTATTATATAACAAGGAATTCAAAGACATTCTAGGAACAACATATTTTGGCCAAAAGATCACTGGATTACAACCTTGATTAATCCAGCAACTAGACTGCAATAGCTACAAAGATTCTTTTCATCTTCTGAATAAAATCTTGACATATTGGCGGTGTCTAGACTTCTTTCTCAATGTACTTCTGAATGCTGCTTTACGGATTGTACCGCAGTCTGAAGCATCCTGTCTGCTTCTCATTTTGAATCTGTATGGTACCTCCAGAATGCCAGTGTTACGGCATCAAGAAAGAACCACTGTGGTTGACAATTCAGAAACCCTTACTGCTTGTCAGCCAACAAGTTATTACTGGACTTGAACCATATGAGCCTGGTCTGCATCATGTGCATTTTGGAATCTACAAAGTTGTCCTGTATAAGTTCATGCTAATATCAAAATTTGTGTAAGAAATGAATTGTGGGAAAAAAATGAGAGCTTTAAGAAATATTAAGGCAAGGAGGCAGATAGATCTGTTTTTAAAATGATGGCATGACAATGGTGACTTATTGGCTAAATGTGTTCACTGTCATGCTGTTTTAAAACCTCTGTCAGCTCCAGTCAGACCAGTCAATCAGTATTCAATGGACCAATAAGACAACAGTTTGTGTTAGTAGGATAGCGCCTCTGTGACATATCATGCTATACATAGCAATTTTTGTCTCCCATCAGAATTTCTTGGGAGGATTATGTTGTCCCTTAAACATGGGCTGATCAGCAGTGAAACAATTTCTCTAGGCTTACTCTTCATCCCCAGAGACTACTTTGATGCCCTGCCAGCTGTCTTGCACAGAACTGAAATGGGTTCACTTGACCCCTTTCCCAAACTAGCAGTAGTTTGGTACAGTCTACAAAGAAAGTAAAAGCTTGCGCTGTAGCCAGGCCAGAACTCTTCTAGGGAACCCACAAAGGAGCAGAGTGACCCACTGAGTACTGATGTATATGGCTTGAGTCTAACTTGATTTACCTTTGTATATTTCTATCATGTAGTAGTAGAGTGAATCTTGTTATCAATCTTTAAGTTGCACTTTGACAACGTCATATTAAAGCTGTTTTTGGTAATACCTTTGAAGGTGATTCTTTAAGCATTTAAAATTGCTCATCTGTGAAAAATTGACATAGTTGGTATGATACTAAATGAGGATCTACAACTAAAATGATAAAAAAATATAGCTCTGTAGTTTTGCCAGGGAGGGTGACCAGTGGTGGGAAGTATGAAATTTTATCTCAATTGTGTCTTTTGTTTGAAATGCATAAGAGGTAAACAGGATGTTTTTATGGTCTGGAACAGAATGGAGAAGCAGCAGATTCAGTTTAAAAATGTGTTAGGCATTAATGTAGCTTTCTAGAAGGTAAATTTGTGCCTTCTCAATCTTTTAAGCCTAAAACAGACGCATTTTTTCCCTAGAGAAAAATCTTGTTCCAACTGGAAAAGCAATTATTGACTTCAGGCTTAAGCAGATCCTATCAAATTAATTCCAGTACCCTTTGCTTAATTTGTGAACTAACTTACTTGAAGAAGTTTAGGTTTTTGTTTCTGAGTGACTAAAAATGCAAAATGAGTATGAAAGTGCAAAAAAAAAAACTTGCATGACTGGATTCCCAACAGAACTTTGAACTTTTTAGGTCAGAGCTAACACCTGTTTTTGTACAGACTTTCTGAGAACTTGACAAAGAATATTATTTGAAGGAGAAAGAGCCCTCCAAGGCAGGCCACAGCATTAATCCATTGTGTGCATCTGCATTAACAGTACACATCTGGAGTTGGACTACAAGTCTCCACCTTCTCATACAAGTTAGGATTCCTGTAGTCCCTTGTTGGCATTTCTCTTCACTCGCTGAAAACTCAGGTGTAGGAAGGACTTTTTATATCTGTATTCATACAATCATAGAATAGTTAGGGTTAGAAAGGACCTTAAGATCATCAAATTCCAACTCTCCTGCCATGGGCAGGGACACCTCACATTAAACCATCTCACCCAAGGCTCTGTCCAGCCTGGCTTTGAACACTGCCAGGGATGGAGCATTCACAACTTCCTTGGGCAGCCCATTCCAGTGTCTGACCACCCTCACAGTAAAGAACTTCTTCCTTATATTTAACTTAAACTTCCCCTAAGTTTTAACCTGTTATCCCTTGCTCTATTCCTACAGTCCCTGATGAAGAGTCCCTCTCCAGCATCCTTGTAGGCCCCCTTCAGATACTGGAAGGCTGCTATGAGGTCTTCACACAGCTTTCTCTTCTCCAGGCTGAACAGCCCCAACTTTCTCAGCCTGTCTTCATTCGGGAGGTGCTCCAGTCCCCTGATCATCCCTGTGGCCCTCCTCTGGACTTACTCCAACAGATTCATGTCCTTTTTATTTGAGGACACCAGAACTTTCAACTTTCTTTTAGAGGTTTAAACCCTGGAGTCTATCATGATATTTAAAACAGATGCACATCTTTAGGAGCAGAAAGAAAGCCTACGAGGTGATGAAAAAACAGTAAATTCACTAAATCCAAAAGTAATCTAGATCAAGACAGATTTTTAACAATATCCTCTCCTGGAGTTTCACATTTTCATCAGATATTTGAGGATTATCTAATTTGGTTTTGTGTTTTGTTTTGTTTTTTTTCTTGCCCCTGCATCCCATCATGAATTCTACATTACAATGTCAAACTGGGTAGAATTTTTCTAATTGTATAACAGGGATCTATTTTGTAAGATACAGTAAGTCTTGCTCAGTCTCAAGAACTGCAATCTTAGGAGCTGTGTTCTATACTACTTTACATGGTTGACTAAGCCTGAGGATGGTTATCTCTAACTGGCAAATGGACAGAGTCCAGTGATTAATTTTTACAAAGAACTTTCCTATTCTCCTGCCAGAGTATCTTGGCCAGGAATTGCACTTATGTTGGTACAGGTGATGCTCATTTTGATATCTTCAGTTGGCAGAAAATGTATGCCATATGAATACATTGTAAGTAGCAACTATGACAGGTTGCATTACTACAGGACTATTATAAAATCAAATTCTTAATCTCACATACAGTAGTTTTCATTCTAAAATGTTAAAATAATTTCATATCATAAATGCAAAGAAATTTGAAACTCACCTTTAAGATGCATGACCTATATGTGACTACATTACGTATTTGTATATCGTAATGAATAATGTCCCACAACTGATTATTTTTTCCCTTACCAGAACTAGAAAGTTCAGAATTGTTGTAGATAGGCTACATATCTACATATCTGTATACCATCTTCAGTGTCATTATACAGAATTAAATAATTACATTCATTGAAGTGAATTTACCACTGACTCATAATTTAATAGGTAAAAAATCCTCACAGTAAAATATCAGGAGCATAGTTAAACTATAGAACTTCTCCCAGTTTTGGGTGACATTTTGATAAATTAAAATTCTAATTACTTCAACTTTTTGGATAGGGCTGACACTGGATAGAAACCTCAGCTTTTTCCATACAGAAATTGCCTCTTAGTAGGAGGTTCTTAGCCCAGTAGAAGGTTACTTAACTTTTCTTATCTGGAAGGTTACAAAAAGCGGTTCCACTGTCCCTATATTTAACTACTTCTTCTTGATCAGAGTGAAATTTCATCTCCACTGCCAGAATTGAAGTGATATGTTTTAACATAAACAGTAAATATTTCAATATAGGTGAAAGGAATTATATTTCTGCTCTTAGCTAAATTTTGCTGACAGATCCACAATATTTATTGGGCTAGCACATAAAAGTTTATCAATATTCTGGAAAAATTCTTTTTTCTTTCTGGTTATAATTCCGTGTGATTTATTACACAATATTTACTATTTAAGGAACAAGTGATATGATCTGTCAAATGTTATGAAGTAATACGATAAAAAGCAACATTAAGAAAATTTTAACTCAACTTACACTATTAAGTCTTCATTAGAAACAAATTGCTTGTAACTATTTCCACAGAGTAATTAATAATAAAAGTTACAGTCACTGTTTTATCGATGAGTCTTCTTTCTTTCCAGCATGACTTACTAGCAGCATTATGTGTATCTGTTTTAGTTGCCCATCTTTACCCACTGAGCTTCCAACATAACTTACTAAAATCCATCCACTGTAAACATTTAAAAAGTGGTTTAAGTTATGTTTTGTCATTTCCTATTTATGGAATTATTATATTTCCCTAAAATGTCTTTCCTATTGTTTGCTATTCTGCATCAAGTAAGATGCAATTGGCATAGCTGTGACAGTGTCTTTCTATCTGGAAAACAGAAATGTTAGATTTACTTTCCAATACACAGTTGCCAAAATATACTTCTATGTATTTTTTCTTATTTTTATAAAGTAGTTCAAAATCTAACAAGTCACCCAAGCATTACTGCAGCCTTTTCGTGTATTACGTTATGTAAAGAGTCACAGACAAACCTTGTCAATCATAAAGTATGTGCAAACAAAAAGTTATAACAGTCAAACTATTCCTGTTGCAGCAAACTGGGAACTAATATATTAACATGTACAAGCAGGTATTTCTTTAAGATATTACTTATTCTTGGTTTATTTTACTGCAACTATAAACAAGGGCCAACGTATTCAAAAATATTATTAAAGCCTCTGCCTATGAAAACTGGTTATTTGGATATGGAATCATTAATTTTCAGGCACAAATAAAATAAAACCTCTTTATTTTTATTGCAAAAGAACGGTTGATAAAGAAATAGTTATTACAGCTTATATACAGATTTTTTACTTGAGAAAATGCTGAAATCAGTTGGATGTTATGAACAACTCATAAAGCAATGACTTTGCAAATGTGTTTGAGGTGGAATTTGGTTTACTGTATGCTTTTGGACCTTATAAAAAAGAAACACATTTCCCAAAGCTGAAAGCCATGGTCAGGATCCAGAATTGTGAATCAGAGAATGGTTCACACTAAGCTCCCTAGAAAATTAGTGAAGGCATGCTGTCATTCAAAGTTGACACAAGGAATGCAGAATATACCTGTCTCTGAATCAAGAGCTCCTGACTTACTTTGACAGGGGCTGGACAGAGCTGGACTGCACATCTACATGCACAGCACATTAAAAAGAAGAAGTGCAAAGGGTGTAATGAAGATACAAAAGATAAGAGTCTCAAACTACAGCAAGAAAGTATCCAATTAAACATAATGAAAAAATTATTCGCAGTAATGTCAGCAAACACTGGAACAGTCTGCTCAAAAAAAAGCCGTGCAATATCCATCTCACATGATTTTCAGATATGAGTAGGCAAAATCCTGAATGACAAGATCAGCCCCTGCCACTACCTGTGTTTTGAGAACAGCACTGAATTCAGGAACTTCTTTCAACCTACATTTTTTAGTTTGTCGTGACAGTAAATCTCATTCTTCATGCCAGGGGCAAGGGGAAGTTTAGATTTGGTATAAGGAAGAAATTCTTTACTGTAAGGATGGTGAGGCACTAGAATGGGTTGCCCAAGGAAGTTGTGAATGCTCCATCCCTGGCGGTGTCAAGGCCAGGCTGGACAGAGCCTTGGGTGAGATGGTTTAGTGTGAGGTGTCCCTGCCCATGGCAGGGGGGTTGGAACTAGATGATCTTAAGGTCCTTTCCAACCCTAACTATTCTATGGTTCTATTATTCTAATCTAAGGCTATGCCCTAATCTAAGGGTATACTGCTATATTGCCCTGGGAAACAGTGTTCCACCGAGTAAGCTGCAGAACAGCTGAAGGTGAGAGTGGGTTGTAATTACAGAAAAGAATTTTTCTAAATCCAGTGGAAAATGAAGCTAAGAAACTAATTAGAGATGTAGGGGAAGAGGATACAAAAAGGACTTGACTGAGATCTTGTGGGAAGAACATTGATTCTTTATACACATTTTACACTGACTTTATTGGTCATGCTCACATGAATTTTACATAACACATCAGTCTCTCTAGATATCAAAGGATATAGATAAGATTTTGCTCATATCTTGTACATTCACTTTTTTACTGTGATTAGAGTACTTCTCATTTATCTTCTGGTGACTTTCAGTGAAAAAGAATTGCCTGTCCCAACTTCTTGTAGTTTTTCAAATATCTCTTGTACTGCATTTTAGTCTTTACAGTCATCCACTAAAGCAAACATATGGAGTTATGAATGCATAAACAAAACTCACTGAGTTTCTCTCCTAAACATTTATGGAACTTGAAGCAATTTATATTATTTCCTAAATAAATAACACCAAAAATATGTTAAAATTTTTGTCACTGTAAGAATTCCTTTATCCTACTGATAGATTGTGCAAGGCTTTAATATTGTTGAAAAATTCCTTGAATTCATTCTTTCCTTCTTTTCTTTTTCTTCCTCTTTGTCATGATGTAACCTCAGCTAGCAACCAAGCACCACATGACTGCTTGCTCCCTCACTCACAAAAGGATGGGGGAGATAATCGGAAGAGTAAGCGTGAGAAAATTTGTGGTTGAGATAAAAAACAGTTTAACAGTCAAAATAAGATAATAACAATAAATTGTAATGGAAGGGCAAATAACAGAGAAAAATAAAACTCGAGAGAGATAAGCTTTGCAAATAAAAACAGTTGCTCATGAGAAACTGACTAACGCCTAGCCAGCCACTGAGGGGTGACCCCCCCTGCAAAACTTCTCCCTAGTTCTACTGCTGAACATAATGCCATATAGCATGGGACATCAGTTTGGTCAGCTGGGGTCAGCTGTCCTGGCTGTGTCTCCTCCCAGCTACTTGTGTATTCCCAGCCTGCTTGCTGATGGGGTAGTGTGAGGAACAGTGTCGTGGTTTAAACCTAGTCAGGTAACTTGTTCACTCACTCCCAGTGAGTGGTGCCGAGCTGACAACAATCAAGGTCCGTGTCCGTCTCCCCCCCCCCCCCCCCCCCGCACCGGGGCTCTCCCCTTCCCCGCTCCTGGAGGAACGGGGAGGAGGATCGAGAGAGTGCAACTCCTACGGGTTGAGACAAGAACAGTCCAGCAACAAATCACCACTGCTACTATCAGCTAAAACAATGATAAGGGAAAATAACAAGGGAAGAGAATACAATACCACCGGCCAAGAAAACGAGTTCCACCCGGAAGCTCCTGTCCTTCCGGGTAACTCCCAGTTACCCCCCACCCCGGGCATGACGTGCTGTGGTATGGAATACCTCCCCGGCTAGCTCGGGTCAGGCGCCCCGTCTCTGCCTCCTCACAGCTTCCCCTCCTCCCTGGCAGAGCATGAGCCTCACAGAGTCCTTGGTCAGGGTAAACATCACTTAGCAACAACCGAAAACATCGGCTTCACCAACGCTGCTCTCAAACTAGAAGTCAAAACACAGCACTGCACCAGTTAACACAAAGGAAAAAACATGACTGCTACTGCTGAACCCAGGACAAACAGAAAAGGCCTTGGCTCTGTGTAAGTATGCTCAGCACTACTGAAAACATCCCTGAATAATCAACACTGGGTTTAGCACAAATCTAAAACATAGCCCCATAGTAGCTATTGTGAAGAAAACAACTCTATCCCAGACAAAAGCAGTTGTACTGGTTTCGGCTGGGGTAGAGTTACTTTTCTTCCTAGTAGCTGGTGCAGTTCTGTTTTGACTTTGATCTGAGAACAATGCTGAAGACACACCAATGTTTCAGTTGTTTCTCAGTAGTGCTTACCCTGATCAAGGACTTTTCAGTCTCATGTTCTGCCAGTGAGGAAGGGCACAAGGAGCTGGGAGGGAGGAGAGACAGGACACCTGACCCAAACTAGCCAAAGGGGTATTCCATACAACAGCATGTCATGCCCAGTATATAAACTGGGAGGAGTTACTCAAAAGGGGCTGATAACTGCTCAGGTAGAGCTGGGTATCAGTCAGCCAGTGGTGAGCAAGTGTATTGTACATCACTGCTATTGTTTTTTTTTCCTTTTTAGTTTTATATCTCTTTGCTATTTCCCTTACTATTATTGTTATTAGTAATAGTAGTAGTATTATATAGTACTTTGTTAGTTATTAAAATGGTCTTAAACTGTGGGGTTTATGTCCTTTCAATTCTCCTGCCCATCTAGGGAGGGGAGAAGGGTGTGGTGAGTGAGTGGCTGTGTGGTACTTAGGTGCCAGCTGGGTCTAAATCACAACATCAGTACACCCTTCCCTTTCTTTTTCTCTTATGACTTCTTAGCCTTTCTGGAATATTTCGTGTCACATAGGATCACCTAGGAAATAAGATAAACAATATGACAGGCTTCCAAAAAATTTCTTCAAAAACACACAGTTCAAATATATGAAACATTGTTCACTTGCCAAATATGCTGATTTGATAGGCATACATTGCAATGTGAAAGTTCAGTTATTTATGGAAGTAGGAATTATCATCCTGACCTTGCCAAAAATTCCTTGGTGCTTGCTCACTGCAGAATTGCTTGCTTTTATATAGAAGCAAGCAGAACTAAGAAGGAATCACACTATTTTTGCAAATGCTAGTCCTGATTTGATTATGCAGAATGTAATCTTTGTTTCAGTTGGAAAACAGTATTTGTACAGAATTTTTTAATTCATGCAAATCCCCAAAGAGGAGCTCTTTTTTTCTGAGAATATAGATATCCTTGTGTGAACAACTGTGTTTGTTCTGGAAATGTCCACCCTGTTGTGTAATTAAATACATGTGTAGCATTTAGGATGCAGGCAGAAAACAGGAGAAAGTTTCAAATTCATTGACTTGGATATAAAGAGCTACACAATCATTTTAACAGAATTAGAAGAGCAGAAAGGAGAACTAATAGAAATACTCAAAGAACAGAACAAGTTTTCTGTCAATTTAACTTCTGGCATTTGAAGTGTCTTCAACTACATGGTATGTGGACAGACAGTGTCTGGATAAATATGCTTTACATTTCAGGTGCACTAAACAATACAAAGGAGTTTTCCAAATTTCTATGTCCAAACCACTGCAAGATATGAATTTAAATTTAAGGTGCCCAATATAACCTTCATAAGTGGGACACTAAAAATGAGTAGTGATTTTTTTCCCCCATTTTTTTTTTTTTATTTGTTCTGATTTATCAATATGAAATGCTTCACAGACCTTAGTCCACAGAGAGGAGCATGGAGTCAGCTACTTTCTGGGATTTTTACTACAGGCGTGTTCACTGTAGCTTCCAGAGTAAGGAACTGAGGGGACAGCCAGAAAGGACCAAATTAAAACATTCTGATTTCAAACAGTTCTAAAACGTAGAGCTTCTTTTTACTTTGGACTTTATTTTTAGGGTTATCCACTTTTCCTTTGGCACTTTTTGTGCCCTATAAGGAACATGGGTCATATAGTTCAGGAAAACTAATGCATAACTTAATCTTACACAGCTTGAAGGACTGTGTATTGGACTCAATCACATGTCTGATGTTATGGCTTCCCACTGAACAAAAATAATTTTATACATTTATGCGAATGATCTATAGTTTGTTTCCTGCTTCTCCAACTCTTTCTGCACACAACTTTGAAACTCCTGTAGCTAGGATGAGTGTGCTACCTTAACTGTGCTCTCTGCTCAAAGAAAATTTGATAAAATCTCTGCTACCCATATATCATCAGTTCTTTAGCCTCTTCCTAATTACCAGTTTATATGCTATCTAATCACAGGACCAATACAAAGACATGTGCCATGTCATATTACATATTAGAGAGCTGAAATCTGTTCCTCAAGCACAAGGTTCTTCAAATAGTGGACCAGAGCTGGCACTTTGAATGCCTGCTAACTAATAAATTAGTAATATGAAGAACATGAAATGGTAGTGAAATAAAGACGAAATTATGTTGTTATTCCATCCAGTGGGGGAAGAACTTTCGTACATGTACCCAGGAAGACAATAAGCCAACTGTGTCTATCACTTAGAGAATCAGAAGCATAGGCAGATGTAAGGTGAGGGGATTCAAGACACGGACTCTGATTGCAAGTCGAAGACCTTTTTACTTCAGATTAAAAAGATTATATATGTTTTAGGTTATGTCCACACGTTCAGAGATACAATGCAATTGGTTAGTTGCTGCTGTCCATGTCCGCAATACAAGCTTTTAATTAGTTAGTCTGCCTTTTCGACATCTTCCTTTCAACCTTCTCCTCACTTCTCAGTTCCTTCTTCTACTTCTCATTTTCCTCTTCCTTGTTCTACTTCTTTGCTCCACTTGCCTTGCTCAAGGTTAGTTCCCCAATGGGCTAAGATTGCAGAGTCTTGCTCATAGTTAGTTCCCCAAAGAATTAAGGTCACTCAGCATACTCTGACCAAGCTCAAACTCCTTTTCTCCTACAGTAAGGGATGTGTTGGTTTCCTTGCTAAGCATACAACACTTGACCATTTTGCAGTTTCATGTCTCAGTATGCTGAGCAACACCTGAGCTAGACAGGAACTGACACAATTACCTCTTTATAGTATTCTTAATCCTGAAACATCTTTTAGAATCAGGTAGACAGCCTACTTAGTAATCTCAGATGGAAGATGTTAAAGTAACATCTTTCTCGGTTCCTGGCACTTGGGGGATGAAACCAAATTTCAATTTCCTTTTTACCCAAAAGAATTAAAAAGTGCGTCTCTTACTCTTGTTAAGATATAAGTTATAGGTTACTTTCTCAATCCTTTTGGGGAAAAGCTGTTCCATTTTGATATTAATTATGTATTCATTGGGACAGGAAAAAAAAAAAAAGGATCAAGAGTTTTGATCTGTACAGCTTTGATTTAAGAGACACATTTTTTTCAGTTTACATATTAATGAAAATTTAAGTATTATGAATTAAATACTTGATTTTAAATGGGGCCCAGAGCAACAGCAAGCCTTTGAGCAAATTAAACACAAGATAGTTCATGCAGTAGCCCTTGGACCTGTCCGGACCGGGCCAGATGTAAAAAATGTGCTGTACACTGCAGCTGGGGAGAACGGTCCTACCTGGAGCCTCTGGCAGAAAGCTCCAGGGGAGACTCGAGGTCGACCCCTCGGCTTTTGGAGTCGGGGATAGAAAGGATCTGAGACCAGCTATACCCCAACTGAGAAAGAGATACTGGCAGCGTATGAAGGGGTTCGAGCTGCTTCGGAAGTGATTGGCACTGAAGCACAGCTCCTCCTGGCACCCCGGCTGCCCGTGCTGGGCTGGATGTTCAAAGGCAGGGTCTCCTCTACACATCATGCAACTGATGCTACATGGAGTAAATGGGCTGCACTAATTACACAACGAACTCGAATAGGAAATCTCAGTCGTCCAGGCATTCTAGAAGTCATCATGGACTGGCCAGAGGGCAAAGATTTTGGAATGTCACCAAAGGAGGAGGTGGTGCGCGCTGAAGAGGCCCCACCATATAATAAACTGTCAGAAAGTGAAAAGCAGTATGCCTTGTTTACTGATGGGTCTTGCCATATTGTGGGAAAGCATCGGAGATGGAAGGCAGCTGTATGGAGTCCTGGACAACAAGTTACAGAAACTGCTGACGGAGAGGGTGAATCGAGTCAGTTTGCTGAGGTGAAAGCCATCCAGCTGGCCCTGGACATTGCTGAATGAGAAAAGTGGCCAGTACTTTACTTCTATACTGACTCATGGATGGTGGCAAATTCCCTGTGGGAGTGGTTGAAGCAATGGAAGCAGAGCAACTGGCAACACAGAGGTAAACCCATCTGGGCTGCTGCACTGTGGAAAGATATTGCTGCTCGGGTGGGTGCAATAAATCCCACCATATTTAAGAAGTCAGCTTTGCTTGTTTTGCCTTTGTTAACTTTTAAAATTAAGTGTAAAACAGTTTGATAAATAAAAGATCTTGTGGAATATCATGTGAAACGGTAGGAATAAAATAATTTCAAAAACTTGTTAATATACACATGATGGCCAGCAAACACCCTTATAAGTGTCTGTGAAAGATGCAAAAATCATTATGTCATATGTAATACTAACTTTTATGTAGTTCATTCTCTTCTCTGAATTTCCTCTTTAAGAAATAATATTGAGTTCATTTCACCTTTTCTTCTGTCTCCAGAGTAACCTATTCTTTTCTGTTAATTATAAAAGTGTCTAGGGTTCTGTTTATTCAGGTATTTTTAGCTGCTATCATGGTGATTCCCAAACTGTAGTAATTTATTCTTAGAGCACCCTCCAGACTAGGTATTAGTAACGCTTCATTCGGGTGAGTCTCTGAAGACCTAGCATAAAATTAAATACAGGAAATCTGAAGAGAAACAAGAAGTGTTCAAGGCCAGGTTGGACAGGGCTTTGAGCACCCTGGTCATCTGGTTCCAACCCCCCTGCCACGGGCAGGGACACCTTCCACTAGACCAGGTTCTTCAAAGCTATGTCCAGCCTGGCCTTGACACTGCCAGGATGTGGCAGCCACAGCTTCTCTGGGCAATCTGTTCAAGTGTCTCATAGTGAAGAATTTTTTTCCTAATATTTAATCTAAATAACTGAAGTCAGTGAGATATCCCATGCTTTATGTCTGATTACTGCCAATCCTCAACTTGCAGTTTCACCAAAGGGACTAATTTTCATTACTGCATGAAATTTTGAATTTTTTTCCTTGGAAAGACTAACTATGGAACTTCACAGATGATACACAGATCAAGATGTAGAAGGTTGTTAAAAAAACTTTATCTCTATATCTATACCCTTTTCTCCCTTATTAACTACTTAAGTCTATAAATCCAAAATCATAGAACAGGGTGGAAAGGAATTTAAGATCATCTAGTTCAAACCCCCCTCCCATGGGCAGGGACACCTCTCATTAAAACATTTCACCCAAGGCTTCATCCAACCTGGCCTTGAACACTGCCAGGGATGGAGCATTCACAACCTCCCTGGGTAACCCAATGCAAAATCACACTCGGCTGTATGGAGAAAGTTGGGAGAATGCATGTTTCATCTTCACCCTTTTTTTATTAAGAAAAAAACAGTACCATATGACGTATGGAAAGTCTTTACTGAGGATGTCTACAGTAGTGATATTACAATATATAATCTATATACTTAAATTTTCTTCAGGAATAGTGTGTGTTACCATATTTCCTGCAAGTAACTTCCAGATTATCTCAAAGAAACTTATGATTGAGTAATAGTGTTAGACTGAATTTATTTATGGCAACAAAGTGCAGTTTTCTCCCAAGTACTTCACTTTATTATTTTCTTTGTATCTACAATACGGAAACTTCTTTTTATTTTCCTTTTTTTTTTTTTTTTTTTCCTGAAGTTCATTGCACTGGCGTAAACTAAATTAACAGAAACAAACTTTTACAGAACACATTGAAGTCACAGAACTTTCATCACAATTTCATTTCCCTGTAAGCAATTATTAAAATTAAGCTATACATCAGAAGCTTATGTGCTCAAGTTGAAGTTCGTTTTCAAGTATGTGAAGAGGATAATGTTTTTGGTATATTTGAATGAGTCTAGATGCTTTTTCTCATTAGAATAAATTTTAAAATAAATTTATTGTTATCTCAAGACATCTAGGAGTGAATATAAATTGTACAATGTTTATTTGTATTTCATAGACTTTAGCCAGTATTACTGTTTAAATATAAACAAAGAGAATTAATATTATAGGTTTTTTTCTCCTCTCACATTCCCTTTATGCATAATTGTCTTGCAATTGTTGCTCATAAAAACAAAACAAAACTGCACACAAATTGAATTCCGTAACATTAGAAATGAACTTTAATTATGTCAGAATCACTAAGGACTGTGCTTTTATAGCATGATAAAAAAGTCAAATTCAGCCCTGTACTACCTCACAGATCTTTTACGACTGCATGGTCTTTATTGTCTGACAATTAAAAGAAATGCAGAGATGTATTAACTTTAAATACTTCTGTTTTCAAAAACAATACTATGCACAATGTTAAATGCTTTGAGTTAGGGGCATACTATTAATGTGGCTTTGGTTGAATAGAAAAAGTCATGCTTCAAAAAGGCCAAGTATTCCAGTGTTTCAGCAAGACAGAAAATTCCAACTGTGTTGCAAGTCTCTAGAAGGTATTAATGCAGGCATGATTTGTGAGATCTGATACAATGTTTTTGTTTTGTAATTGCAATAGCTATCCCATTTGAAGCAAACCATTCCTCATTTCTCCAGTCTTTTTTAGAATTGTGTATCTATGACCCAGGTTAGCCAAGGAGGTATTCCATACCACAGCACGTCATGCCCAGGGTGGGGGGTAACTGGGAGTTACCTGGAAGGACACGGGCTTACGGGTGGGACTCGTTTCTTGGCCAGTGGTATCGTATTCTCTTCCCTTGTTATTTTCTCTTATCGTTGTAGTTGGTAGTAGTAGTGGTGATTTGTGTTGTACATTGGTTGCTGGACTGCTCTTGTCTCAACCCGTAGGAGTTGCACCCTTCCAGGAGCGGGGAAGGGGAGAGCCCTGGGGGGGGGGGGGGCCTCTATTGTTGTCAGCCTGGCACCACTCACTGGGAGTGAGTGAACAAGTTGCCTGACTGGGTTTAAAACACGATAACATCTGTCAATACTATCAGAGACTGCTACTATCCAGCCTCTGTAAATAAATTTAAAAAAAAAAATTTTCTTCATCCCTGCAGCAGACATGGTTGCTCATGATTTAAGTTAAGATCACATGTCAAAGGTCTGAAATACCTTTCTGTTATACTTTTTTTTCATAGAATCGTAGACTAGTTAGGGTTGGAAAGGACCTTAAGATCATCTAATTCCAACCCCGCTGCCATGGGCAGGGGCACCTCACACTAAACTATGTCACCCAATGCTTCGTCCAACCTGGCCTTGAACACCACCAGGGATGGAGCATTCACAACCACACTGGGAACCCATTCCAGTTCCTCACCACCCTTACAGTAAAGAACTTCTTTCTCATATCCAATCTAAACTTCCTCTGTTTAAGTTTGAACAACTTACCCCTTGTCCTGTCACCACAGTCCCTAATGAAGAGTCCCTCCCCAGCATCAATATAGGCCCCCTTCAGATACTGGAAGGTTGCTATGAGGTCTCCACGCAGCCTTCTCTTCTCCAGGCTGAACAGCCCCAACTTTCTCAGCCTATCTTCCTATGGGAGTCCAGTCCCCTGATCGTCCTCATGGCCTTCCCTGGAATTGTTCCAACAGTTCCATGTCTTTTTTTTATGTTGAGGACACCAGAACTGTACACAGTACTCCAGGAGAGGTCTCACAAGAGCAGAGTAGAGGGGCAGGATCACCTCCTTCCACCTGCTGGTCACACTCCTTTTGATGCAGCCCAGGATGTGGTTCCCTTTCTGGGCTGCAAGAGCACAATGCTGGCTCATGTTCATTTTCTCAACGACCAACACCCCCGAGTCTTTCTCTGCAGGGCTGCTCTGAATCTCTTCTCTGTACAACCTGTAGCTGTGCCTGGGATTGCTCCAACTTGAGTGTAGGACCTTGCACTTGTCATGGTTAAGCTTCATGAGGTTGGCATCAGCGCACCTCACAAGCGTGTCGAGGTCCCTGTGAATGGCATCCCTTCCCTTCAGCATATCAACCGAACCACACAGCTTGGTGTCATTGGCAAACTTGCGGAGGATGCACTTAATCCCACTGTCCATGTCAGCGACAAAGATGTTGAACAAGACCGGTCTCAACCCTGATCCCTGAGGGACGCCACTCATTACTGGTCTCCAGCCAGACATTGAGCCATTGACCACAACTCTCTGTGTGCGGCCATCCAGCCAGTTCTTTATCCACTGAGTGGTCCATCCATCAAATTGATGTCTCTCCAGTTTAGAGACAAAGATGTCATGTGGGACAGTTTTGAACACTTTGCACAAGTCCAGGTAGATGACATCAACTGCTCTACCCCTGTCCATCAGTTCTGTAGCGCCACCACAGAAGGCTACCACATTGGCTAGGCAGGATTTAACCCTGTTGTTCTTCACATGTGTTCAAGTGTCTTTCTCTCCAATGCCAGTGAATTGTAGTGAGCTGTATTTCATCAGATTTATTTTCAGTTTATTTCTGGGATTTAGATTAGGATTATTCAAGTGTAGTCTCTGAAACGGTTTGATTTGAGCTTCTAATTTTTTACAGTTAGGCTTGTTGATCTTAGTGGTCTTTTCCAACCTAAAATATTCTATGATTCTATTCTGTGGTTTAGGTTGTGTGAATGCAAGAACAGAAACACACCAACCAGTGACGCATTGTCTAAACTTTACTTAATAAACCAGATCATAGAATCATAGAATAGTTAGGGTTGGAAAGGACCTTAGGATCATTTAATTCCAACCCACCTGCCATGGGTAGGGATCCCTCACCCTAGACCATATTGATGTGTATGCTGGGTGGAGCAATTCTAACTTCCAGATTTCTATTCTGCAACATATGAACAATTCACACCAGTCAGGGTCACAATCCCTCCAAATCCAGTTTGGACCAGCAGCATGAACCCAGACAAGCAGGATGCTCATTGACTGGATGTGTAAGTTCTTGGTAATAGACTGATCTATTAGAATGGTGCTGCCATGGGCTTACCTCTCTCCATGGCACTGGGTAACTGTGGGTGTGGTCCCCTCCACTTCCAAGGTGCTGTTGTTTTCTTACATATGTCAAAATTATCAACAAAAGCCACCAGTGGCCTCTAATCACATAGCCCCAGGCCAACATCTTCAATTTTTCCCATATGTGTTGGCAATTAGTGGTTGTCATAAAGTTTCTGTCGTCTTCTGGTTTCATTCTCCAGTCACACATCTCTGTAACAAAAGTAACTTCTTGCTGCTTTGTTTTTCTAAATGTTACAAGATAAATGCAGAAAAACTGAGCGAGGCAGACCAAGGTAAGATCAAACTTAACTGAGCACGGCTGTTTGGGTAGGCCTGACCCAGTGACAAGGCCTCAGAATTTTAATCTGGACAATTTTGAAGTGAGTCTTAGTGGGAAAAGCTCCTACAGAAGATCTACAGCTTTGCTGTTCCTTTACACCATAAGACTTTTTTTTTATTCTTTATTTATTAATGCAATAATAACAGTGATTTTAGTATTCAACACACATTTACCAGTTTCAGTTGAGATATATATATATACTTATCAATTAGAAAAAAGTGTGGCTAAATAACATTTATTAAGACTTTTTTTTTTTTTTTGTCCCCTGGGACCTTTGGGGTTTAAAGTCCTTAAAAAGAAGGAACTTCAGTTTTATTTGGTAGTTTAGGGAACACTGACTAAAATCAGTTTTGTACTCTGTTTCAAGAAATACATAACCACCTGACATGTTTAGAACAGTAGCCCAAGCATTTGCCTTTAGATACATGACAGTGTGTATTCATGCATATTTGTACATAGAACATAGCAGAAAGCATCCTAAGCCATATCAAATAATAGACTATTTTTTCATTCAAATATTAGATGTTGGGAAATTTTAAAAAAAGCATGACAGGAAGAGTGCAATATACTGCAAGGTGAAGCTACTGGTCATACTTAATTTTACTTCTCTAGAAACTTTTAGTAGGCTGTGATAAGTTACTTTGTACACTTGTACAGAAAATTAGATGGAAAAAAAAGAAATACTTTAAACCCACTTGGTACAATACCTTGGAGGTTTGTCTGGATGTGAACTGTTCATTCTATTTTTCCATTATGTGGCTACAATTTTTAATGTACAGCAATATCCATAAAGATACCACCATGCATGTATAGTATGTATACATGTGTGCACACATCACTTTTCCAAAGAAAGCATATCAACATTATAAATTGTGGCTTGGCATTTGATACAGTTAAGCAAATTGCTCTGTGTGATATTATATCCCCAGGGGTGGCTTTCCTTGCAAGAAGGGTTATGTTAGCTTTTTTGCCAATGGGGTGTCTATTGATTTGCTGGAAGTCAAAATGACAGTAAAAGAATACAAGGACAAAGTATGCAAGGAAGGGACTAATAATGACTAAAAAGCAGGTGTTAAAACATCTCTTTTGGATTCTATATTGTATAGAAGAAAAAGTGAAAATACTAATGAACAATGAAGTGATTTAATTTTGATATGTACCTTCAGAGTTCTTTTGTGCCTACTTGGTTCATGTACTGTATTGATATTGTGGTCTCTTGAGAACTGTTGTATTATTAATGCGCTGATGCCTTTTAGAAGATTCATCATATTCTCTCTACCCCCTACACACAGAAGTAAGCCAAATGACCATTCCTGAAAGAGTAATAAACCTAAAATGTTAAATTCTAGCAAGAAATATAAATATTATGACTATTTATAAACACCTCATATGTAAGTAAGACAGATTCTGTCTGGGTAAACTCTTAGTGATCTCAATAGCCTGTAGTATCATAATATCAAAGTACCTGACTTTTGAATCTATACTTGCTGGTTTCCTAATAAACAAGCTGAAGCATGATTTCCATAAGCAAACCACTTTACTGTTTTATGTTGTGTAGATACTATGGCATACTATGGTCTGCTGTGGTCTGCTATGCTATGCTGTGCTATGATATAACATATGATATTATACCATACCATAGCATACCATAGCATACATCACAAGGTTCTGAAGAATTAAAAATAACACCGAAGACTTTTTTTTTTTTCCAGGGAAATAGTGTGAGGATGTAGTGAAATCATCCTGAATTCTCCGGACAGCGGAAACATCAAAGCAATCAACCTCAAGTTTCTGATAACCATGCCCCTTATTTTAGTTATCCGTATATTTATTCAGAACTTAAAGAACTGTGGGTCAGGTAGTCAGTACCCTACAGGTTTTCTTTGGTAGCTGAAATTGTAAGCATTACTACCTTTTCAAAGGAGCTCAAATAATGGCAATCAACTTTGGGCATCCAGCACTACATGTTAATTTGACAAGATTGATATATGTTGCAGCAAATTCTCAGTTATTTACTGCTTATTTTAAAGAAAAAAGCCCACAAATATGTTAACTTTTCAAGAGTGTTCAATGAATAAATATATGTTAACAGAAAACATTTTCAGAATCTCAGCAATTCAATACAGAAACATGATGAACTTTCCAGTCATATAGAAGCATAATGGACTTCATAGTCACAATGCAATGATCAGAGATTGAATTGGTGGAAATGAAAATAAAGATATCAGTTAAAGAGGCATAATAGAGTCAGGGTAATCTAGGTATTACATATAATGACATGACAGAGCACTTCAACATTTAAATTCTGAAGCCCTTGCATTGTGTATGGTTGTTTTCTGCACAATCCCCACAGTTTCCCTGTTGGTACAGGTGTGTTTACAAGATACACAAAGACTTCAAAAACTCCTGAAGGACTTCAATATGCCTTATAATCTTTTATTCATGTATATAAAGGAAGGAGGCGAAAATGTACTTGAGGTGTACACATAAGCAGTTCCAATGTTTGTGTTTTTTTAATTGTTGAAGATGAATTTATTACTAAACCAAGTAGATTTTGGTAGATTATTATTTATTTTCCATATATTTTACTAAAACTGTACATGTGTAACACATTTATTATGACATCTTTATCAAAATTTCAGTAATAAAAATGTCATATTTTAGCTAAGAACAGGGAATTTGTAAGAAAATTAAAAGCAATGTTGCAGTAAATTAGCACAGAAAATGCTGTGAAAAATTAATTCAATCCAAACTAAGTGGAAAACAGTGCTGAATATTACAAGATTGTTTCTCTGTTCCTGACAGCTTTGCTGAGCATTTATCTTTGTATTTCCATTCTTTAATAGCTTGATGTTCAGTCTCATTAGAGCTGAATTAGTTGTTTCTGCTGTTTTACTCTCATCACTATTTATCCAAAGATCAATAAATTCTGCTTAGTGAGAATCTGAGTATCAGAATACCAAGTTCAAAAAAAGACAGATTTTGAAACTGCAACTCATATTTCTTTTCATTCAAACTTATAGAGCTATTAACTGATCCAATATTGACCTTGAGACAAAAAGATACAATTCATGCTTGTAAAAATAGTTAGCCTACATAAAAATAAAAATTAGACAAAGATGTTGTCGTGGGTTCAGCAGTAGCAGTCATTTTTCCCCTTCTTGGTAGCTGGTGCAGTGCTGTGTTTTGACTTTCGGCCTGGGAACAAAGCTGATAACAATGTTTTGGTTTGGCCAAGGACTTTGTGAGCCTCATGCTCTGCCAGGGAGAAGGGGAAGCCAGGAGGAAGCAGAGACAGGACACCTGACACAAACTGACTAAAGAGGTATTCCATACCACAGCACGTCATGCCCGGGATGTAACTGGGAGTTAGCCGGAAGGGCTGAGGGACTGCAGGGTTGGAGGAGGTATCGGTCGGTGCTTGGTCGGGCTGAGGGGGGGCAAGTTATCGGTCGGCTGGTGCTGAGGTGTTGTATTCTCTTCCTTTGTTATTTCCTTTATAATTGTTATTATTGGTGGTAGCAGTAGTCATTTGTGTTATACCTCAGTTACTAAACTGTTCTTATCTCAACCCGTGGGAGTTGCATTCTTTTCGATTCTCCTCTCTGTCCCTCTGGGAGCAGGTGGAGGGCAAGAAATGGGGGGAAGTGAGCGAACGAATTACCTGACTGGGTTTAAACCACGACAGATGTATATATTCGATCATATTTTTTCAGTTAAAAACCTAACATTTAGAATAAACAATAACTGAGTCACAAATAGAGGCCATGGTTATGAAATTCAACACAATTACATGGATCAATATACACTCTTTCAGAAAGGTTCTGAACTACTTTGTCATCTCATTTTGAGCTCTTCGACTTAGCTGAAGCATAGATTTCTAGCTAAAGTGGTAGGCTGCTGCTATTTGTCTAAGTCACATCCAAATACCTTAGAGAAGACAAAACAAGCACCACACAAACACTAGAAAACTGAAAAATTCATTTGCTTTCTTTGACACTAGATTCTTCAAAGAATCATAGAATTGGTGATGGTTCGAGAGGAAATCTGGAGATCTGTATCACAGAATCATTTGGGTTGGAAGTGGCCTTTAAGATCATCTAATCCAAATCTGCTGCAGTGAGCAGGTTGGTCTAGATCAACTAGATCAGGTTGTTTAAAGTCCTGTCCAGCCTGGCCTTGAATGATTCCAGGGATAAGGTATCTACAATCTCTCTGGGCAACCTGTTCCAGTGTTTCATTGCTTACATCACAAAAAAAAATTCTTCCTTCTGTCTAATTTGGATCTACCCTCTTTTAGTTTAAAACTATTGCTTCTTCTTCTATTTTTCTAGGCCCTACTAAAAAGTGTGTCCCCATCTTTCTTGTAAGAGCCTTTTAAATATTGAGAGGCTACAATAAGGTCTCCCTTGAGCTTTCTCTTCTGAAACTAAACCACCTCAACTCTCCCAGCCTTTCTTTGTAGGAGAGGTGCTCCATCTCTCTGATCATTGTTGTAGTACCTGCTGCTGTGGCACAGTACATTGTTGTCTTTACCTGTACCAACAGGTCCATATTTTGTACTGAGGACTCCAGGGATGGATGCAGTACTCCAGGTGGGGTCTTAGCAGAGCAGAATAGAGGGGCAGAATCACCTCCCTTGACCTGCTGGCCACACTCCTTTGCATGAAGCCTGAAACTTCTTGGGCAGCTCATGTCCAGGTTTTCATCTCCCAAAACCCCTAGGTCCTTCTCTGCAGGGCTGCTTTCAATCCCTTCCCCCCTCCAGCCTGTATTGATACTGCCGATTGCCCTGACCCAAGTGCAGGACCTTGCACCTGGCCTTGTTGAACGTCATGAGGTTTACACAAGCCCATTTCTTGAACTTGTCCAGGTCCCTATGAATGTCATCCAGTCCTTCGGGGGGTGTCATTCACAAACTTGCTGAAGGCGCACTCAATCCTCATGTCTATGTTATTGATGAAGGTACTAAACAGTACTGGTCCCAACACAGACCACTGAGGGACATCACTGGTCATTGATTTCAAATCAGACATTGAGCCGTTGATCACTACTCTGTGGATGTGACCTTCTAGCCAATTCCTCACCCACTTAAGTGCCAATGCATTAAATCCATATATCTCCAATGTAGAGAGAAGGACGTTGCAGGAGACCATGTCAAAGCCTATACAGAAGTTGAGATAGGTAACGTCCGTCGCTCTTCCCTTGTCCATTGGTGTAGTCACTTCACATAGACCACTAGGTTGGTCAGGCAGGACTTGCTTGGAACCAAAATAGGGATATCTCGTGCACATCTGATGAGCCATGATCTTTGTAGTTATGTCTTGAAATTTTGTAGTGTTAGTTGGCTTTTGTTATGTTTCTACTAGGAAGAGTTTGGCTTTGTTGTTTTTATAACTGACCTTCAAATGCTGCAGGCAGTAGTGACACTTAACTGCCTCTTTTTCAGACTAAGCAAGAGCAGCTCCTCCAGTGGGTCCTTGTAAGTTCTCTAGGCCCTCTATCAGTGTAATAAAAATTTATCTCACTAACAAACTAGGTATTATTAAAACTACAGTTACACCACAGTAAGATAACCTTTAAATCTGTAACCTGCTTTTCACAAACAAACTTCCAAAAATAGAAGCTATGCATTTGTTAGAATTACACGTATCAGGTAGCTGACATCATACAGTATTTGTCAGGCCAAGATTCATCACACTTACACACGTAGGTGGAGCCTTGTTATCTCTATATATAGTTAAGTGTTATATATTGTTAACCTATAGATAGGTCTCCAGTGAATAGTTTGGGCATTTGAGTGACATGAATCCAAACTTCCTGTTTCTCTTATTGACTGGAGATAATTTTGCTTTCCATTTAGATTGGACTTTAAGTGGCTAAAATTAAATAGAAGGCAGACTGATATCATTATTGGAATGTCTTAATACAGAGTAACACACAGTATTTTAATGCACAATAATACACAAAAAGGCATTGGATGAGAAAAGGGATGAATAATTTCAGGCATTGATTTCTAATTACAATAAAAAAAAGAACAATCTATCGCAGTGCTTGGGGTATTAACTAATTTTTTATTTCTTCTTAAATTAAAGGTGGTATTTAAATAAGAAGAGAAAAAACTATATTCATGCTGCTGTAGGCTCAGATAGGTAGGTGTAGAACTGTGCTTAGTATTTTATATTAAAAAATGATAGATTTAACAGAAAAAAAAAGTAGTAACATGGAACTCAGAAGGCACACCCTCTTAAAAGTGCCTGTATATAAATTTCCTTTTTGGTCCATTTTATACACCCGTTCTTCTACTTGCCCTTTCCCAGAGGAATTTCATTTTTCTTAATTCTTTTTCTTTTCACTAAATCTTAGTTTACGTTCTCTGTAGCAGGTGGCTTGTAGGATGATGCTAAAAATCGAAGGTGTTATTGTCAGCTTGGTTAGTGGACTTGGTCTGTTTTGTTTTTTTTTCTGGTTTTGGTTTTAATTATGTGCAGTAAACAGGTGATGATCATTCATACTCCAAAACCTAGAATGATGGGGAATGTTTATAAAAGATGGATAGGATCACCTGTTGCTGTAAGGGTGTGTAGCATAATTAGGTACAAACTGAAAACAAGAGATAGAGGGTCTCGAAGTGCATAAGAAGCTTTTCAGCTGTAGTGGGGTTACTTCTGATCCAAGTTTTATCATTTGTCTTTAGTATCTAGTCTAAGTTCATTTTGTCTGTACAATTTGTGAGGAGAAGTCAAAACCTGCAAAGATGGTTCATCCTGATTATGTCCAACATCTTAGGAAAGGACAAATAGGTATTAACAGCAAGCTTAAATTAGATACTATTTGTTGGATGACCAATGTTAGATGAGATTCATCTCTCCTTCAGTCTGTGTTGGTTCAGTGAGGAATAGGCAAGAAGAAAACACTGATTTGATGCTTCTAATTAAACAATACATTTCTGTAGAAGAACCAGAATAGGTCTTCCACTTGCCTAAGAACAGTAACATTAAAAATAAATAACCCTAATGAACCAACAACAAAAACCAACCATATGCTACCTATTGAAACAGAAGCTGAATGGGGGTTTTGGGATCAAATTTAAGTGTCTGATTTCCTTTTTCTTTCCAGTTCTAGTAACGACTTTATTAACCCCTTGCAAAATTCCACCCTCTCCCTTAAAACATTTTATCAGATGAAGCTATTGTTCATTAGTTTCAAACTAACTTAATTCCCTTTATCATCCTTTGAACATCAGTTTCTGCTTAGAGGTCAAAAGATAATTTTATAGCAAAGCAATAAGTGCTTCCAATATACTTTTATGTCTTGATGCATTTCAAAAATTTCCAGTGTTAACATAACAAAGAGAAAGTTGAACACAAAAGGACAGAAAGGGAAAAAATGAAATTTGTCAAACAACAGGCAGAATCTTTTATCCTGAAAAGTTCAAGTGTATTTACAAAATTGATTTTACCTCTGTGTCCATTTCTTCCTTACTGTCAGGCTCGCAATTTAGCTTCAGATGTGCCATTGTCATTTTTCAGCACAAAAAGTCTAGCAGAAGCAGGACAATAAAAAGAGGAAAGAAAAAGAGAGGTCAAGAAAATTCAAGGAAACTAGTTTCTTTTATGTCTTGGACAAGTTTGAAACATGCTTTTTATTCTAGGTGATAGGCAGAGGCCCATTTTCTGCAAATGGCCATGTCCTTTTAATAGCAGAAGCTCAATGAACAAAATACACATCTCGCTTTTATTCTACTGTGATATTTTCAGCTAATTAACAAATAATTCCTGTTCTTTCTACAGGGACATCATGGCATCAAAAATCTTCAAAGATCCTTTCATAGATACTGAACATATATTTTATATGCTTTGCTTTATTGAGTCTTATAAAATTGGCAACTTTTCTTTGGTATAATGGAGGTTCATAAGCATGTTGTAATTAATTCTAGACTAGTTTCATGTAAGCTGTCATGGTTTAAACCACTCACCACCTGCCGACTGATACCCAGCCCGACCAAGCAGTGACCTAGCCCTTCCAGGTATTTGCCCCCAGTTTATCTACTGGACATGACGTGCTGTGGTATGGAATACCTCTTTGGCTAGTTTGGGTCAGGTGTCCCGTTTCTGCTTCCTCCCAGCTTCCCCTCCTCCCTGGCAGAGCATGAGCCTCACAAAGTCCTTGGTCAGAGTAAACATTACTGAGCAGCACCTAAAAAACATAAGTATTATCAGCACTGTTCCCAGGCTGAAAATCAAAAACACAGCACTGCACCAGCTGCTAAGACTGAGAAAAATGACTGCTACTGCTGAAGCCAGGACAAAGCCTTACTTTAATGTAAATATAGGGAAACACAGTGAGGATGTGTTGGGTTTTTTTTAGATGTTACACTAGCATAGCAGGAATTCTACATTTATTTGTTGTTACGCAGGATACTTCCTCTCTTAATCCAGTTGTCTATCCAGAGGTAGCTATCAGCAGCTGAAGTACTTACAGTACCCTAGACAAAGAATCATAGAATCATAGAAGAGTTAGGGTTGGAAGGGACCTTAAGATCATCTAGTTCCAACCCCCCTGCCATGGGCAGGGACACCTCACACTAAACCATATCACCCAAGGCCTCGTCCAACCTGGTCTTGAACACTGCCAGGGATGGAGCATTCACAGCCTCCCTGAGCAACCTATTCCAGTGCCTCACCACCCTAACAGGAATGAATTTCCTCCTTATATCCAATCTAAACTTCCCCTGTTTAAGTTTTAACCCACTACCTCTTGTCCTGTAATTGACAGATTTGACACATGATCCAAATGAGATCTGTTCTTTTCTGGAGCATGGCTTGTAATGCATGTAAGATACCCTAAGGTACACTGATAAGGTAGCACAGATTGATTTTTAATGAAGGCAATAGAATAAACATATCTCATTGATGTGAACCTAGTTTTTGAGATGTTCTGCATCAGTTTTAATAAGGATATTTTCTTAGAAAAGTTATGTTGAAAATAAAAGTTTGTTAATGCTATGAAAGCATATGTCATATTAATTAGGAATATAAAGAATAGAAGAAAATAATTAGATAAAACTAATATAATATATCATGGGTATTAGTGTGAGAGGTCACAAGTTGCATATTAGTTTTGGAGCAGATAATTCTTCCTGTAGTAATTAAGGTCTCTGCAGGAAATATGTATAAAACTGTAATCTCAAAACAAACGCACGTTAACCATCTTAGTTGTTACAAATATTCAGAATACGTAAGCCATTTTCATTTAAAATTCTGGATGTCACATTGAAATTTTCCTTCTTAGAAATAATATAGGAAACCATATTTATAGCTCTGATTCCAGAAACAGGTTTAAACTACACATTTCTCAATATATCTCTGAACTGATGATTCAGTTTATTTCTTATCACGCTTTCCACTATAGACATAATTTTTTAAAGGATTTTAAATATCAGGATAAAAATCTTTACAGAGTTAAAATGTAATACATATTTTTATCTTGGAAATAAATGTGATTTTTTTAAGAAAAGTATTTTGGGTTTTATAGGAAAACTTTCACAGCATGCATGTAACTATATATTTTATTGTTGAATCTTTGGTAAAATAAACTTTATTAATTTCACTTGTATGTGCTACAGTAGTGCCTCAGTCATATTTCATATTGTAGGTAGAAGAATCACTTAGCAGGTATACCCCATATAATTACACATAACTAATAATATGAGGGACTCAGATATCTAAGAAACTCAGTTAAGCGAAACAAGCAAACTCCTTCAGACACAAAATTAAATTAATAAAAATGAGAACAGAAAAGTTAAGACCAATGAAAAAGAAAAAAAGGCAATGAAGCATTCACTAGCAGAAAAATAGACAATCTCACAATGTGGTCCACCCTGCCTGTTTTAAATACCCAGTGAAGGATCCCACTGCAAATGTGCCTATTTCTCTCCAGTAGCTATATAGGTAATTTAGGCTGACTAGGTCTGATACTGATAATATACTGTGAATGTCAGAATTTGGCAGAAGCTTCCAAATTAATATCTAAATTTGGATGCATTCAAGGCATACAAGTGAGTTCAAGGCATATGTCTTGTTACACTATCACACACACACTGGAACCTTGATCCCTCAAATATATTGGGTTTCTTCCCATTCTTATTGTTATTAGAACATATTTTTGAACGTTTGACATTCCATCAGTATGAAAGTGTTCTGTAATTTGCTTATAATTAAAAAACTAATACTAAGATTTAACAGACTAAGCATTTTATCACCATTCTCTTGGAAAATTTGAGTAAGAAAAAAATTCTTGTGTTGGACAAATAGGCTCCACATAAAACAGTCAAGAGAACAGTTCCAGATTTCTTTTTCCTCAGCAGCTTCATAGATAGGACACTCTCAGAGTAGATCTTTGTGTCTGTTTTGAATGTGAAGTGTATAGAGGAGACTGACGTGTACTACTGAATATTGCTCAAGACCCTAGTCAGAAATATCCATGTATTTAAGTGTTTTTTCTTGACTGACATGAGGTGGATTCCCCATAAATGCACTAAAATGATTTCTAACTTCTCCTTAAAATTTAATGGAGAAGAAAATAATTAAAACCTCTGAATAATTCTACCAGAATTATTTGCTGGTAATATTAGACAAAGGTGGGTGCTTAAAGTAAGCAGCCATATAAATATTGCTTGTAGCTTTTTGTGAGGAAAACGTCCATTGTAACTGGGAACTATAATTGTGTGCTATAACTGTGATAAATTAAATAGAGGATTCCTTTTTCTAACAGAGTATAATGTATTTATAAATTAAGAAGCATGAGATGGGTTTAAGTGGCTATGAAAAAAAAAAAACAACGGTGAAATAACACCTATCAATGTGGTAAATTTCATTTATACTAACAGTTTAACAGTGAATACCTTTTTTATTCAGAGTTAAAAATTGTTTTATTAATTTGTTAGTAAGAGTCAGATGTTTTGCTTTAATGTGCAGAAGTTGTTGGCCTTTGCATTGAAGAAAGATATATTTGAGAAACAATGTATTTATGATGGCTGTTGGATTATGTGAGCAAAACTTCTTTTGTAGTCAAGTATGTCTTACTTGAGCTAAGAATAGTCATGAATATAAAAAGAGAATACAAGAAGTCAAGGAAAGACTTCTTCAGATTGTTAAACACTTTGCTGCTGATTCCATAAAAGCAGCCTATATGTTCAGCCACTTGTCTTGTACTGAAAAATCACTGAACAAAGCACAAGAATCACTCAATCCCTGTGAAACTCCAATCACAGGCAATCAGAAGATTCACCTTGAACTTGACAGATTTATCACAAATGTTTGGAAAAGTTAAAATAATAACAATATTAAAATATAATTTTATGTTTATGTTTTTTTTGTTTGCGTTTTTCTTTTTTTTATCTTAAGGCAAGTATTTTGATCCTTGAAATTAAGAGTTGTGAGGTTAATAAGTCTTTCTGGACCTCTGGCCAATAACAGAACTTTAAATAATATTAAGTGACCTAATTCCCTTGTACACCTTTGCAAACCTTTACCATTTCATTTAAAATAAATCTTCAAGCAAAGTATGACCTCGATATCACTTTCAGGAATGATCTGAAAGGGAAAGTGTAGCTCAATATACTGATAAGTGAAGAGGGATTCAGAAATTTAAAAAAAAAAAAAAAAGAAAAAAGAATGAAAATGGGTGAATGTTACCACTTCAATTCATGTCAGCAAGAATGTAGTGAGATATGAATTTAAGGAGTATCGTATTAGATTTGGTTCAGGCTAAGAAGATAGATAAACAAGTAAATATTTGGTCATCGGGAAAGGAACCTGACAATTAAGAAAAACAACATAGCAATCAAAAGAAATGAAAGCAACTCTGAAGAAAACAGTACAAGTACTTAATTTAAATGTAATTTGATCATTGCAAGATGCAATTTTATATAATAAATACATAAAGCTGTGCTAAAAAAGTACATGGCAAAAGTATAGACTGAGAAAAATGACTGGAATTATAAATCCTTAAGTATTAGGATAGTTTATTTTGGTATTCTTATGTTTGATAGAACTTCAGTGGTGTGAAAAAAAATAGCTATGAATGGTGGTTATCAGTAAAGCTGAAACACTGCTGTAAGCCAACCTTCATAGGACAAATTAAGTTTTTTAGACAGATGAGTACTAATCTGATTGTATCACTTTACCATCTATTTATTGCTTCCAAAGATTGAGGCTTGCTTTAGAAATCTACACAGAATTTGAACTACAGGGCTATAGGTGACCAATGACACTTTAATTAGTTCAGACTCTGGATCAATTAATTCTTTACTGGTGTCTGACAGCTCAGATGCATTTGACATTATTGATCTTTGTCTATTCATTCATCTTCTCTCACTCTTAAGTTGTTTGGATTCCTTAGTTCTTTGTATTTTCACTGTCATCTTTCTAATCACATGCATGTGAGTCACTGCAATAGATCTTCATCTGCTTCATTTGTTCTTTCCTGTGACACTCAGTAGAAGTCTCTTATTAAAGTATTTTAAAGATTATTCACATGTGACATTGAGTTATTTTCTTGTTGATCAGAGGTAAAATCTGTTTTCTAACATTTTGACTGGTATATTTCTGAAGGGATGTGAAGAATATTTTTCTAACAATTGGTGCTGAAGAACAATACTGAAGGATACTCTAAGTTTAGGAAAAGATAACTTTTTAAGTGATCACTAGATCCTTAGTTTGAAATGAAAGATCAAAATTAATTTTTTTCAACAAATGCTGATTCTTGTAATTTTCTTTTCTTTTTTTTTTTTTTAATGGGATGAGACTGGTTATCTGTCCTACATCAGTGTTTGGCCATCTCTAGTCTCTCATTAAAGAACATTCAGTGCACATGAGCACTGTTCAGAGAGAAGTTGTACATGGAAATAAGAAAATGTGGGAACAATTAGTTGAAAATTATTTGGAAGAAGACCAGCCAATACTTATTACCAATTTCAGAATATCTGCTATGTATTAAAACAAGTACAGTATTTTATACCCATTTTAAAAGTTAGTCTTCATAAAATGATGTTCTGGGCTCAGCTGTAGCAGTTATTTCTCTCCTTCCTAGTAGCTGCTGCAGTGCTGGGTTTCAGCTTTAGTTGGAGAACAACTCTTGTAACACACTGATATTTTAGTTGTTGTTAAGTAATGCTTCCTGTGATTAAGGAATTTTCAGTCTCTCATGCTCTGCCAGCAAGGAGGGGCACAAGAAGCCAGGAGGAAGCAGAGACAGGATACCTGACCCAAACTAGCCAAAGAGGTATTCTGTACCACAGCACATCATGCCTAGTATATAAACTGGGGGGAGTTACCCAGAAAGGTGTATTGCTGTTCAGGTCAGGCTCGGTATCAGTCAGTGCATGGTGAGCAATTGTATTGTACATCACTTGTATTTATTGATTTTTTTTTTGTTTGTTTTTTTCTTCCTTTCCCCTTTTAATTTTATATTCTCTCCCCTTGTTTCCCTTATTATTAGTACTACTACCAGTAGTAGTTTTATATTACACTTTCGTTATTGGACTGTTCTTATCTCAACCCATTGGGTTTACATAAAGAGTGTATTCTCCTTCCCATCCCACCCAGGTCTGGGGGGCAGAAAGGATGGGATGAGTGAAGAGCTGGGCTTAAACCATGACAGATGCAAAGAATACCCTACATTGCAATCCTGGAAAAACACAGGCTTACACTGTATATAAGACTCTGACATGATAATAGACCTTTCTGTATCTTTTAAAGAAGCAGGAAAATGATCAGTATTGTTGACAGACAAGGAATATCATCTATGATGGCAGTTCCTATCTTCTGATTCAGGACAGTATTGCCTTAATGCAATATTGTCTTAGTGTTGTTCTGATATCACAGGGTTTTTTTGTTGCTTATATTTTTCCCATATTTCCTCTTCTATTCTAAATTATTACAGCTCAACATACAAGAATGCCAATCCAAAGATGGGAAAACCTTTCACTTTTATCATAACCAGACAGTTCTATTAATAATGAGCCTCATTAGGCTAGGCTCAAGTTTTCCCCAGCATTACAATACAAAGTATTACAATATATGTCACTGAAAAAGCAAAGAAAATAATTATGACCTTATCAGCTCCTTCCAGCATGACTCTTGTCTCTAAATTGTTTTTAGAGGACATGGGAAAGAAGTCATGACATTTAAAATAAATATTGAACTAAATTTAAAAGAAATGAATAAACCATACCATAATTGGGAGAGTGGGAGAAACACAGACAAAATTAAAGTATAGATACCCACTTGCAGTTTTAATGTCAAGGAATTTTCAGGCAAAATCACCAGTGATTTTGTTTATCATCCTCACCTTGTCTGTGTGTCTGTACATACTCACACACATATATTTATGTTACTGAAACCACTGATGCCTTACCCTTTAAAGCTATTGGGAAAAACTAATCAGACTCTGTCTGTTTTTGCAACTGTTATGTCAATCCCAATAATGGCATTAAGTTTCTGAAGTTCCAGTAAAATATTGAATAATTGTTATTCTTTGTGTAAGCCACATATTTGTTACTTATCTTTATTAAAAACATAGAAAAAGAAATAAAAATAAAACATATGCTACATAGGAAATATTTTATAATCTTTTCTTTGTCAGACAGATTTAGTGAGCCAGATTTAAGGATCAGTTTCCGTGCTTGATTATTCATGCAGCCCATATGTTTACAGGACAAAAGGCAACATTTAATAAAATCTGAATTGTTGTCCTGGGTTCAGCAGTAGCAGTCATTTTTCTCCTTCGTGGTAGCTGGTGCAGTGCTGTGTTTTGACTTCCAGCCTGGGAACAGTGCTGGTGATACCAATGTTTTCGGTTGTTGCTAAGTGATGTTTACCCTGACCAAGGACTTTGTGAGGCTCATGCTCTGCCAGGGAGGAGGGGAAGCTGTGAGGAAGCAGAGACGGGGCGCCTGACCCAGGTTAGCCAAAGAGGTATTCCATACCACAGCACATCATGCCCGGGGTGGGGGGTATAACAGAGAGTTACCCAGGTCAGACTCATTTCTTGGTAAGTGGTACTGTATTCTCTTCCCTTGTTATTTTCTCTTATCATTGTTGTTGTTGGTGATAGCAGTGGTGATTTGTGTTGTAGATTGGTTGCTGGACTGTTCTTGTCTCAACCCATGGGAGTTGCACTCTTTCGATCCTCCTCCCCATCCCTCACAGGAGCAGGGAAGGGGAGAGCCCCGGAGTGGGGGGGCCTCGCTTGCTCTCAGCCTGGCACCACTCACTGGGAGTGAGTGAAGAAACTGTCTGGCTAGGGTATAAACCATGACAATTGTGTTTGCGTATGTACTGAATTCTTTTTCTGCACAAGGTTACTTTCCTTGGTTATCCATTAGACTGAAGAGAATAAAATGTCTTCAATTTTTTTTGAAAATATATATTAGTGTGCCAGGAAGAAGAATTTAGCTCTCCATTTTTATAAAGGCATGACTAACTATAATAGCAACCTGACCACAGTTAAGCATTACATTTATGAGAAATATACCATGTAGTGTTCTAAAAGACCATGCAGGATTGGGATCTATTAAAGCAATAAATAACATACCACAAATATTCTGATAAGGTGAAGAGTTGTGGTACTGTAAGGTAATATTAATAATCAAATTGCTTTAAGTGGTTTTGCTGCAAACACAAACTTACATATTTTTTTTAGTTTTGTGGTTTTTTTTCTTTTATTAATTACTATTCACCTTCTTATGAAGACTTTGGATCTACAATGAGGTCTGAATATTCGTAAATGGAACACTAACTTACTCTAAACATACTTGCAGCACTACAGCAAAAGCAATCCTAAGATGTGGAAAATAATTAATTAAATTAAATTTCCTTTTTCAGAGACGTCACATTACACATTTCTATCATGCAGAAGAGAACTCTGATACATTGACATAAAAGTATTTAGCTATGAGGTGCTGTGCTGTACGCAAAATAACTACAGTCATCTGTCAAGATCATATTCTCATCTTTGTAATTGTGAGTGTTCATTTTCATTTCCACCCTCTAGTAAGCAATTCTGAAGCTACTATATGAAAGAATAAAAATAAAATTACATTTTTAAAAGTCAATGTTTTTCCTGTAGTGTTATGCCATCCTGTTAAAAGTTAGCATTGTGAGATATAGGATGGTCAATAAAAGAAAATTGATCTTTTTTAAATCTAGAGATAACAATATGTATGGAAGGACTAAAAGAAAAAAATCCAAGAGGGGCATATAGTGCCATAACTGGCAAGAGTTATCCCTAACACTGAGCAATAGGTTTGGAAAGGAAGTGCTCTGGTTAAAGAAAGTTATCTGTTCAGGTTCAAGGGCTTTTCCTTGATTGTTTTTCTCCAGACCAGAAGATTATATAAAATATATCTAATCCACCTCAATCCAAAGTATTTAAAAAAATTGAATATACGTATTATTAGTCATCAAAAAAACCCTCAGGACTAAGAGATCGCTAACCTGAAGATTTTACAGTTCTCATGTTTTTTACACACTTTTCTTTCCTAGAAGAACCATTAAGCAAATAGATCTTTGAAGGAGCATCTGTGAGAGGATTTTCTCACTTGTAATATACGTCCTATTGTTAGAGTAAGGTGATACTGTGATTATCACATGGCACTCGATTTTTAAAATTTAATGTTCATTAAGCCTTCAAGGTTTATATGGTCAATAAATTAAACCTTCAACAGATCAAATTGTATGTTTTGGGTGTCCTAGGTCTATACATTTTTTAAAAACTTGATTCTACCATTTTAGAAAGTGGGATCATATAAACACACCAGTAAGAGACAGGGAGCTATATTTTAATATTAATAAAAATATGACAGCTATTCCTGGGATGCTTTACTGGATAGTGGGATACTTTTTGAAGCAAAAACTTCATACATAATTGTCCTGGGTTCAGCAGTAGCAGTCATTTTTCTCCTTCTTGGTAGCTGGTGCAGTGCAGTGTTTTGACTTCCAGCCTGGGAACAGAGCTGATAACAATGATGTTTTGGTTTGGCCAAGAACTTTGTGAGTCTCATGCTCTGCCAAGGAGGAGGGGAAGCCAAGAGGAAGCAGAAACAGGACACTTGACCCAAGCTAGCCAAAGAGGTATTCCATACCACAGCACGTCATGCCCAGGATGTAACTGGGAACTACCTGGAAGGGCTAGGACTGTGGTGTTGGATAAGGTATCGGTTGGTGCTTGGTCGGGCTGGGGGTGGGGGGAGGTGTTATTGGTCGGTAGGTGGTGACATGTTGTATTCTCATCCCTTGTTATTTCCCTTATCATTATTATTATTGGTGGTAGCAGTAGCGATTTGTGTTATACCTTAGTTACTAAACTGTTCTTAACTCAACTCGTGGGAGTTGCATTCTTTTTGATTCTCGTCTCCATCCCTCAGGGAGTAGGGGGAGGGTAAGAAGGGGGGGAAGTGAGTGAACGAGCTGCCTGACTGGGTTTAAACTACCACAATAATAAAGTGTAGATTAGGGCTGCTCGTATACAAACAGGCAAATAAACTGTTATATATTCTGAGAAACAGATTAAAAAAGAATAACTCAGTTTCACTCAAAAAACCTCACAGTCTTTTCCCTCAATGTTACCTTTTCTTTGTTATTTCTAGCTCTTCTGTGTCCCTTCTGTCTAGTTGCATTTGCTTTCTTACCTTTCTGTCCTTCATTCACTGCACCTTTACCTCTACAACCATTGCTCAGTCACTTAGAGAAGGGAAGTGTCTTGGTAACATGAATTCAGAAATGGGAATTTACAGCTGCCAAAGCTACCATCAGTCCTATCCAGTGTTCCTTTCCTGAGTGATAGGTCTCCATCTGCTAAATTTTGCAGATTTGTGAGATTATCATTACTTTTGATGCCAGGGTTTCGTAGCTAACTTAACTCTCTGTTTTCTGAGAGAATCACAGAACAAATGGAGATTACGAAATCATGTCACCACATATTTGCTGGTCTGAAGTTAACTGATATGACTATATACTTCTGGTTTGCATAAAGGGATGAGAAAAAGTGTTATTGGTCTTAAAATACTTAATGAACTTTGCTTCATACTCCTGAGTAGCAGCTGTATTAACTCTCCACATATATTCATATACTGAAACAAAATAATTTCTTCTCCTCCAAGCACTGTTTTATCAGTTTTATAATGTACAACAGGCAATATTTTTGTAATAGCCTGATATATGGATTAACTAATTAGCTAACTTTTCAAATAAGAGCTGTGAAATTAATTTTCCACTGACAAGAAAACCTAGTAAAGTGGGAAATGCATTACTGTATAGCAACTTCAGTGCATACAGCAGTCTCTCATTCCTGAGCAGCTGATAGAAGAAAGCAATTCTGTGTGCATTGCATACAGAACCTTACACTGCTGATTACTTTTTTTTGTTCTGAAAGGATTGAAAAGTTTGTCGCAGTTTTAATATCAGATAAACAACTCTATTGCAGTGTAAGCATTGCAGGGCAAGCTTTTTCATGACAATCAGAAAAGAAATTCCCTGGATCTTTTTCCTTATAACAGTAGTGTAATATTTCCCATTGTTTCTTAGTTGTAGCTGTTTCTTTATATAGCTATAATTTGCCTCTTTTTTTTTTTTTTTAAGAGTCTGGATTCCCTTTTGTTGTAGTATATATAATATTCTTTTGTAGAATAGCTAAGTTATTGTATAAAGCAAAATATACATTAAAATAGAAATACGAAACACTGTAAACCTGTATAAAATTAATATATAATTAAAAACGAACACATACCTCAGTGTCCTTAAGTATAAATAGATGGTAGTAGAACTAGGTAAAAAAAAAATTAACCGGTTAAGTTTTCCCTTGTCTAGATTAAATATACTTTATTTTCCAGAAACAAAAATTAACAGCTTATTCATGAGCACAGAGATGTATTTTACTCTGCTTTATGACTTTATATTCAATGGAGGGAGAAACGAAATGCATGTGAGTGAGACAAAGTAGGCTTCTCCAGAAAACCTGAGTTAAGCTGACATTTAAGGGCAGATGGCACAGGAGTAGAAAATATACGTATTTGTCTGTCTGGTCAAGCTGATGAAGCAGATCTAGTGATGGTTGAGCAATGCATATATTTACAATACTGGAGCCCATTGTATCAGTGGAAATGGAAGTCAGTAAGTAGTTGCAGAGCTATAGAATAATTGGGGTTGTGCTGGGATAGCTTGAATGGCTGGAATGTTGTAACATTCTGAAGAGCTTGATGCTCTTTAGAAAAGACAAGTTAAGAAGGTAAGAAGAGGAGGGGCAGTGTGTGGTATTAAAGGGTGGCATTTCAGCCACCTCTGTCCGGAAGAAACCTCACAATTGCAGGACTTAGTAATTATCGGGGACTTAAGCCATCTGGACAGCTGCAGAATGAGTAATATGACTGGGTACAAACAATCCAGGAAATGTCTAGGGTGTGTTAACGAGAAATTTCTTCGTGCAGGTTCTTCATAAGCTGACTAGAGTCAATTTCCTGATGGGATTTGATAGAGCAAATTCTGTTTTGGTGACGGTCCTGCTTGAGAGGGTATCATGAGAGACATCTCTGGAGACCCAAGGGGCCCAGGAGATCTGGTTAATCTTCATGGATGACCTTCTCAGAGCACAGGAATAATGCACAGAATGTAAGGCAGGTTGAATGAATAGGGAATTCTTAATTGAGCTCAATTTTTAAAAGGGATTATTGGTAAGGTAGAAGCAAGGGTGGGTACTGAAGAGAGTCAGGACTAGTGCAAAGGTCATCAACTATATCAGTAATAGAAGCATTAGTTGGTAAGGAAATTTACATACTGCCATACGAGCATGAAGGTTCAATATTTTCTTTTTAAACATCCCTGTAGGTATAAATGTCCTTTTCATTCTTCTCTATAAGCAAATCTACTGGGACTTGAACTTTCTTGTGAAGGTGGTGAAGCCACAAACTGATATTTAAAGTGGTATATATTCAGTTACGATCCAATTCCCTCTTTTCTGTAATACTTTTTCAAGTATCTGATAGTAAGAAATCCCACAGCACACAGTTCCAGACAGCACAGATGCTCATGGGTGTTCTTTTAGATGCTTTCCTGAGTCACAGTCAGATTTCTGCTGTACACTTTATGGAGAAGAAAATGGGTTTTAGTCTGAATTCTTCTTCACGTCCTTCTCTCTCTACAAATATATCTGCTATTATCCCACTACAAAGTTAAGAAATAAATATATTGAAGTTCTGTGATAAGGAACCTCTTACTACTGTATCAGTAGTAAGTCTTAATATACTTATACTTAATATACTTATATATACTTAATATACTCTATATATACTTACATATACTTAATATACTTAATACTACTATTTAGTATACTATATTAAGACATAAGAATTTAGAAGTGTAACACTTTTCTGAATTAGGGCTGCAGTGAAATGTTGGTATGTTGGGATCTCATGAAAACTAAAAGTTCCTTGAATTCCAGCAGATAAAATTTTAAAGAAAAAATTATGTAATGCCATATGTTAAAGCTCCGGTCTAAAACTAAAACTGTGCATTTTGATTCTTGGTCACGGATAAATTGTGTTACATGTCTTTGTGAAAATAACACTGATTCTCAAATTTAGACATAAAATTTCCACATCCCACCCCATAAAATTGCTGAGAACTCTTTCATGTGCTTTGGATCAGATTTTTAATAATATAATGCCTTTTTCTTCTTTTACTTCATAGTTTGCCCTTGCTCCCTTTGTCTTTATATAGTGACACTATATTACAAAAATAAATCATGAAGCTACTAATAAAGTTTCATCCAATGTATTCACTTACCTGTTCATCCAATTTCCTATTAGTTGAAAAAGAAACAGTAGCACAAAAGGCAAAAGCCTCTTAGTGGACGGTAAACATTTGTATGTCTGACACATCACTTGGTCAGATTTTAGAAAACAACATTCTGTGTAGGTTTGCTAGCCAGGAATCAAAATAAATCTTCCAGTTGGATCTGCTGATGTTAAGCTGACTATACAGTGGTGCTAAATAGATCTTAAGGAAACTCATGTCAGAAAGAGCTTTGGCTCATGTATATCTCCTTATCAATTTGTGTATCCAAAAAAAATACATAATCCTGGGAGAAGGTGTCTTGAAAATGCAAGAAAGAGTTCCAGCCTCTGAATAATTGTTCTAAAGAGCTATCTGATCTGATCTTATGCAAGAAACAGAAGAAACAGCAATATTATTATTTACCAATAATTTAACGCTCTAGCTGTTGTGTATTCCAATCTGGGAATTTAACTGTCTCCAGACAACTTGCATGCATAACTTGCCTTTAGTGAATTTCATGCCTGCAGCCAGATGCCTTGTGATTTTTGCAGTTCTGAACATTACAATGGTTAAGCATTCATTCTCTGCACTTGCCCTCACTTCCCCCTAAAAGCTGCTCTCCTGGCCACAGAAATATACCTCCAAGATATTTTAAAAGGTTGGCTTGTTTGGGGGTTTTCTTAGTGGAGAGAAATAATTGGTTTAGCTCATGTTCAGCTCTGAGAGCAAACGGTCTCAGGTGGTCCTATCTTCAGATTTCTCTGAAGTTGAGGGAAATGTCCTGCGTAGACATTTCCTGTATTTATGAGGGAAAAAAAAAAAGATGAGCTGGGGTGTTTTCATAAGAAAAGAAGGAACAGAGGAGAAACATATTTCAAGCTTTAAAATTTCTTTATAATTAAGCACAAAGTAATGGTCCATAGAAAAGTGGACGAACAAACTTTGCTATTTCTTTGTCCATCTTCCCATTGAATTCCAAATGGTACAGAAATTTTCATGAAAGCATTTTTTTTTTTTCCTATTTAATAGTTTTTAATGGTGGTACATCAACTGAAGTAATAACCTGTGCTGTGACATCAAAGCCATTTACTCCTCAGCCAGCTGTAATGTTACAAACAGATGATTATGACTAGCTGGGGATATAATAGTGCATGTAAGAAAGCTCTTTAGAAATGAACCCTGTGTTTATTCAAATATCTTTACTATAAAAAGATAATGATAGCAAGAAATTGTAAAAATCTATTCTAAATACAATTCTTAGCAAAGCCTTTTGTGAGGCTGTAACTGGTCTCTAGTAAGACTGTATACCTTGTAGTTTCCTGCATAGTTTTCCCTTTGGATCCTTTTTGAACGTACAGTTTGAAAAAATAAACATGTTGTTTGTATTGGCATTTGCACTCAGCAGGAAGATGCTGCTCTTATTTTCAAGAGAAAAAAAAGCAACCAAACAAATAAATAAATAAATGTGAATTAAAAAATAATCCATGTATTTCAAAACTACAGCATAGTGGTTAAACACCTTAGTTTCCGGAAACATTTCTAGGACACTTGGAGTAAAATAGGTTTTGTTCCTATTCAAAGCAATTTTTGACAGTACTAAATGCAGACAAGTTGCTTATTGGCATTTCTCTGTGTTTGCAATAGTTTTATTCATTTCCTTTTCAATCACTATATTTTATATATCATGCCAAGAAATTGTAAAATTTAAATAAGCATGGTATTTTAGTTTGCGGTAGAAATGGTACGCAGATTACAAATGGAAGATGGTGATAATGGATGATTTAACTGAGCAATATTCTGGAAATCCTGAATCATAGTGGTAAAGAGAGGACTGTTATTTATCAATGTTTCTGGAATGTACTACCTCTGTAAACAGAAACATGAAAAGGAATGAAAATGGGAATATTGTTCAAGTAGGAAGCTTCTTCCCCACCTTAGGCTATTTCACCAAAACCTGTGTGCGTCTTTGTGAAAATGAAACAAAACAAAACTATGTACCCCCCTCCCCACCACCACCCAGGAAAAGTATATATAGAAAAATATCATTGTATAACTTTTGTTTCAGCTGTGCTACCACAAAGCACATGCAGGACAAAATGGGTGATCTGGACCAGTCAGCATGGGTTCATGAAGGGCAGGTCTTGCTTGACCAGCCTGATCTCCTTCTATGACAAGGTGAACTGCCTGGTTGATGAGGAAAAGGCTGTGGACATTGTCTGTTTGAACTTAAGTAAGTAAAGCATTTGCCACTGACTCCCACAGCATTCTCCTGGAGGCACTGGATGCTCATGGTCTGGATAGGTATATTCTTAGCTTGATAGCCAAGACTAAAGAGTGGTGGTGAATGGTGTCACATCTACTTGGCAACCGGTCACTGGTAGTATCCCTTGGTGGAAAAGGACCTGGGGTTGCTGACTGACGGCCACTGAATGAGAGCCAGCTTGTGCCCAGGCAGCCAAGAACAAGGACAAGAGGTAACAGCGTTAAGTTGCATCAAGGGAGGTTTAGATTGGATATTAGGAAAAATTTCTTCACTGAGAGGGTGATCAGGCATTGGAACAGGCTGGCCAGGGAAGTGGTGTAGTCACTGACCCTGGAAAGCGATTAAAAACAATGTAGGTGAGGTCTCAGTGACATGGTTTATTGGTGGATTTAGTAGTCCTGGGGTAATGGTTGGGCTTGATGATTTTGAAGGTCTTTTCCAACCTGGTTGATTCTATGATTTATTTTGAACAATGAAAAAAAAACCTTTCAAATGTACACAGAATTTTAATTTCTGTAGTTTCTATTTAGGTATTTGTACATTTATCCTGCCAGACTGAAATATAGATCATTAGGCATGGGTTAAAGAGTTACATTAAACATTTAGGTAGCTATATAATCATCAATCTCGTATAAATTGGAGGAAGGAACTAGGGGATACAAACAAAACACCCTACTTCAGTCACATGGTCATCGCTTATATTTTTTTCTTTCTACCATTAAAATGTACATTGTAAAAAAAAAACACCTAGAATTATAGTCTTACGTGTTAATAACAGTTGAGGCAACAGACAGAAGAAATCATTTTCATTGAGTAGTGAATGGCTACTTTTGCAAGCAGTGAAAACAAAATTTTAATTATCCTAAACATACACTTATTTTTTTTCTCTCCAGTTCTCATTTTCATTTCTGTTTTTATAATAGTGAAAATTCCTAGGATTGTTGCTTTTTAAAATGAAGATAGAAATAACAGTTGATTTTCCTCACTAGTGCGATAGATGTATGACAATGACTACTGAAAACAAATTAATTCACATCTTCATTCTGAATAAGTGAATTTATCAAGAGTTATACACTGAATTTAAAGTTACAGAACCATAAAATCATAGAATCACAGAATAGTTAAGGTTGGAAAGGACCTTAAGATAGTCTAGTTCCAATCCCTTTGCCATGGGCAGGTCTCACTACATCAGAGTAGAGGGGCAGGATCACCTCATTCAACCTGCTGGTCACACTCCTTTTGATGCAGCCCAGGAAACGGTTGGCTTTCTGGGCTGCAAGCGCACACTGCTGGCTCATGTCCTTTTTCTCATCAACCAGCACCCCCAGGTCCTTCTCCTTCTCTTCCCAACATGTAGCTATGCCTGGGATTGCTCTGACCCAGCTGTAGGACCTTGCACTTGGCATGGATAAACTTCATGAGGCTGGCACCAGCCCACCTCACAAGCATGTCAAGGTCCCTCTGGATGGCATCCCTTCCCTTCAGCATATCGACCGAACCACACAGCTTGGTGTCATTGGCAAACTTGCTGAGGGCACACTCAATCCCACTGTCCATGTCAGCGACAAAGATGTTGAACAAGACTGGCCCCAACACCAATCCCTGAGGGACACCACTCGTTACTGGTCTCCAGTCAGACATTGAGCCATTGATGACAACTCTTTGCGTGCGGCCATCCAGCCAGTTCTTTATCCACTGAGTGGTCTACCTATCAAATTGATGTCTCTCCAGTTTAGAGACAAGGATGTCATGTGGGACAGTGTTGAACACTTTGCACAAGTTCAGGTAGATGACGTCAGCTGCTCTACCCCTGTCCATCAGTTCTGTAGCCCCATCATAGAAGGCCACCAAATTGGTCAGGCAGGATTTGACTGTGGTGAAGCCATGCTGACTGTCGCCAACAACCTTGTTGTTTTTCATGTGCCTTAGCATGCCTTCCAGGAGAATCTTCCCTAAGATTTTGCCAGGCACAGAGGTGAGACTGACTGGTCTTTAATTCCCCAGCTCATTCATTTTCCCTTTTTTGAAAATGGGGGATATATTTCCCTTTTTCCAATAGTCGGCAACTTCACCTGACTGCCATGATTTTTCAAATATAATGGACAGTAGCTTAGCAACTTCATTCACCAGCTCCTTCAGGACACGTGGATGGATTTCATCAGGTTCCATGGACTTGTGCACATTCAGGTTCTTAAGATGATCTCAAACCAGATCCTCTCCTACAGTGGCCCTAAGGTCTTCATTTTCACAGTCCCTGCATCTGTCTTCCAAGACATGGGTGGTGTGGTCAGAGCCTTTGTGAAGACCGAGGCAAAGAAGTCTTTCAGAACCTCAGCCTTCTCCAAATCCAGATAGCTGCCGGAGAGGGCCCACGTTGTCCCTAGTCTGTCTTTTATTTCCAATGTAATTATAGAATCCCTTCCTGTCATCTTTCACATCCCTAGCCATGTTTAATTCTAACTGGGCTTTAGCTCTCCTAACCTGGTCCCTAGCTTCCCAGACAACATGCCTGTATTCTTCCCAGGCCATCTGTCCTTACTTCCACCTTTTAGAAGCCTCTTTTTTCCTTTCAATTTTCCTCAGCAGCTCCTTATCCATCCAAGGAGGTCTCCTGGTCCTCCTGCTGCACTTCCTTCTAGTTGGGATGCAACACTCCTGAGCTTGTAGCAGGTGATCCTTGAATATCAACCAAGAGTCTTGGGCCCCCCTGTCCTCTAGGTCTATATCCCATGGAACCTTCCTAAGCAGGTTCCTGAAGAGGCCAAAGTCTGCTCTTTTGAAGTCCAGGGCAGTGAGCTTGCTGCACGCTCTTCTCATTGCCCTGAGGATCTCAAACTCTACCATCTCGTGATCAGTACAACCAAGGCTGCCCTGGAGCATCACATTTCCAACCAGCCCTTCCCTTTGGTGAGCACAAGGTCAAGCATGTCACCTCTCCTTTTCAGCTCCTCTATTACTTGCAGAAGGAAGTTGTCTTCCACACAATTGAGGAACCTCCTGGATTGCTCCAACAGATATCAGGGTGGTTGAAGTCCCCCATGAGAACAAGGGCCTGCAAGTGTGAGGATGTTCCTATCTGTCTATAGAGTGCTTCATCTGCAGGTTCTCCTTGATCAGGTGGTCTGTAACATATCCCCACATTAATGTCCCCCATCGCTGTTCTCCCTTTAACCCTCACTCACAAACTCTCTGTGGACTGCTCACCTGTCCCCAGACAGAGTTCCATACTCTCCAGCCTATCACTAACATAAATAGTAACTCCCTTGCCCGTCTGCCAGCCCTGTCTTTTCTAAAGAGCCTGTAGCCTGCCAATCCAACACTCCAGTCATAGGAGCCATCCCACCATGTTTCTGTAATGCCTATTATATCATACCCCCGTAGACATGCAAACATCTCTATCCTGTTGTTTATTCGCCATGCTATGGGCGTTTGTATAGAGGCATCTGAGGTGAGCTCCAAATGAAGCCAGCTCATTGGCTGGAGCGGCTGGAATATCTCTACATTGCTCCAAGAATTTGTTATAGGTGCTGGTAACTGACTGGGGGTTTTGGGATGGAATGATGCCCCCCTCCCCCAACACATCTATTTTAAACCTTTTTTGACCAGTCTGGCAAGCCTCCTACCAAAACTACTACGACCAGCTCCACCAGCCCCCAGTAGACCTGGCCTACTAAATTGGGTCCTACGTTCTAAATACGCAACCCCCTGACTTACAGGACCACTGTTCTAACCATTTATTAACCTGGCCAATCCTCCTAGCCTTTTTAATGTCCTCCCCTGTACCCTGGAGGACTGATGAAAAGACGATCCGAGCTCCAGAGCCCCTAACCACCTCTCCCAGGGCTCTGTAGTCCTTCTTGATGTTCTCCAGGCTACTACTATCTATATCGCTAGCACCCACATGGATCACTAGAAGTAGGTAATAGTCAGTGGGACCTACAAGACCAGGCAGTCTCTGTGCAACATCCCTTATCCGAGCCCCTGGTAGGCAAAACCCCTCCTTTAAGAGTGGGTCAGGTTGACAGATGGGTGCCTCTGTGCCTTTCAGAGTAGAGTCCTCTATTACTATCACCCGCCACTTTTTCCTGGCAGCACCAGTAGTGGTCTTTACCAGTGCATCAGCTGGTTGTTCATGGTGTGAGTGTGTTTCCTCCTTAGCCCCTTGCAGAACTGCAAAGTTGTTCTGGGTGGGTACAACAGATTTAGCAGGAAGCCCCTTGCTTTTAACTGTCTTCCTTCTTTCCTTCATGAGCTACAGAGGATGCTTGAGGTCCCTGCTCAGTTTGGGCCTGGAGCAAGCATTCCTGCTCCCTCTCAGCTTCCCTGACATCTTTCAATCTATTGACAGCATCCCACAGCTCAGCCACCTGCTGCAGGACCTCCACCAGGGAGCACCGAGTACAGTCCTGCCCACTGTGCACCTTTCCCTCACAAGATCAGTGCAGGCACTCTCTACATTTCGAGCTCTGCACTGCAGCTTCCCCTCTCATCACCTCTGTCTGGGTGCCTATGCTGACCACTGCTGGGGCAGCCAGAGCAGAGCTCCCAGACTGGGCACTGGTCACAGGATGAGTGATCATGATCCTGCTCGCCTGCCCGCAAGAACTGCCACGCAAACTGCCTCGACACACCCCGATTGCTCATGTTCCCTGGGGCAGGTTTTTAACCACTCAGGCCTACTGCCGTCCCTCCTGGAGCCTCCCCCTGTGAGTCAGCTGCTCACGTCAGCTGAGCTGCAGGCTCCTGGGCAGGTCCTGTCAAGGACTTGAGGCTCCCTCGGTGGCTCTCGCCACTTTGAGTTGAGGCTCCTGGATGCTGAGCTTCCTCCCGCTCAGGGGTCGAAAGAGTCCTCTCTTGAGCTACTCACCTCGGTAATTGACCAGTTGAAGCAGTTTGGTATAAATCTGCAATTAAAACACTAGATAATTTTGACAAACTTAAATATTTGTTCTGTGAGATTAAATTCCTCTTAATTTAAAAAGGAACCCCTTTACGTTTGTGAAATGTAGAGTAACTAATGGCTTCAAGGATACTTAAACACATACAATATTGTTTAAAAAGAACTGCCTCATTACCCTATCCAAAGACTAGGGAGAAAACAACTCCACACATTTTAAATTATGAGAAGCTATTTTATTTTTTCCTAATAGGAAGTACTGATGTGTGTGAAGACCTTCATCAATCACAGAAAATTACGGGCCTGATCAGCAAGATACAGTCTTATCTCAAGACCTAATATTTTGATCTTGGTATAGAAACAGAAGTATACTGTATAATGTAATGCGTAACAAGAAGCAGGCAAAGTTGCCTTACGCTAGGTTCAACCTTGTCATCCGCAGCTGGAGCGTGACTGGGGTTCTAAAGAGTATCTGTGATTGACAGAGTTTGTGATCAGGGTTCTAAAGAGTATCTGTGATTGACAAGTATTTTGAGAAACTTCTCATTTATAGTTTTCTGGTATCTGTTTTTTTTTTTGGTCTCCTCTGTATCTCCGGAGTCACATCAGCCATCTCATTTTAAGAGGAAGGGAAAAACGTAAGTCAGTAGCTGGAATTTGGGTAATGCATCAAGTATTTACTGAGCAAGTCTATAATTTGTTGTACTCTAATGAAAAGCACTACTATGACCATTTAAATTTCATCTCCTCTTATCAAGTAATATTCCCTCAGAAAATATTACAGGAAATGGCAAAAAACATTGCTATTATGAGCTGCACATGCAGATCCTGGAAGAAACATTTTGACATTAAGTATAAAGGTTCTTGGAAAAAGACATGTAAGTCACAGGATTTCTATATCTAAAGCACAGAGTTTGAAAAATAGCACTTGAGAAAAAGTTACTTACTTTTTTTATAGTTTGCACACTTGTTTGTGTTTTATTAGATATCCAAAATGAAAATTCAGATATAGACTTGGATGAGAATCCAACTTTTTGAAATTTCCATGTTCATACAAAACTCAAAAATGCTACTGAATATTGAATTGACTACTGAATATTGACTACTGAATATTGAGAGAACAGCCAAAATTAAAAAGGTGTCCCTTTGCTTTTTCATTTCCCCAGTCAAAAGAGAGGAAATTCCTGAAACTGTCTGGTTAAAAATAATTTCCTACTTTAACTAATGTGGTCAATGTTGACACAGAGTGGTGAGTTCTTAAACAATAGATCAGCTTCATTCTGTGCCGTTTAAACTTGGCTTACACCGTAAGATAGGAGGGAAGGTTATTTTTTTGTTTTGTTTGGAGTTTTGATTGGTTGGTTGGTTTGGTGTGGTTTTGGTTTGTTTTTTCCCTTTCTCTAAACACAGACTCTTCATGTTGTCAGGACACAGTTTGTCTTTAAGACTTTGAGAAATATGTAACAGAGATTAATCCAAGGAATAACTGACAGTCTGCATATTAATAAATATGTCCTTTAAATAAGGAGAAAACTGCCTGGAAGAGGATTATGGCACTAGACTTCCTATATGGCAAAATCAGTCTGAATTAACCAAAAGATAGACTCTGATTCTGGCACTGAAATTCTATCACTAGGTATAAATATCCTGTCCATACTCATCTTATTTTCATTTGCCTTAGATAATCTTCAAATATTAGCCCAAGGAAATCCAATCTTTTCTTTATAATAATTTTGATGGGATGTCAGCACTTCATACTGACAATATCTAACACAAGTGTTATGTTTATATTTTCATTATTAGAGTGAAACGACATCAGCTTGTAAAAAATACAAGTACAAACTTATCTCAAATTGAACAAACAGTTGGCTTTATGGAATTTATGTTCACCTTCAGGAACAATAGAACAATCTAATGGAGTCATATTTTTTCTTAAGGGACGCATCAACTGCAGCAGCTTTGATTTGGTGTCAACATTTGGAGATATAATGAAGACTAATGCTGACTAAATGTCAAACAGAAAACATTTAGAAAAATGGGAAGTAATCAAAAAAAGGTCTTCCATTGCTCTGTGAGATACTTCTGAGTTTTACAGGTTCTCTTGTGGATCTTTATTGTTATCAGCATGCTGAGCAGATTGATCATATTGTATATGCCAAGTTTTGCTCTTAAATGCACATGTGGATGTCTCAATTACCCTAGAATATTTCAAACAATGACAAGGAGCTATGATTATGCAGCTGAATTGAATAGGTATAAGATACATTTTCAGAGTTCATATATATTTCTGTTTCTATTCTTATTCTCTTGTTTAATTATTTCTAGTTACTTTGTAGGAAACTTGCCAGATTTTACTGACCAGTCTAAGCATTTTAATAGTATGAGAACTTTTTTCTCAGAATAAAAATCTCGAGCTTTTTTTCTTTTTAATCAAAATAAATCTTGCATTAAAAGAAATCCAAAACAAAACAGCCTTACAAATGGATGGAAATGTTATAGAATTATGCAATAATAGAATATAATTGTAGTATGGTTTGGAATGGGACTTCTAAAGATCATCTAGTTATAACCCTCCTTAATATCTTATAGCAGTATCTGAATTTCTATTCTACACCAGCTATATCTATTGTATTTGGCTATGATATGTATTTCTATGCATTATTTTGTACCTTTTAAAATATAAAAATATTGAATTTCTACATTAATGTTATGTAGAATTGCTGGATTTCTAAGAATAAACACTGTACACTAAAAACTTATTAATTCTATCATTGTTTTCTTGTTAAAGTAGTTTGCTATAAAAATTAGATGGATACCTGTTCTACTTTAAACCCTTTCTGGAATCATATATATTTAAGGGTTATTTTCACATTGATCTTATTGGGAATTCAGTTTGTGGCAGAACTGTGCTGAAAATATGCTATAAAAGAAATATGCAGCAGTGCTCTGAGGTATAAATGACCATCTTTTAAAATGAATCTTTCAGAATTTATTGTTGTAACCCTGTTACTTGCTTAGCTGAGGTTTATAGTTTTTATTTCTGAGATGTCTGAACTTTTCATACAGAAAGGTGAAAGATAATGCTATGTGAAAACAAAACACTTCAAGGTGATAGAATGCAGAGCAGGACTTCTGCACTTAAATTAGTACCTAAGTATAAAATTTGTTCTTAGATATTCCACCAGTTATCCTGGCTTTTGGACCCACAGTAATACAGTTGTGAGTTTTTAAAATTTACTCTTTGCCTAGAGTTACATTTCTGTGTTTGTTTCAAACCATCACCATTGATACAGTTAAGTAGTTTGGTAGATCTTTTTTCTTACTTGAACACTAATGGGATGTACAAACCAGAGGCTGCTTTCATGAAAACTTTCCAGATTTTCAGTCTAATAAATTTTGACACCTTTTCTGATAAGAATGTTTCTGGTCTTTGGGCTAGTGAGAGTGAATAAAAGCACAGTTGTGGTGAGGAAGGTGTTTGTGAAGAGTTACTGCTGCTCAGTGACCATTATCTCAAAGTGACATTGCCTCAAAGTATAAGAGCATTTTCCCACCACCATCACTTCTCCTGGTCCGTGAATGAATGCTGAGCTATCTTTCAAACCTGGCTAACCTTCCGAAGTAAGACACCAGTGATTTTAAGATGGTGACTTTCAAACACCACTATCTAAGTGCTTTCTGTGAGCAACTAGAAGTTGCATAAAGGACATCTTGACTTTAGGCATCTTTCAGTTCTGTATGCCTGCAGATTTTTCCATTATTATACGTCCTTTCCTCTCTTCACGCTATGAGGAATGCCTTGATGAGGATCAGGTTACTCTTCATGTCCCTTTTCTTTACTAAATCTAGCAATTTGTTCTACTTAACAGGTATAACTTGAGCTCTAAATTGCTTACTTTTGTTGTATGTTTGGTCTACACTTCATTCTATGCTTCTATAGTTTCCTAGTGGTGTGAATTTGTCTAAAATGTAATCTTCTGTCAGTACATACAATATGAATATTGTCCCCAGAGATAGTCTGTCCTTTTCTCATTCTTAGAGTCTTCCTAGATCTCAGGACAAATGGTCTGACTTCAGAAAGAATAGGATTTCTTTTTTCTTTTTCTATTCAGGGGAAATTATTTTTAGATCTCCAAGGTAAATTCTTCTGCTTTGAACTTTCAGTGAATGTAATATATGAGAAGTATCAGAGGAAAAATTGACTTCATGGATCAAGATATATAACCTTTCCATTGGTTAAAACAGCTGAAAAAACATGCCATTAGCACCCACCATCTGATGTGCCAGCAATGATAGATATATGTTTCATATTTGTGACATTTGATATTTGTGTTGATTTTCTCAAATCATTATGAGATATATAATGACAGGAACTGAAAGATATTTTTATCAACTCCATCTTCAAACCCCCTCAACTATGGTTGTCTCAAAAACTGAAACAGGGAGGAAAAAAACCTAAATGACAAAACTAGGGAAGTTAGAAATAATTATTAGAGTAATTGGAGGTATATACGTCATGTCTACTCAGGTCAAAGGAAAAATGAGGGGTACTTCCGTGATTTGGCTTTTCAGTACTCTAATTAGTCTCCAAACACACATGAATTTCAGCATGAAATAAATAAAGCAAACAAAAAAAGTCACAGCAAAAAGCAAACATTCATAGCTTTACCAGCTGTCTTAATCACAAGAGTCTACTTTTCTTTCAGTATGTCTAACATTCACCTGAGGCATTGCAATAACAGTTCCTGGCTCCCTGTGATCCATTTCAGCTTTTGTATTACTTGTGTGCTGTAGGCAAGTTTAATAAAACAAGAATTTAGGGATTTCAATTAATTTTATTTTAAATAGTTAATTTTTTGGTTACAGATTAGGTCCGTTCCCTACTGTTCTATTAATAGTGTTCTAGTCTTTTTTTTAAATAAAGAACCAAAACCCTTTTGACTTACCCCAAAGTCTCAAAACAATCCCACATGGAGCAGAAGACTGTCTTAGATAAGAAAAAATTGCATAGGCTTTTTTGCCAATGTCACCTCAATTATATAGTCATCAGTGTTTTCACGGTAGGACATGGAAGCTGGGGATAGGTTTTCTTTCCCCAGGGTTCAGTTTTCAGCTATAGGGTTGACATGGATACTTCTAAAGTGATATACCCCAGTTTCCTATTGGAAGGTGAATAAAAAATTTGCTAATATGAAGAGTGACCTCAGTCATCCTCTCTGTGTAGTAAAAATGATTAATCCTCTGGAGTACAGAGAATATTTATTTTAATTCATAATTTCATTATCATGTACCTTAAAAAAAATACTCAAAAGTGAAAGTTCCACTCCACCATAAAAGCTGCAGTGTAGATTGTTGGCACCATATATTTCCAAATTATTTTAAAATGAATAGCACTCAGAATGTGAAAAAAAGAAAGGAAATAGTAGTGCAAGTCATTTTTCATCCGTTCCAAGTCTCAACAGAAAACTGACTTTCTCATTGTCCTCTGAATAGAACGCAGACACTCTGTAGGATATACTGGGTCTTCTGGGAAAGAAGGGGAAAGACTAATACCCTACAATAGCCAACAGTTCAATATGTGTAAAGCACTGAATTATTTTATTGTATTTCTAAGACTATCTGTAACGTTAGTTTTGAAAACATCATAGCAAATAATTCAGATCCTTCAGGTCACAAACACTGTAACCTTAGGAAAATTTCAGCAAAGCTACTTAGTATGTAGAATGGACTAAATTCTGTTACCTAAACAGAGACAAATTCATATTACCATATGTGATTCTTTCTATGATACTGTAAGATATAAAAAATACTTATTCTATCCTGGCAAATATAATAAAATAAACCAATAGCTTGTCTGTACCCATTAGACCAGACACTTGAAGGCTAATCAGAATGAATAAGTACTGAAACATTTTATAGAATCATAGAATGGTTGAGTTGGAAAGGACCTTTAAAGCTGCAAACCATGGGCAGGAACATATTCCACTAGATAAAGTTGCTCAAAGCTCGTCCTTATTGAAATCATATCCTCCAATCATATCCTGGGCCAAACCGTCAAGGGAGTTTGATTCTTTCCCTCCCTTCTACTCTTGTGAGACTACACCTGGAGTACTGCATCCCTCTCTGGGGTCCCAGGTTCAAGCAGTGTGAACTTTGTGATCGGGGGGGGTGGGGGGGAGGGGGGCGGGTGGACTAGGTGATCTTTGAAGGTCCCTTCCAACCAAACTGTTCTATGATTATATTCTGTGGGGAGGACCAAGACAAGAGTGGAGGAAAGTGAGAGGAGGAAGTAACACTAGGGAGGAATTGCTGTCCCCATCCTCCTGCACTCCTTGGAGGAGGAGGTAGAAGAGTCATTAGTGAAGTTGAGCCTGAGGAGAAGGGATATGCAGGTAAACTATTTTTAGTTTTGTCTTTGTTTCTCACTGTCCAACTCAGTTTGCAGTAAATTTTTTTTTTTTTTTTTTCCCTCAAGTAGTCTCTTTTGCCTTGATAGTTACTGGTAAATGATCTCCCTGTCTTTGTCCTGACCCACAACTTTTCCATCTTATTTCCCCCCCCCATCCTGTTGAGGAGGGGGAGTAAGATGTTGTTGGGTGTGTATTTGGCCCTCAGCTGAGTTAAACATACCACAATTAGATAGACTTGATACCTTTGGTGGTTTATGTGGGTTAGTTTCTTTTTTTCTTGTAAGATCTAACTTTATACCATTGTGTGGCCAATCATGAGTTTTTCCCTTATTGCATCTTAACGCCACAGAACAGAAAAAAAACACAGGAAATTTATATGAATGATAACTAGATCCCTGAAAGTCATGTTTATTCCTTTATATTTTACATGGGAGAAGGAAATGTTATGAAACATTAGTGCATAAATACCCACATGCATAACATCTCCAGAAATAGTTTCTATGTTAGACAACAAAGGAGCATAAATGCAGAAACATTGAAAAATATGGATCAATTAAGCAGATAAAAACATTTTGTGTATATTAAAAGGGAAAATAAATGAAAAATAAAGGAGAAATAAAGTTGAATCATGTAGGAATAATTTATCCTAATTAGGTCTTAATGCTAGTTCTACTGAAATCTGTATTAAAATAAAAAAAAAAAAGTCTTTGAATTAGATATAGTCAGAATGATACAGCTTCTTGTATGAGCTGAGATAATAGCATTATCATCTTGCCCTATGGAATCTGAATGTCATTAATTCCTAGTTTGAAACATAATTTAATAACGGTCACTTACCAAGGTAGAAAACAGGGGAGATAAGGAAAAACTCAGTGTAGCACATCTGCTTAGAATGAACTGATCTGACACAGTTATTAATTATCAAAAAAGCCTTAGGGTTGGAATAAAGCTGTCAACTCAAGAGCAAAATGCTTTCGCAAAGTTAGAGTCTTAAAAAAAATTTCAATATACTCGGAAACGTTCAATCAATTCTGCCAAATATCTTTTCAGAATCTGTGACAATATTAAGGTAGAAGACTAAAATGTGTTACCAAAGTCTTAATCACATGGAAAAAGATTTTTATCTGAGATCAGCTGAATTGGATTCAGATGAAATAACTTTGTATTAGATCTATGAAGGCAATGACCTAAAATATTGGCTAACATTTTAGCACTCATTAAAGAAATCAATTAATATAGGACTTGGACTTCAGTAGCTTTAGCACACACAGTAATCAGCTAAGCTACACCTATAGCATTTGTTGGAACAGATCACTCTTTTTTTCAAACAGCATGCATTGTTGTAGATAAAAGCAGTTTGTGGAACAGTGTAGGGATGCGGTATTTATAAATCATATCTGCACAAGCATGCACATAGTTCTGTGTAATTAATATAATTTTGTCTTGACATTTTGGCCTGGAAATATTCATCAAATTGGTTTGGATGATACCTGTGACATTATATTATGTTATATTAAAACATATTTCCCCAAATATATATGATATCATATAAAAAAAAAAATGTGATTTTGCTAATGGTACTTGCCCTTGAGAAATACTCTACCTTGGCCGATAATTGGATAGGAAAATACTTGGGAAGGTAGGTAGGTGGGTATGTAGGTAGGGGTCATGACATCAAGGTAAAACGTTTAACTGGAATAGGCCATACTGCTCAGTGAGTTTTAAGTCTTACTTTACCTTTATTATCAGTAATTGCCATACAGACCAAGAAAATAAGGGGAAGGAAAGAAATTTGTTTGCATAGTTGCTTTTACTTAGTAATCAACAGCATTTAATATCTGAGCACCTTAATGATTCTTAATAGGAAAGGTATATTGTAACAACAAACATTCCTTTACATATTCTTAAGTTCAGTTCTGTTTCACCTCTATGTCTATATTCAGCTGGGGACATTCTTGGACTCTGAGACCAAATTTTACAGCATAGGTCACATTTAGATACATGAACTCTGTTTACCCCTAAAACAATCAGATCATACCAAACTCTTGAGAATGGCTCTCAACATGTATTATCCTCTACACACCTTATCTGAGATGGATAGTGCCAGTTAGTCTGAGCCAAAACCATATATGAGGTCAGCCTACCAGTTAAGTGGTATGATAGCTTATGTACCAGTGCTTAACCTCATGATCTGGCACTATGGGATTTTCTTTGAGGGGGGTTTTGATGGTTTTTAAATGGGGTGTGTGATATCTAAGACTTATTGTACACTGTATAGTTACTGTATACTATATTTTAAACATTCTGCACAGATTAGGCAGCTTTGAAAAACTGTGATGTCACAGTTAATACATGTTTGGTAATCTCTCTAGATCTCACGTATTTAGATTTTTTTATGAAAGCTTGGACTGTGTAGATTCATAACAGCTGAGAGGTGGAAAACTATTAGGATGTACTTATTCACTGATTGTCTTGTCAAAAAGATATTGTTGATAACAAAACTGTTGGAGGCTTAAAAAAAAACTGAGCAAATTCATGGGGGGAAAAAATAAGTCAGAAAAGGCTATAGCATCTATTGTGTGAAAAGTACCTCAACTACAAACTGATGGAAACTATTTCTATGTACTTGCCTATTCTCATACTCTGTGCTACCGATCGGTTGCTGCAGAAAAGTCACAAGGCCAAACAAGTATTTTGGTAACCTCATATTGCAATTCTAATATTAATATTAATCTCCTGATTTTTTAAGCTATGCATCTTAATTTTTCATAAATTGCTTAAATTAACTTAGTTCAGATTTGACAATATTCTGCTGGTTGAAAAAATTTAACACTGCCTTGTTTTGTGTGATTATCCTTGCATTCGGGTTAAGAGCTTAGAACAAACCACCATTTTTTATTAATATAATTATAAACTATGAAATAAAATGTGGCAAACTTAAAGCTAAAATGAAAAAAAAAAATACTGACAATAATTGCTGAGGTATTTCAAAACACCAATTAAATTCACAGGACAATGGCATTTTCCAGACTGCCAAACAAATAAATGCCTTTGAGGACATGCAATAGTGTTGGGCTGGTTATTACCATTTGTTTGGTTTTTTTTTATTTTTCTGAAGTTCAAGTTTATTAAGTTTGCTTACTGAGGGTCTAAAGCTACTCTAAAATCGAGCGTGGTCACCATATCTGATAGGATGTATTTGTAAAGCTAACTTAATCATCTGGTCAACAAATTTGGGGGCAGCTCTTCTTTCATCAAGATCAGCTCACATAATTATTTTGCCAATTTGATTTCAGTAGAGGTGCTACAAGGAAGCCAATTAAAAACTCACTGCATTTATCATGTAGGCAGGCTGCAGTGTGGTAGTCTTCTCATTGTCTCTTGTGAACAAATTAGAAGTGATAATTCAAAACGTTTTTAATAATACTGACAGGGTGGTGATTTTTTGCCTGCTTCTAACCATATCAAAACCAGCAACAAAAAACCCGCACTACATAACTGCATGTTTATGACAGATAGGAATATTGGAAGTTCCTGCCTTCTCATTTTGTTTTTTTTTCCTGACAATTTCAAAAGGACTAAAACTGTATGAAAGGAAATACTAAAGGCAGAAGATAAAGAATGCTTACTTTCAAATTCATTTATGTTATTTTTAAAAAATAATAATCATGTCATCTTGTGTAACTGGCTTAATACCAGCAGAAAATATTTATCATTCTTCATCTTTTCTTTCCTCTTTTCTTTTTTTTTTTTCTTTTTCTAATTCTTACTTGGCTCCATATTCTATCTGTATTTTTGCTATTATAACATTTATAAAGTAGTTGTCCCTAAGGGCCAGGTAAATCAAACTTCTGTTAAGTGATTTTTTTTTTTTTTTTTACTTTAATGTCATAATATGTGACTCATGGGTTAAATTTATAATTTTAAATTCATAGTCTCCAGGAATATTATCTACATCCAGCTACTAAACTGCAAACCTCGACTCTTCATACTTTGTCCCATGCATTGAAAAAATAGAAGTCTGTGGAGGGGCAATAATGAGATATAATGTTTTTTTGATTCAACAAACTTCAGTCATAAAGTGAAACACCACTGAAGTTGCTCCTGCTGCAGTGGTGGTGCTTTCAAAGCTTTTCCCATTCACTCCTGGGCACATTGTCAATTCTTTTCTTCTTTTCTTAAGCTGTCAGAAAGTCATGCAAGTGTACAGTGGTTTATATCTACTATGAGGTAACAGGCAGCCGAAGCCCTTTGAACAGCAAGTTCCACAGTATTTATCACAATTAATTAAAGGAAAAGAACAAAGGGGAAACATGTGTAACCTTCATCAGGTTCAAACAGAGTAGGTTGATGTTTTAAAGATTTCCTTACTGTTCTGAAAACCAGATCACAGACAGTTCAGAAAGAAATAAGGCTCTTAATAACAAATGAGAGATTTTGAAGCTGTGTTTCATCTACTCCTCAAACCCAGTTCCCCTCCCCAATTTTTTCCTCATAAAGCTTAGCACTTATATAGCACTTTTCATCTTCAAAGTGCTTCACAACACATTAACTAATTAATCCTTTGAGCACCCCTAAGAGATGAGTAGAAAATGGTGTGATCTCTGGTAGCCTTGTGAAAGCCTTGAGCAAGGCAATGAATCCTACATCCAACTGGGATTATAGTCAAGGTCTCCTGAAGTCCATGGCACCCTGGACTTCTATTCTGTTGAAAACAAAGAAAATATAAAACTATTTGGACTAAGGAGCCACACTGAAAAGCGATAGGTGGCATTGAAGGACAAAGTTCACATTTAAAATATGGAAAAGACTTACTATTACTCCCTAAGCAGCACCTCTCATTCATCCTATAAAACTATAATAGGATCTTTAAATAACTGTAAGTATCCTGATTGAGAAATAAGAGTTCTAATTTCTGTCTAACCCCTGATGTTTACATTAGTTTAGTTTACAATAGCAAAGTTTAGTAAGTTTAGTTTACAATAGTAAACTTTAGTTTACTATTTAGTAAACTAAATTTTTTTACAATAGTAAAATAAACAGGACAAGGATGCAGGATTCAGCACTGGCATGTACTTCTCCGTAATGCTAAAATCTTTGTTCAGTGCTTGCTGGCACTTTTTTGCTAAGGCAAAATTACAATCTCACCACAAAATAAAAAAAATAAATATAATAAAACAAAAAAAAAAGCAGTTTTGTTGGCAGCAACACAGTTTGAATGCAACCATTGTGCTCTGAGAGGTAAGATTTTATAAGAACAAGTAATGCAAAACCCAGAGATTAAAGAATGAACCCTGATTCAATTCAGTTATTAAGATGGATGTAGTCACTGGCTGCAAAAGCACACTACCACCATAATAATAGCAGATATCCTGAAAGCCCTGTCTGATGCTGAGAATATTCTCAGTGTACTTCAAGAGGGTTGTTTATAAGAGGCTGTCATATCTGGAGGAGTGGCAATCTACCCTACAATAGCCTAAACCCACTTCATTTTGTAGTCATGCTTATCCCAACAAGGTCTTTTCTTATTTTACAGAAACATCAAGCGAAGGAAAGGAGATAAATGATTTCCCAGAATATTCAATAAACTGGTGATCACAGAGCACTTGTAAAATACCTGAGTTTTAAATAAATCTAGGTTTACAATTCCCAGTTCTGCCATGAGTGCTTCTCATGAAAAATACCATCCTTTTGCCTCTTTAAATAATTTTTGAAATGGTGAATATTGAACAGGTCTTGCAGAGCAAATATATAGAATTCTATTTTGCAAGGTCTTATTCTCAGCAGTGAATTTGAACAAAGGATATTCTTCTTGAAACATTATTTTTGAGATGCAGTCCCCAGATAATGGCAGGAACCCAGATTTCCCTCTGTGCTCAGTATTTTCTGACGGTTTTCTTTAGAAAGCTCTTATACAATGAGCTCACTATTCTGAAGAGCTGAGCTCCTCCCATGTACTGTCCAGGGAGATTTAGCTATCTGCTTTCAGGTTTTGAGTTCAGTGCTGAGGGATAAGCACCTAAAATGTATGTGCTGCCCAATAACCACTGCTCAGTCATCACACAACCTCCTCGGCATGCAGCTCCAACTAATGCTAATGTTCATCATGTTCCAGTTTGTTCAAGGGATTAGAAACTTCTAAGCAGGATGTTGTCTTAGACTGCTAAGACTATGAATACCCTTTGAAGTAAGACAAATTCAGAATGTGTTCGTACTCAGCTCTGTGAGTTTGTGTTTACACATGCAGTTTTTGCCCATTCTTTTCTCCTTTCTTTCTCTCAAGATATTGTCTTTATTCATTGGATATAAAATATAATTCACTTAATAATTTTACATGAACATAATTGCCTTAATTCCTACCAAAAAGGATACTGTTAAATTACACCACACCATATATCATCATAAAAAGAAACAAAACAAAACAAAACAACATTTGATGGTGAGGGTGATTAGACACTGACTAGGTTGTACAGAGAGGTTGTGGAAACTCTGTCTTTGGGGATACTCAAAACTCAGTTCAATACCATCCTGAGCAGCCTGCTCTAGCTGACTTCATTTCAGCAGTACTACACTATTTTCAGAGATGCCTTTCAACCTCAGCTATTCTGGGATTCTGCTTAGAGTTTAGAAGTCAAACTGGGACCTTCTGAAGAAAAAGAGAGCAAATGACTGCAGCAGATTCTATCACAAAACTTAGTTCTAAGTTTTGGTATTGTTTTGGGTATTTTATATATTTGGTTCTGACAAAGTATGTCTGCTTTCAAATAAGACAAACTATTGACTGTAGTCAATAAAGTATGTAGCAACTCTTCACTGAGTGTAACAGAAATTTAGACAAGTAGCGCACATGTAGAAAAATAAATTGCAGCCAGAAGACTCAGATACCTAAATCTAGAGTTGAAGTATTGAATTAACCTTCTTTCCTGGTACTAGATTAACTACTGTCACTGCATAGGAGTGTAAGCACCTCTTTTAGAGCTAACAGGATTTTATTGTAATTATTTTTACTGTGCCTCCAGATTAAAGATATCTACTCTGTACCCTATCAATCTGCAGGAGTAAGAAACCAAACTTAATTCACAGTAAAAAGTGTAGAACATTGACCTTCTTCAAGAATCAAACTGGTTTAATTAAATATAAGATATATTTTAAAATTCAGTTGCTATGAGTTTTTAAGGCTAGTTAATCTTTTTACAGAAGGAAAAGACAAAAGCTTAAGTGCTCAACAGATCAACAATGTTTTTTATGTTGATTTCTCAAAATACAAAACTAAAATATAAATTTTCCCCGGCTCTGTGGTAGACTGCTTAAATCAAATGAAATTACAGTAGAAAACTTTAGATGCTGAGAAACTGAGATGTAATATACATAAATAAATTTTTGGATGAGGTTTTCTGATCAATTTTGTTTTTTCTGTTCATTTCTACCCAGGTTTGTTAAAATTTATGGACTTATTTATATACTGAACAGCACAGCAAGAGGATTACCAGGTGGTGTTCTCATTCTGATTAAACAGCACATTCTTCTGTGTTTAAATAAGGCTCTTTAACAATTTTTTCTCTTTTTTCTCTGAGAAAAGAAAGCTAGTGAAATACCTGTGAGGTCAGCTTTGTTTATTTGTTTTTAAAAATATATTTAATTGTAATAGCCACTGCATTTTAAAATAACTGAGGGCTGGAACACCTCTCCTATGAAGACAGGCTGAGAGAACTGGGCTTGTTCAGCCTGAAGAGAAGGCTCAGGGAACATCTTATAGCAGTCTTCCAAGACTAAAGGGGGCCTACAAGAAATCTGGAGAGGGACTTTTACAAGGGCCTGTAGTGCAGGACAAGGAGGAATGCTCGTAAACCTAAAGAGGGTAGATTAAGCTGAAATATTATGACAAAATTGTATACTGTGAGGGTGGTGAGGCACTGGCACAGGTTGCCCAGAGAAGCTGCAGATGCCCCATCCCTGGAAGCACTCAAGGCCGGGTTAGATAGGACTTTGAGAAACTTGGAAGGTATTCCTGGCTGTCGCGGTGGGGTTGGAACCAGTTCCCTTCCAATTCTAATCATTCTATGATTCTTTGATTCTATGAACTTAGATAACATTTTGGGGGTTTTAATGGAGCAATCGTCCAGCTCAGTATCCAGAAAGATTATATACCAAAACTGAACTAGAATCAGAAATATAAAACTAAACTGCAGTGCAGATTTTAACAGAAGATTTTTATCTTTTGTTTAAAATAGATTCAGGGCAACATCAAATATGAAAGAGGTTCATATGCGAGTTTCAAAACCCAGTAGTTTAAATTTTGGCTAGTTAATTTTGTTTGCATTTGTATGGACTCTCCTATTTTATTTATTTTTTTTTCTCTCTGCTGTACATATATTTTGTTTAAATATAAGGAATAGATCTTACTGGAATGTCAAAATAAAACAGGCAAAAAAAACCCCAAACCAACAAAAGTCATTTAGTTCTCCATAATGAAATACTATCTTTACCACAAAATTCTGCCTCTTCCTTTTTTATTTCTTTTTGCTTCAGCTGGTGTTTTGAAACACTGAATTAGAGATGCAAATTTAATAGACAGATGCCCTTTGGTTTAAACACCAAGTTAGTCTATGAGGTACTCAGTTTCTGAATAATAAGACTGCAAAAGTATAAAAGCTTCTATATAACTGAAATTCCCTTCCATCCTCTGGATACAAATCTAATGGTCTAGGTTCTGACAGGAAGGATGATATTTTTAGTGTTTATGGCAAATTAATTCACTAGAGGAAGGTGAATGACAGTGTATTGCCAGCGGTCATGACTTCCTACTCGGGGCTGCCATTTAACATCTTGTTTTGTTTCTTAATAAAAAGAAAACTTTTTCTCAGTTTGTGATTATATTCTCTCCAGGGAAACATACTCAGCCTTTTTGTCTGTTTAATAAAGAAAATAAGAAAATTATCATTAACTACGCACAATTCCCTCCTATGAACTAAATAAAGATAATTGCCAGACAATTGTTTATTCCTAGTCTGCAGTTTTTTGAACTCTCCCTGTTTCTATGTTCATTGTGTGCATATGTGCACATCTCCACATACACATGGGTGTGTATACACAACACACATATACCTATACCCTTTATACTCCCAGACATACATATACGTTTTTAAGGAAACAGATTTTTTTTTCACTCCTGATGTCACATGAAATATTTGCAGTACAATTTGAATCTACAATACAGATAATGACATTCTGAGAAACTAATCACAAATGAACATTGATAATTTGTAAAGGGAAAATTATTGACCACCTATCTTCTATTCCTTCTTAAGTGTGTATCTGTTCTTGTTCTCTGTTTACATTTATAGGGGTAAAATGACTTATGATAGACCAAATACTGCCTTCCCAGATAAGTATGAAGTCAAAGAAAAGTAATGATGTGGTGAGGCACTGAAATATGAATTCAAATTCTCCTTAGTATTAAGAATAGCTACTTTTTAACATTGGGTACTTTTAATAAAATAGCTGCCTTGTCTGGAACCATGCCTGCCTCACTGCCCTCCCCTGCTGCTATCTCATCAAAAGAGGAATCTGTAAGAAAGCAAAAGAAGGAAAATATAAGAATATATGGGATTCCTTGGTCTTCTGTGATCAACTAATTCAGTTAGTGCTATCAATTAGTCTATGAAATTAAAGACTGGAGGTCTGGCCAGATAATGAGCATTTTCCTCTTAGAATTCATTTACATGCACCCAAAGGAAGTTGACATGGGGAAAATCAATCCAGACTTGGGGATAGTCCTGGTTCAGCTGGAAGGTAAGGCTAGGTGATCTCTAGACAAAATTTCTACGACTGTATGAATCCAGGTTTACTTCTCTTCCACCCATAAATAACTTCATTAACTAAAGCAGGCTAAGAGAACTCATCCTAAAATAGACTGCGCAAGGTTATTACTGTGTTGGGATAGCAGTTTTGAGTTCAGCCTTCATTACCTTTAACAATTATACATTTATAAATACATTTATTTTACATTTCTATTCCCAGAAGTTCTACCAAAACCATCAAACCTTTTCCTGAAAAACAACCAATATCTACATATAAAGTTCTTCTTTCATTTTCTCCTCTAATATTTTTTTTGATTTGCATTTGGAAATGCACTGAGATTCCAAACAACCTGTGGTGTACTATAGGACTTACTTTGCTATGTCTGTATGAGCATACACCATGGAGATAGTATTCAGATTATTAGAAAAGCACAATTTGAACTGTGCTTTTAGAAGGGCAAGTACAGCAACACTCTTTATTCAGTGTGCACAGTATTGTGACATTTTAGATAGACTGCTTGACTTGTGTTTTTTTCAAGTACTGCACATTTAATGTTCCTTAACTAATACTTTTTCTGCAACATAATGCCTGTTGTTGCCTATAAAGACTGCAAATTCTTGCATTCATTTTCTTTTACTTCACTGTAATATCAGAAACAATAAACACAATCTTTTGAGATTTTAAAGACCACTGGTTCAGGGCAGTAGGATTTGAGGATGATTACAAATCAGAAGTCTGGGGCTGTGAATGCTAATCCCACATTGCTATTCAGATATTCTGTAGAATGTCCAATTGTTCTTAGTAGGTATGAGTGTACATATCTCCTGTGCAGTGTGCTAGATAGTGTGAATTCTGTCAAGGAGATATACTTGGGTACTTCAAGTTTATTATTGTATAATTAAATACACCCTTCTGTTTTTTTTTTAATAGTCATACCACTTTCTACTTAGAAAGCTGAGAAATGCTCTGAATAAAGATTTAAAATTTGGGGTGTTTAAAATTCTATAACAAATATTCTAAAGCCAGTTCTTTTGAAAGTGTCTAATGCTATTACACTCAGCACGTATAAACCAGTCATCCAATGTAGTTGTTATGAATTACACCAGCTAAGATTTTTTTCCCTATATTTTCAAATTGGTATACAAACAAACTAAACACACACTTGCTAGGAAAGTAAGCTGCAATATCTGTGTTCTCAGATACACACTGAGCAGAGCTTCCAGACTGAAGCCCAGACTGCAAGACATACTGCTGAGTCCTGCCTATCACTTCTTCACATATCAAGTTCACACAGACTAGCAGAGGGATTTTTTCTGCTCTGTGAATTTCTGTAGCAGACAGCCTGTCAGAGTGTTTGTATCTGAAACAGACAAAAATGTGAAACAAAGAAATGGAGAAGCTATGGCAATCTATTTTGGCAGTGATGTCCTGATGTCACGGTTTAAACCCAGCCTGTAACTCAGCACCACACAGCTGCCTTCTCACCCTCCTCTTTCTCCCTCCCCCAGTGGGATGAGGAGAAGACTCAAAAGAATGTAAAACCCACAAGATAAGAATAGTTTTAATAACTGAAGTACAATTAATAATATTGTACCTGAAGTACTGAAGTATTGTAACTGAAGTACTATTAATAATATTAATAGTAGTAATAAAAATAATAATTATAATTATAATTATAATGATGGAATGACTAGGAAAGATACATAAAACTAAAAGTGGAAAGCTAAAAACTAAAAATATACTAAAAAACTAAATAAATACAATGTCCTGAACCCAGGACAGATGTCCAGTACATTTGCTCACCACTTGCCAACTGATACCCAGCCTGACCCAAGCAGTGATCTGGGCCTTCCACGTAACACCCTCCTGTTCATATACTGGGCATGACATTGTTGTGGTATGGAATACCCCTTTGGTTGGTTTGGGTCAGGTGTGCTGTCTGTGCTTCCTCCCAGCTTCCTGTGCCCCTCCCTCACTGGCAGAGCATAAAAGACTGAAAAGTCCTTGGTCACAGTAAGTGCAACTGAGCAACAGCTAAAACATTAGTGTGCTGTCAGCATTATTCTCAGACTAAAGCCAAAACACAGCACTGCACTAGCTACTAGGAAGAAAATTTACTCTATCCCAGCCAAAACCAGGTCATCCAACCAAACACAACAGACCCCCCCACCCCCATGGTTTTGTTCTATGCATCTTGATCAAGTGACCCCATTCAATCTGACTCTGTCTCATGACCAGTATCATTAGATGTGCTTGCCATCACTGTCAATCTGTCACTCAAGAAACAGACACCTGAGAAGCCTCTTAAAGACATATGAAAAAAAAAATAATCCAGATGTTAAAAAAAATCCTACTTTTTTTTTCCTGTCTTAAATGCTTACCTCTGATGACCAAAATATTAGTTCCTCCTCTGTCACCGATTCCTTTTAATACATGATGCCGCAGGTTTAGTGTATTGAACATTTTTGAAGCCCAAGTGTAGTTAAAGAAAAATCTTTTTAAATGCAAGCCTGAGGGTCCTGCTCAAGGGTATACAGTAACTAGTACCCTGGAGATTGTAAATTTACCTATCAGACACTTGCACATAACTCCCTGCAATTACCTTTAATAATCTATTGCTAAATTAAACAACTGTGACAAACAGCAGATTTCACAAATATGCAAACACAGTTGTTTCAGTTTGGCAAAAGAGAAGAGAGGCAACCATAAAAAGCATATATATCCGCAAAGTGAATTGATGTCATAGTCCTTGCCTTTGCTGTTGTATCTCTAAAATAGAAAAATCTATTGCAGAAGAGCAGAAGCTGACCCTAGTGGAAGAAAACCTGTCAGTGGATGAGAAACATGACATGAGAAAGAAGTGCTTCCTTGCAGTCCAGAAAGCCAACCGTATCCTGGGCTGCATCAAAAGGAGGGTGACCAGCAGATTGAAGGAGGTGATCCTGCCCCTCTACTCTGCTCTCTTGAGACCTCACTTGGAGTATTGTGTGCAGTTCTGGTGTCCTTAACATGAAAAGGACATGGAACTTAACATGAAAAGGAACAAGTCCAGAGGAGGGCCACGAGGATGATCAGGGGACTGGAGCACCTCCCATATGAAGACAGGCTGAGAAAGTTGGGTTTGTTCAGCTTGGAAAAGTTCAGGTTAGATATAAGAAAGAAGTTCTTTACAAGTGTGGTGAGGCACTGGAATGGGTTACCCAAGGAAGTTGTCCGTTTCTGGCAGTGTTCAAGGCCAGGTTGGACAGAGCCTTGGGTAACATGGTTTAGTGGGAGGTGTCCCTGCCCATGGCAGGGGGGTTGGAACTTGATTATCTTAAGGTCTTTTCCAACCCTAAATATTCTCTGATTCTATGCTTCTATTCTAAAAACCATTGGGACAATGACAGTCATTATAACTCTGGCCAAGGTGTCTGTGCCTGAAACTATTTGCTACTGCTGGTTTTGTGTTTTGGTTTTGTGGTGTTTGCAGATTTATTTTCTATTTTAATCACAGCAAGAAGAAAATGCAAAGTAGAAACTGTATCTGCAGACACCAAGCTTGGTAATGCCTGTTCTATTCTCCTCCATATTAGTCTTCAGATAGAAGTTCTAAATAAACAGGAGCAGCTTTGTCAATACTGGGAAAGGGCTAATAGACAGTAGAAACATTTCCTTGATCTCTGCCAGTCACATCTTCTTTACAAACCACAAAATTTTAAATAAAATATTAAGTCATGTAAAATTGATTCCTGATGACCTGTTCAAATCTTGCACAAAGTCTTCTTTCAGTGCAAACCTGACTGTTTTGAACAGTCCTTGGACAAGGAATAACCCATGTGGCCCACTTCTGCAACCCTAACTGGATGTGGCCAGGGGTGTTTGCAAACGATTAAGAGATTTATCTTTTCTGGGGGGGTAAGGGGAATGGGAGAACAGGGGGAAGCAATCAACAAACAAAAAACCATTACTTATTCAAGTCCATTTTTCAGTTTCTGATAGCATAAAATGTAGTTAATAATCCAGCTGTTAGAAAGCTCCCTTGATATCTTTGGTGCTTTGGAGGAATAACTTATTCTGCTTGATTATCTCAGGGACTTAAGCCCATTCTTTTGATGTAATCGATGCCTTGGGGTAGGTGTCCTTTGAAGCTGTTCCATTTTGCTAAAGCAATTAAGATTTAATAAAGTATAAAATATCAGCAGGTTTTATAACATAAATTATTGGGAAACCTTGATAAAAGATACAACTACATTCACCTTCAGTGAAGCCACAGTGTACACATACTTGTGGTATAATCCATTTACTCCTACAGGGGTTAAAACATTCAAGCTGGAAAACAGTTCAGACCATACAGGCTCCAGGTTAGGGTTTGACTCAGTTGCCCTAACTGACTAGTGGCATTAGTCAAACACATAGGCCTATGCGCCTGTTTTGTTTGGTACAGAAACAAGAACAGAAACAAAAAGGAATAGAAAAAAAATGTGATAAAACAGCTGATTGTCAGTGAAAGCCTTTAATCATTTGGAACAGTACATCTGTTTCAGGTAAGAAGCATAGTTTAAGGCAATTGAATTGAGCCCTTCCTTCATAAGCAAGCACCTACATTAGACACTTCTAAATTTAAACATTTACAGTCTGCTGATAAATCTTAGACTTTATGCTGCATAGAAAATGTTATCTACTGTTGTATGGAAGGCAAAATATTTAATACAAAAAAAGGTTCCCATTTTGTATATTATTAATCATAGGGAGGTTTTAAATTATTTTTCTTATGAAACAAGAAATAAATGAAAAGGCAGATTTTTAACATTAGGATGTAGTCTAAATGAAAATCAGCTGTTGAAACAGGATAAATGAACAGTTTCCTTTTGAACAGTTGGCAATCAGAGAGGAAAAAATACAAATTTATGGAAGATAGGAAATAATTACAGATCATTGGAAGTAAAACTCAGAAATTAATATAGAGGCAACTTTAACTTGTTAAAAAGAAGTGTCATGTTTTTCAAAAACAAGTGTCACTAAACATCATCCTCAGAAAACTATCAGTTTGAATACTAAAAAACATGGGGAAAGAATCTGGTGACTGAGTCAGGATTTCAAGTTTATATTGATTTGTATAAACATTTCAAGAAGTCACAATGCAAAATCAAGAGATGATTCAAACAGAAAAAAAATGCTAAATAGGGTATATATTATAAAACAGTCTCTTGAAATTTCCATATTTTGCACTCATGGATGCCCTATTAATTTCTTAAAAATGGAATATTGGAGAGACTTAAAAACATTTCTGATTAACTGAAAATAGAGAATGAGAGACGCAAAGGATGGAGAAAGCCGATTACTCAACAGAGCAAAACCTTTCCAATTTTCTACTCAAGTTTGGGGCCACAAAGCGCTCTTGGATTAATATTCCATAGATAAAGACATTTTGGGGAGGAGGGAAAGTGTCATTCATTTATCCTAAACTAGTCCTTTTGGCAGACTTTATATTAGATACTGCACTGCTGAGCATTCAAATCAGGATATTCTACCATAATATATGCTGGAGAATCACAGTCCAGCTCAAACTGACATAACCAGTCCAGTGAAAGCTTGAGGGTTCTTTTTTACTCTTTAATAAAAATGTAGTTTAGCTCTTCTAAAAGCAAAAAAGCACATTGTTTCCTGTTACAGTAGGTTTATATTATACATGGACAAAGGGGTAAGAAACAAAATAACACTGCTGTCATAAGAATGCAGCTAAATTGAATTATGTTAAAACATCAGAAATTTCTTTAAACATTGTATCTCTGTTTTTTTTTCTGTGTAGAAGATCAATGCCAACAATCACATAAACAACCCAACAAGGTTCAGATTAACAGTAGTGGTCTAACATAGGCTTATGTTAGAAAAACGTAAGCATAAAACATGTTTTCTGCATCTGACTTGCTTTATCTTTTAAAAAGATACTTTAAAAGATACTAGAAGACTTTATCCACCAAGTACGTAGAGCTAACAGAAGCTTTTAAATGAGAATGGAGGCATACAAAATATTTAGCAGTATGTATTTTTCTTTGTTATATTCTTGGACATTTCTTGGTCACATTTTCTTTTCTTTTTCCATAATCCAATACATCAAAAAAATTCCCAATGAATTTTTTAGTTTAATATTATAACTACATTATTTCTTGCTGTTACTTGTACATTGTCAAGAAGAATTATTTCTTCATTGCAGCAAACACATTTGCTGCATGTTATTGATATAACATTACAATGTGATGGGTAATTTCAGTGAATAAAAGTATTCATCCCCTACCTTTGGAACACAGTAAAGGAGAATGCTGTCTGGTTTTGCTGAGATTACGTTCCAGATCCCCAGGGTAGTTAAAAAAAAAAAAAAAAAAGAGGTTTTGTTCATTCATTTTAAGATATTTATAAAATAATTAAGTCGGGAATCCCATTTTAACCTGAGTTATCTGAGGAATCCAGAACACCCTAAATGGCCATACTTCCCTGGCCTAGCTTGAAGGGTAGGTGGAGTGAAAAAACTGCGTGGCAATTGTTTAGATTCCCCTCATCCATTATGTATGGGTATATCAAGGACACTGTGGTATTATCCATACTTGCGATCATACCTGTCATAGATCGGTGTAACAGCCAGCTGAGATGTGATGACGGTGGCACTTTATTAGAGTAATCTATCAACTTCTCTGTTTTAATAGATCCTTCTTTCTTCTAGCCTGGAATTGAGGAAATTGAATTAAAAAAAATAATGCTTTGTTGTCATAACCAACCAAATAAGATAACATTCTTTCATTTTGCTGTCTATAAAAAAAATTAAATCTTCCTTATCATATTTTAGCACTTCCATTCAGTACTTTAAAATGGCAAACAAGACCCAGGCTACATTAAAAATATTTTTTAGTTTTTATATTTTGAAAATATTCTTAATTTACAATTTCCAGCAATACCTTTTCTGGGACTATATTGGTGTCAGATCCTAAAAACCTGCAATTTTATCAGGATCTATTATCCTATTAGTACTAGCAATGCTTGATGAGGCTGTGTGAGAATTATCATATTCTCAAGGCTCAGTGGTTTCATGGAACTAAGAATGATAATGGGATTGATGGGAACCTTCTACTCATGATGGAATGTTTCTTTGCATTATTTAAATTTTGATTTACTCCTACATAATTATGCATTTCACAGTCAAGATGAATCAATGCATTAAGCAGGTAAATGTCAGGCTGTAATTGGAAAATACGTTTCCTAGCAAAATAGACAGGCTCTTAATTTTAAATTACACAGAATATTCCACAAGAACCATCTTTGACATTAGAATGCTGCACTATATTCCATTAATCTGAACATAAAATTATCCTCAAATACTTTCTATCCACAATACACCCTGCATGAGGAATAGAATATGGAATTTATAAACCTATAGGAATGCGTAAGGGTCACACATAAATGTAAATCCCTCGGCGTGGGGAGAAAGATGCGCCTGTTTTGTTTGGTACAGAAACAAGAACAGAAACAAAAAGGAATAGAAAAAAAATGTGATAAAATTAAAATATAGCCTCAAATAGAATTGAAAATTGGAAAATGTTTGTTTTTTGTTGGTTTTGTTTGTTTGTTTGTTTGTCCTATGTTGGACAAATTCAAGGAAGACCTTCCTTCCAGGTTGTGCAAATAGGCAGGAATTTCATCCTTTCAGGATGTATAGATAGACAGTGAATCTTTATCAAATTAATTACTTACATTCCTGATAAAACGAGCTCATGATGCAAAATTTATAGATAAAGACTGGATCTTTTCCAAACCATCCTTTCTTTCGAACCATGTTCTTTGTTTAGAATCCCACGTTACTTGTCACAGTTTGAAGTTCTATTGACTTAAGCGTATCTTAAAGTTAACTCTCTAAATTCAGGGCCATTGCATCCCCTTGCTCTGTAGTAGGAAGAGTAATGGGATTTGCTTCTGCAACTTTCTGCATTCTTGTGGTGCTGTTGTCACATATTTTGCTTAACCTCTTGATTATTAATAAACTGGGTTTATGTTGAACTGACAGTCTTCCACCTCCAGAAGCTAATGGAATGAGAGAGTTCTAGCTTCCTTTAATAATATCTTCTGCAAAACCTGAAAATGTAATGCTCTGGATATTCTATTACTTTATTTCCCATATTTTTCTAAAATAAAGTGGGGGCAGGTGAAGAAACGATAGGTGCTTAGAGGAAAACAGGAAAGGGGTATTAGTCTCTTTATGGGGGTCTGTCCTTGCATTCAAAAAATGATGAGTGGATTATTTTACTTAAAATTTCTGATACTGTTTAATGGTTTGAGATACTGAGTTCTAATTATTGCATCTTAATTATATTTTTACTGCATGACTGTCAGTTTCACTTTTTTTGTGTTAAGGATCCATAGATGTGTACTAGTGGCTCTTTTGTGAATGGAAACCTTGTCTTCAACATTTACAGTATGAACTGGTCACTTAAATGACATTATATTGCAAAGTCATGATTGCCTTTTTTACCTTCCTCTCTCTGGAGTGTTATTTTTCAGACTTTATCATAACTTTAATAGGAAATTCTATGCAATATTTTACTTTCTTCTCTTCAATATTAGGCAAGATGTGAGATAAGCTAAAATGTTAGAACATGGTTTTTTTTCAGAAAACATTTTATAGATCCAGGTTATACAGAAAGATACAGTTCTGATGCAATGATTGTTCCTAAGAGAAAATTAAAAAGAAAAGGTTTCATTAGAGCTGTGGCCTTTTCCAAGACAGATGCAAGGCAGGTGGTGGCAATACTGATTAAGTCAGTCTTGCTTGTAGGCTCCTGGTGACTTGTAGGGAGAAAAAGAATCTAGGGAATTATTTTGTTCCCTGAACAAAATGTTTAATGCCATTTCAAATGCCATGGGGTATCTAAGTCATCTGCCCAGGTGTGAGATGTGTGTGTGTTTACATAAGCAGCTTTCAGATCAACCCTAGCTGCATAATAAGTCAATATTTTAGTAAATATTCTTGCCTTTGACAGGAACCAATTCTCCTACATGATAGAAAACCATACAGGTTAAAAGTCCTTCTTTTGTTGGTCCATTAGTACACTTTTTGTAATGGAATTTTGAAGTATGATTTAGGATTTTTTTTTTTTTGACCACTTTGTTTTAACTAGGAAAAATCCTTCAATGCTTGCTTACATTGTAGTATCTGAGAGACAGTAAGTCTGCTTCAAATTCTGTGCTTATTTGCAAGACAGAAATAAAAACTTTCTTCTTCCATGGACATTATACATTGTTGCCAATAAAATGCGTAATATATTAAATTTAACACAGAAAGTATATAAACCCGGAAATGTATCTTTAGAATACATTTTTTAAATTATAAAAGTCACCTCTAGCATTGTTTCACACTTCAAATGCAATCACACAGCAGTCTGTACTTACTAAGTTGTCTCTACTACAGCACACAGTCAGTTTAATGGTTGGTAATTCGAAGTAACTTTCATAAGGTTAGGTCATAATTTGAGTGAGTTAATCTGAGTTCAATGATGAATGAACATGCTGTGTTAACTGGTAAGAGCATGGGAAAATCAGAGCTAATAGACATTATTTTAACAAATTGCCATTTGAAATCACCTTCCTGAGGGTCTTTAAGCAGGATTTCATCAATTACATGCTTACAGCTCACATTAGTGATACACATTAAAAAATTTCCCACATGAATAATTTAGAAAAAAAAAATTGACTATCAAACCCCTGAGTGAGTTAGCTCTTGTCTATTTAAGCAAAGTTTTACTTAAATGATGCATCACATGCAATATTTCAAAACATTCCTTCTGAGATTTTAAAGACAAGATACAGAGAAAAAAAGTCCTTGCAATGGTTTTGTATTCTTTCAAGTGTCTTGTAGTTTTCCTGTTGTTTAGCACCTTGAGATCTTTGCTAGTTTTGTTATTTATTTCTCAGAACTTTAAAAAACTTACTTTCCAGTAGCACTTCCTTTCTTTGACATTTTCTGCTAAATAAATGGAGGCACAATATCTTTGTTAAATCATTAGCATAAGAATGAAAAATGGTAATAATTTTTGCCAAATAGAAATAATGTCATTTAAAAAAAAAACAGAACACTTGCTTTTGCTTTAATAGCAGCAAATTTCAAAAGCTACCTTTAAGAGAGTGGAATAAGTCTTACACCAGGTGAAGACAGCTTTTTCCATTTTTCTTTAAAGCAGCAACATCAAAATGGTTGTTTCTCCACTTTTCGGGGGGGGGGGGGGGTGGGAGAAAAATACCTAGGACAAGTAACAAATAACAAAACTGAAAGATTTTTACCAGTTTCTTAGTGCAGATTGCATTTAGGAAAATGAAGTTCATCTTCCTAGTGTTACTGAGCCAGGAGGGAAACCTGGATCCATCATAGCCAGCAGTTTCTCATTTCCCTCGGCCACTCTTTTTATCCTGATGTGGATCCCTGTTTGAAACAGCAACCTATTAGAGCTTGTTTCAGGAATCTCTTTCAGAAAGAAATTGAATCTATAACCCTGCATTTCAGGCAGTTACAAAACTATGGAACTATGTTTAATATGGGGAGTGTTTGCTTTAGATACGGTCAGGGAGAGAGGGAAAAAAAAAAAATTCAGGCTAAGAAGAATGTTCAAACTGCACTCAGACATGGTGACATCAAACCTTTCAGGCCCTTCATAGCTTCCAGGGTGATATCCAAAATAGCAACAACACTTAGTCCAGGATTAATTTCCAATCAAGCCACAAGAGTTAGGAGCTAAGGGAAAGAAGCACACAAGGGAAGAATCACTGCCAGAATGCCATCATGCAGTGATTGATATTGAAGGTGGGATAAAGCATCCTCTGGAGGGGTCTCTCTATTCACTACTGACAAAGGGAGCCTGTCACCAGTGTAGTTCTCACTTCTCTGCCTTACTGGATTCTTAAAGATACAGTCCGGATAGATTTCACCTAAAATGCTATGTAGAAGTACACTGGATTTGGAAATTAGAATCTTTGACCTAGAGGAACAATGGGTGAGAAGAAAACTAGATTTAACACACTGGTTATGTGGTTTTATTTGGAATGGGGAACCCTAATTTTCTGATATCTGCATTTTTTGTAGTTCAAATCTTCTGTATTGAAGTGAATTATATGTATGAACCCCTCTACATTATTAAAATTCTAATAATTTTATATATTACCCAAAATAGAAGCACTGGGCACCTACCTGGTACTAACCTGGATGGCAAAGAATTTTAGCTACATAAATAATAGATGTTTGTCCTTGCATAAAGATCAGTGATTCTTGGGCTTCAGGTTTTGGAATGAAGGTTAGTCACTATACAGCCTTCTATATTAAGTCTTGATTAACACTTACTCAAATGTGGGGGTTTTTGAGATTCATTATAATTTAAACTAGGAAAAAACATTGACTATTCTATTTGTATTATCATTATATGATTATATGCATATTATATAAATTATTTTTCCCCCAAAATAAAGTAATTTAAAAAAGAAATATAAATTGCACAGATTTTTGTAAGCAAACCTCTTCTGTCTCAGTAAGGCAGATCTCTTTCTCCACAGTTACCATCAATCCTCCAAATTAGCAGCTTGCAAAATGGCAGCAAAACATATGCCTTTCTGTGTGTCTTTAGGAAAAAAAAACCTTTCTTTTTCTGTGCATTAATTTACAGTGTTGGCTACATACTGTTCCTTGTTCCTAATCTCCTTATCTTATTATTCTTTCTGGAGGCCCTATTGTCTTCCTCCCTCTCTTTCGCTCATCTCCTCTCACAATGAAATCCAGAAACTTGTTACACCAGTGCATGCTCAGCTGGCGTCAGGGAAAGCATAATCGCTTTCCTTTCTGAGACTTTTATCTGACTAAGCATACAGTAGCTAAGAAACTGCAAGTAGCTGCTTTCTGTTCTATTGTCCATCCATACCTCACAAAATACATACTATAAAAGTACTACTTAAAATTACTGTACCAGAATGAGCGTTAAAATAATTATGTTGGTCCTAGATATATTACCATTTACATTTTCATCCCAGAAGAACCCTTCATTGACTGACAATTGTTTGTATTAACTCTTTCTTTTTTTTTTGTTTTTCTTTATCCTTCCCTTCCCCCCCCCTCCCCCCCCCCCCTTTGTTATGGAAGTCAACACAAAAAGCTGTTGTTAGCAACAGTATGTCTGACCTCTTCACTTGATATATGGACAGGTTAATATCTGCCAGGCAGTATTCACTGAAGTTGTATCTTCAGGTAATGAACTTTATGGCTAATTAAACGTTTAAATAATATTAAGAACATGCAGTTTAAATCACACACACACACAAAAATACAAAAGTAGACAGCTACAGTCCTGTTGATTTAAAATTTTACCCCTAGGAGTCTTTAAGTGGAACATGGTGTTGGGGATGAAATGGGGGGTTTAAGGGTATGTGTGTGGTTAAAGGTATATTTTAATTTAAGTTTTATCTTTTTATACTACTGATAGTGTGTATTCTGTGAGCAGTTGCTTGTCTGAAATTATAATGTAGCATCATAACTGATGTATTTTAATTTTGTCTTCATTGTTTGCAATATAATTTGGCTTATGATAAAAAATATTTAGCTTTCTTCATACTAGTCTGCCACTGGCTTTTAATCAATTCAATGTTTCCTTCAAAATAATATTTAAATGTGTATATATTATCCCTAGTCTACAGAATTATTTTCTCACAATCTGTGTATGGATACTGCTATGAGTGTTATTTCTTGCTCTATTATACGATTTATGCAGCTGCTTTGGCTGTATCATGTTTTCTGGGCCTTTCAATCTTGCCTTCAGGCTGGACTGCAAGAAAGTCACAGGAAAGAATACATTTTTTCAAACAATACATGCAAAGCAATGTTGGAGGAAAAGACTACAGTATCTTACTTGGTATGAAGACTAACTGAGGAACACAAAAAAGGTAGTCAAAGATAATAGATAACTTCTCTGATGAGCTCTCTAGTTCCTTTCCTGTACACACTGATTTTTCCCAGCTTAACTTCAGGCTCCTTCTTCTGACCCAGCTCAGAAGCATAGCTGACTTAGTTTTGGTCTATAATCAATAGTAACTTTAAAAAGCAATTTAAATCTTGAATTACAAACACTTTGGTAGCTATACTAATGATTATGCCTAAGCTACATCACTCTTAATTTCATTTCTTAACTTGATCTGGCAACAATTCTGGACAACAAGGAAAGTTCAGCTTGAAGAAGTATTTGCTACATCAAGCCCTAAAGCCTGTGAGTGCAATTTCTGGTATGAGGCTAGCATTCTACCTTCTCTGCCTTCAATTCCGTCACATAGTCTGTGTATCTTAACTAACAATGAATTAAGTTAATTCTAGGTGTGTTTCATAGAAACGTGTCACAGAGCAGAATACAGTATTGTGATGTATCTTTTCAAGGATAAGTAAATATAATGCATCCTACTACAGTCAATTTGTATCATGATGCATTCATTATGAATTAATGGAATACAGACAGATTTGTGCCTGAAGTATCATAAAAATTCAGAAAGGCATCAAATACCAAAGTCCTGAAGTGTTTAAATTGCTCTGAATTTGCAATCAAACTCCTCTATCAAATGTTTAACATACTATGACAAAGATTTACTTCTAGAGAGTAACCAACAATAATGAAATAGTTAACTGCCTCACCAGCTGATAAATATAAATGCATTAAGAATGGGTGAACTTTGAAGAAAGGACCAAGATCCACCTTCATGAAATATTCACAATTATGTGAAGAATTACCCTAAATGGGGCCTTAAAGAAAAGATGACAGTGGATAAACAAAATTCACTAGGTAACATCTACTCTGGAATTCAGTGGGTTCACCAGAAAGCGGGAAAAAATGTCACCTGAACTACAAGAAGGGGCTGATTCTGACCATAAAAGGCATTCTGGAAGAGCAACTTGATGAGAGAATACACACTTCCATGCTATATATGCACAATCTACAGTAACCTGAAAGATCTTATTTTGTTGTGTTTTATTTTAAGCCGTTAGCTTAGTTGCACCTCCAATGTGAATCATGAGTCATGCCTTTGGTTAGGTTACATGACAGGTTTCCTTCACACACAAAAAGAAGCACAGGAGAACAATGGCAGGAGGGGTACCCTGAATAATAGCCTCATTTGGCTACTACCTGGACCACCACAGGAGTAGCCCAGCCCAGCACATGATCAACCCTTAAAAGGCATATCTGCCCACACATAAAAGGAGCAGAGGCACAAGAGCAAGTGTGCTAACCCCAGCAACCCCATTTAGGAAGAAGCCCCTGTCAAGCCCTTTCCAGGGCTGTCCAAATCGAATCTCAGTCTCATGGTCTATGTGTGACACCCACCCCATGAATCACTAGCACCTTTTGGACTGAGGATAGTCACTGTCTAGATATGTAACTCCTTACAGTATGCAGGAGAAGAGCATCTGGGATTGTACAAAATATGAGGTATTGGGGAGGAACAGGAGGCAAGCAAAAAGGGTACATCAAGTAGCCTTCTGCAGTGGAGTAACTACATTGGTGGACCTGGGAACAGCTGTGGATGTCATCTACCTGGACTTCTGTAATGTCTTTGATGCGGTTCCCCACAACATTCTTGTCAGTAAATTGGAGATATGCGTGTTTGAAGGGTTGTCTTTTAAATGGATAAGGAATTGGCTGGATGACTGTGTCCAAAGAGTTGCAGTCAATGTCTCAATGTCCAAGTGGAAACTAATTACGAGTGGTATCCTTCAAGGGTCTGTAAAGGGATGAAGATTATTAAATATCTTCATTGATTATATTGAAGTTGGGATTAAGTGCACATTAAGCAATTTTGGGATAACCCCAGAGTGGTGCAGTTGATAGACTAGAGGGAAGGGATGCCATCCAGAGAGACCTTGAAAGTCTTGAAGAATGGACCCATTCAATTCTCATGAAGTTCAACAAGGACAAATGCAACCCCCACCAGGGTTGGGATAATCACCAGTATCAGTGCAGAATGGCAGATTAATGGATTGAGAGCAGCCCTGGGGCCTTGGGGATACTGGCAGATGAAAAATTGGACATGACCCAGTAATGTGTGCTCACAGCCCAGAAAGCCAACCATATCCTGGGCTGAATCAAAATAAGCGTGACCAGCAGGTCAAGGAAGGTCATTCTCCCCCTCTCCTCTCTTGAGAACCTAGACCTTTTTTCAGGGCCTGTATTGACAGGCCAGCAGTAATGAAGGAAGGTAGATTTTGATTGGAGATAAGGAAGAAATTTCTACAATGAAGGATGCTGAAGTACAGAAGAGTCATGGATGCCCCTGAAAGTGTCCAACATCAGGTTGAACAGGGCTTTGAGCACCATGATCTAGTGGAGTATGTTACTGCCTATTGCAGGGGCATTGGACTAGGTGATCTTTAAAGGTCCCTTCCAATCCAAACCATTCTATGATGCTGTGATATTGGTAATTTGATGGGAGAAGTGCAGAATAACTGGTTAAAATGGCCTGCTTCTTGTATAGCTGGATGGTCAGTACAGTTGCCTCTTTGTGCCCTGTGCTTGAACAACAGTTGTCTCATCTTCTGATTAAACTCTAACTATTTTCCTGGATGATGAACTCTATTCTGTGTGTGTGTATGGGAGTCAAAGTGCCAGCGGATGGAGCTATACCTGGGGCCTGTATATGGGTGCTGTCAGCACCTGGAGTGACTGTGGGCCAGCAAATGAGCGTGTGATTGCTACTAAAGGGACACCTGGATTAGCAGGCAAGGAGGTCAAGTTGCTGGTCTGCGACCAGCAGGCTGGTTGGGTCTTAGGCTTAAGTGTGAGGCCATGTGAGGAACTGGTTATTGGAGTAATCTTAGCCAGCTGCTGGAGAGACTGTGCAGTCTGGGGTTCTTTAAGAATGAGAGGAAAGGTGTGGGGAGGGTCTCTGCCAGCAACTGGAGTGGGGATACAGCCTTGGTACACAAGTCCAGGCACCAAAAAGTGGGGAGACTGGGATATCCAGATGCAGTTTCTCTGGAGATTGGGTACGGGACAGCTACTGGATAGACTGAGGATCTGAGCACAGCTGCTACAGGGATCCACAATTTACTTGCGCACATGTATGTTTGTATATGTGTGTGTGCGCATACACTTCCCAGTAATGCATCTTCATCCTGCTTAGCCAGAGATGGAAGCAGGATGAGGTCACTGGTGCTATTTGTGTCTGTGTTAAGTGCTGAGTGTGTCTGTGCTGATCTGTGTGTGAGCCACATGTATGTATGTACGTATAAACATGCAAGTGTGTGTGTGCCTACTGAGAACATTTGCTCAGCCTTGCTAATGGTTGGACCTGGGACATAGGGCTGCAGCAACCTCATCTACCTTGTGCTTCTGGATTCTGCAACATCCTAACACTTTTCATGCTAATTGCAGAAGACAGAATCCTTGAGCTACTCCTAACTTGAACACCTTCATTCATCACATTAAATTGTGTTTGATGAATATTAGCCTAACACGGCAAAATGAAATATGTAAAATCAAAGTCAGATCTATTGCCTCTGACAGTAAGAGAGGACACTTAAAGTAACAGTGATTGTATATTCCCTGCCACTAAGAAAAAAAAAAATCCTGGACCTGTTCTTGTATTTTTGCATGTATTTCATTAACACCGTTAATTATTGCCATTTCAGCTTCCTGGTTTTCTTTTTTTTTTTTCATTCAGCAGACTAAGAAAGTGATACTTACTCTCTTTCTTGGATGTTGTAAGGCATAATTAATTCTTCTATAGCATCCAAATTGCTAGTACAATAGATTATGTTAGTGGAAATCATGCCTATTAAATTAAAAGTATTAACTTTCATTTCAATTGTCCTTGGTTTTGTGTGCCTAAGTCAAATCTGTAATATTCCTGGAGTTTAGTATTTCATGTATTACACTAAAAGTGTTCAGACCTCATTCTCTCAAGTTCTAGAAATTATCCAACATATGTGTTTTTAGCAGAGAGCTGAAGCTCTGGACAAAGTGTGTATTTACACCTTGGTTTCAGTATGTCACCTTTCAGCTTCAGTGCGCTGCATAGCTTTAAATTTCTTAGATCGCATCATCTTGTGTAATGTCAACTCACATTGGCTTTTCTGTGTGACACAACATAACATGATGGGTGGTGACACAGAAACTGTAATGCAGTGTGACACATCATGAATGCAAAGGGAACTGCATTTGGATAGTTGGTGTCAATTTAGATAGGAGGCTTCAAATCCAAACTGAATCTGGCAGACACTAATGGAGTGAATGTTACAGTAACTACTGTATGTGTGAAACTGTGAATACTGCAGGCCATCACAGTGCATTGAGCAGGTGCAAATGAAGTCTGAAATATTAGGAAGAATGAGTATTTGTAGTTGAGGTAGGTGTACAGGTTTAAAATATACTGAAAATTTATATATTGTGAAATGTCCCTCTCCCTGCTTTTTAATCTTTTCTGTAATCATTACTTATTTAATTTCTAAACTATGGGCTACCAAAACCAAAATAATTAAAAAATACTTGTCATTGTTGTCTTAGATTATACCAAATGTAATTGTCATCAGATAGTCAAATGCAAAAGGTATGGACAGAAGCACACTGTTATCCCAGAGGATGCTTTTAAGTATCAAATTCCTTATTGCGCAATTGTTTAAACATTTGAATGAACTTTGTACCAGGTAAATCTGCTGAAAAAGTAGGAAGTGCTAAGAATTTTTTCACAAGACATTCTGTGCCTTTCAGGCTGTGGCCTTTGCACAAAAAAAAAGCAGTGTAATACTACTGCATCAGATTTGATTATTTTTTAGGATAAAAAAGAATAAGAAGTCCAAAGAAGAAAAGGAGAGTATGCACAAGAGTAAGAAACATCTTCTTCTGTAAGTACCAGCTGTAAAGTGGTATAAGAAGCAACGTGCACTTGCAGCCCAGAAAGCCAACTGTACCCTGGGATGCATCTAAAGGAGCCTGGCCAGCAGGTCGAGGTAGGTGATTCTCCCTATCTACTCCACTCTCATAAGACCTCACCTGGAATACTGCATTCAGCTCTGGGCCCCCAAACATAAAAAGGGCATGGAGATGTTTGAATGAGTCCAGAGAAGTGCCATAAAGATGACCAAAGGTCTGGAGCACCTCTTCTGTGAAGATAGCTGAGAGTTGAGGTTTTACAACCTGGAGATGAGGAAGCTCAGGGGAGATCTTATAGTAGCCTTCCAGTACTTACCTCCTGCCCCTTAAGGGGGCCTACAAGAAATCTAGAGAGGGACTTTCAAAAGTTCATGTAGTGATAAGACAAGGGGGGGAATGGGTTTAAACTGAAAGACGGTAGATTTAAATTACATATTAATAAGATTTTTTTTGCTACGAGAGGGGTGAGGCCCTGGAACAGTTTGCCCAGAGAAGTTCTGGATGCTCTATACCAGGAAGTTTTCAAGGTCACATTGAATGGGGCTTTCCGCAACCTGCTCTAGGCAAAGTGTTCCTGCCCATGATAGGGCAGTTGGAACTAAATGGTCTTTAAAATGCCTTCTAATGTTAACCATTTTATAATTCTGTTATTCCCCTGCTCAGTTTTTGCACAGTTAAGAGTAGCATGTAATTTTTGCAAAATCAGCTGCAGTTTCCTATTGAATGTTGTTTGCCATCATCTTTTTGACAGGATCAATATGATGATGTGTTAAAGTTGAGACTAGACAAAACACTAAAGATAAGTTGTAGGGTACAGTCTTGCTCAGAACCATACTATCTGGAGATACTGATGGTCAGCCAACTGTTTAGCATCACCCAAAGAAGGGTATTTATGATCTTATGTAATAAGGAGGACCTCAAGGTCCCCCTTCTGACATGTCATTTGCTTGTTACCTGGTGCTTGTTTCTCTATAGGATTATAGAAATAATCCTATACTGATTATTTCCGCATCGTAACTCATTAAAAGTCCACTACAATCTTTTGCAATTGTATCTTCCCTATTTGTAGTATCAAGATTGTAGAGGGAGGGTGGTCATGTGATTCCATGAACCCATCCTAAAGATATTGATTAGTTTGTACATGACCCATATTAATCTATTGAATTACTTCTGAACTGGCAAGTAACTCTTTATTCCTCATGGTAGGTAGGGTAAGAAGACAGCTCAGTATTTTTTGTGTTGTTTGTACATATTGATTGATTCACTATATGTTCATACATTATCTTAAGTCTTAGTTCTGTAAGTGTTCATGTATGGCATAAATTTGTTTTTTTCAGCTGTAGTAAAGTTCTTTGCAATCATTTATGCAAAAAGTTAAACATAATCTTGCAGATTGTGACCACGTTTTTGTCATAGTTTTGGGGAATTTTTTTTTCTTCTTGTGAATATTATCTAATCCTGTGAGTTTTTGCTGTGACTTTTAGTGTTGACCTGTCTTTCAGGTCCAGTTAGCATGTCTATTCATCTCTTTCAAACTCTGTTTCCAAGTATGGAAACTGGTTTAACAGAGTAAAGCAAAAGACAAGATGCCTTTGTTGGTATTCCTATCTTTGAATTTCAAATACCTTTTGTTACAAGTGGCATTGATTTAAAATAATAAGGCTTTTAGCAAAAAAGGAAATGAAATCTGTTTTAGAAAACAAGGAAAATTTATCATCTGCAGCTCATGTTTTTTGTTCATATCTCAGTGCACCTGTTGTCCAAGATGTATGGTCAAATGTTCTAAGCATGTGGCCTGGCACTGAAGGAGCATAGCATCGGTGATGTTTCATATCTGTGCAGCTTGACTGTTTTTTTTTCCTGTTTTATTCAATCCATTGAGTCATGATTAACATTTTTCCCATTGTTTCTTTACAAATAATATGATTTCTCTTATTCTTTTTGGTAGTTAACTTTAAGTGTGAAATGAGCTTGAACTGTGACATGCAAACACACATGCTGCATATGATTTTGTTTGTCTAAATAGTGCAAAATTATTGGCCTTAGGAGGAGATCAAATGAAAACTGCTGCAGGTAGGGCAGCACTTTTGCATCACTGGATTTACTTTCTATTTCCAGAGCTAATTACAAAAATTAATTTTTGGTTTCTGACATTATCCCACCTGTATTCCTTTCAGAGTCTTGTTTATCAGAAAATTACCCATTCTTCTCCCTTTGAATTAAATTGAATTAAACTACCAAATAGCACTTTGTTGTCTGCGTAGAATGTGATTATAACACTTCCTTTAATCTTGAATTTATCCTCAGTGGATTTTCACTCTTTGTGAGAGAGGTATACAGTATGCATATACTACAGTGCCTATGAATGTTATGAAATAGAAATAAATTGACTCATTAGACTGGTTACAATTTATTAAAAATTGCTAGTTCTTTCACATTTTGATTTCTTAGTCATCTGTGATGGTTGGATTTATTTTAGTTACTGTTAGGGGTGGAATTCAACTCCAGATACTAAATTATTTAGTATGAATACCTTAAAATGTATGCTCCAGTATGAAAGAGAGTTGTCTAAAAAAATAGCATAGACAGCGCTGATGTGGGACTTGATTCAGTATCTCAAATACGGTCCCTGACTGCTATTCTGTCCTACAGTATCCATCTTGTCAGCCAGCAGCCACTCTAGGGAGGGACCGTTTTCTCATAGGTCCCTTGTCATGTCTGCCAATTCAGTGCAGCTGTCACTGATGCATGCAATGCCAGTTCAAAAAAGGAAAATGCAAATTACAGTGCCTACGAAGGAATGATACCAGGCATCATGCTGGGGAACAACCAGAGAGAAAGCAACTTGGCAGAAAAGGATCTGGGAGCCATCATGGACACCAAGTTGTACATGAGTCAGCAAATGTGACTTTGTGGCAATGAAGTCTGAGAATATCTTGGGCTACATTAGGCAGATCATTGTCAGCAGGTCAAGGGAGGTGATCTTTCCCCTCTACTTAGCACCGGTGAGGCCACATGGGAATACTGGAGGTAGTCCAACAAAGAGCCAGCAAAATGTCTAAGGGGCTGGAGAATCTCTCCTACGAGGAAAGGCTGAGAGAGACAGAACTGTTCAGCCTGGAGAAGAGAAGGTTCAGGGAGAATTTTCTCAATGTATGTAAATATCCACAGGAAGGGTGCAAAGAGGATGTGGCCAGGATCTATTCAGAGGGATATGGTTTAACCCTGGTCAGCAACTAAATACCACACAGCTGCTTGCTCACTCCCTGCCCTCTCCCCACCTACATGCAGCCAACAGCAGGACACAGTGGTGCTCAGTGACAGTACAAAGAGGCAATGGGCACAAACTGAACCACAAACAGAACATCAGGAAACACATTTTTACTGTGAGAGTGACAGCATTAGCACAGTTTTCTCAGGGATTTTGAGGAATCTTCCTCATTGGAGATATTCAGAAGTTGTCTGCACGTGATCCAAGGCAACCAGCCCTAGGTGACCCTGGCTTAGCAGGGGTTTTGGACTAAAGAACTTCCAGATATCCCTTCCAAATTCAATCATGAAAGAGGCATCTTTAAAATGTAGATTAATTTGTCCTTTTATAGACATGTAATTTTAGGAAATATATTGCCTTATCTTAAAATGTCAGTGTCTCCACTGAATATAAAGGAAGCCTACCAAGTGTCACTTGGATGTGGATTTTTGCTGATCGAGTCATACTTATTCAGATAAATGTGCCTTTAAGTTACTACAACTGGCCAGAACATTGTTTCATTTTAGCAATTTGTGGCTGTATCTTGAAGGACTGCAACCCATCAGAAGGACCCATAATGGAATTAGGGAAAAGTGTGATGAAAGAAAGAGCAGAGAGGAGCTGTTATGGACTGACTATAACCTCCTGTTTCCCACCTCCCTGTGATGGTAAGGGCATGGGGGAAGGTAGAGGAGTTGGGAATTAAAGAATTAATTTAATTTTGCAAAAAAGGGGGGAGGGGGAGAGGAGAAGTGTTAGCTTATGGGTTTATTTCAGTACACCAATCTATTTTTATTGGCAATTGGTTAAATTTGTTTTCCTCAAGTCAATTCTGTTTTGCTTGTAATTTGATTCAGAAGTTGTCTTCCTGCCTTTGTCTTGTCCTATGAGTTTTTTCATCCTACTTATGGGGTATTACGTTGGTTTTCTTGGCCACAGCAGCACACTGTTCACTCATATTGATCTTATTGTTCACCAGACTCTCAGGCCATTTTCTACAGGGCCGCTCTCCAGCCAGGTAGACTGCAGCTAGTGCTGCACTCCTGGATTGTGCCTACTCAGGTATAAGACCTTGTCCTTGTTGAATTTCATAAGGTTCTTGTTGGCCCACTTTCCCAGCCTATCCAAGTCTTCATGCAGGGTGTGAAGTGTCCACCTCCTCACTCAGTTTGGTACTGCCAGCACACTTACTTGGTCAGGGTACATTTTTCCCATTTTTCTGATCACTTATGATGACATTGAATAGCTTTGGGCCCAGTATCAATCCCCAGAGGATACCACTTTCCCAGTTTGAAAAAGAGCTCTTTACCACTACCCTCTGGGTGCAGCCTGCCAGCCAGTTCCCCCCTCACTGCGCAGATCATTTGTCAAGACCATAACGCATCAGTTTCTCTAGGAAGAGATTGTGGGAGACAGAATCAAAAGCCTTAAAGATATCTAGGTAGACAACGTCTACTACTCATCCCGTGTCACAGAGCAGATTATTTTGTTGTAGAAGGCAGTCAGGTTTGCCAAGCATGGTTTGCCCTGGTGCTGGTTTTTCCTAATCACATGATCCATTTGAATTGTAATAGCCTCCAGGAGAATACATTCCATAACTTTCCTGGGGCCTGTAGTAAGACTGATGGGCCTATAATTTCCTGGATCCTGCTTTGAGCCCTTGTAGATGTCGGTGACATCTGCCTTCCTCCAGTCTTTGGAGAATATCAGGATGGTATGCAGAAGATGCATACAATCATAGAATCATAGAATATTTTGGATTGGAAGGGAAAATTAAGCGGTTCCTTTAATGTTCCATCTAGTACAAACCCCCTGCAATATGCAGTGACATCTTCAACTATATCAGGTTGCCCAGAGCCCTGTCCAGCCTGATCTTGAATGTTTCCAGGGAATCATCTACCACCTCTCCAGGCAACCTGTGGCAGTGTTGCACCACCTTCACAGTAAAAAAATTTCTTCTTTATATCTAGTCTGAATCTACCCTCTTTTAAACCATTGACCCTTGTGCTATCACAATAAGTCCTACTAAAAGTCCCCATCTTTCTCATATGCCCCATTTAACAACTGAAAAAAAGAAATAAGATCTCCCTGGAGCCTTCTATTCTCCAAGCTGAACTCTCTCAGCCTGTCTGTAGAGGATAGATGACCCAGCCCTCTGGTCCTCCTCTGGTATTGCACCAGCAGTTCACATCCTTCTTCAGCTAGGGCCCTTAGAGCTTAACACAGTACTCCAGGTGGGTTCTCATGAGAGCAGAGTTGAAGGGGAGAATCACCTCCTTCAACCTGCTGCCGTGCTTCTTTTAATTCTGTCCAGGATACGAATGGCTTTCTGGCCTGCTGGCCTGCTGGCTAATACTCAGATTTTCATCCAGCAGTCTCCCCATTAATGTAAATTAATGTAAATTAATGTAAATTTATGTTAATTCAGAAAGTTTTGGTTTAAAGTCTTCCTGAATGGAAAGCCTTTATTTTTATTTTCATAATCAAATAGCTAAAATTCATAGTTTAGTGCATCTCAGCTTAATTTCTATATATTTTTCGTGCATTCATCTCAATACTCACCCTTCTGAGTAAAGCTGATTTTTTGTTCTTAGGGTTATTTCATTTTTCTGTGCTGGTTTTTGTTTTTTTTTTTCCCCCCCTCCTGCCATTGTTCTGGCTCAGACATTTGTTACTGAACCTAAGCAGAACAATTCAGATAAAATGAGAACTTAGTGGATGGATGTCTAAATGCAAATAACAAGGAAAATCTTACATTTTAGCTTCTTGATTAATTGCTGTGATAAATATGGGACAGACTACCACTGGTGTCCTTAACATTATTAATTAATTGTGAGTGACTCTGACATTGTAGGATCTAGATGTGATATTTTATATTGAGAAAAATTGCAGTTCTTGGCAAATTAGAGTTTTGTTTGACTCATATATTTTCAGGTTGATAGAAACCTCAAACCAGAAAGTAGTTTTAAAGTATTATTTTGGAAATTGTGTGAATGCAATGGTATGCAAATGAATGGTCAAGTTGATTTATCTTCATTTTCTGTGTCTTGAGATCCATGCCTTCCAATCTAAAAAGTCAATCTGCTGTGTATGAGCTGATTTGAGAACACAGTGAATTACTGACATAGGAAAGACTATCATGAATTTTCTCTATTTAATTCCAGTAAAATTATCACTGCACAAGCTACATAGAAGAGAAAATTACTATTTTTAATTTCCTCAGAATTTGGATTGGACATAGCCTTAGGTTTGACATAGTCACTGGAGATGTCATATATCCTAATTTATAATAGGTAACAAATTCAGATCTAGTTCTTCTGCTTTCAGTGGAATTTCATGTTAAGAATATAATTTAATTCTTCCTATACAACCTTAGGAAAGAGAAAAATGCTGATCTGCTAAAAAAATAAAAACTCTATAGCTTTATTCTATTTTAGTGAAGGCAGCAACATGGTAGCTATCCCACATTTGAAATTAAAAAATTCTAAAAAAAATAAATGCATTATAGTATGTTGAAAATCCATTTTCCTCCAAGAATATTAATTTATTTCAAGTAGTTAAAATATAATTATCAAATAAAGCTGTGATTGTTGTTGTATTTGGAAATGATATTAGCTGTATTTTTATTATCTCTGTAATTTTCAAAATGTTAATGTATGCCTACATTTGCAGCTCAAGTTTATTATGTTTAAGTTAATTATATTTCCAGTTCAGATATTTTACTTTTTGTTCGATTTTACTGTGATAGTTAATTATTCTATCAGTAGATGAGACCTTGTTTCTTAGCACAGAAGGGGGATACATATTTATTCACAGAAACAGACTTTTACATCCTAAATTAGATAATAAAATTCACGTTGCATTCTGACAGTGTGCATTATTACATTCTATCTTAGAAATGTGGCATTATCTGAGTAATATCATGCAAATACCAAATAAAAGAAACAGTTTTACAAAACAGAAGAAAGAAGGTAAAAACACCAGGGTACTATGAATGAATTTCAGACCCTATATTCTTCAGGAACAGTTTGATAAATTGTCTAGAAGACAGATATAACCATTTGCAAACACCAATCTAATAGCTGGCAGAAAAGAATAATATTAATTTTATGATCTCAAATTCAACTTTTTTTAAACTGTTTTAACTCAAGCATAAACAAACAAACAAAAAGGATTAATTTGTATGTTGCATAATTTTTTTTCAATAACAATGATTAATGAAGAAGTTCTGATTGTGGATTAAATTTTCTTTGGAACTGTGAGAAGGTGAGTTTAAACTATGCAATGACAGCTATGCTTAATGTAATCTTAAAATAAATTAATAGTATTGCAAATAAAAAAGATTCTATGAATCATTGTTTAAATGTGTTACTGTACTATAATTAGTACATGGATGGGACACAGTTATATATTACTTAAATTTTATGTCATCAAATAATTGTTAAACAAAAGTAACTTTACTAACACCATCAGGAACTCAGATACATAATAAGTAATGACAGCATGAAGTCCTAACTAAAATAAAAAAGTAAATAAAATGGGCATCACCCAATCTTTATAAATCACACACCAACCATTCTCTGGTTTTGGCCCATCAGTCTGTCAACCTCTGCAAGACTTGTATCTCAAATAGAATCATACAATCTGTTCCAGTGCCTCACCACACTCACAGAAAAGAACTTCTTCCTTATATCCAATGTAAACTTACCCTGTTTAAGCTTTAACCCATTACCCTTTGTCCTGTCGTTACAGCCCCTAGTACCTTTATAGGCCCCCTTCAGATACTGGAAGGCTGCTATGAGGTCTCCACGCAGCCTTCTCTTCTCCAGGCTGAACAGCCCCAACTTTCTCAGCCTATCTTCGTATAGGAGGTGCTCCAGTCCCCTGATCATCCTCGTGGTCCTCCTCTGGAGTCGTTCCAACAGCTCCATGTCCTTTTTATGTTGAGGATGCCAGAACTGTACACATACTCATGATGTCTCATGAGAGCAGAGTAGAGGGGCAGGGTTACCTCCTTTGACCTGCTGGTCACACTCCTTTTGATGCAGCCCAGGATACAGTTGCCTTTCTGGGCTGTGAGTGCTCACTGTTGGCTCATGTTCATTTTCTCATTGACCAGCACCCCCAAGTCCTTCTCCACAGGGCTGCTCTGAACTAATTCTGTAACCAAATCTCTCTGTGTAAGAGTGTATGCTGTCATCCACATCCCAAGAAACACATATTTTCAGTATTTGCTGCAAAACACATCTCTAGGAGTTGAGATAGTCTTCCTCCCATTATGCTAGCAACTGCTAAGTTTCAAAACATTTAATGGTGTACCATAATGAGCCAAGGTGACTCTGTGTTTGACTCTCAGTTTGATGCCTGGACAAACTCTTATAGAAGTAGATATCTGACCTATGCCTGACTGCAGTTTGCAGTAAGAATAAATGGAACTGATGGAAACTCTTTTAGAAGTGAGTGCTTAGACTTGTAGGTGTTGACACATACAACCCTGTAAGAAGACTGGGACAAGCTCAGTCTTATCACTGAGAGAGGGTAATACCTAACTAGCCACCAAGAGGACCCTCTGAACTAAACAGAAGTGCTTTTATGTGTTGTAAACTAGTGTGTACTGTTTATCAGGTCCTTTCATCTGAATTATTTTTGCTCAAGGAAAGGAAAGGAAAACAAGGGAGGATAAAAAAGGAAAAAAGTAAAAAAAAAAAGGAAAAATAAAAGTGTTCTTATGGCTCCTTTGCAGTTTTAAATTGGTGGATAAAAAAATATTATTCTTGATGGTTCCAACTAGGATATCATCTCATGCTTGGAAACACCACCACTTTTTAAAAAAGTCATTAGGGTAATATAAACAAAAGTTCATTCACAGTTGCATCATAAATACTTATTCCAAAAATAATTGCTAGATGTAATAATATTCTTACATTATCTTATCATAAAATGACTTACATATTAAGACCCTATAATGGATGGTAATATGAAACAATGAGATAAAGCAATATGTACATTTTCTTAAAACAGTATATATGTTTGCTATACTTAATGTATGACTTGAAGTTATGAAGTGTACTACAGAGTGCCGTATAATTTGATAAATATTAAGAATTATATACACGAAACTGCATATACAGTATAAGTAATTTCCCTCAGGAGAGTGATGACATAATAAACGTCAAGAACTGAGCTCAAATGATTTGTTAATGTCACAAGTAACCCCAAATGGAATTAGAGTTTCTTATGTATAGTACGAGTGTATGCAATTTTTGTAAAATAAAGTGAAAGAAATAATTCTTTCTGATCACCACTACTAATTTAAGAATAAATGTAAGCAATATTTTCACCTTCCATTCCCTCAAACTGCTCATCTTTCTCTATCCATACTTCTCAATCATTCCCAGCAAATAACATTTTCAATCAAATCCACTTATTGCAATGAATTTCCTCAGGGGAGGGCATGAATCAACAGAAGATTAATGTTATCCAGAACATTCAGTGAGCTAATAAAACAACTGAATACTCACAAAAGGGAGACATTACTTTAAAGAAGGAAACAAATTTAAGAATATTTTTCTAAGGGCATATATGGGATAATCCCCACCCAAGAAAAAGAACAGAGTAATTCTCTATAGCATTGCTTCTGTTTCCATTAGTTACTTCTTATATAAGGCCTTAAAAAATGAAAACAGGTTTCCCTTCTTCTGTCTACCTTCTAGAACTCACAGTTTAATATATTTCCTTCTCTAACAGAAAACCAGCCTGCAGTATTAGGTGCACTATATTTTGTAGGAAAGCTAACTAAATGGACAATATGCTTCTCTTTACCTTTTTTTTTAGTCCCTTTATTCAAAATAATACTGTTCTAAAATTACAAATATTTTCAGTAACTGCGCAAAACCAAACATCAAAGGATGAATCATCTCTATGATACAAGAGCAGAGTATTTCTTATCCAATTGATTATTTATTTTTGAGCAAACTGTTGCAAGAGGTCTGCATTGCATGTTTATTGATGATATTGTCATCTCTGAGGCCTGTTATTTAAGAAAACCAAGATGCATACTGAAATAAAATGTTGAATACAGAAAAATAAGTCTTAACATGTCCAACAAAATATCGTGTGCTACCTTGTGCAGAAGAGCTAATAAATTGGTGGCAACTTAAATATTACTTTTTGATAATTAATTCAGCTTTTTTTCAAATTGTGGTAAAATATAGCAAGAAAGCATGTGTATTTCAATATCTTTTCTTTTTTTTTTTATATTTCTGTTCTGTGCCAGTGTAATTTACTTCAACAGTCATTCAGAAAATATTCACTTTTTTTTTTTAACAAAAGGCTTACAGTAAAACAAGATCCCTGGAATTAATTTATTAATAAACAGAATCACATTTAATTATGCTTTTTTTTTTTTTTTTGCTATATTCTTCTAAATTAAGGACATTCAAACTCCAGCAGCCATGTGCATTCTTTTATGAGAAAATAATCTCTTTTCAACTTTGAAATCAATGAAGTTCTTCCAAATTACTTAACAGCCCAGTGCAGTCTCACAGATTTATGTTTTTCTAGTGTTTACCTATTCTGGTCATCTGGAAACATTTTTCATGGGTTGTTGGCCATTAGAAGTTCTTGCTGGAGCTATGCCTAGAAACACAGTGTAGCTAATTGCATTTTGTGTGTGTATGAAAAAAGCATTTTAAAACTTTTCTTTTTAGAAAATGGATTTTTGATAAAATGAAAACATTTTTTCTTTTTCAAATTGGTCATAGGGTAAAACCAGAAAAATTTACATTGCTCTGTAAGCAAATGCATGAGTGTTTGGTTTGGGGAGGGTGTGGGGGTTTTGGGTATTTTCTCGTCTTGATTTGTTTTGTGTGGGCTTTGATTGTTGTTGTAGTTTTTGAGGGGGTTGGGAGAAGTTGTTATAAAATCCACCAGGAAGTATCTTCTTCAAAATTCAATTAATCTTCTTGAGTGTTAGTGTTTGATTTGGGAGTTTTATATTTTTGGTTTGTATGGTATATGTTCTGGAGCTATATATCTCCCTATCTCCCCAGTGTATTCACATCAGAAGGGTCCACAGATGAACTATTCTACCTAAGGGCCATCTAACACTCACTTCAATTGTTTTTTTCCTTCAAGATGATGGTATCTAGCTCTGCCAAAACAGCTAAGAGGTTACCAAAAAAAAAAAAAAAAAATAAATTAGATCTTAAGAATATAAAAGTTCCCAGTACTTGAATAATACCCTGACCAAGGAGTAAGAAGGTCAGATGTAAAGAATTAAGTTTAATCAAGCTGCAGTTTTATTAATGTAACTCATTTGGGAAATGATATAAAATTATTTTGTAAAATACAGGACATTATTTCATGTAAAATCATTCCACCTGGGAAAGTGCTGACATCAGTATCCTTTTGTCCGCTGCTGGTCTCTGGCTTAAGACTCATATCTAGCCATTCTTCCAATAAACCAGCAAATGAGGAATATATTCTATCTTCCCTGATCCCCCAGTTTTTGATATAAGCTAAACAATCTCTAAAATCAATGTCCTACCACATTCCATTTTCCAGTGGAACTTCAAATTACGAGGTTTTTATTATATATGAGTAATTTTTTATATCTTACAAAGCAGTTCACAGGACTACTAAAATGATAAATCTAGGCAGCCCAATCCACTCATGGACATTTTTTTTTTCTACTATAAATATTTTTATATAAAAATTTACATGCACAAACACACACAACTATAAAGATTAAGCAGTAATATATAGTCCCCACTGACAAGCTATTATCATTCAATTGACCATATATCCTTGGAATATTAAGAGAGCAGAGCTCATACTCTGAATAGGAGGTTATAGAATAGCTTTTAAATTCAGTCTTTTTCCAATTTATTCTTCATTTCCTTGTCTGGTTGCCTTGTAAGGTTTTCTGTTCCTTACACAAGGCTAGTAACTTATGTTCATCTCACTTGAATGAGTCAGTGTGAAATAAGACAATTATGCTGGTGCAGTGTTTTTTGTTGGTTTGGATTTTCTTCTTTAATTGAAAAAGAACATGTTAATTTGGACAAAGTAAGATGATATGCTAATAAAAATTTCATGAAAATAAATGCTAATATTGAAATTAAATTAGGCAACATAAAAAATATATTTTTTTTTTAAATTGTGTTATTTTATTCTTCTGTAAATCTTGTGATATAATTTTATTATACTTATTTGCGGGAAATTCATATTTCATTTAAGTTATGTTTTATGTATTATTTCTACTGTAGTATTATTCTTGAAGGAATATGTAGCATGCATTCAATTCAAAGTTTTAAAAATTGTCAGTAATTTCCAAAATCCTTAGATATGTGCTTATACATTAAAAGCCACAGATTAGCCCATGTAGTATGTTGTGTCAACTTAGAAACTCCTGCACTACTCAGCATGAGTAGGGAAAGTGGAAGAAATCACTATGCCTAAAGCACTTTGAGAAGTGAATCAATCTTCTCAAATCCCCAAGCAGACTAGCACAGTCACTACGTCTATCTAGGTAATTGATCCTATGCAAAGATTAAATGAGTTTCTGATTGACAGGAAAGGTTTTATACAGCTTCTCAAATGTCCTCAAGAAACAAAAACTAGTGTGCAGATTTTATTTTCAAGGCTGCCTTTCCCAGATGCTACCAAGGGAAGGGAAATCCATAAAAGCACCAATACACTCACTGCAATTCTAAACAGAGTCCTGACTTCATCCATCACAGATGCCTCAATGCCAGATAATATTTCAATATTAGAATACATGCTGCAATATTTAATTATTAGAATACTAGAGCTCATAGGAGCACTAGCTATTATGTAGTATGCATCCTGATTTGAAAAACTTGCTCTGGTGCCTGTCTACTGCTGTCTTTTGTAAGAATCACCACAGAATGAGTTCATAATGAGTAATATGGAGAAAAGCAAATATTAGCATCACAAATTTTGTGGATAAATATGATCCAGTTTTCTAACTGTTTGCCCTCTCTTCAAATTTTGTATGCGAAAAATGAAAATATCAGTGGTTAGCAATAACAGTAATTTGAACATTCAGAGAAAATATAGGAACTTTATAAATATATACTTGAATGAAAATGTTGAGTTTCAATGTGGTTTTTTTAATGTTTCTTGGGTTAAGAACACAATGTCTTTATTTTTGTGGCTGTCTTTGCAATGTTCAGGCCTGGACACCACCATCAAAACCAATTCTTTTAGTCTAAGAAGCATTCTCAGGTAAATGAGTGTGCCTGTCCAGCTCTGATGATCTGTGAAAAGTATATATTTCACTTTCACATGACTAAAGCAAACCCTAATTAATGTAGCACAAAACAATTTAGTAATCCTTCTGGCAGTACAAACAATATAGCTAAAAGACCTGGCATACATTCTAGCTCCAACAAAGAGGTTAAAACTGCATCCTACTCAGTAGAGACAAATGCTTTGTGCATGTTGAGCTGTAGTAATCCCATGATATTTGAATAATTAGTATATTGAACTATTTTTTTTTGTTGCAGCAGAGGTAATAATGGAGCTCATACAAGGACTATTATGAATATTTTTCTCTTGCTAACTGAAAACTTCAAAACTTACAAATCAAATTAATATAGATGCTGTTTTATTTTTATTACATTATTAAAAGCCAAAGAAACTAAACATGTTATTCAAGTTGTTTAATGAGTCAGGATAGAATTAAACACATGTCCTAGACTGGAGCTACTTTTCTCTGTAATGGACTGGAAGATGGAAACCTGTTCCACTGAAAATGGTTTAAATTCCTTGTAAAATTTTTGATAGAATGGTTATTATCATTCCTTATATGCCATACTTACAGCTGTGAGGTCCAAGGATATTGGCCAGACCTTGTCTAGAGGTTAAAGCAATTATCTCATGTAATAGTGTAATAGCAGGGCTAGAAAGAAGTAGCTAAATTTTCAGGAAGGCAAAATCTTTTTCAGGACTATGTAAATACATTACCTTCCTAAGGTTTACAAAAAGATAGCCTTTATGTACAAACTTCCTTCCAAATACTCAAGCAGGCTGCAGTTTTAAAGTTTATTATCAGCCTTGCAGACTCCGGTAGCACCCACTCTGCCTCTTGAGCAAAGTAATTTCCCATACAGACTGTGCTTTCACCTTTTTGTCTAATAATACAATGTATTCCACACTATCTAGTTACTGCTGTATCCTGTTAGCTAGGATTTTTCACTGCATATATCCAGTATCATTCAATCTCATGATAAGGAATACAACTTTCTGGGTTGTTTGTTTGTGGTTTTTTTTTTTTGGTTTGGTTTTAATATGTTAAGAATTGTGATATAGGTCCAGAATCTCATTTGATCCACTATTTAAAAATTAAAAGCTGTAGGTTTCTGTCCTTCAGATAAGAATCTATAATGCATATATATGGTTCTAAACTTTGGCATTTTTAAATAATTAAAACATTTTACCAAGTAAAACTGCTATTAAGATTTTTTAAAGTTAATTGTAAAAGTAGGACTACTACTGAGAAGCTTGTTTCACTTTTTCTTTTTTTTTTTTTGTTCATCTGTTTATTTTGGTCTTGGTTTTTTAATTTTTTATAATTCCTATTTCAGCTCTGTATGTTTTAACTGGAATTCTCGTCACAATACTGTGTATAATAATACACATTTGAGCTCAGTGACTGTTTCTGAAACTCCTAGACAAATCCAGATTTGAATGCAATTCTCTGGGCGCCAGATGCATAATTTAGCAGAGTTTATATTTGCTGCAGCATGACCTTGACAACTGTGTGCATAAAGTTTGTTATATTTTGAACATATTTTTAAGACCTAACAGTAGATATTTGTATGAATATAACACTGAAATCAATGAAACCGTCTCCCAGCTTTTACTCTTAGCAGTATTAATGACTATTCACTACAACTATTTTTATTATGGTAAATAATCGAATTCCTAGATATTTGTCTAACATATGTTAGCTTGAATTCCCTAATAGAATTCATTTCAGCAATATTATTTTTCCTTTTCAAGTAAAGGTAATATGTGCTGTTTAAACATTTATGTGTGGATTGTTTTTCTTTTATTTTCCTCCTTTCACCTGAGTCAATCTCTGCAAGATGCACTTGACTTGAAGATGTCAAAGTGCAACTTGTAGTAGATCTTACTTAAATTAAACTTAAACCCAAGATTCACAAGAAGTAAGTGAAGACAGAATAGAGACCAAAGTGGTAACCTAGAAAGCAGAAATCTAACTCACTTGACATGCACTTGACATGCATCCTTACTTGGATGTCAACAGATGGTTTCAAGCTGTAGCAAAGGTTGAATTTCTTTGACATTTGAAGCACAGTGGTCTTTAACATCTGCTGTCCCCTGATGTGTGCTTGACAGCTCATTTTAGCAAGGGATACACAACATTGTGTAGGCATTTTTTTCCAGCTTGTACAGCTAGGAATAACCTGGCCCACAAAGGATAACCCTGTTAACCTATTTGGATACGCCACCGTATTTTCTAGATTTTTCAATTGTTTCAGCAGCTTCTAACATTAACAATTAGAGGTCTAACCTGATATAGAAAATATATTTATACAATAGGATGTACTGATTTTCTTCTATAAATGTCAATCATTTACAAGCAAATTGCTTCAGCAGTAACACTGTTAGAAGTAAATAATTCTAACAGAGAATATTGTTAATGTACTGTTTACTGAACAGGTGTCGTGGTTTAAACCCAGTCAGGTAATTCGTTCGCTCACTTCCCCCCCTTTCTTGCCCTCCCCCTGCTCTCGGAGGGACGGAGAGGAGAATCAAAAGAATGCAACTCCCACGGGTTGAGATAAGAACAGTTTAGTAACTAAGGTATAACACAAATCACTACTGCTACCACCAATGATAATAATGATAAAGGAAATAACAAGGGAAGAGAATACAACACCTCACCACCCACTGACCGATAACTCGCCCCCCAAGCCCGACCAAGCTCCGACTGATACCTCCTCCAACCCTGCAGTCTCTCAGCCCTTCCGGCTAACTCCCAGTTACATCCTGGGCATGACGTGCTGTGGTATGGAATACTTCTTTGGTCAGTTTGGGTCAGGTGTCCTGTCTCTGCTTCCTCCTGGCTTCCCCTCCTCCCTGGCAGAGCATGAGGCTCACAAAGTCCTTGGCCAAACCAAAACATCTCTATCAGCTCTGTTCCCGAGCCGAAAGTCAAAACACTGCACTGCACCAGCTACCAAGGAGGAGAAACATGACTGCTACTGCTGAACCCAGGACAACAGGCCATATAAGGTCATGTAGTGATAGGACAAAGGGGGAACAGCTTTAAACTGAAAGAGGGTGGAATTAGATTAGATATTAGGAAAAAGTTCTGTACTGTGAGGGTGGTGAGACACTGGAACAGGTTGCCCAGAAAAGCTGTGAATGTGCCACCCCTGGGAGGGTTTACAATCAGGCTGCAAGGGGCTTTGATTAATCTGGTCAGGTGGAAGGTGTCCCTTCCCATGGCCAGGGGCTTGGAACCAGGTGATCATTAAGGTCCCTTCCAACCCAAACCATTCTGTGTCACCTATAGGGCTTTTGTGATATGTTTCAGTCCTTTGTCATTTGTCTTATTCACCCAGGATCATTTTAGATGGCACTAAAGTTAGTATGAGGCTAACTGAATTAACTCGAAAGTACAACCAATGGAGGCTAAAAGTTGATGAATCAAATTCAATGAATGCCTATTAAATTCAAGAGATACCTAGTAACAGATGCATAACTAACCTTTCACCCTTAAGCACTATGTGATTTTTGAGAACATAGTGATAAATGCTGTATTTAGATAATATTGTGCACTGAAATATACAACCTTATTTTTCTCTGAATTCTGATGCTGGTAAAGATACCCAGGTCTGTTAGATTTATTATTAGAGACATAGCCCCAAAAGACTATACATTCAGTCAGTCTGTAGAATTCTATGGCACTGAATGTGTATAGAATAACTGCACATCATGTGCGCAATATATGAAACCTTTTCAGTATCTATTGCCTGCTGATGGTGGGCACCCATTCAGTGCCAAGAGCTGGGGCATTGGCAGTGCATGCCCAGGCATTAAGACAAAACTGCTACTTATGCTGAAGGACATGCATGATCAGTTTGTTAGTGCATATGGTTTTTGCGTTTTTCTAAAGTCCGATCTCTGCAACCAGTCTTTGTCATAAGACATAATATACTTTTTTTTTTTAATCTGTTGTCCTGGGTTCAGCAGTAGCAGTCATTTTTTTTCTCCTTCTTAGTAGCTGGTGCAGCACTGTGTTTTTGACTTTCAGCCTGGGAACAATGCTGATAACACCAATTTTTTTAATTACTCCTCAAATGTTTAGTCTGACCAAGGACTTTGTGAGTCTCATGCTCTGCCGGGGAGGTAGGGAAGATAAGAGGATGCAAAGACAGGACACCTGACCCAAACTAGCCAAAGAGTTATTCCATACCATAGCATGTCATGCCCGGGATGTAACTGGGAGTTACCTGGAAGGGCTAGTTCACTGTGAGGTGGGGCTGGGTATTGGTCTGCAGGTGGTGAGGTGTTGTATTCTCTTCCCTTGTTATTTACTTTATCATTATTATTATTAGTGGTAACAGTAGTGATTTGTGTTATACCTTAGTTACTAAACTCTTTTTATCTCAACCCCGTGGGAATTACATTCTTTCAATTCTCCTTCCCATCCCTCTGGGAGTGGGGGGAAGAAAGGGCAGGGGGGGAGGAGACTGCGTGGTTCTAATTTGCATCCTGGGTTTAAACCACAACATTTTTATAAGAGAAAAAAATGTCAGTCAGCTTTAACCCATGACTTTCTACTGTCTGCCATTGAACACACTGAATGGATAACTAGTTCCTATGCAGATACCTTAGCAAATTTAAAATCTCAGCTCTTACATTCCCTTAGATTTTTACAAATAAATACAAGACTTTTTCAAATCAGGCTTGTTTAGCTTTGTTGTTATCAGATATAATCTTCAGACATGCAATAAATTAGTTGTGCTCTCTATCCACATCACAGTTTCTACCCTCAGGCTTTTGTTTCCAGCTTATGCAGTTCTTCATATGGATGGATAAAGTTTGTAAACTGATGTGCTGTGTATCTCTTGATTTCTAAATCATTCCTTTTCTATAAACTGTGTTTCTAATGTTAAGGGCTTAAAAAAGTGAGTATCACAAAACTGTATGTAAAATTTTGAGTGCATTTTATTAAAGCAAATTGTAGCAAAATCGCCTTTACATGGTAAAGTCTTAAAAATAGGAAACAACTTCCCTGTTAATAGTTAAATATTGATGAGTCAGAGCTATTCACTTTTTACGAAGTATTTGAACATTTTTTCTACTACAAATCAACAAATCATTAACTATGAGACTAACTTAAAACATAAAAAAACCAAAACAACACAAACACCACCTTGATTGGAAAGAACTTAGACCATTAAATGGCAAACAAAACCAGCGTCATTTGTAAACTGATAGCTCTTGTTTTCATGCTGTTCTGTTTCTGCTGAACAATAGTATACATACATAAATGAAATATTCATTTGTGGATCTACTATTTGTGCATCACCTATCTCTCATGTTAAATTACCCTACGTGATCAGGAGCATTCAAGGAATAAAGTTTTTCACCTGCAAACTTCCAGCAAACTTCCCACAAACTTCTAATCTCTCTTTACTAAAGAATTTCTTCATTGCACATATTTATTCTAGCCTTCTGGGAGTTTATAGGGATGGGTTTTCTCCCTAATGTATTCCTTTTCACACCAAATTTAGAATGCTAGAATGCTCCTATATTGTAATAGGAATGTGGTCAATTCATTGTAACTGTCGCTATATAAAAATAACACATTGTCTGACTCTAGTAATTCATTGAAAAGACAGGATTTTTTAATATTTACAAATGGGAATAGAAGTGCCATCACCGTTGGCAGCAGGGATATAGTACAATGAATCACATCACACATCTGGTAGATACATTTAGAGTTGTTTGAAACTGCAAAATGGTTTCAGTCATGGACGTAATAGTGGTCTCTTGTGACAAGACTTTAGACAATTTAAGCTTGTATGTCTTGCCGTTACCTCTTAGAACCTCTTGAATTTGCAAAGTGAAATGAAGCAAGCTCTTCTAATGCACATTCCTAATATGACAGGATGTGCCTTCTCTGACATACTCATCTCTTTATCCAAATGGATTTCTCAGCATTGGTGACTGGGTTTAATCCATTAAACTGTTTTTTAAGTATTGGATGATTAAGAAGAAGCTTTCAGTTTCCTCTTGTCCTTTGTAGCTTAAGTATTTGGCTGTTTGTTTGTTCATACTGTTACATTCTTGATTTTAAGAAAACCATGTAGGCTTACTTAAGATTCCCATAAATAAAACACTATCTTATCCTCCTTCAAGGATTACAGATAATGTGAAAGCGATTACTTCATTTCTTAGAGTATGAACAGAAAAGTTACCCATGTGACTTTATTTTCTTTAAAAGAAAAGGTAAAAATTATAGTGCATTAAACCAGCCTATAGTGTATTAGTGGCAGTCAGAACTGTAGTATCATAGAATCATAGAATGGCTAGTATTGGAAATGACCTTAAGATCATCCAGTTCCAATCCAATTCTTTATCCACTGGGTGGTCCATCCATCAAATTCATGTCTCTCCAGTTTAGACACAAGGAAGGAGGTGATCCTGCCCCTCTACTCTGCTCTTGTGAGACCTCACCTGGAGTATTGTGTGCAGTTCTGGTGTCCTCAACATAAAAAGGACATGGAACTGTTGGAACAAGTCCAGAGAAGGGCCACGAGAAGGATCAGGGGACTGGAGCACCTCCCATATGAAGACAGGCTGAGAAAGTTGGAGCTGTTCAGCCTGGAGAAGAGAAGGCTGCCTGGAGACCTTATAGCAGCCTTCCAGTATCTGAAGGGGGCCTATAGGGATGCTGGGGAGGGACTCTTCATTAGAGGCTGTAGTGATAGGACAAGGGGTAAGGTGTTCAAACTTAAACAGGGGAAGTTTAGATTGGATATAAGGAGGAAATTCTTTCCTGTTAGGGTGGTGAGGCACTGGAATAGGTTGCCCAGGGAGGTTGTGAATGCTCCATCCCTGGCAGTGTTCAAGACCAGGTTGGACGAGGCCTTGGGTGATATGATTTAGCATAAGATGTCCCTGCCCCATGGCGGGGGGTTTGGAATTAGGTGATCTTAAGGTCCTTTCCAACCCTAACTATTCTATGATTCTATGATTCTATGTCACGTGGGACAGTGTTGAATGCTTTGCACAAGTCCAGGTAGAGGATGTAAACTGCTCTACCCCTGTCCATCAGTTCTATAGCCCTGTCATAGAAGGCCACCATATTGGTCAGGCATGATCTGCTCTCGGTGCAGCCATGTTGGCTGTCACCAACCACCTTGTTGTTTTTCATGTGCCTTAGTGTGCTTTCCAGGAGAATCTGTTCCATGATCTTGCCAGGCACAGAGGTGAGACTGACTGGTTTGTAGTTCCCTGGGTCTTCCATTTCCCCCTTCTTGAAAATGGGGGTTATATTTCCCTTTTTCCAGTCATTGGGAACTTCACCTGACTGCCATGGTTTTTCAAATATGATGGACAGTGGCTTAGCAACTTCATTTGCCTGCTCTTTCAGAACCTGCAGATGGATTTCATCTGTTCCTGCTGACTTGTGCACGTTCATGTTCCTAAGATGATCAGGAACTGATCCTCTCCTACTGCGGTCTTAAGTTCTTCATTCTCACAGTCCCTGCATATATATGCCTTCCAGGACTTGAGTGGCATGACAAGAGCACTTGCCTGTGAAGACTGAAGCACAGAAGTCATTGAGAACCTGAACCTTCAAGTCCAGGGTAGCCAGTTCTCTTGTTTCCTTCCAGAGAGGGCCCACATTATCCCTAGTCTGGTTTTGTACTCTATAAGTAAATGATTGAGAAAAGAGCTGAGCTCAAAGGCATTCACAGAACTGATAAAATCAGTATTAGATTAGGTAAACTGTCTGAAGTTAGTTGATATGATCTTTTCTTACACATCTAAATGTACAAACCGATAAGTTTGATCATAAAGTAGTTATGAAGGAAGAAACGGAATGTCTGAGATAAATAATGCCCAGCTCTATACAACACAAAATTTAAAATCAAAAGCAACAACCTGAACATCACTGCAGTGCCATTTCTGAAGAAAAGAATCATCAGACGCAAAGCAAACACAATTGAGAATACTGCTGACAGGACATGGCCAATGACAAATTCTACATACAGCAAATAACTCTTTTCCAGTTTTGTTATTTATGAACTTCAGGAAATAAACCAGACAAGAAAGCATAAAACTTGAAAATTCAAAGTGGTAAAATTGGCTGCAAGTCCTATTTGAAAGATAAGCCACTGCCATCTTCCATCATCGAAATATATTCCTGTTTCTTATTCACCTATCATGCCCTGAACAGTAGTCACTGAAACCATATAACTTGCCTACAGAATTAATTCCATGTAAGTTTTAAGGGACACTTTTGAAAACGTTGTAAAATTAATTCATTTTCAAGAGTTTAAGTTTGCCTGTCAAAAGTCTACCTCAGTCTCTGTTGTCTTTTTCTTAATTTGAAATTTTGAAAGAATGATATAAGCTAGACAAGTGAAAATGACAGGCATATACCATGATTTAATATTTACTTGATGATGCTCCTGCATTCAGAAATGTAAAGATTTCCATTTGGTAAGGTTTGTGGATGCAAGAGAAAGCTATTAAAACTTTTTTTTTTTTCCCTGAAATAAAATGTTCATACTTTTTTTATATTTCCAATTTTTTAAAAAAGACTCATTTTTCTGTTTAAGGCATGCTAACTTAGAAATGAATATATTAAGAAAGTAAACATTGTGAATTCAGGAAATAAAAATAAGTCTTATCCTGAAAGGCCTCATCTTTAAATTTACAAGCCCCTAACTAGTATAGTCATATTACTCATATTATGTAAAACCAAATAAAAGAGTTGTAACTCCACTAGATGTGGTCAAGGATACTACTAAAAGCCTTTATAAAAAGGAATGTTTGTGTTTCAGAAGCTTGTAGCAATGGCACAAACACTTCCCTCTTCAGTCCCCTAATTTTCTTCTTGAAGGAAGAGTAAGACTTTGAGGAAAGTACTCCCTAGCAGTTTTAAACATGAAAAAGAAAAAAAAAAAAAACCAAAACCAAAACAAACTTCCTACAGGATAATTCAGAGACATAATACCTACCTCTGGTTAGAATAATTGGTTTTAGTTGCTCTTCTTACAAGTTTCTTCCAAACCTCTCCAGCAAAGCATGACCTCTAGACATCTCAGAAGGACTTCATTTCAACAGTGAAAAAACATATTCTACATGACTTTTTTTACATCACTTAGATATTTCTTAAAGCAATAGAGTGAGACGCTGGATGAAAATATGTGCACAATAAGAAACATGTATTCCATTCAATTTATTTCACTATCCTGCTGAAGTGCCCTTCAGCACAGATACTGGTTTCGTAATTCATGTCTCACATCTATTTCATGTGGTTTTCACCTCAGCTTGCAGTAATTTCATTTGAGTGTTGACCTGACCTGACCTTTTTGAACTTGTATGATTATCACAGCATAAGACAAAAAAACAATATTTGAAACTGTAATAAAGAATTCAGTTTCATTTATGCACTACAGATTTTTGTTTAGCTTCAATTTCCTCTTTCTTGCTTGAATGCCACATGATAATAAAAATGCAGTCAAAACCAGACAATAAACTCCTATAACATTAGAAGACTATGTATTATGAAAACTTTATGCTGTTTACTTCAGTACAGAAAAACTAAAGGAAGTGGGGATGTATAATAATTCATACATATTGTATGTTCCATCTGTTAGCTATTTGGTATTGTTTAATTGATGAGTCCAAGGGGTTAACTCAAGCAGAAGCTGACAGCCTATAGGGATGAAGGGCGACAAGGAGTTGACAGCAGCTGTTCCAGCAAATACCTGAGACAGTGTAGAAAACTAAATGCTTTGAAGTCTATCCTTGCCCTCCTGCTGAGCTGTCAAACTGGTTTGATCAAGCTCCAGTCACAGGTGCAAACAGAAAGATTTTCATTAACTTTATAAAGGGACACACTTACTAAAGCTGGACTCAAATCTTACCTGAAACCAGACTTCTGCACCCGAGATCTTCAGATAAGTTTGGCTGTGTAAGTGTTCAGGTAAGAAGGATATGCAATGAATCTTTTACTGTATTGGAACCTCCTTTTTATTATTCCCATTCTAAAGTCAAACAATATTTTATTTGACAAAGGCTTTTTCAGATTGTTGTACTAAACAATTCATTGCAGCTCTGAGAAAGCTTGCAGGCCTTAAAGCAAATTACACCTATTATTTAATCACATAAAATTCAGTAAAAGGATTAGGTCAAAGGTAACATACAGTCCCTCTGTCCTGTAGGTCTTGACTCTTGTAGAGGTCAAAAATACAACTAGATCTGATACCATGACAAGGAGGATTGATTTGTGAATACCTAATGAAACGGGATTATGTCAATAACTTAAATATTATTCTAACCAGTGTGTAAAGTGGGAACAGACATACTTGCCTATCAACTACAGATTAAGTGAAAGAAAATTTCAAGCACTAGGACAGCCTTATTATTAAAACTTTACACCACATAAGGACACAATTAATATGGGGTATGCAGCTTTATTCCAGACAATAAAAATCTCTACTTCTAAAGAGTTCTTAAAATATACCTGTAGTTCTCAGATGGTTGCTTGCTTAGCAGTTTTTCTTCTTTAATACTGTAACACTGAGCTTGCAAACACACCAATTGGTGTGTTTTTCTTCTCTCATTCAGCCTTGCGAGAGCTACAAGGGCAGAATCTATTTGGTGACAATGGGATTCATCTAATCAAAACCAGACATCTAAAGTAGAAATGTTCATGTCTGAAGTAATCATTCCAGACTCACTTGATAATTAATAATGGGGGAAAAAAAAACTTGTAGGGTATGATTTATACTTGTGTGTATGATTTATTTTATTCTAACATAGCAATGTAAAGTAGGACGGAAGAATTTTGTTATTGCCAATGACAGCTTTCAGTTTCTGCAGAGTTTAATAACACTTAGAAAGAAATTAGCACGTTGAATTCAGGAAGGCCGCTGAGTGCTGAAATCTGTATACTTAATAAGCCTTAATAAGCAGCTTAAGGTCCTAAGAGGCTCTGTCTGTGATAGGGAGTTATAAAGCCACCACATGCCAGCTGGGCGCCCCCAGAGACCTGGGGTCTCTCTCCCAGGTGAATGGACATGGCTGGTGTTTTCCCCTTTGAAGATTTTGGTCCATTAGGGAGGCTGAGCATGTAATGCAGAGAAGCACACACACACAAACACAGAGTCACATAGAGGACACTAACACAGCTGGCAAAACCTAGTGCCACAGAGTGCTGCCTTTAACAACACCTACACAAGCACTAAGACTCAAGTAAAACTTAAGTGGGTATGGCAAAGTCCTGATCCTCCTCTCTGCCTGATCAGGACTGAGATTTGCTAGTGAAAGCACACACCTGCAGCGTCTAGATTCACAAGTGCACCCGTATTTGTGGATCCCTCAAATAGCAACATGGGCTCAAAGCCTGTCTAGTAACCCTGCCCAGATCCTGGGCTTTCATGCCCAGTATACAGGGGTCATCCTACTCACTGGCTAGCCCAGCATGGTGTTCACTGGCAAACAGATGCACACGCTCACACACTTGACTCACAAATACCCCAATAGCTGCAGATCTCTCAAATACTGTCAATGGCTCTGTCTACTTAATGTTGATGGCCGGACTATGGGCACCCTTACTGACGCATACTTTTATTCTTACCAGAAATAGGCTTTCCTCTTCCCTGTTCAACTTGAAATTTGCTAATGAATGAGAAATACGCATACACTGTCTTAAAATCACTAGGGGAAAATATACCCTGTGGTCCCTCTAGTGGCTGGCACATAAACGTTGCAGCATTCATAGAATCATAGAATAGTTAGGATGGGAAAAGACCTTAAGATCATCTAGTTCCAACCCCCCTGCCATGGGGCAGGGACACCTCACTCTAAACCATATCACCCAAGGCCTCATCCAACCTTGAACACTGACAGGGATGGAGCATTCACAACCTCCCTGGGCAACCTATTCCAGTGCCTCATCACCCTAACAGGAAAGAATTTCCTCCTTATATCCAATCTAAACTTCCCCTGTTTAAGTTTGAACACCTTACCCCTTGTCCTTTCTCTACAGTTCCTAATGAAGAGTCCCTCCACAGCATCCTTATAGGCCCCCTTCAGATACTGGAAGGCTGCTATGAGGTCTCCACACAGCCTTTTCTTCTCCAGGCTGAACAGCTCCAACTTTCTCAGCCTGTCCTCATATGGGAGGTGCTCCAGTCCCCTGATCCTCCTCGTGGCCCTTCTCTCGACTTGTTCCAACAGATCCATGTCCTTTTTATGTTAAGGACACCAGAACTGCACACAATACTCCAGGTGAGGTCTCACAAGAGCAGAGTAGAGGGGCAGGATCACCTCCTTTGACCTGTTGGTCACGCTCCTTTGATGCAGCCCAGGATACAGTTGGCTTTCTGGGCTGCAGGTGCACACTGCCGGCTCATGTTCATTTTCTCATCAACCAACACCCCCAAGTCCTTCTCTTCTCTGCCTAACCTGTAGCTGTGCCTGGGATTGCTCCGACCCAGGTGTAGGACCTTGCACTTGTCATGGTTAAACTTCATGAGGTTGGCATCAGCCCACCTCACAAGTGTGTTGAGGTCCCTCTGGATGGCATTCATTCCCTCCAGCGTATCAACCGAACCACACAGCTTGGTGTCATTGGCAAACTTGCTGAGGGCACACTCAATCCCACTGTCCATGTCAGCGACAAAGATGTTAAACAAGACCGGTCCCAACAGCGAACCCTGAGGGACGCCACTCATTACTGGTCTCCAGCCGGACATTGAGCCATTGACGACAACTCTCTGTGTGTGGCCATCCAGTCAGTTCTTTATCCACCGAGTGGTCCATCCATCAAATTGATGTCTCTCCAATTTAGAGACAAGGATGTCATGTGGGACAGTGTGGAACGCTTTGCACAAGTCCAGGTAGATGATGTAAACTGCTCTACCCCTGTCCATCAGTTCTGTAGCCCCATCATAGGAGGCCACCAAATTGGTCAGGCAGGATTTCCCCTTAGTGAAGCCATGCTGGCTGTCACCAAGCCCCTTGTTGATTTTCATGTGCCTTAGCATGCCTTCCAGGAGGATCTGCTCCAAGATTTTGCCAGGCACAGAGGGGAGACTGACCGGTCTGTAATTCCCCGGGTCATCCATTTTCCCTTTCTTGAAAATGGGGGTTATATTTCCCTTTTTCCAGTCATCGGGAACGTCACCTGACTGCCACGATTTCTCAAATATGATGGCCAGAGGCTTCGCAACTTCATTTGCCAGCTCCTTCAGGACCTGCAGGTGGATCTCATCAGGACCCATGGACTTGTGCACGTTCAGATTTTTAAGATGGTCTCGAGCCAGATCCTCTCCTAGTGTGCCCAAGGTCTTCATTCTCAGTCCCTGCATCTGCCTTCCAAGACTTGGGTGGTGTGGTCAGAGCCTTTTCCAGTGAAGACCGAAGCAAAGAAGTCATTCAGAACCTCAGCCTTCTCCAAATCCTGTGTAGTTATCTCTCCTGAGAGCTTCCAGAGGGGGCCTACATTCTCCCTAGTCTGTTTTTTATTTGCTATGTACCTGTAGAATCCCTTCTTGTTATCCTTAATATCCTTCGCCAAGTTTAATTCTAACTGGGCTTTAGCTTTCCTAACCTGGTCCCTAGCTTGCTGAACAACATCCCTTTATTCTTCCCAGGCTGCCTGTCCTTGCTTCCACTTATTATAAGTCTCTTTATTCCTTTGAATTTTCCTCAGGAGCTCCTTATCCATTAAGCAGGTCTCCTGGCCCTCCTGCTGCACTTCCTTCTAGGTGGGATGCAACACTCCTGAGCTTGCAGCAGGTGATCCTTGAATATCAACCAACAGTCTTGGGCCCCCCTGCCCTCTAGGGCTATATCCTGTGGAACCTTACTAAGCAGGTTCCTGAAGAGACCAAAGTCTGCTCTTTTGAAGTCCAGGGCAGTGAACTTGCTGCACGCTCTTCTCACTGTCCTGAGGATCGCAAATTTGATCATTTCATGATCGCTGCATCCAAGGCTGCCCTGGAGCATCACATTTCCAACCAGCCCTTCCCTGCTGGAGAGCACGAGGTCAAGCACAGCACCTCTCCTTGTCGGCTCCTCTATTACTTGCAGAAGGAAGTTGTCTTCCACACAATCGAGGAACCTCCTGGATTGCTTGTGCTGGGCCCTACAGTCCTTCCAACAGATGTCAGGGTGATTTAATGATAAGATAGGCTAGATAGCAGTGATCAGGTGCAGGGCTTAATTATACAAGCATACTTGTGCCTGCTTGCATGTTACCTACCACTTAAATACTTCCTCCTCCCTAATTTCCCACACTTGTGCCTCCCCATCTGCCCTGCTTCCCTCTTTCCCCACCCTTGGTCCTTCCTTACAACAGGCTAGTAATAAGTTTTTCACAGTTCCACGAGCCCCGTCTGGTAGCCCACAGTAAGTGTCATTATGTCCCACAGGGATTCCTCTACTATCCCATAATATTCATGCTAATCTTCTTTCCCCTTTCTTATCAGTTACAGAATTCAGGTCAACTCCTTTCAAGGCTATGCCTTCGTGTTATCTTAATGGCCCATCAATCATCCTGTGAAGAGCTCTTGTCTTTGTTATTGTCTCTGTTATCATCTGCTTCTCAGGTTTGTGTATTTGTGTGTTTAATTTATCACTTCTTTTGCTATTTGTTATTTACTTTGCACTAAATAGTCCTTAAACAGAAAACTTAATGAACCAGATACTCTCACATTCCACATTTCTTTACACTTCCCAAACTAATTTTCTAGTGCGAAGTGATGCTTATTCTAGTTCTCTTCACTGGATATTTATTGGAGCATACTCTGGCTCCTATCCATGGATTTTTGAGGGCTTTTTTTTTTTCTGTTTTTCAAATGGAATCCAGAGATGAATGAGTGACAACAGATGAGTCAGAAAAGCAGTCTGTTGGGCTGACAGGGGGGCCCAGAGGAGGTCACTTTAAGAGAGGTGTCACCAACAAGAAGGCAAGCTGCAATTGTGAATGAAAGGAATTAAATGTTGAGGGTTTTTTAAAGAAAATGATCATCTGCTATTACTGTGGATTTTTTTTTACTCACTGTTTAGATTTTGCACTCATCATTTTTTAGTAATCATAACCAAATAATCTCTTGGAAACTCTTTTTTCTTGGACTCTTAATTGCTTCTGTTGAGCATTATATTTAGGTCATCCCACATGGGAGTGTTTGAGTTAATGACAAAACAATAAGTTTGCTAGACGGTAACTGGAAGGAATTTATATGCTGTAATTTCAAAAGTACACTTCTTACATTACCTCACTTGCAGTAGCCTGTCTGGATGTTAACACTTAGTTTTGGGTTGGGTTTTGTTTTTCTGGTTGTTCTTCTTTCAGCATACTATTAGCTAGTGTTTTTCAGACAAAGTTTGGTTCATTTCTAAAGCCTACTTGACGATAAATTTGCCATTGGACTAAAGCAGTATAAATGTTAGACAATGACGGTCATAAAGTCATAGAAAAATGTAGGTTGGAAGAAAGCCATTGATGCCACAAAAAAGGAAAGAAGAGAAGGGAAACAGCTTATGAGAGAAAACCTAGTAAATTTCTGCAGTTTGTCCTGTTGACTGTTACAAGTGAATCAAATTAATAAGACAAAATTCTTTTCACTTATACAGTAATCTTTATCCTAGTCTCTACTTTGATTACTTTGATGGCAATAGCAGAAGTAGCCAATCTAGGTTCCCAGGAATCAGTCTTTTTTTTTTTTATTATTTTTTTAAGAAACTTAAGATGATCTGCTGTTGCCTCAAGAAACTCCTTCGTTATTAACACATAACATTAGTTGCTATCCTTTCCATCCATCTACATTTCCACAACTTTGATCTCCACAACACATTCCTGCACCCAGGCACTGTATGTTCAAATCAGAGCTACTCTACTTGAAAAATGAAATGTCTCTCCTTGTTGTACTAGTATATTATTTACCTTAACAATTGGTATTTGCAATCTAAGAATTCACAATACATGTTCCAATTAATCTTAAAAATATTTTGAAAATAGGATTGGAGGAGAAAGCCTTGATTGTTGAGTAACTAGTATTGAAATCTTTAGTAATTAGCTGATTTACTAAGCTTAAGCTTAATATCAGCTAAGACTAATGATGACAAGAAAACTTTTGGAAGATTTTTCAGGACCCATGTTAATACGGGTCAGAAACCAGTCCTTTTACAGACCCAGACTTCTTAATAGCTAATTCATGCTCATTCTTTCTGAATTAATATTATCTTTAAATAAGTCTTCATCCCCCATTACCTTTTTTCCCCTATATTAATATATGGAGAAAATTAATATTTCCTCTGTTTATTTGCTTGTTTGCTTGCTTGTGTGGTTAGGTCAGTACAGGCCTTTGTCATATGGTTTCCGTCCATTATTCTCACAGCATTTCTCTATGTCTGTTACCCTCTTTGCCTCTTGCATCTAGATCATGTTTACTTTTCATATGCAAATTTCAGATTCATTCCTTACATAATGATATTAACGTTCATTGTCTGTATTAGTAATATGTTACCCCCGTTTATTTATTTATCTTCATAGTTAAATTTTATTTATGGATCTTTAATATTAATAAACATATGCATTGATATGCATAACACATTTATTCTGTTCTTGTCACAGCTGATGAGTCCCCATTTTATGTCTTTTTTTTCTCCACCTTTATTTTGATTCCATGAACCAGTAATGTGCAATAAGTAGGAGCTTTGCAGGTCATTATCTTGCCTGCTTCTGCTTCATACAATTGCAAATCTAATAAGATGTGAAGACTAAGGTTGGAAGACAAAGCTTTATACATCTTCCTTGGTTTAAAAAGGGCAAAGACTCATGTGAATTCCCTGAGTTAGTTCATCTGCTGGAGTCAGGCTATACCAACTACTGACATTTTGCCTGTCAATACCTTGAGGAAAGAAAGGAAAGAAAACAATACATTTCAAAAGACAAATAGACTAAATGTCTTGTACTGGATAAATATAGAAAAAAATAAAGCAAGTGCCTGGTGGTGGGGAGCCCATAGATGGCAATTTGAATAAAGATTGAATGGTGGCTGATAAACCTGTTCCAACATGATTTTACGATTATAGATATTTTTCAAATGACAGAATATATTTTCTAGAGAATTTCACTACAAAATCAAATATAGTTCATACTATTTATAGTCCACATAATAAAATATAATGAATAACTTATTTTGCAAGCAGAAATGTCTAATAAATGGTTAGAAACTAATTAGGAATACAGTATTTCTTCCAGTAGGAGCTCCCTACTTCAGTGATTCAGCTTCCTTTTAATCAGTGTGCTGAATTAAGAAGCCTCTAAAATATTTCATACTGAAGTACAACTGTGCAGTTTATGTTAATTTAAAAATAAAAATGATTTGTGAAGGAAAGCATTTCAAAAGTTTAATAACCTATATTTAAAAGAATAGTAATTTTTATTACTTGCATCAATTCCAGTGTTAAGGCACCTACCACAATTATTTATATGGTGCATATCAGTGATACTTCAGATGCTGTCACTCAGGTCTCTAGGATGTTCAAAAGTATTATTTAGTATCAGGAATTTTATAATCCTACTACTCAAAGTTAAAATGATTTAAAAAAAAATTCTTTACTGTTATTTCCTACGAATAAGAAAGACCATGTGGTGAATAATTTCCTTAGAAAGATGTGCTGACAAACACACACAAAAAAAACAAAATAAAAATAAACACCAGAAAGCAAAACCAAATAAGAAAACAAACCCTTATTTGTCAATCTTTTTAACTGTTTCGATGTAAATTCTAATAATAAATGCTTTGAAAAAAGCTTAGGAAACTGTTCTTCGTATTGTGTACATTGCTTCTTTATTCCCTTTTTATTACTGAAATTACATAGAAGAACTTAAGATCATCTAGTTCCAGCCCCCCTTTCAGAATGAGACAGTTCATAGCAAGTCTGACCATCCATATTTCTGTAACTCCCACAAAAAAATATTTTGACCTTAGAATCACAGAACCATAGAACAGTTAGGGTTGGAAAGGACCTTAACATCATCTAGTTCCAACCCCCCTGCCGTGAGCAGGGACACCTCACACTAAACCATGTCACCTAAGGCTATGGCCTTTAGCACTGCCAGGAATGCGCATTCACCACTTCTTTGGGCGACCCATTCCAGTGCCTCACCACTCTCACAGTAAAGAACTTCTTCCCTATATCTAACCTGAACTTCTGCTGTCTAAGTTTAAACCCATCACCCCTTGTCCTATTGCTATAGTCCCTAATGAAGTGTCCCTCCTCATCATCCTTGTAGGCCTCTTTCGGATATTGGAAAGTTGCTATAAGGTCTTCATGCCGTCTACGTGCTTTTATTATGTAATTAAAATCAAAGCACTTTGTTTGCATTTTACTTTTGCCAACTCCTCCAAGTCCAAAAAATAAATAATAAAAAAAAAATGATGGAGCTTCTACCATTATAACAAAACTTAATGACCTCACAGAGGAATGTGGCCTTTGTGGTTCAAAATTGTCAAGGTTCTGAGGACACCAACAGCCCTGCCTAACCCCCACAAGGTTACCCCCACCTTGCCCACAGCCCAGGTTCCCATTTCAGCCCCCCTAGAGGCATCAGCCCCTGCCCCAGGGATGCCACAGCAAGGCAGGTCTCCAGTTCCCCACAGCCCTGCCTTTTCTGGCCATGGCCCCACTGAGATAGACCCACCCCTAAGCCCAGGTCCCAGCCTGGCCTCTGTCTGTCCCTGTTCCCAGGGAGGTGCCTGATGCATAAGGCTGGGCCTGCCCTGGCTTCCAATTCCTTCCCTACTGGATCCCTTGGGACTCACACTTGGGTCCCTAGCCATCACTGTGTCATTAGATAAATACAAGCCTTAGTGTCTTCAGTACAAAAGGTCTAGGAGTGTGTCAAGTTAGCAAAAATCACCAGTCTATCATACCTGTATTTTCATCCACACATCTGTATTTTAGAATTCCTTCCTGAAAGGACAGTTCAGAACTGTCCATGTTCAATTTGACATTTAAGGAGAGAGTAGGTATTTGGGTTAGGAAGTAGGAATGGAATCCAATTATCAGTCACTGAAGTGTCTGCATGATTGCAGATCTGTGTATATACAACATCCTTATGACTTCATGGAACTGCTCATGTTTAGCTTGAAAGCTATGAAGGCATCTCCTCACTTTACACTGAATGTTTCTTCAGCAAGCTGACTAACTAGTTAAAAAATTGCAGAAAAGCCCTAAATGCTGACTTTGTTACCTTCATCTCGTATAAACTGCCTATGCTACTTTTTCTGACAATGTTTGCATCTGTGTCCTTAAACAGTTTTAGAAGGGTATGAATCATGTTTCTTCCTCTACCGAAAAGTACTTTCCATTGCATAGTTGCCTCAAATGATAATCTTTCCTTACTTATGAGTCTTGATAAATTTTAGCAGACTGACCACTGTGTTAAGTCAGGAGACTATAATCTGGTGGCAATTACAGAGACGTGGTGGGACAGCTCACATGATTGGAATATAATCATGGAGGGCTATGTCCTTTTCAGGAAAGACAGGCCAGCCAGGCAGGGTGGTGGGGTTGCTCTTTATGTACGGGAGCAACTACAATGCACTGAGTTCTGTCCAGGGACAGATGACGAGCGAGTTGAGCATCTGTGGGTGAGAATTAAGGGGCAGGCTGGCAGGGGTGATACTGTTGTGGGTGTCTGTTACAGGCCACCAGATCAGGGTGAGGAAGTTGACGAGGCCTTCTACAGGCAGCTGAGAGCGGCCTCACAGTCACAGGCTGTGGTTGTCATGGGGGATTTTAAAGTCCCTGATGTTTGCTGGAAGGACCACTCAGCAACCCAGCCACAGTCCAGGAGGTTCCTCCAGTGTATGGATGATAACTTCCTCCTGCAAATGGTGGATGAGCCAACCAGGAGAGGAGCGCTGCTGGATCTCATCCTCACTAACAAGGAGGGTCTGGTCGAAGCAGTAAGGGTTGAGAGCTGCCTTGGTTGCAGCGACCACGAGGTGGTGGAATTCAGGATCTTGTGTGGTAGGACTAGTAGAATAGCAAGTAGAATTGCAACCCTGGACTTCAGCAGGGCAAACTTTGGCCTTTTCAAGCAATTGCTACGGGAAATCCCATGGGCAAGGCTGCTTGAAGGTAAAGGGGCCCAAGATAGTTGGTTGGCATTCAAGGATTGCTTTTTCTGAGCTCAAGATCAGAGCATCCCGACACGTAGGAAGTCAAGGAAGAGGGCAAGGAGACCTGCATGGCTAAATAGGGAATTGCTGGGTATGTTCAAGTGGAAGAGGAGAGTTTACAGGTCATGGAAGGAGGGGCTGGCCACTTGGGAGGAATATAAGGCTGCTGCTAGAGGATGTAGGAAGGCAGCTAGGATGACTAAGGCCTCCTTAGAATTAAACCTGGTGAGAAGGGTCAAGGACAGCAAAAAGAGCTTTTTCAAATACATGGCAGATAAAACTAACACCAGAGGCAATGTAGGCCCACTAATGAATGGGATGGGTGCCCTGGTGACAGAAGATACAGAGATGGCAGAGTTATTGAATGCCTTCTTTGTCTCTGTCTACTCTGCCAGAGGCAGTCCTGAAGAGCCCTGTACCCCTGAGACCTTAGATGAAGTCAGGTCAACGGAGCGGTTTGCCTTAGTCAATGAGGAATGGGTTAGAGACCAGTTGAGCAATCTGGACATCCATAAATCCATGGGTCCAGATGGGATGCACCCGTGGGTGCTGAGGGAACTAGCAGAAGTCATTGCTAGACCACTCTCCATCATCTTTACCAAGTCTTGGGAAATGGGAGAGGTGCCTGAGGACTGGAGGAAGGCAAATGTCACTCCAGTCTTCAAAAAGGGCAAGAAGGAGGACCCGGGTAACTATAGACCGGTCAGCCTCACCTCCATCCCTAGGAAAGTGATGGAACACCTTATCCTTGGTGCCATCTTAAGGCATATCAAGGATAAGAGGGTTATGAGGGGCAGTCAACATGGCTTCACCAGGGGGAAATCATGCTTGACCAATCTCTTAGCCTTTTATGAGGAAATAACACAGTGGATGGATGATGGCAGAGCGGTGGATGTGGTCTCCCTTGACTTCAGCAAAGCATTTGACACAGTCTCCCACAGCATCCTCACAGCTAAATTGAGGAAGTGTGGTCTGGATGATCAGGTAGTGAGGTGGACTGTGAAGGAGAGAAGCCAGAGAGTTGTCTATGGGGCGAAGTCTTGTTGGAGGCCTGTAACTAATGGAGTGCCTCAGGCATCAGTCCTGGGACCAGTGTTATTTAATATATTCATCAATGATTTAGATGAGGGAATTGAGTGTACTATCAGCAAGTTTGCTGATGACACTAAGCTGGGAGGAGTGGCTGACACGCCAGAAGGCTGTGCTGCCATCCAGCGAGACCTGGACAGGCTGGAGAGTTGGGCAGGGAATAACTTGATGAAATATAACAAGGGAAAGTGTAGAGTCCTGCATCTGGGCAGGAACAACCCCAGGTTCCAGTATAGGTTGGGAAACGACCTGTTAGAGAGCAGTGTAGGGAAGAGGGACCTGGGGGTCCTAGTGGATGACAGGATGACCATGAGCGAACACTGTGCCCTTGTGGCCAAGAAGGCCAATGGCATCCTGGGGTGTATTAGAAGGGGGGTGGTTCGTAGGTCGAGAGAGGTCCTCCTTCCCCTCTACTCTGCCCTGGTGAGACCCCATCTGGAATATTGTGTACAGTTCTGGGCCTCTCAGTTCAAGAAAGATAGGGACCTGCTGGAGAGAGTCCAGCGCAGGGCAACGAAGGGAGTGGATTAAGGGAGTGGAGCATCTCCCTTATGAGGAAAGACTGAGGGAGCTGGGTCTCTATAGTTTAGAGAAGAGGAGACTGAGGGGTGACCTTATAAGTGTCTATAAATATATAAAGGGGGAGTGTCACGAGGATGGAGCCAGGCTCTACTCGGTGGCAAACAATGATAGGACAAGGGGTAATGGATATAAACTGGAACACAAGAGGTTCCACTTAAACTTGAGAAGAAACTTCTTCTCAGTGAGGGTGACGGAACACTGGAACAGGCTGCCTAGGGAGGTTGTGGAGTCTCCTTCCCTGGAGACATTCAAAACCCACCTGGACATATTCCTGTGTAACCTTATCTAGGTGTTCCTGCTCCGGCAGGGGGATTGGACTAGATGATCTTTTGAGGTCCCTTCCAATCTCTAGCATACTGTGATACTGTGATACTGTGACAACTGATTCTTAGAGTGATCATGGTTTAATTTCACAAGCAGAACACAGATACTAGAACTACCAATGAAGCATTGGTAGTTCTTCAGTGCCTATTCAAATTCTGCAACTGAAACCAACTACTAAGTTGAACTTTATATATAAAGATCTCTACCTCAGTCTTTTTACCTTGGAAATGGCTGTTTCCTGCTTAATGAAATTTAGCATGATTCCAAAAACCAGCCTTCCCTTAGAAATATGCCAATTACTTTCTCCCCTACCTTATAAATTTTTCTTTAATCTTTTAAAAGATTAAGTCCTTGTTGTTTGGTTGGAACTCTCACCAAAACAAAAAGTAAACAAAAAAATAACTCCCTCTAAAACCCCCACAAAAACCCTAAAAACCAATATGCACTGCAAAATGCCTAGCTATCTGGGTCTTAGGACACTTTTGGGGGAATTGGAATCAGCATACGAGAGTTCAAAACCTCCTTAATTTCAGTGTAGAGGCATACATAGGCTACAATATTTTTAAAGAGTAATTGCTCTTTTGTGTAGATATAGAAGGTGATGTCTTTGCAAGTACTGGAAATAATAAACATCTCATTCCCTGTGTCTTCCAGCTGTCTCATCTTGGCATGTTCTTTTCTTAAAGGGTTTGTACCTTTCAGAACGGCTTTCAAAGTAAATATATGATAGATATCTTTGTCAGAAAAAGCAGCTTGATTCCATGTTCTAGTTACTATAGGTCAGCATCTATAGTCCCTGGATGCCTGAGACCATAAGGGCTCTCTCAGCAGTCCCAGGGAACAGATTGGCTATATAAACAACACCAAACCAGCACACACAGAAAAAAGGAAACACTGCTGCTTCATTATTTTTCCTGAAGCTGTATGAGCTGTCTCATGTTTCGCTTAGAGTTTTATAGGGAGTAATCATATTGAGAACACCTGGGGTGACATGTAATTACAGTATGATTGTGTGGAAAAATGTAGGTCTATTCAAATTTCTCAGGGGCTATAGGCAGCTGGTTCCTTTTAATTCTTACAACAGCATGTGTTCTGTAACAGCTGGAGATGTGTTTTTCTGTTCAGCCTCATTTGATGGATTGATCATGAGGCAGGTGATCAGCATTTTCTAAAGTGTAATCCAAACTCTGCCACTAACTTGTTATTAGCCTTGGGCAAACCACTTAGGGTCAGACACAGCTGAAGAATGACCTAGGGAGAATATAGACATTTGTGTCCAGTTTTGAAATCTAAGATAATCCTATCTAGGTTCAGAAACATCCCAGTACAGAAACTACAGGGGATTGCTGTTTTGTTGCAATTCTGTCTTAAAATTCTAGAGATAATTATTCATAGTTTATTTGCAATTTATGATTCTTTCCTCATATTTAAGGATGATCAGCAGACAAAATATACTACTGAACTCACTGAGATATCTATACCAGTGAACTCCTGAATTCCAAGAACTCAACAGAAAAAAAAAAAAAGGTTGAACAATGCAGTGATACTGTTCATTTCTTTTGAAATATGAGTACAGCAGAAAACTATTTTAAACCATTTTTATCCATAATCATTTCTCTTTTCTGCCTGGGAGAATGGAGTTGCATTATCTTCCTTTCCTTTCCCTTCCCTACTCACCCTGAAAAATGCTAAGGCTTGCCCTATCCATCAGATCACAGGCTTACTGAAAATAATTCAAGATTTTCCAATCCACAGAGCAAGAAAAATTGAATATGATTAGAACTTAATAGTTTTTCTTTTTAATGAGAACCCCAGACTCTCTTCTTTGACACCAAAAATTGCATATTTATCTTATATATACTTAATATCAAAAAACCTGAATATAGTCATCAAAACCTAATATCTCTTCTTCCTGGTGTATGCTTGAATCACTTCAGCTACTAAATCACATTATCTCAGGTCTACTAAGTATTGATTTTTTTCTAATTTTTATACTGTGAACAGATTTTACAGAAAGGGAAAATAGTGTCTTCATGTTCTTCCTCCATCATGGGAAATGAGAGCTTGAACTTATGTTGGATAAAGTAGACAACGAACTGGGTATTTTTAGGAGCTGAGCAACACAACACATAGCTTCAAGTTTATAACCCTAGAAATACAATCCAGAGACCAGTTTCACAGGAATTAAGTTATATGTTGCATTTTAATCTTCTAGAGAACAAAGTCTCTTAGGAAGAGGTCCAAAAATCCCACATAAGCATGCAAAGTGCCATTTAGTTTACATTTATGTACACAGAGCAAACAAAATAGTCCACAAAACTAAGAAAAAAAAAAAAAAAAGAACAGAGAAAACAATAACAAAACAACAAACAGTAGCTGTCCCCAAAGGCATAAATGCTTTAACGAATGTGGTATCTATGTCTTTTTTACAACTCTGTCCTAGAGGTGTTGCCATTTCAGCAAGGGTGAACATGATGATGCTTATTTTATCCTTAAGTGCACTAGGATTTTAAAAAGTAGGTTCATGTTCCATTGAGAGCATAATCCAGTATAATCTTTCACCCAACAGGGTACACTTAAATCTTAGAAAGAAACAAATCAAGTGTAAGGAATAAGAAGCCAAGGAAACTCTGCATAAAATTCGGTTGCAGAGGAGTGTGTAATGCCGCTCAATATAATGTATTCTTTTATTCAGTGACTGTCCAGGAGGCAGAGAAATTGGGTTGAATGGTTATTTCAATGGAAAGGATTTCAAACACAGCTGAGGGAAGTGGAGGTGGGAGTGAGAGCTGACTTCTCTTATTGAAGCAGTACAAGACTTCAAAAGCTTAGAGGCAGATGAATCTTCTGTAAAGATCAGGGAGACAAGTACTTACTATGGAAAAGGGAGACCTTTGTCCTTGCCTCTGCACTGCCATTTTACATTCCAAGGGGACTTTCTACAAGTGCTGAATGGTATTTGTCACATTACCAATTTTATCCAGTTTTTATCTATGACTTTATTTTTTCCCCCCTCCATCAAACATTTAAACATCTGTGCTAAACACGGTTGAAGTCACAAAGTGAAAGTTTTACCTCGAAGCCTGATAGTGTCACTTTATTTCCAAAAGTAACCCGATTCTTCTCTTTCACCTAAGACAATGTTTGGTGCTGAATGAAAGTTGTGGGGTTTGCTTATTGGTTGTTTGCTTGCACTTGCAGGAGGCAACATCCTTGCTTAGAGTTTAAATCTGTGTTAGGAACTAAGAATAGACACCTTAAATGTCTAATGTTACTGTAGCATCATGTTTTGTTACCTTAAGCTAACTGGCATCTCTCTCTCTAAAATCTAGGGTTTTAGGTGAATTTATGTTTGCAATAAGAATTATCAGAATAATGCAATTAAAATAAATGTCTTTGTTATTTTGCAATCCTACACAGTTGCTTTGCATTAGTTGTCAAAGGATGATTTTTTCTTTATTTTTAGTTTTCACAATCAATCAAAATAATGCTTGGTTTAATGAGTGTCTTTTCAGGTCTTCACAGAACTCATCAATCACATCACTATCATTTACTGCTGAAGTAAGGTAAACCTTTATGATTGACACATCATCTAGCTTTGCTTGAAGGTGAATTGTAATGATCAGGATGCTTATGAAGTTCTATATAAACACACATGTATTTGGATGTGATAAAAACAGTTGCATTCCAAAAAGCAAAGTAACTACCACCACACTGTTGATGCTCGCAGCACCTTGTAAAACAATGGCAATACAATCAGTAATTCAGAAATTACAAAGATGTTAATCTGGGTAACATACAAAGACTTCTCTGAACAATGGGCATACAGGGTGCTTCTCTGGGTGATGAGTCAGAACTAGTAACAAGAAACGTCAAGCCCCAACCCTTGGATGACTATCTAGAAGAAAATGGACAGTAATGAGGTAAAAGGTATTTAATTCCGGCAAAAGGCAGCACGACCACCGATTTGTGGCCAACCTGCTCAAGAAACCCACCAACTCAAAAGAAAAGACAGCACATGCGTATCTGACTAGCATGAGAGGTAAGAGGGACCTTTAACCAACAAAGGGTGGAATACTAATTAATGAACAAATTGTGTAGCTCTCAACCAATGGACACTGATTTGTTTATTTGTCAAAATGTATAAATAGCTGAAAGTTGCAATCATCAGGGTGCTTGGTTTGCAGAGACTTCCATGAAGTACCATATGCAGAATAAATAATGTCTCTTTTTTTAAACTAGACTCTGTGTCTTTGTTTAGAAAGCCCCAAAACGGCACCACCATGGCCTCAGGATGCTCCTTAGTTTTGGTTATTACATTTTTGCAGTTCTTTGATGACTACAGAAAGATTCCCTTCATACACACTCTTGAGCATTCCATCAGTCCCTTCATGCACACTCTTGAGCATTCCCTTCATACACATCTTGAGCATACACTTGATATGATTATGCGTGAACAGCTAGTTCATGTTGACAAAAACTCAGTAACTATAGTGATATTTTATTGAAACAGACCTTTAAAGAATGCAATTTTGAAATGGTCTTGTAAAAGAAAGAAAAACAATGCAAATATCCCCCACCATCAATTCTTCAGCTGAAGGTATGTCTTGATTCAGCTTTGTGTTTCTATTTAAAGTAATCATACATCCCAACAAACTTGGAGAAAATTATTTTTCTCTTAGATGTTCAGAACTTGTCCTTCCACTATTTTTGACATTTGGATGGCTATGCCAATTTCATTCAATAGCATGTTCCCTATAGTTTTATCCATTTATCTCTTTAAATTGAAAATAAAGAAATCCAAAGCATTTTGTAACATTAAGCATGTGCATTAAGGTATTGTATTTAAATCAATATTAAAACAAAACTGAATATCTTAACAAAATTTGTTGGCCAAGTTTCAGACTGAAAAGACTTCAGGGTTTAGTTCTATCTCAATTAGGCAGGTTTTATAACATTCAACAAAATTAATGGTGGTATTTATGCAGAGGAGAATTGCACTTCATTGGCAGTCTAATACCACTATTTGGAACATGATATTAATTTTGACAATACCTCTGCAAGTTACATCTTTGTTCCCTACTAAACTTTTAAAATATTATTTCTTAAGAAGAAATTTAAAAAAATTAAATTGTTGAAATGTCATTTAACAAGAACAGTTTTCTTCAATTAGGAGTTATGTGTAGACATGAAGAAGCTCACATTAGTAATCTCTTTAGAGAAAAAGATGATCTTTTGTGATATGCTATAAATACTACTTTGAAGTTAGATCAAGTATTTCCTGTATTACAACTGTCTTGAATTCATGTCTATCACATTTTTTTCTGTTTTTCAGAGAGATAAATATTGCCATTCTACATATGTCATAGATATAAAAATCTCCAGGAACATTAGCTGAAACAGACAGGTTGATTAAGCAGATTAAATAATTAAACTTTCTACATTGGAAAAGCATAATGTGCAAATACCTTCCTAACTGGTGGTTCAGGACATACCATTATTGTTTAATCCAAGCACTATCAATATTACAGCCAGATTGTACCCATATCAGATAGCAAATACAAAGTTTCTGCTTGAGAATTCAGAAATTCAATTTTGCACGTTCACTTATCCACACATACACATAATTATTCTGCTAGCATTCATGATTTAAGTGACCTCTTTGACTACAACAGGGTAGAAGGAAAACTTCTCTCATATTCTTTCAATACTGAATCAGAGCATTGAATGAAACACTCCTGAAGCAAGTTTTGGATCTTGTTCTTCTATGACATTTGAATTTCACTCTTATTAATGTTCCTTATAATACATACTGTTCACTTTTTGGCATCATGATATTAGTTAAAAACTTATTTAGAGCTCCATGCCGCTTCTGAATGCAGAAATTTGGCTTCTGTAGAATATTTACTTTGATAAAACCTAGTGTTTAGAGATTTTTGTTTGTTGATGGGTTGTTGTGGGTGTCCTTTGGTGTTGTTTTTTTTTTAAATTGAAACAGAAAGTAACTCACACCCTACTGTCAAATCTGGCCAAAGAAAAAATTGAGAGCCCTGTGAATATCTTCCTTTTGCCAAGGCAAAAAGGAAAAATAGTCAAAATTTTGAACACAAATGTGATTTTTCAGTGTTTATTTAAAGCAAACATATTTACCAAACCACTTCAGATTACAAACAGCTATAAAAACTGTATTGTACATTCATAAATCGGATATATTTCTCTAGCCACGGAAGAACTCAGATTATTAGTTTGCCTCTTCAGTAAAACTTTCTGCTCAAAGCCATATCAGTTAAAACAGACCAGATTGCTCAGGGCTGAATCTAGTCAGGTCCTGAAAACTTCCACGGATGGATAATGCAAAGCTTCTCTGAGCTCCACTACTTGACTGTCCTCATATCTGAAAGTTTTTTCTTATATTTAGCTCTCTTTTTTTAGTTTATGCCTGTCATCATTCATCCTCTCGCCAAGCAATTCTGTGAAGTCTTGGTGGATGCTGCTGAATGGTCCCCTGAAGGTATCTTTCCTTCAGGCTGGACTGGCCTAATACACTCTGCTAGCAGAGCAAGTGCTCCATCTCTGCCCATATTAATGGCTAGTGAAGTCATTGCTAGACCACTCTCCGTCATCTTTACCAAGTCTTGGGAAACGGGAGAGGTGCCTGAGGACTGGAGGAAGGCAAATGTCACTCCAGTCTTCAAAAAGGGCAAGAAGGAGGACCCGGGTAACTATAGACCGGTCAGCCTCACCTCCATCCCTGGGAAAGTGATGGAACACCTTATCCTTGGTGCCATCTTAAGGCATATCAAGGATAAGAGGGTTATGAGGGGCAGTCAACATGGCTTCACCAAGGGGAAATCATGCTTGACCAATCTCTTAGCCTTTTATGAGGAAATAACACAGTGGATGGATGATGGCAGAGCGGTGGATGTGGTCTCCCTTGACTTCAGCAAAGCATTTGACACAGTCTCCCACAGCATCCTCACAGCTAAATTGAGGAAGTGTGGTCTGGATGATCAGGTAGTGAGGTGGACTGTGAACTGGCTGAAGGAGAGAAGCCAGAGCGTTGTAGTCTATGGAGCGAAGTCTTGTTGGAGGCCTGTAACTAGTGGAGTGCCTCAGGCGTCAGTCCTGGGACCAGTATTATTTAATATATTCATCAATGATTTAGATGAGGGAATTGAGTGTACTATCAGCAAGTTTGCTGATGACACTAAGCTGGGAGGAGTGGCTGACACGCCAGAAGGCTGTGCTGCCATCCAGTGAGACCTGGACAGGCTGGAGAGTTGGGCAGGGAATAACTTGATGAAATATAACAAGGGAAAGTGTAGAGCCCTGCATCTGGGCAGGAACAACCCCAGGTTCCAGTATAGGTTGGGGAACGACCTGTTAGAGAGCAGTGTAGGGGAGAGGGACCTGGGGGTCCTAGTGGATGACAGGATGATCATGAGCGAACACTGTGCCCTTGTGGCCAAGAAGGCCAATGGCATCCTGGGGTGTATTAGAAGGGGGGTGGTTCGTAGGTCGAGAGAGGTCCTCCTTCCCCTCTACTCTGCCGTGGTGAGACCCCATCTGGAATATTGTGTCCAGTTCTGGGCCCCTCAGTTCAAGAAGGATAGGAACCTGCTGGAGAGAGTCCAGCGCAGGGCAACGAAGGGAGTGGATTAAGGGAGTGGAGCATCTCCCTTATAAGGAAAGACTGAGGGAGCTGGGTCTCTATAGTTTGGAGAAGAGGAGACTGAGGGGTGACCTTATAAGTGTCTATAAATATATAAAGGGGGAGTGTCACGAGGATGGAGCCAGGCTCTACTCAGTGGCAAACAATGATAGGACAAGGGGTAATGGGTACAAACTGGAACACAAGAGCTTCCACTTAAACTTGAGAAGAAACTTCTTCTCAGTGAGGGTGACGGAACACTGGAACAGGCTGCCTAGGGAGGTTGTGTGGAGTCTCCTTCCCTGGAGACATTCAAAACCCACCTGGACACATTCCTGTGTAACCTTATCTAGGTGTTCCTGCTCCGGAAGGGGGATTGGACTTGATGATCTTTCGAGGTCCCTTCCAATCTCTGTTATTTCCTCATAAAAGGCTATGAGATTGGTCAAGCGTGACTTCCCCTTGGTGAAGCCATGTTGACTGCCCCTCATAACCCTCTTATCCTTGATATGCCTTAAGATGGCACCAAGGATAAGGTGTTCCATCACTTTCCTAGGGATGGAGGTGAGGCTGACCGGTGTATAGTTACCCGGGTTCTCCTTCTTGCCCTTTTTGAAGACTGGAGTGACATTTGCTTTCCTCCAGTCCTCAGGCACCTCTCCCGTTTCCCAAGACTTGGTAAAGATGATGGAGAGTGGTCTAGCAATGACTTCTGCCAGTTCCCTCAGCACCCACGGGTGCATCCCATCTGGACCCATGGATTTATGGATGTCCAGATTGCTCAACTGGTCTCTAACCCATTCCTCATTGACTAAGGCAAACCGCTCCGTCGACCTGACTTCATCTAAGGTCTCAGGGGTACAGGGCTCTTCAGGACTGCCTCTGGCAGAGTAGACAGAGACAAAGAAGGCATTCAATAACTCTGCCATCTTCTGTCACCAGGGCACCCATCCCCTTCATCAGTGTGCCTACATTGCCTCTGGTGTTAGTTTTATCTGCCATGTTGTCCTGGGTTCAGAGTAGCAGTCATTTTTTCTCCTTCTTGGTAGCTGGTGCAGTGCAGTGTTTTGACTTTCAGCTCGGGGACAGAGCTGATAACAAGGATGTTTTGGTTTGGCCAAGGACTTTGTGAGCCTCATGCTCTGCCAGGGAGGAGGGGAAGCCAGGAGGAAGCAGAGACAGGACACCTGACCCAAACTGACCAAAGAGGTATTCCATACCACAGCACGTCATGCCCAGGATGTAACTGGGAGTTAGCCGGAAGGGCTGGGAGACTGCAGGGTTGGAAGAGGTATCGGTCGGAGCTTGGTCGGGCTGGGGGTGGCGAGTTATCGGTCGGCTGGTGGTGAGGTGTTGTATTCTCTTCCCTTGTTATTTCCTTTATCATTATTATCATTGGTGGTAGCAGTAGTGATTTGTGTTATACCTTAGTTACTAAACTGTTCTTATCTCAACCCGTGGGAGTTGCATTCTTTTCAATTCTCCTCTCCGTCCCTCCGGGAGCAGGGGGAGGGCAAGAAAGGGGGGGGAAGTGAGGAAACGAATTACCTGACTGGGTTTAAACTACGACACATGTATTTGAAAAAGCTCTTTTTGCTGTCCTTGACCCTTCTCACCAGGTTTAATTCTAAGGAGGCCTTAGTCATCCTAGCTGCCTTCCTACATCCTCTTGCAGCAGCCTTATATTCCTCCCAAGTGGCCAGCCCCTCCTTCCATGACCTGTAAACTCTCCTCTTCCACTTGAACATACCCAGCAATTCCCTATTTAGCCATGCAGGTCTCCTGGCCCTCTTCCTTGACTTCCTACGTGTCAGGATGTTCTGATCTTGAGCTCTGAAAAAGCAATCCTTGAATGCCAACCAACTATCTTGGGCCCCTTTACCTTCAAGCAGCCTTGCCCATGGGATTTCCCGTAGCAATTGCTTGAAAAGGCCAAAGTTTGCCCTGCTGAAGTCCAGGGTTGCAATTCTACTTGCTATTCTACTAGTCCTACCACACAAGATCCTGAATTCCACCATCTCGTGGTCGCTGCAACCAAGGCAGCTCTCAACCCTTACTGCTTCGACCAGACCCTCCTTGTTAGTGAGGATGAGATCCAGCAGCGCTCCTCTCCTGGTTGGCTCATCCACCATTTGCAGGAGGAAGTTATCATCCATACACTGGAGGAACCTCCTGGACTGTGGCTGGGTTGCTGAGTGGTCCTTCCAGCAAACATCAGGGAAGTTAAAATCCCCCACGACGACCACGACCTGTGACTGTGAGGCCGCTCTCAGCTGCCTGTAGAAGGCCTCGTCAACTTCCTCACCCTAATCTGGTGGCCTGTAACAGACACCCACAACAGTATCACCCCTGCCAGCCTGCCCCTTAATTCTCACCCACAGACTCTCAACTCGCTCATCATCTGTCCCTGGACAGAACTCGGTGCATTGCAGTTGCTCCCGCACATAAAGAGCAACCCCACCACCCTGCCTGGCTGGCCTGTCTTTCCTGAAAAGGACATAGCCCTCCATGATTATATTCCAATCATGTGAGCTGTCCCACCACGTCTCTGTAATTGCCACCAGATTATAGTCTCCTGACTTAACACAGTGGTCAGTCTGCTAAAATTTATCAAGACTCATAAGTAAGGAAAGATTATCATTTGAGGCAACTATGCAATGGAAAGTACTTTTCGGTAGAGGAAGAAACATGATTCATACCCTTCTAAAACTGTTTAAGGACACAGATGCAAACATTGTCAGAAAAAGTAGCATAGGCAGTTTATACGAGATGAAGGTAACAAAGTCAGCATTTAGGGCTTTTCTGCAATTTTTTAACTAGTTAGTCAGCTTGCTGAAGAAACATTCAGTGTAAAGTGAGGAGATGCCTTCATAGCTTTCAAGCTAAACATGAGCAGTTCCATGAAGTCATAAGGATGTTGTATATACACAGATCTGCAATCATGCAGACACTTCAGTGACTGATAATTGGATTCCATTCCTACTTCCTAACCCAAATACCTACTCTCTCCTTAAATGTCAAATTGAACATGGACAGTTCTGAACTGTCCTTTCAGGAAGAAATTCTAAAATACAGATGTGTGGATGAAAATACAGGTATGATAGACTGGTGATTTTTGCGCCGTGGTGATATCCCTGATCCGAGCTCCAGGCAGACTACACACTTCCCTATGATGAGGGTCAACTCTGCATATCGGGCCCTCTGTTCCTCTCAGAAGGGAATCGCCTACTACAATGACCCTTCTTTCTTTCTTATCAGAGGCAGTCTTGAGGTGCAAAGTCGACCCCCTTTTCCTATGTGGCCTTGTAGACAGGCCTTTCCCCACATTCTCACCTACCTCTCCTTCAAGATCCAGGGCCTCGAACCTATTACGGAGGGACACCTGGGGAAGCAGGGCAGGAAGGGAGGAGGTTTCCCATGACGCCGAACTGGAACTTGCTTCCAACCCTCGTCGTCTTTTTGGTCCCCTACCTGTGCGCAACAGCTACAGGGCAGGGGCTGTCTCGGGCCATCCCCCTCTGTGTGAGAAGGCAGGGGGTCCTTCCCCTTTTGGGGGGTATCTCCCTGGAACAATTCCGACTGGCACGCTAGGGATTTACTCCACCAGTTGATCTCCCTTTCACCCTCCCTGATGGTCCTCAGCGTCTCAACCTCCTCCATAAGTTTTGTCACCAGGCTAAGAAGATCTTCTACCTGCTCACACCTCATGCAGGTGGAATGCTGTCCTCCCTCCCCCGGCAGCAGCAGGCTCTGGCACTCCCTATCCTTATATTCAGATATATGATCTGAATTCAATTTCAGGTGTTTACAAAAGTTCAAGAAAATATGTTAATAGTGTTCTTGAAGACACACAAGTGGAACATATGGCTTAAACTTCAATATGTGCATAAGTGAAGTTTGAAGAAAAGCTGTGTGGTTTGGTTGATACACTGGAGGCAAGGAATGCCATCCAGAAGGACCTTGACACGCTTGTGAGGTGGGCTGATGCCAACTTCATAAAGTTTAACCATGTCAAGTGCAAGGTCCTACACTTGGGTCAGAACAATCCCAGGCAAAGCTACAGATTGGGAAGAGAAGAGATTCAGAGCAGCCCTGCAGAGAAGGACTTGGGTGTGTTGGTCGATGAAAAACTTAACATGAGCCAGCAGTGTGCGCTCGCAGCCCACAAAGCCAACTGTACCCTGGGCCGCATCAAAACAAACATGACCAGCAGGTCAAAGAAGGTGATCCTGCCCCTCTACTCTGATCTTGTGAGACCTCACTTGGAGTATTGTGTGCAGTTCTGGTGTCCTCAACATAAAAGGGACATGGAACTGTTGGAACAAGTCCAGAGAAGGGCCACGAGGAGGATCAAGGGGCTGGAGCACCTCCTGTATGAAGAGAGGCTGAGAAAGTTGGGGCTGTTCAGCCTGCAGAAGAAAAGGCTGTGTGGAGACCTCATAGCAACCTTCCAGTATCTGAAGGGGGCCTATAAGGATGCTGTGGAGGGACTCTTCATTAGGAGCTGTAGAGATAGGACAAGGGGTAAGGTGTTCAAACTTAAACAGGGGAAGTTCAGATTGGATATAAGGAAGAAGTTCTTTACTGTAAGGGTGGTGAGGCACTGGAATAGGTTGCCCAAGGAAGTTGTGAATGCTCCATCCCTGGTGGTGTTCAAAGCTGGGTTGGACAGAGCCTTGGGTGATATGGTTTATTGTGAGGTGTCCCTGCCCATGGTAGGGGGTTTGGAACTAGATGATCTTAAGGTCCTTTCCAACCCTAACTCTTCTGTGATTTTTACATGATCCAAATCATGTAAAAGTCTCAGTGACTCAGAAGAAGAAATGCAAGTCGTGAACTAGATATTAGTACAGTTCCACAAATCACTTTAATATGAATATTGTAATAAAACTATGGCAACACAACAGTTCTGTTTTAAAAAAATCTGCAGTTATAGGAATTTAATAAACATAATTTTAATCAGCTAGATTTTTGCAATTTTAAAATACTTTTCATTTCATTATTCACAGGAGGACATATTTTACAAAGGTAAATAAATATATTTTTATTATAGATATTATTAGGGTTGGTATGCTTACCAGTAAATCTGGAAAAAAAAAAACAAACAACCCCCAAAACTATTGTTCTGTTGTACATTCTATTTTGTATTTTCTTACGATTTTAGATTTTCTTATTAAAACCACTATTGTATCATTTCAAATGCTGCAGTTGAATATTTTCATATTATTTTTGTTGTGTTTTATAGATACTTATTTTTCATTGCTCATGAATAAGAGGCCATAAAAAAGAAATTGAAGTTGAATTGGAGTTAAAGAATAGAAATTCTATTATATTCAGATGACAATTGTTATGAAGGTAAAGATATAGAAGCATATTCTTTAAAAGTAAATTGACTGAAATAATGACACTGCTTTAGTATTGGATTGTTTATTGGATTATTAATTGTGTTGCACCAATACTTTCATTGCAGGTAAAATTGAGATGGATTTCTAGATAAAGGTAAGGGTTAACATTTATTTTGGCAAAAAATGCATTTATATGGGAGGGATTGTTTTCTTGCTTGTTTGTATTTTAACAGAAAACTTTGAGGCTAAAATTTGGTCGTTTAGTCTCTGTCACATAAAAAAAATAATGGTTTGGTTTTTTTTAATAATAACTTGTGTGAAATCTTAATGATAGTTGATAGGGAAATTTTTGAATCTCCCGAAGATGCATTTATTTATCTAAAATGTTAATTCTACTGAGAAAATTATTTTTCAATTCCATTGGGGGTTTAGTTTAAAACCAGGATATGTAAGTCTAGGTAAATGAGGATTCTCAGAAGCAAACAGGACAAACTAAAGAACAACACCTTTTCTCCTGCATCTATTAATGATGCATCTTTTTTTTATTATTATTGGAAGGCCAAGAGAAACCAAACTGTTACTGCCTTCAGACTGGATTGTTGTTGTTTACTATTCATACATGTATTGAATTACTATTTTTGCACAGCAGCTATATTCTTATAAATATTTGTTTTGCTGTTTCTCATCACCAACTTTGACTTTTCAAGTTACCTCTGCAACAGGTTTGTGGTCAAACTGCATCAGTGACTAAGATTAGAAAACTTTCTGTAACTGATATATACCAGGGAAGTCAAATCAAATGCAGATGAAACTTAGTCAGCTGTAGCTCAATTTTCCAGAGATACAGAAAGGAACAAAACATCTTATAATTTTCAAGCACTTATTAAGTGAATCCCCGATTTAAATATCCTAAATGTAAAAGCCCAAATACAAACCCTTTTTTTGCTATTTGGCTTACTTGGTTTAAATGCAAAATACTGTGTTTCAAGTGTTATATGCAAAAGATAGGTCTATTTCAAAGATCAGTATTGTCACCGCTATATATATTCAACAAATATTCACATAATGTTACAATAATAATGAAATAATAGACAAAATTTAACTGAAGTATAATTATCCTTAATTGCAAACAGAAGACTATTAACACTATAAATGACTAGGAAAAAAATCATAATTATCTATTAAAATCACCTGAAAAGTCATTATATAATTCTATGAGGATTTATTCAGTAATTCAGTAATTTATGAACTTGGAAGTGTGGTAGGATTACATTAAGAATTGATTCACTCAGTAACTGTGCCATCACAGGGTTAACAAGATAAGTGCTTATAGCTCATGGGTCGCTGTTGTTTAGTAGGTTATTTAAGCCTTTAAACATTAAAATGTACTGCTGTATTCTTCAGAGAGAAAATTTATGACAAAAGTGCTTTGTTTAGAGTTGCAGAGGAATTTGACATGGTTTCACATCAAGGCAAAAGTCAAGCTGGAATGAAGAACAAATCTCATACAACATGAAATATTTACAGCCTCAGAGATCATTATTCTGATTTTAACCTTGTTTCATCGGTAATGCCTTTCTAATCAGAAACAGACACATGTTTGTCACAGTGAGACTCACAATTACATTTAGTGGTTCAAAAACTCAGCTTGAAAGGTAGAAAGTGGGACAAGAGAGAAAAGAAATAATCTCCTGTAGAAAGTATTGGTAGGAATCTGAGTTGCCATTGTAATCTGGAATGCCCAGTGTATTTCAGATGAATGTCCAGATGAACTTCATTCATCTTTGAAAAGCAGGCCAGCACAGAAACCTCTGTTGAACAGCAGTTGTACTTAGACTACCAATTTTTTATTTTTTAATTTTTTTTAATTCAAAAAAGTGTCTCCAGTTTCACTGATATTTAGCTTTGTTTTTTTACTCTATAAATGCACTCTTGACATTATTGAGGGATTCTTTTACTTGTGCTTGTTTTTATAGGAACTTGTCTACTGTTAAAATGTGGCAATTTTTTTTCTTACTTTGAATGAAAAGGAAGGTCAACAAAAAAAATAAATCCGTTATTTTGATTAATCATAAGAAACAATACATTTATTCTGGAAATTTTACATGTTTCCAATCAGAGGACTGGAAGACCATTGACAAGTCGATGATTCACACAGCAGTTGACCTGAGTAAGGCCAATTCTTGCTGTGCAAGGCTGCATATACAACCTGGCCTTCAGGCCTGTATTATTTTGATGAGTCCTTTGGTGACAGGATAATTTAGCCAGTTGATAGTAACAGGAGTACCTGCAGGCAGATCCTTCTTGGTAGCTACCAGCTACTGACAGTTACGCCATCTGGATGTCACTGCATTATGTAAAAGAAGTTCACACGCAGAATCATGCATAATCATAGAATGCTTTGGGTTGTGTCCTGGGTTCAGCAGTAGCAGTCATTTTTCTCCTTCTTGGTAGCTGGTGCAGTGCTGTGTTTTGACTTTTGGCCTGGGAACAGTGCTGGTGAAACCGATGTTTTCGGTTGCTGCTAAGTGATGTTTACCCTGACCAAGGACTTTGTGAGGCTCATGCTCTGCCAGGGAGGAGAGGAAGCTGTCAGGAAGCAGAGACAGGGCGCCCAACCCAGGCTAGCCAGGGAGGTATTCCATACCACAGCACGTTATGCCCGGGGTGGGGGTGGTAACTGAGAGTTACCCGGAAGGACACAGGCTTCTGAGTCGGACTAGTTTCTTGGCGGGTGGTATTGTATTCTCTTCCCTTGTTATTTTCTCTTACCATTGTTGTCGTTGGTGGTAGCGGTGGTGATTTGTGTTGTACATTGTTTGCTGGACTGTTCTTGTCTCAACCCATGGGAGTTGCACTCTTTTGATCCTCCTCCCCATCCCTCCGGGAGCAGGGAAGGGGAGAGCCCCGGGGTGGGGGGGGGGGGGGGGGGCTCTCTTGCTCTCAGCGTGGCACCACTCACTGGGAGTGAGTGAACAAGCTGTCTGGCTAGGGTTGTAAGAGACATTAAAGATCATTCCAACCCCCTTGCCATGGCAAGGGACACCTTCCACTAGACCCAAAGAAATGGCTCAAAGCCCCATCCAACCTCGCCTTCAACACTTCCAGAGATGGAACATCCATACCTGAACTGGGGATCCTGTTCTAGTGCTTCACCACTCTTGTAGTGAAGAATTTCTTCCTAATATCTAATCTAAATCTATCCTCTTTCAGTTTAAAACCATTCCCCTTTGTCCTAGCACTACACACTTTTCTAAAAAGATCCTTGTTCTAAAAAGACCCTTTCCCTTTGCAGGCTCCCCTTTAGGGACTGGAAGGCTTCTCTGACGTCTCCCTAGAGCTTTCTCTCCTTCAAACTGAACAATGCTAGTTCTCGCAGTCTGTCTTCATAGGAGAGGTGATCCATAACATCTCATATATAATGGATAATGCCTTGACAACTTCATCTGCTGTACCCTCAGGAGTCATGGACGCATCTCAGCAGGTCTCATGGACTTGCGCAGCTTCAGGTTCCTTAGATGGTCTAGAACTTGTCTATATGCAAACACTTTTTTTTTTTTTTTTAAGGAATGAATAATGAATTGAGTTGTTTTCTTTTAAGAAAATTGTATCATGACTCAAATGAACAAAATGGGAAAACTTTTCCACAGATAAGTTCTGCATGGTGTGCTGTGCCCTGATCAGAACACTATTTGATGCTGCACATCTCAGGGTTTCCAGAATCTTACAGGTCATGTTATTTAATATATAGCATTCTAAATGGTACTTCATAGACTCTGAGTGCTGGGATCATAGCAAACCAGCACCTCCTGGTACAGAACAGCAATGCAGGTAAACTGTAATAAATCTTCTGAAAGCTAATATACTGCCAGTGATTTCAGAGTGAGACACTTCATAACAAAGGTAACCTTCTATAACTACCATAAACAGATACTTTGATCTTGATTTACATACCATAGCTAATGTAAAATTTTGTAATTTCTTTACTTATTTCTGCTGTTGCAAAGTTCAGTTTTTTTAACAGTTTGCAGTTATGCACAAATATTTAAACTCAAAATTGACGTTTTAAACACTACAGTTGTACAAATTAAGCTTGTTTAAGTAACATTTACACCTTCTTAATAATGTTGTAAAAAGTAGCAATTAGTGAAGGAATGATCTCCAAAGTGAAACAATGAAAATATTCACAGAAGATGTTGAAATTTATCTAACAATTATTTTAAACACTTTGTCGTGGTTCAAACCCAGCCAGACAGCTTGTTCACTCACTCCCCCTGCTTCTTGCCATCCACCTACTCCTGGAGGGATGGAGAGGAGAATCTAAAAGAATGCAACTCCTATGGGTTGAGATAAGAACAGTTTAGTAACTACGGTATAACACAAATCACTACTGCTACCACCAAGGATAATAACAATAAAGGAAATAACAAGGGAAGAGAAGACAACATCTCAGCACCTGCTGACTGATAAGGCACCCCCCCAGCCCGACCAAGCACCGACTGATACCTCCTCCAACCCTCCAGTCTACTAGCCCTTCCAGGTAACTCCCAGTTACATCCTGGGCATGACATGCTGTGGTATGGAATACCTCTTTGGCTAGTCTGGGTCAGGTGTCCTGTCTCTGTTTCCTCCCGGCTTCCCCTCCTCCCTGGCAGAGCATGAGGCTCACAAAGTCCTTGGCCAAACCAAAACATTGGTGGTATTAGCTCTGTTCCCAGGCCAAAAGTCAAAACACAGCACTTCACCAGCTACCAAGAAGGAGAAAAAAGACTGCTACTGCTGAACCCAGGACACACTTTCCTAGTAACATTTGGGAAAACTGCATTGTAGGACAATCTCACTGTTAGGTCTGAGGCTGGTTACCCAACAGCAGTTACACATGTATATGATAACCTTACAGAATCTCTCTGAAAACTAGAATTTTCAGTAGCAGAAATTTCTTATGAAATTGGATGTCAAGTACACATGGCCAGTTTCCAGTGTCTTTGTGCATAGCGTCTTTCATTTGCAGCTTCTGAGTCTACAAACCCACCTAATCTATGGAAATGTCTCCCTGTGAAGACCTGCATGTAATTTAACCTTTTTACACTATGGGCCAAAGATTCTTCTGTCCTTTGCAGCAAAATTTACTGATGTCATGCTCTAGAAGAGACAATAGGGAGAAGGAAAGCCGCTTAACACTGCTTTTAACAGTTTTAAAAAAGAAGAGCAGAGAGCTGCTCCAACAGAAGAAAACCAAGATTTAGACATTCAGAGGAATCTGTCCCTTTGTAAAACAGTTTAAAATCTATTTGTGAGCCCACAAGTGCTGTTGTATATTTGATATCGTTGTAAATTCTGCTTCTTTTGCTACCACTACTTCTGCTATGTGAAAAATAATGAAAACTTTTATATTTTTTTCTGAGTTATCTATACCTCAGTGTATAGAAACAATAGACAAGATGCTTTGGTACTCAACATTAATAGGAAAAACTGCATTTGGTTATTTTTTTAAATGTTGAGTAACTTCATAGCTTTTATAAACCTCAGTGGGAGCTGAACCTTTTGAAAACCAGACCACATATTTAGGCATACTATATTTAGGCCTTTCTTTTTTGAATCCTCAGAATAGTCTGCCTTCGCATTTATATCTACAGTGCTTATTCTTTTGCAATTCTCATCATTGTGACTTAGAGAAATGAAGCTGACAAGCTGACTTGTTTTTCTTTTTTTTTTTCCTTTTTCTTTTTCTCACTTTCTCCCTTGCTTGTGATGTTTGTGGTTGCACTGTAGGAGGTTTGTCTGCCTAAACTTATTTTTACCCTACAGAAGACCTTCTACAACATTTCAGCCACAACACAATTATTTCTTTTCAAATCTGTATTGCACTGATAGAAATGGAAATGGTTTAAACTCAATTCTACTGTAGAATAAGAAGCAAAGATAGGAGAACTGTATTACTCAGCAAATCTCAGTTCCATGAAAAGGCTTATTGCACAGCTAGTGAAGCAGAGACTAGGTTAAATAACTCACTGTCAGGTACCAGCTGTCATAAAAGATTAGACACAGTCACTGGGCACATAGAACTGTTAATTTGATTCAGCATTTGTATTCCTTTCTGGTATAAGATTCAAATGTTTCCACTTCAGCTGATACTGAATGGACAGATTTCGCTTTATAGACTATTCTATAATCATTAGAAGGAACATGGTAATATAGACTATAACCTTATACCATAGGGAAAAAGTAAAAGCTCCAAGAGGCTTCTTGCTGACTGAAGTAATTTTGTTATTTTGTTTGTTATGCTAATATTTGCTATACTATTATACAAAACCCAGTTTCACATACAATAGGAATCTGCCATAAATCTATTTCAAAGTCTCAGATGGCACACAGAAAGAATTTCAGTGTAGGTGTTAATGGACCATGACTCATAAGGTGATAACAGACATAAATTCTGAAGTCAAACAGCTTTTATGCTAAGAAAATATATTTTTTGCATTTAAGCTTTCTTTAGAAGCATGTCTGTTAACAGTTGAAGGCACCTGTTAAAATCAAATGAAAGAATGGGAAAAAAAAAAAAGACTTTTTTGTGAATACTTTTATTTCAGACATCAGTAGGAATTTTTTGTTCTACATTCAGTGGAATTGCTTGATACATTCAGTTATTTAAAGACAATTGATTCACTAAGTCATAGGTCCTGTTTGACAGAGGTAAATTTCAGGTATTTTTCACTCTGTGGGCTATACTTACGAAAACGTGAGCAAGATGTGTGTCTGGATCTTCCCCGTACAATAAAGCATCTCACAGAGGACAGATCACAGAATCATAGAATCAGCTAGATTGGAACAGACCTTTTAAGATCATCAAGTCCACCACTAAACCATGTCACTAAGGGTCTCATCTACATGTTTTCTGAACACTTCCAGGAATAGTGATTCCACCACTTCTCTGGGCAGCATGTTCCAATGCCTGAATTCACCAATTTCCTTTTGGTGAATAATTTTTTTCCTAATATTCACTCTAAACCTCCCCTGGTGCAGCTTGAGGCCATTACCTCATGTTCTATTGCTTGGTACTTGGGAGAAGAGATCAACCACCTCCTCGCTCAATCCTCCTTTCAGGTAGTTGCAGATAGCAACAAGTTACCCCCTGAGTTTTCTCTAGACTAAACAACCCCAGTTCCCTCAGCTGTTCCTCATAGGATGTGTGCTCCAGACCCTCCACCAGCTTCACTGCCCTTCTCTGGACATGCTTCAGGAGCTCAATATGTCTCTTGTAGTGAGAGGCCCAGAACTGAACACACGATTCAAGGTGCGACCTCACCAGTGCTAAGCCCAGGGGGATGATCACTGCCCTGGCCCTGCTAGTTACACTACTTCTGATACAGGCCAGGATGCCATTGGCCTTTTTGGCTGCCTGGCTCTTGTTCAGCTGAATGTCAGTCAGCACCCTCAAGTCCTTTTCCACCAAGCAGTTTTCCAGCCACTCTTCCCCAAGTCTGTAGCATTGCACGTCACAATCCACCGATCCAGCCTATCCAGATACTTTTGTAGGGCCTTCATATAATCTAGCAGATCAATACTGCAGCCAGCTTGGTGTCGTCTGCAGATTTACTGATGGTGCACTCGATCACCCCATCCAGATCATCAATGAAGATACTAAACAACATTGGACCTAATGAGTGACAGCACTAATAACCAGTCACCAACTAGATGTGACACCATTTCCCACTACTCTTTGGGCTCTGCCATCCAGCCAGTTTTTAACCCAGCAAAGAATACAACTATCCAGGCCATGAGCATCCAGTTTCTCCAGGAGAATGCTGTGGGAGACAGTGTCAAATTCTTCACTAAAGTCCAAATAGACAATGTCCACAGCCTTTCCCTTATCAATTGGGTGGGTCACCTTATCCTAGAAGGAGATCAGGTTTGTCAAGTAGGACCTGTCCTCATGAACCCATCCTGACTGTGCCTGATCCCCCTGCTTTCCCATCTGTGCTTTGTGATGTCACTTAGGAGCATCTGCTCCATAACCTTCTCTGGCACTGAGGTCAGGCTGACAGTCCTGTAGTTTCTGGGCTCTTTCTTCCTGCCCCTTTTGTGGAGAGGCATCACGCTGGCCAGCTCCCAGTCCTCTGGGACCTGCTCACTAGACCACGACTGCTGATAAATGATAGAGAATGGCTTGGTGAGCTTGTCTGCCAGTTCCTGTCAGCCCTCTTAGGTGGAATGACCTCTGGCATCTCTACTCATGTTTTTATATGTGGAACTGTGTATTTATTTATGTATTAGAAATCAGTATTAAAGTAAATATTGACTTTTTGCTTATGAATTAATCATCAAAAAGACAACCAGTGAAACACTTTTGATGTTTGGTCCCTGTTATATGACTACCTGTCAATACAGTAGAAAAGCTCCTAGTTCTCAGAATTTCTCAAACACAAGTTTTACTTTAGCTCTTAAAGAAGCTGAGAACTAAATGTGCAGTGTTACTCCTTCTCATTTGAAAAACTAAAAAAACATCTTAGTTGGTATTACTTGTCTGTCTGTCTGTCTGACTACCCTATTCCTTTCATAAGGTAATATTTCCCTCAAGAAAGCAAGGGAAGACAAGGAAAGGCAGGAAAATTCCTATTTCAGCTTTATAATGATGTCAGTATACTGTTAAGTAGAATTACAAGGACTTTGTCTAGTGCAAAAAAGCTTAAACTTACTCAAATACGTAAATCTGAGGAACTGAGATCTAGATTATTTGTCCAGTGAACAGGTATGTGTTAAGTTTCTTGACCTTTTCCTTAATTAGACAAATTGATATGCTAGTAAAAGGTATCCCAGGCAACCAAAATGAGTATCAACCTGGTTTTCTTCAAGACGTTAGTTCAGTAATCCTATATCCTTAACTGGAATTCTGACACCCTGCTGTGTCAGAATGGGAATGCTAACATGAATAACCCTGCATGAAACTACCAGCCTAGCAAAGTGAAAGTAGTAGAAGAAATACAAAGGAAGAAATAAAATTCAGTCAAGGATACCCTAAAGGGATCAGTGAATCACAATGTTGTCAGCAATAGGGTTTCTATAGAGGTTGTCAAAAAGATGATAGCTTATTAGTACTTCAGTGTGAGTTAGACCTTCTGTTTTCCTGTACACAGATCAGCTGAAAGTACTGAATATTTCACTGTTAAACAGTTAAAAAGATGTCAGTTTTTATGACTTCTACAGTTCTCCTTTTAACCTGCCTCACCAGAAAACCGAACATTTTAACCCTGAATATGAGATGTTGCATAAAAATAATTTTTACATCCTTGCCAAATTAAAGGATATCTCCCCTATTCTTTAAAATTTAAAGCAAATAACAAAAATCATTCTTCATATTTAGTGTAACTGAATTTTATATGAATATTTCTGTTATAGAAGACTTTTCTGAAGTTCTACCATAGTAGTTTGTTCTGTCCACAGAAATAGCAGAATAACTCACCTTGTGAAAACCTTGATATTTGAAAAGGATGGGTCAAATGGAGATTTCTTTTACTGCTACCAATAAAATAACCCACAAACATGTTAAAACTAGAATTCTAGAATAATTTCATATTCAGCAATTGCTTATCATCATGAGAAAAAAAAATCTCTAAGTCAGAAAAAGAGGATAAGTGTCCTGGGTTCAGCAGTAGCAGTCATTTTTTCTCCTTAGTAGCTGGTGCAGTGCTGTGTTTTTGACTTTCAGCCTGGGAACAGTGCTGATAACACCAATAGATTTAGTTACTGCTCAGATATTTAGGCTGACCAAGGACTTTGTGAGCCTCATGCTCTGCCAGGGAGGAGGGGAAGCCGGGAGGAAGCAGAGACAGGACACCTGACCCAAACTGACCAAAGAGGTATTCCATACCACAGCACGTCATGCCCAGGATGTAACTGAGAGTTACCTGGAAGGGCCAGGACTGTGGGGTTGGATGAGGTATAGGTCAGTACTCAGTTGGGCAGAGTGGGGCGAGTTATTGGTCAGCGGGTGGTGATGTGTTGTATTCTCTTTCCTTGTTAGTTCCTTTATCATTGTTATTATTGGTGGTAGCAGTAGTGATTTGTGTTATACCTTAGTTACTAAACTGTTCTTATCTCAACCTGTGGGAGTTGCATTCTTCTGATTCTCCTCTCCATCCCTCTGGGAGCAGGGGGAGGGCAAGGGGAAGGGGGAGGGGGATGAGAGAGAGACTGCATGGCTGACTGTTTAAACCACAGCAGTAAGTCAAGCTACATCTGAATAATTGTCCTGGGTTTAGCAGTAGCAGTCATTTTTATCCTTCTTGGTAGCTGGTGCAGTGCTGTGTTTTGACTTTTGGCCTGGGAACAGAGCAGATAACACTGATGTTTTTAGTTACTGCTCAAATGTTTAGGCTGATCAAGGACTTTGTGAGACTCATGCTCTGCCAGGGAGGAGGGGAAGCCGGGAGGAAGCAGAGACAGGACACCTGACCCAGACTAGCCAAAGAGGTATTCCATACCCCAGCACATCATGCCTGGGATGTAACTGGGAGCTACCTGGAAGGGCTAGGACTGTGGTGTTGGATAAGGTATCGGTTGGTACTTGGTCGGGCTGGGGGTGGGGGGAGGTGTTATTGGTCGGTAGGTGGTGACATGTTGTATTCTCTTCCCTTGTTATTTCCTTCTCATTATTATTATTGGTGGTAGCAGTAGTGATTTGTGTTATGCCTTAGTTACTAAACTGTTCTTACCTCAGCCCATGGGAGTTGCATTTTTTTCGATTCTCCTCTCCATCCCTCCGGGAGTAGGGGGAGGGAAAGAAGAGGGGGAATGAGTGAACGAGCTGCCTGACTGGGTTTAAACCACAACAATAAATCTTTTGGGAAGAGTGTTCTTTAGTTAATAGTCTCCTTTCCTGAGTAATCTACCACCCTTGTAACTTATTTAAAATGCCTTCTTGTGGCCAGGAAGGCCAATGGTGTCCTGTGCTGCATTTGGAAAAGGATTGCCAGCTGGTTGAGGGAGGTAATCCTCCCTGCTCTCTGCCCTGGTGAGGCCTCACATGGAGTACTGTGTCCAGTTCTGATCTGCCCAGTATACAAGAGAGACATAGAGCTCCTGGGCCAAGACAAGCGAAGATTGCATGATTAGGGTCTGGAGCATCTCTCTTATGAAGAAAGGCTGAGGAATCTGGGCCTGTTCAGCCTAGAGAAGAGAAGGCTCAGGGGCGATCTTGTCAATAAGTGTTCAAAGGAAGGGTGTCAAGAGGATAGGTACAGGCTCTTTTTGTTGGTGCCAGGCAACAGGACGAGAGGCAATGGGCATAAACCCAAACACAGGAAGTTCCACTTGAACATCAGGAGGAACTTTAATGTGAGGGTGACCGAGCATTGGAGTAGGTTGCCCAGAGAGGTTGTGGAGTTTCCTTCCCTGAAAATATTCAAGAGCTGTCTGAACACAATCCTGAGTAATGTGCTCTAGCTGACCCTGCTTGAGTAGTGGTCTTGACTTCCAGTAATCCCTTAAAAACCTCAACCATTCTGAGATTCTGTGATTATTACATTTATGAGAAGATTAGGCACATTGGAAATACCACCAAATTTAATAAGTCAATGAGTAAAATTCTCTTTATCATGAATTTTTGAGTATTCATTTAGAAGAATTGGTAGCTGATATGGAGAGAGAGAGCTATGAAATCTTAAACAATGATTTTATATTCTTTAAAGTTTCAAATAACCTCAGACTGATTCCAGCAGATTTTGTATTGATTCATACAGTCTAGAATTTCATAACATTATCTTTCCTAGCTCACAAAGGGTGTAAGAGTAAATGGGCATAAAAGGTGGCAGAACTGACCATTATATTAATCACTTCTCATGTTTCTCTTATAGATATTTTTTGTTTCAGGAAGAATTCAGATTTCAGATATATGTAGCAATTACCAGTCCGACCCAGTAGACATTGAAATTAATATTAATGACAATTATTTAACTGGCCTCACTGGATCCTGGATCAGGAATTTTGACAATTCTGGCCATTTCTAACAGTATGAGGGATATTTCATTTGGGTGATATATCCAGAAACAGCTTTTTTATGCTTTAGTTTAAATGTAAACTCAGAATAGGGTGACCTCAGATTCAACAGATCCTAAATCATCCAGAATATATCCACTGAATGTCCAGCTACTTCCACCCATTTTATTACTTTCGTTATTACTTTAACCACCTGGGAATGGCTTCATGAATCATGTAAGAACTCCAAAACAAGGGCTTCCTTTGTTTCTAATCTCTGTCTTTTCTTATGTATTTGCTTCTTCTTGAGAGCCCCAAAAAAATAAGCTGGCAGAAAAAGGCTCATGACAAACATGATTTCTCAGCTCTTCCTTCAAAAAGAAAGACTAATTGTCGTGGTTTAAACCCAGTCAGGCAACTTGCTCACTCACTCCCAGTGAGTGGTGCCGAGCTGACAACAATCGAGGGCTGCCCACCCCCCCCCCCCCCCCCCCCCCAGGGCTCTCCCCTTCCCCGCTCCTGGAGGAACGGGGAGGAGGATCGAAGGAGTGCAACTCCTACAGGTTGAGACAAGAACAGTCCAGCAACCAATGTACAACACAAATCACCACCGCTACTACCAACGACAACAATGATAAGGGAAAATAACAAGGGAAGAGAATACGATACCACCGGCCAAGAAACAAGTCCCACCCGGAAGCCCATGTCCTTCTGGGTAACTCCCAGTTACCCCCCACCCCGGGCATGATGTGCTGTGGTATGGAATACCTCCCTGGCTAGCCCGGGTCAGGAGCCCCATCTCTGCTTCCTCACAGCTTCCCCTCCTCCATGGCAGAGCATGAGCCTCACAAAGTCCTTGGTCAGGGTAAACATCACTTAGCAACAACTGAAAACATCGGCTTCACCAACACTGTTCCCAGGCTGGAAGTCAAAACACAGCACTGCACCAGCTACCACAAAGGAAAAACATGACTGCTACTGCTGAACACAGGACATTATCCACCCCTTATTCCATACCATTCACGTCGTGCTCAGATCTCACATTTTCAATACACCATCGCTCTCCCACATATATATATCCATATACATACAGACCAAGAGGAAAAGATAATTTTCTTAGTGCATGGACCAATCCCTATAATGCTGCCGAGTCCATTCGGTCCATGATGTTCAAAGTTCATTCTCTGTTGGGATGATAGTTGGAGGGAAGTCAGGGCCAGTCACTGGTGACCTGAAGACATCTAGTTGATGGGCTATAAAGGTATTACACAGCAGGCAACAGCATACAATTGAGTTCACTGGCTGTTTTCCCCTAAAATCAAAACCCCTTGAGGTATACATCGGACTTCCCCATCTTCCCGCATTACCCACCAAGTATATCCAGGTCCCTGAGCAAAAGCAATCCCACGAGTGGGTTTGCCAGTTCCTGAAGCAGGAATAACCCAGACTGTCTTCCCCAGCAAATTCTTCATATGCACCACGGGAACTTTGTCCCCCTCTACAATATGTAAAAGTTCTGACTGGGCTGGGCCAGCCCTGCTGGCAGATCCTCTGGTGTTGACCAACCAGGTGGCCTTTGGTAAGTGTGTATCCCAATGCTTGAAAGTTCCCCCACCCATTCCTCTCAGTGTAGTTTTTAACAGCCCATTTTACCGTTCGATTTTCCCAGAGGCTGGTGCATGGTAGGGGATGTGATATACCCACTCAATGCCATGCTCTTTGGCCCAAATATCTATAAGGTTATTCCAGAAATGAGTCCCATTGTCTGACTCAATTCTCTCTGGGGTGCCGTGTCGCCACAAAATCTGTTTCTCAAGGCCCAGGATAGTGTTCTGGGCAGTGGCATGGGGCACAGCATATGTTTCCAGCCACCCGGTGGTTGCTTCCACCATGGTAAGCACATGGCGCTTGCCTTGGCGGGTTGGTGGCAGTGTGATATAGTCAATCTGCCAGGCCTCCCCATATTTATACTTCAACCATCGTCCTCCATACCAAAGAGGCTTTAACTGCTTGGCTTGTTTAATTGCAGCACATGTTTCACACTCATGAATAACCTGGGCAAGTGTCCATTGTTAAGTCCACCCCTCGATCACGGGCCCATCTATATGTTGCATCTCTGCCCTGATGGCCTGAAGTGTCATGGGCCCACCGGGCCAAAAATAATTCACCTTTATGTTGCCAATCTAAGTCCATCTGAGCCACTTCAATCTTAGCCGCTTTATCCACTTGTTGGTTGTTCTGGTGTTCCTCAGTGGCCCGACTCTTGGGTACATGGGCATCTACATGACGTAACTTCACCACCAGGTTCTGCACCCGGGCAGCAATATCTTTCCACAGTGCAGCAGCCCAGAAGGGTTTACCTCCGCGTTGCCAGTTGCTCTGCTTCCATTGCTTCAACCACCCCCACAGGGAATTTGCCACCATCCATGAGTCAGTATAGAGGTAAAGTGCTGGCCACTTTTCTTGTTCAGCAATGTCCAGGGCCAGCTGGATGGCTTTCACCTCGGCAAACTGACTCGATTCACCCTCTCCTTCAGCAGTTTCTGCAACTTGTCATCCAGGACTCCATACAGCTGCCTTCCATCTCCGATGCTTTCCCACAATATGGCAAGACCCATCAGTAAACAAGGCATACTGCTTTTCACTTTCTGACAGTTTATTATATGGTGGGGCCTCTTCAGCACGCACCGCCTCCTCCTTTGGTGACATTCTGAAATCTTTGCCCTCTGGCCAGTCCATGATGACTTCTAGAATGCCTGGACAACTGAGATTTCCTATTCGAGTTCGTTGTGTAATTAGTGCAGCCCATTTACTCCATGTAGCATCAGTTGCATGATGTGTAGAGGAGACCCTGCCTTTGAACATCCAGCCCAGCACGGGCAACCGGGGTGCCAGGAGGAGCTGTGCTTCAGTGCCAATCACTTCCGAAGCAGCTCGAACCCCTTCATAGGCTGCCAGTATCTCTTTCTCAGTTGGGGTATAGCTGGCCTCAGATCCTTTGTATCCCCGACTCCAAAAGCCGAGGGGTCGACCTCGAGTCTCCCCTGGAGCTTTCTGCCAGAGGCTCCAGGTAGGACCGTTCTCCCCAGCTGCAGTGTACAGCACATTTTTTACATCTGGTCCGGTCCGGACAGGTCCAAGGGCTACTGCATGAACTATCTCGCGTTTAATTTGCTCAAAGGCTTGTTGCTGCTCAGGGCCCCATTTAAAATCATTCTTCTTCCGGGCCACATGATAGAGAGGGCTTACAAGCGAACTGTAATTTGGGATGTGCATTCTCCAGAACCCCACTGCACCCAAGAAAGCTTGCGTTTCTTTCTTATTGGTTGGTGGAGACATTGCTGTTATCTTGTTGATCACATCTGTGGGGATCTGTCTACGTCCATCTTGCCATTTTATTCCCAAAAATTGAATCTCCTGTGCAGGTCCCTTGACCTTACTCCGTTTTATGGCAAAACCGGCTTTCAGCAGGATTTGGATTATTTTCCTCCCTTTCTCAAAGACTTCTTCTGCTGTATCGCCCCACACAATAATGTCATCAATGTATTGTAGGTGTTCTGGAGCTTGCCCCTGTTCCAGTGCAGTCTGGATCAGCCCATGGGAAATGGTAGGGCTGTGTTTCCACCCCTGGGGCAGTCGGTTCCAAGTGAACTGGATACCCCTCCAAGTAAAAGCAAACTGTGGCCTGCACTCTGCTGCCAAAGGAATGGAGAAAAATGCATTAGCAATATCAATCGTGGCATACCACTTGGCTGCCTTTGATTCTAGTTCATACTGAAGTTCTAGCATGTCCGGTACGGCAGCACTCAATGGTGGTGTGACTTCATTCAGGCCACGATAGTCTACTGTTAGTCTCCACTCTCTGTTAGACTTTTGCACTGGCCACATGGATCTATTAAAGGTTGAGAGGGTCCTGCTGATCACTCCCTGACTCTCCAGTCTACAGATCAGCTGATGGATGGGAATCAGGGAGTCTCGGTTGGTACGATATTGCCGCCGGTGCACTGTTGTGGTCGCAATTGGCACTTGTTGTTCTTCAACTTTCAGCAACCCCACAGCAGAGGGATCTTCTGAGAGACCAGGCAAAGTGGACAGCTGCTCAATTTCCTCAGTCTCCAAAGCAGCAATATCAAAAGCTCACCGGTACCCTTTTGGGTCTTTGAAGTACCCTCTCTTGAGGTAGTCTATGCCGAGGATGCATGGAGCCTCTGGACCAGTCACAATAGGGTGCTTTTGCCATTCCCTCCCAGTCAGGCTGATTTCAGCCTCCAGCACAGTCAACTCTTGGGATCCTCCTGTTACTCCAGAAATATAGATGGGTTCCACTACTTGACAGCTCGATGGCATCAGGGTACACTGTGCACCGGTATCTACTAGATATCATACTTCTGTGGGACTGATGTGCCAAGCCATCTGATCCACACAGTCCAGTAAATCCGATTGTCCCCTACCTCCACCTGGCTGGAGGCAGGGCCCCTCTAATGGTCATCACAGCGTTGGACACTTAAGTCGTGGTAAAAGGGATTATTCTTCGTTATCAGAGGAGCTGGAGTAAAATCAGCTCTTCCATTCCATCTGGGAAACTGCTCACCAAAGACTGAAAACGTAGCTCTCATGGGACGATCAGTCTTGGCCCTTGCTCCCCTCTTCAGTTCACTCACCCATTCCTCCAAAGCTGAAGTAAGTTTTCCATCCCACTTTGTCATGTCTTCTCCGTGATCCAGCAGGTAAAACCATAGGGTACCCTGTGGCGTATACCTCCTGTATCTCCTCTCTCGAACAATAGGACGCCTTTTGTTAATAGCTGAGACGTGTGCTGGTACACGTGAGGAGCTGGATAAATCAGATAGATCATCCCTCAATTGTTTGAGGTCCTGGGACAGTTTTTCCACAGCTGAGATGAGAAGGGGTGAGATTGTCTTCGAACTCTGGATGAACCATTTCATCCACTGTTAGTGGTACTATGTCATTCCAGGTTACTGTTGCCAATGAATGGGCATATGATGACAGTGCATTCCGTGTCAGTTTTCGCCACATGGGTCGTGTACATTCAACTTCATCTGGATCTATGGGTGTATCCCCATTATTTGGCTTGATGTGATAGAGCATCTCTACGATGGCCGATTCCCTCAGAGACTGGATGCCTTTGTCTATAGTAGTCCACTTGGCCGAACAACTCATAACATCGTCCTTGCATGGAAACCTTTCTTTCACAGCTGCCAAGAGCCACCTCCAAAGGCTGAGGGACTTTTTCTCTCTTGCAATTGCTTTGTCAATTCCCCCTTCTCTAGCAAGTGATCCCAGCTGCTTGGTTTCTGTACCTTCTAGTTCGTGACCATCAGCCCCATTGTCCCAGCATCGGAGTAACCAAGCGATGAGGTGCTCCCCTGGTTGACAGGTAAAATCTTTTCGCATATTCCGCAGCTCGGTTGAGGTCCGAGGTCGAGAAGTTACCTCTTCTTCTTCATCATATGATGATGACTCCTGATCAGATTCTGGAATGGGTGGTGAATTCATTGGTTCTTCATCTCGCTTCACCTTTTTTGCCTCCTTTTTGCTTGTTCTCTTGCGTACAGGGGCAACCGATATTGGTACGAATTGGTCCTCTGGTTTGGCTGCAGTGATTATCACTGTGGTTTGAGTAGCAACTGTACTTGTTGCTGGGGGTGGTGCAGCTGCTGTGCTTGGAGCTGGGGTAACCGCGCTGTCTGTTGCAGTTGAAGTTTGAGCAGCTGCTGTACTTGCCGCTGGGGTAGCTGCGCTGTTCATTGCAGCCAAAGTTTGAGTGGCGACTGTTGCTTTGCCCTCAGATCCGCCGACATTCTTTTCCTTTTGAAGGTGCTGGATAGTGTTGAACAAGGCCCTGTAAGCATAGGCCAAGCCCCAGCACGTTGCCATGATTTGTCCATCTCTGGTATGGCCAGAATGACCACACACCTCATTTAAGTGTTTTACTAATTCTTCTGGATTTTGCAGTTGTTCAGCAGTGAAATTCCAAAGTACTGGAGGGGCCCACTGACCTAGATACTTGCCCATACTATCCCACACACCCTGCCACTCATGGCTGTCCAGCCTCTGGGAAAATCTCTTGGTCCTCCTACATCGTCGTTTGACCCCAGACAAGACCCAAACCTGACTCTGCTTAACTCTTGAAATCAGTCGTGGGCAAAACACACTCTGTATGCGTGCTAGCATGGTGATTCCCATCACCATCACAAACAAGTCTCAACAGCATTAAAAGGCCATTCAAAAAATTCAAAACTCTCAAATGTAAATGGTCTTGGGGGGATGACTGGGAGGGTAAAAGGATGTCTCCTTCACAGGTTGAGCACCTGAGAAGGAGAAAAGAGATGTGTAATTGCTAAGCACCTCCATCATATACCTCCCAAAGTATAAAGGTGGTGACCATACTGGGAACATAAGCCAGATCAGTTTCATGATCAATGATTCTATTGTATTACAAGTCATTACCATAAAGTACAATGGGACAAAAACCTTAGCCCAAGCCCCACACTTGAAAAACACTAATACAGCAAATACCAGACGGAAGTAAGATAAGATATACTGAAACTGTGAGATCAAGAGGAACAACCTTGAGAGCCAATAAATCAGCATTGTGACGAGTGACTATTAATCCAGTGAGATCCATCGTTCTCTCAACCCCTCTTGCCCCACGTTGGGCGCCAAAAAGAACTGTCGTGGTTTAAACCCAGTCAGGCAACTTGCTCACTCACTCCCAGTGAGCGGTGCTGGGCTGACAACAATCGAGGGCTGCCCACCCCCCACCAGGGCTCTCCCCTTCCCTGCTCCCAGAGGAACAGGGAGGAGGATCGAAAGAGTGCAACTCCTACGGGTTGAGACAAGAACAGTCCAGCAACCAATGTACAACACAAATCACCACCGCTACTACCAACGACAACAATGATAAGGGAAAATAACAAGGGAAGAGAATACGATACCACCGGCCAAGAAACGAGTCCCACCCGGAAGCCCATGTCCTTCCGGGTAACTCCTAGTTACACCTCACCCCGGGCATGACATGCTGTGGTATGGAATACCTCCCTGGCTAGCCTGAGTCAGGCGCCCCATCTCTGCTTCCTCACAGCTTCCCCTCCTCCCTGGCAGAGCATGAGCCTCACAAAGTCCTTGGTCAGGGTAAACATCATTTAGCAACAACTGAAAACATTGGCTTCACCAGCCATGTTCCCAGGCTGGAAGTCAAAACACAGCACTGCACCAGCTAACACAAAGGAGAAACATGACTGCTACTGCTGAACCCAGGACACTAATAGAATTAGTAAGTGAAATACAGATGATTACATACACTAATATGCATAAACTATACTTTTAGTACGAGCACAGTATATACACCATAAGTTTATTAATTTATCCAGACATATTACTGCACAGTAAGGAAGGATTGCTTTATCATTTTTCATTACTCTGATACATTAGAACTTTTTGTTAGCTTAATTATGACACTCCTGTTAATAATACTTATTTGACTGGAAAAAAAAAAAAAGACATAAGAGTTATACTGTGCCAGAAAGCATGTGGCAAATAAACAAGTAATTCTATTGAGAAACACATTTTGTGAACTGCTTGGGTGAATTAAGTGTTGCTTTCCTCTGAGGCTACGGTTGTTATCTCTAACTTTTACTCTTTATAGTATTGTTTTAATTTATTTCAGTCTCAGTTAAATGACCTAAGATAGATTTTTGGTTTCAAACAATTTCAGCCTATGCAAATCCCATTTTAACATTTTAACTAAATTTCAGAGAAATCGTCTTCATTCAAATATAATTACTGTATTGTAGTATATTATTTCAGGCAGCAACATGATTTAGAAGCTTTACTTAAAACAATACTTGATCAATGTCAATGGCTGAGCAGGATTTGAGAAAAAGATTTTCAGTGTAGAGTCTTTCAGTTTATCTGTTAAATCTACAAAGAAGTATAATTAAAAAGAATAAATTCTCAAATGTGCCTGTCTCATTCATCCAATACAAAATTTACTATCAGTTACTTTGAAAAGAAAGAGTAAGAGCAGTTAGGTTTTCCAGTAATGGGAAAGGTTATATGTTTTGACATATATTCGTCATACTAAACTCAGTGATGGGTAAGAAGGACCAGTAAAAAGGAAAGGAATACAAACATTCATTCAGTTATCATCTGTACTCAAATAAAACATACTGAGCATTCTGTTTTAAAGAAGAAAAAAAAAAAAAGAAAAAAGATTGCATTTAATTCATAAAAGCCAAACTGTCAGGAAACACTGGATACATCATTAAGGCAATGTTGTCCTAAGGATAGACCCAGTCTAATTTTTACAAATTTAAATAATATCAAGGAATTATGTTTCAAATCGGTGTTCAAGGCCGGGTTGGACAGAGCCTTGGGTGACATGGTTTAGTGTGAGGTGTCCCTGCCCATGACAGGGGTGCTGGAACTAGATGATCTTAAGTTCCTTTGCAAACCTAACTATTCTATGAGTCTATGATTCTAAAATATCACCAGAGAGTTTCTCCTTTCATCTGACTTCTTTAATTGTTCTTTGCCTGTCCTTCCTTGACATTTTATGTTACCTTTACTCTATATACAATACTCACTGTGTTAAATGATGGAATTCATATACTATGTAAAACCGCACTTTTTACCCTTCATTTTTCTTTTTCGTAAGAAGTAACAGCACATCCAATAACATTTCTACAAATTTGTCTCCCCCTTTCCTTTCTTACTTTCTGCTGCAGTATAATCAAACGTTATGTTGGAATTTCCCTGACATACGGTTACTACACTGGTATTTTCACTTGATTGCATCAAGTACATTGCTATTTTAGGAAGTTATTTGTGAAAGGAAGAAAAGGGAATAAATTCACAGGGAATACATGCTTATCACCTATGAAGTATTTTTTAGCCCATATTCTCCCATTTAAGAAAACATTTGTGATATTTATTTTAGCCCTGTGTACTATGCTTGTGATTTGAGACTCAAGTTGGCTTCTTTCCATCTCATTTGTTATCAGCAGTAATACAGGTTTTGCAGGCCAAATTAGTCCCTTTGTTGCACCTGTGCCCCTAATACCATAAGTGGGTTTGCACAGCTGTAATTGCCTCGAATACAGTAAACAGCTCAGATGATGCACAAGGTGGAATTGAATCCACATGTGAATTTTTTTTAGCTGTATGGACTGTAAGGTCAATCAGAATAAAAAGCATCAAAACTTACTCTTATGACTGGAGCTGGAAGATGTAATTTTTTCAGGAGCAGCTCTGTACTCTGCTTGAGCAGAAATGCATAATGTTGCACTGCCAGGATAGATAGAAAACAAGGAATATGATTTAGACTTTCTGCAGGAAAACAGAATTTGAATTTACTGTCTGTGCAGAGCTTTGTTTTTCAAATATAAAATAATATCCATATCCAGTTTTTCTAAATAGGAAGTTCAGACATGTATAAAAAAAGCTATCAATGATTAGTCTAAGATTTCAGGATAGTTCTTGACTGAAATGATTATATTAAGGAATAAAATTTTACTTTAATCAATGGGATTAAAAATAGTTCTAAACTCTTTAATCCACCAGATTTAAGTTCTTGCTGTTATCCCCAACTTCTTTTTTTTTTACTTTTCTTTTAAATTACTTTTCTTTTTTTTAAAACCCAAACAGCAATCCTCACACTAAATCTAGCAATAGGAGGCCTGGATGAAATTATTTAGATTTCCTATTTATTAAAAGTAATCATGTCTGCATATTCTCTACTGTGATGATGAACACAGCATGCAGTATATAATATTTGTCCTGGCTGTATATCAGAGAGCATAATCACAGAAGGCCAAAAGCCCTTAATCTTTCAGACAAACCTGTCCATGTTGCAGATAAGGGCCTCTCAAATAGTTCTGTGGTCCCAAACCACAGTTCTTTTCAAAACAGTAAACTAATATCTGAATTAGCTTTTATAATTGCACCACCTGCTGCAATTGGAAAAGTAGAGCCCGATCCCAGCCATCTATGTCAAACAAAAACATTCTCATTCATTTTAGCAGAAATAGTTTCAGAAGCTTAGAGAATTGATGGTAATCGAACACCAGATACATAAAGGTATATTTGAACAGTCTAATGCTTCCATTCTCTCTGGGCATAAAATTTACACTTTTTATAACAGACTTTTATTCCTTTGAACCTGTTTTCCCTTGATACCAGGTTGCGAAGTGCTATCCACCAAGGCATCTCTCCAATCATTAAAGAAAGACCTTTTGTGATATTTTTAATTAGTTTTAACCTTCTTCACATCTTCAAGCATGGTTATGGACCCTCATTGATTTTAATTACCATACTGATAGCTTACTGCTTTGCACACCTTATTAAAATTACCCTCTAGCATTTCTTTTGAAAGAGTCCTCTATGTAGAGTGTTTTTGCTTTTCAAACATTGATTTGAATTTGTTTGGATTTTGTGAGTTAAAAAGTTGAACATCATAAGAAAAACTTTACATGCTTATCAATTTGCATAAACATGAAAGTTTTGAAGACAGACAAGAACTTAATAAAATATTTTATCCTGAGTACTTATTTTGAGGTTTTGGGGGAGGAGGATAGTGTTTGCATGTTTGTCACATAAATGCAAAGCTTGTAAATTCATTACATTCATGAAAAGAATCAGAAATCTGTTTCAGTGTCCAATATAAATTCTCATCTGCTCAGCTTCTAAACAATTTCACTAGGGTATTTATCACTTAGAAAGCAAATCTGTATACAGTAATACCCCTTATAAAGCACTCCTCATTAAAGTTGCATGCACCTTCTGTTCCAAAGAGAAGAAATTTTCCTATTGACTGCCAGAACTGAATAATATATTTTCCCAGTTTTTCAAATACCCACATTTCAGTTCCATAAACCCTCAGTCTCTGCTGTTAGTTTTCTGCATGAAGATGTGAACTATTTAGGCAGCATAACATGTTTTAATACCACTGTGGCATTCCTGCTTTTTCTCCTTCTCTCTTTTACGTCTAGGTCATACGAACTCTGTAAATGCCCTACTTTATTATTGATAACGCATGGTGAAACAAAGCCTTACTCTGCTCTACATGAGAGAAAAATGTGGAGGCACTATGAAATATTTCATTGTCTGGGAATCATGCGTCAAAATTTTTGCACTCGCCCAAGATTATGAAATGATAGCACTGTTAAAAGTGAGAGTCTTTCCAAAGGCAACAGAAACATTATAAGGTAATAGTACTGCCTTTTTATTCATCAGTCAATGATTTGGAATCAAACATAGAGGATATTTGACTTTTACCCTGAAGTAACACCACATTAGTTCTTCCATCTGAAGTGTCCTCGTATTTCAACTTCTACTGCACCTTGGGGAATACCTGGCTTCTAATTCAAAACAGTAGGGTATTTACATAATCTAACAAGCTTCAGCTGTTCTCTAGCTAATAAGCTACAGGCTTTGCCTTTGAATTAGTGAATATTTATTTGGGAACCTTTTGAATTTTAGATCTTGGTCCCATCTTTTATAGACCTATATTCTTACTTAGTTTTGACCTTTCCTTTTCACTGTTAAACAGCCACTTTTATTCCTGGTTTTTCATTTTCATTGATCTTTGTCTCAGATATTATTCAGAGGAATATATTAAAGAACAAATACAAAATAAATATGCGTATGATTTTGCAAAGCCAAAACAAGTCTGTCTAGAAACTAAAATTTAAGAGGGAAGAAGAGTTTCTAAGGAAAATTAATAATATAACAAACACAGTGGTATCCTCAAGTGTCAGAATGTAATAACTGTCATTACTAAAATTATCTAGAGCTTTCAAGTTCTGGTGAAGAAAAGATCTTGCCATTTTACATTCTCTTAAAAGCAGTAAATATTTGTATTAATTTTTATATTTCTTAGAACTACTGTTCAATAGAAAATTAGCTGTACTGTGCATTATAAAGAACATTCTTATTTCTGGCTTTGGTTATTTTGCAGCCATTGCTGCAATGTGTCTGTGACGCTTAAACCAGACATACATTTTCTGTGACACACATTTGCCCTTTTTCAGTAAAAACACTTCATAAGAATTTTGAAGACTTGGTAATGATAGAGGGATACAGGACTGTTAAACTGGTTCAATTTCCACAATTCCTGGTAAAAAGTGAACCTTGGCCCTAAATCAGGCTGGACTTGGAGGAGTACCAAGACAGATAAAAATCACCTGAGTATGCTTAACCTTGACACTGAGTTTCAATCTTTTTCCATTGTATATTGCCATCACTTAATGTCACAGGTTTTGTTATTCTCTTGTAAAAACATGACAAACATACAGCGAAAATAATTCCTCCTCCTGCAGCCTTTGATTTCCATGATCCTTTTATGATACCACATTCATCATTAGCACTTGCTGGATCTTGAAATGATGAACTAAGGAAGACAGCAAGCTATTTGCATCAACTGAAAATGTAATTCATGTAATGTCCTTAATTGCAATGAAATAAAGTCCTTTAAAGTTCATACCAGACTTTGAACTAACATATAGAAACAAATCTTCTGTATGCAAATGCAACTTTCATTAATATATTAATGAAGCCAAACTGCTGGCTTTGCGCTGTTGGGCATTTAAAAAAAAAAAAAAATTAAAAAAAAAATGGAAAGGAATAATTGAACCCAGAGGTTATTATTATTGTAGACTGGAGCATAGCCAGTCCATATTCTAAACTACAATGGTGCAGATCATCCAACAGATGTCTGGATCTCAATACACCAAGCGTTTGAGCCACTTTTCTAAGCCATTTCCCTTAGTGAAAAGTAGATTAAAGATTCTAACTCCTCCCAAAATGACTTGATGTAGTGAATTGATGACATTAAATATATTTTTAGAGCTAATTTTATATATCTTGTTTTCATTATATCTGTGTCTGTCTATCATGTGTTAATATGTTTTTTTTTATGTAAAATGTAAAAGAAAATCCCAAGCTTAAACATTTGGCAAAGCCACAATGTTTTATGCTTTCTTATCTCCCTAACTGATTTTGGAATTATCTGTTTTTATGTGTGAATATTTCCAGATGTATGCCAACTGCACCAGGCATAAATGAAATGCAAATCACGTGCATTTTAGATTAAAAGAACTCGTAAATAAATCATCTGCACATTGCAGTATCTCTGCACTTCCCTACTAGAAGAATTCCAGGACATAGATGTAACTAATCATAGCCTTGTTTGATAACTTACTAGTTTATTCTATTGGCCAGATTGTCCAATATTCGGGAGTTCAAGAAGTTTAAAGCCAGAATAGACAAAAAAAGTGTTCCATTTTACTTACTATATATCTCAGCCAATTAGGTTTCATAAAAGAGACTTTTAGTTGGTCTAAAACATTTTGATAGCCAAGAGACCGTTGATAGTAGCCAAGAGACTGTTCTCTGTGCCATAGGTGAGAAGAGACCAGGGACCCATGATGCTCAACAGACCTGCAGTGACAGAAAGCAGGTTAGGTAGGGTATTCTAAAACGGTTGTAGGCAGCAAAAAGCATCCCCTGCAGAAAAAGTGTTTCTGTAGCCCTAGAACAGTCTCTCAGGGAATTTCTCTTCAGTGTAAACTACAGTTTGCATTGAAGAATGTAATAAAACCTCAATAAATGATTACACTCATCCCATCTTCTCCAGTTTAGAATCATTCTAAAATACCTCTGCTTATAAATAAAATAAGTGAACAGACTGTTTAATGAGTAGCTTATGAACATTCTCTTAAGTGAATACAAGTTAAAATTAACCAAATGACAGTATGTCTGTTATTCAAGTATCAAAACCTTGATACAGACTGGGGGTGTTTGAAGCCTATAGAGTTTATAAGTAGATGTGCAAATAATATCAAGATTACACCATTGCCATGTGTTGCTCTACAGCCTTCATCAAGGTTTATTTTTCTTTCTTTGTCTAAAGACTGTGGTAAACAGGCTCAGGAACATTTAAACTGGGTTCCAGTTAGAGAAATGCAAGCTATTCAAGTGTCTTGGACTGTTCCCAGATTTTTTCCCTATATCTCATCTGAATTTACTTTATCTTGAAGTAAGATAATGTTAGAGCAAAGGAGTATGTTTCTCAGCCAGTGAAGGTCTAACTGGTAGTATATGCAACTTAAACGATTTAAAAGTAATTGGCTTTTAAAAGTAGTATGTGATCAGCACCTCATCTTCCTGTTCCTCAGAAAAACAACACAGTAACAACAAGGATAATATGTTTTTTATATAAAAGTTATTTCCAATTATCTCTATAAATGCAATAATCACCTCCATAGGTTTTACTTGCCTTTTTTATCGTATGCTGAATATTTCTGTATTTATTTTTAGAATACAGTTAATAGATGGAATAATAATTATCATAAGACAATCAGGACAGTAATTTAAGTTATCAGAACGCAAATATTTTTGCTCTACAAATAATACTGCAATTCATAACTTTCCCTGTAGTATTTGCTCACATAGAATGGATCCTGTGCAATTATAGTTACCACTACACTGCATTAACCATGACCAAAAATCAGTCACTTCACAGACTAGCAAATCTTACTGAATACTTCATTCCCTCAGTCCTCATCATGTTCTGCCTTTCTGTAACATCATGCTTTAAATCTACATGAAAACTATAATAAAATCAAAGGGAAAGTAATATTTTCTTGATGCTAGTGTAGCAAATCCTATCACAAAAAATAGATTTCCACAGTGAAATCTGTGATCATAAGCAATTTTCCAGGCAAGCAGAAATTGATCTTTTTCCTTAAAAGAAGTGAACTTCGAATAAAAAGGGTCGAGGACTGATGTTAAATAAAAAGCAGCATCATAAACTTTAAAAAAGCATATTGACAAAAAAGTGTTTATGTTTGAGCGGCATTGTACAGTAAACGAACCTCAATTTAAATGTTTAAACATCACAACTAGAAATACCAATCTTAACTAAATTGTATATGCATAATTTCAGCTAAATAAATGTGAGACACTTTGGTGTTATTGGACTGTTTATATACACAAAATAAAATATTGTATTTTTAATGTCAAAATTTACCTGTAAAAAAGTTTGCACACACTATGCAAAATGCAGGATCTTTGGTATATACGACGTAAGTAGGTTCCTTGCTGTTCATAACTTCTGCACTGGATACAGTAGTGGCATTGACATCATAGTAGCTCAGTGAAAATGGGATTATAATGAACATTTTGATGTAACCTAAGGTACTCATTCATAACTAAATTGTATTACAAAAAATATTCCCTTCCTTAATTCTAAAATTTTGATCAATAGGGAGCAAATTTTATATAATTAGCCTTGGAAGACAAACAGCATGTGTGTCAATGCCCTGGGATCAGACAGAGTACTTCCAAATGTTTGCAAGTGTGCTTACTATCCCTACATGTAATATCACAAGAAAATAGCTATTTCTAATCTCTTCCATTACTACTTCTTTATTTCCTATTTTTGGGGGTTCCCCACAATTTATGAATCACTTTTATTTTGAATTAATATGATCCATCAAATTAGAACTCGATCCACGAAGAAAAACTGCCAATGCCAAAGTCAGTGCTCTGTATCCATCTGTTGATGCAGCCATGAAATTCCAAGAAGCATAAAATCAACTGGTTGTGTCATCAAAAATACATTTTCCATTTTAAGTACAGCTTTAAAATATGTGCTGGAGCATGTCCAAACTACATAGTAGCGCCTTAGCTACTTATGCTCTAAAAAAAATAATCTGTTAGCTGTCTGCGATTGCTTTCTTTCCCTTCACCCAAATAGTTTCTCAGATTTCTTTCTTTAAAGGACATCTCTACCCTGTAGCAGTACATAGGAATGGAGCTGCACAGCATAGTACAGGGAAACAAGATCTGAAGAAGTTAAATCAGTTACTGGGTATAGTCCAGTCAAATGGCCTGAAGGTCTGGCTAGGGTAATTTATTTTATCAGGAATTTATCTGATTAAGAGCCACATGTAGGCTAATTTACCTTATATGTAACTCTGTGCTGCATTAGCCACAGTGTTGTGGGAACCTAACACAGCCTGGAGTTGTTTATTCTCTTCTGTAGCATGTGAGGCTGAAAAGACTATTAATTCTTGGTAGAGTAGAACAGAGAAGGCATGGATGCAGATTAAGGGGAATGTCTGGCATGTCAAAAACTTCCCAAATTATTTTAGCTGTCAGCAAGGGTTGGGGGACAGGGCAGGGAGGGGGAAGAATAAGACCAAGTGCTAGGTTTGTAAACACATCTTTGTGCAACATTGTCATACCTTATTTTTCTCAGTACTTATTAGAATTCTTAGTATTAAATGGGGCAAATCACTTTTTCCCTCCAGAAAAATCTTAACATTTTTTTAATGACTGAGAATGGCTGCAGAAAGTTGGTTCAGACAAATGCAGCACTAGGAAATCTGAGTTTCTGTTGAGGATTACTTTAGTCTTTTGAGTTTATCCTCTGATTCCAGTGCTCTTCCTCACACTCTTCCCCTGCTCCAGCATGGCTGTTTTGCATGGGCTGAAGTCCTTTTGGAACTGCTCCAGCTTGGGTGCTCTCCAAAGGGCAACAGTTATTGCCAGGATAAGACTGCTCAGGGGTGGGGTCTTCACTGTCTGCTGGTCCTTCAGGGTATATTTACCTGCTCCAGCACTGGGTCCTCCATGGGCTGTCGTGTGGATATCTGCTCCACTGTGGTGTATTTAGTGAGCAACTCTATTATGTGAACGCAGGTATCTAATGCTATTCCTGCTGCTGCTGGCATCCAGCTGCCAGCTGAGAAAGCGGAAATCTCTCTTAGACCCTGTGTTATGTCTGGCAACATCTTTGATGCCATGGAATGTCTAAAATTACTTTAGATGCTAACTCTTTTTCAGAGAAGATAATGGTTAAATGAATATGTATGATTTTTTTCAAATACCTGTGTGGAGACTTCGTAGCAACCTTCCAGTACCTGAAAAGGGGTCTATACGGACGCTGGGGAGGGACTCTTCATTAAGGACTGTAGTGATAGGACAAGGGGTAATGGGCTCAAACTTAAACAGAGGAAGTTTAAACTGGATATAAGGAAGAAGTTCTTTACTGTAAGGGTGGTGAGGCACTGGAATGGGTTGCCAGGGATGCTGTGAATGCTCCATCCCTGGCAGTGTTCAAGGCCAGGTTGGACAGAGCCTTGGGTGACATGGTTTAGTGTGAGTTGTCCTTGCCCATGGAACTAGATGATCCTAAGGTCCTTTCCAACCGTAACTATTCTGTGATTCTATGGTTCTATAGCTAACACATCAATTTCATCAGTGTACCTGGAATGACTGACATGGATTTCTGTCATTGCTTGCTTGAACACAAGGACAGGTGAATTTGATCACAATGAGGCTCCTGAAATAAAGTACGGGATCACAAATTTGTGATAAAAAGTGGATAGTTAAAGTTAGCATTTGGGTGTTGGGTTTTGGTTAATATTTTTAATTTTGAATTCTGTGAACAGCTTCTGATAGCTATATATAGATCAGGTCAGGGAACCACAGTGGGAAGAAGAAAAAAGATAAAAAGAACTTTTTGAAAATTAATTCATCTCTTGCTAAAATTACAGAGGAAGGTGGATTACAGATGTGTTAGATTGCTGGGAATCTTGAGGTGTTCTAGAGAGAGTATTCCTAAGGAGAATGGAGGTGGTTCTGAAAAGAGACGCATGAGACGGGAGGCTGGTCCTGCCCATATGAGTTCTCTGCACCAGGCTGCATGAGACACAAAGTCAGGAAGTTATCAAGGAAGGTCTTGCAGGTCTCTGCAAGAAATTTAGTTCCTTTGACAGAAAATATCTGGCTGTAATCCCAGTACTTAAATGAAGAAAATAAGCTAAAATGTGATACATATATGACCCTAGATCAAAAAGTCAAAGTATAAAAGTGTTTATTTTTATACATTCACTTTCCTTTCTTCAGCAGAATATACAACTGAAAGGCAGCAACAAAAAAAACATAGTCCAATTTAAATGCATGTATTTTACCCTTCCTACTGGGACACAGGATCCACTACACAGAACTTGTCTCTTGTGCAGTACAGTCTCAGGAACTGAAAGAACACTTCTGTGTGTATCTCTTCACATTACCTTCAACCATGATAGAGGAGTTCATGCAGGAGAAACAGCCTGTGATGACTCTCCCCACAACAGTGACAGTACCTCTTTTTTGTTTCTGTCCAGCACAATCTGTCCTGCCCTCCAGATGTCCCCAGGGTCCTCAGACATTCAGTCCTCCAGTAGCCAGCCAGCGCAGCAGAAACTGAAGCAGCAAAAGTAGAAATTGTCATTAACATGAAAGATTCCTAAATTTCCAGTGGAATTACTTGGCTCAGGCGTAACCCCACAATTTGAGGCATTAAAGGCTGGTCCAGAGCCTGGTTTTGTGGTGTGCTAATGAGTAACTGCAATAAGCGAATCTCAAAGCAGCATGTACATTCACACTGCTTGTGAATCTTCATTTCCAATTTTTTTTAATATGTCACTCAAATTCAAGTCAGTAAATCTCCCTTCTTGTGTTTTGGCACTACTCTGATAAAGCGTTTAGAATCAAGTAAGAATTTATATTGTTGATATTAAACAATGATTATGTAAACAATAACTTGTTATAGTATCAGAATTATTTTTTACTAAGGTTAAAATATTCCAGCTGGCACCTGAACTACAGCTGTACAAGAAATGTTTGTAACTATAAATACCTTTGTATTTACAAAATATTGTAACTGTTTTAATTCTTTTGTAGTCACTGTGGTCTAAAAAGCATTTTCAATTGCTACCAGACATTACTGTACTGTTTCATGTGCATATACAGGTATAGATAGGAAATTGGTGAAGGAAATTCAGCTATGTTTATAATTAAAATAAATGAATACCTAAGCAGGTAAGGTATTCCTGGTTTCAAATTAGGGAGCTGAACCAGCAAAAAGTATTGTTTGTAGAAAATATCATTCACAGGCAGTAAATACAATCAGATCCTTAAAATGGATTTCTTTGCAGTGAACACAGCAAAGAAATAACCATACCAAATAAATCTAATACTGTTAAAATTCACAGCAGTATACTTACATATATCTCATCATAAAAGCAGTAACCATGAAAGCTACTTAAACGTAGCAGACTTCACACATCCAGAAAAATATGTGAAGAACTCTTCCTCTGTTTACTTTTCTCACTTCCAACATTCAGTTTGGCTGGGCACTGAGAGAGAGCAAGGCTGCTGTTGATGTGATTTGATTGTTACTACGTACAACTAATAAGGTTAGATGTCATCTGTTAACAAACGGGAGCCCAGAAATGGTTTTGTTCAAGGTTTATCGTTCCTTTTGAAAGTATTTCCTCTTTGGGTTCTTGCTTTATTAAACACTGAGTTTCCTAAAATGTATATATTTTGTACTGAATTTGACATTGCTTAATGTAAAGGTTTATGATTACTTCTTCAAAATCAATGGTTAGAAAAAATTGCATGCAAAGGTTATTAACTCTGCTAGGGAAATATTCAATATAGATCATGTAAATAGAGGATTTCTCACATTTCTACATAAAAACTAATTATAATGAACTGGCACATTTTAAATAATAAGGAATGAAAAATTTACTATCATCTTCAGCCCTTTTTCATTAATTTCACATTACGCCTTTAAATTGCAGAAAAACTAAATACCCAGATCTGCAAAAGAAGATGGGAACCAAATTAAGCCAGCATTAAGGTCTTTTAATGATAGCTTTCCTCATATTGTACCTAAATGTGAAGCTATATGAAGGTCTTTACAGCAGGCTCTAAATGTCTGCAGCTTAGGAGATGCAGAACAGCCTGCATTCTGATAATGCCATGAGCGAAGGTGATTAATTTGGAGTTAAATCCTAGCAGGATTTACAATCTAAGTTTTACTAGTGCTGGCTGCCAGAAGAAAACAGCAAATTCCTTGCAAACATAGTCTGAGTTGGTGATAATGCTTCCGTATTTTTTCAATACCCTCCCCTACTTTTATCCAGCAAAGTAAAACTTGGAGAACTTGCCTTGTGTAGAGATTTTTTTATTGTTTTTGTAGAAATTCTTTGTCTTTTTTCTAAGCTGTTTGTCTTTCATGCAGTTTTTATTAAGTCAGAGAGACAGACGGTGAAAATGATTTCTCAAGCCACTGATCAGGGCACGTATTAGAAAGAATGGACATAATGATTCGAATTCCTATCCCCATGAGCATACTCTGAAACCCTACAGATCCTGCACATCCACCTGCAGGGCAAAAATGTTGTGATTTCAATTCCCTTCTGTGGTGTGCAGGGATGTACTTTAGTCTTATTACAATACCATTATAGGTATTCATAACCATACACTACTAAAGTAGTTGAGCTTGTGCTTTCCTTGTGCAAGAACACTTAAACAGCACGTCATACCAGATTACCTTGTGGTAGTTTTCTTTTTCCCCAAACAGTGTGATATCACTATATAACGCAAATTGTCGTGGCTTAAGCCCAGCCTGCAACCTAGACCCACGGAGCCACTTTCTCACTCTCCCCCTTCCTCTCCCCCCACTCCCAGAGGGATAGGGAGGGGAATCGAAAGAATGTAACTCCCACAGGTTGAGATAAGAACAATCCAGTAACTAAGGTATAACACAAACCACTGCTGCTACCACCAATAATAATAATGATAAGGGAAATAACAAGGGAAAATAACTGCTCACCACCTGCCGACTGATACCCAGCCGGACACGAGCAGTGATCTGGCCCTTCCTGGTAGCTTCCCTCAGTTTATATAGTGGGCATGACGTGCTGTGGTATGGAATACCCCTTTGGCTAGTTTGGGTCAGGTGTCCTGTCTCTGTTTCCTCCCGGCTTCCCCTCTTCCCTGGCAGAGCATGAGACTCAGAAATTCCTTGGCCAGAGTAAACATCACTTAGCAACAACTAAAAACATTGGTGTTATCAGTGTTGTTCCCAGGCTGAAAGTCAAAAACATAGCACTGAACCAGCTACTAAGATTAACGACTGCTACTGCTGAACCCAGGACACAAATTTATTGGAGTGTTTTGCAGATACCACACTTTGAGAAACCTCTATTAGAAATTCAACCCAACTTTGTGTACAGCAAGTAGCAATTGACAGCTAGGTGTTTATTTGGTTCCTAGATTTTACCCTGAAGAAGGCAACAGATGTTTCTCACTTGTCCTGTAAATGCAGCATCACCTGTTTAATGAACCGATCACATTAGTGAAATGACAAGATTTATTCTGTATGTAAACCCAGAAAGTTACCAATATAACTGGGACTGAGTTGAAAAATAAGAAGTGGGATGGGTAAAAAGGTGAAATAATGGATGACATTTTGTATAAAAATCATTAAGCACGTCCCTTTCTTTTCTAAAATTTCCCTGATCACAAATGTTTTAACATGCAGCCAAATGGACATGAGACAAGACAAGAAAAAACACTCTTGTAGTAAGTTATTCTTGAAGAATTTTGAAGAATTATTTGGTCTTCTAGTATTTTCATTTCTTGCTGCTTTCCTATCTGAACTAGGCAAACATTGTTCTCCTTTAAACCCAATGAAAGTTAATTTTCCTACTTTTCATAGCCCAATCAAAAAAAAAAAAAAAAAAGAAAAAAAGAAAGAAAAAGAAAGGCATCCTAATTTACCTTGTCTTTAAATACTTCAGGACAACTACTGTGGTTTTATCAAGCATCTACTTTAATTTACTTCTTGATAGCTTCTGTCAAGTGATAAAAGTTAATATGTCATTAAAATACAGGATTAGTTTTCAAATGCATCAGTTGAATTTTAAATTCTTTGAAACAGTTCCTCATTTGAAGTAAATCAGTATAGTTCCTTGTATGAGTTTGTTGCAAATCAGCCTTCTTAAAAAACCACCAAACTAAAATCTCTTTGTTACTAATAGAAAGAGCAGCATGCAAAATCTTAAGATTGCTTTCCTTCTGGGATGGCGGGATTTTTCTCTGTCTATCTGAACATCAAGCTTACAGGCATGATATGACATGCTTATATATATACATGAAAAAGTTTACTCAACAATGATTTCTACTAAATTGACATATTTTAACACTTTAATTATTTTCAGCAGAGATTCAAAATAATCTGCAAAACAGCAGGGTTTTTTTTTAATATATGTCAAATTGCATCTTTAATGAATGATTAAAATTAGAAGGATTGGCAGATATTTTCCTTAATATTCGCAAAGTTGTATTAATAGTATTTACTATGGACTTTCTGACTGACTTTTTATCTTTGCTGAAAAACAACAGGGCATATAAGTGATGTTAATTTAATCCATATACCATCATTGTATTTGTTATGAATCCTGTGTCTACCCATGTTAGCAGAAAATAATAAAGATAAATAAGCATCTGACATTGCTCTTCAGATATGATTCTAAATGACTGAGTCAGACTGAAATCTGTCATATTGTTGAATGTTTAACAATGAAAGTTATTCAAGGACAGTTACATTTTGCACAGGTTCTTCATCATTTCAATAGCTTAAAGCCACAAGGAGAGCTTTTAATTGTTTATGTGATACATCATTTGGTTGTCTCCTTCACTTTGTACCAAAAAAAAGAACACAGTAAATTAATAATAAGTTCAGGCACAGCTGCAAAGTAACTGCTACAGGATAAGATCGATTTATATCTAAGGTGATGACGCTTGGACTCCAGATAACTAAATAGGGACTATAAATTTCCTACAATATCTCAGATCATGATCACGAGTTTGGTATTCCAAATTTCTGTTACAACAGACTTTGATATATGGCACTGTGGTATACACTTGTGTGAATTAACTTTGAAAGTATAAGAGTAGATAGGAGTTGAATGACTTCCCAGGATATATTCTTTAGCTCTGTCACACATTTTTATGGAGCAGCAGGTACTGATTTCCTGTGCGAAAGTAATAATGAAAAGTAATGCAGACAGAAATAGCTTGCCTCTAGCAAGGCTAATGGCAAGGTCAGATTGCATCAATTAAATGAGAAAGTCTCCAAGATAAAGTTCATTCCACACATTAGGAGTTTTTTCCCTCATTCCAAACAAGTGCCTGGTTTTAAAAGTATAAGGCTGCTTAACTGTAAATTCATAGATCTACAAAATGAAGTGACTGTGAACAAAGTCTCCTAAACCAGTAAACAAGAATATTGGACATTGTAAATTAAAAAAAAAAACAACAACAAAAAAACCCTCCACAATGCTGTCAATATGTTCTTAACTACAAAACACTTAAAATTTCAGCATTATTGTTCCCTTTACACTGTGTTAAAGATTCTGAATAATGTTCAGAAACAATGTTTAATAAGTAAAATTACGTAACACCAGAAAGTAGATTCACATTTTCTCTTTTGAAGTATGATTACTTTGCAGTTGTCTGTGAGAAAACTTCTTGTTGCTGAATTTTGGTCCTCAAAGCTGATTATAGCTATCTTAACATTACATATCCTTCCCAGAAAAGAACCGTGCATTTGAAGTATCAGCTTGTTTAATTTAAGTTCAAATCTTAGTTTCAGCCCTTCTTAGGTCTAAAATTAGAAGTAAATGAATTGCTGTCTGACTAAACTTTAATATGATGTTTGAACAAAAGCTGGTTTCAACTGGTTCTGCATGCAGCTTCCTGAGAAATGTGGTGCAAGGTAAACTTCCAGCATTATTTTTCCCTTCTTTAAGCCACTGGCCTATGGCTGATGCTTGACTATGGATGAAAAAGAAGAAGGCAGCAAAGCCCTCAAAATTTTGCAGAGTTAAATAAGCACGTTTAATAAATGTAAAAAAAAAAATAACAACAACAACAACAATAATGGCATAGAGTGTCAGTACTCTTCCAGAATAGTGAATCTTAAAAAAATATTGACACTATTTTGAATGGGAATTTCAAAGACTTAGAAGGAATAAGAAATTTTATATTGATGCTTAATAATAGCCACAACCTTAGAGGCCAGACAAAATATAATATCTTCACAAAAACATGCCTGCAGCCATCCAAAAGAACAAAATTCTCACCCATTCTGCATAGAACACAAAGGGAAAAATCATGATCTCTTAGTTGACTAGCTTTAAACACACAGAGAAATTAAATATATCAGAAGTTGATCAGTAGTTACACAGCAAATAAAGTGTAAAAGTAAAATTTTATTCTGACATGTTAAAACAGAAGGTTGATGTAGAACTATATATGAGACTTATTTATAGTATTAAAGGAAAGAAATATACAGAGAAAATGCTGAATAGGTTCCTCTCCAGGTATCTTGTCTGCCATGATGCACTTATGTATTAAACAGCACAGTGTGCACAACAGTCAAAATCTTATTCTACTGCATTTGGTAAGACAAAAAATTTATGGACTGAAGTTCAGTTTTATTTTTTTTACTTACTTTAATACTGACAGAATTTCCAGAGAAGTATCTTGAAAAATATCTGTTCTCATTAGATGACTCTCAGTATAAAAGAAGTCTTATTTTCACAATTGTTAAGAAACAGAGGGTTTTTATTTACATGCTTAAGTGGTATCACTTCATTACTGAGAAACAAATTAAAATTAATTACAAAACCCAAGTTCATTATTTATAAGCTTTGTTTAAAAAAAAGGACTTCAAATAGGATATCCCCTTCTTGGTAATGTGGTTCATGAGAACAGTGGTAAGACTCAGTTCAGCTTAGTTAATGTGTGATAAATTCACTGCATAAAACTGGTAACTCTCAGATCTTGATTAGAAAAGTGACTGTAAAAAAAAAAAATCAGAGGAGGTTTTTATCACTTGTATTTTTTCATTTCATATTTTAATGGTTTTGTTTATGGAATAGCTTATTAATATGGATATAAAAGAGAACCATATGTATCAGAAACAAGTCATATGTGTTTGTAGCCTGAAAGATAATGGACAAATACACATACACAGATACTACTTATATATAAATGAGTTATATAAAGGCAGAAGATCTCCTTATTTTTATGTAAAAATCCATAAAATTTACATATTGTTTTTAACAGCTAACAATATGATAAACAGACAAAGTACTAAATTTTATGTGTGCCTGGCTAGGGATTTCTGGTAAGTTCTCATTGGAAATCCTGAGCTATAAACCTAGACAGAAGCATACAGAACTCTGATCCACTTAGATACATGTGGTGGTGTTGGAGTCCTACTTTTCTTTGTATTTCACATTGTTCTAACTTTTTCAGTGACAAAACTGCATGTAAATGGTGAGATATCATAGTTGAGCAGTAAAGAGGAAGACATAAGTTTAGCTCGGCTTTTTTTGCAAGTTTGCAGTAAAGATCTGAATGTTGGTTTTTCTGATTCTGAAGAAGAATATGTGTGTGTCTGTGTACTATAGATATGTACACAATTCTGGTAAGTGGATTATGGAGTCAGTATGTCTTGAACCCATGAACATCTATTATAGCTTGAAAGGAAGCTAATGAAAACTGTCAAAGCAGGTAACAAGTAGTCATATTTATTAGCTGTGATCAGATTCAAATCAACTAAGTCAAAACATTGATTTGTATTTAGACTTTTCACTTCTTTGAGAGTAGGAAATTGGCTATGTCAAGAATCCCTCTCTCTCCCCCTCTCTTTATTCTTTTTCATTGTTAAAACCTTGAATGATGAAATAATTGAATAATTGACTAATATATATTGACTAATATATTCCCTCCCTGTCTTTCTGAGGAGGGAGGGTGAGAGAGCATCTTCACAGCCAAGGTTAAATCAGCACATCATGTTATAGCAGAAAGCAGAAAATACCAACAGTTGTTTTTACCTAATACAGAAAAATCCTCCCAGATCTCACATCTAGAAGTTTGTTAGTATTCTTAAGAATGAACACTGAAAACTTTGTATCTCTGTACAGTTTGTGCTATTCTCACTTAATTCCAAAACATTTTTAATTGCTTACAAAACATGTGAATTTTAATTCAAACATCTCTCTTGCATATTCAAGGCTAGCCTCATTTCATTCTAGTCTTTGGGATTTAAGTCACAACTTTATGAATTTTCCAAGAGTGTCCCTTCTGAAGTTTTTCCTCAGACTTATTTTCAGCTGTTGAGTAAGTGGTACTTAACCTCAGTGATTTATTGGCTTTGAGTTGTATCAGCCAACTTATCACTTGTGCCTTGCTGACCTTGAAGTTATCCAAGATAGCAAGTGCATGCCCAGTAACAGACATCAGTTAATGTCTTCTATGTTGTGTGCTAACCATTCTCCTTATACTTTAGTCTTTTGAACAGATCCCTCAATATTTTAATTGAGCCTAAAATTTTCTCTTATTGGTCTCCAAACTTCTGGTTTTGATTTGTTAAGTTCCACATATATTTAATATTTTATTTGCTATTTATTCAGTATATCTACCATTGTTCATCCACTGACAATATCTAGAATGATATAGCATGGTATGAAGATTTTATTGACGTCTTTGTAGCTACAATACTGACAAGTGGTGAAACTACAATTAAACATTTTTATGTTAGCAAAATAGAGGTGAAAAAACTTGTATCAATTCTTAATATTATTTTCTTGTACTTACTAAATAACTTCAAAGGGAAAAAAAAAATCACTAACCTAAAAGCCAAAGTCAGTATTTTAGAGAACTTGTTAAACACCTTACTGCATAACTATCACAATGAAATTGATTTTCCATACTAATAATATCATAATTGCAAACTTCTTTCTAATCTTGCTGGAACCTCAACAGAAGAAATGGGTGGACAGGAGCCTCATGTATTTCAGCAAAAGGATATGCAGTCCTGCATCTTACATATGAGGAAAGGCTGACAGAGCTGGAACTGTTTAGCCTGGAGAAGAGAAGGCTCAGGGGGATCTCATCAGTACCTGAAAGGAGAGTGTAAAGCAGATGGAGAGGCTCTTTTCAGTGGTGTCCAGTGACTGGACAGGAAATAGTGAGCACATGCTGAAACATTGGAGGTTCCATCTAAACATAAGGAAGCACTTTCATCACTGTGTGACCAAAGAGGTTGTGGAGTTTCTATCCTTGGAGATAGGCTAAAGCTGTCTGGAGTTACTTTGAGGCAATCAGCCCTTGGTAACGCTGCTTGAGCCAGGGGTCAGACCAGATGACCTAAAGAAGTTCCTTCGGAACTCAATGATTTTGTGATTCTATGGTTATAATATGGGCTGTGACACAAGTGCCATCTTACCCCTGTGGAACATATAGAAACATTGTATTTAGCATAAAGATGCCAAATACTAAACCCACTATTACAGGACTTTACATTATACATCTTGAGTTTATTTTCTTTTACATGTAGTAAAAATGGCAAGTGAAGCATCTCTTGCTTAAAGATGCTTAAAACAAATAGGAACAAGGTGAAGAAATTTAAACCTATTAGATGTTGGGAGGAGCCTGTGAGAAATAAATGGTAAGCAAAAAATGGTTGTTAAAGACATTAAATAAAGTCTAAAATATGCATTTTTGATGGCTTCATATTGCTTTGAGTTAGAAAGTATTTATACATGTAAATTATATATACACCTAAGTTATGGGTTCTTTGTTTTTCCTTTTAATATCAGAAACCTGAATTTAGATTCTCAAATCTAGATGCCTAAAGCCTGAAGTTAGAATTTCAAATATGTTGCTTGTGCACATATGTTTAATACTATCTTCATGCACATATTCTTCAAATGTCCAACAGTAAGTTCCAGTGAATGAATGAGCAGATAGGATATCAATGATATATGTAGAGATGTAGATATATTCTTCACACTCTGAATATTGAATTTAGTCACTGAGCATGACAAACATCGCTTTTAGGAAAATTGAATTGGTTTTAATTGTTATCGTTTTTGAATGCTTAACTGAGTCCATTGATTACAACCGTAATTTAGATATCTCAGACTCAATTCAGTTACTAACACGGAAGTCTCCAGTACCATTTCGAGTGATTTAAAGTTTCTGAAACCTTACCTTAGTGTTGATAAATATGACTCATTTCTGGTACCTAGTGCATTTCAAGTTGCAGAATTTCCCACCTGGGCTTCAGTTTCTACCACAACAAAGAAGGGTTTCTCTAGTAGATTCAGTGTAACACCTGAATCTCTGATGTGTCAGATGACATTATGCAGCTGTGTATAGACTTTTGCATGCTATCTCAGATAGATTACTGCTGGTTTGGTAGGTATTCTACTTATGGAACATAAGTCTAAACAGTGTGTGTGTGCCTTCGTATAATGTATGGTAACTTTGTAGTTTATGAAGTATTACATATGTACATCCTTTTGCCATTTCATAGGACAAAATGAATTCTGGAATGTATGCTTGAGAACTTTACTGCATTACCATAAAAATACATAGCTGAATGAACTTTTTGCTTGTGGGAACTCCAATTAAAATGAATGAAAGCAGGCATTTGCAATTACCATTGCAGAATAAGGGGATCAGTTTCAGATCTAACAACTTGGTGCTTACTTTTCCCCAGCTGAGTCCTCCTATTAATAACTGAATGCTGATTATTTGAAGAGCAAAGGTATAAATTACCAAATGTGCTGCCAACTGACAGAACAGAAGTCATTTTAATGTGAATGGAAACTAAGAGATTCTCTTCATATAACCTGAAAAAAGGACCACAAGAAAACTCTGAATGTGTTAATATCCAGAAAAAAAAAAAAAATACATGAAATACAATAATTGTATTTATAAAGTTAATTCATATCACTATTGTAAATTAATGATTTTCCTCTCAAGAAATTTCAAAAATATTTTAAATAAACAGATATTCCTAGAATTCTCAACAGTTATCATGTAGGATAGTCTCATAACAACTCTCAAGAACCATTTCTTCTCAGCTGAAATTCCGCTCTTTTGAACAGGCCAGTTGTCATTCATTGAGAAAAATATCCTCTCAGAGGCACAACAGTGCCTGAAAATGCCAACATAAATTGAATGGGGAGGCTGAAATTCAAAGAAAGGGTCTTATGTGCTAAAAAAATATGAAAAATCTTTACCAACTGTCACAGACTGATCCCGTTTTCTTTCAAGCCTCTCACTGACAGGGAAGGAGCGTGTTGATAAGCGCAAGAGAATTCTTCAAGCATCATTTACCTTGCAGTTCATTTTCCCCACATTCTGCAATACAAAAAAAAATCCATAGTGATTTAAACTTCTGTATTGGGTTTACATGGCATTGGTAGTGGGGTACTACAGGGGTGGCTTCTGTGAGAAACTCCTAGAAGCTTTCCCTATGTCTGACAGAGCCAATGCCAGTCAGCTCTACATGGACCCACTGCTGGGCAAGGCCGAACTCGTCAGTGGTGGTCATAGCACCACTGGGATAACATAGTTAACAAGGGGGAAAAAACCTGCACAATGGCAACTCAACTGCAGTCTGAATGAGGAGTGAGAACATATAAAAGACACAGCTCTGCAGACACCAAAGTAAGTGAAGAAGTAAGGGAGGAGGTGCTCGAGGCATCGGAGCAGAAAGTCCCCTGCAGCCATTGGAGCAGCCCATGGTGACGCAGGCTGTGCCCCTCCAGCCCATGGAGGTCCATGGTGAAGCAGATATCTACCTGCAGCCCTTGGAGGACTCCATGCGAGAGCGGGGGATGCCCAAAGAAGGCTGAATTAGGAAAAGAATGAATTTCCGTAGTAAAATGGGGGAAGCTATACATTAATAATTGATTTGAAGTATGAATGAACTATCAAAAAAGCTTGCAAATATATTTTCTTTTCATTATCTATGTTGTTGCATTTCTGTTTTCAAGAGGTCATATGCTTGAGGAGTACAATCAGTACAGACTATGATTACATTAATACAATAGTGCTTTTTTAAATTCTTTTCATTTTAAAGGTACTTAACTTCTCTGTATTCAAGAAAGAGAAAGCTCAACAAACATCTATAAGGAAACTGCAAAAGTTTATGAAGAAATTCATTTCTTAGAACTTAGTCCAGTGTCGTGGTTTAAACCCAGTCAGGTAATTCGTTCGCTCACTTCCCCCCCCTTTCTTGCCCTCCCCCTGCTCCCGGAGGGACGGAGAGGAGAATCAAAAAGAATGCAACTCCCACGGGTTGAGATAAGAACAGTTTAGTAACTAAGGTATAACACACATCACTACTGCTACCACCAATGATAATAATGATAAAGGAAATAACAAGGGAAGAGAATACAACACCTCAGCACCAGCTGACCGATAACTCGCCCCCCAAGCCCAACCACGCTCCGTCAGATACCTCCTCCAGCCCTGCAGTCTCCCAGCCCTTACGGCTAACTCCCAGTTACATCCTGGGCATGACGTGCTGTGGTATGGAATAGCTCTTTGGTCAGTTTGGGTCAGGTGTCCTGTCTCTGCTTCCTCCTGGCTTCCCCTCCTCCCTGGCAGAGCATGAGCCTCACAAAGTCCTTGGCCAAACCAAAACATCACTATCAGTTCTGTTCCCAGGACGAAAGTCAAAACACAGCACTGCACCAGCTACCAAGAAGGGGAAAAATGACTGCTACTGCTGAACCCATGACAGTCCAGTTATTCAAAATGTCCCCTTGTCAACCCAGTAATAACTAAATGTGAATTAATTGATTTAAAATAAGTTTATTGCACATTATTAGATTTTATCATAATTAAATCATTTATTTTTTGATTATTGTCAGCTTAGCACTGTGTTTATTATAAACACACTGAACTAATTTCCTGACCCGTGTGAAGTTGTGCAGCAACCTTAAAAATGGTCACAAAGGTCTTCACACAGAAGTGTTTACTATGTTAACTGGTTACCAGAGCTGAGATTAATTTTACTTTAAAATCAGTGGTGGTTAACAAATTTTCATGTTTATAAATTTTGTGCTTTTTTATTATCTGTGCTTCCTTAGAACAATACAAAGCTTTTAGCATTAAAAGACTGAATAGTGAAAAACTCCCTGTATATTTTGTCTTAATTTGATTCTTTTCTTTTTTGTTGTTTAAAGATGAGTCAAAGCTAAATACACAAATTTAGGATATTAAAAGTTTAAAATCTCTTGCTTACAAATTCCTGTTTTCCATGACCTATTGATATATGTAGTATATTGCTATCCACTCTTGCATATCCACATTGTTTATATAGCAAATGAAAAGTCAGGAATTGCAAATATGCATTTGAATTAAATATTCACAGTTCACATTTAAGACTTTGTCTATTAAATCAGAAACAGACTAAGCCAAAAGGTTATATTATGCAAAATATATATTTGCTATTAACTATGCTACAGTTGTTATAAATTACTGTCTCAAGTACAAAACCATTGAGCGACTTGGGCATCAAATAAGCATAATTAGAGAGAACTGTTACTTAACAGTGAAGAACTTGGCTAGGTTGACAGGATAACTCCATAAAGACATTCAGAAACATGTTTATTTTTCTTGTTTACAATAAAGACTATAATGTTTATCTTAATGGGTAGGTCGTTCAGATTTGTGCTTGTTTTAGACATCTTATGAGTACAGGTGTCATATTAGCTACAAGTTAAACCATGTCCTCCAAGAGTTTTCACTTAGTTTCATCAATTAATAATTATCTACCTTTGCAGTGTAAAACTGGTAACACAAGTCTCTAGTAGTATATTGATTTGACCCAGGAGTGCATTTCTGAGGCAAATCTTGCAGTCATTCCCACCAACCATGCTTTTGTACAATTTGTGGGGTGATCTTCAGTCTTTGAACTGGATTTCTTCATAAAATAAAAAGAAGTGGCAGCTACTAATGAGCGCTCATCCTAGGAGACCATTCTGGAGCCAGTTAGAATAACAGACACTTGAAATACATACACTGTGCATGTCAGGTCCTCAAAACTAGCTGTTTTACCTTAATGAACTTAATTCAGATGAATTATTTGCTGATACAGACATAACCAAACTAGTGCAGTTTGGAATTGTTCCAAGGTTAGATAAATCACACCTATGTAAGCTACTGTGTTTCTGTTGTTGCCTAGAAATTTAAAAACAAATAAAATTTCCATTCTCTGTGATTTCCATTATGGCTTTCCAGATGATGGGTTTGAGTAATGTGTGAGTACAGAATGATCGTGCCAGAGCTTGTGCCATTGTAAATTTTCATGACTACCTCACACAAGTTGAAGGGGATTTAGAGGATCCTCTTCATTGTGCAGGAAGGAGCTGAGGCTCAGTGGCATGGAGATGGAAGTATTCTAGGCAAGAAAAGGCCTGGAATAACAGGAAATAAAGGAGTAAATTCTGACTGAAGCACTCATTCTACAGTTGGAATTGTATCTGAATGTCAGACAATCTCTCCGTCTTTCCTAAAGGCAATAAGATATTTTCCACAAAGTATTGTAACCACTTTACAGAAAGGAAATTAATTACTTGAGTACAAAATTAAACAAATATATGCCTAAAGAAAGATTACATGCCAGTAGTCCCAGTCCTTTGCTATCTTTTCAAACTCCTGGAAAACAGTTTTTCCCAATTTTCCATGTGATTTAATGAAACTATATCTATCCAAGTTTCTTCCATATTGATTCATGTGGTATTAATGCATGAATAAGTGTTTTTATGTGCTTTCAGCTTTGTTTCAGCTAAACCTTTTTTCCCCTTCACCAACTATTATTCTCGGTAGGAATTTTGCCCATTATCTGCCAGCACCAGGCAAAGCATCATAATAGGCTAATATTGTTATTAACCTTGAGGCACTGTAGGCCAACAAAAATACTTAAAATGTTATTATTGGACTACCTTAATTAAGACAAATTAAGATCTGAAAAAGGAACTGAAATTTTTACAGAGCAGCCATCTAGTGAGACCAGCTGTGCGGCTGCAAGTTTGAGGTACCTTGTATGCAATGTCAATAAAATCTCAAAATCTTTTGTGTTTACCCTATTTCAAGGTGAATGTGAAAACTGTTGTGCTTAATTCTTGCTGACAAATACTTTCACATGTATTGGCAAACAGTCAGCTACAGTTGAATAGAACAAAGCAGCTGCTTGCAAAGCTCAGCCAAAAGCCAATAACTGTTAGTCTTCTTTCTCCTGTGCAGCTCACTAAGGGATTGTGTCAAAAAATCAGACACATATTTCAGATGCCCAAAAGAGTCATTCTTGCATTACCAGTCTTTTGTTTGTACATGCTTTTGGAAGAACACCAGTTATTCCCCAGGCACAGACTGATCTGCTCACTGAAGAGTCTGGGAAGTCCTGGTGGGATCCTGCTCTGAATCTGCTGTAGTCTGCATGAAGATAAAAAAGAATTGTCTTGGGGCCATTGACTTTTTCCTGCCAAAGATTGTCCTTCCTTCCCTGTGAATGTCTCTCATGACAAAAAACTCTCAGCACAGCTGTAATACACCAAATACAATAAAAACTCATCCCTTGCATAGGCTCCCTACCACTTCTCTGACCAAAACCCAATTGTGCATACTCCTCTTAAGAGCAAGTTTTACATTTGGATCTTAATGATTTTGTGAAAAGTAGTGCAATAACAGAAACCATGCCTGAACCTTCACAAAACTATGAGAAATGAGGTCTTCCTGAAATTGTAGGTCAAGTATGATGCACTGCTGAAGCTGTGAGCCTACATATGCTGTGTTTATTACTTTCTAGACACAGAATTCTGCTGTCACATTAAAAATTAATCACATACAATTTAGCTTCATGATTAAAAAAAATCACAGTGGTTAATAAGTCTTCTCGAAAGAGACTACAAACTGACTTTGTATACTTTCTTCAAAAGAAAAAGGAAAGTATTCATTAGCATACATTCCTAACTATTAAAGAGATGGCATTGGATTTTTTTAAAAGTAGTAAGAAACTCCTTGTGGCCTAAGCCCTTTCTTATTAACTAATGGCTCTTGATTGTGATATTTGGGGTGTTTGTTCTTGTAACTTTGGTGGAAAAGTAGCTACTGTATTACAGCCAAGAAATCCTAGGGTTGGTTGTTTTGTTTTTTTTTTCACTCCAGGTAATGTTAGCTATTCAGGTGGTGGTTAAATTGAGACTGAATTTGCCTTAGTTGTTGCCTTCATAGAAAGGATACAATTTAAAATTGCTACATGAAAACATAGAGCTTGAATCTCAAACATGAACAAGTGCTACTAAAGTAAAAAAATCAAATTCTGTAAGGCTAATTTTTGTTTGTTTTCTGCTGCTAAAAAGTAAAAGAAAAGAAATAATTCTAATGCCTGGAGATTCTAGTAACTGGTCAAGAAAATCACAGCCATGAACCACATAATTCAGAAGGGATCCTTCAAAATGTTCTTAGTTTTGAAAATATTGTCATTTCTATGAAAACAAATAAAACACTTTATTATCAGTTTCAGTCTTTCTGGAAAGCAGGTATCAACCTTTCTCCACTTTCAGAAATTTGTCCTGACACATTGTTTCTTTTTTGAAAAGGCTTCAAGTTGCATTCATATGATATTTCTGAATTCCAGTAATGTATCTTCATGCAGGTGTTATCTCTCCACAGTCAGGTATGTTCTGTTTACCAACAAATGATAACCATTGTCCTGCAGATGAGTTCAAGCTATTCTGTAGATATAAGGGCAATATCAAGCTACTCATACAGGACTTGATTTCACTTAAATATGCACACACACACACAGAGTTTATTTCATGGCTTGAACTAGAGGACAAGTGAATCAATATTAGCTTTCATTTAGTCTTCTTTTTTAAGTTTGATAGTTAATAGATTTCAGCACTTTAAAAATTCCATTAGGAATAAAAAAAGGAGAGAAGAGAGAAAGTCATTGTAAAGATAAGAAAGATTACAAAGCTGGAAAGCCCTCACAAAACTATAATAAAATTGCCTTGAAAACATGTCAAAACTCATTTCAAAAGAATTATTCTAATGCTTCCCAATTCTCTTATTTCAGTTATTTAATCTTTTTTTCCCATCCCAGACACCCTGTTGCCCTCTTAACAACAGCTTGAGATTCAGTAATCCATTTAAACAGTGACTCCTGAAAGGTATGCAATTCTTCAAATAAGGTGAATTTTAAAAGTTCCTAAAAAGCTGAAACTTTCTCCACAAAAGATAGAGGGGATGTCATTTTCTCCTTCATTCTTTTTTCTTCCTTCCCTCCCCCCCCCCCGATAAAAAGCATTTTTTTTCTCAGTTTCCTCTGACTAAAAGGTTTTGAGAGTCCTCATAGCCTTAAATGAGATCACTAGGATCCGTTAATTAAACCCCACCTATGTCCTGTAGTTTTGTTAGGCATTAAAGCTACAGTAGAAAGCAGAAACAGATTCAGGGAAAAGTTCACAGCTGGTGATGAATAAGGAAAAGATTGTAAGTTTTTTTGACTCAATTTTTTTGTTAGAATTGAAGTAATGAATTTTGTTGACAGAATTGATGGACTGGAAATCAGGAATAAGGAGGAGAATGGCAGAATTGCTTTTCTGTTTAGGGAGCAAGTACATAATTATGCACCGCTCAGTTTAGAACATTGTAAATTGCTATCCCGGAGCATTTTTGATAGTCATTGTCCAAAGTCACAGACTTATAAATTTTCTCGAAGGGAGTCCCACGCTTTTTTTTATGATGTCCACTTTGTCTCATTGGTTTAGTTCACCTATTTCTTACCAAATGTATCAATATGACATATATTCATCCTTTCTTTCTTTGTGAATTCAAAAATCAAAGACTAAACATTTCCTGATTTCTGAGTCATATGCATAGTCATGTGCATAGATGCATACATTTCACAATGGATGTGGAGTTTGCCGGCCACTTGTGCAGGGAGTGCTGGGGCAGCCGGCAGGGGTCATTGCAAGACCGTGCTGAATGATCTGTCAGCCTGGTGAAATACGCCTTGGTTTCAAACGGCCTTGTTCTACTGCACAAAACACACAAAACTTGCCCTGTTCTAAACCCCTGGAAGTGACTTTCAGTTTCAGTCCAGCTTTTTTGTTTTGCTTTTTGTTTCTATACTAAAAGCACAAAAATGCATCACCTAAAAAGAATAATAAAATTTCATTAAAAACAAAAAAGAAAACAAAACCAAACCAAAACCACCACCAAACCAACAAACCCACAAACAAACCTAAACCTGCAGTGAAGTTTTCCTAAGTCACACCAGTAAGCCCATCAAAGTTGTTAGGCTTATTTCCAATTGTGAAGTTCACCTTTCTTCACAAGCCTTAAAGGGACTCATGAATCACAGCAGTAGCACACACAGCTAAGCCAGTGGAATATTACAACCCAACAAGCAGTGAAATCAGCAAATGCATCAAACACTCAAGTTACAGAAAAAAGCAAGCTATTAGCCCAAACTAATTTTCACTACATTAAAAGCAAAGGAAAATAAGTTTAAAAAGGGGTTTATTACTTATTATAAAATAGTTTGAAAATGAGTACCATATAGAAGTGCTTAATCAAGAAAAGGCTGTAATCAGACTAGTAATTTCTTCAAAGAGAGATTGGGGTAGGAAACATAAAGTCCAAATAGAATGGTTTAAAGAATGCTTTAATTGCTCTCTCTCCACATATACATAGAAAGGTCAAGTGTAACTAGATTCTCAGACCATATTTGCTTTCCAATAACCCATGTTATATAAACAAGCAGATCTGCTGATGACAGTCAGGAAGTGGCTCTATATCTCAGTGCTAAGACATGTCAGGCAGATTTCAAAGGTGAATGTTTTTTTCTGGAAGAAGTGAATCAAAGACAGGATTATGTATACCCCCATTTGAAATGTGCTAGCATGTTTCTCCTCTCTTCTGAAATTTGCAAAGAGACTTACCTTTAAAAAGGAAAGCAAATAAATGCTCTTCTGTTTGCAACTAGCATAAACAAAACCAAAGCTTATCTGTGAGAAAAAAAACATAGAGGAAAAAAGAAGATCGATTTGATCAAAAGATTATCACTGAAGACAAGAACATGTATTGAGTGTTACTGTTTTGAATCACTAAGCTTTTTGAACCTTGTAACTTCTGTGCATTCCTAGAATTAAATCCTGGAGGTACAGGATTTATGCACCACAGGTACATAAGTGCCACAGAATAACATCCTTGAAGCACTTACTACACATCACTTTTTGTATATCAAGCCTTATTACTGACTGATTTTTTTTCCATGTTTTTTTCTGAAGAAGTCTCTATGTCCTGTTCTTTAAATTTTACAAAGTGTTTTTTTGTTATTTAGACCACTAGCGATCCCTTTTCTCCTTTAGAAAAACTACAGATTTATGGAAACATAATCTCTGAACAGTTTTTATTTTTGAGAGTTTTCTGCTTTTGATTGCTTTCAATACTATAAAACTTATTAAATAATTCTACATACATTCTATGACTGCATATATGAGAAAATTATTGTTACACAATATTGATTAGTTTCCAGGATGTTGTAAGTACTTCAGGATCACTTATGGAGTATAAATAAATAAATAAATATTAAAGTATTTTTAAGTATTTCAGTAAAAGGTAATTGCAGGTAAAGATTAGCAACTTCTTTTTAATAGACTCCTTAAAGTAGCTTATAAAGCTTATGTGTATGGCAACATTATTTTTCTCATAGTGATGATAAAGTGGAAGATTATATACTTACATCTCAAGAGAGAGATATTTATAATGCTACATAATCATTTTAATTTTGATAGAGTTTCAAAATACTGGCAAACCAGATGTGAGAGGGAATTTGGATGGTTGCAGGGTGCTTCTGTTGTTTCAATTTCTCCTTCTTATGGGCTGATGCCAACATGGAAACTCTAAATTCGGAAGCTGTGATAGGAATATATATGACACTACTTTGGCTAGCCAGTCATACCAAGTGTAAGTAGGAGAGAGTTGGATTATGTCACAGCTGAAGAGATAATTACTGTATAAATTACTTTTTAATAGCTTCTGCGTTATGTATTAGGGAACGTGTCTCTCAGTTTTACCAATTAACCTACTGAAAAAACTTCCTAGTAAATTCAGCTTTGTAACTGAAGAGAGTATTGCTTCTGTTATTTTTACATTGTTCTAGCTGAGCATATATTTTTTCATTAATTGTGTTCTATATATTTCCAATGGAACAGAAAAATGAATCTTCTATGACTATAAATTTTTCTGACAGACAAAATGACAACATATAGTGTTCCCTTGATCTTCTACCTTTCAAAAATTCTCATCATGAAAAGAAATGTTTCTACCCCAAAATGACATTCTCCTGATTAAGAACTGTAGAGTCACCTTACTCAGTGTTTAGCTCAAATTCTGCAAGTATTAGTATCTCAAAAGGGCTGCCCTAAATTTCAAGTCAGATAAAACCAAATGTCAATCTTAGCAAAGCACTAAATGGATCAGTTCTTTTTTTGGGATTTGACAAAGAAATTAAATACCGCCCTTCTGTCCTTTCCTGTTCTCTTTTTTTTTTTTTTTTTCCCTGTCTTTGAAGAAATCCTATTTTTTAGTTTCTGTTGAAGACTTAATCCGGTAAGCTATTCAATCTATTCATGGTCCAGTAAATTTCCTCAAGCAATTGTTTAACTTACTTGAAATCATAATGATCTTAAAAATGAAATACATGTCCACATGTTTTCTTGGTCTAATGCTTATCATTTCAAAGGAACCATGAGCTTTTGGTGCCACTAAGCAGCTCTTAGTCAAGGCTGTGACTTAACTTACTTTAAAGACACCTAAAATGGAACACATGAATTTTGCAGAGAAGCTGGGCGTTTCCTCTGCTAACTGTAAAGCTGTCCTGATATGACTAGCTTGCATGTCTCAAGCCTCAGTACAGATGCCCACATACGGATGTCTAATGCAATGTGAGATACTATATGGTACTCTAGCTGTTACTCCAGAACCACATGGGTCTTCTGTAGATCCTCTGTTACACATGTGACTTCTGAGGTACTCTTGGTGATTTCTAAAGACTTGGACAATTGAACTACAGTTTCTTATATGAAGAGAGTTCTCTGCCTGCATTGCACAGAAGGCTTTTAAGTAAAGAAAAGTCAACCAGGAAGTTTTAGATGCCTCAAAAAATGAGAAACAATTGACCATGGCTTTTTGGATTACATTTTGGTTTAGTTTTAGGTATCTGAAGTGGAAATATTCTGATGTAAACTCACCATATTTTCCCATTTTTTGTAAAATAAGAATGAATATTCTGATGGAAACAGCTGCCTTACAGACATCTATTTTGGTATTGAGATGCTTACACATGGCTATCTAGTGTTATCTCAGACGATACAGAGTATTCCAGCTGGACTCTACCTGCTTCTCCAGAGGCATAGTCACCCATAGATCCTAGATCATGTGTTTGTACCTCATAGCCTTTTCAGATTCCCCCTTAGGGAATCTCAAATTACAATGAGCACCTACGTTTCAGTAACTGCATCTCACTCCAAAAGCTAGGTGAGCAGGAGCCTACAAGAGCACCAACACCACAGGATTACAGCAGTCATGTTTTTTTGAAATGTGGTTTGTTTATTTGTTTGTTCATTTGTTTTGCTGGAGTAACTTGGAGTAAATTCTAGTATATCTGGAATCAAAGGTATACAGGAAATGTAAATATGTGTTCCAGTTAAAACCAAAAATAACAAAGAACCACCAAAATTGTGAAAGCATTATTGAACCTCACAGACCACTACAGGAAAATCTCTGTAGTTAATCTGGAAAAACTACAATTTGTAGTTAATTTGGGAACCTACCAATTTGTCTCACTTTCTGTATACATCCTGATATTTTGAATCAGTATCAGATTATATACTTAGAAAAGTTGTGGGGGTTTTTTTTGTTTTTTTTTTAAAACACAATTTTGTCAGGAAGTAGATCTTGCTGTTTCCAGTAACCAAAGGGCTGGATGTATTCTATGAAGTAGAAGCTAGGAGCCAGATCACCAAAGAAACAACCATGGATCAAAAACAGGCTGAAGAGAAACCTCAAGTTTGATTTAGGCTTCATTGCTAGAGCACCTATTGAAGACTCAGAAAGGATAAGTTTTAAGAATCATGTGCAGACTTGAATCAGGCTGTATACAATCTTAATCTTATTATTGTCTACTAGAATAAGAATAATGAAAAGAAATCATTGGGAATTTAATGGCTGCAGCCTTCAAGCAAAGTTTGTCCAGCTCTCTCTCCTGTAATGTGAATAATTTCAGTTAATGACCATACTTCATGAATCTTTAAAATCCTTGTCTTTTTCAATAAAAAGTTGTTAAAACAATTCTAGAATTGGTTTTAGAAGATTTCTACAGCTTTCTTGAAATAGGTAGAACTTGAATAAACATAATCTAGTTTTTTAAACCATGTATCAGGTATCAACATTAAATTGTTAATATAACCATCTCTGCGTCAATCAAAAAAAATCAATAAACTGAAACAAAGAAAATTTTAAATACCTTCTATTTTGGGGGAGAAAGTGAATAAAACTTTTTGTTCTAAACCCAGTATTTTGTTTAGAGAGTGGATGTATGGAATAGTAATTATCATTATTGTTATTAATGTGGTTTTTTTTTCAGGAAACACAGATTACCTTTAAAGCATATTAAGTATGGATAGAATGCTGTAACTTTTTTATCAGCTATTTGAAGTACTTGGCTGCAATGTTAAAATAAAGACATAGATTGACACCAAAAGTAGACTGTAACTTTAGTAGTCAATGCTCAAATGTGATCGTTGTAATATAGAGTTCTACTCATACATATAGATAAGGGTGTTACACTTTCTTCTTTTCTTATTTTTCAGTGACATATTGAATGTCCTGTCAAAATGGACATGTCTTTACTCAAAGCTCAAGATTGTTATATTGTTTTCTGAAAACATAAGATTGATTACAGGGATGTGCAGTGCTATATCAGATCAAGTAATGTTTTCTGAACTCTGTTAATACTTTTTTAAAATCATAAATTTGCTCAGAAATAAGTATCTTGAAGACCTGAAAGACTGATTAAATTAGATACAGTTATAAATTGTCACTGTTATTAGTATTGATTTTATATATTAAGATCCATGCTTTGGGAAAGGCCATTTACAATACAGTTTCAAACTTTCCAAAAGGTTTCTTTTATTCATTTAAGATTTTTTCCCTTTATTAATAGTTTACAAAACAGAAGGCCATTCATTGGTGTAATTAATAATAATTATATGATAGATAGACAAGTAAATGGGCAGATACAGATAAAATATGCAGATGTATATTTGTAGACACATGTATGCATAGTATATTTATTCATATAGCTACATAAATAAAAGATGTGTGTATATATAAAGATACTTATACAGAAACACACAGCACCTGTTATGATAGTTTATGCCATTTCTGGACTTCAGAGATGTAAACAATACAACAAAACCCTTTAGTGTAATTAATGAGGTTAATCAATATTTTCTTGATGATCAGCTTAGGTTTGTAGGATGATCTTTTTCCTTTCATCTTCTTGTATTGATTCAATATCAAGCAGATGTAGCAGAGTTAGTTTGATGAACTGTTATAATATTTTGTGGCTATATCTTTTGCTGTCATTCTTTCTCATTATGAATGGGTTTACTCAAAATCACAATTAACACAAGTGTATAATCACAATTAACACAAGTATATTGTGTAGTCATTTGATTCTTGCATGTGACAAGATCAGAAGTGTAAGAAAGAATTACAGATTTTCCTGAAACATCTATTCTCTATTACTATAACAGTTTAGGCTTAAATAATTGACAAAACTGTCATTTATAATTTCAACTCTGTGAATATGTGTGAAGACTCAAGTGCCAATGAAACCAAAACAAATACTGATTGTATTATTAAGTCAAAGAAATGGACATAATTATACTAGCATATTTTAATCTGCATCCATTCACTCTCCAACAGAAACACAAAATACTATATAATAACATCTTTTTTTTTTATGAAAAATAGATTTTTCAAATATGATTATTTTTTCAACCTTTTTCCTCCTTTTTATGATGGCTATTATAGACTTCTGAGCGTATTTCATTCTTTGCATGAAAAGCAGTAATATAGTAATGTACCTATTGTGGCTTACAAAAATGTGGTGTCTTTTAATGTAACAATTAATTTCACATAATTGGAACCTCAGAAGAGTCAGCAAGTTTTGGTCTACCTTTTTGCATGTCTGACTTCTTTATATTGACTTGAGCAAGCTTTGAGTCAGTCTTCTGAAACTTTATTACAGGATTTTGCTTTATTCAGTCACTCATATATACAGTTATTTAATTTAAATCAGCATTTCTTGCTTGTCATATTCACAATATTTCCTTGGTGACTAGGAAGTTCCCTTAACTTTGAATAGTTTTCAGAAATGTTCAGACCTTTGCAGTTAAATCACAGAAATAAATATATTAAAAACAAGTGGGTGACTAAGGTAGAGGGAAGATTTCAATGTAAACTTTGAGAAATATTTTTAGTTGTTTTTTGGTGCTTGTATTTATTTTTTCTCATAGAAAAATGATCAGAATATGATCTTTTGGTTCAAATACGACCAATCATAGATATAGGTCACTTTATAGTAGAGTAGGCAAAATTAAATAGTCATAAATTAACTTCATAAGACAATTATATGCCATTTCTTTTCAAACAACATAGGCAGATTTTTTCCAGCTCACAAAAGGAGAGGTCATATCAGAAGCTGACAAGTTGGGGTTGTTCAGCCTGGAGAAGAGAAGGCTGCGTGGAGACCTCATAGCAGCCTTCCAGTATCTGAAGGGGGCCTATAGGGATGCTGGGGAGGGACTAGTCATTAGGGACTGTAGTGATAGGACAAGGGGTAATGGGTTAAAACTTAAACAGGGAAAGTTTAGATTGGATATAAGGAAGAAGTTCTTTACTGTTAGAGTGGTGAGGCACTGGAATGGATTGCCCAGGGAAGCTGTGAATGCTCCATCCCTGGCAGTGTTCAAGTCCAGGTTGGACAGAGCCTTGGGTGGCTTGGTTTAGTGTGAAGTGTCCCTGCCCATGGCAAGGGGGTTGGAACTAGATGATCTTAAGGTCCTTTCCAACCCTAACTATTCTATGGCTCTATGATTCTAAGCTTTCAGTCTTGTCTGTGTAGAAGCTTAAACCATAAGCTTTCATTTGTCTTATAAGAAGGACAGAAAAAATAGGATAACATTTACAGAATCACATAATTGTTTGAATTCCTACATTATATAGGTGACTTGTTTTAACTTTAAGCAAGTCACCAGCTTCAGGGTAATTTAGATCTATTTGACCATTATTAATGCTTAGAGATCTTTTATTGTTCACTAGCAGCTAGGAAATGGGAGCTCTGATACTTGAGTCCACTGAGATCATTGTATCATTCTCTCACATCCTAGCAGTAAACATGACTTTAGGTAGTAAATGATGTATTTGTTTTTTGTAAGATAACAGGTGTTGCTAATGTGAATGAGAAATAGGAGTTTGGTTACTTTATTGTTTGTTGTGCTGCAGAACACTTAAATGATTACATCAGATCTGTAGTGTTGGTTTTCCCCAGAGGCTCTCCTGCAACACAAGTGTAACTTTGTCCTTGCCAAGAGGAGTCAAACAGAATATTAAAAAGGTAGCAGAGCATATACCTGAACAACTGCAAATGAGAGAGACAAAAAATGAAAGCTCACCTTGCAAGTGATACAGATTTAGCAGTCTTTCTAGGCTTAAAGGCTGCTATAAGGTAAGTAAAAGTCAACACACACACAGAGGAAAGAAATCCACCCAACAACCCACCATGGTTTGTGCACTCAGAGATGCATAACTATTAGGAAGGTAATAATATTTTTATTCTGTATTCCTCTGCTAAAACTTAAGGAGGGTGAGTTCTGTTCCAGCATAAAAGGTATTTCCATGTATAGGTAAACAGAGATAATTAAAGAAATTCAACGCATTTAAATTTTTTCCCTAAAGTAGATGTCCCAAACTAATCCATATTTCTATCACTTTCTTCTGAAATTCTGTAAGGGTTTGAGGACAACTGTGAGATGAATTCGAGCTGTTCTGTATGCTTTAAATCTTTGACCGTAGCACAATAATTACACAGTTTGTAAATAACTTTACATTGGTATGTGAAATGAGATATTGTTAAAGTCCGATGGCTTGGCTTCGTGAACGCGTATTTGGGAACGGCTTCACCCATGCTTACGTAAGGCCTTCCATTTAAGAGAAGGACACTGTAACCAAACCTATGACCTGAGGACTTTGCTGTCACCGTCCTAGCTAGCTAGGCCCTGGCAGATAAACCTCAGGTGTAAAGGGTGGGGCCAGTTCTGTGCACGCTGTGCCTCACCTAAAAAATCCACTGTGCAGGCCTGAAGGGTTTACTTATACTTGCAAAGCCCTGTAGTGACAGGCGAGGGATGAAATGGCAGGTGATAAGGTGCACTGGAAGCTGCAGACCCAACCCCACATGCGGACAGTTCAGAACATTGGTTGCTCAAGATTGACCCAGGAGACGACAGTCTTGTTCGGTAACATCCTGAATGACAAAGCAGCCTTTTTTCCAGCTGGATTTGCCTATCCCACATTGCCCTTAGTCATCATCGGGTTGTAGTAAGTGTGGGTAAAGCCCTCCCCAAATCTTCGTTCATGAAGTTAAGCCATCAAAGTCAGACATTTTTCTTTAACTTTCTGCAGGTGGATCACATGTAACATTTTCCTGAGATATTTATCTTTGCAGGGCATTGTGTTGCAACCCAAAAATGGCTTTTCTTCTCAAAAGATGGAACTCCCCTTCTACATGCCTGATCCAGCATTTGCTCTGTTCATTCATCTGCTTTGGTCCCTATTAACCTGTTATGTTTCTTATTTCTAAAGGTAATAAATATGAGTAGAAACAGGACTCCAGATCTACAGAATTATTTGTGTACTTACTAGAAGATAACTGCCAAAACAGGAACATGTGTCAGTGCTGTGATTATAATATTTTAAGGATATCAGTTGCAACTTTACAGATATGTGTTTAGTTTAATAAAATCTTGGGCACACAAACAGTTTGTAGGAACTCTTTGCATTTGAATAAATTTCTCTAAGAGTTAAAAATCATATACACATAAAATTTGCTCAGGACAACAAAAAATACTGACGTTTATATTAGACTGTAGTATTTCAAGCACATACAATTGTCTCAGGAGAGCTCAGTTGTTATGAAGATCAAAAAGGTCATGAAGTTCATTGTGGCTGTTAGAGGCATGTAGGTTGCAAGCATGGTATCTATAGTGACAGAACACCTATAGACTAAGGTACATGGATAGAAAAATAAGGCTACAAGGTGGGCAAAGATAATAACATTTTGAAACACAAAAACTTTGCCCAAAGTCACTTCATATTTTATAAATTGTGTTATAAAGTCTAGAATGCTTCATTTCACCAATGCACAATTCAATAACAACTTGGAATTGGAAGCTGGAAATTGTAACTGACACAAAAGTCAACCATCATTCCATCACATACTGTAAATGTGCAATTTACAGTAAATGTACAATTTATTGCATGTAACTGGAAAGGTGAATGTAAGTAAATACATAGAATATGCATGTTAGACTAATATACATAACTTTAATTTGTGCATGTATTTAGGATAGTTTATCTGTTGTTGATACGTACACAGATTTCAGAAGTGACAGATGCTTTCAAATCGACTATAATTTTCTGTTCAAATGAATGTATGCAAACAGTTTGCAAGATACTTTCATTACTGGGAATTTTATATATGCCTTTAAAAACTCTTAAAAACAATATATTACCTTTGGGAAATGTTAAAGTCTTAATAACACAGTATTCAGCGACATCCATATTGTTATTTTAGGTCTCCTAATCCCCAACTTGTTGTTATAGTCTCACATTTCTTTGTATAGCATGCATGCATTAGCCATTAAAACAGACAAATATTGAAAAGATCAGTTTAAGCCTAGCATATTATTGACTTTACCCACGTGATTTGAGCATGATATTGTTCTGTCATAGCAGAAATTTTGTGCAGTAATAGAAACAGAAAATGCCAGAACATAAGACTCATTTTTAAATCCAAGGAGAATTGTTACTGAGTTGCTCAGATGTTACTTCTGTAAACAGATACAGCCCTACTCATTGATGACAATGACAATGTATGAATGTGGTACTGAACCTTGAACAAATCTCCTCCTTAGTCTCAGAGAAAACCAATTTTATCATCTTAGTCTGAGTCTGAGTCCACCTAATCATAAATTCTATTCAAACTGTTAATCTGATTTAAATTACTTGATTTTAACTTTCAAGTAACAAATCTGTAAATCTTCTCATAAGAATGAGGAATATCAAAAGTCTCACAATCGAAGCATTTCATGATTAGACTAAGGTAAAAATGCATCATCTAGATTAATAAGCAAAACAGACTAATTTTGTTGTTTTCATCGTGAGCAGATTATACAAACCTACTTCTTTTTGTGCCTTTCTAATTTTTCCTTTAAAGTACAGGATTACAATGATTAGTTATTTTTTCTGTGTCGTACATACACATAGCACATCATCCTCATTTGTCTTGGTGTCAGCTGACATCCTGAAAAATTAACTCATTCTCTTTTCTTCCTTTCTACTAGTAACACTTATTATCTCAGATAATATTTTACTTGGTATTTGTCAGTGGACATGTAGTAGCAGGCTGATCTTAGACCCTCGGAAACCTTCTGTAGGCAGTTGCCTTGAGCTGAACCACCACATAAATTAGAAACTATGCAGTTTTCAGTGCATGATCAGGCTTTTAAATCCCATTGTAATTCTGGCAATGAGCCCTTCTTGGACCAGACTTTCCTATTACATAAATATTATTTAACTTTGTGGAAGCATAAAATTAATTTATACAATTATTATGGTAATTTATTAGTATAACCATCATATGACATATGGCAGAATGTTAGAGTATTGGGTGATCATGAACATAATGTTTTTCACAGAAAATGAAATCTTATTAACTACACCGGCTAACAGTAAAAACAAAACACAAATAAACAAAACCTCTTACCTAAATTGATTCTTATTTTGAAATCCAGTCCTGCAACACTTTGTACATGGTAATACTTGCACTCCACTTTTCCACACTGGCAGACAAAGACTGAATGACAGATTTGAAATCACAAAGAAATCTGAATAACCTATGGTATGTGTATATTTTTTATGTATATATAAAAAAATAAGGTATTATTTCAGTAATAGTGACATGGGCCTGTCTGTTTATTACAATGAAATTATAAAGACTCAATCCTATTGAAATAATATGGCATTTCTGTGACCTTCAAATCCAGTAAATTCATAGATGCAAGATGCGTGGTAGACCAATCTGCCTTGTGGAAAGGTCAGCCCAATACGAAAGACCGAAGCAAAATATGCAAGCTACGAACCAGGAAACTCCTGAAGTAATAGATAGGCACTATCTGACAAAATCTACCTAGACATTCAAGGCTAGGCAAAACTCTCCACTGAAGTGATAGTAATTTAAGATGGACATTAATTAGAAAAATGAGGAAACATGTATATTTTATATACAGCAATGTCTTCATTTAGACTTGCTATTTTGTGTAAATTCTCTGGAATGTGTGCAGTCAGACTGTAAAATTTACCAAACCACAAGAGACAATAATATTATTTGGCAACAGAGAGGAAAAACATTATTTTCAGATGAGCTATTGGTGAGGATCTGAACAATATCTTACACCTTCCTATGTTTAGGCTTGGCTGCTTTTACTGTGTGATCATATCTTAGCAACAGTTTATACTCAGCAGAATTTATAATTATTAAAACCTGAGAAAGGCAATGAGGCATGCATTTTAATCGTGGAGAAATGTAACCCTTGAGAAAAATCACACATGACAAAGTGTAAGACTAATAGATTAATTTTAAAATGTGTATTTGCATGTTTTGGTCATGCCTAGAAGACAACTTGCAAAACAGAGAAACAAAAATTTTCTTGAGGGCAAATTCAAAAGAATTGAATAATAGTAAGTATCAGTAAATATGTCAGAATCATAGAATCATAGAATAGTTAAGGTTGGAAAGGACCTTAAGATTATAGGGTTCCAACCCCCATGCAATGTACAGAATAAGGAAGTCTGAAAGTGGAATGTACCTTATGTAAATTAGAGAGTGTGAAGGAGGCAGACTACAGAAATGACTTATAATTCTGCCTGGCATTTTTTTTTCATTGATATGTTCATTCATTCATCCATTTCCTCTGCCTTTCATCTGACTTTAAATATCAGTGAAGACTAATAGTTTTCTTTATTTAACAGAGTGCTGTGATGATTAATAAGTTATCACCTTTAAAGCTCTATGGCATTTACAGATTAGAAGTATTGTACACTATGCTAACTGCTGATTGTGGCATTTACAGAGATATCATAAGAGATTTTTGGAACTTCTGCTTAATATTTATATTGTGCATGTACTCAGAACACAGATAAGCTGTGCAAGAAACCTAATCGTAATTTCTTAGCTTTGCAGATCAAAGACAAGGAGTAGAGTGCAAAACTAACTAACTAATTTAATGCACATCTTTCTAGAACAAGAAATTCAAGTAAAATTTGGATTCTTGGGTTGATGTACAGAAGATCATGGATGTAATGTTTCTCACTTAATGCATTGCTGCCTCTGAGAAGAGGGCATCTGCTTTAAGGATATCTGCTTTTAGTGTAGACTGCAGAGTTTAATTTACAGGGGAGTTCATTTGAGCAAATGCCCATCCACATGAACACACTATCCAATCAAATTTTAAAAATTAAAACCATTGCCTATTTACCTAGCCTGTTAGGTAGGATAATTTGACTTAAATATCGAACAAAATTAAAAGTTCAGTTGCAGAGATCAGGAGAAATAGAAACCCTGATGATGGTGAATAGTCAGAAGGAAATACTACTTTTACTTTTCCCGCTGTACTAGAGTTTTTAAAATATAGGAAAAAAAAAAAAGACAATTCTAAAGATAGAAGCAGACTGCTTCCACTGAAATCAGGTAGCTAAGGTAAATAAACCACAAAACATACAATATTTGCTAAAGGTTGGACATGATGTTCTTAAAGGTCTTTCCAATCATAGCTGATTCTATGATTCTATAATTCTATGATTTATTTTTGAAGAATAACTATAAACATTGAGTGTCTTCTCCTTTAATAATGAAATTACCAGGTCAACAGATTGTTTTCCTCCTCATATAGTAGCATCTAGCCAATAGTTTAGGAATATCAACTTTTTCTGGGTAACCAGGCCTAACTGGGAATTCAGCTAATCTTGCAGTGTGTGACCCAGGTAGCCACCGGTCTCCTACATCAACACTTTACACTGCTCAGTAAGCCTTCTGACTGCCCCTACCATTCCTCACTTTGCTAACTGCTCTTACCAAATACTGCTACTTAGCCAAAAGTTTCTAATTTAGGCCTTCACCGGTATGTTGGCAGTTGCACACATCCAGCATGGAGGAGACCTAGAACAGTCTCTCAGCTCACGTCAAACTTCCAAACATCTTTCATTTCACAACTTATGAGCAACACAGTCTTTGTCTTCCTTTCACCCTTCCTCTTTCTTTGAAATAGTAACGTTTGCCTTTCCCAGGATTGGAACCTATTGCCTTAAATAAAGTTTATTCACACCTTCATGTTTAAGAACCGCTTATTATTTCAGATTTTTATACTGCATTGCAATTAGGACTTTTTTATTTTTCCTTTTTGTATTTAACATATTTTTCAAACACACAAAATAAAAACATAAACAAATGCACTTATTGGTTCATTTAATATAAATACCCTTCTCCAAGTTCCTCTGGAACCATCTCTGCATTTTTGTAGTGCAGGGGATTGAGTAGGCACATAAAGAGGTGCTGCTTTTTCTCAATGCAAATCTCACAACAGAAAGAAAATAACAATGGGTATGGGTCCAATCCAGCTACTTCCATGAAAAATAAAAAGAGGAAGGATATGGTTGTTCTTTTGCCATCTGACAGGAGCTTTCAGTGCCTCTAGAACACCTAAAATGAGGTGTTTTCTGTGTTACAATTAACCTTTTTGTTGTGAAAGCAGAGCTTTGAAAGGCTTTTCCAATTCCTCTGTCAATAAAATCCGTAAAACTCATAAGAAAGATTACCACCAGAGCTATGTCATTTGCATAATTTTGTCATCAGAGAACTTTAGAATAAAAAAAACGCCTAAGAAAAAAGAAATAAAGATGTCCATTCCTTCAGTACCATAATTCAGGCAGAGATGGAACAGAAAGGATGGTAGATTCCAAGCTCTGACTCCTTCATTCAAAGAAGGAATACTCTGAGCAGGTTAACAAGTAGCCTTTTTGGTGCTTTTTGCAGCTAAAAGCAGATTTACCTCCTGGCTTGCTGAACACAATATAACAGTGTTCTATTTACACTTCAGGAGTAAGTCCAGAAGCCCTAGATGAAAAAGACAAAAGTTTTCTAGCAGTTTTCAAAGGAACAACAAGAATTAAGCTATATGTGAGGCTTGGGATATTGTTAAAAGGGGTGAAAAGGGAAAATGGGGAAGAGGTCAGTAACTGAAGAGCAGAAAGTTAGAGGCTGCCTGCTCATTTTGGGGATTTGTACTGAGAAAGAGATCAGGCTTTTTAGCTGGTTGACTGATTTCATCTGGGAGATGTGATTTTCTGTGTGCTGGGTAGAAGGAAAGGGAAAATCAGGAATAATTATTTTTGGCAGAGTTAGGTAATTCCCAGTCCCAGCCATCTTCATTTGGTCACCAGCTGTTACTGCTGAAAAGTATTTTGTGTTATACTATTAATTCTCCATTTGTGTTCCTCTACCTGATTTCTATTGCTTTCTGTGTTGCTTTTACTCTAAATTTCCCATCATTTTGACATCCTGCTTTGTAAATTATTGCTGCAGCTCTAGAATATTTACAATCCTTAATTTACTGATATTTTTACTCATAGCCGTAAATCCTTATGAATGTATTTTTGGTCAGCAAATGCATAGGTTTTCTTCAGTTCATATAATTAATCTGCTGCATATTACCTCAAGTTCACTCTGCTGTTGTAAGCTAGTCTAAGGGACCTGTATAGAGAAAATCAGCAATGAATATAGGCTGAAAAGTTTTTGGTGTCCTTAATAATGTGGTCACACATTATATAGAATACTTCAAAGCAAGCAGAACCATAAAATATTCCAAATATCCATCAAAATAAATTTGTACCCTGCAAACCTTTTATGTCCCAAAGGATCTGACAGCTCAGGGACTAAGCTAGTGACACAGTAAGAGAAACTGAGCCTCAGAGTCCATGAGGCCAGTACCAAACTATCTCTTTACTCCAGTTTAAGCACATATTCAAGTTTGGCCCTCAATTATCCATATTGCAAATGTATTGGTTTGCTCTCTGACTGATCTTGGCATACATGGACTGTTTCTCCAACTGGGAAAATTGGTTTGGAGGTGAGCAGTACACAGCAACAGAGTCAGGCTTGCCAAAAGTTCAGTCAGCTGTGTTTCTCCAAGGATTTCTCTGTAAGAGTCTCCCCATATACTCAGATTCAGTATTCTAGCAAATTAATTAATGGGAGGATGCTTTGCATCCCTTTATCAAAATGACTGACACCAGACTGCTACCTAATGGCTGGAGGGCACACTATAGTATCAGAAAAGAATGTAACTTAGCAATGTAAACCCAGCAATGCAGAGCATTTTCTAGAACACCTTTCAGACTATTACAGAACAGTTAATTTGATTCAAGTTTAAAATACAGCTATAACTGAGTGTATTTTGACATTGCTAGTAAAGTATTTCAGTCTTTGTTGATCTGTTAGGGCAGGGTCTCTGGCACTTGTCTGTTCCTGTTTTGGCCTAAGCTGCTTTCAGGTTGTACAGTCCCCTAGAGATCAAGCAGCTATTGCCAGTCTGTAGTAGCTGAAGCCCTGAAAACGTCATGTGGAGTCAAGGTTCTACACCCCTTGGCTGCCCTCCAACAGTGCCTCTAGCAAGCAATAGCTTTTTTTCCAACTGAGGCTGGCAAAATGTACAATTTTTAAACTTTATCTGGGAGCCAACAAGAAGGACAGCCTGATGCAAAACATTGAAAAAGAACCCTAGGTGGATTTATGACTAAGGAGGAAAAAAATCCTACTATGAAAATTATGTCAGTCTTAGCGAGGACCATGGAATACTGCCACTTCATCATAATCTATCATTCCCTCTCCTTGTTCTTCCTGAGGAAATACCAATTCCAAGGAAATGCAAGGCAAGGAAAGGATTATTTTCCAAAACATGGTTAGCAACACATTTTTGTAGCTGATGGTTTTTAAAGTGAGTGAATATATCAATTACTGCTTCCTTAATTCCAGTTTTTTCTTATTCCTCAACATTAAACTGGTAGAGCACAAAAGATGTGTACCTTTCATTTCCTGTGAGGGATGCCTAAGGAATATCTTCCTGTCACCCAAGAATGTAAGCTGCAGAAGAATCCAACAGTGGTATGACATCTTCATTCTGTTCCGTCTTAAGGAGGAGGTGTAATAAGAGAACCCCTCCTTTAATACTGCCTCGTATTCCACTAATTCCTTCATGAGGAAAATGGAAGAACATAAGGAATCAGAGTGAAACTTTTGGCTTTGAGCATCTCAGGAAGGGGAGTCCTTGGAAAATTGACTGTTTCACAACACAATGGACAAGTAGGAGCTACTTAATCACTTGAAAACATTACATTATTCTGTGGATGGAGTGAAATAAAAAGACCCTGTGAAGGGTTGTCCTGGGTTCAGCAGTAGCAGTCATTTTTCTCCTTCTTGGTAGCTGGTGCAGTGCAGTGTTTTGACTTTCGGCCTGGGAACAGAGCTGATAACAAGGATGTTTTGGTTTGGCCAAGGACTTTGTGAGCCTCATGCTCTGCCAGGGAGGAGGGGAAGCCGGGAGGAAGCAGAGACAGGACACCTGACCCAAACTGACCAAAGAGGTATTCCATACCACAGCACGTCATGCCCAGGATGTAACTGGGAGTTAGCCGGAAGGGCTGGGGGACTGGAGGGTTGGAGGAGGTATGGGTCGGTGCTTGGTCGGGCTGAGGGGGGCCAAGTTATCGGTCGGCTGGTGTTGAGGTGTTGTATTCTCTTCCCTTGTTATTTCCTTTATCATTATTATTATTGGTGGTAGCAGTAGTGATTTGTGTTATACCTTAGTTACTAAACTGTTCTTATCTCAACCGGTGGGAGTTGCATTCTTTTCAATTCTCCTCTCTGTCCCTCCAGGAGCAGGGGGAGGGCAAGAAAGGGGGGGAAGTGAGTGAACAAGTTACCTGACTGGGTTTAAACCACGACAAGGGTTTAATGTAAATACTTCAGCTGTGGAGGGTTTCATGTTAATGTCTTAAGTAGATGGGATCTGCCTCCCTCTACCCTTCTTCAAAAATAAACTTACCTATTTCTGTGGCCCATGCAGAGTATTTTGTCACTTGTATTGGCAGGTCTGTCTCTAAATACCTTCAATTTAGGCGCACGCTAAATGCTTATGTTGTCATTATACATTATTTCTTTGTGTTCGTCCACAAATTACCTGGACAAATTACCTGACCTTTTCATTTTAAATACCGCACAGTCAGAGACATACCCTAAAGTCAGTTAATTACAAGATGATTGGGGATTTCTGAGATATAAACAGAGGTAGACATTGCAAAAAATATATATATTAGTGATTTTTTGAAACACAGTGCCTTACAAAACAAAGCCAACCAGAATAGTCAGTCAGATTACACATTGCTAGTATGACCTTAAATAAAAGCTTAAAATAGAAATTGCTTACCCTTTCTTACAGCCACTATGACTAAGAAATGCATTTTAAATGTTATGTCATGGGTTCCGTCATTGGGGCTTGTCCTGGGTTCAGCAGTAGCAGTCATGTTTCTCCTTCATGGTAGCTGGTGCAGTGCTGTGTTTTGACTTCCAGCCTGGGAACAGTGCTGGTGAAGCCGATGTTTTCAGTTGTTGCTGAGCGATGTTAACCCTGACGAAGGACTTTGTGAGGCTCATGCTCTGCCAGGGAGGAGGGGAAGCTGTGAGGAAGCAGAGACTCGGCACCTGACCCAGGCTGGCCAAAGAGGTATTCCATACCACAGCACGTCATGCCCGGGGTGGGGGGTAACTGGGAGTTACCCGGAAGGACACGGGTTTCCGGGTGGGACTCGTTTTCTTGGCCGGTGGTATCGTATTCTCTTCCCTTGTTATTTTCTCTTATCATTGTTGTTGTTGGTGGTAGCAGTGATGATTTGTGTTGTACATTGGTTGCTGAACTGTTCTTGTCTCAACAAGTTGGGAGTTGCACTCTTTCGATCCTCCTCCCTGTTCCTCTGGGAGCAGGGAAGGGGAGAGCCCTGGGGGTGGGGGGGCCTTGCTTGCTCTCAGCCCGGCACCACTCACTGGGAGTGAGTGAACAAGCTGTCTGGTTAGGGTTTAAACCACAACAGGGCTACCTCACCCTAAATTCCTTTCTGGCACAGAGAAAACTAGATTGACATATGAAAAAAGAAATGTTTCTCTGCTCACATGTTCTTAGTAAGGCTGCTATGTTACTAAAAATATTTTCACGCATCTTCTGTGAACAAATTCCCAACCTTTTTTCACATATCGCACAGGAACTGGCATTTCACTTTGTCTCTGTCTGTGACAAGACCAATGCTGAGGAAGTATACTTTTCCCTGTCTTTAATATCTGAATCTGAGTGTTGACACACCTAAAGATAGCAGTTTGTTTGCTTTTTTTAGATATTTTTCTGCTGTCAGACACTGAAGGACGAGATGCTTACCTGCTTTTACAATCAAAGTCCCTGGATGTGTTGTACAAATAAACTTCTAAAGTACAGTGTGCACTTATGGATTTGAATGTGACACCAGGAAAAAAAAGTATGTTAGAGGTTCATTGCAATAGTTGTTTGTGTTTATGTTATTCAGTTAAAAGCTTTTTTCTTAAACAGTAGGCTAAAGTTTAAAACACTGCAACACTACAGTTAAAAGACATTATCAGCTTTTCAACAGTGACAAGAAAAACAGATTATGATTTTGAAACCTGTCCCTATCCCACGTGCTTTGTAGAAGTGGAAAAATGGAATATCTGTGACTGGTCTTCTGTTTGCTTTGATTTTTTAAGGGCATTTCAGAGCCAATTGGCATTTGTTTATATGTTTTATATAAGAGAGTACAGATTCTTTGATGTTTTTCCAAACACTGTATTATGAGTAAACACTTAAATACAGTGAGTGTGGACAGGCCTGAGTTGTATTTATCAGCTGAGACATATAATTTCTTAGCACTTATACTTTATACCAGTTGTACTTGACAGTTTCTTGTCTGGATATGATCATTCAATGCAAGACTGTGTTCCTGAAACTAAATTGGAAGCTGAATACTGCTGTGCTTACTGGGGCATGTACCCAACATGGACAAGATTTCAAAGTGTGTTGACATAAAAGTGCGCTGTTTCAACATAGTATATTGGTCTAGCATGAAGAACAATAATCTAATCAGAACATGTACCTATCAGCTTGGGTGCAAGATAAATTATTCAAACATTTCTGTTAAATGACAGTTTAATAATTTTAATTTTAAGTCTCCCTTGGTGGTGAATGAAATTAAGGATGAAATTAAGAAGTTATATTGAGTTGAATGATAAACCAGACTTCACCATACATGAGCACCCGCAATGAGAATTTTCTAACGGGATTGCATCCCAACCAGAAGGAAGTGCAGTAGGAGGGCCAGGAGACCTCCTTGGATGGATAAGGAGCTGCTGAGGAAAATTCAGATGAAAAAAGAGGCTTATAATAAGTGGAAGCAAAGACAGGTGGCATGGGAAGAGTACAGGGATGTTGTCCAGGAAGCTAGGGACCAAGTTAGGAAAGCTAAGGCTCAGTTAGAATTAAACTTAGCTAGAGGTATTAAAGATAACAGGAAGGGATTCTACAGGTACATAGCAAATAAAAAACAGACTAGGGAGAATGTAGGCCCCCACGGAAGCTCTCAGGAGAACTGGCTATGCAGGATTTGGAGAAGGCTGAGGTTCTGAATGACTTCTTTGCTTCGGTCTTCACTGGCAAAGGCTGTGACCGCACCACCCAAGTCTTGAAAGGCAGATGCAGGGACTGTGAGAATGAAGACCTAGGGGCCACTGTAGGAGAGGATCTGGTTCGAGACCATCTTAAAAATCTGAATGGGCACAAGTCCATGGGTCCTGATGAGATCCATCTGAGGGTCCTGAAGGAGCTGGCAAATGAAGTTGCTAAGCCACTGGCCACCATATTTGAGAAATTGTGGCAGTCAGGGGAAGTTCCCGATGACTGGAAAAAGGGAAATATAACCCCCATTTTCAAGAAAGGGAAAATGGATGACCCGGGGAATTACAAACCAGTCAGTCTCCCCTCTGTGCCTGGCAAAATCTTGGAGCAGATTCTCCTGGAAGGCATGCTAAGGCACATGAAAATCAACAAGGTGGTTGGTGACAGCCAGCATGGCTTCACTAAGGGGAAATCCTGCCTGACCAGTTTGGTGGTCTTCTATAATGGAGCTACGGAACTTATGGACAGGAGTAGAGCAGTTGATGTCATCTACCTGGTCCTGTTCAAAGCATTCTACACTGTCCCACACGACATCCTTGTCTCTAAATTGGAGAGACATCAATTTGATGGATGGACCACTCGGTGGATAAAGAACTGGCTGGATGGCAACACACAGAGAGTTGTGGTCAATGGCTCAATGTCCGGCTGGAGACCAGTAACGAGTGGTGTCCCTCAGGGATCGGTGTTGGGACCGGTCTTGTTTAACATCTTCATCGCTGACATGGACAGTGGGATTGAGTGCGCCCTCAGCAAGTCTGCCTATGACACCAAGCTGTGTGGTTCAGTTGATACGCTCGAGGGAAGGAATGTCATCCAGAGGGACCTTGACACACTTGTGAGGTGGGCTGATGCCAACCTCATGAGGTTTAACCATGCCAAGTGCAAGGTCCTACACCTGGGTCGGAGGAATCCCAGGCACAGCTACAGGTTGGGCAGAGAAGAGATTCAGAGCAGCCCTACAGAGAAGGACTTGGGGGTGCTGGTCGATGAGAAAATGAACATGAGGCGGCAGTGTGCGCTTGCAGCCCAGAAAGCCAACCATATCCTGGGCTGCATCAAAAGGAGCGTGACCAGCAGGTGGAAGGAGGTGATCCTGCCCCTCTACTCTGCTCTCCTGAGACCTCACTTGGAGTATTGTGTGCAGTTCTGGTGTCCTCAACATAAAAAGGACATGGAAATGTTGGACAAGTCCAGAGAAGGGCCACGAGGATGATGAGGGGACTGGAGCACCTCCCGAGTGAAGACAGGCTGAGGAAGTTGGAGCTGTTCAGCCTGGAGAAGAGAAGGCTGCATGGAGACCTCATAGCAGCCTTCCAGGATCTAAAGGGGGCCTATAGGGATGCTGGGGAGTGACTCTTCATTAGAGACTGTAGTGACAGGACAAGGGGTAATGGGTTCAAACTTAACAGGGGAAGTTTAGATTGGATATAAGGAGGAAATTCTTTCCTGTTAGGGTGGTGAGGCACTGGAATAGGTTGCTCAGGGAGGTTGTGAATGCTCCATCCCTGGCTGTGTTCAACGCCAGGCTGGACGAGGCCTTGGGTGATATGATTTAGTGTAGGGTGTCCCTGCCCATGGCAGGGTGTCGGAACTAGATGATCTTTCCAAGATCCAAGGTCCTTTCCAACCCTAACGATTCTATGATTCTATGATTCTATGATTATTACAGGAAGGTTAATTAGCATTTCCTCTGGGAAATGGTAACATATGAGCTAAGACAAGCCTATATAAAATATTGAAAAAGAAAATACAGAAAATGTAAAAAAATCTCCCAAACAAAAAACAACAAAAAACTTCACAAAAAAAGAGTTTATTAAGTAGATAACATGGACAAAAAGTCATTTATATTGCTGTCTTACTAATTGAAAAGGAGGCATTTTCTTACATACTCAAAGCAAATACAATTTTTATTTAGTAAGTTCAGAAAAAAAAACACTGATGTATGTGTTTCCACAAAGAAATCATGGAATTAAGCTATTATGAAGAATCTACAACCAATCCTCAGAATTATAATTGTAAAAAATGAGCTTCATTTTTCAGTAAATCTTAATATGTAATTATCAGATCTTCATAAAACTAGATGCATTAGTCATGTTTAAGACTTTAGACATTAAATTTTAAGTGTTGAAACCATGAATTTAAAAGATACATGATTACATAAGAAAGTAAGTCCTGATTTTCTTGTCATTGAGTGAATAAAAATGTATTTTTAGACTCAAAAATCTTATTCACTGAATAGGACCCTATCTACTTCTAGCAGATTACTAAAATTACTATTCAAAACCAGTACAGCACAAATGTCTTAATAAGATTACTCAGAAGAATATTGCAGTTCAGAACATGGCAGATCACCTAATGAATAACCAACCCAACTAGAATGTTATCAGATTTGTGACAGATGAAACATTGTTTTAAAATATTTAATAATGGACTATGACAGCTCTTTTTTCTCCCCTTTTCCAATCAAGTTACTTGAGCATTTAATATGCATTTAGAGCACTCAGGCTCTAAATATGTTTTGCGAAGTTCAAGGACCAGACAAAGGCGTCTTGTCCTGAACGCGGGTAATACTACCTATTCACCACTGCATACTCTCCTGAACTTTGTCTATAGGCTCAGGCATGGTAAATATACTCCACTGTTACAGCACAGATACCAATTGACTGAAGTTGCAAACTTCACTGAATAAATACATATAGCGACGCCTTCAAGCAGGAACATCTGTGCCAGGTACACTGGGAAAACAGCCAAGAGACAAAGGCATATCCAGGAGAATGAGTGCTGAAAATAGTTTGTCAATGTGAATTTTTAAGAACCAGAGGTGCCCTTTCTTTCTGGTCTCTTCTTGAAGGTCAGAATAAACATCCTGATTTACAAGTATTCCAAAATAAACTCCAGGTAAAAAAACAAAAACCAAAACCACCTCAAAAAGCAAACAAACAACTGAAAAAAAAAAAACAACCACAAAAACCAGGGCAAAAATAAATCAGACTGCAAAAATAACAAGGGTATTCTTAGGCTGTAAACTAAATTTAATCCTTAGCAGCATTTTGGTAAATAAAATACTTTGTAGGCTTTTAGAAACAATTTAAAATTCCATTAATGTTGTTGCACTATTTCCATTTTTTTAAATAGCATTTCCAAGCAGGAAATTAATCCCAAGCAGGGATGAATAAAAAAGTCATATTTGAACTAGTCTGCCCCAAACTCAGAAGAAACAATTAATTTACACACCTCATTACTGCCCCAGCATTCTTGGATTTAGAATTTTTTTCTTTTTTTTTTTTTGTTTTGTTTGTTTTGGGTTTTTTTGTTTTTTGTTTATATCATCTATCTTCTTAGGTATCCAGAAAATATCTGAAGTAGTGATGACACTTCTTGTGGCCTCCAAGGGATATTAAAAATGAACTAACTAATGGGAAGGAAAGCTTACCAACGCAAAATCCATTCTGGGTTACTTTAGGGTCTACCTGGAACATAAAAAAATACAGGTCTTCCAGGAATTTACATGTATAGTAGCTCTTTATGTAATTGGTGTTATTTCCCCTGCATTTTTGTATGTTGTGTACATAGGGAAATATGTCATGTTCCCTATGTATGTGAATACAGATACAATTTCTGTGAAAACCACCAAACTATTGCCACCCAGCAGCAGTGTGGAAGGTAAGTAAGAGAAAGAACACTAATGGAATGAGAAACAGTAAATTTCTGCTCTCATTACCTGTACAGATGAAGGGTTATTCTTACATTTGGAGAGCTCAGACATTCTAGTCTCAGGAGATGGAGAGAAGCTGATTGCTTAACCCTCAATCATCCTCTCCATTGCCAATAAATTGAGATTACATCAAGACAGAACATCCACAGGGGTGTTCTCCCCATGTTTATTAATCTATCATCACCATCAGAAAGTCAGTGGGAATTTGTATAGTAGGTTTTGTGTTAAGTTATTAGAATGAATATAAAATCTTCTTCCTAAAGGTGATGTTTTGAATTAACATTTTTTTGTTTCTAGAGAAGAATTGATAGAGCATCTAGTTTAGAAAATATTATTTTATATATCAGAATTCTGATTGTGTTGAACTGAAAACAAAACAAACAAAAAAAACCCTAGCAGAAAAATCCCTCTCTACAAAATATGCAAAACAATTAAAATTAGAATAATTGAAATTTATTTACTTATTTTCATGTTTGCAAGTATCTTCTGTACATCAAACATCATTTCTCATTAACAGTGTTTACTAGGGCATCCTCCTATTTCTCTTCATGTCTGTAATGTACAGACCACCTCTTCATAAGGTTCACAAGGCTTTACATGAGATTTCCATGTTTACCTTATAAAACTCTGTAGAACATGACAGGAGATGAGGCAGCTTTTTCAGGCCTGTGGTTTATATTCATATATGCCTGGGCAATTACAGTCTGGTTTATAGTTATCTTTAATGTCATTTGATCTCCAGCTGTATTAAGAGAAATAAAAATAAAAGCAGATTATTCACATTCACTAAAGTAGACAACACAACTGCACATATTTAGAAAATAAATAGCTAAAAGAATGAGATAAAAAATGACCATAACTTTCATATGCTAAGTTTTAAAAAACAATGGCTTTCTTGCAATCCATTCCTAATTCATCTCATTTGCTGTATTTCCCTTTTAAATCATCTCAGAACAGATTTTGCTTTAAGTGTTATCTCCACTAAGGATACGGCTACAAGTTTTTTTGGGGTGAAGCCTATAACTTTCATGCAGTCTTTCCAGTGAAATCTTCCAGTGTTTTCCAAACAGTTTTGGAGATTTTTTTCCTCAGACTTATTTGGTCCCCCCAGCCCCCCCCCCCCTTATTTGCTCTGAGCACAGTTTGGCTAACCCTTCAATAGCATATAGACATAAATAAACATATCATATTTTGAGACCTAGTAACCTTTTGTGTACTGGACTGGCTAACTAGCAACCACACTACCAAAGAGCACAGCTGAAAGAAGCTAAGCAACAACATTTTTACTGAAAGAGAATGGCTTTATACACACTTTGTCCCTCTCCAGCTGATTTTTTTCTTTATAAAACAGCACTCAACCATACAGTTTCCCACACCCAACCATCAGCTTAACCCATGTATTGGTCAAATTCAATCAGTAAAACAGGCAAACAGTTCAGATTTGAGTGTAAAAGCGTTTTATTTTAAATTTGGGCTTTAATACATGATATACTTCATCAACACTAGGACACTGAAGATGAACAACAGACCACTAAAGATATGAATACTTATGTCCAGCATCACACCTTAAAAGCTAAAAATTCTAGACAAGCTAGTGCATCTCGTGCCAGTTTTTCTACTATGTGATTCATCTTCTGAACTGTTCTACATAAATCTATATAATAATGTCATTTATTTCAATAGCAGGTTATGCTGCTTAATGTAATATTCTGACTGAGACTAAATTACATAGTAAGTACTATAATGGAGTTAAAATTATCTGGATGTGACAATTTTCCAGTTTCCAACTTCTTTTTTTGGTTTTTTTTTTGTTCCCTTAATTTTACTGCATCAACTAGATAAATGGTAAATTACAGAAGTTTTAAACCACATTCACGATGAAAAGAAAGCATTTTAGTTGCAGGAAGTGCCTCCCTTTGAAATTCTGAAGTTTACAACAGGAGGGACTGAAAACAGAAATTTTTAATTAAATCATAGTTTCCTCCCTTTAACAAATAACTAAATGATCAGAGCACTCAGCTAGAATATAGAAGTCCTTCTGCTACTTATATTCACTGCCTAAAGGGAATTAAACTACAGATAGAACACAGACTAGTTTTCAGTGTATTGAACAAGGACTACATTTGCTATAGGTTTTCTTGAAAAGACTATGATGGGGCAGCAGAGGAGAGCAGGGAAAGCCTGTCTGCCTTGTCCCAGCTGCTGCAGCCTGCTGGGACCTTCTGGAAAAGGGAAAACTGGTTCCTTTCACCAGAATAGCTGAACATGGCCATCTGGGGAAAAAAGTGTGGAGTACCAACTGTGGGCAGGAAGGAAATGAGAGCACCACCAAATAGAGAGATGGTGATAGAAATAAACAATGGAAGCTTCTGAGAGAAAGAGCATTTGCCTGCAACAGAGCTGACTCAAAGACGAGCTGCTGAAATGCCAGCAATGCGATCCACAGGGAGTTCGGTTTGGCTCAGGAAGATATTTAAATCTCCTGAGCTGTAAAGCAAGACTGAGAGAAAGGGTTTATTGCTACTTAATGTTTCTACTACTGATATACTGGAAGCTGTTACTAAGAGTTCTCTGATGATGACTTTGCATCCTTTCCAGTATCTTTTTCTAATGTTTATAGTAAAAATCCTTTTCCCCCATCAGAATCCATGTTTACCTAAATTCTGAAACTTGCATCTAATGATCTACCATAACTATACCTCTTTTTTAAGTCTTCTGACAAATATATTAATCTCAAATGACTTAACCAGCTATTTAGAGATGGTGTGACTGTCTGATCACTGAATCTGTAATATTAGATGTATCAGTCATAATGGTCTCTAAAGACATTTATGTTCTGCATCTAACTCTAAAGGAATTGTACCCAACTTTCATTTCCCAAAACTAAGGTGGATTTTTTTTTTTGTTTATTAGCTTTTTTAAGCTCTGAAACAAAGTATTTGTAAAGGAATCTAGATCTTAAAAAAGCTCTGACCCAGTTATGAAAAAAAAAAACCCTCTGTTTTCTGTTCATATAATCTGGGTTTACATGACTCTTCAAGATCAAATAACTTCCTGATGAATCACTCTATAGCATATACTGACCCTTAGTTTCGACCTAGCACGTGAGTTCAAATGTAATTTTTTTTTTTAATTTCTCCTTGAAAATGCTTAAGCCTTTTTGATAAACATTGTTTTCTGTGTCAGTTTCTATATCAGTTTAGAGAAAACAGTGGAAAAACGGGGCTTTGTTTCATTACTTTCTTTATACCATTACTTTATTTGCAGTGAGGGTGATCAAATACTTTGAGAGGTTTTCCAGAGAGGTTTTGGGACCAGCAGCCCTCATGGGTCTGCACAACCTCATCCAACTAACTCTTCTTGCATGAAGGAGATGGAACAGGTGGCCTCCAGAGGTCCCTTCTATCCAGAATTATTCTATAATTCTATAACTCTCTTGGTTCCCCCTGTTGCTGGGTTTGTTAAAATTGTTCTGATCTTTCTTGACAAAAGAACAATTTAATCATGAAGCATGCAAGTATGATTCTTCTTTTTATTTACTCTGCCATCTTCTCCTTGCAGTAAGTTAAATATAACTTCAATAAAACTTAATATGCATTTCCTGAAGCTGTCAATTTGGTGTATTATGGAGAAGACTCTTCAAATTTACCATTGTACACTGTTGCTCAGTCACAGATCTCTATTACATTTATCAGAGTATCATAAAAATTTTATTATCCAACAGCTTTTGTATTATTTTGTTAAGTGAAGTTACATAGCAAATTAAAGTTAAGTGAGTTCCTTCCTCTGTTGCAATTTTAATGAGACCTAATCAAAACAAGTAATTTTGCATGATAAATTGAACAAATGATGAGCAAAAAATTGCAGTAATTACCAATAAAATGCCTTCATTATTATCAACTAATTCACTTTGATAGTATACCAAATAATATATAATTGACTGTTCTAAGTTGTTTTAGAGAGTTTATTATTATTTTGTCTAATGGACGTTGTTTTGTGGTAGTACTTTTGAGTATACCGCTATCTTCTGCACACAAATATATTAGATTTGTAATTTATATTAATTCAACTATAAATTTCAAGCAGTTTAATAAGTTTTAATTGCGCACTTCGATATTGTAAAATGGCTTTGATTTTACGTGCTCTTGTATTTTAATTAACTAGATTCACAGTATCACAGTATCACAGTATGTTAGAGATTGGAAGGGACCTCGAAAGATCATCTAGTCCAATCCCCCTGCCGGAGCAGGAACACCTAGATAATGTTACACAGGAATGCGTCCAGGCAGTTCAGCAGCTAGAAGTTCAAATTGTCCTGTTTTCAGGCTTTAATTAGGTTTAGAATTTGATTCCCCAATGTTTTTCATTTGTCAGCATAACAATTTTCACTCCTAGATATGTAGATAACCATAATGAAAATCAGTTCAGAAGTGTGCCTTATTTTTCACTTATTAAAAGGTTATAACTTGTGATAAATCACAAGCATTTCATCTCTAAAAGGAGAAGATTTCTGAATCAGCAAAATAGGACAAAACAAAAGGATAGTTTTTCATGGAATCTGCTAGATGCAGATTCGTTGGCCGGTGTATTCAGCTCAAAGAACAGTAGATCCATGTGGGCTCAATTCAAAACATTTCAGGGATCTTAACAAATCTCTTTGAAATTAGCTTTGACAGATATAAATAAGAGGGAAAAGTCCTATTCTTAATTGAACTTTAAGCAATAAAATTTTGGTTTAAAATTAAGAATTAAAATTTAAGAATTTTAAATTTAAGAATGTTTGTGTAAACATCAGTTCTGGATACAATAGTTTCTGAATATTCTGCTAATATTATAAATTAAATTAAATTAAATTAAATTAAATTAAATTAAATTAAATTAAAAAACCTTAACCAAAATAATGGCACCATTTCCCTGCTCTTACTTGGTAATATCTTTCTATCTGGGAGTATTATTTTTACAGAAGTCTCTTTCTGTCACTGAAAAATTACACACTTCAAGTCTGCCTACTATAATATACCACAAGAAAACAATAAATAATTTGGTGTCTAGAAACTGAATAATCTAAAGTTAAAACAAATTAAACCCCACACAGAACATGTTCAGAGATTCAAACAGATAAAATTCGAGGAAGCACTGAAATATCATTCAGTGATAGAGAAGATCAGTAGAGATTTATTTCCTGGGGTGTTTTTTTCCAAAGGGTATTTTCAGCTATCAACCAAGTGTGAGTTTATCAATATTTATTGGTAAATCATCTTTGAATTTTCTGAGAACACTTTTATTACTATGTTGGAAACTATTTGTCAATATGTAAGAGGTAAAGCATATAATTTAGAGTCAGCTGAAGTATTTTATGACATAAATATGCAAGACATTAGGTCTAGAAGAAATGTATTTAATAAATACTTGAAGAAGAAATGTAGGTTTTATTAATTTTAGTGAAATTATCTAATTTTGGTAAATGCCTGCAAGCATTTTTTGTCACATTCTTATTCTAAGGAAAGAGGAGAAGGGAGGGAAATTATGGAGGCGCATAGCTGAGGAAAAAAATTGTGTAGGCTGAGATAACATTATTAGGTTTTTTTAACTACCTTTGGAAAAGAAACATAGACTCGCCAGGAGATGAAATTCCTGGAGTCAGCCTCTTTCATTATCTGAAGATATTTGTAACCATATCTTTCATTTCATGGGTATTTGCTAGCAGGAGAAATTTCCTAGCTCTTTGTTTTTGATGAAGATCCACTCTGCTTGAATAGACATTCACTGAAGCAAAGACTGAGCTCAGCTCTTCCAGCTCTTGAATACACTGCAGTGCTCCAAGTTTCATTATCAGGAATGCATTTTATACCAACTGAAAATTTCCTAAGGAAAAATGAGAATGGCCTTTCTTACAGCACTACTTCCTCTGGTGGTTTGACATTTATTCTTCTGCAGTGGCTGCAGAGCAGCTCCCTGTTATTGAAAGCAATGAACAAAGGTATATTTCTAGTGTGAAATATTTAAGTTCCTGTTAGTATTTAAGTGAAATACCCAAACTAAAAGTAAAAAATACGGTAGTCTATGAAGGTTATCTATATTGACTATACTAGCACAGTTTCATGTAAACTGAGAAACGAAACTAGAAATAGGGTTGAAGAGAGATGTTAGTGTGCATATGGTCTTTAAAAAGTGAATAGTACAGGATCAATCAGTTTTATTAGTTCAGTTTTGTTGTCCTTTTCCTTATAGTCATCTTTTGGTTGGTTAAAAATAGAATGACCTTTGGTGAGATTGCACTCTAAATGCAGATATTTAGATGTAAGGGTCTAAAATGTATGAATCTAAATGCAGAGCAGGTGATGAAACTCCGGTTGTCAATGAAGATTTTCTGCTGACAGAATGTAGATGTCTGCTGCTGCACAAGATCAGCAGCCTCCTAGACCTCCCTGACAGGACCAACTCAGGTACCAAGCATGGCCAGCTGGTGCCACTTGAGATGCATTACCCCCGTCTTTGTGTATGCAAATTTTCTGTAGATCTGGTGCCGTGTTTGTAAGCCCCATAAAGATGACCTATGGCATATTAGCTGGCATTATATGCCTTTGTTTAGACAACTAAATCCTGTTCAAAACGTTTTGTGAAATTATTTCAGCAAGAACTGATATTCAGTACCAGTATTTTATTCCCCATTTAAGTAATTTTGATTAAAAAAACCCTAAACCATTGACAGTAAAAATGAAACAGTATCCCAATTTTTATGTGAAAGAATGCAGATTTTGTACGAATGCAATACTATACATCATCATTTACATCATGTAATGTTGGTGCTCAGGAAATTATTTAATAAATCACATCTGATCTATGACAATACAGCACAGAACATATCCCCTACCTATATGAGATAGCATGGTCTAAAAAGCTGCAGTGAATTGAGTATAATTTTGAATTAAATGTTGGTTAATTATAGCCTGGCCTATCCTTAAATACCTTTATTAATAATAATTATATATTTCAGATTTTTTTTTTCTCTTGCATTGGATTCAAGAACTTAAATTTTCTGTAAGACTGTCAATCTCAGTGTGACCATATACACAAAAAATGTTATTCTAAGAAAACCTTAAGCTGCAAAAATCTTTCTATAGCAATGAATAAAAAGTTTGATTCTGCTTCCTATAAAACTACTTATTTAGTTTTGTTTATTTAACATATTTCTCACCTTAGTAATATGCACGAGAGTTTTAGAGAGTAGACTTTCTCTTGAACTCCAAACATCCCTCTTGGGCCACATAATGTTTGAAGGCTTGACAGTAACATCTTTACCATAATTAGGCCAGTTGTGCAGCATATGTACATGACAAAAAGAGTTATAGCAGTCAGTGGAGAGCTTCTACTAATAAATACAGACTTTAATACTATGTGATGTTTTTTTAAGAGATAGCCTACAAATTAAAAAAAAACAAAAAACAAAAAAACAAAACAAGCAAACAAAAAAACAACCCAAAAGTAGAACTGTTCTGGCATAAAAAGTAAGGCAAATAGCATTGAAATATTTCCTGTGTGCCAGCAAAATTTTCTTTTGACATAGTTTAAGATACCAGGTTCCCAATCTGGTAAACTAAACTGAGTCACTAGAAGATATGCATATTCTACAAAAAGAAAAACTTCCAGGAAATTAATTCAAGTACTTGCATCTTCACTGCTTAGATTTTTACTTTACTCGTAGCTCTGGTCTGGATTGTTTCCAATCGCTTTCTCTAAAACAAATATGTCTTTTCTAACATTCCTGAGGTACAACTAATCTCTAGGTGATGTGGGGCAAGTTATGACCTTGACTGTCTCAAACAGTGCAGACAGAAGTCAATTTACGCACCTTAGTCTCAGACACAAGGACTAGCGTCTGACTTATTTTTAGCTAGCAGCTGTCTTAATTTCTCTTATCCATGGTAAGCATACAGAGCGTACCTGACATCGGAGATTAGGATGAAGTGAAAATGAGAAGCTGCTAGTCTGTTTTCTAATTTTTAGTAGTGTAGAGTCTTCATCTTTTATACATCATGGTCTGTGTTCAGGACTATTTCTGCATTTTCCATTAAATAATTAGTGGGTGAATAAAAAAACAGAATGCTGCGACTGAAGGACAAAAGCCAGAATTCCCCACTCATGCCTGAGTTCAGAAGAAGCTTGGTCTTGGTTTTACCCTTTCTCCAGTCAAGGCTCCATGAATCTTGTATACTTTTCTGTCTAGTACACTGGAACAAATTCAACAGGAGGGATGAAGGCACCACAAACATGCATCTTTTAATCAAAGAAGCCTGATGATTTCCCTTGAAAACTATTTTCCTTTGCTCTTCAAAATGACAATGATCTCTCAGTTCTCTAACTATTTCAGTAATTATTAATACTGAATCTTAACATAATAGTAGCTGAAACTTCAATGCAAGTCTGAAATGGCATATAAAGGCCTTGGTAGTATAATACCTCAGACCTGTTACTGACTTGACAGTGATGGGTTTCGTATTACCTTTTTTGTTCTTCCCTTGGACTGAGCTGCTTTGAGCTTGTAGTAAAAAGTCCCTAGTGACCAATTTTTTATAGCTTTACTGTTGTAAATGAAGCCATGGGAGAACTATATTGGTAAATGCCTGATGCCTCTAGGCAGTCAATTCATAACAAAGAGTAGCCCTTTCTGTCAGCTGAGACTGAGGAAGCTGTTGTACAGCTTTCACACTTCAGCAGGGAACCAAAAAGAAGGAAGCAGATTGGTGAAGCAAGCTGCGTGTTTGAAAATTTAACAGTGTGATAAAAGCTGACATAACCAGAACAAGCCTCTACTGTGAGCATTATACTTCTAGCAGGAAACAGGATGCAACCCTAGACACTTGATCGCACTCAAGGAAAATCAAATGTGTCGACTCTGGGATTCAGAGGAATGTTAGCTGTTTGACCATAGCAGCATAGCAAAGGGGGAGATACAAGGATGTTTTACATAGCAGCTTTGGCCGTTTTGTTAGTGAAGGTTTTCCATATTAATTCGACAATGTTGACTATTACACTGTTAAAATGTTAATTGGATGAACAAGCAGTTCTTGTTTCTATGGTCTGATAGGTTCCCTTTTGCCCATGACAAGGGAGTGCAACCACAGAACACAGATCATTCATGGACACAGACATATATTTTTTCAGTTTCTATATCCCATTGTGATTTAAATAGGACTTGGGAGCCCCATTATTTATATAGGCCAGTTTTAGCAAAAGCAAAGAATAAACATAGATACCAAAGAAATTTATATTTTAATAACAGAGGAATCTTCTATCGTCAGGCACCTCTGAAGGTAATACTCACTGTGTGAGTTTTTTTGTGCTGCAATTTCTGTCCAAGCCCTACTTTGGACTGAGCTTTAATTTAAAATTAATTTTGTTTTCAAATTGACACTACATAATTGGTGGAGGAAACAAGAGTATTCAGTGGTGAAACAATTGCATGTCACAGACTAGATCCTGTTCAAATTCAGTGTTGGGACTGGTCCCAAGCTGCAACCTTACTCAACAGTTGTTTGGGAGAGTGCTTACCCAGCCAGATACTGCCCTAGGGCCACCCTAAACAATTTGACTTCATAGACAAGCAAATACTTGGAATGCTCGTTCACACTCTCTAAATCACTATTGTAGATGTAATCCATGTATCTGCATTTGGCAGTTGCCAGGGAACAAGGAAGAGGGCTCAAGAAGAAATCAGAGAGCACAGCTTCAGTATTTTTCTCTCCTAGCTGAATGCCATACTCATGACATAAAAGAAATGCTTTCATGCCTGTTCACCTTCTGGTCAAACGAATATAAACTTTTGATTAAAAGCTTCAGCAAAATGTGGTGTATACTTGTATAGAGTAAGTTAGAGCCTGTACCCCATTATTTAATTTGAATTCTTAGCATGCGTCTATGATTATGCATAAAGTTCCTCCTAAATTCCTGGTTTTAACTTGACTCAGTAAAATACAGGTGTGTTAGGACAGTGTAAGCACACCTCTGGGTTGTGTAACCTTAAATTACAGAATTAAGGGGCTATAAGAAATATCAAGAGGTCATCCAGTCCATCCATCTGCCCTAAGGCAGGATCATTTATGCCTATGTTATGCCTGACAGATATGTGTCAAAACGATTCTTGAGGACTTTGAGCGACAGAAACTCCATAGTTTATCCAGGCAATCTATTCCAGCTTTCCAGTTATCTTTACCACTGTGAAAGCTGTGTGATTTCTGTGTGGTTTTGCTGTTTTCCCTACTACATGACATAATTCTTTTAATGGTAATTTAAACCATTTTTTCATGGCTTATTTACTATTGCATGTGAATAATATGTGAAAATATATTTTTATATATATATAATCTGCAAAATATGTGAATATATTCAAATATTTGTAAATGACAAAACTGTGAAGTTTCCCTTCTAGAAATCAATGTCGTTTCAGATGTGTCGGTACTTCATCCTGCAAATACTACCTTGGCCTTTTGGTCCCAGAAGAATTGTTATTAATAACTTTAAGAAGGATTGGTCTGGTGTGCTGTAGATCTGCATGTAACTTAAGTACTTAAGCGTTTTTTCAGACTGGAAGACAGAAAACAGCTGTATCAGGTGAAGGAGCCCAAGTGCTGGCAGCAGGGGCTGCAGGCTGACCTCTGTGAGGAGAGGTCAGGGCTGCCATGTGCAGGACACAGCTGGTTCCAGCAGGCTCCAACCAGCCCACCACAGGACACCACAAGCTAAACCTTGCAGACAAGAGAGTGGCACCTCAGAGAAAACATAATTAAGAAAGATTAGAAATACTGCACAGCAGAGGAGAGAGTGAGGAAAAAAGAGTTTTCAACAAGCTCATTGAGATGGTGGGCGCCAGGTTAGTAGGAATATAGTTAGCAGTTTAGCATTTATGCATAGAGTGTATATGTGTAGATGACATGAGGTTCTTCATCCTCTGCCTGGGGCTCTGTTGAACTCCAGGAACTCTCTTTCAGCTGAGATTCAGACTTGAGGAAGTAACAAAACTTTTCAGCATTAGAAAAGATAATTTCTCTTAATAAAGAAAAGAATTATTGCAAGTCCTCTGATGAAAAATAACAGCAACAAATATTTTTTGTTGTTACTGGTTTAATTTTATATGAAATATCAGCTAGACTTCCTGTAGAAAATGTTAGGCATGTGGTATTCAATTTTCAGGATTATGCAGTTCAAGCTGGCCACAAAAGATGTGTGTGAAGAAACAGGAAAAGTACTGATGATGCATAAACTGTAGCTTTTAACACTTATTAGGCACTTGTATGCACAATCTTGTGTTTATTTTACTTAAAAATATCTATCTATGCATTAGCCATTTATTTTACGTGCAGCATTACCTGTATTCATTTGCATTCCTTTTCAAATATATCTTGTGGTCTGATTATGAAAACTTGTCAGAAAAGATCAGTAAGAAAAGCCTATGAAGATAAAGATAGCAGAAGAAAATTTGGAGAAAAAAGAAGCAGAGAACAGTATTGATTGAAATTGAATGGAATTAAAAAACAGAGATAGGGAGAGAGAGGACACATGGGAAGTGTAAAGCATTCAAAAGAAAATTAATATTATGCTGAGGGTTATATGTGTTCTCTTTCTGGAACTATATTGTGAGCGAGAAATAACTGAGCAAATGAACAAACAGCATACTGTGTGAAAACAGAAAGAAATAATAAGAGAAAGAAAGAATAGCTGCAATGCATTAAATGTAAAGAAAAAGGGACAGTTGGAATGACTGCAGAGCAAAGTGAAAAAAAATAGAATAGAATCATAAAATAGCATAAACAATAAGGTAAACAAAAAACAAAGAATATTTGAAAGGAAGATAGAAACTTTCACAGAGGCTGAGAAAAAATAAAAATACCTCAAGTACAGGAAGAAAAGAGGTCACTGAGAATACAAAGCACATAAGAAGTAGCCAATTCATTTGCCTTGTGTAACATCCTTGAGGTACAACTAATCTGCAGGTGAACCAGGGCAAGACTCAATCATTTCCAGTAAAAATTTCCAAACAGTTAAATATACTGGCTTTCAAAATATAATGCTGTTTTTCACACATCCTTCCACCCAAGATTCAGTACAGTAAATAGCTCTCTTGAACAATGTTTGCTTATCTATTTTTTTTTATACTTGAAATGGCTGGAAGATAAAAGGAATTCTTCCCTCTGATGTTCCTTTCGATATGTTCAGATTTTTTTTTTCTCCTCTGATGTTCTCTGCTAGTTCTTAACATTAAACATGGACTCAACTCCTAGTATTTTCTTTTTGAATTTTATAGGAAAGATACATGAAAAATAAGCCAAGCTTTGGTAAAAAGTTTATACACAGACAGCAATTCTGGATGAAATGGAATAATTGTTATTTTCATGATTCTATTATTTTAATATTCATCAGTGCTGGAATTCATTGTTACATTTAGAAAATCAATTCTATCCATTTCTAAGTAGTAGGTTGCTACTCTATCATTATATGTAGCTAAGTCACTTGGATACGACCATCCTAAAATAGCCATATATATATGAAACCTAGCAGAATAATACTCAGCCTACTTTATCCTAATCTTGGCTCCTTGATTGCTCAATAACAGGAAATTCTCATTCTTATTTCCATCCTTCACAAATACCCAAATTCATATAACTCTTTTTTCCATATTTTTTGCAAACACTTCAGAAGAATCTGTGTTATATTATTATGGCATAAACTGCACTAGTCAGAAAGAGAACTTCCATTGGAAGTATTGAAATGGCCAAGACGGCAGCCCAGGAGTTACAGAAAGAAATAAATTGCCTTATTTAATTATTTTATTTTTTTCAATCTCATGGTTTCCTAAATGCACTAGAGCAGCCAGATGATTGAGAACTAACAAGTGTTTGGAATTTCTAAATCTGATGGGTTGATTTAGAAAGAAGAGCTAGATGTTTTAAATCTGTTAAAAAACCCCAACCAAACAAAATCCTTCTTAGATGATTCATTTCCACAGATAGAACAGTTATATTTGTTTTACAATAATGCAATAATTTCTCTACTGATAATCTAAGATATTGCACATTTCAGTTTTTCTAAATGTTCTTTATTACAGAACATTTATTATCTTAGATGCATGAACCAGTTTAAGTAAGCCATTGGCTAGTTTTTAAATAGGGAAGATAATGTTACTGATCAAGTTATGCTCATTGACTTCCTATATGTATTTCCATGCAGAGTATAATATCTTGGATCCATATGAAATAATCACAAAGATTATCTTCTCTTAGCTTGGGCTGGGACTTTTTAAACAAAACTCCAAAAGCAAAAAGCCTGGTGTGGAAAATTAGGTCATGGAATTATCTGAATTAGTTTGCTACTAAGCTCATGCACAGGAAAACCACCTGCATAGACATCCACTCAGTTCTGAATCGTGGAATTTGTAATACTGAAAATGTTTTGGGGTTTCTTCGTGATTTTTTTTTTTTTAAAGTACGTAATCCTTACACATACACATATACTTTTATATATTTATCAAGCCAGTATTATACTTCCTTTAATCATGACACTAAGAAATATTCTAAGTTTAAGCTTAATTGGTGGCTTGTATAATACTTCTCTCACCTCTATACACCTGAATCTCCATTAATTCCAGCAACTTTCAAATCCTGCAACATTTTGTACTTCTAGAAAAACATGAGAAGGAGGAAAAGAAAGAGCTAATTAAAGGAGAAAAAAATAAAGCTTTGGTAGATATCAGGATGTAACCAGAAAAATTTAAAACTCTGTCTTTATATAGTAAAGATGAATTAGTACGGCAACACATACATTTAACAAAAATAAAGTAAGCATGAATTCTGATACTGATGATTTATTGAAACTGACTTTTAAAAAATACTTCAAAGCTCAATTAATGAATTAGATGCAAAAGTAAACACAAAATATTTACCTTACAACAATTCTGTATCTGGAGTTAAAGAATGAGCAAATTTCAGTAGAATTATATTTGAAAGATTCTATTTATGCTTTATGCCACTACCAGAAATGTCTGTTGTGGTATCTGGATGGCACATAGGCCTTATTAAGCATATTTTAATGCAATTTTAGTCTAAGATGGAACAAAATTGGAATATATATAAACTGTTTAAAAAGTTCAGCATTGATGGGGCATTTTTCAGTTGCATGCCATTTGCATAACTATATTGATAAAAATAAAACAAAAAAATTAATTGCATAAAACATTTCTTGTTTGGATAATGTATAAAATGCAATCTGCAAGTTCACCCTTTCTTTACAAAGCAGATGTTCAAAAAAAGGGAATTAAATTATAATTATTAAATTGCTGGAGTTGCTGTCTGTCTCTTATGGTATTGAACCAGAGCATTGTCTTGACTCTATTGATCAAGTGACAAATTAAGATAGATTGCGCAGGGCAGACAGGGCGATTTTTAAGATGCTAAACCAGATTTTAAAGATTAAGTTGCAAAGAGGAACTTTTGTTCAGAATTCTTCCCTACCTTTATTCTTACAGTCTATTTTGTTCCGGTTGTTGAAATACATTTATGATAGCACTGAATATAGAATCACCTGATGTTAAATGTGCAAGTTACAGTGACTGGTACTTTTTACACTAGTAAAATACTTTTGTTAAGTTTGAGAAATTACACTAGGTAGATGCAATAACGGTAGCAAGGAAAGTAACAAACAAAGGTGTCCTGGGTTTAGCAGTAGCAGTCAATGTTTCTCCTTCTTGGTAGCTGGTGCAGCGCTGTGTTTTTGACTTTCAGCCTGGGAACAGTGCTGATAACACCGATGTTTTTAGTTGCTGTTCGGTCACGTTTACTCTGATCAAGGACTTTGTGAGTCTCATGCTCTGCCAGGGAGGATGGGAAGCCAGAAGGAAGCAGAGACAGGACACCTGACCCAAGCTAGCCAAAGAGGTATTTCATACCACAGCACATCATTCCCGGGAAGGGAACTGGGAGTTACCCAGAAGGGCACAGGTTCTTCTGGGTCAGGCTCATTTCGGTGGGTGGTGTCATATTCTCTTCTCTTGTTATTTTCTCTTATTGTTGTTGGTGGTGGTAGTGGTGGTGATTTGTATTGTGCATTGGTTGCTGGACTGTTCTTATCTCAACCCGTGGGAGTTATATTCTTTTGATTCTCCTCCCCATCCCTCCAGGAGAAGGGGGGGGGGGAGGAAAGAAAGAGGGAGGAAAAGGGGGGGGAGTAAGTGAACGAGCTCTCTGGCTGGGTTTAAACCACAAGAAAAGGAAAAAACAACAACCCACAAAAAGCAACCTCCTTTCATGTTGACATGAGAGAGACATCATGATTTTGCTGGTTTTGGCTGGGATAGAGTTACTTATCTTCATTGTGTCTAGTAACAAGATGTAATTTGGGTTTGTACTGAAAACACTGTTGATAACACAGGGATGTTTTAGTTACTGCTGAGCAGTGCTTACGCAGAGTAAAGGCATGTTCTGCTTCTTATCCCACCGGTGAGTAGACTGGGGGTGCACAAGAAATTGTGAGGGGACACATCTTCTTGAATCTCTTTAAGTTCCTCTTGTGATATAATAATTTATGATCATTATATTGTTCATGAAGATTGAACATGATGTTCAAGTTACTTCAAGAAGTTCCCCTCCCCCACCTCACCCCTTCTTCCTCTCCCTTGAATTTGCTACCCTGCCCTGCCTCAAGCAGCCCTTCTCATTGTTCTTACTGTGAACTGCAGATAAATACATCTACCTGTATATGTGCAATTCAGAATATTCAAATCTGTGTTTACATCGGGTGATTCAGGAAAACAGGTTTTGCTTTATGTCTAAGACTGAAAACAGTAAGAATCAGCTGATTAGTTCTAAAATTTTGCAGAAAACTTTGCGTACCCTGCAATGAAGGCAAATAGATCAAATACACAGAACTTATAATATGCTTGTTCTAATTATAATAGCTCAAATCTCTCGTGGTTTAAACCCAGCCAGCCAGCTCGTTCACTCACTCCCCCCCCTTTTCCTCCCTCTTTCTTTCTTCATCCCCCCCCCCCCCCCCCAGGATGGGGAGGAGAATCAAAAGAATGTAACTCCCATGGGTTAAGAACAGTCCAGCAACCAATGTACAACACACATCACCACTGCTACCACCAACAACAACAGTGATAAGAGAAAATAACAAGGGAAGAGAATATGATACCACCCACCGAAACAAGCCTGACCCAGAAGAACCCGTGCCCTTTCGGATAACTCCCAGTTCCCTTCCCAGGCAACACATGCTGTGGTATAGAATACCTCTTTGGCTAGCTTGGGTCAGGTGTCCTGTCTCTGCTTCCTTCTGGCTTCCCATCCTCCCTGGCAGAGCATGAGACTCACAAAGTCTTTGGTCAGGGTAAACACCACTTAGCAACAATCAAAAACATCATTGTTATCAGCACTGTTCCCAGGCTGAAAGTAAAAAACACAGCGCTGCACCAGCTACCAAGAAGGAGAAAAATTGACTGCTACTGCTAAACCCAGGACAAAATCATATGTTTTTGAAAAAAAAAAACCACTTTTTTTTTTTTTTTTAAACTGGTTAGAACTTGGCTGGTTGCTATTCTACCTAGGAAAATAAAAAAAAAAAGGCAACTTATGTTATTGGAAAAGATACTGCATTGAAGTTTGAAATGGCTTGAAAAACTGTTAGACTTCCAGATTCTTTTTCCTCTACTTGCAAACTTCATAAACTTTAATGAGAGGCCATTTGTTAGTTATAAAAGTTTTGTACAGCAACACTTTGTTGGAATATACTAGTTCAGATTTAATGAGGGACAGAGAATTTATTGAACGTGACTATTGTTTTTTGTAGAATGAACACATTCCAGTTGTTTCACTTTGTTGGGCAGGTCACTGGTGGTCATAAAACAACATCCTGATAAATACTGTGTTTGTTCGGTTTTGTCTTCTTGTCCTGGGTTCAGCAGTAGCAGTCATGTTTCTTCTTCTTGGTAGCTGGTGCAGTGCTGTGTTTTGACTTTCGGCCTGGGAACAGAACTGATAACAAGGATGTTTTGGTTTGGCCAAGGACTCTGTGAGGCTCATGCTCTGCCAGGGAGGAGGGGAAGCCGGGAGGAAGCAGAGACAGGACACCTGACCCAAACTGACCAAAGAGGTATTCCATACCACAGCACATCATGCCCAGGATGTAACTGGGAGTTAGCCGGAAGGGCTGGGAGACTGCAGGGTTGGAGGAGGTATGGGTCGGAGCTTGGTCGGGCTTGGGGGCCGAGTCATCGGTCAGCTGGTGCTGAGGTGTTGTATTCTCTTCCCTTGTTATTTCCTTTATCATTGTTATTATTGGTGGTAGCAGTAGTGATCTGTGTTATACCTTAGTTACTAAACTGTTCTTATCTCAACCTGTGGGAGTTGCATTCTTTTCGATTCTCCTCTCCGTCCCTCCGGGAGTAGGGGTGGGGGGAAAGAAGGGGGGGAGTGAGTGAACAAGTTATCTGACTGGGTTTAAACCACGACAGTTCTTTAAGTTAATTTATGGAGCCATTTTAAACTCTCAAATTCCAGTGAAAGTGAAAGTGAAACTTTCAGTCCACTTACCTGGACTACCTTCTGATCTCTACTTTCTCATCTGCTAAAAATTTGTAAAGGATTCTTCAGTACTGTTCCTTATAGAGTAGTACAATGTAAATACAAAATTATGTCCAGCATGAGATATGAAGTTGTTTTACACTAAATATGCTTTGATTTCTTAGTTCAATGTCATCTTATTTTTGTAGAATGATAACTCTGAACTAGTTCACACAGTCTTCTTGTCAGGTCTCTTCAGCTCAAAAGTCAGGGCCTAAATGTGTTGTCCTTACTTCCTTATTCTTGCAGAGCAAAAGGGATGGGAAAAAAAATCAGCATCATTAGAATAAGGGATGCCTACTAGCAACTCAGAGAGGCATAACAGAAGTAAATTTCTTCATGTAGTTTTTTAAATGAGACAGTATATTAAGGCAAATACTACCAAATGATTTTGCTATAGTAATTAGAATTTGCATGGATACACTAATCTTGTTCTCATCAAATACACAAGAATAACAGTATTTTCCAGAAATTCCTTAAAGAACCTGGAAAGAAATGCATGTTGCATATTTTTCAGAACACTTGCTTTTAAGTGTTTACAACTGCCTATGTGCACAGCAGATACATGCTTAAAAAGTAGATTTACTTCATATTTCTTGTGACAGTGGGTTATGCCTTGAAATTAGTGATATCCAGGTGGATTCTATTCTGTTCCTTAATGAAAAGGGAGAGGAAAATTCTCAAGAGAATTATACTTCTGTCAGCAGGCTTAAGAAAACAGTTTTTGGTACAATAAAGAGTATGAACATATTAGCTACAGATTTAAATTGAACATGAATTGTTTGTTCATGAAAAACATGAAAGCAGCAGCAATAATGCTTCAGTGGAAATAAACAGTAAAGGATAGCCTGAATCTTTACGGTACTTCTAGGTTACTAGAAAGAAATTACAATATAAATGCTTTAATTCTTTTGGTTATTTACTGTCTTGTATATAATTCGTGTTCTTGCCTGTCAGGACTTAAATATATTTCCCAAAAAAATGTTCTGCATTTGAAAACATAGGAAAAGTCACAATCATTGAGACCAAATTTCCTTCATATTTTGTTTCCTATCTCTGATAGTGACCATTAGCATTCACTTAGTCAAAGATGATAGGGAAAATGTAAAGAATGAAATGCTCCTTTCCTTGTTACACTTTCCTGTTTTCTAGCAATTAAGTAGTATGTATTTTTTTTTGTGAGGGCTAGAAGCAGCTTAAGTTCCTGGAATGTATATAAACCAGAATAGGAAGAGTTACTGGACGGAGCATGTAAAGGACTAAGGAAATGAAGGAAAATATTAGATGCAGTAAACTGGGACAAAATGTAGAAGTTCAGACTTTGTTAAGTCAGTTTAATATGCCATTCTGTTCTCATAACCTGGACAGCAAATAAAGGCGTTATATATTAAGCAATCTAATTCCAAAATGGAAACTACAATTAAAAATCATTATCTCAGAGTGTAAGAACTCTGCTCTGTCTCACTCCTATGCCAAAAAATGCCTAAAATCTTGATCTCCCCGTTTCAGTGCAAGTCCTTTGAACAGTAAGCCATTCAATAAAAAGCATGCACTGTAGACAGCACAAGTGATTTGGTTTAGATAGGAATTTTATATTTTGGTACCCTGCATTGATGGAAGTACTTACTGAAATTCTTGTTCAGGCGGGAACCTGTGCCTAGGTTTTTTTATCAGGTGCCTCAGGTAAAGTGCTTATTCATTATATAGTTATGGGGATCAGCAACTGATTCTGAAATCTCCCAGAGAGGCTCACTGAATTAGGCAGATAGGATCTCAGCTGGAAAGTCTTAAGGCTTTTACCTATCTTCCATGAATATATAAGGAACTTAAGAACTTAAATGGCCTTTGTGGGTTTTTTAGATCTGAATGCAATGAAATAGTGACGACAGAAATAGTTTATGTAACTTCTCTATTTTTAACAACATGAGAATAACATCCAAACCAGGTTTAACCATCTCATTCACTGCTTCTACGTAAGTGAGGGAAGAATAATATCATGTTGTCTGAACTTTTAATAAATCAGCAAAGTTCTCAATGACTTCTTTGCCTCGGTCTTCATCAAGTGCTCTAGCTGTGCCACTCAAGTCTTGGAAAGCAGATGCAGGGACTGTGAGAATGAAAACTATAGCCCTACTGTAGGAGAGGATTAGGTTCAAGACCATCTTAGGAACCTGAATATGCACATGTCCATGGGACCTGATAAAATCCATCCATAGGACCTGATAAAATCCATCCACAGGTCCTGAAGGAGCTAGTGAATGAAACTGCTAAGCCACTATCAGGAACTTCACAGCAAGGTAAAGTTCCTGATGACTGGAAAAATGGAAATATAGCCCCATTTTCAAGAAGGGGAAAATGGAAGACCTGGGAAGCGACAGACCAGTCAGTCTCACCTCTGTGCCTGACAAAATCTTGGGGAAGATTCTCCTGGAAGGCATGCTAAGGCACATGAAAAACAACAAGGTTGTTGGTGACAGTCAGCATGGCTACCCTGCGGTCAAATCCTGCCTGACCAATATGGTGGCCTTTTGTGATAAGGCTACATACCTGATGGATAGGGGCAAAGGAGATGACACCTGGACTTGTGCAAAGCATTAGACATTGTCCTGCATGGCATCTTCGTCTCTAAACTGGAGAGACCTAAATTTGATGGATGGACCACTTGGTGGATAAAGAACTGGCTGGATGGCCTCACACAAAGAGTTGTGCTCAACAGCTCAATGACCAGCTGAAGAAGGATAACAAGCAGTGTCCCTCAGGGGTCAGTGTTGGGGCTGATCCTGTTCAACATCTTTGTCAGTGACATGTACAGTGGGATTGAGTGTGCCCCCAGCAAGTTTGCAATGACATCAAACTGTGTGGTTTGGTTGACATGCTGGAGGGAAGGAATGCCATCCAGAGGGACCTTGACATGCTTGAGAGGTGGGCTTATGCCAACCTCATGAGGTTCAACCAAGCCAAATGTGAGGCTCTACACCTGGGTCATGGCAATCAGAGGCACAGCTACAGATTGGGCAGAGAAGTGATTCAGAGCAGCCCTGCAGAGAATAACTTGGGAGTGTTGGTTGATGAGTAAGTGAACATGAGCCAGCAGTGTGCATTTGCAGCCCTGAAAGTCTAACATATCTTGGGCTGCATCAAAACAAGTGTGACCAGCAGGTAAAAGGAGGTGATCCTGTGATCCACTTGGAGTGTTGGGTGCAGCTATGGTATTAACCGACATAAGAAGAACACGGAACTGTTGGAACAAGCCCTGAGGAGGGCCACGAGGATGATCAGGGGGGCTGGACCGCCTCCCATACAAAGACAGGCTAAGAAAGTCAGGCCTGTTAAGCCTGGAGAAGAGAAGCTGTGTGAAGATCTTACAGCGGCTTTCCAATATCTGAAGGGGGCCTACAAGGATGCTGGGGAGGGACTCTTCATTAGGGACTGTAGAGATAGGACAAGGGGTAACGAGTTAAAACAGGGGAAGTTCAGGTTAGGTATAAGGAGGAAGTTTTTTACTGTGAAGATACTGAGGCACTGGAAGAGATTGTCCAAAGAAGTTGTGAATGCTCCATCCCTGGTGGTGTTCAAGGCCAAGTTGGACAGAGCCTTGGGTGTCACGGTTTAGTGTGAGGGGCCCCGCCCACAGCAGGGAGGTTTTAGCTAGATGATCTTAAGGTCCTTTCCAACCCTATTTTATGATTCTGTGATTCTATGAAGAAAAGTATTTACCTGTATAATTGTATTCACTGCACAATACATTAACTGAGCATTTATAACACATCCAGTTTTGGTTCCTTGCCCCACACATATAGAGAAGCACATCAATTTTACACATAAGTACTTGAAATACATAGGACCAGATAGCTCCCTGAATAACTCAAAAAAAAAAAAAAAAAGAGGTTTTTAAACTGGAATTTATTAATGGACTCAAAGAGTTTACTCAAATAGTGATAGTCATCTAGATACTATTTTGGTTATTGATGGTATTCATGCCCAAAGGTAAAAGCGTAATTTATGTCTCCAATCAATGAAGAACATCATGTACAGTATAATATAACCAGATATCTTTTTATTTGATGTATACTGTTTTGATACTTGCTCTGTTGAATTTGCAAACACAATAGCATTTCCTAGAGCCAGGTTGTTGGGATTTTTTTCTCTATTTCTGTAATCTAACTTGGAACATTTCACTTTTTCAACTACAAAACTTCAGGGATACTGATAATGATTCCACAAAATAGGATCAGCTTTTTGCATTTTTAATGATGTCACTTCAGATGCACAGGCAGCTTGTCTCCCCAAGGTGTTACAGTTCTTCTCAGCATTAGGGTTTGTTTGTTTTGCTTTATTTTTGGTGAAAGGCTTCTCTTTTCACATTCTCATACATACTGGTTGATATTATTAGAGGATAAACATCTGGATTCCTCCCGTGAGTTTTATATCTAAATTAAACATGTTAGTTTTCCTTTTTGTATGAATGAAAAGGAACAGGAACAACAAAAATAAACAGTGAAACCACAAGTCTAATTGCAGCATGTTAAAACACAACTCACATCGTTCAACAAACATCCCCAATATGACTTTGTACTTCCGCCCTAAAGTACATACAGTTGTTTCAATACAATCTTGGATATCTTCCAAAGAAAATGTATCATGCTGCATCACAATCTGAAATACCTTCCTGTTTGTTGGGGTGTGCTTAATTTGAGAAAAAAAAAGGCAGCACTTCCAACACATATGGTCATATAGACTCCTGGGGCTTATGTTTCATCACTTTTCCAGAGATTTTTCTGTTGTTTCATTGATGTTGATACTTTTAGCAATATTTAGAAAATATTTTTGACCCTCAGAGTACATCTTAGGAGACAAACTTCCTTTTAGAGTTTGGATGATCTACTTTTCAGAAAACTGAAATTAAATATAAAATGAATAAATAGAAAAATGATATGAGTTTGAGCAATCTATGAAGTATTTCTGCTATCTAGAAATTTTCTAAAATAGATTTCAGAGTATCAAAGTACTCAGATATGAGGATAAATGTTTACAAATCTTATCCAGATCTTTCTCTTAATAAATCTCTAACCAAGGTCCGCTTCTGTGAATTGTCTTTCATAATAGGAATACTGCTTATGCAGGCAGGTGTCACATGTGCAAAGTATTTAGATACATCTATTTATCCACAGTAATGAGAAATACTGTATGATAGACTCAATGAGAACTGTAGTGCAGGCATTTGTATTGCCTAAGGCACCCCACAGTGGTGTATGCATGTACTCTACATATGGCCAAAATGTAGTTGATGAATATTCTCCCAAATGAATAGTGTATCCAGAGTCTCAATTCATGGCATAAACAGTGAAGCTGAGTAGCATGAGAAGCTTCTTAAGGAAAAACCTCCTTTTGTAGATGTCCTGGGTTCAGCAGTAGCAGTCATTTTTCTTCTTCTTGGTAGCTGGTGCAGTGCTGTGTTTTGACTCGGGAACAGAGCTGATAACAATGATGTTTTGGTTTGGCCAAGGACTTTGTGAGCCTCATGTTCTGCCAGGGAGGAGGGGAAGCCAGGAGGAAGCAGAGACAGGACACCTGACCCAAACTGACCAAAGAGCTATTCCATACCACAGCATGTCATGCCCAGGATGTAACTGGGAGTTAGCCGGAAAGGCTGGGAGACTGTGGGGTTGGAGGAGGTATCGGTTGGAGCTTGGTCGGGCTTGGGGGGCGAGTTATCGGTCAGCTGGTGCTGAGGTGTTGTATTCTCTTCCCTTGTTATTTCCTTTATCATTATTATCATTGGTGGTAGCAGTAGTGATCTGTGTTATACCTTAGTTACTAAACTGTTCTTATCTCAACCGGTGGGAGTTGCATTCTTTTCGATTCTCCTCTCTGTCCCTCCAGGAGCAGGGGGAGGGCAAGAAAGGGGGGGAAGTGAGCAAACGAATTACCTGTCTGGGTTTAAACCACGACAGTAGATAATCATGGATAGCTTATAGGTGACATGTATATAGATATATCTCTCTGTGTGTATAGATATGTCTACTTACACGGATCTTCCAGAACAATCACTTATAGCATGGGGCATTTTGCTGTATATAACTGAAATAAGCATTAATCTTTGGCACAAGAACAAAAACTTGAGAGTAAAGAGCAACTCTCATGTTGAAAAAAATTTGCTCTTCTCTTTCAAAACAGAGAAATACACCCTCAGTTCAGACAGTAGTATATGTGGAAGATGAAAATCACAATGCTGATTTGGTGTTATGTGTAGAATCAGGAGGTTTATGACATTTTAAAAGAAGTTACAAATAACCTTCCAACAGCCACCAGAGGCTTAGTTCCAAATTCTCTCTTCAACTGGCTTTGTGGGAAAAATGCTACAGTCACAACTAACAACATTAAGAACAGCAGGAGGACAAAAGATAGTCATAAAATATCTGTTCTGAGAAGACCTTTAGAAACATTAGAACTACCTAAACTAAAGAAAATCACATCAATGTATTTCAATTTCTTATTTTCTGGTTCTGGACATGTAAAACAAACAGACATTAGCTTGTTTATTTATGGTGGGGAGAGAAATTAAAATTATACCAAAGAGACAGAAAAATAGCAAGGAGAAGGGTTGGACAAAACTGATTATCATAAAGTGGACAAGGAGGCTATGAACTTATCCTGTAACAGTAACACAGATATGAATGACTGATTCAACAAAAATCTTCCTAATGACCATTGTGCATACTGCCTTAAGAAAAACAGTAATTGTTTTCCATTTGACATTTGTGGAGGATGATAAGGTAAATAACCATAGCTATGTTCAATAATGTGAAAGAGAATATCAGCACTAGAAGAAAGATAAGAACTTCTATTTTTGTACTTTTTCATTATAAACTAGAACAAGCCACATACTTGTTGAATAAATTGGATAATACTCTTAATCTGCGTATCTGTTTGCACATTGATATATCATAGAAACAGAGAATCATAGAATAGTTAGGGTTGGAAAGGACCTTAAGTTCTTCTAATTCCAACCCTCCTGTCATGATGAGGGAAACCTCACACTAAACCATGTCACCCAAGGCTTTGTCCAACCTGGCCTTAACACCGCCAAGGATGGAACATTCACAACTTCCTTGGGCAACCATTTCCAGTGTCTCACCACCCTTACAGTAAAGAATTTCTTCCTTATATCCAATCTCAACTTCCCCTGTTTAAGTTTTAACTCTTTACCCCTTGTCCTATCACTACAGTCCCTAATGAAAAATTTCTCCCCAGTATTCTTATAGGCCCCCTTCAGATACTGGAAGGCTGCTGTGAGGTTTCCACACAGCCTTCTCTTCTCCAGGCTGAACAGCCCCAACTTTTAGCCTATCTTCATACGGGAGGTTCTCCAGTCCCCTGATCCTCCCCGTGGCCTTCCTCTGGACTTGTTCCAACAGTTCCATGTCCTTTTTATGTTGAGGACACCAGAATTGCACACAATACTCAAGCGAGGTCTCACAAGAGCAGAGTAGAGGGGCAGGATCACCTCCTTCGACCTGCTGGTCACGCTCCTTTTGATGCAGCCCAGGACAGGGTTGGCTTTCTGGCCTGAGAGCGCACACTGCCGCCTCATGTTCATTTTCTCATCAACCAACACCCCCAAGTCCTTCTCCGCAGGGCTGCTCTGAATCTCTTCTCTGCCCACCCTGTAGCTGTGCCTGGGATTGCTCCGACCCAGGTGTAGGACCTTGCACTTGGCATGGTTGATCTTCATATGTTTGGCATATATAGATATACAGATCTATAGATAATTTTTAATAATCTGGGACATGATACTAAGATATATCTTTGCTGGAGTGAAGCAGCAGTGAGCTAGGATGGGAATGGAATGGAATGGAATGGAACGGAATGGAAAAGACAAAATAGAACAGAATAGAACAGAACAGACTAAACTAGACTAGACTAGACTAGGTTTCAGTTGAAAGGGGTCTACAGTGAGCATCTAGGCCAACTGCCTGAGCAGTTCAGGGCTGACCAAAAGTTAAAGCATGTCGTAACATCATAAAACAGCTTGGGTTGGAAGTGACCTTCAAGATCATCTAGTTCCACCCCCTCAGGGATGGGCAGGGACACCCTCCACTAGACCAGGCTGATCAAAGCTCCATCCAACCTGGACAACCACCCTCATAATAAAGAATTTCTTTCTTATATCTAATCTAAATCTACTCTCAGTTTAAAGCCATTCCACTTTGTCCTATCACTATATACCCTTGTAAAAATTCCCTCTCCAGACTTCCTGTAGGCCACCTTTAGAGAATGGAAGACTCTTATAAGAGTCTTCTCTTCTCCAGGCCGAACAAGTCCAACTCTCTCAGCCTGTCTTTACAGCAGAGGTGCTCCAGCTCTCTGATCATCTTTATGTCTCTCCTCTGGACTCACTCCAACAAGTCCACATCCTTCTTATGTTGGGGACCTCAGAGCTGAAGACAGTACTTGAGGCAGGGTTTCAAGAGCTCAAGAGAGGCTAGAATCACCTCCATTGACCTGCTGGTCATACTTCTTTTGATGCAGCCTAGGATATGCACATTAAAACAATGCCTTTCCTCCCCCCTTTTCCACATTCAACTTCACTTCTTCATTTTCCATCACTTCTACATACCCCCACTCCTCCCCAGTTTTCACAGGAGGGATGGAGCTGGGAGTTATGGTTGGTACATGGCAGTTTCCTTCTCTGCTGCTCCTTCTCACACTTTTCCCTGGCTCTGAAAAGGGGTCTCCATGAACTGCAGTCCCTTCAGAAAATATCATCTGCTTCGGCAGGCAGCGAGTAGCTGCTGTACCACAAAGCACCTCCTTCTCTTACTCCTCCTTCACTGCCTCTGGGGTTTGCACTTCTGCTTCTCACTCTTTGTTTCTCCTCCTCTGCTGTGCAACGTTTTGTCCTTTCTTGTTTACTTTTTCCCAGATGCTCTACCAGCTTATCTGCCAGGCTCAGCTCTGTGCTGCAGTGGGTCCATTGGAGCTGTCTGGAACTGTCTGGAATGGACAGCCCCCAAATTTACCTACAGAGGTCAACCCTGCAGCCTCCCACTGCCAACACCTGGACATATGCACCCAGTACACGCAAGCTTTCAAGCTGGCTATAGCATTACCTTTGAATTCATGGTGACATGGAAGAAAAGAAACTGGGTACTGCTGGTGTACAACCAGAGTTAAATGCCCAGCTGCTCCAACTTGCCCTTGTCTCTCACAGACCACTCCTCCTTCCTCATTTCTGTGTTTCTAACCTCAGCTGCTACACTGAAAAACTGTGAGGAAAGTTAGCTCATATTCAACCAACTCAGTACGATTCAGAGTTTTACTGGTTTTGGGGCAGATACTCAGTCTTAGGGAAGGCTATGAGAGCCTATAGTTTGCCTATGGTCTGTATGAATTAAGTGTGGTGTGATCTACTGCAGACAGAAATCTGTATATAACCCAAAAGGATCTGCAGAAAATCTATAATCTAAATAAAATATCATACTCGCTACTGCATTTTTATCATGAGAATCAATGGCCAAACAAAACCCCAACCAAACCCAAATTTATGAATAGGTATATTTTTTATTATTAATATTATTTATATTTTGTTATATATATTGCCATTCCATTTTTGATAACCATGTGTGATCGCAGCTTTTGGACTTATTCTACATGCATATACACATACACCTTTGTGTGTATTTCTATGTATATTCTTAATATTTCATAAAAAAAACCTCAGAACTTAGCACAAAACCGTTTAAACTATCTTCATAGTTTAAAATATTCTTATAAGATACATTTAAAATATTCTTATAAGATACATTTAATATTTAATCCTTAACATTAAAGAGATATTTTTTTCCATATTTCCACTGTTGTAGTTAAGGAGGTTTTTCACCTTGGAATCACATTATCAGATTGACAACATAAAGTTTAGCTCAGAGGCTGAAAATGCTTACAATTTTTTATTACACATACTTTTAAACTATTTTCAGCATTCACAGCTATAAACAGTATGGTAGGAACCCTAGTTCGTTCTTCTAATGGTAAAGAGCTAAAATATTTCAAGCTAGCATTAGTTAGAAGAGCCTCCTGTGTTTAATTGCCAGAGCGCTGTAATGTACTTACCTCAGGGTTATTCCAGGGTGAACATCAAAGCTGTTTCTAGTCTCATATATGTTTTCATACTTAACTGATTTTTACGCAAAGCTCTTGAACATGGAAACAGTGCTGAAATCCCAAGGTAACAGACTTGACTTGTTAAAAAAGATGTTTGTTTCTTAAATCTGACCAGGTCAGAATTTAAACCCTTCCACCACTCCATTGTCCTAGAATTTCTTTTATCTATCTCTAAAAAAGAAATATATGAAACTGGGGACAAATTATAATAGTTCAGGAGAAGTACCTTGGTCCTGGAAGCAAGCAAGAAAGATGCAGCAGAGGAGGGTGAGCAACTGGTAGGAGCTGGTTATCCTGTTCTTCTAATGCATAAATTGTACAGTGGCGTTGGAATAATGGCACTGCTCCTTCAGATGAACCCAAAGGTAGTACCAGAAGGTACTCTTGCATGGCATAACCATGAGTATTTGCATATCCGTGGAAGTATAAAACTCAATAAGCCTTCCACTAAACCTGAACTGAGCTAGCGGGATTTTAAAGACCGATTTGTGTTATCATTGTAACTTTAGCAATACACTACTGCAATTTAGAGTAAACTAAGCAACAGTTTTAGTCTTTCAGCATATGAAATACCCATTTAAATTACTGCCAGGTTGAAAAACACAGTAGTTACTTTGAGATGCAAATTATTTTGTCCAGAGATTTAACTTGACTTAGTATTTTTGTGTTTTAAGACCTCTAAATTTAAGGTCAGTCCAAGAAGGGCCTGTCTGTTCCAAAGTGTTAAACATTGTTTTATTTAAGGAGAATTAGCCTGAGTCTAACACTGGTGAAGCTCAAAGCAATTGTCTGTGTTATCAAGCTGTCTTGAAGAATTATGCTGTACCTTACTTACTGCTCAGTCTTGTTTTGTACCTTGTTATACTTTTGATATTTTTTTTTGAACCAATTTTGAATCACTCCTTAAAGTCTGCTCTAGAATGTTTTCACTCTTAAAAGCAGGTACCCACATACCGTGCAACAGATGAAAAAGGTCTCTTAAGAAATTTGCAGTCAGCTAGTCGTGCCACTACCCTGGAGCAGAGGTTAGGCACCAGGATATGCTCATTGTCCCACTTTTCCTATGGTTAGCAAACAGACAGAAGCTTCCTGATGGCAACTGAATTATGTAAATGTGCATGAGCAGATGTCTAAGGTTCGGCACCTACAAATAAATTTTAGGGCTATATTTATGTTGTAGCCACAAGAGCAGGGATTACTTGCATTTTTCAACCAAACACACAGTTGAGGTTCCTAATAGTCTTTTGTATTTCTCATATATCATTTTAATTATTCTAACACAGACCTTGGTGTTGCATCTTGGCATTTATTTACGCAGACTATGCATACGTATTTTAAAGTAAAAGGTATTAATGTTAAGGACTGTGTCCAATTTGTAATATCAAGTTTAATCTAAACATAATTTTCTTAATTGTAAGTCAATGAACTTCTGAATAATTATTTTTGAATGTTTCCTTTCAAATAGCATTGTGGTTGATATTTAACTTTATAGCAATATCATGTGTGTATATTTTTTTTTCAGTCTTTGAGCTGAAAATTCTTTTGTGACACTGAAGTCAGGAAATGCAACGGCATTTTCTTTTAGCAGTTATAAGAAATTTTGCACCCCTGACAAGCCTCATCATCCTTGTGATTTATTTTGTGTCTTCTACTGTAGTACATTTATCCAAATTAAATGAAAACAACAACTTCCTTTTGATGGTCTCTTAGCAATGAACTTGGTAATTATAGCAGGGAATTCTACAGAATTTAGTTGGGAATATAGCTTGGAAGTCTCTAGAATAAGATAGACACTCTACTGTTATTGAACGTCAGTGAAGGGACCCTAATTCAGTGAAGATATGAGACCCTAATTCTTTTAGGTGCTTCAAAAATAATTTCATTTTAAATTGCTTTATAATAATTAAGTTGTACTTTTTCAAACATATGGTTTCCTTTGCTAAGAAACATATGAAACTGTGGAAATGTACAGAACTGAATTGCAAGTGAGATATATACCACTCCTAAGACCCCTAATATGTAAAATTTAATGCTTGTTAAATACCAGAAAATGTGAAAGGTTCTAAAACTTTTAGACTTAAGACTTTCATATATTTTAATATTCCATCTTCTATGCCCTAGAACTTTTTTTACCAACCAGCCTATAGTTGTGATGCTTAAGTGCTGCCCTATACTTTGGCTTTTATCCAGGCAGTATGACTGCTGTGGAATCCATCAGGGAAAGCCATTAATGCACTCGCTGATGTAAAACTTGCATGATGACATAAATCTTTTAGCAAGTGGATTTGGAAGATGTATTGGTGAAAAGTATGTGTGTAACGTAAGCTACATTACATGAGCTTTCAGTGTGTGCCTTCAACATTACACTTCCCGACATTTAATAAAATAGTGATTGCAAGGAGCTGAGTCCTCAGAGGCCTTGTTATGCCAATACCAGTGTGAAGAAAGTACCCTCAGATTTTCTCCTATGTTTTAGTTGAAAAAAAACCCTGTTTTGTTTTCTGAGCTATGTAGTAAAACTTGATTCTTTAGAAAATTTTGCTTTTTATCCTTGCATACTTTAATAAAGTCACATTTTACTGCATTAAATAGAAACAATTTTCTTTGAAGAATAAAAGAGTGTGTACTTATATCTACTGGGCTTTTGTTAATTTTGTAACTAAAATGAAGGCAAGGTAAAGTGAAATGATCTCAGTTCTTTTTAATTAACATCTAGGTTCAGAAATCTGGAGATAAAACTGAAAGATATTTTTTTTTTTACTATTGCCTACTCAGGGAAATAGAACTGCAGTTATAATCTGATGTCTGTACTGGAAGTTAGTGGATATTGGTAGCACTCCACAGTTTTCAGAGCTTCACCCTCACCTGAGATAATTTTTTTTGCCTTCATTCCTTCATTCCACTTCTGCAAAGCAAAATTAGAAAAGCAAGGTGATTTGCAGCTGCATTTATCAGGTACCTGTTTTTACTTCAACGTGCCTAATAACATTAGTGTTCTAATTTGGGTCATGATGCACTTCTGACACAAGTCTCCCCATCATCTCCATGTACTGAGCTCTGACTGACTTTACAGAGTGGTATCAGAGCAGCTGAAATTCCTGCTATCTAAAACTAAAGGGGGAGCTGCAGTCTCAAAACAGAGCTATGGTGCTCCATTTGCTGATGGACATTCAGTCCGCTGGCCTCAGCTCAGGCTGTTCACTGGTTAGACCACTGAAATACGTGTTCTCTGGGCATCTCATGTGCAGAGTCAACTGTTTTATTCAGAAGATGTATTGCCATTCTGCTACCCGACCTAACATTGCCCTGACTTCCCAGGACCAGAGGATATCACTCATTTGGCTGCACTTCCACTGACAGAGGGCAGGATATACCCCATAGCAGCACCTGTCTTAATTTTACTGGCTATATAAGAGGTAACTACTTAGACTATGCAGCTACTGGTGCCTACAGCTAGGTGGGATATATCCAGATCAGAACATTAAGCCAATTTTAACTTAATTATTACCTTACTATTCAATAAAGCTTATGCCTAAACCATGTTCTGAACTGGTGCTCTCTTTGATTCAAGTCCCAAACATATCCAGAAAACCATTTTAATGTTGCAGTCAGAGTTATGCGGGAAGATGTCTGTGAATTGCTGTAACAAAGATTAAAAGAGAAAGATGCTTCTTATAAAATGTTAATTAAGCTTTGGACCAGCTACTTTAACAGTTTGACACCGCCACCTATAAATTTTGATTATATTAATATTTCTCAATTTTTCTTCACAAACTCACTTCTTGGAGGGCATCAATCTCCCTGAATAATGTCTGTATACTAACAGATACTATATAGATATAATTATGTAGATAAAGGTTGTTATGTTTGAAGGTCATTGTGAATATTTGACTTCAAGCAAGCTTGCTGGTTGCAGGCTGTAATAAGGCACAGCAGGATGAAAAATAAAAACAGGACACCTTTGGGCAATTTCATGATTTTAAATGAAGAAAAATTCAGTTACAGTTCCAAGGGCCAGTGGAAGAGATTATTTTTAACAAGATTAATACAGTCAGCATATACAAAACAGCATTTTGAAGTCAAGCTTTTGAAAGCTTTAACCTCAGAGTTTGGAAAAAAAGTCCTAACAAACAAAACCAAACAAGAAATATAGAGCGATTTAGAGAAACATTAGCATGATCAGTCTAAAGACCTGATCTTTATCACTATTACCATCATTAATGGATTAACAGCAAAGGTCTTCCAATCTTAAAAAATCCTGTGATATCACTTTATCAGTAGAAGTCGTCCTGGAAGCATATATTGGAATGCATTACTTTAAATTGCTCTCAAGGGTATTGCCAATTTGAATTTCTAAAAATATATCATGAATAATAACTAAAAGAATGAGGACTTTTGATTGGTCAGAAGAGAAGGATTTTCTGTCTCAACCAAGCAAATAGACTATTTGATTTTAATATCTACCAATGGTCAGACTGACTACAGTTATGTATTATAACATATCTTTAAAAATATATCAAGTTTTCTTAAATTTAGGGAAGCTGTGATCAAGACATAGGAGGAGAAATGAGGCAGTTCATTTAGAAGAATCATCTGGCTTCTGAATGACTGCTGCTGGAGAATATTCCAAATCAAAAGAAATAAAAACCAGACTGTTGCACTGCAGCTCTCAGTTAAAAGAAAAAAAAAAACCAACAAAACAGCTCTGTTAAACAAGATTGATAGTAGTCAAAGGAATGCTGATATGTTAACATTTCTTTTTCGAGAATGAAGACACTGTTCCTTGATTTCTTGACCTACTTTGATATTTACTTTGAGATTTTCGCGGAAAATTGCTAAATATTATACTGGCAGGTGTAGTTTCATTTTAATCACATTCATTTCACTTTACCAAGACTGTAATTAAAAATCTTTCCACGTTTGCTTTGTATAGGCACAAGATGATGACATTTTCTAATTGTTTCTTTTATGTTTTTTTTTATCTGGGAAATGTGTTTTCCCTGTCAGACTGACATTTTATCTACTAACTAAATATTTGGTTTTAATACCTGCAAGATCACTTCTGTTCAAAAAAAAAAAAGAAAAAGAACTTTATTTTGCCCTCTGTTATATGGCAATTTTATCTGAGAGCTTTTTTCTGACTTTTTCTGTACCTAAAAAAACACCCCAAAACCCAAAACCTGCCAGTTCTGTGCTTGTGGTAACTGCATCATGAAAACTATAGACCTGAATTAAAAATAATGTTCTGGTTTTGAACACATTTCAGAAGTTATTTTGTCATTGCTAAATATATCATCCAGCAGATAGTCAATGCTGCTACTGTTCTGCTTATTAATTCAGAAATTATTTGCCAAACTAGCTAATGGTAAGAAATACAAGCTATTCATTCAGATTTCTCAATTTTATTTCAGCACATATTATGCATTTACAAATATAAACTAACATATAGAAAAAATATTATCCTTGGATAGATTGACTTGATATTAATATATTGAGAATGCTGCTCTTAATGATAAGATTTAGTTTTAGATAGTCCTTCAAGGAGAAAGAAGTTGAACTTGGTGATTCCTATGGGCCTCTTCCAACTTGAGATACTCTATGATTCTGAGTCTGTGATTCTATTATAATAAAAAAGACAATGGTTTGGTATCTCTGACCTAGTAAAAGATTTACAGGAAAAGCACATCTCATGTAATACCTTTAGGAATCAAAAGAAGTCATTTGCTGCACAGGAACAGAGCATTACTCTTCATGTAGGGCATTATATATGCTGGTTTATTGCTAGGAAGGAAGGTAGGGAGGGAGGGAGGGAGGGAGGGAGGGAGGAAAGGAAGGAAAGGAAAGGAAAGGAAAGGAAGGAAAGGAAAGGAAAGGAAAGGAAAGGAAAGGAAAGGAAAGGAAAGGAAAGGAAAGGAAGGAAATGTATTCTTTAGTCTAAATTTTCTTAGGAATGGTGTTTTCAATTCACCAGCTCAAGCAGCTGAAGCTTGTAAATAGGCACTGAAGAAAAAAAAATTGAGATTCTAGCCTTCCCTCTCTTTTTTTTTCCCCTCTTTCTGTATTCTGTTTACTTCTTAGTGATTTCTTGGCATTCTTCTCATGTTGCAGACTTACAGAACATGAATACAAATGTAGATATGTAAAGATATTAATACATAACTCATACAAAATGAGAACTGAACTGGAAACTAAAATGGCAAAGCATGAATATTGCGAAGTAAAGCAATGACAAGCTAATAAGTATCAGTATTGCAATTTCCTTCTTGATCTTAATCTTGATGCACTACATTTCAGTCTTTAATTCTATAATGTCCAAATACATCATAAATATTCACTAAATTATTTCCATGAGTTGAAGGGCCTTTGTTAACCACAGTTCTCATATAGGAAACCAATGTTTTTATATAGTAATGTGAAAAAATGCATAAGGATGCGAAAAAAAAAATTGGTTTTCTCTCACTCTTTCATTCCTCATCTTTAAAAGAGCAAAGTTTAGTTTTGTTCATATCACAGACAAGCAACAAACCAGACTGGTTTATGTGATCTGAGTATGTTCATTTCACTACACAGTTCTCTCGTCTTTTTTCCCCCTCTGTTTAGCTGTTTTTCCCTCTGTAGTAAGTAAAAGGGATTTCACTGCAACGTGTCACAGAACAGCAAGAGTGGACATCTCCATGAGGGTGGGTCAGAGTCAGGATCTGCATCAGTGAAGTGCCTGGTCAGGACTGAGCAGTCACTCAAGCAAGACACAGGTCTGGAGCTTTAGTACAGCTTCCAAGTGAAGGTGGAGGGCTCCACTTCCCACAGCTCTTTCTTACAGAAGTCTGATCCAAGCTTCTCTTCAACTCAGGCACCCAAATCCTCTGGAAAGGGCAAGGTTGATTGAGGGCCCTCATAAAGTATGATTTAAGCACTAGATATTAAAACCTTTTGTTTTCCTAGGTGGGTATCATTTATTATCACATAATATGAGTGTTAATAACTCTAATATGTATTACTAACAATGTCTTTTTTGTCTCAGCTTCTATAAAAGGGAACATAAGTGATATAATGCGATTCTATTTAGTGGGGGAAATCGATGTCATGAAAAATATTTGTATTCCTTTCTAAAATTAAAAGCAAACTCTTTAATTACTAACACGCTACTGAATAATTAAACATCCATAATTGATTTTGTTGGATTAGCTTCCTGAACTTGATATTTTTCCTTGCATGACAGAAATGTCTAATCAAATCTGAGAAATATCTATGTAATGCAACATGCCTCTTATTTTTACAGGAACCAAGAAGAGAACAAAACAAAAAGTAACCAAATCACTGGACATGCAGTCCAATCAATTTGCTTGCCAATATAAGAAGCCAAAATTCAGAACATTCTCACAAAATTAATCAGTTGCTGCACATTCTTATATTAAAAATATTCTGTGCTTGTTAATATTGAATATTTTTCTTTTCGTCACTAATGAAACCACTTACAATGGTTTCATTATATAATTATATAATGAACAATAAGTTCATTATTAGAGCATATAAATAAGAGTTTCCAATACACTTTCTTTTATTTTTAATACAGATCTAACAAGTGACAAAATAAAACTACCTAGACTGTTATGGTATGGTGAGACATAGCATGGCAACCTTCAATTTCACTGATCTTTACTTCTTTGTCCTAAAAAATACCTAGGAAGGAGACCTTTTGCTTTAAAGAGACTTGTATTTTCCCCATATGATCCAATGTCCCCTGCTTAGAACTTCTCCCTAGGATGTGATGACTTGGTTCAAATTCCTCATCTAAACCAAGTTAAACTGAATTTCTGAACACAGGATAATTTTTTATGCAAGTGACTGGCATAGATTTCTACACTTACGTGGGACTCTGTATTTCTGTATATGCATATGTGTGACATAACAGCTGATAAGTATGTATGTAGAGGGGGAGGAAGACAGAGGAATGAAGAGCTATAACTAGCATTAATTGCTCCAAGAACGTCCAACTCTGAAAAATTTAGCACAGATCCTTGTGTTTTTGTTTTATAGATGAAATGTATGAACATCTTTTACTATGCTGTTCTTTAAGCCAAACCACCTGTTAAATGTGTCTTTTCTGGTTATTTTAGGTTGCTTCTCAGTGGATACTTCGAACTCCATTGTAAGATACATAGTTTTCTCCATGTCCTGTTATGCATGCTGAAGTATTGATTCCTCTAGCACTTCTGTAAATGTGAAGTGATTTTGCAGGGTGCAGTTTAGCAGATGGGGAAATTATCTGGGACAAAGAAACACCTTCAAAGTACAGGGTTTTTATTTGACATAATAACTTTATCATTCTGTATACTCCTTTGTAATTGTTTAATATGCTAAGCATACAAGTTACAGATTTACATTATGTAAGCTTGTTTGTCTTCTTTTCTGACCTTCTTTGAAAAGTTATCCTTTGTAGTATATTTGTCAGTGTCTTCCCTGACTTAGTTGTCTGGCAATCTGTCCATTGGCACCTTCATAACATCTGTCATGAGTGTCTATCTGCACCATTCTCCAAGTCCTTCATTTGTTGCCTTGTCTGTTCACTGTAATTGCCACATTCATCATAGGTACTTCTTTTCAAGCAGAAACAATTTCATTCTCTGATGTTGCGTTTAATGTCTTCTTTGTAGTTCTTTGTATTTTATTTCTTTTTCATCAGAAGATATCTGCCCTCAGCAAACAAGTATACAAGTAGTGCCAAAAAAAATATCACTTGCTTCACATGCTGAGATTCTCATCTTATCATTACATAGGAAAAGAGCTCACGTCTATCAGCATTTGCAGATCTGCAAGAGGTGCTGCCTTGAACCTGCTTCAAAATAATGTGAACTGGAAATTGAAGCTGCAATTAGCTGCATTGGTGCAGTGAAAAATATAGCCTCGTACTGTACAGAAGCACAACAGAAAGAATAAAAGATGCATTCAATCTAAAGTATAAAACATGATATTTCAGTCCTCTTCTCACCAGTGCCTTATGGATGCTAGTGTCTGGGTCTGTAAGAAAACAATAGGGAATCTGAAAGTGTACTGGCATCCTATGGTTTGAAAGAATAGGTACCACATATTTCGCAACAAAATTAACCCTTGCTAATATTTGTTACATGAGAAAATACATGTTTCTTGAATACGTGATTGTTTACAGCACCCTCTCAGGCACACTTGTCTGCAAAGTTTAGGCTGGATAGCATTAGTTTTTTCCCTAGCAGCTGGTGAAGTGCTGTGTTTTGGCTTTAGTCTGAGAACAGTGCTAACAGCACACCAATATTTTAGTTGTTGCTTAGTAGCACTTAACCTGATCAAGGGCTTTTCAGTCTCTCATACTCTGCCAGTGAGGGGGGGCGGAAGAAGCCAGGGGGAATCAGAGACAGGACACCAGACCAAACTAGCCAAAGGGGTATTCCATACCACAGCATGTCATGCCCAATATATAAACTGGGGGGAGTCACCTGGAAGGCCCAGATCGCTGCTCAGGTCAGGCTGAATATTGGTCAGTGAGCAACTGTATTGTGCATCACTGGTTTTTACTGAGTTTTATTCCTTTCTTTTTCCTTTTCATTACAATAATAACAACACTAATAAAAACAATTATAAATGATAAGCAACATAAACAACTTTAGAACAATTATTAAACTGTTCTTATCTCAATGCAAATGTTTTCCCTTTTTCTGATTCTTTTCCCATTGGGCTGGGGAAGACTGAGCGAGTGGCTCCGTGGTACTTAGCTGCTGGCTGGGGTTATGCCAGAACTGCCTGTCACAGTGTTCTGCCTAGAGATATCTTATTTCCTGTTTTAATAACAGAATCAAGAATCAGGCAAGAAATAAATAAAAGAAAGAGCTTACTTCTGCCTGATTCCTTCACAGTTTTCCTAGTATATCTATCTGACATTCTCAATTGCACAAGTAGATGAAATTTGTAGGCACAGAAAGGGACAGTGAACATATTAGTTTCTAAAAGCTTACTAATTCTTTAGTGTCATACTAGACTATGATTTTGTGTTGACATAACATCAAATATTATAGCAATATCTCTGATGATATTTCTTATGAATGGCCACATAACTTGTGACATAATCATTTGTTAAATGCTAACTGTTTTGGAGAATTTTTACCTAATTTTTGAATATTTATTGTGTACTCCCATATGATTTTTCTTTCTGTTTCAAATTTAATTTCTGTGGATTGCAAAAATGAGCATAAAATATAGAGTACAATCAATAGGTTTTTATTTTAATTTTGTTCTTAAATATATGACTCATGGATTTTACTTTTTATGAGTAATGATCTTTTAAATGTGAATCGTCCTATTGATACTGAAAATACTACTCTGAATTACAGTTCTCCAACATGTGCAAAGGTTTCCCAATCTAACTCAAATTTAGCTCAGAGATTTCCTTCACTGAAATCTAAACTTTAAGTGTACTTCATAATTCTTACCCTGAGACCATAGTATATGTTTTTCTGTAGGAATAAAATTTCATCTTTCTATAACAAATAACAAATTGTGTAGCTCTCTAGGAAATATATGTGTATTCCCAGTAATGTGTATGAGTTCACTTACATGTTATACGCATTTACTTTCTTTATAGAAATTTGAACTAGGACCAAAGAAAATAGCTTTAGAATCATAGAATCATTAGGGTTGGAAAGGACCTTAAGATAATCTAGTTCCAACCCCCCTGCCGTGGGCAGGGACACCTTATGCTAAATCATCTCACCCAAGGCCTCATCCAACCTGGTCTTGAACACTGCCAGGGATGGAGCATTCATAACCTCCCTGGGCAACCTATTCCAGTGCCTCAACACCCTAACAGGAAAGAATTTCCTCCTTATATCCAACCTCAACTTCCCCTGTTGAAGTTTGAACCCGTTACCCCTTGTCCTGTCACTACGGTCCCTAATGAAGAGTCCCTCTCCAGCATCCCTATAGGCCCCCTTCAGATACTGGAAGGCTGCTATGAGGTCTCCACACAGCCTTCTCTTCTCCAGGCTGAACAGCTCCAGCTTCCTCAGCCTGTCTTCATATGGGAGGTGCTCCAGTCCCCTGATCATCCTCATGGCCCTTCTCTGGACTTGTTCCAACAGTTCCATGTCCTTTTGATGTTGAGGACACCAGAACTGCACACAATACTCCAGGTGAGGTCTCACAAGAGCAGAGTAGAGACACAGAATCGCTTCCTTCCACCTGCTGGTCACGTTCCTTTTGATTTTGCCCAGGATACGGTTGGCTTTCTGGGCTGCAAGCGCACACTGCCAGCTCATGTTGATTTTCTCATCGACCAGCACCCTCAAGTCCTTCTCTGCAAGGCTGCTCTGAATCTCTTCTCTACCCAACCTGTAGCTGTGACTGGGATTGCTCCGACCCACGTGTAGGACCTTGCACTTGGCATGGTTAAACCTCATGAGGTTGGCATCAGCCCACCTCACAAGCGTGTCGAGGTCCCTCTGGATGGCATTCCTTCCCTCCAGCGTATCAACCGAACCACATAGCTTGGTGTCATCGGCAAACTTGCTGAGGGCACACTCAATCCCACTATCCATGTCAGCGACAAAGATGTTAAACAAGACTGGTCCCAACACCGATCCCTGAGGGACACCACTTGTTACTGGTCTCCAGCCGGACATTAAGCCATTGACCACAACTCTCTGTGTGCGGCCATCCAGCCAGTTCTTTATCCACCGAGTGGTCAATCCATCAAATTGATGTCTCTCCAATTTAGAGACAAGGATGTCATGTGGGACAGTGTGGAACGCTTTGCACAAGTCCAGGTAGATGACATCAACTGCTCTACCCCTGTCCATCAGTTCCGTAGCCCCATCATAGAAGGCCACCAAATTGGTCAGGCAGGATTTCCCCTTAGTGAAGCCATGCTGGCTGTCACCAAACACCTTGTTGTTTTTCATGTGCCTTAGCATGCCTTCCAGGAGAATCTGCTCCAAGATTTTGCCAGGCACAGAGGGGAGACTGACTGGTCTGTAATTCCCCAGGTCATCCATTTTCCCCTTCTTGAAAACGGGGGTTATATTTCCCTTTTTCCAGTCATCGGGAACTTCACCTGACTGCCATGATTTCTCAAATATGATGACCAGCAGCTTCCTAACTTCATTTGCCAGCTCCTTCAGGACCTGTGGATGGATCTCATCAGGACCCATGGACTTGTGCACGTTCAGATTTGTGAGTAAATTATTCAGACAGTAACTCGTTCAGCTACTGCACCCAAGGTACTGGAGATGGAAGCATATCTACTGCAGACCACATTAGGTTTTCTATTTTCTTCTCAGTTTTTAATATTGCTTACATGTCACAAAAGTGCTTTGACATTCCACTAACAATGTTCAAAGATTCATTTTGAGTTTTGGCGTTCATTACCTTTAGACTTCTTTGAATAAAACATAAATATTTTACCTACGTCTTCACCTATTTTAATTCTCTACTGTAAAAGCGCATATAGTCTATGGTAAACAATAGTTATGGGCACAAAAAAAAAAAAATCACAGTTTTTAGACACATATTGTTGCAAACAAACCACATTGACTCATTTGGCTTTATAAAGTTTTCATGTGGGTTTACAGAGTTTAGCTGCAGCACCTTTAGAAGTTACTGTATAATTCAGTGGGTGATGTACCACTCTGTGTGCTATTTGCTTACACTTTCAATAATGAAGTAATGTTATACCAACTGCAGCACTAACTCTTTGAGTTGTGAATATTTGCCTGAGACCACCAATTCATTTTACAAAGTCTGCTGAACAGCAATCAGATAATAATGACTTTTTGGTACATAGTTAATGATGCATTGGTTTAGAGGACTCATACCTGATTAAGTGTTCAGGGTGGGTGGTGCGTGGTTAATGTCATGTAAAGTAATGATAGAGCAAGTAGAACAAAAATAAATAGGTTAACTGCCACATCCTCTGTATGTCGAATGTGAAATGCAACTGGTATGTAGAAGCCTTCTTTATAACTAGTATCAGTTAAACCCTCATAATATGGCTCATGTAGGAGAAACTAGACTTTTTATTAACTTTTTGTACTGGAATAGGATACAGCTAAGAAACAGCCCTACCTGCTCACAGGTAAAATCAGCTATTAGTATTTATACATATCATTAGGTTGGGGTTACACATGGACATTGGGGTGATAACACCTGAGTGATTAACTTTTCAATTGAAGACTTAAAATCTAGTCTTGTGAGCATTTAAGTTTTATTTATACTATGCTTTGAATCTGTGATCATGTTAAACTGCATGGAACACAGGGAAGTTGACTACATGGCAATGTTGATCTAAAGTCTTCTTTTTGAAATCAGAATCCTTACATTTAATTCAAGAGGATCATATAAGCATCAGCTGAATCAAAGTTACTTTCTACAGCTACTTCATCACAAGGTCTTCCTTGCTTATCTATGCAGAGTATAATGCAACCTTTTTTCACAGGCTTTTTTACTATCAGGTAGGTAAATCTGCAAGCTTTACTATGTCCAGGGATACTTAGGCTAAAGCGTTACTAAAATTATCTTTCTTCTGAAACAGACTCCCAGAATTATGAGTCATTGTATATTTATTACTATGGGAGTAATGAAGTGTTCTGTTTTGTTTTGTATGCCATTGCTCAGGTTTCTGGGTTAGGTTAAATATGGCCATTTCTACTCAACCAATTTATGCACAAAACTGAAAAGAAAGTGAATAGGCCAGTCTTTCTGTGGAAATGGTTCTCTTTCTTTTGTTTTAAGGGTAACCAGTCTGGCTTGTAACTGCCTCTCTCAAGATATTATGTAAGAAATAAAGTACAGAGACAATATATTTAAAAGTGGTTTTGAAAGGACACTTACTTTTTACTAAAAGGAGAAAAACATAACCATAGATAAACAGTAATGAACAGTAAATTAAACACAAAAAAAGCCCCTTATTAAACAAAATGAAACAGAATATTTAATTTCAGTAACTGAGAAAGCAAAGAGAAGAAAACACTAACTCTGCACTCAGAGGAGTTCAAACTTTCAATATAAATTAACTCTACCTAACTCTCAAAGGAATTACTGAGCTTAAAGGAATTAAAAAGAATTGTTGTTTTAACCTTTGTCTTTCTGATTGCTCTGATCTTGTGTGCAGTTAAATATTTGCTTTGAAGTAGCTGATTTGAGTCACTGCATCTTTCAAGTGATCACTGATTCCAAAAGGAAGAAGGTCCATAAGAGTAAAGTCTTGGTCTCTGGTGTGTAGCAAAGTGCGTAGCAAAAGATGCTGCAATCACATGTGAAAAAGGAAGGGATTTCAGTCTGAGAACTGAATGAGTGTGGCATTTGAAAGAAGTAGCCAAAAGAAGTCAGGATCCAGCTAATCTTTTGATTAGAAAAAGGTATGTTAACTTGCTTGTGCACTTCAAGCCTGTAAAACCCTCACACATATTCTAAGACTTTTGATGGTCACAAGAAGGGATTTTGAGGGTCACAGGTTAATCACAGAGAGGTTTAGCAGCAGAACACTTGAAACTGTTGGATGTTTCATCACATCCGTCCCCCACCCAAGTCTCTTTTCCTTTTTAATTTTTTTTAACTACTAAAACTACTCAAATATTAAATCATGCCAGCAAATAATGCAACATTAAATATAATTCCATTTTGTCTATAGAGATGTTATTTAAGTAATGAACTGGTGATCACAGGGGGTCCTGTTTTAAAAGGATGGACTTTATAGACACAGCCTAAGTAGTGCCTGCTTTTCTTCAAAGCAGATTATGGCTACTCATTATTTAAAAAAAAAACAAAAACAAAAACAAAACATGTAAATTATGTAAGAAAAGATAAATGCATAAACAAGTTTCTACAGCTTCACAATGAACAAATAGAGACACGGGGATCAAGTTCTTTTCCTCCATATATGAGGGCCTTGTGTCTTGATATGGATCATTTAGCAAATCCATACTTTGCCCTATTAAGTAGCACAATGGAATAAAATTTAATGTGCTTCTGAGAGTATCAAAGAAATCTGACATCCAGGAAGATAAAGAAGCACAGCAGCATTTTACCAAGTCTGCAGACAGCTGAACAGATGTCACAGCACCCAGCAGCAGAACCAATCAAGGAGTCAGAGAGGGGATTGTGCCAAGGGAGCAGACCCAGGCCCAGATGCCAACACTAGAAGAATTCATCTCTTAACATCTGGTTGTACCAAGCTTTCCCCATATGTGGGTGCATGTATTAGCTTTGGGCCTAGTACACACTGAAAAAAAAATTAACTGGAATACATTCAATGCTGCCAGGAATAAACAGAAAATCTGCCAAGAAGACTGTGCTGAAATCCTGTGAACCTGACAGTTGCTTTTCTATTTGTAAATGCAGAATGTGTCCCCTAAAAAAAAAACAACCAACCAAGCAAACATAGAAAAACATCCATACAAAACCCCATGAACCAAGTAACCTTAGTTAAATAGGGTCTTACTGGATATGTCACTCATTGGAACTGTGATTGAAATTACAATAAACTTGTACCTCCTCTTGCCACCCACTATGGGCAACAAGAATTAATAACACAGAAAATTGAAACAAATTAGACTGTGCAAAAAAGGACAAGGACCTAGATGCTGACAAATATGACACTTCCAATTACCCTTTACTTTCTAAGTTTATATTTAAATATTTTGTTGCATAAGGGTCTAAACAACAACAAAAAATGCCCTTAAAACCAGAAGCCATACAGACATAACTACAACTTAAGCAAATTTATGCTTGGCTACTGGTAAACTACTAAGTACCTAAAACCACAACATGTGGAGCATTTGAACTGCCCATTGGTAGACAAAAAAATCATCCAGGTCTTGAAAAACTGTCAGCTTAAAGCTCTCTTTTAAACCTGGTTATTATAGCAGGGTTTTTAGAAACATACATGCTGACCTTTTGTCCCAGATTACAAGTAGTCAGTGTTGGCAGGCAGTCTGAGAATGGCTTTGCAGAAAAGACTGTGGGGAAAGTGTTAAGGATAGGTATTCTGTATGGATTAGAAACTAAAACATTATCAGTTGTGAAACTAATGAAAAAGCATTGCTACACGATGGTCAGTGACGGAACCTATTTCAATAGAAAGGTTCCCTTTCTGATAAATCCTCTTTGAGAAAAAGTACAGAATGAGCTTGCTACCATGCAGCTTCACAGCTGTCGATTGAAGATATTTTGGATATAAGTTTTGCATAAAGATAAAACTGTCTTTGGACTTATTCTAGTGCCAGAGGAATATTAAGAAGCACATTCTAATGGTACAATGACAAGGAACAAGCATTTAAAAGGCAAAACTGTTTCTGCTGAGGCCCTGAAATCTGTTTCTCCACAGGCATTGTTTCTTGCTGCAGTTACAAAGGATCACACTGTATATGACAGCAGAAATTTATTACTTGTCCTATTAATGTTTTAGCCACCTAATAGTCCACATTATCTAATTAAGAAAAAAACCTTAATAATAAGTAAAACAGTTCAAATTGTTCTGCATAACCCCCCCTTCCTGTTATCTACATCTTTTCTGTGGTGCAGTGCTCACTCTTCCAATGCTCCCCTGGGTCCTAAGCTAAATGGATGAAGTTTTCTTCAAGAATGAGAGGGAAGGCTTAGGGTGAATGAGTTGCATCATGACATCATGTCTAGGAGTGGAGTTTCTTACTTCGCAGATGTGGGGGCTACTTAGGTTTTTGTATTACTGTCTGCATTCTTCTCACTGGGTCCCAGTTTAAGCTGGAAAGTTGCATAGATCCTAATATAAAGGGTGATTATGCGTTAACTCTATGACAGCTGAGGAGCGCAAAAGCTTAACAACGTATGCTACTACAGCAGGGCGGGCATCAGACACTTGAACTCTAGGACTGTTGAAACAAGCTACAGCTGGCTCAGATCAAGGTGAAGCTGGATAAGTCATTACAATCCTGAGCAGGTGAGTCTGTGCTCTGAAATGTGAAGCATAGTAAGGGGCAAGGCATTTGCAACTGGGAGTTTTACTTCAAAGTGCACTCCTATTTGAAGTAAAGTGCTGATACAGAGGTGTTCTAAGTGGGTTAGGAGTTTGCGTGCTTTGAAAAGTGGTTTTAGCACTTACAGTTCAGGCATCTATATGCTTTGGTCACTTCTGAAAAATACTAAAATGTACCTTAGAATTCTTATCATAAGCCTCTATTTCCTTGTCTGCATGTCAGGCTACATCCCCACACAATTTTTAGAATGTCTTCCCAAAGGCACTACTTCTCACTGGCAGACCCAAGATATTTGCAGTTCTCAAGCTGCAAACCCTGGCTGAACTGCAAAATGCTATTGCTGATCTGAGCTTTTGTAATTTTTAATAGCTTTTTTTGGCTGTAGGCAGAAACCTGCTCTCAAGTGTTTCTGAGGCAGAGAAAGGGAGTCCAAAGGCTAGAAATGCACATATCACCTCTTCCCCTCTTCATAATGAGAAGGGAAAGAGAAGATTGAATCTTTAGTTATCTCTTGCATGTACAGCACATAAAGAAAAGCTATATACTCACTACAGTCATCAGTTCACCCATCCCTGCAGCCACCTTTTACAACACTGTTCTAGCAGTCGACATAAAATTATGTATGTAGTTGATTTTACAGAATGGAATAGTATACAGAGCTCAGATTAATATTGACTTTAATATCAGTATAAATATGAGATACTATGTTGATTTTAGTGTTCATTACTGATCTTTTTTTTTTTGCTTTGTAAAATAATGTCCTGGGTTCAGCAGTAGCAGTCATGTTTCTCCTTTGTGGTAGCTGGTGCAGTGCTGTGTTTTGACTTCCATCCTGGGAACAGTGTTGGTGAAGCCGATGTTTTCAGTTGTTGGTAAGTGATGTTTACCCTGACCAAGGACTTTGTGAGGCTCATGCTCTGCCAGGGAGGAGGAGAAGCTGTGAGGAAGCAGAGACAGGGCACCTGCCCCAGGCTAGCCAAGGAGGTATTCCATACCACAGCATGTCATGCCCAGGGTGGGGGGTAACTGGGAGTTACCCGGAAGGACACGGGCTTCCGGGTGGGACTCTTTTCTTGGCCAGTGGTATTGTATTCTCTTCCCTTGTTATTTTCTCTTATCATTGTTGTAGTTGGTAGTAGCAGTGGTGATTTGTGTTGTACATTGGTTGCTGGACTGTTCTTGTCTCAACACGTAGGAGTTGCATTCTTTTCAACAGTTCTTTTTGGCGCCCAACGTGGGGCACGAAGGGTTGAGATAACAACAGATCTGACTGGATTAATAGTCATTCATCACAATGCTGATTTATTAGCTCTCAGAGTTGTTCTTGTTGATCTCACAGTTTCATTCTGAAATTTCATTTTAAGCTGTCACATTGCAGTAAGCATATGCTAAACACCAAAACCTGCACCAAACTGATACTATGCTCCCTAATAAAGAACTTGGGTAAAATGAAATGAAAGTCATTCTTAAGCAGCAGGCTATCATTGGTGCTTTCAGCAATTCATGAGAAATGTCAAATAGTTTCAAGTCTGAAATGTAAGTTTCTCTCCAATTCTGTGTATCAGTATTACTAATAACATTTCAGTAATCTTAACATTTTCAATATTTTAATAATAATTACTTTTTTATAATTAAACACAACATTGAATGTGTAATCCCTCACTTTTGGTTTCAGTATCATTTCTGTTTGCTTGGTTGGTTTCCCCTCAGACACAAAAAATCCTAAAAAACATGTGCTTCTAGGATCAATACACTTGGCAACATCGAACTGGCAGGCTGTCTGAAACTTTTCTTCTTTTTGCTTCTCTATTAATTGAAACTAATCACTTCAGATCACCTTCCAGTGCCTAAGTTGGCCTTATCAAATATATCAATATAATATATGCTTATCAGAGTGCTGGAGACACTGAAATCTACAAAGACACAGAATGAACCTAAAAGTTGAACTTTTCAAAGGTAACACATTTAAATATCTAATATTCAGTACCCAGAGCCGTTCCAGAATATTAAAGAAGGATGATCTATTTTAGAGCTGCAGATATTTTTACCTAGATAGATGAATAAACACATACAAATCTAATTTCAGGACCAACAGTTTTAAAGACAGTGCATCTCAGTAATAGAATCATAGAATCATAGAATCATAGAATTGTTAGGTTTGGAAAGGACCTTAAGATCATCTAGCTCCAACCCCCCTGCCATGGGCAGGGAAACCTTACAATAAATCATATCTCCCAAGGCCTCATCCAACCTGGTCTTGAACACTGCCAGGGATGGAGCATTCACAACCTCCCTGGGCAACCTATTCCAGTGCCTCAACACCCTAACAGGAAAGAATTTCCTCCTTATATCCAACCTCAGCTTCCCCTGTTGAAGTTTGAACCCGTTACCCCTTGTCCTGTCACTACGGTCCCTAATGAAGAGTCCCTCTCCAGCATCCCTATAGGCCCCCTTCAGATACTGGAAGGCTGCTATGAGGTCTCCACACAGCCTTCTCTTCTCCAGGCTTCCGACTTCCTCAGAATGTCTTCATACGGGAGGTGCTCCAGTCCCCTGATCATCCTTGTGGCCCTTCTCTGGACTTGTTCCAACAGTTCCATGTCCTTTTTATGTTGAGGACACCAGAACTGCACACAATACTCCAGGTGAGGTCTCACAAGAGCAGAGTAGAGGGGCAGGATCACTTCCTTCCACCCGCTGGTCATGCTCCTTTTGATGCAGCCAAGGATACGTTGACCAGGGAGGTTGTGAATGCTCCATCCCTGGCAGTGTTCAAGGCCAGGTTGGACGAGGCCTTGGGTGAGATGATTTAACGTAGGGTGTCCCTGCCCACAGCAGGGGGTTGGAACTAGATGATCTTAAGGTCCTTTCCAACCCTAACGATTCTATGATTCTATGATTCTGGGCTGCAAGCGCACACTGCCAGCTCATGTTGATTTTCTCATCAACCAGCACCCCCGAGTCCTTCTACGCCGGGCTGCTCTGAATCTCTTCTCTGCCCAACCTGTAGCTGTGACTGGGATTGCTCCGACCCACGTGTAGGACCTTGCACTTGGCATGGTTAAACTTCATGTGGTTGGCATCAGCCCACCTCACAAGTGTGTCGAAGTCCGTCTGGATGGCATTCCTTCCCTCCAGAGTATCAACCAAACCACACAGCTTGGTGTCATCGGCAAACTTGCTGGGGGCTCACTCCATCCCACTGTCCATGTCAGCGACAAAGATGTTGAACAAGACCAGTCCCAACACCGATCCCTGAGGGACACCACTCGTTACTGGTCTCCAGCCGGACATTGAGCCATTGACCACAACTCTCTGTGTGTGGCCATCCAGCCAGTTCTTTATCCACCGAGTGGTCCATCCATCAAATTGATGTCTCTCCAATTTAGAGACAAGGATGTCATGTGGGACAGTGTTGAATGCTTTGCACAAGTCCAGGTAGATGACATCAACTGCTCTACCCCTGTCCATCAGTTCTGTAGCCCCATCATAGAAGACCACCAAACTGGTCAGGCAGGATTTCCCCTTAGTGAAGCCATGCTGGCTGTCACCAAGCACCTTGTTGTTTTTCATGTGCCTTAGCATGCCTTCCAGGAGTATCTGCTCCAAGATTTTGCCAGGCACAGAGGTGAGACTGACTGGTCTGTAATTCCCCGGGTCATCCATTTTCCCCTTCTTGAAAATGGGGGTTATATTTCCCTTTTTCCAGTCATCGGGAACGTCACCTGACTGCCATGATTTCTCAAATATGAGGGCCAGCGGCTTCCTAACTTCATTTGCCAGCTCCTTCAGGACCTGTGGATGGATCTCATCAGGACCCACGGACTTGTGCACGTTCAGATTTTTAAGATGGTCTCGAACCAGATCCTCTCCTACTGTGGGCCCAAGGTCTTCATTCTCACAGTCCCTGCATCTGCCTTCCAAGACTTGGGTGGTGCGGTCACAGCCTTTGCCAGTGAAGACCGAAGCAAAGAAGTCATTCAGAACCTCAGCCTTCTCCAAATCCTGTGTAGCCAGTTCTCCTGAGAGCTTCCTGAGAGGGCCTACATTCTCCCTAGTCTGTTTTATATTTGCTATGTACCTGTAGAATCCCTTCCTGTTATCTTTAATAACTCTAGCTAAGTTTAATTCTAACTGAGCCTTAGCCTTCCTGATCTGGTCCGTAGCTTCTCGCACAACATCCCTGTACTCTTCCCATGCCATCTGTCCTTGTGTCGTGGTTTAAACCCAGTCAGGTAACTTGTTCACTCACTCCCAGTGAGTGGTGCCGAGCTGACAACAATCAAGGTCCGTGTCCGTCTCCCCCCCCCTGGACCGGGGCTCTCCCCTTCCCCGCTCCCGGAGGAACGGGGAGGAGGATCGAGAGAGTGCAACTCCTACGGGTTGAGACAAGAACAGTCCAGCAACAAATCACCACTGCTACTATCAGCTAAAACAATGATAAGGGAAAATAACAAGGGAAGAGAATACGATACCACCGGCCAAGAAAACGAGTTCCACCCGGAAGCTCCTGTCCTTCCGGGTAACTCCCAGTTACCCCCCACCCCGGGCATGACGTGCTGTGGTATGGAATACCTCCCCGGCTAGCCCGGGTCAGGCGCCCCGTCTCTGCTTCCTCACAGCTTCCCCTCCTCCCTGGCAGAGCATGAGCCTCACAGAGTCCTTGGTCAGGGTAAACATCACTTAGCAACAACCGACAACATCGGCTTCACCAACACTGTTCTCAAGCTAGAACTCAAAACACAGCACTGCACCAGTTAACACAAAGGAAAAAAAACATGACTGCTACTGCTGAACCCAGGACACCTTGCTTCCACTTATTATAAGCCTCTTTTTTCAATTGAATTTTCCTCAGGATCTCCTTATCCATCCAAGGAGGTCTCTTACTGAACTAAGCCTGAGGACCACCTTTGCTTGTCATTTCTTTTTTTCACGATATTCTGTGTGTAAGAGAGTAGAAGTTACTTCTCACTTTTTTATCTTATCTGCACTTTTTTTACTGGTCCATTAAGTTCAGAGCCCTTTAGGAAAGAGACATTTTTATGTGTGTTTAGAAAGCTGCAGGCACAGTCTAAACTCCATGTTCTATTTGCAGACAAATATTCAGCTTTTCTGCCTGGTGTTCCTTTATAGTTATCTTCTGACTGTAAGATTTGCCACCTCTTTTCAGCCAAATGACACCAAAAATTATTCTGTTCCTGCCACTCAGGTTTTCATGTATATCTCCTTAAAACATCCTTTGAATCTTACATCTTACATCCCTTAAAAAGAAGCTGTCTGTAATAATCGGTGTCTAATCCTAAGGCCTCCATCAGGATCTGTCTGTATTATCCAACAGTAACTATTTTTGCTTATCTAAACAGAATACAAAGTTATGGAATTATCTCTATTTCTTCTTAGATTATTTAAAATGTGTTTTAAGAAACTTAGGAACAGAAAAAGAAATTCACTTTTATCTCTAATTGAAAAGAAGAGAAAAAAAGAATATCTATTAGCTCCATTTTTGTTCCCTTCAACAGTATTAATTCATAACCCATAGGACTCCCTCTTAGCCATGGTAGCTAACATTTTAATCATATGTAATTCTGGCACCCTAGACATGCAACCTAAAATTATCAAAATTTCCAGTTCCACTGATAAGTCCCTGAAGTAGCAAGTTTCATTATCCAGTTTAGCTCTAAGAGATAAAAGTACATTTAACTAATATACAAAAGTTGGACTATTTAGGTTTTATTGGTTTCATTTATGCTGCTGCTCAGACTAAGTAATTTTCCTTATTATCACTAGCTTTCAAAGAATTGAACAGTGCCAAGCATAAAATTTAATCATAAAGCATCCAGGTCTTCTTCTCTTAAGAAATGGTTTTATTTCCTTCAAGTATTTCTATTATCTTCCCTTTCTTTAGGTATCAAACATTCACTTTGCTAATGCTTTTCCTTATGCCCCTTTATAACACCAAATCCTAAGTAAAACTAAGTCTCAACAGTGATTACATAGAAAGTATCAAAGAAGAAATCTAGAGTCCGTGGAAGTGTGTTAATAGCTAACTGTCATTGTCTTATTTCTGAATTTGTAAATATTTCTTTGGAAAGTCATTTTTTGTCCTCTGAATCTTACAAAATTGTAAAAGGAAACCAGGAACAAATAAACAAAACTGAGTACCTGATATGAGATATGCCAGAAAAAAGAATTGGAGAGGGAACTTCTGTGAGAATAAAATCTGCTAAGCAAAACTGTATTTATCGCAACAGAAGCAAGAATCTCATAGGGAGTCTGAACTGCAACTAGGTAATTCAGTAATAATTCATGGAAAAACAAATAGGAAAGTTCATACACCTGAGAGACGTCTTACAGGAGAATACCAGCAGAAGATATTTCAAATAGGTGGATGAATAGTACACATATTGTCTTGTTTAGCAGGTTTATAACCATTTGTTAACAATCTGGGAGAAACAGGTATTATATACCTATACCTGCAGGAACTTAACTGGGAAACTCTTCACTAGGAATGGGCAAGTTACAAAAGTACAACTAAGCATAGCTTCTTAAATGTCAACTAAAATTATAGCTTAAAAAGGTGTCTAGGAAAATATGGAGAATTCTGAACAAAAAATGTTGGTTTCACTACTTTGAAAATATTATAGCAGAGAATAGAGTTAACAGTGGTAACTATAATAGGAAAAGTCAACAAGGCTTGTAGAAAGAAGTATCTTAGAAAGTAATAGAGCTCCTTGAAGAAAACATAAGCATATAAAAAAGAGTAGTTTACTATGTAAATGTTCCTATATTTCAGAAAAGTTCTTGTCAGCCCTTCTTAGAGTCCCTTGCCCAAATTAAGCTGTAATAATATAAGAGCAAAGATTTCTTCAAAGCTGATAATAACCATTTGTATTAAATATACAAGACGGATAGGAAGAGATTATAAATTTTCACAGTGAAGTAAAATAACAGGAGATTACTGCAGGGTTCAATACTGTGACCTGTGCTAATCAACGATCTGGAAAAACATAGTGAACAAAGTTTGTGGATGATACATGACTGTTCCAGCAATGAAAGCTAAAACTGTGAAGATCTGCTTAAGGACTACACAAAAGAAATTAATCCAACTAAAGATAAAACCGAATATTAATAAATTTTAGTAAATGCAGTGCAAGGAGAAAAATGACCTTAGGTTTATCTGACGAATGACATGCTTTAAATTATCTGATACTACTCAAATTGTAACCCATTGTAGACATGTTGTTTAATGAAGAAAAAAAAAGAGAAGGTATTCATTTGTAGAGCGTATCACAGGCAAGGCACAATAAATGACAACCTGTAGTGTTGTGTAACAACTGGCTGGGGTCTGTCTAATCAACAGGGTCCTTGGTGTGCTTGTAACAGAATTTAATGTTTGAGGGTTGGAAGTCAAAGCTTCAGAAGAGGTCATAGCTATGGCATGCTGTCTTGCTGCACATGCTAATCACTGGAGTGTGGGAGGCATGTAAGAATCACAAGCACTGTTAATAGGCAAAACTGAATAAATGACAAAAAGTAGCAAGCCTGGATAATGCATATCCAAATGGTAGATTCTGATGGTGGACCTAGACAAAAAACAATGAGAGTGGAGTATCTAGTCTGATTATTACCTCACAAGCTTGCTCATATGCTTGCTTGCTCACTAGCCCACAGCACTGTGCTTCCCAACATGGAGGTCTCTGCTGGTCCAGGAAGGCTGGGCAGAAAGTCTTGTCAGTTCATGCTGTGCTGCTGCTCATAGTTACCACTCTTGAGTGTCACTGACAAAGATCTCTCCCTGGGTGTTCCCTGTTTTTTTTCTCAATACAATTCTCTTTTCCCAGATCTTTCCTCCAGCCAGGCTTCTTTCTTTTCTCCAAGATCTTTTCTTCTTTATAGAAATGCTAGGTTTTGGCACCAGCTCTTCTTCAGGAGTTGTGGCCCCTGTCTTCCACAGTCTACAAAACTGCATATGCAAAAGCACAGTACATAATCAGTCTGTCAGTTTCTGCTTCTATCCTTTGTCTCTTTCTTCATTAAATGGAGGATTCAGGACATAACAGTATTGTTTAATCAAACTGTTCCAAAATTTACAACCAACCTGTACACACTGTTGTTAGCAAGTAAGAGTCTTCTGCTTCAGAGATCAAATATTCAACCTTCTACACCACCATTACACATTCCCCCAATTATTTTTGACCTGTTAACACTCCCAATTCAAGGTATTTTTTTTTCACCTATGACAGAGAGCAATCCAATACTTTGTAAAATCAGTAAATTGAAACACCTCCTAGAAGTCACTGTGCATTATAAAAAGATTTCTAATGGTCTAGATAAAAGTTAGTAATGCAAAGTAATCCCAAAATTGGCTAAGCATTTTAGGACATCAGTGTAACCAAAATAAAGCTTTAAACTATTAAAATTAATTCTTCAGATTTTCCTTTATATTTTAAACATTTCGCCTCTCCTGTGGAAGAATATAATTTCACACTAAGATAAATTTGTTATGAGAAATTCATTTTCCTAACATGAAGTTGTAAAATTTACTTACTGCATCCAATTGTTTCTGGTCATACGTAGAAGCACCAGAAATTTGAGAATCATTTCAGTTTAGCATATCCCATGTGCTGAATGCAATACACTACCTTGTGGAATTCATATGTTTGATTTGCATACTTTCCTTTAGGACAAAATGACACACAAATTTCAGTGTTCTCTTTCTAATCAACCATCCATGGAGATGATAATTCTTGGGAAATGGGAGATCAGACCAAAGTTCTTTTTCTGCAAAGCACATTTAAGTCCGTTTTTCCAGATCCCAGGGTAAGCATTCTGAGCAACTTTGAAAATTGGCTACTTATGTTACTTTGAAAAGTGCTGAAGATAAGACAGAATATAGTTGTAAACAACAAATTTATAGCAATATTTAAATCCAAAAGAAACCAACATGTACTGTGCAGCCAGGCTTTTAATAATATGGATTCATCATTCATCAAAAGCCATCCTAGTCCATGGCAATGTCTCTCATAAGTTCTGAAATAAGATATTAAGGGAAAGTCAGAATCACCCATATATAAAGTGGGATTGTAAGAAAGATGGAGATAGACATTTTACCATGGTCGATAGTGACAGGAAAAGGGGCAACAATTTTAAGCCATTGAAAAAGGGTAGACTTGGATTGGAAATGAGGAAAAAAAAATGTGATGATAATTGTGAAATGCTGGAAATGGTTGCACCACCATTGGAAATGTTTGAAGTCAGTTTGGATGGGGCTTAAAAACAAGCTGGTATAGTGGAAGGTGTCCTTGCCCATGGCAGGAAGGTTGGAACTAGATGATCTTTAAGGTCCCTTCCAACCCAAACCATTCTATGATTTTTGTTGTTTTTCTTTTACCTTTTAATTTTTAAAATTGTATTTTTTTTAACCTATTGAGTCCAGCATATTTTTTGCTTGAGAGTATATATTTTGTGTTTCATACGAATTAAATATGTGTGGCTGTCATAAGCAAAATCAATGACTGCATGACCTAATGATCTGATTTATTAAGCTTGCCCTTATTTTCACAAAAGCAATATTGTAAGTATTCATGTACTTAAAATGAAGCCAAACAAATACAGTTTTTGACTGGAAGGACAAGTTATATTGTAAACTGTAATTCCACAAGAAGTCTACCTAAAACTGTTCTTACTACTTTAGAAATTTTAATGTGATTGACACGGTTATTGTAGTGCTAAATTTTTGGATACTGCTAATTTACGTGTCTTTGCCACATGCATTGTAATTTACCTTTGCTGCTATTAGATAAGATAAAGTAAGATTGATCTGCCTTTTTCAGATAAGGAACTTCAGAGTTCTCATGCATTTTGAAAGCATACAGTGTAATTTCCCTTGTTCCTTTAATATTGCAGTTATTTCTGAATTTGCCAGACTGACAGTCTGAAATACTAATGGATGAACTTTAGCAAAAAAAAAAAAGGCCAGTGTGTTAGAGGGGAAAATACCTTACTTTACTTTGGACACTATAATTTAGGAAGAAAAATGTAGGGAGAGAAAAATGGAAGGCACAATATTTGAAGTACATTCAGACAGGAGGTCACACTTGAAGAGACTATCCTCCATTGGGAGCAGTTATTTTTGTCCAGAGAGGAGAGTTCTGCCTTGCATGTATTTGGACAGTAAGAACATAAGACAGAGTACTCAAAAAAAAGAAAGTTATTTATGAAGTAGGTTCCTCTAAAACAGTAAAAAATAATTGAAAGATAGAGCTATAGAAAATACAGACATTACAGGGGATTCCCTATTGTGGTTTTGAGCAAAAGGTGCTTCCAATTTTCAGAAGTAGGAGGGAAAAAAAGCAGAATTCAAAACTTTTTGCAGTTAAACTACTTGAAGTAGACAAAAACTTTCTTAGATCTGCCCTATTGAGGGAATTAGTTCCCACCAAAACTAGAAAACTGCCAAGAAATTCCAGAAATTTGTGATTATACAGGAAGCTTACTGACCATCTCCCATTTCTGCAGAGCCCAGTAGTTCTTATAGTTTTCCATTGCTTTTGTTTTAATGCACAGTTCTCCCTCCCAGATATTCAGGCCAACTGTCTGAAATGCCTGCTTTGAAAACCTGTACAGCTACATGCAGTTTGCACAAACTGGAGAGTATACCAATGCTTGAGAAAATCCTTCTAACATCAAATATTATATATACTTGCAGATACATATGCAGAAATTACACTGTAAAGGATGTATGTCCCCAGCCAATACAGCAGTAATGGTCTGCCCCAGTAGTTACAATGTAGAGATTATTTGAGGGAATTAAAATTTGATTAAATGGCTGCTAAAGCAAGTTTTCTAAATGCATGGAAACAATAGTTACTCAACATTGTGTCCTGGGTTCGAGAGTAGCAGTCATTTTTTCTCCTTCTTAGTAGCTGGTGCAGCGCTGTTTTTGACTTTCAGCCTGGGAACAGCGCTGATAACACCAATGTTTTTAGTTTTTGCAAAGTAGTGTTTAGTCTGACCAAGGACTTTCTGAGTCTCAGGCTCTGCCAAGGAGGAGGGGAAGCTGGGAGGAAGCAGAGACAGAACAACTGACCCGAACTAGCCAAAGAGGTATTCCATACCACAGCACATCATGCCCAGGATGTAAACTGGGGGCAGTTACCTGGAAGGGTTAGATAACTGCTCAGTCAGGCTGGGTATTGGTCGGTGGGTGGTGAGCAGTTGTATTCTCTTCCCTTGTTATTTCCCTTAGCATTATTATTGTTGGTGGTAGCAGCAGTGGTTTTGTGTTATACCTTAGTTACTGGGCTGTTCTTATCTGAACCCATGGGAGTTACATTCTTTCAATTCTCCTCCCCATCCCTCCAGGAGCAGGGGGGGAGGAAAGGTGGGAGGGGAGTGAGACAGTAGGCTGCATGGGTGAGTTGCTGACTGGGCTTAAACCACAACACATTGTCATCATTAAATTTTGAAATAATTTTAAAAATCTATTATTATATGTCATAATTATGCTGAACAGAAAAAAAGCTGTAATCTTAATTAGGAATTTATGATATAACCAAGTATCTTCTGGTTAAGGTCTGGCTGGGATGAATTAACTTTCCTCAGAGCATGACGTGTAGTGCTGTATTTCACACTTGTCACTAGAATGGTGGTGTTGGTGCATCAGTGGTTTTTTGTCTATTCAATGGTCCTGCAAAAGCTGGGAACAAGAAGTTGGGAGGGGACACAGCTGAGACAGCAGACCCCAACCGACCAGGGGGATATTCCATATCATGTGGCATCATGCACAGCAATAAAAGCTAAGAGAACAGGATGGTGGGTATTTGCTATAAAGATGTTTATCTTCCAAAATAACCAGTATGTGTACTGAGGCCCCACTTTCCAGAAAGTGCTGGACATCACATGCTGATGGGAAATAGGGAATAAATCTCCTTTGATTTTTATTTGCTTCTGCATGTAGCCTTTGCTATCTTTTCTCTTTTCTTTTTTGTTTTCTCTTTTCTTTTTTTTTTGAGTTTGCTTTGTTTTGTTTTGTTTTTTTCTGTGTGCATTTGGGTTTGTTTTTTTTTTCATCTTATTTCCTCCCTGTGTAATGCTGGGGAGGAGGATTAAGAGAGCAGCTTGGTGGTCACCTGGTGGCCAGCCAACATTATCCCACCAGAAACAGTAATCCTATAGTTCTCATGGTATGAGAGAAGAGCCTAAGAACATATCTCAGTTTAACTATAGGATTTATAAACTGGAAGGTGAGTGAAACTATTCCTACATCATGTCTTCATAAGCATTTTCACTAATAAAATGATTTCACAAAATCTCCTAGGTATTCTTCTAATTAGTTCTGTTTTTCCATTTACTATTTTAACCCATAGCTGTTTGGAAAAACTAAAGGAGTTTTTTAGTTTAAGATTCCTAAAAATCAACAAAAAGTATTAATACAATAGCAAGTTATTTAGAGCACTGAACAGGGATCAGCAAATCAAACAGCTGATGTCCTGGCATTGATAATTTGCAAAACCCCTGAATTTTATTCCTGATGAGTTTTTATTGGGGTTCCAGCACTGAAAGTCTCCATGGCAATGTGTTTTGGAGTTGTCATGGTTCAGGTCCCGATGCATCATGAGCGGCTGGTGTACCTTCTCTACCTACCTGGAATGCAAATTTCAGTGTAGTTTCTTTCCTCCAAACAAACCAATGTTCCAAGAACCTCTTCAAACTGAGCCAGCACACAAGAAGTAGGGGCAGTCAGGGTTTCATTAGAAACCAGAATAACACTGTGAATTAAAAACTTGACACAAGCCAAAGGTTCACATATATTGTTAGTGTTTCTTGCTAGATGTAACTCTATGAACGCTCTTCCAGGGTAAGATAGGTGAAGTAATTGCTAAGCAGGATGCATAGAATGTGTTATGTGCCAGAGAATAGGATACATAAAGCTAAAACATAAAGAGGATAAACACTAAAAATAGTCAGTGTAAGAAATAAAGGAAGAATGATCTTGAAGCCCTTCTTTTTCACAGATTTAATACTTAAAAATGATTTTAATTTCTGGACTTGAAACTTGTTTCAGTTGTATGTGTCTAAAGAATCTTGTGTTTTCACACTGGCTGCTTTTTAAGCATGGTGAGTGATAGTATTTCAAATTCTTAGTGTTTATATTATTATATTTTTTGTAATTAGCATTGCTGTGGTTCTAAAGGTCAAATGACATGATGTAGACAAAATCATTTGGAGGGTATTTGAGTGGAACCACAAATGGACATGACAGTGCTTCCCTGAGCGTGGAGCACTCAAATCTCCTCACTCTCAGCATCTCACGGTGTAAGATGATTTTTCTAAGTAGTGGAGCAGAGTGCTCTGCTCCACCTCCTGTTTTGCAGTCACAGTGTTCTTAAGCTATATCAGCTTTAAGAGTGAATATTTGATTATCCTTCACATTTTGCACATTTTTTGTTCCTGAAATCCTTTGAACTTTTGATCAGACATATTGTCTCTTTTGTCATGATAGTTGTGAAGGTTTAACCTTGGCTGGAAGCTAGACCCCACATAACCACTCACTCACTGCCCCACAGTGGGATGGAGGAGGGAATGTGAAGAGTGAAAGAAAAATTGTTGGCTGAGATAAAGACAGTTTGATACGTAAAGAGAAACTGTGTGTGGAAACAAAGCAAAATAAGTTATTTGTTCATCACTTCCCACTGGCAGGCAGATGTTCAACCATTTCCAGGAAAGAATGGCTTCATCGTTTGTTGTGGTTACTTGGGAACACAAACTTTGTAACTCCAAATATCCCTCCCTTTCTCCCGCTTTTATTGCTGAACATAACATTATATGGTATGGGATATCCATTTGGTCAGTTCGGGTCAGCTGTCCTGGTTCCAACTTCTTCTACATTCCTGACTACTTGCTGGCAGGGCAGTGTGAGAAGCAGAAAAGGCTTTGAGGTTGTGCAAGCACTACTCATCAATAACAAAAAAAATTCCTTGTTTTATCAACACTGTTTTCAGAACAAAGGCAGGGCGTAACACCATACAAGTTTTAAGAAGAAAATTAATACTATTCCAGCCAAAAGCAGTAAGCTCTCCCCAAAAAACAGTGAATCATTATTTTTGAAAAGGTGAGGTAGTAGCATTGTTCAAGCAGCCATCAGAAGTCACTGATACAGGACATTTGGTCTTTAATCTTTGTTACAGACAGAGGTAATTTTTATTCATAAATGTCTCTCTTACAAGACAATGTAAAATATGGCTATGCAAAATGTAGCCGTTTTGTCATTAGGATGCCATTAACATGTTTGCTAGTTTAAATTCAAAGGGAATTTTCATGAAAATTTTAAGATATAATCAGAATTACAAATAACAATTTATTAAAATTATTTTTGAAGAATAAGTGATTTCTTGTTCATTTCATACTTTACATAAATGTATGTATGTATAAAAGTGTATTTACATAAATGAAGCTGAAGTATTCTGCACTTGGAGTGTCTATTCCCAGCCTCTCTTTCCTCTCTACCAAACTTTATTTTTGTCTTGCTATACTGAAAGTCACTAGGATGAGTTATTACTCAGTGAAGTGACAATATATCTTAAACTCTGCTCTTCAGTTATAGCATACATGAGACAGATAAATCTCATGGAAAAAAGTAAAACACATATGCCATTTTGGCAGAAACATAAATTTTGCATGTAAAAGTCCTAGTTTTCCTAAGCTAATGAGAAGATTTCTTTTCACAAACTGGAGATCAGTTTCAACATGAAACTGTTTGGTATTAAACATCATAAAAGAAAGAGAAACAAAATGCTATTCTTTTTTTAAAGTCACTTAATAAGAGATAAGAAATATTTTAAAATTTTCCAAAGCCCTTACATGCATATAACAAATAATGCTAGCTACAGAAAAAAAATAGATTTTTCAATACCAGGGTCTTACTGCATCAGACATTAGAAACATGATCTTTCATGTATGGTCAATAAAAGTCTGTATAACAAATAAAAACCTCTCTAAGGAGAAAAGATTCTTTTTCTTGAAGAACCAGTACACAACAAATTAAGTCTGAAGATGAAGATGTACTGTTGAGCCCAATTACACTGAGGGAAAACATAAATAAACACTGTTAATCTGTCAGATTCAGAGAAGTCTTTGAGGCTGGAGGCAACACAAACATGATGAGGCCACAGCTGTTACATGACAAGAATTTAAAAATAAAATCATATCCCAAATGCAGTTTTTCCTTAATTTTTTAATTTTCACTTTTGTTGACTAGTGGAACTCATAAAATTGAAATACTAGAGAATGACTCACTTGCACATTAGATAGACAACAAAGCTAAGAATTACTGATGTACCATAACAGTAAATACACCAGTGAACACCAATTTTGTCTTTTATATGCATACTGCATTTACCTTTACTTCAGCAGAATATTTAAGAACATCAGTCTAAAACATATTATTCTCAAGCAAAGTGTTTGCAATCTTTTCTTAAAATACACAAATGCTTCCAACGCTTTCCCATAAACTAAAGCTGGGGAAAAAATATTACTTGATTTAGCCAGCTGAAATGCAAAAAAAAATAAGATGCTTTTACTTACTCCGATATTATTGCTGTTTTTGTTATATTCTTTAAACTGAGAGGGAAAATAACTTAATGAAGTATTAGATATGATTTACAGTGGGGGGTTTTCTAATTGTAAGTACATTAATCTCAAGTTCAGGAGAAAAATTACTAATATTCAAAGAAACTAGAAAGAAAGCTTATCCTACACACAATGATTAAAGCACTCTCCTGTAATGTAAAAAAAAAACTTTCCTTATAAATCTGCAGTTTTCTGCTTTTGACCACAGAGTTGAAATTGGGCCTACCTCATCACAAAAATCCTTGCTTTCTGGAACTGAAATCTGAAACAATAACCAGTAGTTGCATTTAATATGTATCTCTGTAACATATCCATAGCATTAAATCTGAACTATATTTTTATATTTCATTTTTTTAAGAATACTTACAAAATTATTTTCCCAGTTCTATCTAATCACATGAATAATTGAAATTTAGTACTTTTAGAACAGTTTTCTTCAAAACTGCACTTTCAATTGATTATATTATCTTCCAAGGAGAAAACAGCACACAAGGTCCTAATTGTAGTTACAGATACAAGGGCGTTTAATGAGAGTTTAATTATTTAGTGATGTTTAATGTGACTACCATCAGTAAATATATATTTTCTATCAGCCTGGAAGATAGATAATCTATCCATATGCATGTATACTAGCAACCATTATAGAAACCTAAACCAAAGAAGCAAAAGGATCTTTCTGGAACCTGAATAGATCCAGTCTGCCAATCCCTATTTTCATTTGGAGGGAAAGTTGCAACTAGAAACACTCTGCACTTGAAAGCTAGTTAGGATTTCCTCTCATCTAAAGCTCATGTACTTTGGGGTCTGCAAGGTGGTATATTTCAGCATGTTTAGGTTGCTTATGTCAGGTAATGTCTGCATCACTTCACCTTTAAAGAGTGAGGACAGTTATTTTCCCAGTTCAAGAAAACTGAGATTCCAGAGCAATTTTCTATTCTGTATACATTGTCTACTTGAATTGTAACTTTAGGCATTAGACCCTACCCAAGTTTCTTACATTAAAGGAGAAATGAGCAATAGGTGAGAAAACACGGGGATTTTTTCTTTTTTTTTTTCATAATTGCATTTTTATGAGGTCAGTAAAGATGATCAAAGGGATGGAGCACCTCTCCTAGGAAGAAATGCTGAGAGAGTTGCGGTTGCTCAGCCTGGAGAAGAGAAAGCTCCAGGGAAATCCTCTCACAACCTTTCAGTACATAAAGAGGGCCTCTAAGAAAGATGGGGACAGACTTTTCAGTACAGCCTGTTGAGACAGGACAAGAGGTAATGATTTTAAACTAAAAAAGGGTAGATGCAGGTTAGATATAAGGGAGAAAGTTTTTATTATGAGGATGCTGAAACACTGGAACATGTTGCTCAGAGACATGATAGATGACCAATTCCTGACAGCAGTCAAGGTCAGGCTGGATAGGGCTCTGAGAAACATGATTTACAATCATAGAATCATAGAATCGTTAGGGTTGGAAAGGACCTTAAGATCATCTAGTTCCAACCCCCCTGCACCAGTTAACACAAAGGAAAAACATGACTGCTACTGCTGAACCCAGGACACCGCTAAACCACCAACACATATGCCATTGAACTTTGTTAATTTATTGTGTTATATCAATAAGGTACATTGTTGCTCCTCTCTTGAGTGAATGCATGACTCAGTCCATGACAATAGTGTTTAGCAGGGCTTTGTAAGCTTGGGCCAGGCACCAGCACATTGCACTGATCTATATCTCTCTAGAATCACCACGATGATAACTTTTTCAAAATATTTTACCAGTTTTTCTGGGTTCTGCATTTGTTCAGGGGTGAAGTTCCAAATCACTGAAGGTGCCAGCTGTCCTAGGCACTTGCCTATACTATACCACACACCCTGCCACTCCATAGCTCCCCAGCCTCAAGGCAGATCTCTGGGTGATAAATACTTGTTTAACCTTAAACGAGACCCAAAACACATCCAGGAGAGGCAGCAATAGAAACATGCTAATTCTGACATGCCAAGGATATTAAAAATCCCTAAGAGCCATTGTAGCTAGTGAGAAGGGAAAGGTGAAGGAACAGGGGAAGGTGTCACTTCCCCTTACCTCCCCCATAGATGGGATCTCCGAGGAGGAAGAATGGAATTATTTGTAGTTTCTGAGAGATGGTCACTAAACATGGCAGTGATGAGTACAGATACCAGATTAGTCTCACAGCCAGTAACTCCATCATATCATAAACCATAGCTACACAGTAGAGCAAAATCGCAACCTTAATCCAGTTGCCAAAGCTGATAAAGAGCACAACAGAGAACATATACAGCAAGTGCTACGTAACCAACTCTGAGAACAAGCAGAACAACTCTGAGAGCAAATAAACTATCACTGTGATCAGCAACTATTAAAATAATAAAATGAATACTTAGAGAAAAGTTGTTTTAATATACTCGGATCATATCTGTTGTTATGTCAATCCTTCATGCCCAATGCCAGATGCCAGAAAGGACTGTAATGGTTTAACTCTGCAGGCAGCTAAACACTTTCCCAGAGGGATGGAGGAGAGAACTGGTAAAAAGGTAAAACTCATGGGTTGAGATAAAGACAGTTTAATAGGACAGAAAAGGAAATCATAATATTCTGTTCTTTGTAGGCATTTCTACCTGACCCAGAAAGCAACAGGAAAAGGCAAACAGGAAGCTTTCCTCTCTGCTGTCCATCCTTATCGTTTAAAAAGAACAGAACACATATTTATTGTGGACAATTAGAACAAATGTAATCTCTTATAACATTCAAAGAAATTAAAAACAGAACCAAAATCTGTCAGAGCAAGATAAATCTATTTATCTTGTCCAAAACATCGATGGCTTCCATTACAAGCATGTGTTGATAGAGCAATATATTAAACATTGTTCCCCATAGGTATGCTTGTATTGAATCCTCTGCAAAAATTAATGGTTTGATTGTTTTGTTTGCTCTTTCTCATGGTCCATCTAGTTTCCTTTTTTCTCTTGTTTATTTTTAATTCCCTTCTTTCTCAGATGATGTTCTTAATGAATTGTCGAGGCTACTGCTGCTGTCAGGGTATCTGTCACCTGCCACAGTAAGGATCAGGATGTGCACAGGAATTCATTTTAAGTGGATACAGGGACAGGTTTCTTGGCAGTAATGGTAGGAGGCAGCTAAAATAAGAGGTGTCATCATGCCATAACAAATTGGCTCCAGGTAAGACACCATTTATCGTGTCTTAGGCTTCAGACTGAGAAAGCCAGATTTACTCCTTCCCTGCCTCCCTGTCTCCCTCTCCCTTTCCTGCCTGCTTGCCTGCCTTTGTCCCTCCCTCATAGCTATATAGTTCAATTCTTTTATATAAGAGGTTTATTCTTTTACACACACTGTATAATTCTGGTATTGTTTTAGGAATTGGTTTTCCCAGGAATAAAAAGTAAAAGATACAAAATACCACTGTTACCCCAGAAGGCTAGAAATTAACTCAAATGTGTACAAATTGGTATGGCAATTCCCAAAATGTTCACTTTTACGTATTTTTTTTTCTGCTATCCCCAAACCTCAGTTTTCTGTTAACACAGAGTGCAAATCAATGGTTAGTTTAAAGAAGACTCAGAAAGTGTTTTTAAAACCAGTCTAAAGTAACTGTCGGTACATATATAATACAAAAGATCTGTAGACTTCACAGTTCTTTGAAAAATAGTTTGCTATAATGATAAATACGTGTGTCTAGCCTCCATCACATGTATATTCTATTTTTGTCTTCTGCTAGGAATCTAAGCTTCAAGCAGACAATCTAATGAGAGTACATGCTGTGACAATCTGCTGGGTAAGCTACTATATGCAGAGCAATTTCATTATTTTTAAATGTATGCAGTCTGCCTATGAGTACTTGATGTTTCCTTTTATGCCTATCTCATCAAATTCTGGTAAAGATCCATGAAAACGCAACTCTGAAGAAAACACCTGAGTGACATAAACCCATGATACGCTGGAGGGAAGGAATGCCATCCAGAGGGAACTTGACACACTTGGGAGGTGGGCTGATGCCAACCTCATGAAGTTTAACCATGCCAAGTGCAAGGTCCTACACCTGGGTCGGAGGAATCCCAGTCACAGCTACAGGTTGGGCAGAGAAGAGATTCAGAGCAGCCCTGCAGAGAAAGACTCGGGGGTGTTGGTTGATGAGAAAATGAACATGAGCCGGCAGTGTGCTATTGCAGCCCAGAAAGCCAGCCGTATCCTGGGCTGCATCAAAAGGAGCGTGACCAGCAGGTGGAAGGAGGTGATCCTGCCTCTCTACTCTGCTCCTGTGAGACCTCACTTGAGTATTGTGTGCAGTTCTGGTGTCCTCAACATAAAAAGGACATGGAACTGTTGGAACAAGTCCAGAGAAGGGCCATGAGGATGATCAGGGGACTGGAGCACCTCCCGTATGAAGACAGGCTGAGGAAGCTGGAGCTGTTCATCCTGGAGAAGAGAAGGCTGCATGGAGACCTCATAGCAGCCTTCCAGTATCTGAAGGGGGCCTATAGGGATGCTGGAGAGGGACTCTTCATTAGAGACTGTAGTAACAGGACAAGGGGTAACAGGTTAAAACTTAAACAGGTTTAAGTTTTTTGAGGTTGGATATAATAAGGAAATTCTTTCCTGTTAGGGTGTTGAGGCCCTGGAATAGGTTGCCCAGGGAGGTTGTGAATGCTCCATCCCTGGCAGCGTTCAAGGCCAGGTTGGACGAGGCCTTGGGAGATACGGTTTACCGTAAGGTGTCTCTGCCCACAGCAGTTGGTTGGAACTAGATGATCTTAAGGTCCTTTCCAGCCCTAACAATTCTATGATACCTAAACAGATAGGGCAGAAAAAAAATATTGAAGAGAAGATATCCAGTGTCAGAATTGAAACTTTTTACTGCAGCCACACAGGGGTAGAGTGTCCCTTGTACTTCCATGCAGATTATTCCAAACAACTGCATTCTGCAGTCAAAATGAAGCCTACCTTCTCTCCTACTGAAACTGTAATAGCCATTTTTAGTAACTTAATCTTGACAAATATTTTGGTGCACAAATTCTTGTGATCACAACACCTAAAGAACAGAGATGCATGCTTTCTGAACACTGCAGTTCTTCACCCAAAGGACTATTTGACCAAAGTTATTTTGTCATCGAGCTGCCTTTGTACATCTTCATAATTCAAAATATTTATCTAACTGAATATATGACTGATTGGAAGGCAAAGACTATAGCAATAATTAAAAATATTGCCTTCAATTTAAAAAAGCCCAAACCCAACAGTGTTTTTGCTAACAGCCATCTGAATATGCACTTAAAATCAATTTAAAGCATGTTTGCATTTCTGAATTTTTTTGCATCACAATTTACCTAAACCTTTGATTCGAATTGAAATCAAGAGGAGTCTTCACTTATCTCCTAACAAGAAATTACTCTTTCCAGTTTTTAGCACTGTTGCTATACCTTTACAGTTCTTTGCTCTGAATTAACTTTTACTATTAATGAAAAGCAACAAAGAGGCCATGCATTCTCTTTAATTTCTTAAAGATTTATTTAAGAAGAGTATCATGTTAAAAGTAGTTGAACCTGTGGCCAAAATAATGTTTCAGCTGAAATTTTCCCCAGATATCATGTTTAGAATATTTAATTCAACATCAGTTCCTCCTGTTCCTTTTTTCTCCTCTTTTGTTAAGGAGATGATTAAAGTTGTTCAGAATGACAAAATCAGGTGAAAATGATTACAGCAAATTGACATTCCCAAAAGATAGAATTAGATTTTGGATGAAACTGGCAACTGGAAGTTTCAGAACAAATGAAGCATGCTGTCTCATCATAAATTCTAAATATATATTTACCTCTTGATAACTTCTGTATAAGCACGAGTAATTGAGCATGCAGAGCACTCCCTGTGCAACAAATGTAGGTAAAATAGAGGAAGTCCAAGCGTGTAATTTAGATAAATCCAGAGTCGTACAATTTCATTTGCATGTAATAAAACCATAAAATCTGTTAACATCTGCACCACAACAGGATTTTTATTTCATTGCTTACAATTACAGCACCACAATTATAGAGAAAGTCAATATGAAAATGTATTGCACCTGATTATGATCTCCAAACTAAATTATGTGGTGTATATTCAGTGTGAATACCTGTGTGCATGCATACTTTCATATTTATGCATAAATTTATATATAAGTACAAACTCACAATATTTATGGGAATTATTCAACATATTTTAAAACAGAAGGATATAAACAATGTATTTCTTTGTAATTCACTTAGAAATAAAGGTGAGCATGCTTAACAAATGTGACTAAGCACACTTAACAATTCTCCCACTCTTAGAACCACAGAAAATATTACCTAGAAATGCTGATTGTATTTAATAAATAGGAAAAAGCTCCAAGGAAAGATAAAACATTTGTTTCTTTTTTATTTTCTTTTTCCCCTGTACTATTATGAATTTGAATCTAGAGAGTAAACAGAAGTATTCAGATATATTATGTATTTTGTGCCTGTAGAAGCTCAATGCTACCATAACCATTTTCAGCTGTTTCTGTGGTTAAAATGCCACAAAGAAGGAAGTTCACACATTTGACTAAGAAAAAATATAAGTTTATCTTTGTGCATATATGTATTTATGTGTTTTCCCATTTATTTTTTTTCCTGAAGAAATCATTTAATTTGCAAGAAAGCTAAAAGTAAACCAAATATAATTTACATGCAATGTTAAATTCGGAGTAGGAATGGAAATAAAAACTAACGATATTCAAATCAAGTGGGGTACCATAGGGTTCTAACATGATACATGTTGTGTTTAACATTATTATCAAAGACCTGCAGGAAGCAATAGAATCAAGAGATCAAGTTTGCAGATGACAGCAAAATGCAGCTGGTGAGTCAATACATTGAAGGGTATAGCTGCCACCCAAAGGATACAAAAAAGGCTGGAAAAATTCATCAACAGGAATCTTATGAAAGGACAAATCCAAAGTGTAATACCCAGGAAGCATGCTATGGAATAAAATGATGCAATGGAATTAAAAAAAAAAAATATTTTGAAACTTTAAGACATTTCCTGTCCAAAAAGCCTAATGATTTATAATTCTACATCCAAATGATAGCGTAAGCTCACAAATACCAAAGTCTGTGTGATTGTAGCAAGTGCTTTAATGGAGAAAAAAAGATGTTAGCAGTAAACTAGTTAATTTACAAACAAGACGATGTTAAATATAGTCCACTAACTACCAGAAAAGGCTATTAACTTTTGTGCAAGAAAATTGAGAAGTTTCTTTTACGTTAATATTGCAGAACACCTTTATTTTCTTTCAAATGGAGGAAAAAAAAACTTTATGAAATGACACAGTATACTATTATTTTTTTCTTTTTTTCTATTTCTTCTAATCTGATTCAGAAGTATTTAATTTTGTAATCATAGACAGTCTTGAATCCTAAAACATCTTTAGTAAAGCTGGCCTTAAAATGATGTTTCTGAGTTTTGTGTGCTCTAAATACTGATCCACCCCATCTTTATAAATCTTAATTTATTCTCCCAAAGTTCTTTGTCAGGATAAAACAGAACTTATATTCCAGACAACTACCTGCAAAATTGGTGATAAACTATAGTTTAAAATTGTCCTCTAGGAAATGTATGTTTCTTTTCCTACCTGAGAAAAGTAATAGAGTTTGTTGTTCCTGAAATCAACTTGGACAGGTCAGCATACTCTATGACAATATAATATTTCTGCAATATCACAAACATCATGTCTTTAATTTTTCAGAGAAAAATATAGACTATGTTTCTCCTCATAAATTAGACTTCAAAATCACCTGCCTTCAAAGCCTTCATGTTACTAAACATTGCAGATAACTGAATCAAAATGCCCATAACATGTACACACATTTCATGCCCTAAATATTTATTCCTGACTTCATTAAATTTATCTGCAAGATGGAAGCTTTACCAGGAAGTCTCCCTTGAAATAGTTAGCTGAACTGTATCCTAAAAACTTAGCAATGATGTCAAACCACTGCCACTGGTTTGCATTATCTTTGGAGAATTAATCCTCACCAAATGAATGATAGTGATTGCTTTATGTCTAAATCTTTGTTAATAAGTGTGAACATTAAAATGGATCAGAAGGCTGCAGTAATTGTTTGGTTTGCCTATACCAAGATTTATGCTAATTCCAAATATGATCCTGTCACATAATGTTAGGATTTAATTTCAAGAAAGGATTATACATAGATTAGCTGTCCTATTTAAACAAAAAAGAAAAAAAAATAGAAAAACTCACATACATGCACATATTTATGTGTGAGCTATCACATTGTGAAATCATTTTTGTTAACACTGCTCAGGGTGTCCTATAAGAATTAGATTTATTGTATTTAACTATAACTGAAACTTGTCTACAAGTAACTGTAGTAATTTATATTTTATGGATTACAACAAACTAATAATCTTAGAGCTGGGTATAAATTATGAGAATAATGTGAGGAGAAAAACGTGAGGCATGTATTAAGGAACATGTTGACATGGTGAGCATGCTATTTGCTTAGGGATATGAGACTGGTTTACTAAAGTATAATTTAGAAGGCTCTGTTAAAATGATGGTTCTCACACTCATATAACAGGAAATAACGTGTTATGTCATTCTGAAGTAGGATTTTAAAGAGGTTGTGTTATTTTTGGCATATTTCCTGTAGTAATTTCCTGCTGTACCCATGTATCACTCCACATACACACTCAGTTAGGGGTTTCATTTTCACATCTCACTACTTTAATATTAGCTTTCACCTTTCAGCCTGTAGTAACAGACCTTTTCTGCTTTGGTATTACAAAAAGCAGTGCTAGAAAGAAAATTACTCTTCAGGTTTGTCCTGGGTTCAGCAGTAGCAGTCATGTTTTTTTTCCTTTGTGTTAACTGGTGCAGTGCTGTGTTTTGAGTTCTAGCTTGAGAACAGTGTTGGTGAAGCCGATGTTTTCGGTTGTTGCTAAGTGATGTTTACCCTGACCAAGGACTCTGTGAGGCTCATGCTCTGCCAGGGAGGAGGGGAAGCTGTGAGGAAGCAGAGACGGGGCGCCTGACCCGGGCTAGCCGGGGAGGTATTCCATACCACAGCACGTCATGCCCGGGGTGGGGGGTAACTGGGAGTTACCCGGAAGGACACAGGCTTCCGGGTGGAACTCGCTTTCTTGGCCGGTGGTATCGTATTCTCTTCCCTTGTTATTTTCCCTTACCATTGTTTTAGCTGATAGTAGCGGTGGTGATTTGTTGCTGGACTGTTCTTGTCTCAACCCGTAGGAGTTGCACTCTCTCGATCCTCCTCCCCGTTCCTCCGGGAGCGGGGAAGGGGAGAGCCCCGGTGCGGGGGGCGGGGGGGAGACGGACACGGACCTCGATTGTTATCAGCTTGGCACTACTCACTGGGAGTGAGTGAACAAGTTACCTGACTGGGTTTAAACCACCACAAGGTTCGAGGACCTGCCCCAAATCACAGTAAATTTCTTCTGAAAACATTTGTGAAACTCAAGCTCTTTGGGAAAAAATAGCTAAAACTATGTGAGTTGCCTTTTAATGACTTTTTTTTAAAGTTTTTAGCTGAAGCTTATGTTGGAGAAGATTATCCCAAGCACAATTACAAGCTGGGTGGAAAATAGACTGAGAGCATGCAGTGACAGGACAAGGGGAAATGGCATTAAACTGGAAGAAGGTAGTAGATTTGACATTAGAAAGAAATTCTTTACTATTAGGGTGGTGAAACACTGGAACAAGTTGCCAGAGAAGTTCTGACTGCCCCATCCCTGGAAGAGTTGAAAGCCAGGTTGGATGGGGCTTTGAGCAATCTGGTCTAGTGAAAGGTGTTACTGCCATAGAATCATATAACTGGCCATCTAGTCCAAACCCTCTGCAATAAGCAGGGACATCTTCAACGAGATGTCTCTAAATTGGAACGACATCAATTTGATGGATGGACCACTCGGTGGATAAAGAACTGGTTGGATGGCCGCACACAGAGAGTTGTGGTCAATAGATCAATGTCCCGCTGGAGACCAGTAATGAGTGGCGTCCCTCAGGGATCTGTGTTGGGACCAGTCTTGTTTAACATCTTCATCGCTGACATGGACAGTGGAATTGAGTGCACCCTCAGCAAGTTTGCCGATGACACCAAGCTGGTGCGGTTCGGTTGATATGCTGGAGGGAAGAAATGCCATCCAGAAGGACCTTGACACGCTTGTGAGGTGGGCTGATGCCAACCTCATGAAGTTTAACCATGCCAAGTGCAAGGTCCTACACGTGGGTCGGAGCAATCCCAGTCACAGCTACAGGTTGGGCAGAGAAGAGATTCAGAGCAGCCCTGCGGAGAAAGACTCGGGGGTGTTGGTTGATGAGAAAATGAACATGAGCCAACAGTGTGCGCTTGCAGCCCAGAAAGCCAACCATATCCTGGGCTGCATCAAAAGGAGCGTGACCAGCAGGTGGAAGGAGGTGATCCTGCCTCTCTACTCTGCTCCTGTGAGACCTCACTTGAGTATTGTGTGCAGTTCTGGTGTCCTCAACATAAAAAGGACATGGAACTGTTGGAACAAGTCTAGAGAAGGGCCACGAGGATGATCAGGGGACTGGAGCACCTCCCGTATGAAGACAGGCTGAGGAAGTCGGAAGCCTGGAGAAGAGAAGGCTGTGTGGAGACCTCATAGCAGCCTTCCAGTATCTGAAGGGGGCCTATAGGGATGCTGGAGAGGGACTCTTCGTTAGAGACTGTAGTGACAGGACAAGGGGTAATGGGTTCAAACTTAACAGGGGAAGTTGAGGTTGGTTATAAGAAGGAAATTCTTTCCTGTTAGGGTGGTGAGGCACTGGAATAGGTTGCCCAGGGAGGTTGTGAATGCTCCATCCCTGGCAGTGTTCAAGACCAGGTTGGATGAGGACTTGGGTGATATGATTTAGCATAAGGAGTGAGTGAACAAGTTACCTGACTGGGTTTAAACCATGACAGTTCTTGTGGGGGTGGTGTAGCTGCTGTGCTTGGAGCTGGGGTAACCGTGCTGTCTGTTGCAGTTGAAGTTTGAGCAGCTGCTGTACTTGCCACTGGGGTAGCTGCGCAGTTCATTGCAGCCAAAGTTTGAGTAGCGACTGTCACTTTGCCCTCATATCCGCCGACATTCTTTTCCTTTTGAAGGTGCTGGATAGTGTTGAACAAGGCCCTGTAAGCATAGGCCAAGCCCCAGCACGTTGCCGTGATTTGTCCATCTCTGGTATGGCCAGAATGACCACACACCTCATTTAAGTGTTTTACTAATTCTTCTGGATTTTGCAGTTGTTCGGTAGTGAAATTCCAAAGTACTGGAGGGGCCCACTGACCTAGATACTTGCCCATACTATCCCACACACCCTGCCACTCATGGCTGTCCAGCCTCAGGGAAAATCTCTCGGTCCTCCTACATCGTCGTTTGACCCCAGACAAGACCCAAACCTGACTCTGCTTAACTCTTGAAATCAGTAGTGGGCAAAACATACTCTGTATGCGTGTTAGCATGGTGATTTCCATCACCATCAGCAAACAAGTCTCAACAGCATTAAAAGGCCATTCAAAAAATTCAAAACTCTCAAATGTAAATGGTCTGGGGGGACGACTAGGAGGGTAAAAGGATGTCTCCTTCACAGGTTGAGCACCTGAGAAGGAGAAAAAAGATGTGTAATTGCTAAGCACCTCCATCATATACCTCCCAAAGTATAAAGGTGGTGACCACACTGGGAACAGAAGCCAGATCAGTTTCATGATCAATGATTCTACTGTATTACAAGTCATTACCATAAAGTACAATGGGATAAAAACCTTTGCCCAAGCCCCACACTTGAAAAACACTAATACAGCAAATACCGGATGGACGTAAGATATGATATACTGAAACTGTGAGATCAAGAGGAACAACCTTGAGAGCCAATAAATCAGCATTGTGACGAGTGACTATCAATCCAGTCAGATCTGTTCTTATCTCAACCCCTCGTGCCCCACGTTGGGCACCAAAAAGAACTGTCGTGGTTTAAACCCAGTCAGGTAACTTGTTCACTCACTCCCAGTGAGTGGTGCCGAGCTGACAACAATCGAGGTCCGTGTCCGTCTTCCCCCCCCCCCCCCCCCCCCCGCACCGGGGCTCTCCCCTTCCCCGCTCCCGGAGGAACGGGTTGAGACAAGAACAGTCCAGCAACAAATCACCACCGCTACTATCAGCTAAAACAATGATAAGGGAAAATAACAAGGGAAGAGAATACGATACCACCGGCCAAGAAAGCGAGTTCCACCCGGAAGCCTGTGTCCTTCCGGGTAACTCCCAGTTACCCCCCACCCCGGGCATGACATGCTGTGGTATGGAATACCTCCCCGGCTAGCCCGGGTCAGGCGCCCCGTCTCTGCTTCCTCACAGCTTCCCCTCCTCCCTGGCAGAGCATGAGCCTCACAGAGTCCTTGGTCAGGGTAAACATCACTTAGCAACAACCGAAAACATTGGCTTCACCAACACTGTTCTCAAACTAGAAGTCAAAACACAGCACTGCACCAGTTAACACAAAGGAAAAACATGACTGCTACTGCTGAACCCAGGACAAGTGATATTTGACAGCAAAGTACACTTGGGTATTTACTGCATAGAGCACAGGGTCAGACAAAATTGTCAGGGAGATTCTACAGTTGAGAGTCATGAGCTTCAGAAAGGATTCCCTTTTGTTCTAAACTCAGAGGGGAGTTTAGGTGCGTCCATATCCAGACTTCGTCTCAGACTTGGTCAAGACCTTATGTTTAAAAGATTATGTATGTGCGATCCACCTGTTATACCACTTAGCTAAGATTTCAGTGTTTCAATGCATTTATTCCCAATTCACTTATTGAGTATCTGGCATGATATGAGGTCACTCAACCTTGAGAGACGTCCCTACTCAAGGGGAGATCCTGTTATGCAACCTGCTGCTATGCAGCAAAATTCAACAGGTCTTGGCCTGTCCATGATGGAGTAAGATGGTTGATCCATAGCCATATTTTTGTACAAGCTGTAGATACTAGTTTCTTCCAAACTTGGCTTGAGTTGGACATTGACCAGCACTGTAGTTAGGTGAGTGCATTGTTCCAATTAGCCCTTGGCAACTGCATCATTATCTGCCTCCTCTGAATCCACTTTGAGTCAGATACAGGCATCACAACCAGACCCACCATTATGACCCTGCCACTGGTAGTTATCACTTGAGAGGGGTTGTGGAAAATAACAGTCAGGTGGGGTGGGGGAGCACACCATGACTATTGTGTTCTCTCAGGGGAAGGTTTCTGGATCTGACAACAAAAACAACAGCCACTGTGGCTATTCCAACCATGGTGACAGGCACTGCAGCTAAGCCAGAGAGCAAACCTATGCCAGTATCAGTTGCCCCTATACAGGAAAGGAAATATGGGATGTGAAAGCCAGTTCATCTAGTAAGGGAAGAAACTCCTACTAAGAAGGGGAAGGAGGAAGAAGTGGATGAGGCAGGCTACTCCAGAGCTGTAACAAGTAGGAGGAAGAGGCAGAACTCAAAACCGAGGTGGTAACCACCCTATCCCTATCCCTGGGTAAGCCAAGAGATACACAGGAAGATTTCAGCAGACAATTTTCCCACTAATAAAGCATGAAAAAGCAGTTTCAGATTCATCAAATGCATCTATTTTTGCCCCAGCTGTACTCCCCTAATGTATGTTCTAAATACAGTTGTGGCTTTTCAGATTACATATGATGGGAATTAATTTCTTATTCACTTCAGGATATGGATATACATATATTTGCATATACAGTGCAGGGTCAGGGACAAGTGATCAGTTTGAGGGAAAAGATGGGTAGAAGCAAGTTATACCCAATTTTCTGTTGTGAGGTAGAGTAGTTCATATATAGTATTAAAATGAATGTAACCACTGAGCTAGTGAAAAAAAAAAAATGCCTGGAAATAGCTCTAAATTGAATTTTATAATTCTGGCCACAAACACATTTAACCAATATTTAATTTTATTCTTTTTTTATCTCATTTGTGGTTTGTTTTGCTTGGTTGGTTGGTTTTTTTGGTTGTTTTTTTGCTTTGGTTTTATTTGTGTTTTTTTTTTTGTTGTTGTTTGGATTTTGGGATTTTTTTTTTTTCCCTAAGAATATCAGTCCAACTTTTCTTCTGAAAAAAAAAGCATTAAACCTCTGTTTAATGCTAACATGTATAATCTCAGTGTTATGATTTAAATTAGTATTAATGCTTTTGCCTAGAGGCTAGTTTCTGAAAAATGGTGTCACACACACCTAATGCATTCTGATAAAATACCATGAATATATCAACATACCTAGTACAATGGCTTGATGAAGTATATAAGGATTTTATACTAGACTCTGTAAACTAACTTGTTTGTCAATACCATTTCATACAAAAAGAAACAGCCTTAAAGTAAGTAATAAAGCTGACCTAATTTTGATACAAGAAAATCTATCACAAGGATTTATGGTGCTGCTATGTTTCAATCAACTCAGGAGTTAGCAATTTATAATCTTTTGATCTACTGAAACCAGTCTGGCACAGATCAAAACAACTAAACAAGAACTGCAGGGTACAAAAGTATTCCTTGTAGGAATTAATATAATAAAAAAGATACATCATAGAGCTTTACTAAATATTGTAATAAAATCTTCAGAAAGTTGAAAGGCAATTCCCAAGGGCATCAGTATCTGCTATAGTAGAAAGCAAAACAAAACAAATATTGATTTATGTTTCAAGCTCAACATTTTGGATATAAAAAAGGAAAAACTCTTAAGATCGAGTTTCATAAGCAGGTACCTTGAAAATCATATTTAGTTTAGAAGCTGTGTTATTATAAAAACAATTATTAATTCTTCAGCTATTTACAATATATAATAAGGATCTACAGCTCCATTTCTGACAGTACATCTGCATTGGTTCCTAATGGTGTATGTCTGTTCACAGACTCTCTAGATCAGACTGACTGCATGTTGCTACTTGAGATACCCCATATATTGTCCATGCTTAAATTAAGACAATTCTTATTTTGGGTTATGGTTTTGTTGTGTTTGGAATGAGGGACAGTCATGGTGCTTGCTGGTAAACAGGGAAATACGTTGTGTTATAAAGGATATTTGATCCATGAAGAATCTTTCAGCCCTGCTTCAGCACTGAGTAATCTGGAAGGAGCCAGGCTAGTTGCAGTCTTACTGATACTGCTTAATAGGTGCCATCACTGGAGTGAACTATTACCCAAAACTGTGGTGCAGCTTCCAAAAACAGTCCAGAGGCAGTTATTATTTATGCAGCCAAGGCACCAGTATCTGTGAGTGAGCAAGAACAGTATAGATATATCTTAAAGACAATCTTACATTGGGTAATTCCTGCCAGTGTCAGAGGGAATGGCTGGGAAGTAGCATCTACATCCATATTAGAATCTTAAACAGTGCCATAGAATGTTCTTGGAAAGAACAGCATGTTTACTCTACTAACTTCACCAACGCAAGTAGGAGCATACAGTATCTTTCCACCAGGCTTATTGAAAACTTCCTTAAGTCCACACATAGAAAGTTTCTACTGTATTTGTTTCAGGTTTAATGTATATGTAATTTCCTAGTAGGTGTTTGTTCGTGTTGTTTTATTTGTTTGTTTGTTTGTTTGTTGTTTGTTTTTTTCTTGTTTCTTTTGATTAATAAAAAATCATTTCGTTTGTTTTCTTTTTTCTTGTTTCCTTTGATTAATAAAGAATCATCCTGTACAATACAGATAAGAGTAAATGACAGATGAGTTATTCACAGTTTGGAGGGTTCACGTGGTTAAGATGCTGTGATAGATAACATTTTGAATGTCATTAGTTTCTACCTAAAGTAGAATGGAATTGTACTCTGTTGATGACCTTCTCTCTGATAGTTACAAAAAGAATCTAGACATTTAGCTCAGTTCCAGGGGTAGATCTTCATCTACCTATCAGCTATTTCCTAGGTGAAATCAGTCTTATTCCCTGAATTTTAATTTAAGCCTGAATAAATTTAGGCCTTTTTTTAATATAATTAACTGTATTTAAATGATACAAAATATACAAGGCTTTTAAATGAGATACAAAATATAGACATCTTTTCATTCTATGTTGTCTATACATTAGAAAATAGAAAACAATAGAATCCTCTTAAGATCTTTCCATTGAGCACAGAAGAAACCTAAGAGTGACAAGGTTCCCAATTTAATTCCTACTTTGAATATCTAAGATTTGCTATCATGAATTCAAGTGATATAAAGACTCACTAGGGATTTCAGAAGAGCTTATTTGCAACTCATTTGCTTAAGCCCTTTAAAAATAAACCAGCTGACACTGCCTTTATTTAAGGCAGGAATTAAGGTTTTTATTTTATAATTCAAAATAGTAAGACTTTAAAATGAAATCCTAGATGTTAAATATAAGATTAAAATCTAGATTTTAGATTAAATATAAATCTTATATGTTAAATTCTGATAGCAAGCTATCATAGCTACTAAAAAGGATCAATAAAAATTATGTAAGGAATAAATTCCTTCAATTTTATGCATAATCATTATAAGTGTTTGTATACACTGTAATTTTCAGAAATAGTCCATTATCTCTGAAGGGAAAATAAGCTTAGGTCTTTTTAAAATATTGGCATGCACTACGTCAGGTACTTCTACAATGATCTGACCATTCAAATAGTAGCTAATAGATTAATTATTATTTAAGATGATAACAGAAATCTCATTTAGGATAACAAATTTGTTATAAACCAGAAATGAATAAATTGCAGGCAAATTCTTCACAAAAGATGGTTGAATTTACCCTGAGTAGCAATTTAGAAAACATTTTTTTCCCCCACAGTCTGTTTTTAATAAGGTAACTAATATTACAATAGAGGGGTATCAACTCAGCAGTCTCTCCCAGATGTTTATTAAAATATACATTTCTTTCTGTTTGATTACACTTTGCATCACCATCTATAGAACAAAAAAATTGCCTCTGGAAGTAAATACCACATACAGATACAGACTTTGTGCTGGAAGGCACAATAACATCTGTCATTTTGAAGCACAAACCCCAGGTTTCCTGATGCTCTGGATGTTATCCAAGTTTATATTGTATTCAGTAAAAGAAAAGATTTCATTATTGTAAATGCCTAAAATGCAATAGTTTTTGTTTTCCTTCAGAAGTAAAGATTTCTAAGCTATCTCAATGAACTTAGGACACTCTGAAAGAAAGGATTTGTCCTGTTCTGATACAGTAAAATAAAGTCTTGTCTCTCTTGAGCACAGCTTCAAGTATCTCCTCCTTGAGATTGTGTTGACTGCATTTACAACATCCATCCACCTAGGACCTAAACAATTACAAATTGTATCAGTTAGCTCGAATCAGCACAGAATAAAAAGGACAGCATCAATGATAGCATGAGAGTAAAATATTTTTAGGTTATATGAAGAGAGAGAAAGTTGGGGTTATGTCATCAGATAGTATCTATATTTGATATACTATTTAAGAATCACAATACCCTATTTATACAATGCAAGCCACTCATATAATTACATCTGGACTTCCAGTAAGAGTCTGAAGTGAAATACCGAACTTTGGACACTATAAACAAACATGCCTCATGCAAAAGCTGAGTAAGAAAATGTAGGGTCCAGACTGAATACAGAGAGAAATGAGATAAAGGAACTAATTAGGTCAGCATGTTCTAGTGGAGGAAGGATGTACATTTCTTATCCTTCAAAGTATATCTGAATACAGATGTAAAAAACCACCTGTCTTTTACTACAGTTCTATAACCCAGTGCTCAGCTAGGTGGAGCTAACTATGGTTTATATTATTTCTGTGGACACAGTGAGTATCCTGGCACTTTCTAGTGAACTTTTCTTCTAAAATATGCTTAGAGGTCACTGGGAAAGCGTGTCCTGTGAAAAGGTGGACCAGAATGATACCTATTACAAGCAGGTGATGCATTGGATGGAGGAGCTCCTTCTGGTGACCAGTAATGAGTAAATCCCTAAAATGCACATTACATAGTTTGGAGGCCCAAAACATCACTATTTTAACTCTACAGATCTTGCTGGATACAATGTTATTTTATTTCTGTTGCATAATACTACCAGTTTACACATCAATTCAACAAAATCTTCACTTATATCTCAGAAAGACTTCAATCTAGCTACTTAAGCTGAATTACCTTTGAGAAGGATGATAACAGGAAAACAGTCTTCTAATGAGCACAGTACTCACACTATGACTATTAGATCACTACTGGACAGTAACCTGAGTCATGTTTACCATGTGCATCCTGCATCTCTTTCTTTTGTGGGCTTCAATCATTTTACTAAGGATTCTTGCTGTCCTTCTTAAGGGTAAACAGGGCAGAGGGTACATCTCTTTAAGATGTGTTGTTGACAATATCAGTGATGAAGGCCAAGTGAGCAGGCATCTGAAGACAAATTCCAAGACAAATGAAAAGCATCTGAAAATTAACTGGGCTCATAAGGTCTAAGCAAATAACAAAATGAAGATACAAGGTACTTTTAACTACCCCGTATACAGTTTTCAGTCAATTATTCCTTACATAAATAATTTGATTCATTCTAAGAATGGGAATTTAAAAAAAAAAATTAAAAAATCTGAAGATGAACTTTGCCTGATCCTTATCAGTCATTTGTTAAATTATAAAGAAGTATTTGCCGTCTGGCAGTCATAGTTGCATTTTTTTTCTTTTCTGGAGAGTGATAGCTGTCTTGCAACTGTGGTGCAGTTCCCACTCTCTGCCTTGCTACATCTCATCAATGTCAAAGCATATTGAGTGTGCTTTTTTTTTTTTAATTAGAATTCCACAATACTTGTCTAGAATGATATGCTATAGTGCTCAATTTTTAAATAATTAAGTTAGTTATGCCCAGTCCTACATCCGCCAAAGTGAATTTCTCTTAAACAAGTACTTTTTCCCAATGTGCATAACCAGGTCAGGTAAATTCTACAGTGCAGGGCAAATTCCTAACTTAAAGATTCTGGTATCATTTCAACTGATATAATTGAAAGTGGCACACACATGTAATTCAGTATGGCAGACATTTCCTTACCTTTTAAATCTGCAGTCTGGAGAGCAAAAAATTTAATGTCTGGTGATATGTTCAGACAAGCACATTCAACAGAAAATATTTGCCTTTAAAAAAAAAAAATGGCTGTCATTTTTATTTGTTTCTGTGGAATGCTTATTTAACTTGATTCAATGGTATTTCATTCTCCTTTAGAGGCTACCTTCATATATCACAATTTATATAAATGTTACATTTTTGTAGCACAAGTACTAAATGATGCTTTTCAAATTACAGCAATACATTGTATCCACCAACATGCATTATTTCCTGTTAGCAAAATGGAAATTAGAATAAAGAGAAGTGCATGACTGATTTCTTTGCTCTCTGAAGCTCATTATGCCAACTAATGTACATATGAAAATATTCCATTTAAGTTATCCTGAGATTTTTTTTTTGTTATGCAGCTAATCCAGATTCAACATTTTGGATATCAGTGAAGTATCAGCCATAAAACAAAACTTAATTTATCTTCAGATCCAAAAAGGCATGAAAGCAATTATTAGGCAGAGAACAGACTTACAGATGTACTCATTATTTTCACTGCATATTCTTCTTCCATAGGTTAACATTTGCTGTGTAAGGGAAGACCAGTGACTTTGATTTAAAATCATATTTTGCTCAAACTTTAATGAAGACAATTTTTCTGCTTCCATTCATTTCAATGTTTTCTATACCAGTAAAATATTTTTTCAGTCAGTTACTATAAAAGAATAAAAAAGCTTTAAGATACAGAAACTTGTGGGCACTCTTAATCCATGGTACTTCTTTACTCAATTATTCTGAAATAATTGATGTAAGAAGTCCTCCTAGTGCAAAGAGATAAATTAATATTACAGTTAAAACTTACTATGGGCAAATGCTGAATAGTGGTATATTGTTAAGTGTTAAACCCCAGGAATCTGAGTAGGTGAGATGCCCACCACTTTCTTCATAATGGTTCATTCTACAAATGTCAATGTGTACATTTTTCACTCCTGTTTTAGATGCTATTTGTTTAACAACATTAGAGGAACAGTAAAATGTTGAGAGGAGGGAGCAACTGGATAACTTTTGAGACTGAATGAATGAGAGAAAAGACACTATACTCAGTTATGTCAGAACTCTTCCTTCTGCTTGCTTATATACTTTCTGGAGTAGGATATGGAATGATTTGTGGCTTTGTGGAACACAAGATTGATATTTGAGCATGACAGTGATGCCCTCTCCATCCCTAATTGTTTTTAAAGCTTTTACAAGTGTCCATCAGTGTCGTGGCTTAAAACCAGTCAGGTAACTCGTTCACTCACTTCCCCCCCTTCTTTCCCTCCCCCTGCTCCCACAGGGACAAAGAGGAGAATCAAAAAGAATGCAACTCCCACAGGTTGAGATAAGAACAGTTTAGTAACTAAGGTATAACACAAATCACTACTGCTACCACCAATAATAACAATGATAAAGGAAATAACAAGGGAAGAGAATACATCACCTCACCACCAGCCAACTGATAACTCTCCCCTCCCAGCCCGACCAAGCACCAACCCCTACCTCCTCCAACCCCACAGTCTCCCAGCCCTTCCGGCTAACTCCCAGTTACATCCTGGGCATGACGTGCTGTGGTATGGAATACCTCTTTGGCTAGCTTGGGTCAGGTGTCCTGTCTCTGCTTCCTCCCGGCTTCCCCTCCTCCCTGGCAGAGCATGAGGCTCACAAAGTCCTTGGCCAAACCAAAACATCCTTGTTATCAGCTCTGTTCCCGAGCCGAAAGTCAAAACACTGCACTGCACCAGCTACCAAGAAGGAGAAAAATGGCTGCTACTGCTGAACCCAGGACAATCAGTCAGTTCTCTGTAATCATAACATTGCTCTTTGTCATCTTCAGGGTGCTTATATGCTTCAGGAAGACACTTCTGAATGTAACAAGCATAGTAAATAGGATCATATACACCATTTCAGAGGCCCAAGAAGTGCAGGGCTGTAATGTTAAGCAGTAATGCAGATATCTGTAATTATTTATTGTGTTAATCTAATGCAGATGGACAGTTGAAAACGCTAAGACCCAGAGGTAAATGGGAGGAGTAAATGGGATATGTATGACATTAGCATAAAGTCAGAAGAGGAGTTCTAATAGTATTAAGGGAAGAAAATATCTGTATTTTTTCTCATAAAGGGTAGCTGATTGAACCTTTATATAATGTTAGGTAGAAATTTAATCCAAACTGAGTTCTTCACATTTCATGAATACTTTTGATTACAAAAGTTTGATGAGGTCCACCTTTTACATTGGGCTTGCTGTTGGCTGGAGACTGTATAAAATTGTCCTGGGTTCAGCAGTAGCAGTCGTTTTTCTCAGTCTTAGTAGCTGGTGCAGTGCTGTGTTTTTGACTTTCAGCCTGGGAACAATGCTGATAACACTGATATTTTTAGTTGCTGCTCAGTAATGTTGACTCTGACCAAGGACTTTCTGAGTCTCATGCTTTGCCAGGGAGTAGGGGAAGCAGAGACAGGACACCTGACCCAAACTAGTTAAAGAGGTATTCCATACCACAGCATGTCATGCCCACTATATAAACTGGGGGCAGTTACCAGGAAGGGCTAGATCACTGCTTGGTAGAGCTGGGTATCGGTCGGCAGGTGGTGAGCAGTTTTATTCTCTTCCCTTGCTATTTCCCTTATCATTATTATTATTGGTGGTAGAAGTAGTGGTTTTGTGTTATACCTTAGTTACTGAACTGTTGTTATCTGAACCCATGGGAGTTACCTTCTTTCGATTCTCCTTTCCATCCCTCCAGGAGTGGAGGGAGGAAGCAGGGGGAGTGAGCGAGTGGCTGCATGGTACTGAGTTAACAGCTGGGCTTAAAACACAAGAAAAAATGTGAAATGAAAAATGTCAAACCCTAACTCAGCAGTCTGCTGTAAACAGGATGAGTTTATGCCAGGATTACAACATCTGAGAGAAGCCCTAGTAATGACAAACCAGTCAAAGCCTGTTGAAAATATTCATCTACAAAACTGCAAAGGCCAAATAAGAGCAAATTACCTGTTAAAAAAAAAAGTCAAGGAAAGTAGTAGGCCCCCAGATCACACTGGTGGCAAAGATTTCAAAGATGGTCTCTTTTTGTAAGGAGGAATGTAGATTCTGGGACCCTTACATGAGATGAGATGGACTGACAGAGTGACTCTGTGCTCCAGATAAAGGATAACCTCTTCCCCAAGGCTTGTACTTGGGTCTCCTCTGTTCTTTTACTTGCCTGACCCCATACTACATTGCTGCAGTGAACTAGCTTGGTAGAAAGCTAATCCAAGTGAAATGGAGGATAGTTTTCTGATAGGCTAGATTAAAAAATGTTCTCCTTTTGTTTACTAGGCTTCACAAAATTATTAAGGCATTTGTTATGTGAAATGCCAGTCTTTGAAATGTTCTCCCAAGGTAAGTCTGTACTGGGCATGTATTATGACTCCCTCACTCAGAAACGTAACCTTTGAAATTATTGTAGGCCCCCTCAGGGAGCTCTCGGGAGAACTAGCGACACAGGATTTGGAGAAGGCTGAGGTTTTTAATGACTTCTTTGCCTTGGTGTTCACTGGCAAAGGCTCTGACTGCACCACCCAAGTCTTGGAAGGCAGATACTGGGACTGTGAGAATGAAGACCTTGGGCCCACTGTAGGAGAGGATCTGGTTCGAGACCATCTTAAAAATCTGAATGTGCACAAGTCCATGGGTCCTGATGAGATCCATCCACAGGTCCTGAAGGAGCTGGCAAATGAAGTTGCTAAGCCACTGTCCATCACATTTGAGAAATCATGGCAGTCAGGTGAAGTTCCTGATGACTGGAAAAAGGGAAATATAACCCTAATTTTCAAAAAGGGGAAAATGGATGACCAGGGGAATTACAGACTAGTCAGTCTCACCTCTGTGCCTGGCAAAATCTTGGAGCAGATTCTCCTGGAAGGCATGCTAAGGCACATGAAAAACAACAAGGTGCTTGGTGACAGCCAGCATGGCTTCACTAAGGGGGAATCTTGCCTGACCAATTTGGTGGCCTCCTATGATGGGGCTACGGAACTGATGGACAGGGGTAGAGCAGTTGATGTCATCTACCTGGATGCAGCCCTACTGTACCTGGGCTGCATCAAAAGGAGCGTGACCAACAGGTGGAAGGAGATGATCCTGCCTCTCTACTCTGCTCCTATGAGGCCTCACCTGGAGTATTGTGTGCAGTTCTGGTGTCCTCAACATCAAAAGGACATGGAACTGTTGGAACAAGTCCAGAGAAGGGCCACGAGGATGATCAGGGGACTGGAGCACCTCCTGTATGAAGACAGGCTGAGGAAGTTGGAAGCCTGGAGAAGAGAAGGCTGTGTGGAGACCTCATAGCAGCCTTCCAGTATCTGAAGGGGGCCTATAGGGATGCTGGAGACGGACTCTTCATTAGGGATAGTAGTGACAGGACAAGGGGTAACAGGTTAAAACTTAAACAGGGGAAGTTTAGATTGGATGTAAGGAGGAAATTATTTCCTGGTAGGGTGTTGAAGCACTGGGATAGGTTGCCCAGGGAGGTTGTGAATGCTCCATCCCTGGCAGTGTTCAAGGCCAGGTTGGACGAGGCCTTGGGTGATATGATTTAGCATAAGGTGTCCCTGCCCAGGAACTTGATGATCTTAAGGTCCTTTCCAACCCTAACTATTCTATGATTCTATGAAATTCTTAACCAATAATTATGATGTGCTTATATTAAAAAAGTTGAAGACAGAATCACCCCACTGACATTTTTATGGCAGTAGACCTTGCAGTAATTACCTGCATCACACCATAAAGTACTGACAATGGCAAGACACTGAGCATGAGTCTGAAGACCTTACATGCTTTAAGGTCTCTGGGAAGACCTTAGAGTAGCCTTCCTGTTCCTTAAGATGCCTTACAAGAAATCTGGAGAGGGCCTTTTTACAAATCCATGTAGTGACAGGGCAAGGGAGAATGGTTTTAAAATGAATGAGGCTAGATTTAGATATTAGGAAAAAGTCCTTCACTGTGAAGGTCGTGAAGCACTGGAACAGGCTGCCCAGAAAAGTTGTGGCTGCCCCATCCCTGGAAGTGCTGAAAGCCAGGTTGGAGAGGGCTTTGAGCAACCTGGTCTGGTAAAAGTTGTCCCTGCCCACAGCCAGGGGAGTTGGAACCTGATGATTTAAGGTGCCTTCCAACCCAAGCCATTCTACGAGATAGAAATCCCAAGACAGTGGAGTGTTGTGTCATGGTCTCTCTTCATTACTGTGCTGCAGGAGTTTCTGACACTATTGGAAAGGATGCCTTAGACACTGCTTGTATATTTGGGAGAGGAATCTAGTTTCTAACCTGACATACATTGAAATTCAACTTTTATCTGCCATCTTGGTTAGATTTCAGCCTCTGAGATTGCATCTTTAACAAATTTTACTTCTACTGAGTAACAGTTAGTGTAAGTATCACAGTTTTTTCTTTCATTGGGTTCCCCATTACAAGAAGGATATGAAGCCACTGGACACAGTCCAATGAAGGGCCACCAAGATGATTAAGGCTCTGGACCATTTCACAGATGAGGAAACACTGAGAGAGCTAGGACTGTTTAGCCTGGAGAAAAGAAGGCTTAAGGGGATGACATCCAAGTATATAAATATCTGATGGAAGAGTATAAAGAAGACAGAGCTTTTCAGAAGTGTTCAGTGACAGGACCAGAGATGATGGGCACAAACCAAAATGCAGGAGACTCTGTCTGAACATCAGGAAACACTTTTTTACTGTGAGGGAGACCAAGCACTGGTGCAGGTTGCTCAGGTAGGTTGTGGATTCTCCATCCTCAGTTATTCAAAAGCTGTCAGGACATGGTCCTGAGCAACTGGCTGCAGATGGTCCTACGTAAGCAAGGGACTTGGACAGGGTCCAGCCTCTAAAAGTCCCTTCCAACTTCAACAATACTTGATTTTTGTGGTTCTGTGATTCTCAGAATTATTAAACTACAGTTATATAAATAGAGGTGTGGTATCTTAATTCCTGTGTTTTGCAAAAGGAATGACAAAAGTCTCTTGTGTTAGTAAGAGGGGACATACATCACAGGAGAGACTTTGAATGAAGGCTAACATAGTAGCAGAACATAGTGGCATAAACATTATAATTAATACCGCTGGTATTGGAGACAAGGCTAATCCCATTGCATATATTCAACTTTTTTTTTTTTTTCCAATGTTACACTACAAAATTAGTTTTGTAGGGGCATTTGTTTGCTTTCTTGTAACTGGAACATCATCTTGATTAACTGATCAAAAATACCATAATAAAAATAAGTATTTTCTGTTCTGTTTTATACCAAGGGAATTTGGATTGGTATAAAATAGATTACATTATGTAAATGAACTGCTGTGCAAATAATCTTGCCTAACTAAATTTGTAACTGTAAACTATAATTGTTTAAACAAATACATCTACCCTGTTTTTATTGAGTGCTGAATACAAAATGACAGTGATAAAATTCACATCTAACAGTTACTTGAAAAATTTATAACTTGGGCCACTGTACCATTTTTTTTTTTCAGCTAAGTTTTTCATAGAGTAGAAATTTCTTTAACAGTCAAAGAAAGGCCTTGATTAAGTCTTAGTTTTGCTACATTCTTTGGGGTAAGACAATTGGTTAAATTTAAATTAGGCAAATAAACAGTTAAATCTCTGTGAAGACCTATTGATTTCTTTTGTGGTATCACCTAAAGCAATGGAACCTTATTAAGTAAATATTAACACATTATTCTATATAGAGGAAGAAAGCTAGAATTGATGCAATATGCATTGTTTCCAGTAAGAAATTCATTTTTTAGTAACCTGAAATTCCAATTTCTTCCACAGTAAGAAGACAAGCAAATAACACATTAAGATATTCCCATGTTGACATTTTACTATTGTAGTTTTCTTATGGGCTGCTTCTTCATTTACCTTCTGGGATGATCCTTAGTTACTTAGGATCCTGCAGGGCTGACTGCCAAAATTGCTTGGCTGTGCAGAAATCCGCATCAAACTAAAAACCAGCCATTTAAATTCCAATTTTCTTGATAAAAATAGGCATGTACCCAGCTAGGTCCCAACACAGATGGGATCTTAGAATCATCCTGGTTACAGTATGCTAGATTATATATACAGTATGCTAGATTATACTGAACATTAAATGAGTCCAAGTTAAATGCTGTTGTCTGCCTTCCCACTACGGGTTTTTAGAATTCTGGCTTGAAGGAGCTTCCAGGAAGCTGTATAAGAAGTTAGGAGAAATTAACTTGCTTTCTATTGATTCAGGTTTGATAGTATCCCAATCCGTGAATTAACAGAATTTAACTAGTTTTAAAAAAAGGTCTGCCAGCTGCAATCTGCGCCAGATTGTAGCAAAAAAAGGAAGTAGCTCCAACTGCTTTTAACAATGACCTGACTTTTCAGGGAAATTTTTCACAATATCACAGTATGCTAGAGATTGGAAGGGACCTCAAAAGATCATCTAGTCCAATCCCCCTGCCGGAGCAGGAACACCTAGATAAGGTTACACAAGAATGTGTCCAGGTGGGTTTTCAATGTCTCCAGAGAAGGAGACTCCATAACCTCCTTGGGCAGCCTGTTCCAGTGTTCTATCACCCTCACTGAGAAGAAGTTTCTTTTCAAGTTTAAGTGGAACCTCTTGTGTTCCAGTTTGTACCCATTACCCCTTGTCCTATCATTGTTTGCCACTGAGTAGAGCCTGGCTCCATCCTCGTGACACTCCCCCTTTATGTATTTATATACACTAACAAGGTCACCCCTCAGTCTCCTCTTCTCCAAACTATAGAGGCCCAGCTCCCTCAGTCTTTCCTCATAAGAAAAATGCTCCACTCCCTTAATCATCTTCGTTGCCCTGCACTGGACTCTCTCCAGCAGCTCCTTGTCCTTCTTGAACTGAGGGGCCCAGAACTGGACACAATATTCCAGATGCGGTCTCACCAGGGCAGAGTAGAGGGGAAGGAGGACCTCTCTCAACCTACTAACCACCCCCCTTCTAATACACCCCAGGATGCCATTGGCCTTCTTGGCCACAAGGGCACAGTGTTGGCTCATGGTCATCCTGTCGCCCACTAGGACCTCCAGGTCCCTCTCCCCTACACTGCTCTCTAACAGGTCATTCCCCAACCTATACTGGAACCTGGGGTTGTTCCTGCCCAGATGCAGGACTCTACACTTTCCCTTGTTATATTTCATCAAGTTATTCCCTGCCTAACTCTCCAGCCTGTCCAGGTCTCGCTGGATGGCAGCACAGCCTTCTGGCGTGTCAGCCACTCCTCCCAGCTTAGTGTCATCAGCAAACTTGCTGATAGTACACTCAATTCCCTCATCTAAATCATTGATGAATATATTAAACAGCACTGGTCCCAGTACTGACCCTTGAGGCACTCCACAAGATACAGGCCTCCAACTAGACTCTGCCCCATAGGCTACAACTCTCTGGATTCTCTCCTTCAGCCAGTTCACAGTCCACCTCACTACCTGATCATCCAGACCACACTTCCTCAATTTAGCTGTGAGGATGCTGTGGGAGACTGTGTGAAATGCTTTGCTGAAGTCAAGGGAGACCACATCCATCGCTCTGCCATCATCCATCCACTGTGTTATTTCCTCATAAAAGGCTAAGAGATTGGTCAAGCATGATTTCCCCCTGGTGAAGCCATGTTGACTGCCCCTCATAACCCTCTTATCCTTGATATGCCTTAAGATGGCACCAAGGATAAGGTGTTCCATCACTTTCCCAGGGATGGAGGTGAGGCTAACCGGTCTATAGTTACCCGGGTCCTCCTTCTTGCCCTTTTGGAAGACTGGAGTGACATTTGCTTTCCTCCAGTCCTCAGGCACCTCTCCCATTTCCCAGGACTTGGTAAAGATGATGGGGAGTGGTCTAGCAATGACTTCCTCCAGTTCCCTCAGCACCCGCTGGTGCATCCCATCTGGACCCATGGATTTATGGATGTCCAGATTGCTCAACTAGTCTCTAACCCATTCCTCATCAACTAAAGCAAACCGCTCCGTTGACCTGACTTCATCTGAGGTCTCAGGGGTACAGGGCTCTTCAGGACTGCCTGCAGCAGAGTAGACAGAGACAAAGAAGGCATTCATAGTACAATGATCCTTCTTTCTTTCTTATCAGAGGCAGTCTTGAGGTGCAAATTCGACCGCCTTTTCCTATGTGGCCTTGTAGGCAGGCCTTGCCCCACATCCTCACCTACCTCTCCTTCAAGATCCAGGGCCTCAAACCTATTACAGAGGGACACATGAGGAAGCAGGGCAAGAAGGGAGGAGGGTTTCCCATGACGCCGAACTGGAACTCGCTTCCAACCCTCGTCGTCTTTTTGGTCCCCTACCTCTGTGCAACAGCTACAGGGCAGGGGGTGTCTCAGGCCATCCCCCTCTGGCTGAGAGGTCAAGGGGGTCCTTCCTCTTTTGGGGGGTATCTCCCTGGAACCGTTCCAACTGGCATGCCAGGGAGTTACTCCACCAGTCAATCTCCCTTTCACACTCTCTGATGGTCATCAGCGTCTCAACCTCCTCCTTAGAGAAACAATGTCTTTGCATTGTAAATATTACCCTATCAGAAGTTCTTTGGTACCACTTGTACTGGTGCCATAAAATTGAGTTCTGAACACAGTCAGTGGCCAATGAAAAGTAACAAATAACTGTATGACATATAATCAGTATTTAAATCCATAGAAAAAACAAAATTAAACTTTTAATTTGTCATGTTATTTTGTGATTATTATTTTTTAAAAATCAGTATCAGTAAAAAGAATTGTTATTCAGCATTTAAATTCCTTTTGTTTCATTTGCTGCTGGATGTAGAATCTATATTAGTTTCTAGTATGGTTTTCTAAATCTATATCCTTTTGGAATACAATTCATTTAGCACTTGCATTGTATCATGAAGGTTTCAGCTCACTTTGTAATTCCTCAGTCTTATGTTGTTTTTTCTTATCTGTTTTGTTGTTAATACATCTTAGTAGTTTGTAAGGTTATTGGTAAGTATGCCTGTTTTTTTTTTACATCATTGTCTTCCGTCAGTATAAAATACACAGTTCAATAAATTCACTCTGTTGAATTTGAAAAAAAAATGGGCTAAAATGATGTGTGAACATTTATTATGGCAGAGAAGCAAAGCCATTTTAGAAGATCTTATGTATCTGCTGAAAATTGGGTAGGTAAGGCGCATTAGAGTTATAACAACAAATTCATCTCTACTGACATCAGCTGCTTCTGTTAGCATAAATAGAAACAGAAGTTTTATTAATTATCTTATTTTTCAAACACCATGCATTTTCATAATACATCACTTTCATTATCTAAAATGATGTATTAGGTTGGTTTTGTTGTGTTTGTTTGTTTGTTTTTTCTTTCAGGGTTTTATTTTTTTTATGGTGGTCTTTCTTTTTTCTTTTAAGTTGAGCTTTGCAATACACTTATGAATTGTTAATTCCATATGCAGTAATCAAGAAGACCCAGCTACAAAAATTCAGAGAATTTTGAGTGGAAATCTTGGTCTCATTAAAAGCAAAATAATTTTATCTTGTTGCTTTTTAACTTCTAATTTGTATTCAAAAGTCACAATGTTCTGGGTACTCATCCCTGGCAGTGTTCAAGGCCAGGCTGGATGGGGCTTTGAGCAACCTGATCTAGCAGAAGGTGCCCCTACCCACATCAGGGGGGTTGGAACTAGATAAACTTTAAGGTCCCTTCCAACTCACACCATTCTATGATTCTATTATTGTGACCCCCACACCTGCAGGTGGAGTCCCAGGTGAGGATGGTCAGGAAAATCAAAGCCTGTTAGTGTATTAACTTATTTCATTACAGCTATCAATTGCAGACGGCAAAGAAGTTGCTTTTGTTAAATGTCATGATACTTCTGCACAGCTGACTGTAACAATTAAAAATGAAAGCAGTCAGAAATTACCAGAGGGAATGGACTTTATATCCAAGGTAATATTTGATGCTTCACAAATAGGGCATGCACTGCAGATTTTGTACAAAATTATTTTGCAACTCTAGTGATGCAGCCAATAACATTAAACTTCGGTGCTGAATTGCTTTGTTCTGCTTTTAATGCTTTGTGCTTTTTCTTCCTGTTGCAAACAACCTCAACCACTACTACTCTTTATATTCACTATGATGATGAGGAAGACAAAAATAGAGAAAAATTTGGAAAGGCTCTAGTAGAAGGAAGCTTGCAAATAAAGTTATTTCAATTTGGATTTTTCTTGAGGTTCTGCTCCCTTATTCTTAGTGGCTCATCAGTACTGTTTAATTTCACTCAGAACTTGAAGATACCCAATTGTAATATTGCTTGATTTTAAATTGTTTGTTTTTTTGTTTTTTCTTTTTTTTTTATTATTTTAAAATTTGTTCAATTATTTTTGTGTGTGTGCATTTTGTTGTAAATTAATTTAAATTTTAAAAATGCATCCTAATGCAGAACCAGAGCCAGGACATAACATTTATGTAATTTTAATTCTTAAAATAATTGTCAAAATTGTCTTTCTTTCCTTTATGGTTTTTGTTTAAGATGGAACTCAGGTGGAAATAGGTTCTATGCATAATAATGATATCGTTATGAAAACTGTTTTAATCTGACTATATTCTCTTTTGGAAGTTCCCATAAAAAAATAGAGGGTGGGACTGAACTTCCAGAGCATTTGAATAGACGGCAGTTCAGAGACAAGTGAAAGTATTCCACTTTCAGCAAGCTCCTGTACTGGCCAGTGCTAGCTGGACATGCTTTTCCCAATACACAAGGCCATAAATATCAGAACATCTTTTGCTGCTGATGGACTTTGTAAATGTTTTCTGAATATTCTTACACTGATCACTTTTATACAGAAACATTTTAAAAATAATCCTCCTTCAAAAAAAATCTAGTTATCAGTACTCTTTTAGAGTTGGCAAATATGAACATTTAAAAATCATTACACAATTTTATTGAAAGGTGACTGTGTGAGCTAGAACTGGCCCCTGAGTTGTTTCTACAGCAATTACTCAGTGCTCCATAAGGAAGTGCAATTATTGATAAAACTCCCTCTTCCTAATAACATATACACACACATTGTTCTTGCCAAATTCCAGAATTAAGGGCCTTCCAGAAGTCTTTTGACTCTGTGCCCTTGGCTGGTAAATGTATTTAACTAAAGGTGATAACAAGAATGCTGCAGAGTGCAAAGGATGTTTGCTATCGTATATTCCTTAGTCAGCACCTATAATTCATGATAACAGTTAAAAGAAAGATACTTCTTTTAGAGTTCTCTTGAAACTAGAGACAAAGGTTTATTTATTTTTGTCTTGAGATTTTTGTTCAGCTTTTCTATTAAGCATGTAGGAAAGATGGAGTTAATCTGATGCATGCTATTACTCAATGTTGAAATTGTTATGTATGACTTGCATGCGACTAAGAGCCACATGTAGAGTCAGAAGACTGCAGAAGTGAAACTAATTTGTGGAAATTAGTTCAAATGGTGCCTACACATTTGAGATCTCTATGGGTGAGGGTGGCAAGAGTGCAAGCTAAGATCCAAAGACACACACACATCATGACATTCATAAATTCAGAGTCTAATTTCACAGGAAATAGAGAACATGAACAAGACTGTTGTGTGCTTATTATAGGGCTTAAAAGTAGTTGCTGGTAAACCAGGAGTTGTAAAGAAGAGTCATAACTTTAGTCAGTCCTTTGTTAACATAGAAACTCTCAACTTTGTCAGATAGGAGTGACATCTCCAGGAATTCCTCTGACAAAGGTTCTGGGGGATGATCCAATTACATTTTAAAGAGACTTACCATAAAAATGACTGACTAGAGATAGAATTATCTTCAAATGTTAGTAAAAAGGGGGAGGGGTGGTGGTGTGTGAAGTGTAGAAGAGACCACAAATGGGTGGATAGGGTATTTCTTTCATATAAGGGTTACATCTGCATGTAAGTTCTGTATTGAATTGGAGTCAAGGTCCTGGTGCTGGGTATGGACCTGCTTGCTTGCCATCCTTACTTCTTTTGCTCTCTCTACCTCCTTTTTCCTATGTGCAAACTCCATATTTACATGGAATAGAAAAAAGTCTTACACTGATTTTCATGCAGTATTGTGAGATTTACATGTGTTGGGGGGGGGAGTGCCAGCAAAGAATAGCAGATTACTGATAAACCTGGGCTGAGTATAAGTAATAGCATACGGCTGCTCCTGGGATTCAAAAGAAGGTTCTAGAGAGCCATTAACTTTGAAATCCTTCCTAGAGCTGGATCACCAATAATGACAAGCTCTTCCCATTATCTTCTAGGGACTGGCAGCTGTCTACAGGAAGAGGCTGTAGTACTGTGCCTGGGAAATGAATGATCGTACGTTCTCATTCCAGGTCCATCATAGCTGTTGCCATTCCTGAGCTACCACAGAGCATCCAATTCGTACATAAGCATTTGAGACTGATCACTGATCAAGCCCATCTACTCTTCTCTACTGCTAACAGCTCCTGCCTAAGAGCCACTCTTACTGATTAATCCTTGCAGCTTCAACTTCTGCATCAGCCAGCATGACTGTGAGTCAGTAGATTGTAAAGGTGAAAGCTGGGAGCAATAAGCTTCATCTTTACCTTTTATTTCAGGTTGGTAAAGCAGTGTTTAGAGTTAAGAAAGAGAAAAATTGAGTTAGTGCATGATTTATCAACAGTGCTAGGGTTGCCAAAGATAATTTATTTTTCTTTCTGTTTGTTCTTAGGCTTTTCCTTCAGTAACTTAACTCAATTGTATGCTCCTATGTGTGAGTAAAATTTCTTGCAGAAAATGCTTAACGATCTCAGAAAACAGTATAATGATGTTAGAAAAGTAATAACATAACCACTGTATCTCTGTTACGTCCACTCAGTTCTGCAGCTCATGAACAGCGGCTGTAGTAGTCTAGCAGTTATTTTATTTATTTTCTTGAACCAGAACCTTATTGATTGCAACACTGACATTTCAATTCACAGAAATAAATAGACAGTAACATATATTTAACAGAAGAGAACATGTCACTTTCATGTTTTGCTGTGAAAGTTATTTTTTATAGGTTTAGGAATTCTTGAGAAAAAGAAAAAAAGAAAAGAAATACTGAAGATTACTAATGCACACCACAGGCACCTCATTCTTCGTCCTGCCATTTCCACAACTCTGAGACTGCCTGACTTAATGGATTGATGATACCTCTTCTCATCTATGTAGAAATGCCTCTAATCTTGCAGTAGTATGTATTACATCAGTTACAATCAACAGCAGAGGTCAGGGTTTCCTTCACTCCCCATCCCCCTTTATTGCTATTTATTTAATATGTAGCCTAATGGTCTGTGAGAAACAAACTCACTGGGAGTATTTTATGAAGCCAAACACAATTTCTGGCCAGCATGGGCTCTACTAGAAATAAATAGCCAATACTATTTATTGTGAGATGCAATACAAACCTTATAGAAGGCCAATTGGGATTGACAACTTGCTGAATGCATTGAAGATTTTTGTCATGTTTTCTGAGGACTGTAGTTTCTAAATACCTCAGCATTTTTATTTCTGGATATAGCAAGAACTTTAAAGTGCATGTGAACTAAAAATGTAGAAAATAGATGTTCACAAAGCATATTATAAAAAGGGAAATAAATAAGCATATGTAAGAGAGGGTATTTATTTCAACAAGACTGTAATATATGATGCCTAGTAATAATTGCCACTTTAATAGGCAGTATGGGGGAAAGCTGACTTACCTTATTCACATTAAATTAAAAAAATAAAAATAAATAAAAATAATAATTTCAGGAATAAAGATGTAAAGCACTTAAAAACTGCTGCAAATTTTTTTTTAAGAATGTCTGCATAATTAAGACTGAGTTCTGACATAATCAGTCAGAGGAGCTTAGTAGGCATTTCACAGTCTCACAACCTATGACAGAGTTATTCAAAGGATGTGGGTAGCATTTTTACTTTCCACAGAAACTGTATGTTCTCTTGAATCAAAATCCCACATAGGCATATAGTCATCCAAGCAAATGTAATGCTGAGGGATTGTCCCATCGCACATGTCAGGATAAAACTGGTCTTAAGGGAAACAAGGATAATAAAATAGTATGTAACATGTATTAAGGGACACCATGCATAGGAAACGCAGATGTAACCAGAAGCTCCAGAACAATGGGAAAAAAAAAAAAAAGCAAGGTGTAAAAACATATTAGAAAATATATTTAAAAAAAAAATAAAAAAGCTGAAAGTGCAGTGTGCTTCTACACATGAGGTTTCATTATATTTTGGAACCTGCCAAGTCCCTTATTTTATGACTGTAACTTGAAATATATACATACCATTGAAGAATTGTAGCATTCAGAGCTTTAGAAAAGTATTTTTAAACTGTTCTTGTGTAAAATCAAGGTGAACTACTACTCAAACAGGGTTCATTTTGACACGATGTTTCTCTCCTTAGGAGCTGTGGCTTGCACATCAGAAAGACAGAAAGACCTTTCTAGTTGCTCCTCAAAAGCAACTTTTTCTCAAGCATCAGAGCAACCCGAAAAAGGAAAGAAGTGGACATGTTATTGATTCTTTCAAAAGGAATTTTAAGTGGGTTTTCTTCCCTGCAGTAGATCTTAGGTAGCAAGGAGACTGAAAGGAAAGTGCAAAAGAAGGCATACAAGTATTTTTGAAGGTCTTCTTTTCTGCTTGAAGAGCAGAAGCTATAGCTATTCATTTCCTGTTACTAGATTGGGCAAGTGTTACTCTTTTTTCTCCTACATGCACTTAATTATCTGGGAGATTTTAGTAAAACTTTCCCCCAAGGGTTTGGGGTTCAATAATGCAAGCTGTCTGGGCTAAATTTTCTCATAGAACAACTGTAAATTTTCACTAATTTTAGAGGGCTCCATCCAGTAATTTCAGTTCTACAACAGTAATTCCTTTAAAATTGTCACTGTTATTCTTTTGCATGCTGCCTTGCACTAAGAAGGTCAGAACTAGACCTAGCACTCCAGGTGTGGCCTCACCAGTGCTGAGAGTAGAGAGGAAGGATCTTGATCTGCTGGCAACAATACTGCAGCACCATTAGCTTTCTTTGCAGCAAAGGCACATTGCTGACTCATGTTCAAGTTGGTGTCCAGCAGGACTCCCAGCTCCTTTCCTGTTAAGATGCTCTCAGGATGGGTGGTCCCAGTTTGTATTGGTGCCTGGAGTTCCTTTCCAGATGCAGGACCTCTCACTTCCCCTTGTTTAACTCCATGAGATTCCTGTCAGCCCATTTCTCCAGCCGTCAAGGTTGCTTTGGGTGGCAGCATGACCCTCTAGCATATTAGCCATTCCTCCCAGTTTAGTTTCATCAGAAAACTTGCTGAGGGTGCACACTGCCCCATCATCCAGACCATTAATGATGTTAAACAGGATTGGACCAAGTGATGGCTCTTGGAGTACACTGCTAGTTACTGGCCTCCAACTAGACGTTATGCCACTGATCATCACCCTCTAGCCCCAAGTTAGGCTTCCATGCTAGGTTTTGTGTGTATCAGACAATCCAGTCTATTAGAACAGCTATTTATGGAGGGAAAATTATACAAAACCTTCACATTAATTCTGAATTTATGTCACAGAATGGGTAACACACCACAGATAATATTGCTAAAAAAAAATTTGAGATTCATGCATTTTATTTTTCTATTATGCTGGCAGCGTATGTTTTCTGTAAGTTTTCATGAGATTTTATGTGAACCTACATATGTATGATTATTAATAATGTCTGTGTTACCAAAGTGCATATAAATTAGAAAACATTTGTGTATAATATTTAGTGAAAGTGGGGTGTTTTGTATTTTTGGTGATTTTTTGGTTGTTTGTTGGGTTTTTTCCAGAACTATTCCTCAGCAGTACCACACATCTACCAAAGCCAATATGATTAAATGGGGTTCTTTTTGGAATTCAGCAGCATGGCTCCTGTTTCACTTAAAGTTTGAGGCCCTGCTATTAAAATTTGCTTCTGTGACACAGCAGGAATGTTTATTTCTGATGCTTCTGCTTTATGTCAACAAAGCATGAAATAAACAAAAAAAAATCAAATCATGATTCATAACACTAATTAACTAGATGTGCTGACATACCACAGATTTAATTTACGTCAGTTTCCCCAGGACAAAATTATTGTATTTTTGTAAGATCCAGTCTTCTCTTTCTCTGTTGTAATAATATATATAATAATAATGGATCTGAAAAATATTTAACCAGGGAACAAAGAAAAAAATATTTTTAATAAATAACTTTACAAAAACTAGTATTACATAAAATTAATTTACTAACATAGTTAGATATAATGACACAATAATTTACATGAAACATGATGACACATGCAAATATCCTTCTAGCATTCAATCCAACAGATATACATGTGTTTATTTGTATAGACTTATTAATTCAAACCAAGAATTATTTGATGACTTCATCTCAAATTGTTAGTAATAAATTTTCCTGTTCCTTTTTTTCCCACTGAAAAACTTCCAATAATCAACGTGAGATAAGAGGGTATTTCTGTGCCAGATATTCCCACAAAAAAAAAATCATCTCATTTGGTGATACTGTACAGAGCTATGTAAGCTGTGGTTCTGATATGCTGGCTTTTTTTTTTTTTTTTTGTATAGCATTGCTCTAAAAGTTTTGTGTCATCTGTTGATATGATAAATTTAAGGAGCAAAATATAACCACTAGGAGGTATTTACTGTCAATTTTTTTCATATGATCATAGTTTCGCTTTCTGTGGTATAATGTGTTGAAGAGGTGTCTCATTTCTTTCTTTGTTTCACATTAGATGAGCTTGAGCTGCTCAGCGTTGGAATCTGATTGTTTGGCGGTTTCTCTCTGTTGGTTCCAGACAGTATTTCAGTATTTTTTAAAATTTTCTTTTTTTTTTTTTTTTTTTAATTTGGAGACTATTTAGATCTTTTCATACCAGTTTTACAGATATTCTGATAGCCAAAAAGAATTACATATCCTATGGAGTCTTTTTAGATGTAAGACTAAGACCACCTTTGACCAAATCAACTACCTAATCTCAGCACTGAACTACTTAGTCATAGAATCACAGAATTGTTTAGATTGGCAAAGACCTGTAAAATCATCAAGTCCAACCAGTAACCTAGCACTGCCAAGTCCACCACTAAACCATAACTCCAAGTGCCACATCTACGCATCTTTTAAATGCCTTCAGGGGTGGTAACAAGTAGCTTATGGCTATGTTAAACACAGACTGCCTATATTAGGCAGTGTGGCTCTAAATAAGTCATGCAATTTTATTTTTATTGGACCAGATAAAATCTAGGAATAATGTCAGAAATTCTCAGAAACACCCTTATCCAGATGAATGCTTGATGTCTCTTACATTTTCTTAATCTTGGCTTTAAGTGGTGCAGTTTGAAACACTTTTTTTTACCCTGGTGCTTAGAGTGCTCTTAGAATTTATGAGTTATGGTGATTATCTTTGCCAGCCTGGGAAAAGTCTAGTACTCAGATGTCCAGTTCCTTCGGAAACTGTTAGCTTATTATTAAACAGTTTCTGGCTGCATTCACAATAGAATGAACCCTGAAGACATTAGGCAGAATTTCACCACGTACTAACTTTTCAGATCCTTCTAAGAATGGAGTGTTTTGGAAATTCTCCAGCAATATCTGAATAATGAGCTTTAGGAAGGATTTAAATTACTTCCTAATCTTTCTACTCAAAAATATGACCAAGAATATGTATATTTCAACTTACAGGTTAGTTACATCTAACTTTATCTCAAAAGTACATAGAGTTCTTTATGCACTTACCCTTCAGTACCATCTGAAACACATATGTGATAAGATTATATTATGTGTTTGTGATATGATTATCATATATGAGTTTCACGTGATACTGTGGAGTAATTTTTCTAGCTTGCTATTTGAGATTTTGGTGGAATGCCTGCATCCAGGCTTCCTAGGTAGAATTTAGGTGGACACCTTTTGTTTTTATTTTTTTTGTTTCCTTCAATGTCTAATTTGGAAGGTAATTGTCAAAAAGACTCAATGTCCCATAGCATTTTATAAAATTACTAGATTAATAACTGTTTGTTGAATTAAAACATGCTTTGAATGTAACATTTTTCTTCAGATTCTGTGATAATTTCTAGTAAAAACACCAGTCCCTGTGCCACTACCGTAATACAGCCAATGTTCAAAAACAGAACAGCACTTATTATTTTTTTAACTGTATTACTCATGTTAGAAAGTTTATATTATGAATCATGAACTTAAAAATTGGTGAAACATTTCATTAAGTATTACTTAAAACAATTGATAAAAACATCAAATTGAAAGTTCTTGTGCAGTATTTCTATATGTAGAAATATAATGGCTTCTATGCACACCATTATTTTGCCTACTACATATGGCTTTTCTAGCATGACAACTGTTTGCTTACCTTGTTTAAAAAGTACCTCTACAACTTTGGCTTAGCTAAGCCTCCAAGCAACCCAAGCTCTAGCATTTAGGCTACTATGCCTAAATATCAACTGAAAGAAACTCGGAGGTAGTACCCTTCCCCTTTCACTTTTGTATACCCTGAGAATGTGGGGCTAAAACAAAAACCCTGATAAAGTAGTCCCCAGAAACCACCACTAAGCCTCTTTATTTATGATCCTTTCATGCAGTATTCCTTGGCCAATAATGGAAAATAAACTAATAAGGCCATTTCACTCCTTAAATGTATGATCCTGGGAAAAGATGTGAAGAATGTCTCCATGGAGATTGGAGATTTAATATTCAACATTCTGCTGTAGAAGGTGAAAATGGAGTCTACCTTTTGCTAATTTATTCCTTATCCTTCTTTCTTTGAAGAGAGTGCTATCTCCATGCTTTCCAGTCATGTTAAATCACTGACATAGTCATCATGCTGGTAGGAAAATGTCACTTTCCTTTCTCTTCACTGTTATTACTCATGTATGACCCAGTACACTAGAGCATGTATCCTTTGATATTGTTCATGAGACTCAGTCACAGTTCAGTTGAGGGCTTTTGATATCTGCTCAAGCTATTTGTGTAGCCATAAAACAAATAGTTTATTAAAGAAGCTGGATATATCATATTACTAATTCCTTCAGTATCTGTAAGAAGTCATGGACATTTCCACAGAGTTACTTTATTCAACTGTCATTCAAATCAGTTCAAATCCACCACTCAAATCTTGGCTTGAGTCAATAATAAGCTAGTTAAACAACATTTTCGTATAATTTGGCTAATGTTGCCTTGTGCACATTTTCTGTTCAACTTGACTCTGAAACAAAGAAGCAAGATTGTGTTTTGGTTTTGATTTTTTTTTTTCCCTCTATTGAGAATTTGATTTCTGAATGTAAATGGTGGTGGTGTATTTTTCTCAAAAGCTTTAGAGATTAGTCACATTTAGATACACTTCTCTCTCCTGATATATATTTTATACGTACCCTGATAGATGAACCATAGGATAACTGTAACAGTGTGCATTGATTCTCCTTTGACTGTTTTGTGCTGTTAACAACTCTGCTACTAAGGTGATGGGAAAGTTTTTAACCAGCAAGTAAGTCTGACTACAAATTAGTTTATCAGGGTCCATGAACTTGCCATTATTTCAGGATTCTCTTTGAGTTTTAGTTAATTTGATTAACAAATAATCTTTCTGGTATTTGACTGTTTCAATGCTCTTGATCTACTGTACTATAGTCATGGCTCTTTCTATGTGTGGCTTTTGGTCTTTCACTGCAGACCTAAAAAGGCTGTTACACAGATTTTTGAAGTAACCCATCATTTTTTTTCATGTATGGACAATAATTTGAAATTGGACCTGAAGACCTAACTGATTGTCTCTATTTCTTTTATCCTATGACTTCATGAGTTCTTTGTGTATAACCACTAACTAGCAATTTTTTCCAGGAGATATGAAGTCAAATAAGACTAGTCCAGAAACTTTCCAGAATGAAAATTTATTCAGGGGAGTTTTATTAAGCACAGTAATAGAATGTCTGATAAAGATCTTTAGCTAAAAATACCACATTATAATTCACTTTTAACTTATACAAGGCTGTGAAATTCAGAAAGCAAATATATTTAGAACATAAGAATACATATGAGTCTAAATGCAGTTGCTACTTTCCAAGGTCTACTTTAAGTTATGTTATCATAAACCAAACAAATATCTGGTCACAGTGAAGATATGGCTTTCTGCATAACATTTTGTACATTAAAAAAAATATAGCCAAACTGGAACAGGCAGAATTTGAATTTGGTGTAGCTTTTGTCTATATATCTATCCATGTTATATATTGACTCTCCACCAAAGTTCCCCCTTAAAAGCCACAAATGTCTCTACTACAGACATTTGGGAAAAATAAGGTATAAGCAGAAAAAAATGCATAATATTGTCTGTTAGGGTAAATCATTGTCCAGAGTTTCTATTTATGCCCACATGAAGTCACTGCCATGTAAGCATTTGCTGTCTTAAGCCACTGAAGAGCAGAGAATGTTCTGTATTATAAAGAAATGTGAAGACATCAGTAAGCAAACTAGATACGTGAGAGTAGTTCTGAGTCTGCTAATGCAAAAGTTTATATAAGAATTCTGCTTATAAAGAACATTTAGTTCATTGTTATATCAAGAAAAAACCTCTCTTAAGTGGTACATAAATAATTACTGGATTAAAATACAAAATGGCTTTGAAGAACTTATTCATAACAGGCATTTAAGACATCCTGATTTTACTGGGTTTTTTAAATCAATAATTAAATCAATAACCTACCTGCTGACACATAGATAGGCTCTTCACCTTATAAGTTTGCTCTGTGAAAACAATTGTAAAGCTAAACAAACATTTAAGTTGCCTCAGAAAGTTGTAGACATATTTTGCCCTGGTATTATTGGTAAAAAAATAATAAAATTTATTGATGCAATTTATCTCATCCAGTCTTACATGCTTCCCAAGTGAATCATCTTATGCTAGTTTTATAAACAGTAAAAATCTAAATGTCAAATTTAGGATGGGAAAAACTGAGCCATATGGGGTATCCAGATATTTGTGTTTTCTCATCTATAACCTCCTTTTAAAGTCTAAAAAATATGGATGACACAGAATGAAAATGTGCATACATGTAAAAAGTCTGCAGCAGATGTTCCTGTGCCCATCATGTAACAAAAGCAGCCTGGAAATAGGAACCACCATGCTTGGATATTCACAGCCAATTAAAGCGTCACAGAAAAAGGCTGTCCTCATACCCTGTAACACGTAGCCAATCCCTTTAATTTTTTTTTTTTTTTTCTTAAAGCTTGAAGTGCTGGTTAAACTATGACATAAATTTCTCCATCTTAATCATAGCCAATGCCCTTCAGCTCTCTTGTCTGTTTCTGTGGGAGCAATTTCTCCTTCTGGTTTCTGCTTAGTTAGCTCACATCAGGAAGTGAGCTGTGACCTCTGTGGCATGTACCTCTGGTACATGTTAACCACATACAAACCAAATTTTAAAAAATATCTAACAAATTTTCATCCCTCATTTTTTTTTATTCCTAACTTACAGAGCACTAAGTGCCTCAACTGCCCTAGAGAGACTCTAGCTTTATTAACTACAACATTATAACAAGATTCAAACCCACTGAAAGTGATTTAAGCTGGGTTTGCACCTTTTTATATTATTTTTTTAAGTGAAGGAAGCCAAAGAAACTAGTCACTGATAATATTAGGTGATCCTGCCCCTGTACTCTGCTCTTGTGAGACCTCACCTGGAGTATCGTGTACAGTTCTGGAGTCCTCAACATAAAAAGGACATGGAACTGTTGGGACAAGTCCAGAGAAGGACCACGAGGATGATCAGGGGACTGGAGCAGCACCTCCCGTATGAAGACAGGCTGAGGAAGTTGGGGCTGTTCAGCCTGGAGAAGAGAAGGCTGTGTGGAGACCTCATAGCAGTTTCCAGTATCTGAAGGGGGCTTATAAGGATGCTGGAGAGGGACTCTTCTTTAGGGACTGTAGTGATTGGACAAGGGGTAATTGGTTCAAACTTAAACAGGGGAAGTTTGGATAAAAGGAAGAAATTCTTTACTGTGAGGGTGGTGAGGCACTGGAATGGGCTGCCCAAGGAAGCTGTGAATGCTCCATCCCTGGCAGTGTTCAAGGCCAGGTTGAACAGAGCCTTCGGTGGCATGGTTTAGTGTGAGGTGTCCCTGCCCATGGCAGGGGAGTTGTAACTAGATGATCTTAAGGTCCTTTCCAACCTTAACTATTTTATGATTCTGTGACGCTAATATTCCTCTTAATCACTGTGGTCCGTGTCTCCATGAGCATAATGTTTTCATAACTTTGAAGGTCACTGTGAGAAAAAAATTGTTAGTTTGGGGAAGTTCTCATATAATGCAGTAATATAAAAGAATAATGTTAAGAGTTGTTCTAAGTAGTCACCACCTCCAGCAGCTCCAGGCCTGGGGACTCCTCCTCTCTAGCCACTGGAGCCCATCCTGGTGCCCAGGGACCCAGGGTATCTGCTCAGCCTGACGGATGCAGCAGCTGCTGTCCCCTCTGCAGGTTCAACCAGCAGTGAGGCTGAGCACATCCCACAGAAATACACACAGAAGACACATAGAGGTGTTGAGAGGTCGGAAAAGCAGATGTTTTCACCAATACAGTGACTTAAATCCTGGTTAAGGAGACAAATTATCATAACAATCAAATTTCCTGAACAGATAGTGTCTAGGAACTAGAAAAAGGTAAATAACGTGGTCAAAATAATAAAGGGAGTTAAGTGTCACACATTTATTTCTCAGATTGCTCATATTCCCCTCTTTGACCAGAAAGGTGCAGCTGGTCAAGGGCTCTAATAATTTTTAAGCTCTCTATATTTTTATTTTGTTTTTAACACAGAATTGACTTTTAGACTGGATATTTTCTTCCTTGATAGCTAAGAAAAAGAAAAAATCTTTAAATATTGTTCTTTTTCTCACAGTTGTTAGTGGTTGGTAACACAGAGGTATACATGCACAAAAGGAAAAATATTTAGCTATCTGCAGGGCACGTAGAACACAGTTTAAAGGGGTTAAGAGAAGAGTGGGTTTTTTTGTTGTTTTTTCCACTTTATGGGACATTTAGATAAAGAGTAAAGAGTTTAGCAATTGCTGGATTTGTGGCGGTAAAAGTTGCATTGCAGTTAGGACTGCTCTGGGACCCAGAAGGAAGGATAGTGAAGTTAGTCAATGAAAGGAGATAGAGGTAATTGAATTTTTTTAAGGTAAAACAAAACTAAGAACACATAAGTTTTTTTCTCATAGTTGTATATATTTTCTGGAATGCCTTTCAAGAAGGTTGTAAAGATGAATTATTTAAATACAGCTAGCCTTCTGTGGTTATCTGTGAAAATTTGCGGGTTTTCTCATAGGAAATTCTAGCATTTGTAGCATGTTCAGTATTTTTGTCATCTGCTGACAGATGACCCAATGTATCAATGATTGCTCACATTTTTTTTTTTGTTTGCAACGTAAGGTTGCTCAAATTTTTATTTGAAAATAAATGTAGTGAGCGTTTTTCCAGTGGGGAGCTGATCTGGAGGAAGGGAGAATGGAGGGGTAGGAAGGATGAGATTCTTGTAATGAAGTTGTGGTGTTAACACTGAAAAGTTAAAGGTAAAATGTACCAGTTTGTCACAATTATGCTTCATATTGGCAGGTGTTCTGAACTTTCTGTTTGATAACTGGACATATAAATTTCAGTTCTTAAAGCTTTGCAGCCAATTTAAGGGCTCATTTATTTCTCTGACAGCAAGATATATATGCTGCCTGGCATAGTGGATGTCTGGGGCCAAATCCACCACTTTGTTGCTTGTGTGTCTCAAGGGAAGTAAATAGTAGCAATTTTTCAGCACAGGCATAACGGCACAAGGTATTTAGCAAATAAATGAGCGTAAGATGACCTGTAGTGTCCTGAAATTACTAAAATTCATGAATAATAAAATGATCTATAGATTGTTAGCAGAGGGCTATAGCAAAGGCTAATTTGCAGTCACTGAAGCTTTACAGGATAATCTGTAACTTTTGAAAATTTAATGACTTCATCAGTTTTTAGCTATTTTTTTTAACCAATATAATTGTCTGAAAGCTACCTTCAGCAGAGATCTTTTGCCTAGATAAAATCACAATCACCTATATCATCACATTATGAGTACTTAACAGACTCTATCTGAAGAACTTTTCTTTCTTTCAGAAAGTTACTATCAAAAATATATCCCTATCCTATGAAGATATATTTTTCATTTTGTTAAATATTGTTAACTATGGAATAACCATAATAAAAAAAAAAAAAAGAATTGATGGAGTACTGCAAAGGAAAGGGGAATTTGAAAAAAAACACACAAACTCTAGTGAGCAAACTACAGCTCTTAGGAAATAAGAAAACACACCCTAAAAAAGCTATCAAAGAAATTATATGGAAGATTAAAAGGCTAAGCATATAATACACAAATTCTGCAGCATTATTTAAGGCTTTGAAAGGAAAAGAAGGGACAAGAATGTACTTGAAAAAAAGGAGAAAAGAAAAGAATATCCTTGATCTCACATTTCGTTTTATTTATTTAGATTATTTACCAACATATTCGTACTGAAATAACCAAGAGAACAGTGACTGAAACCACAGTTGTTCTCTTCTTCACTTGAGCTACTGATCACTCCCTACAGTTATTTTGTTCTTCCAGGTTCAAACATTTTAAATTCTTTGCAATATATGACATCTTCGTGCTTACAGTCTTCAATATGCACTAGAATTGGAGACAGCTTTGCATTATCTTCTGTGTTATTGCTGGAAAATTGGATGCAAGGCAATAATCAGGCACAGTTCAAACTCTGACAATTCTGATTACATTCAGCACCGCAGGAGTATGCTTACCTCTGCAGTTTATCAGTTATTTTTTAAATGATGTCCCATTTCAGCTTATCTGAATTCTGGTTTACCTGTCTCATGTATTTCCTTCACACATTTAGAACAATGTACATTCTTCATTAAACTTTTGTATGTCCCCCTTTCTACACATCGATGCCTACCCCTCAGTTGTATAATGGTAACTATAGATTCATGGTATCTCACTTTATGTGGTATTTTTTAGAAAGAAAAGATCCACCTATTACTACTGAAGAATTAGTCCCACACTAGGATTTAATGGGACTAACACCTTCATATATGAAATGCAAGTATCAGAGGAATATTCCATTTACAGTGATAGACATTTCTTTCAAGAAACATTTGCACTGCGGTCTACAAAAGCAAAAGTAGAAAATGGGAGCATGCTCTCTGTAATCTCTGATTTCTTTAAAATATATTCTTAATTAAGGAAGCTGAATTTTGAAACCATTTAAAAAGGAAAGCTAATTAACATAATTCTGTCAGTGTAGAGAAATAGTGACATTTGGCAGATACTTGAGAGGTACTTTAAGGGGATATTTATAAAGACAGTATTAGAAAAAAGAGAAAGTACAAATGAAATACAGCAATATCTGAAAAATACAATTTAAAGAAGAAAGTATTCAAAGGAGGATAGGGAAAGATAAATGAAATGAGCAGCTAGCCTACTTATTTTACAATTTTAATTGCTTTTTAACCTTTAAAATACATCTGAAGGCAAAAAAAAAAAGTTTAACATTCATTTATACAGTCTTCTTTGGTTTCATTTTTTTAAAGTAGTTATTCTCTGACAATGCAGAACAAATTTTTCTTTTTAAACTGTTCTTGAGTGATGAATGAAAATGTATGACTTAGTAAGTACCATTCTGTGGAATATTTATATTGCTCTTCAAGTTGTATTTTTGAGGAAAAAGAAAAGAGAAGAAAATTATGCATTTGCAGCAATGAGTTTCTATAGACAATGGACTTCCTCGATGAGACTATACATAGGTAATCACAGTGACCTTGCTCCTTACAAAAGTTTTGCATAATGTTTATCGTAATTAGAGCATACAGACCATCTAATTAATCCCAGAGCTTCAGAGATGGTGCTTAAAACACAGTAAGTAGAATTTTTTCGTTAAAAAGGTCAACACACATGGAGTATCTAGGGGATTTCTTTTTGTTTGTTTTATTCCCCATCTCAGTCAGTAAGAAAATTCATCCTTCTGAGGTTTCTTGGGCAGAGTGTCTAGAAGGAGAATGAATAAAAAAATAATTGGGGAAAACAAATAAACAAATAAATAAATGAAGGCAGGCTAGGGATCACAAGCATGACACCTTTACTAGTCTGCTTCTAAACTCCTTTTCCTCCTCCTCCATTTCATCTTACCTTGATCATGCTTCCCCAGGAAAAAAAGGAAAACTGCCTAAGCTGAAAGCAGTACCCCAGAAAATAATACGTCTGAGGTGAAGGTAATAGAAAATCTAAGTGGAAGTATGATAGTGTTTCTACCTTGCACTATTTCCGTTTTTTCCTTGATGTTTTTTCCTGATTTTTTTTTCCTTTCATTCTATGAATTAGCAGATTCAGTGGTTTTGTTTTGTTTTGTTTTGTTTTGTTCTGTTTTTGTAGTGAAATCATTAATTGTTTCTCATAGCATTCTAACTATTTGATAGATTAAAAGCAGCTGTGAATGCTCCAGAAAAGATCAGCCTCTTGCAGACACTGTAAACCTATGAGGGTGGTATCAGCTAAAGAAAGTGCACCTGAAATTCCTGCAAGCTTGAGCACTGACACATTGTGCTGGTTTGGCCTGTTTGGCACCCGGAAGGTTGAAAATCAATAAACATGTAAGTCTCTAGGAAGTACCTTTTCAGATCATTCTAAGCTATGACATTGCTTCTGGTTGCAGCAAGTGTTTTTGGAATTTGTAAGTCTGCTGGATAACAACATTCACCCTAAAATTGCATGGCAAAGCTCATATGCTCTGTAGGTAAACAGAGATCAGTATTATCTACCAGGTTGAAGGAGAGACTCTTGCAGCAGTGAAATGGTAGAAGACATCATTGAACTTTTTTTATCATCTTATCACAATGTGAAGTTCACCTGCTCAATCAATCTCCTTACCAAGTTCTAAAATGAAATAATTGTCTTAACTGTCGAAGGATAACATAACACAGACTTGACTATGTGACACACCTGTGAACTAAACCATTAAATCCATTTAATCAGTCACTGAATTTAAGTTGAAATTCTGATCTAGGAGTGTTTTTTCTATTGGGAACCAAAGATTTCATCCATACAGGTTGTTCTTAATTGCTTTCTTTGCACTAGGCAGACCGTTCACTAATACAGCACTTTCTTTCACTACATCAACAGTGCACATGTCAGCACCACAGCTGACACTTCCAAAAGAAATAGGCTGTGCCTGCTCAATAATGTTCAGGTAGGGAGGTATGTGAACCTCACCAAACAGATGCATTAGACCTATTCATTCTCTGGTCTGATAATTCTAATAGCCAGCATTCAAGCAAGTGAATTTAATGAGTTTAGTTCAGTAAAAGCAATTTCAGCTGTTTTCACATATTTGAGTGCTATATTTCCTTGTTTCACCTTTTTCAGTAAATCACATTAAAACCACACAGACACAGTTAACTTTTTCAAATAGCCACACTTTACAGGAAATAAGTGAAATTAGAAAAGTATTCTGAGGACTTCTTTGAACAGAAACTTTTATCATTTATATATTTCTGAATAGGGCTCACTGGATCAGACCCTGAATTGCAGTGGTGTTATGCTTAAGGCTATTACATATGTGCTGTATACACAGATTAATTAAAAAGGTAATTCTTTTTACCTGAGTTTTTTTTTTGTTTTGCTTTTTTTTTTTTGTTTGTTTGGTTGGTTTTGTTTTGTTTTGGTTTGTTTTTTTTAAGCAGAAAGTAACTGAAAATGTAATGCTATTTCTTGAATATCTGAGTGCTGGGGGTATTTTTTCCAGTCACTCAAGATTCTGACAATTAAATGCTATAGCTATAAATGTAAAGAACAGAACCAGGCATCTGATTAAACTTTGCAAATGAAATTTTCCAGAATACCTATAGGTCCTTGGAGGATTATTCATTTTAATAAGCTAAACTAAATTGTATAGCTGAAATATGTGATTTAAAAAAGCAGCATTTTGTGCAAACTTCCACATAGAGTGTCTGTGCAAATGAAACAAAACTCCTTATTTACTATGGTACAACCATCAGTGACACCTTTGTCTGAGAAAGTCTAAGGATTTATACAACAAAAGAGTTATAGAATTGTAGAATCATTAGGGTTGGAAAGGACCTTAAAGTCATCTAGTTCCAACCCCCCTGCCATGGGCAGGGACACCTTATGCTAAATCATCTCACCCAAGGCCTCATCCAACCTGGTCTTGAACACTGCCAGGGATGGAGCATTCACAACCTCCCTGGGCAACCTATTCCAGTGTCTCACCACCCTAACAGGAAAGAATTTCCTTCTTATATCCAACCTCAACTTCCCCTGTTAAGTTTGAACCCGTTACTCCTTGTCCTGTCACTACAGTTTCTAATGAAGAGTCCCTCCACAGCATCCCTATAGGCCCCCTTCAGATACTGGAAGGCTGCTATGAGGTCTCCACACAGCCTTCTCTTCTCCAGGCTTCCGACTTCCTCAGCCTGTCTTCACACAGGAGGTGCTCCAGTCCCCTGATCATCCTCGTGGCCCTTCTCTGGACTTGTTCCAACAGTTCCATGTCCTTTTTATGTTGAGGACACCAGAACTGCACACAATACTCCAGGTGAGGTCTCACAAGAGCAGAGTAGAGGGGCAGGATCATCTCCTTCAACCCGCTGGTCACGCTCCTTTGATGCAGCCCAGGATACGGTTGCCTTTCTGGGCTGCAAGTGCACACCGTAGCCAGCTCATGTTCATTTTCTCATCAACCAACACCCCCAAGTCCTTCTCTGCAGGGCTGCTTTGAATCTCTTCTCTGCCCAACCTGTAGCTGTGCCTGGGATTGCTCCGACCCACGTGTAGGACCTTGCACTTGGCATGGTTAAACTTCATGAGGTTGGCATCAGCCCACCTCACAAGCGTGTCAAGGTCCCTCTGGATGGCATTCCTTCCCTCCAGCATATCAACCGAACCACACATCTTGGTGTCATCGGCAAACTTGCTGAGGGCACACTCAATCCCACTGTCCGTGTCAGCGACAAAGATGTTAAACAAGACCGGTCCCAACACCGATCCCTGAGGGACACCACTCGTTACTGGTCTCCAGCCGGACATTGAGCCATTGACCACAACACTTTGCGTGTGGCCATCCAGCCAGTTCTTTATCCACTGAGTGGTCCATCCATCAAATTGATGTTGTTCCAATTCAGAGACAAGAATGTCATGTGGGACAGTGTCGAATGCTTTGCACAAGTCCAGGTAGATGACATCAACTGCTCTACCCCTGTCCATCCGTTCCCTAGCCCCATCATAGGAGGCCACCAAATTGGTCAGGCAGGATTTCCCCTTAGTGAAGCCACGCTGTCTGTCACCAAGCAGCTTGTTGATTTTCATGTGCCTTAGCATGCCTTCCAGGAGAATCTGCTCCAAGATTTTGCCAGGCACAGAGGGGAGACTGACTGGTCTGTAACTCCCTGGGTCATCCATTCTCCCCTTCTTGAAAATGGGGGATATATTTCCCTTTTTCCAGTCATCTGGAACTTCACCTGACTGCCATGATTTCTCAAATATGATGGCCAGCGGCTTCGTAACTTCATTTGCCAGCTCCTTCAGGACCTGTGGATGGATCTCATCAGGACCCATGGACTTGTGCATGTTACATGAATGCATTTAACTTCTGATTTCAGTCTCTCTCTCTTTGAGATCCAACAGCAACATTGCTGGAAGGCCATGTGTATAAAGAGTCAGTTTTGCCATTACACATGGGTAAAGATCAGTCTAGGATGCTTGGGGAATAGAAAAGAAAGGGTTACCTGCTTACTCTGTGTGGTGAAATGGCAATTGTGATACATATATGCAAAAACATTTACAGGAAATACATTTTCCTTTTTTTTTTTCAGACACTTCATCAAGTCCATGTTTAACCTATATTGCAGTTTGGATTTTTTTGCTAATAATTGAATTTATGTCTCAACCATAGACATTGAAACCACAGCATTAATACTGCAGAATAATGTTTTGTAAATTAATTTATATAACACCCACAGCCACAACAGTTGCTTTAGGCTGAAAATCTTCCCAAGAATCAAGGTAGATACTTAGACAATTAATCCAAGCTAAATACCACGTTACTTTATGAAACATCCTACTACAATCACATTATTGTGACTGAAAAGTGTAAGTAAGGCATACTTCATTAGTCACTGGGTTAGAATGGATAAAAAACTATTGCACAGTTTACATTCAAATAAATCTTACTTCCAGTAATTTTTCAGGACTGTGAGCAATCCCTTGGATTAAAAAAAAGTACTTTTGATATGTAGTATTATGAAAATACAGTAACTAAATGTTTATACTTCAGTAATCTTAGGGAACTCACTATTATAAAAAAATATCGTATTTAAAACAAATACACTGTTTGCCATTACATTATTCACAGAATCATAGAATCACAGAATCAAATAGGTTGGAAAAGACTTTTAAGTCATCAAGTCCAACTGTTACCCCACAACTGCCTAGTCAACCACTAAACACTGTCACCAAGGGCGTCTACATGGCTTTTGAGCATTTCCAGGTTTTTTGAACATTTCCAGGGATTGTGATTCCACCACTTTGCTGGGAAGCCTGTTCCAGTGCCTGACAAACCTTTCACTGACGAAACTTTTCCTAACATCCAACCTAACCTCCACTGGCACAACTTGAGGCAGCTGCTTCTTGTCCTATCACTTGTTACTTGGGAGAAGAGGCCAACACCCACCTTACTATAACCTCCTTTCAGGCAGTTGTAGAGAGAGACAAGGTCCCCCTTAGCCTTCTCATCTCCAGACTAAACTACCCCAGTTTCCTCACCCTCTCCTCACAGGACTTGTGCTCCAGACCCTTCACCAGCTTTGCTGCTCATTTCTGGACCTGTTCCAGCACCTCAATGTCTTTCTTGTATTGAGTAGCCCAGAACTAAGCAGAGGATTTGAGGTGCGACCTCACCAGTGTTGAGTACAGTGGATGATCATTGACCTGGCTCTTCTGGCTATGTGATCTCTGATACAGGCCAGGATGCTATTGCCCTTCCTGGCTGCCTAGGCACAAGCTGAGCTTATGTTCAGCAACTGTCAATCAGTATCTCCCCCTCCCCCAGGTCCTTTTCCACCACGCAGCTTTCCAGCCACTCTTCCCCAAGCCAGAGCATTGCATAGGGTTTTGTGGCCCAAGTGATTGTTGAATATCATAACCCTAGCCACAGCCCATTGATCCAGACTGTCCAGATTCCTCTGTAGAGCCTTCTTATTCTCAAGCAGATTAATACAATTGAATATTGAGATTTTTATTGAAACAACTGCAATTGAGATTGTTATTGAATTGCAATTTCACACTCCTGCTACAGAATGCTGTGTTCTGAATTACTCTTAATGGTAACTGCAGTCTTTTAACACATCTTTGGCTGCATGCCTCTATCTGCAGCAATTAATGACCACAAACCCCAGATAACAGTGCAAAAAGTGTTTGTACCAACACAGTGGGTATGGACAGCTTTTGACAGAACTGGCACATCTACTGGGAAGTCACAGTTAGATACTGTGCTTCAGTAAAACAGGTGTATATTTTGAATTGCACAGTACAACTCTTTTTTGTACTGTGATAGAGGTAAGGCTGCATTCATGGACAGCAGTTCATTGTACCATATATCCTGTACAAGAGCTTTGAATCAAACAGACCAAGAAGTAAAAAGGAGAGGGGACTAAAGACACAGTTTTTAATTATAATGAGAGGCAGCCTGTTTGGCACCATTACATACTGCAGTAAGAACCATGCTGAGAATCACAGCCTATTTTTTTTCTGATGCTGACTGACTCCTCTTGTGACCTCAGCCAAATTAATTAGGGCCTAATTCTGTCAACTTTAGTCACAGTGATTAATTCTTAACTGAGTGAGTAATCACATATATATCAGAAAGTTGGGAAGTAAGCTGAATCTTTCAGGAACAGCAGGAGGGTGAAGCCACTCAAAAATTGATCCCTTTCAATATGAAATGTATCTCACTGATGTCCCCAGAAATGCTCTGTGTAGAGTACAATGGAAGTTGAAAGAACTTTTTTTTTGCTGGGTTGGTTCAAAATTTTCTGCCTGTGTTCAATAGTGCTAATATTGGCCTTGGACTTCAGATATTTGTAAATTATACCATCCTACATGACTGCAGAGCATAATGTATGATAGGGAGTTGTCAAATCTGGTAGCTTGGTAAAAGCAAGGCTGCAGCAGCCCCATGCCTTCAGGTCCAACCATTAGTGAGTCTGGGCATGTATTCCCAGTAGGCACATAAACACAGAGCACAGATATACATCACATTATATACACAGCTAGCCACACAAATCAACACAGATGGAAACATTAATCACTCACACAGTCACAAACAGCACCAAAAGCATTATCCTTTTCCCATCTCTGGCTATATGTGTTTTTGTGTATGTATACATATATATGTTTACCTATGTATACGCATACGTATATGTACCTGGTGAATCTCTCCAGCAGCTGAGCTCACTCAGTTAGGCCTTGGATCCCAGTCCCTCCAGCTGCTAGCCCCTGGACATATGAGCTTCCAGGACTACAGTCCCACTCCTGTTGCTACTATAGAGAATTGCACATATGCACACAAAGGCATTCATGTAAACAGTGAACTCCCAGACCCCATGATCCCTCCAGCAGCTCTCTGGGAGTCGTCTGGTCCCTCTGTTACTCAACTTCTGCTGCAGTCTCGCCCTTAGACACCACACACTTGCCTGGCTCCCAGGTCACTTCACCTACTCAACAGGCTTATTTGGCTTGATATGCACTAGTGATCACACACGCATACCCACACTTTCCCCAGTTGTTGGTACTATAGACATATGGGCTTCTGATCTCTGGTCTGACTCCACCTGTTGGCTTTCAGCCCCTAGATATACATCTGCACAAAGGAAAGAGTTTGAAGGGAATTTAACAAGAAGGTAAGCCAGACTATGTTGATCAAATGCAGGCCATGGCTGAAAACTGTACAAACATTCCAACATAATGCAAACTATTTACATGCAAACATCCCCTTTTATCTGCTTGCATCTCTATTTTTCCAATGATTGTTCCTCCCCATATCACCTAGATCTATCCTTCTATCCCTTTCCCTGCCTTTGGTTCCTCCTCTAAACATTCTGTAGTAAGTCTTCTGTCATCATAATGCTCTTCTGTTGTACCACACAGTGTGTTGCAAATGATGTAGGTAGTGAGTCATCTTCATTCTGTAAAACAATCTGGAAGATCTTCCCTCTGATTCATGGGATGGGTGCCACATCTGGACCATGAGGCTGAAGTTGTTCTGAGACAGTCTGATGAGTGGCCTGGACAGAGTGTTCCTTCCTCTGAGTCTATAACTTGGGTCCCTACTTGCATTGTACTCCTGTGCTCATCTGAGCTTGAGCTTATGGGCTTGTGATGAGCTGATGATTCCCATGATGGGTTCAGGTGTAGCCCAGCAGCTTTCCCTCATGCTTCTGTTCCTCTAGACTCCTTTGTGTGTGTGGAGATAAGCTTTTTAGTAGAAAACCTAAAAATAGTCTCTTAAATGTGATATTCTTCCCTACTCAATTGTGGCACTCTTTCTTTAACATTTAGGAATTACAGTCTGAAAAGGCTATGGAAAAAAAAAAAAAACAACAAACGGACAAAACCAAAACCCCAACAGGACAAAAAGATAGAAATGGCATTAGTGAGTGAGGAATGCAAACTAAATGTAACCGAGGAACCTTGAAAACTATAGCATATAAGTCAAAGTAGCCTTGGGTAACTCAAACTTTCGTATTTAGCATTTATATAGTCAATAACCTCAATTGACATTGACCTTGGGAGCAAAACGGGGCAATATTTTCACTTGGGTGAACTGTTATTGGAAAGTTTCTCTAGTGTATTAGGCACAAACATGCCTTCCATCAATATCAAGCACATGCTATCTTTTTCATCAATTTTTTTTTATTTTGTGCTAACATTGTTATTGTGGTCAGTACAGGGAAAAAAAATTACTTTGTCTGAGAGTTAACTTCGTCTCTGGCATAATAGTGTTGAAATCAACAGACTTTGCTGCATTTCTTCTTTGCAGGAAGGTCTAGACATTTATTTCACAGGTAATAAAGTAGACCATTAAGAAAAAAAAAACAACAAAGAAAAAGCCTACTTTATTGTTATTATTTTTAGTTTTTAAGATTAATTTCTCTATAATTTTCAGGCGTGAATCTCCAGTCTGAAAGGTTCTAAGTGTAGTCTGAAGTGTTGTAGATAAAATGCATCTAATATACATATTCAGCTGACCTGCCAGTGAGAAGGAGCATTGATGGAATGTCCTAACACATGACTTTTGCTGTATTATAATTCAAAACAAATGAGTGACAGTAGTGGCACTGACAAGCCAAACAGCCACATATATCAATTGATAGGAGTTAAAAGGGGCCAGTCATACCAGAAACATGGTGGCTGTTTTGTACTTTACACAGCTACTGGGTTTGCTCAGTCTGCTCTAACAGGAATAATAGAAGTTTGTTTCAAGTCCACTGTTAGAACTTATTTCTAGAATACATTAAAACTGCAGCCAGAACTTTTGATTGCTTTTTAGAGCTAAGATTTCATTTTAAATTTCCACTTCATTCCAGAAAAAACTGTTCATGTCCACAGAAATTAGTTCTGTGATGCTGGTTCAGCCATGCATGGAAATGTCTGAGAAGAAATGTTACCTGCTTCTTTTCTTCTGAATTTTTTTATCTGCCTACAGTCCTCCTTAAAGCTGGAAGAAAGGAAAACAGTAGTAATGGACTTACTAGAATTAGGTAAAAATAGATGCTGCTGAGTGGAAGAAAGAAGGGACATGTTTAACTGGAGCAGTTGTCCATATTACACTCAATATGGACAAACTGAGTTCATTAATGCCATTCTATCTTGCACATGGACATTTAGTGCTTACATACAAAGGCAAGTTGTCCCATTTCAGGAAAGTGTCACTCAAAGAGAAAATAAAGACAGGTTAATATACAATTAAATGTTCTTATATCTTGATGTGAAGAGGAAAAAAAGAAAAAGTAAAATAGAAAAAAAAAACAGACTATGGGGAGGAGTTATGATGGTTTTAAAAAAAGGCCTGTAGCTATCCATTACAGACTATTGAATCTGACAGGGAGAAAGTGAATATATGTGAAGTAGTGGTAACAGATTTGTAGATATTAATATTCTAATTTATTTTTCATATTTTAGAGATGTCCATATACATCAGGAAAAGGACCTTTCACTGTTTATAACCTTAAACCTCGAAGCTGTCTCCCCTACAACTGCAAAATAGAATGGCCTTCTTTATCTTGATCAGAATGAGCTTTATACTCATGGGAATGTTGTCAGCATAGGCTCTTTTTATGATTTTAAGACTGAAAACTTACTGTTGATTTTTTGCAGCAGCTTCAGTATCTTCACAAAAGAAATTACATGCCTTTACATCTCCAAGAAAACTCTATTACAGGTTTTACCTTAGTGAAGCTAACTCAGAAACAATAAAAAATAGAAATACTAGCACACTTAAAGGTTCGATAATGAATATAGACCATCAGAATTTGAAAACATATTCAAGTTAGACATGAAGAATTTGGGGTGAGGGGAGACAGAAACCATGTCATCTGTAGATAACTGTGAGGGAGAGAACAAGTATGGGAAAACTAGCAAATTAGCTGTTTGGAAATTGCAGGCATGGGACATTAAAAATTAAATTCTATCACTTACATGGAAAAAAAAAGTACATCTAGAACTCCTGGTATACACCTCTCCTTCAGGGAGGTATTGCTTTACTTTTGGCTTGTGTTATTTGACCAGCAAGGATTCTGTTTGCCTCTTCTGAAGAACTTTCACATTTTCCATTTTTATTTTATGGCCTTCATTGTTGCTGTATGCCTACAGTATGTCTTCTAATGATCAGATCAATTTGATATTACCTAGTGATTTAACTGTCTCAAAGCCAGACAAAGGAGGCATCATGGTCCCGATATCCTATTCAGGCAGTCAGAGTATCTCAAGTATACTGAAGTTCCACGGTTTTTGACTTTGATAAGATGATACATATTGCTCCCACAGCTTTTCATAAACGCCAAAGAAAATTAAAAAAAAAAAATAGTCACTTTGTAATTTCCTTTCATATTGAGGAGGTAGAATATTTTGATAAACATCTGTTTTACAGCCAAAGTTAACTTTATTAACTCTCTCTTTAAAACCCTTGTCTCCCACTCTTTGTATTTTGAGTATGGCTTCTCCAAGATCTTTCTTCTTTCAATCTGTCATAACTCCAAGAATCCCCTCTACTCTTTTTTCCTGTCCTTGGTCTATCTATTTTTATTTTACTCCTTCTCTCCCTTTATTTCTCTGAATTTAACACTCAAAAGTGTATCTTGGTGAAGGAGTAGGGGTGAGGGAGGGGAAGAAAGATAAAAAAGTCTTTCTGTTGTTATTACTACTACATGAAAGAGAATAGGAGAAAAAAAAAACTTCCTTCACCTTCCCTACTCTTCTTCATATTATTAGGATTTAAAAGATTTAGTGTTTTTCTTTTCTAGTTCAGAAAATACGGACAAAAACTTGCAACAAAATAGCTCAGTAGAAGCCTGACAGAATTCAGGTTAACTCCTCTCTTCCAGTTTTGAGAAGGGTTCCCAGATATTGGGAATTCTTATTTGATTAGGTTATGTCTCGAAGCCAAGAGTTTATGCTTCTCTTCATCCTGCACATTCTTGTAAAATCTGAGAGGAGTTGCAGCAGTCAGGGATTTTCAGTTCTTGGGTTCTCACTCCCTAATCAGCTCAGACATAGCAAAAGCTTCTCAAGCAGAGGGATGGGCTCTATCCGTGAATTATTAGCAAGGGCTCCCAGACCTCACAAATTCTGGACTCAATATGAGCCAGAAGTTTCTGACAATTATAGAACGTGGATCTCTCCCAGCTATCTGCATTTTAGCAGTAATACAGTCCGTCTCAATTTTACAGCCATTTCAGTAGGAAAAATTCTGTGGAGATCTTAAAAAAAAATAAAAATATCTGTTTACATGTGTCAGTAACCATATGGTACTAATCCCTCCTTACACCTAGACTTTTCACATCTGTGCTTTAGGAACCTGATAATATTATAAAACTGTAGTGTCTGTAGTCAGTATTAAAATACAGAAACATCTTTAGAGATACAGATGAATGAAGGATAGAAAAGAGTGTAACAGAGGTTTAAACCAACCTTATTAATACACTGCAGTGAGTAATACGTTTTCCACACCATAGCAGAAGTGGAGACCTGGTGGCTGTGCAACCTTTACATCTCTGGACAGTGTTTTCATTTATCCCTGGCTTCATTTTTTACAGATTTCAGTAGGGTTTTAGATATCGCATGCTAGTATTTTACTAAGAAAAGATACTACTAAATTGCAAAACTCCCAGTGCACAGGTGGTGTTAAAAATATATTCATATTTTAAGTAATGCACTGGTCCTAAAACTAAAGCAGTACAAAAAAAAAAAAATAAATCTCTGAGCAGAGTTTTATTGCTTTTTATTCCTATTATTTTTATTTTGTGGCAAACATATATTCTAAAGTAATTAGAAAAAGGCAAAGTTTACAGAATGTTCCGAAATAAGCTGGAAAATAAAATAAAACAGATATAAAAGAAACCCGAGTGTCATCTTGAAAATAAATACTCTGAATAAACAGCAGATAATACTAGTACGTAAAACCAGGTATGTGTTTGTGAAGGTAAGGTATTCAAATGAGAGGAAAATCTCACATTATGGCTCCATTTTCATTAATCTGTCTCATTTGTATTTTACTTTCCTTCTTCTCTATGGATTTTTTATTTTTCACAGAATGCTGTGGGACATTATGCAACTGTTCAAGTCAGTTAGGTTTTTGCTGCTATATGTTGTATAGGTTGTATATTACAGTCACCAGTTTTCCCTGTTAATATTCCCCGCCCCCCCCCAAAAAAAAAACAAAACAACTAACTTTAAAAATAGATTAAACATGTTATATAATAATGGTATATTACATCAGCTGAATTAAAACAAAAGTAAACCTGCTAGTATGAGCTTTGCAAACACAAGTATAATTTCAAATGCAGACACCTGCAATTGCTTACAATTAAAGCCACTCTTACAAGGAAGGGGTTGTAAATTCAGCATGCTTTACTGTGACAACAGAGAATGGTGGAAGAGAAGGAGAGCCACGGCACACCTGCAGCATATAATTTCACCATGGCCAGTTGCCTTGTTACCTTGTTGCATCCTTTTAGAAGTGGTTAAGCACAGACGATATTAGTAAACAATTGTCTTGCGTGAACAGTAGTATATTTCTGGAAAGGATATGGATATTGCTTTCACATCTTGCCCATGATTGTTCCTATTCACACAACATGGTCTTTCCTTGGTCCCTAAACAGTCAGAAAAAGCCTGAAGATACTTGGGTTTCATACTGGAGAGTAGAAAGTGTCAAATTCTTACATCTGGGTGATAATGGCTGAAAGGAGACAAACAGAGGAGGAAGGGACTGATCAAGCATTCAGCCCTTGTTATCAGCCTCACTGGAATCTTTAGAGGCCTTATCTGAGCACACTGAAGTAATAGCAATTCCAAAGCTCTTCTGCTTACACTGTCATTGCATTGGTCATCTGCTATTAAGCTTTCCAGCATCTGTTATCTATCAGTGGATGGGGTGTTTATGAAACTTGGTGAGAGCATATTCTTGTCTTTCCTCAGCTCAGCTTTTAACCATGTAGTTTCTCCTCTCAGAACAGGGAAAAGTACTAGAATTTAGTGTCTGAGGCTTTGAAATTGCCTTCCATATAAACTAAATGTAAAGTACACTGTTCCAGGACAAAGTGATTTTGAGAATCTCAGCTATTGTGCACTGGGTGTCTGCTTCCTTGAATACCTATAGAAACTTTATAACCTCCTGTAAGATTTGTCACTGGAATAATCAGGAATTCCCATTCAGAAAGATCTGTTTGTCCTTCAAGCTTCACCAGCTAAAGCAGCTTCAAGGTCAGCAGTTCTTTCCCATCCAGTTTTGTATTAGATGTTTGCTATTCTGATTTTGGAAGTGGATTAGAAATAGGGAAGTTAAAAAATAAATCTGTGCTATGATTACATTATTTACCACTTAAGTACATTATACATTTACTTTTTTCTCATGTGTAGTAAATTGTTGAGTCTGTTTCACTCACCTCTCAGAGACTGACAGACAAGTTCTAGGGTGTTTCAGGCATTTTCACTACTAAATAGACTAATCTGTATCTTTTTTAATATACATTTCCCCATCTCCTCTCCCCTCTTTGAGCCCCACAAAGCATCAAATCTACAAGTCATTGTTACACTTCGAGTAGCAGAGAAGCCTTTATGGAGCCATTAGACTCTAATTAGCAGTAAGTAATAAATGATGCAGAACTAGGGAATTCTTATATATACTAACCCCCTAGAAAAATTAGCAGAATGTCATAAAAAATATTGTCTAATGGTGAATAAAAATAGATGCAGCAACAGAGAAGAAAACAATTACTTTCAGGAAGAACTTTTGTCTGGTTTTAATTCAAAGAAAAGAAAGAGTAAGTGCATATTAGATAACATGACAACAGGAACAAAGGAATATCTCAGAGGGAAAAGAACCAACAGAAAGAAAATAGGTCAGTTAATAAATGAAGAAGCTGAAATTAATGCTGAATAAAAAATGGTCTGAATGCTGACTCTTTTCCTTAAATAATCTCTCTTCAGCAGGAAAACTAAAAGAAATGTAGATACGATTAGGAATACCATCATGATTTATTACATTGAAGACTGGAGATGTGAACATAGGCAGCATTTGGGAAAGATTAGCATACAAACATCAACCTGTCTGAAAAGAGTCAGGGACCAGACTTCTGAAGAAATGCACTATTTACAGTTCCCATTTAGATGCTTGGACATTTAACAGACTATGACCTTATCACAGCTCTTATGTGAATAACCAAGTATCTCGATGTTTAGCATACATGTGCAACAATGAGATCAACTGCCTCCCACCCCTAAAATCCTCTGAAAGGATGAACACTTCATGTTGGTGAAAAAAAAATTTACTTCAGCTATCTTTGAAGATCTGGCTTTTGGAGGGTAATTTGAAATTTATGAATTGTAAATTAATACCTTTGTCAACTTTAAAAGCAGATGATGAAGAGACAACAAAAAAATGTGTTTAAATTTTAACAAAGCATTTGTTTAAATGCTACAACTGGAAACTTTTATTCTTTTATATTGGGCCAGAAAGTTTTGAAAAAAACAAAAGCGCCCAACCCCAAACTTTTTGTAACAGGGTGTCTTGGTTTCAGCTGGGATAGAGTAAATTTTCTTCCTAGTAGCTGGTGTAGGGCTGTGTTTCGACTTTAGTCTGAGAATAATGCTGTTAACACACAGATGTTTTAGGCCTTGCTAAGTAGCACTTACCCTGATCAAAGACTCTCCTCTGGCAGTGAGGAGAGGCATAAGAAGCCGTTAGGAAGCAGAGGTAGGACTCCTGACCCAAACTAACCAAAGGGGTATTCCATACCACAGCACGTCATGCCCAGTATATATACTGGGGGGAGTTACCTGAAAGCGGCAGATTGCTGCTCAGGTCAGGCTGGGTATCAGTCAGCAGGCAGTGAGTAAGTGCACTGTGCATCACTGCTGTTGGTTGGTATTGTTTTTTTCCCCTTCCCTTTTCCTATTTAGTTCTAGATCTCTTTCCTTTTTATTCCCTGTTTAGTATTATATTTTACCTTATTTTAGTTACTAAATCTTATCTCACCCTCCAGGATTTACATGCTTTCAATTCTCCTCACCATCCCACCTGGGGAATGGGGAAAGGTGGGGTGAGCAAGTGGCTGAGTGGTACTTAGTTGCAGGCAGGGGTTAAACCATGACACATTGATGTCCAAAGGTATGTTCTCAGCTATCTCAATGTTCTTGAATGCCACTGACAACTTAGGAACCAGAATGAAGTTGCACAGAAAGATGGAAATAACTTCCAGATAGACTAATCTTCATCATTTTATTTAGTTATCTCTGAGCAGCTTCCCAACATTCTTCATTCTGAGATTATCACTGTATACCATGGTGTTTAGGGCCTGTATTCCAGAATTCATGTTTCACAGAGCATGAGTCTAGAGAAAGCAAACTACAAATGAAGCAATGATGCTAATAGCAGACTTATTCTCAAGCATTTTTCCACTTCAAGTACATTTTGCAAGGTAACTTTTTTTAATAAGACAAAGACTGGAAGCTCATCTTCAGAGAATCAGAGTGATTGAGTTTGGAAGAGACCTCTTGACAGTCACTACCTGGTATAACCTTCTTGCTTAAGCAGGATAACCTATAGCTGGCTGTTCAGGATCATGTCCAGGCAGCTTTAGAACATCTCCAAGAATGAAGAATCCACAGCCTGCCTGGACAACCTGTGCTTAGTCATCCTCATTGCAACAAAGTGTTTCCTGATGTTCAGACATCCTGTTTTTGTTTGTGCCCGCCGCCTCTATTCCTATAACTGGGCACCACTAAGGAGAGTCTGGCTCTGTTCTTTTTACATCCTCCCCGCACGAATTTAGATATATTAATAGCCTCCTGAGTCTTCTCTTTCCCAGGATGAACAACCCCAGCTGTCTCAGCCTTTCCTCGTAGGAAAGATGCTCCAGACCCTTCATCATCTTTGTGGCCCTTTCCTGGACTCTCCAGTATGTTCATGCAGTAAGTGCACTGCTTCTGCAAGTGACTTTGTGTCTTCGAAAGAGCTCACATCTACAGTCATAAAAAAAGAAAAGCTAAGTGAAGAGAGCTTTTGAAAACAAGGTCTCAACTGGTACTAAAAAACTACAATTTGTCTCTTTCATTTTATATCATATTTCCTGCCTTGTTTTGTTGCTTTTTTGGTGGGTTTATTACTGTTTTTCTGTGCCACTGCAGAAAAAAAAAAATATTATATGTATATTCTTTCTTTGTAAAAATCACATTTGTATAGCTATTTAATATGATTTCGGTAATCTAATGATTTTTTTGTTTGTTTGTTTGTTTGGGAAGTTAGTTCAGCAAGGAAGAAAGAAAATGCATGAATCTGTGAATTTGTCAGATAACCCAAGCAAGGGATATTCTGTTCAATGTTCTTGAAAGATGTGGTTTTGACCATTGCAATCGCAGCTTTTAATTTACTTTAGCCATATACAATCACTTTATGTCTATGCTTATTCTCACGACTGACACTGTCATATGTTCCCTACATTGTTTGTATCCATGAGGTAAGCATCATTACCAAACAGACCAAAACTGATCTGTTTGATTTTAATTTCAGAGGGTAAAAGGAATGAATACTAATAACAACAAAATAAATACACTTTTCCCAGGTAAACATTACGGGAAATAAAAAACTAATTAAAAAAAATCGTTGTAAATGTTATACAATTGGTTATAAGGCACAATGAGAAACTGTGCAGTTTAATATACTGTTGTAATTATGACCAATTTTCATGTTCTGCAATGCAATTGCATGGAATTGTATGTAAGCTAAACCAGCATCACCATGACTGAAGGCCAGTGAAGATGGAAAGAATTTTTATTTGTTTCTTTGCTTTTTATCAGAAAATCAATTTTGAACAAACATACTGCATGACTATTGCAAACAATACAGCTGCTTACCAAATTCTTTAGTTGTCTGCTATTTCATACCAGCCAGGTAATTACAGTCTTAGACATCAGAACCTATTTTCTCTCACACGTAGACTAATGAAAAGAGCAGAGGAGGTGGACTTTTTTATTATTGCAACTTTGTATTTTTAACTTACACGTTTTACAGAAGTTTTATTGATACTGTTTTTGTTAACCTATTATTAACCAGTAAGTACTGTTGTCAGTTTGGTGCTTTGAAACATATACCTCTTCTAACCACTAGATGGAACTAAGAAACCTTGTAATTTCTCTTTTTGTCCTGTTACACAGAAACATATCAATTTCTTCAGGATAAAAGATTGGAAGTCCAGAACTGACACTTACCAAGTCAGGGAAGAGCAACTGAAGCACAGGGATTGCTACGTGGTGTAGCACTACCTTTTTTGCTTGCAACTGTAACTGTAGAAAAAGATATTTAAAACACATTATAAATGTTGGACCTACATACTAATGAAGTTAAAACTAAAACCAAGGAAAACAAACAAACCCCAACCATTAAAGCTTTCCAAACTGTAAAACCTCAGACTAAAAGTCGATTCTGATTGATTTTTCAGGAGATACTTTGGAGATAAGCCAAGACAGAAGTAAGTTCACTTTCAATTTATCTGACATTCAACCAGAGAAAGGCATGTTAAAAAGATATTTTTTTTTTTTATTATTTGTCCTGGGTTCAGCAGTAGCAGTCATGTTTTTTCCTTTGTGGTAGCTGGTGCAGTGCTGTGTGTTGACTTCCAGCCTGAGAACAGTGTTGGTGAAGCCGATGTTTTCAGTTGTTGCTAAGTGATGTTTACCCTGACCAAGGACTTTGTGAGGCTCATGCTCTGCCAGGGAGGAGAGGAAGCTGTGAGGAAGCAGGGACGGGGCGCCTGACCTGGGCTAGCCGGGGAGGTATTCCATACCAGAGCACGTCATGGCCGGGGTGGGGGATAACTGGGAGTTACCCGGAAGGACACAGGCTTCCGGGTGGAACTCGTTTTCTTGGCCAGTGGTATCGTATTCTGTTCCCTTGTTATTTTCCCTTATCGTTGTAGTCGATAGTAGCGGTTGGTGATCTGTTGCTGGACTGTTCTTGTCTCAACCCATAGGAGTTGCACTCTCTCGATCCTCCTCCCCGTTCCTCCGGGAGCGGGGAAGGGGAGAGCCCCGGTGTGGGGGGGGGGGGGGGGGGAACAGGGACCTCGATTGTTGTCAGCTCGGCACCACTCACTGGGAGTGAGTGAACAAGTTGCCTGACTGGGTTTAAACCACGACAGTTCTTTTTGGCGCTCAACGTGGGGCACGAGGGGTTGAGATAAGAACGGATCTGATTGGATTGATAGTCACTCGTCACAATGCTGATTTATTGGCTCTCAAGGTTGTTCCTCTTGATCTCACAGTTTCAGTATATCGTATCTTACTTCCATCCCGTATTTGCTGTATTAGTGTTTTTCAAGTGTGGGGCTTGGGCTAAGGTTTTTGTCCCATTGTACTTTATGGTAATGACTTGTAATACAATAGAATCATTGACCATGAAACTGATCTGGCTTATGTTCCCAGTGTGGTCACCACCTTTATACTTTGGGAGGTATATGATAGAGGTGCTTAGCAATTACACATCTTTTTTCTCCTTCTCAGGTGCTCAACCTGTGAAGGAGACATCCTTTCACCCTCCTAGTCGTCCCCCCAGACCATTTACATTTGAGAGTTTTGAATTTTTTGAATGGCATTTTAATGCTATTGAGACTTGTTTGTGATGGTGATGGGAATCACCATGCTAACACGCATACAGAGTGTGTTTTGCCCACTACTGATTTCAAGAGTTAAGCAGAGTCAGGTTTGGGTCTTGTCTGGGGTCAAACGACGATGTAGGAGGACCAAGAGATTTTCCCAGAGGCTGGACAGCCATGAGTGGCAGGGTGTGTGGGATAGTATGGGCAAGTATCTAGGTCAGTGGGCCCCTCCAGTACTTTGGAATTTCACTACCAAACAACTGCAAAATCCAGAAGAATTAGTAAAACACTTAAATGAGGTGTGTGGTCATTCTGGCCATACCAGAGATGGACAAATCATGGCAACGTGCTGGGGCTTGGCCTATGCTTACAGGGCCTTGTTCAACACTATCCAGCACCTTCAAAAGGAAAAGAATGTCAGCGGATCTGAGGGCAAAGCGAAAGTCGCTACTCAAACTTTGGCTGCAATGAACAGCACAGCTACCCCAGCGGCAAGTACAGCAGCTGCTCAAACTTCAACTGCAACAGACAGCGCGGGTACCCCAGCTCCAAGCACAGCAGCTGCACCACCCCCAGCAACAAGTACAGTTGCTACTCAAACCACAGTGATAATCACTGCAGCCAAACCAGAGGACCAATTAGTACCAATATGGGTTGCCCCTGTACGCAAGAGAACAAGCAAAAAGGAGGCAAAAAGGGTGAAGCGAGATGAAGAACCAATGAATTCACCACCCGGTCCAGAATCTGATCAGGAGTCATCATCACATGATGAAGAAGAAGAAGAAGAGGTAACTTCTCGACCTCGGACCTCAACCGAGCTGCAGAATATGCAAAAAGATTTCACCCGTCAACCAGGGGAGCACATCATCACCTGTTTACTCCGATGCTGGGACAATGGGGCCGATGGTCACGAACTAGAAGGTACAGAAGCCAAGCAGCTGGGATCACTTGCTAGAGAAGGGGGAATTGACAAAGCAATTGCAAGAGAGAAAAAGTCCCTCAGCCTTTGGAGGCGGCTCTTGGCAGCTGTGAAAGAAAGGTTTCCGTACAAGGACGATGTTACGAGTCGTTCGGCCAAGTGGACTACTATAGACAAAGGCATCCAGTCTCTGAGGGAATCGGCCATCGTAGAGATGCTCTATCACATCAAGCCGAATAACGGGGATACACCTATAGATCCAGATGAAGTTGAATGTACACGACCCATGTGGTGAAAACTTACACCGTAATCATATGCCCATTCATTGGCAACAGTGACCTGGAATGACATAGTACCACTAACAGTGGATGAAATGATTGATAAACTCCGAGAGTTCGAAGACAATCTCACCCCTTCCATCATCTCAGCTGTGAAAAAACTGTCCCAGGACCTCGAACAATTGAGGGACGATCTATCTGATTTATCCAGCTCCTCACGTGTACCAACACACGTCTCAGCTATTAACAGGAGGATCCCAAGAGTTGACTGTGCTGGAGGCTGAAATCAGCCTGACTGGGAGGGAATGGCAAAAGCACCCTATTGTGACTGGTCCAGAGGCTCCATGCATCCTCGGCATAGACTACCTCAAGAGAGGGTACTTCAAAGACCCAAAAGGGTACCGGTGGGCTTTTGGTATTGCTGCTTTGGAGACTGAGGAAATTGAGCAGCTGTCCACTTTGCCTGGTCTCTCAGAAGATCCCTCTGCTGTGGGGTTGCTGAAAGTTGAAGAACAACAAGTGCCAATTGCGACCATAACAGCGCACCGGCGGCAATATCGCACCAACTGAGACTCCCTGATTCCCATCCATCAGCTGATCCGTAGACTGGAGAGTCAGGGGGTGATCAGCAGGACCCGCTCACCCTTTAATAGCCCCATATGGCCAGTGCGAAAGTCTAATGGAGAATGGAGACTAACAATAGGCTATCATGGCCTGAATGAAGTCACACCACCATTGAGTGCTGCCGTACCGGACATGCTAGAACTTCAGTATGAACTAGAGTCAAAGGCAGCCAAGTGAATCAAGTCAGTTTGCCGAGGTGAAAGCCATCCAGCTGGCCCTGGACATTGCTGAACGAGAAAAGTGGCCAGTACTTTATCTCTATACTGACTCATGGATGGTGGCAAATGCCCTGTGGGGGTGGTTGAAGCAATGGAAGCAGAGCAACTGGCAACGCAGAGGTAAACCCATCTGGGCTGCTGCACTGTGGAAAGATATTGCTGCCCGGGTGCAGAACCTGGTGGTGAAGGTACGTCATGTAGATGCCCATGTACCCAAGAGTCGGGCCACTGAGGAACACCAGAACAACCAACAAGTGGATAAAGCGGCTAAGATTGAAGTGGCTCAGATGGACTTAGATTGGCAACATAAAGGTGAATGATTTTTGGCCCGGTGGGCCCATGACACTTCAGGCCATCAGGGCAGAGATGCAACATATAGATGGGCCCATGATCGAGGGGTGGACTTAACAATGGACACTATTGCCCAGGTTATTCATGAGTGTGAAACATGTGCTGCAATTAAACAAGCCAAGCGGTTAAAGCCTCTTTGGTATGGAGGACGATGGTTGAAGTATAAATATGGGGAGGCCTGGCAGATTGACTACATCACACTGCCACCAACCCGCCAAGGCAAGCGCCATGTGCTTACCATGGTGGAAGCAACCACCGGGTGGCTGGAAACATACGCTGTGCCCCATGCCACTGCCCGGAACACTATCCTGGGCCTTGAGAAACAGATTTTGTGGCGACACGGCACCCCAGAGAGAATTGAGTCAGACAATGGGACTCATTTCCGGAATAACCTTATAGATATTTGGGCCAAAGAGCATGGCATTGAGTGGGTATATCACATCCCCTACCATGCACCACCCTCTGGGAAAATCGAACGGTACAATGGGCTGTTAAAACCTACACTGAGAGCAATGGGTGGGGGAACTTTCAAGCATTGGGATACACACTTACCAAAGGCCACCTGGTTGGTCAACACCAGAGGATCTGCCAACAGGGCCAGCCCAGCCCAGTCAGAACTTTTACATATTGTAGAGGGGGACAAAGTTCCCGTGGTGCATATGAAGAATTTGCTGGGGAAGACAGTCTGGGTTATTCCTGCTTCAGGCAAAGGCAAACCCACTCGTGGGATTGCTTTTGCTCAGGGACCTGGATATACTTGGTGGGTAATGCGGGAAGATGGGGAATTCCGATGTATACCTCAAGGGGATTTGATTTTAGGGGAAAACAGCCAGTGAACTCAATTGTATGCTGTTGCCTGCTGTGTAATGCTTTTATAGCCCATCAACTAGATGTCTCCAGGTCACCAGCGACTGGCCCTGACTTCCCTCCAGCCATCATCCCAACAGAGAATGAACTTTGACCATCATGGACCGAATGGACTCGGCAGCATTATAGGGATTGGTCCATGCACTAAGAAAATGATTTTTTCCTCTTGGTCTGTATGTATATGGATATATATATGTGGGAGAGCGATGGTGTATTGAAAATGTGGGATCTGAGCACGACGTGAATGGTATGGAATAAGGGGTGGATAATGTCCTGTGTTCAGCAGTAGCAGTCATGTTTTTCCTTTGTGCTAGCTGGTGCAGTGCTGTGTTTTGACTTCCAGCCTGAGAACAGTGTTGGTGAACCCGATGTTTTCAGTTGTTGCTAAGTGATGTTTACCCTGACCAAGGACTTTGTAAGGCTCATGCTCTGCCAGGGAGGAGGGGAAGCTGTGAGGAAGCAGAGATGGAGCGCCTGACCCGGGCTAGCCGGGGAGGTATTCCATACCACAGCACGTCATGGCCGGGGTGAGGGGTAACTGGGAGTTACCCGGAAGGACACGGGCTTCCGGGTGGAACTCGTTTTCTTGGCCAGTGGTATCGTATTCTGTTCCCTTGTTATTTTCCCTTATCATTGTTGTAGTTGATAGTAGCGGTGGTGATTTGTTGCTGGACTGTTCTTGTCTCAACCCGTAGGAGTTGCACTCTCTCGATCCTCCTCCCCGTTCCTCCGGGAGCGGGGAAGGGGAGAGCCCCGGTGCAGGGGGGTGACACGGCCCTCGATTGTTGTCAGCTCGGCACCACTCACTGGGAGTGAGTGAACAAGTTACCTGACTGGGTTTAAACCACAACATTATTTCATTTGTTTTATTCTATGTATGTAGTGGGTTTGGGTTTTTTTACATATCTTACAGAAACAAAAAACATTTATTATTCTTCTCAAAAGGTGTAAACAGGCAACTGTTTCATTATGTATTCAAGTTAAAAAAAAATTTATCATATTATGCATTTGTTGCTTTTAAAGATCTACTACTTATTATTTTCCTGAAAACTTATTACTGTAGTAGGATGATACCAATAGACTGACGTAGCAATTCCTGCACTTGGCTCATCTGCATTAGAATCACATGTTAAAGTATTCTCCATGCCCAGCAAAAATAATTATTTTAAAAACCTTTTAGCTAGCATAATTTGTTTTTTATCCTTCTTTTCATATGGATTGCTTTAGCCTAACCAGATTACCCCTATTTTAGACTGAATCGAAATACTACTTCTAATTAGAAAAACTTTCCGTCCTGACTAGTGGCTGACCTGTCAACCTTTCTGTTAAAATTTTCAACGAAACATTTGCTTCCCTGTCCTGTGATGTATTATTCTATATACATGTATTTTTTTATACATATATATATACAAAGAAAAGCTGCAATAAATATGTCAGGAATTAAGGCTTTTTAGCATTGTTCTACAATTCCCAGGAACCTGAGAGTTGCTGCTTCTCAACTTGATACCTGGAAGCTCAGTCTTACAAAGATCAGCAAAATGCATTTTATTTAGATTGGATGGTGGTTTTTTTAGTGTTTTTTTTTGTTTTTTTTTTTTTGCTTCTTTGTTTTGTTGATGAAGCTGTATTAAAATATGAGCATATTAAACACCAAATTATCAATATATAAGCATTGCAAACTATACACTGAGTTTGGCTTACCTGCATAATCAAAGAAAACCCAGCAAAGAGTGAAGAGTCTCAGTGAATTATGTGTCACTAAGCTTCTCCGTATGTCTCACATTTATTTCACAGAAAATGTTTAACAGTTGTGTTTGTTTTTTCATCTTTTTTTTTTTCTCTTTACTTCTACAGTTATCAGATTTTCTTATTCAGTTCCTTGACCTTTTCCTTGGTATAACAGTCCCTTTAATTTACTCTCTGAAATTCTTCCCTGTCTGCAACCTCCGCCTACATCTCCTAGAAATATATCACATCCCTGGTGTTGTCAGCATCTATATAGAAGGGCAAAACACTGTGATAATTAAGTATTACAAACACAGAATTGTGACATATGATCAATTCCTACCTAGGAAAATAAACAACATTTTCTTCAGCCTTATTTGTACCTTCTTAGTAAATTAGGCTGCATGTTAAAGGAAAGATTGGTAAAATATTATTTGTTTACTCTGGAGTTTTGAAGAGGAAAGTTAATATTTAAAGGGTAGATAACAGTTTGTTCCCTAACACCCTTACAGGAAGGTTTCTTTGATGGTACCTTTGAGCTATTAACTGCATAGAGCAGTTTCCTAGTTTCTTTTATTTTTTTATAAAGGAGCCTGCATATTACTAGCCTTCTGCAGGACCAGATGACAGTCTGCTAAAGCCTGTAAAAGAGCTGAAGACAGTTTTCATGTTCTGTGAAATCCCTGAAATAGATTAAGGAGAGAAAGCAACTTCTCCTGGTTTCAGAAAGAATGCAGAAAAAAGTCTGTGTAAGAAGGTGTGGTTTCTTTATTTAATGAGTACCCCACAGAGCTGGCAAAAGGCAATTGGGCTCATGTACTGCAGTTAAAAAGCCTTCGTTCCTTTTTCTTTAGGATGAGCTCCCGAAAGAGCTCTTGTTCCTGCAAAATAGCAGTGTGAAATACGAACCCATGCCAACACCGAACAAGTGAATTGTTCTGTAATTTAATTGATGGGTTAAGCTGCAGTAGATCTACTCTCTTTTTCTGCCAGAATGGGTACTGCTCATAAAGAGTGTCTCTATTCAGCATTGCAGTGATTTTCTGTAGTGTTTTGTATTTTACTATCTTAAAATACACCTACAGGATGCCCCCGAGTTACTTGCTTTTGCTTTATATGATTTCATCTTCTCACTTCATGTGGTATAATAACATTATGTCACTATTACTAAGCTTCAAACTCCTCAGGAAGGTAGACATAAAACAGTATTGAATTATACATTTACTAGTATAATTGTACTAGTGTGCAAGGTATTTCAAACATTTTAGATACATACTGAGTTTCCTGGTGCAAATTGGGTATTTTCATAAACTTAAATGGGGCCAGTAGATTCTTTACCAGGTGAGAACAGGACAAAAAACAACTCTATTTCATTTCTTGCCAATATTTTTATTCAAATTATGGTATTTTAAGCATATTTCTGAAGTAAAAATCTTTAATATTTTATGTGATATACATAATTTTCATCATTACTGCTTCACAAGGCCCGTGAAAACCTTATAAAGTTCAACAAGTCAAATGCAAGTTTCTGCACCTTGATTGGAGTAATCCCAAGCACAAATACAGGCTGGGCAGAGAAAGGATTGAGAGCAGCCCTGAGGAGAATGACTTTGGGGTATTGGTTGACAAGAAGTTCAACATGACCCTGCAGTGTGCACTTGCAACCCAGAAAGCCAACTTTTTGATGCTGGGCTGCATCAAAAGGAGCATGGTAGTGGATGTAATTCTCCCCCTCTCCTCCACTCTTGTGAGACCCCACCTGGAGTACTGCATCCACCTCAGGGCCACCACCATAAGAAGGTCATGGACCTACTCAGGTGAGTCCTGAGGAGGGCCACAAAGATCACCAGAGGGCTTACCACCCTTACAGGAAAGAATTTCTTCCTTATAGCCAATCTAAACTTCCCCTATTTAAGTTTCAATCTTCCCCTCTGGTTTTAACTTGTTACTCCTTGTCCCGTCACTACAGTCCCTAATGAATACTCCATCCCCAGCATCCCTATAGGCCCCCTTCAAGTACTGGAAGGCTGCTGTGAGGTCTTCACTCAGCCTTCTCTTCTCCAGGCTGAACAGCCCCAACTTTCTCAGCCTCTATTCATATGGGAGGTGCTCCAGTCCCCTGATCATCCTTGTGGCCCTCCTCTGGACTTGTTCCAACATTTCCATGTCCTTTTTATGTTGAGGACACCAGAACCACACACAATACTCCAAAGTAAGGTCTCAGGAGAGCAGAGTAGAGGGGCAGTATCACCCCCTTCGACCTGCTGGTCACACTCCCTTTGATGCAGCCCAGGATACAGCTGGCTTTCTGTGCTGCGAGCGCACACTTCCTGTTATCTTTAACAACCCCTGTCAAATTTAATTCTAACTGGACCTTAGCTTTTCTAACCTGGTCCCTAGCTTTCCGGACAACATCTGGGATATCAGGATGGATAACATGCAGATTCTTCCCAGGCCACCTGTCCTTGCTTCCAACTTTTATAAGCCTCTTTTTTCCCTCGAAGTTTCCTCATTCACCATAGAGGTCTCCTGACCCACACTGCCAGCTCATGTTCAGTTTCTCATCAGTAAACACCCCTCACTCCTTCTCCTCAAGGCTGCTCTGAATCTCTTCTCTCCCCAACCCGTAGCTGTACCTGGAATTGCTCCGACCCAGGTGTAGGACCTTTATGGTCCCTTCCAACCCAAACCATTCTATGATTTTATTCTATGATTTAACAATGTTGCAGTTCATACTGAGAATAAATAAATAGACAAGAATGCAATACTGATATCAAGTTCTGAATGCACATTAATATTGTTCTTTATTTATTCATCACTTTTATTTCAGTAGCTTAGATGTCAAACTAGATTATTGTCAGAAGCTTCCAAACATTTAATTCTACTTCAAAACATTTAATGCTATAGCTTCCATGCCATTTTATTCTTTTTTTTTCTTTATTCCAGCATCTGTTTGATTGCTGTCATTGTACCAGTTAGAGTAGTACTTGAAGAGAGAACTTAAGGACCATTTTTGCCAAGCATGTACCCCATGCTTGAGAAGCCTAAACTCAGTTGTTGAAAATATTCTAATAGGGTTACCATGGTGTTGTGGTTCAAACCCTAGCCAGACAGCTTGTTCACTCACTCCCAGTGAGTGGTGCCAGGCTGAGGGCAATCGAGCCGCCCCCCCCCCCCCCCCCCCCCCCCCCGGGGGCTCTCCCCTTCCCCGCTCCCGAAGGAGGAGACTTGAAAGAGTGGTGCAACTCTCAGGGGTTGAGACGAGAACAGTCCAGCAACCAATGTACAACACAAATCACCACCGCTACCACCGACAGCAATGATAAGAGAAAATAACAAGGGAAGAGAATACAATACCACCCGCCGAGAAACGAGTCTGACCCAGAAGCCCGTGTCCTTCTGGGTAACTCCCAGTTACCCCCCACCCCGGGCATGACGTGCTGTGGTATGGAATACCTCTTTGGCTCTGCTTCCTCCCGGCTTCCCCTCCTCCCTGGCAGAGCATGAGCCTCACAAAGTCCTCGGTTAGGGTAAACATTACTTAGCAACAACCGAAAACATTGGTATTACCAGTCAACACACAGCGCTGCACCAGCTACCAAGAAGGAGAAAAATTGATGCCACTGCTAAACCCAGGACACATGGTGAGTAAATTTTTGTAAGAAAGTTAGCAAATTAGCTTGTATCAGAAAGTATTGTACTGGAAGATTAATGCACTGCTGTGTTGTCACAGGCAGTTTTATTTATATACTACAACTTTTGCTTCATGCATCCAGTTTAGACATGGTGCACCAGAACTAAAGAATGACCAGTCTGTGCCCGTTAACATTTTGTTAGATGCACACTGTGATGCCTGACTTCACAAGGGCTCTTACACCAATTAAAGATCAACAAAAAGCTTTACCTTTATTTCTCTCTGCAAGTCTCAATTTTTCCTTTGCAGTCACAGCATAAGAAGTGATGGAAGCTCTGACTCTGTGAAGGATACTTACAGCTGAGAATAATACAGGACCTGTAAGTCAGCTTTTGGATTACTCTTTGATTTATTTGAATGACTTAAAAGTCATCTGTTGATATGTTTTTTTAATATTGTCAATTTTCAGAAGACCTAGTCTGAAAGGTACCTCTTATTCCTAGACAGTGTTGATCTGAGTTTGTTACTGTTGAGGTCAATAGCAGTTCCAGATTAGGCATTGATTTAAGCCCAAGAGAATATTTAGAAATTCATTTAAACACATATAAAACCATACAGTTCCTCTATGGATAAAGAAAGAGTGACTTTCTCTATGCTTTAGTAATTCATTGATTTTGACTTTCCTCTATCCATAAAGTAACTGCTTTGTTGGAAACCGCAGTTCTCTGTGACCTCTTATATTACTTCTATAATGACAAACCTAATCTCTCTAAATGGAACTTAAAACTTTTGACATAGAAACCATGGATTCAAAAAACAAAACAAAACAAAAAAATGAACTAAGACAATATCAGTTAGAAAATAAAATTTATCTTTACCAAGGTTTTAATGAACTCAAAAATGTAACTGGTTAGACAACACTATGAAAAATATGAAAAGAGAAATAAAATATTCCAATGACCCTATACGTCATGTGCTGAAATATAAAGTCACACACTAATTTCCTGAACTACATTATTATGATTTTTTTATTCTGCTTGACATCAAACTCCTGAGCTGTGTTAGGAGGAATGTTGGCAGGAAGTCAAGAGGGGTGGTCTTTCTCTGTTCAGCACTGATGAGGCCACACCTGGAGGTCGGTGCCCAGTTGTCCTGGGTTCAGCAGTAGCAGTCATGTTTCTCCTCCTTGGTAACTGGTGCAGTGCTGTGTTTTGACTTCTAGCTTGAGAACAGTGTTGGTGAAGCCGATGTTGTCGGTTGTTGCTAAGTGATGTTTACCCTGACCAAGGACTCTGTGGGGCTCATGCTCTGCCAGGGAGGAGGGGAAGCTGTGAGGGCAGAGGCTGGCAGTGCCAGATGGCATGGGAGAGCCTGAGCTGGGATGGGGGGGGTTTGTCAACCAGCTCTCACTCACTGTGCCCCAGAGCTGATCCAGAATGGGAGCCAAGCATTAGGACACCGATGGTAGGTATTCCATACCACAGCACGTCATGCCCAGGATGTTACTGGGAGTTAGCCGGAAGGGCTGGGAGACTGCAGGGTTGGAGGAGGTATCGGTCGGTGCTTGGTCGGGGCTGGGGGGGGCAAGTTATCGGTCAGCTGGTGGTGAGGTGTTGTATTCTGTTCCCTTGTTATTTCCTTTATCATTATTATCATTGGTGGTAGCAGTAGTGATTTGTGTTATACCTTAGTTACTAAACTGTTCTTATCTCAACCCGTGGGAGTTGCATTCTTTTGATTCTCCTCTCCATCCCTCCGGGAGTAGGGGGGAGGGAAAGAAAGGGGGGGAAGTGAGTGAACGAGTTACCTGACTGGGTTTAAACCACGACAGTTCTTTTTGGCGCCCAACGTGGGGCTCGAACCCACGACCCTGAGATTAAGAGTCTCAAACATCGGTGTCCTAATGCTTGGCTCCCATTCTGGATCAGCTCTGGGGCACAGTGAGTGAGAGCTGGTTGACAAACCCCCCCCATCCCAGCTCAGGCTCTCCCATGCCATCTGGCACTGCCAGCCTCTGCCCTCACAGCTTCCCCTCCTCCCTGGCAGAGCATGAGCCCCACAGAGTCCTTGGTCAGGGTAAACATCACTTAGCAACAACCGACAACATCGGCTTCACCAACACTGTTCTCAAGCTAGAAGTCAAAACACAGCACTGCACCAGTTACCAAGGAGGAGAAACATGACTGCTACTGCTGAACCCAGGACACCAGTTCTGGGCTCTTTGGTGCAAGGGAGACACAAACATGATGGAAAAAGTCCAGAATAGGTCCTCAGAGATGACTCAGACACTCAAACATCTGGCATACAGAAAAAAGCTCAGAGAGCCTTTTTTCTAGATGGACAGTCAGCTCCAGGAATTCAGTCTAGAGAAGAGAAGGCTCAGGGGCATCTTGTCAATGTGGGAGGGAATGAAGAAGATGGAGCCAGACTTCTCAGTGGTGCCCACTGACACATAAATTAAAACACATAAAATTCCATCTAAACACATGAAAACACCCCCCCCCCCCCCCCGTTTGTTGTTTTTGTTTGTTTTTTTTTCTTTTACTGTAGGAGTGATCAAACACTGGCACAAGTTGCACAGAGACACCATGAAGTCTCCAGCTTGGAGATACTGAAAATCTGATCTAACTGGACATGGCCAGGGAAGACCTGCTGTAGCTGACCTTTCTTTGCACAGGAGCAGGTTAGAGATGAGAAACTCCAGCAGTCCTGATGATTCTGTGATTCTGTTTCTGTGAATTTTAAATCAGGTACAAACAATAGCTTTTTCTGCTTTAAACTTTGATCACCAAAGAAAGACTTTGTATTTGTTCACGAACTAAAAAGCAGTGAGGACCTGTCCTTTTTATATTTAAAGCTAACAAGAATTTATTAGGCTGTTAACATTTTTGACTTAGTTTAATTACAGCAATTAAGAGATTATCTGCACTGAAGCACTTATCTGCAGCTGATCTAGCCTAAAGGTGAGAATCAAAAGGAGAGGAAAAAGGAAATTTTTCAAGTTGACAACAGACTTTGAGGTGTATTTCTCACCTTTCCCTTGTTTTAAATCAAGTCTGTAAGTGACTGAGCTCTTTTAAACAGAAAAATGCAATTGAAGTTCTTATAGAACCTTCAGTCTATTTACCATACTTTTTTTTTTTTTCCTAATGCTGTGTGGAAAAAAATCCATGTTTTTCCTGCATCACTCCTTGACTTTTGTTCAGTGCTACCACATTTGAATATCCTAGAAAGATGGAAGTACATAAACACACATATATCTTTGAACAAAAATATGTGATATTTGTTTATTTGTTTAAAGACTGAGGTCCTTTAATGACTTCTGGATAAGAGATCAGATCACCAGTCTTCCAAAGCAACTTAAAATTTTTGGGTTGTCTCACATCAGAATTCTTCTGTAATTTTCGTACACTGCTTTTCACATATTGTCCATTTGCATTAGCTCTAGCGCTGTTTATTTTATCTGCTCCTAAATATCCAATTGGACTAAATATTTTTTAAAGTAGTTGAGAGGGGGTTTTGTTTGTTTGTTTTCCCAGAGCAGACAGATAGTTCTGTGATTCCCTTCTGAGTTAAATTCTGGTAGACAGATTATCCTTTTTTCACTGATTCACCCTTATTACACAACACACTCTTGAATAAAGGAAGGAAGCTACATCCAAGGTGTTAATAGTACCTTCTTCCATTTCACTTTGTTTAGTAAGACTTTCAATTTTAAGCTTATTTCATGAGCTTGATTTTTGTTCTTTTGTTTTGTTTTGGTTGTTGGCTTTTTTTTTTTTTTTTTTTAGAGTTTCACGTCATTGTATTTTTTAGTGCTTCAAATGGGAAAGACGATATAATGAAGAGACGTAATTCTACTGGAATTAAAAGGAAAGGGGAGAGTAGGGAAAATATATGCATTATTCAGCATAAACATTTTGAGATTTCATCTTTCCTTACTGACTAGATCGGGCAGCAAAATATATGTTCTTTCTACCACCTTAGAAGAAAATACAGGTAATATTACTTTGTGTAGTTTTTTGGGGAAGTAAGTCCTACTCATAGATTACTGTAGCGTCTGAATACAAACAGCTATTAAGCTGATATAAAGAAATAAAGACAAAGCTGTTCAGACTTATCAAACAGGAAAAAAAAAATGGGTGTTGTTATAAGCAAAAGGTCATCCATCTGTCTTAGAAGTGTTCTCTAATGCATTTCTCACTTGAATCTGCTGCTTTGGTATTATGTTACTAGCTCATCAAGCAGCTCTGAATTGCAGTTCAGAGAGAGCTATCATCTTGCACAGTGATATAGTGGTATACCTATGCTGTAGTTAATACTTAAATATTCAGTGAATCATATATACTGTACATATACAAATATGAATTTGCAGTTCAAATGATCTGCAGGGCCTTGAATACTGAAAAAATAATTAAAAAACAAGGATATTTGAAGAATGAGATTTTCATTTTCTTAGTCTCCAAGTTCAAAGGCATAACCATGGTAGGACTCATACTCTGAGAATATTTGCTTTGAGAACTTGCCTCTTACTTGTTAGATAGAATGGCTACTGTGAAAATTTCTACAAGATTGATAGATAACACACTTCTGCTGGGTGCAGAATTTTCTTCTTGTCTTCTGGGCAAAACCAGGATTCAGCACCTGTTTCTTTATTGACTAGAGGAATTGATTGATGAAAATAATATCTCATGGATACTATGGGATTCTAGACAAATAATCCAATGACACATTAAAAGGATACTTGTTTGTCAAGGCTTTCACATTCATATAAGGAAGACAGATATTTGTAGTCAAACGTGTTATATGTCAGCACACATTTCGTTTTTCCTATAATGCGGTAGGAAACACCACTATCATTTACAATATTTATTGAGAAAACACAATATGCACAATACTGTATAATAGGGATTAAGAAAGTAGAAGGAAAATCTATGCAGTATCACAGACTTCAGAAAAATGCAATAGGAAAAAAAGTACCATCCCACCGGGTATTCATACACACTGATAAGATGTTCCTGATCCTTCTCTCCTCTAGATTGGAGTCCTGAAGCTGACTGTCCAGCTAGAAAAAAGGCTTTCTGAGCCTTTTTCTGTATGCCAGATGCTTGAGTGTCTGAATCATCTCTGAGGATCTACTCCGGACTTTTTCCAGCATGCTTGCATCTCCCCTTCACCAGAGAACCCATAACTGGTCCTCCAGGTATGGCCTCATCAGTGGTGAACAAAGATCACCTCTGAAACAATCCTCCTAACACAGCTCAGGAGGCTGAAGGACTTGTGTATTACAAGGGCACATGCTGGTATATGATCGGCTTGCTGTCCTTTAGGACTTCCATGACTTTCACTCCAAAGCTCCTTCCCAGTCATTTGACCCTTAGCTTGTACTGATTATTGCTTCCCAGGTGCCTGACTTTAATTTAATTATTAATCAAAGTAATCAAAACTGGCATGGAACATAAAGAAAACTACAAACTTGATCCTGAGTATTTAGGCTTAAGTAAAACAAACAAAAAAATCCCAATCCAAAACCACAACAAAACCAAAAAACCCCAGCATCATTAAGGAAGGAAAATTAAATATAAAAGGGAAAGAAATTGTTTCTTTTACAGAAGGATAAATATCAGTTCTTCAATGAATACCCTGATACCCTGCAACTTTAAAGATTAGGGGATGATCTGATTTTGTTATCTTAAGAGCCACTTTATGAACTTAAACCAATTTTTCATTTAGTAATTAAAATTAGAAAGAAAATTAACTTAAAAATCAGAATCGTTTTCTTGTCATTAAAATACCACTGGGATTTGACAAAAGTTTAAAGCAGGAGTGTTTTTTTTCTTCTTATTTCCAATTTTAAGGGAAAGATTCTTTTATTAGCAGTCATACGATTTTGATGACGCTGGGATATTTTCATAAGTTTCCAGGCAGGGTAAGATGTAAAAAAAAACCCTTTGCATTTTCTATTCTTACATTGGCTTTCTGATGATGATAACTATACACCTAGGCTTTTCAGAAATCTTGATTTATTTTACTAAGAAACTGAGCATTAGTTCTACATAATGTCTGAAGCTTTATACTTGGAAACAACAAAACTTAATACATTTCAAGGGCAAAGATTTCATTTGATGACAAAAACATATTTTCCCTCCAGAAAGTGTATTTTATTTTAAATGCTTTTTGTATGACACTTTTGAAAAATACTCTGCATTCAGCTATTTGAAGCTGAAATTGCATAATTTCATGTTACTTTTTCACTGTACTGTATATGACATTTTTGTACCAGAAATGCATCATATTTGATAACAAATCAAAGATACTGGGAAGAAAGAAATTTCACCTTCACACATCCTTCCTCCTTATGTAAGAAAGGAAAAAGATCCATACTTTCATAAACCTGACTTCTGTATGAGGTCTAGAAATTGTATGTCACCTCAATGTATAGCGCTTGAAGGATATGAAATTATGATCAGGTAGATAAAGCTTAGATTCTTTTCTTGCAGCAGAAACTTTCCTTTGCATAGGGCTTCTATGCTATACTTTGAAATTTTGGAGGATTAGAAGCTACAAACATTTCTAGAGGCAAAAGAACAACTCGAAATGGGAAGAAATGAAAAGGTGTTTATTTAGATTATTGCCATGGAAAGCATACTCAGTAGCATTCCCTACTTCAGTGTCTTCTCTGTTTGTTTAGTGTGGGTCTTGTGTTTTTTTTTGTCAGTTTTGGTTTTTTTTTCCATTTTTTTCTTTCCTCTGACATTAAAGAGGGATAGTTAAAACAGAAGTATAAAAAGACTGAGTCTGAAAGAATATATCTTTTATCATCTCCCAGTTTAAGAGAAATGGCTGTACAATGACAGACTTTGGTTCCAGACAGGTCAAGTTTCCCCCTGTTTCTACCTAAAACATAGATGGATAATTGTATCTGTCCCCAACTCCTCTCACAAGCCATACTAACAGACACAGGGATAAAACAGTCAGTTCTGAGACTGTGCACATGTATTGTTCAAAGCTATAAAATCTCACAAGTCTGAAAGCTTTATTGAAAAACACCAACAATAAAATGTGGGTTATTTTGTAAACATGCTGAGCACTGACAAATTACAAGAGGCACTTGATGACTTTTTTGCCTTGTTCGAAGAGTGGAACATTAAGTTTGTAAAGCAAGTCTTCTTTATTCTGATATATCTGTTCTGGTGAATTTTACTCTGTGCAGGAGGGACCCGCAGGAGCAGGAGGAGGCTGCCCTGTCCATTTCTGTGGCCAGGGACCTTGGCTACAGCAGAAATGCCAGAGCCATCAGCCCCTGCCGGCAGGGGGCGCTCTCTTTGTCCAGCCCCTGGCATGTCTCTGCAGCCAGGATGGCATGCTGCCTCAGCCCATCCAGGTAAGCCAGCCTGGCCAAGGGGTCCCCATCCCATCCTGTCCCATCCCATTTCATCCTGCCAGCTCCTTCAGAGAGGGGCTATCTTCAGCACCTACCTCAGGAGCTGCCTCCTCCTCTGTCCCTGCAGAACCTGCTGGCTCTGCTGAAGGAGCACAGGCCATCCATGGAGGAGATCCTCTGGCAGGAAGCCAGGAAGCATGCCTTCAGGAAGATCAGGGAGGCCCGTGACAGAGGAGAGGAGGGCCCCCTGGAAAACCAGCCCATGCTGCTGCTGGCTGCCATACTGCAGGTGAGCCCTTGGTGCTCATGGGTGAGACCCATGGCTCTCTTGGTGCTGATGGGCATCTGCAGGAGCACAAGTGGAAAGCCAGCTGCCTGCTCATGAGCCAGAGGACCAGGGATGCTGCGAGTGCTTGTGGGGGCAGTGGCCAAAGCCTCACACGGAGCCCTTGGCACTGCAGGACCTCGTCTGCAAGATCCCCTCCAAGCTCCTCAACAACCACCTCTACAAGGAGTGGTCCACTCTTCTGTTTCTGTCTGTCAGGGCATAATTAGCCAGGTGCAAAGAGACCCTGCGAGAACATAACAGAGCTTAAGAATATAAACTAATTATTAGCTGTCTTCCATGCACAAAAGATAGATAGGATGTAATGGACTTATTACAGGCTGAGAATTCAGGTACTTACCTCTCTTGATAACGTACCTAAAGACCATTTCTTAGGCAGGCAAGCATCAGGCAGAAGGGAAGTCCCCACAGCTTCAGAGTGCTGCAGGTGTATGCTAGGTTTTATCACAATAACTCTGCTAGGTTGTGTACCACTGTTCTGAGAGAGACTGCCTCCAGCACAGCAGATTAGAGGGAGCAGGACCCCAATGTATTTACCTATGCAGAGTAGACACTATGATATACCAAAAGGGAAAGATGGAACTTACTCTGACCCAGATACACAAGTTTTCCTTTTTCTTGTGCAAACAGCAAGTTGTGGTAGTACCAAGCTTCCACCTTATGAAGACTTCAGAGTGCTGCAGGTGTATGCTAGGTTTTATCACAATAACTCTGCTAGGTTGTGTACCACTGTTCTGAGAGAGACTGCCTCCAGCACAGCAGATTAGAGGGAAGCCTAAGGTGAAGGAAATGCTCTGTAAAAATTTTAAAGATAGTCATCCTAATTTTTCACTCATATCAACTGCACTCATACTGTTGACACATACCTGAGGCTTGGAAAAAAAGTCATAACTGAACAGCAGGCACCCAACTTAGATACCTTTCGACCATGATTCAAAACATCTGGCTAAATAAGCAATCATTAAATATAAATGCTGCTTTTTAATATTTTTCACACTTTTTATGGAATGTCTAATAATTGTAAAGCTGCATACTATATTTATATTCACATTGAAATCTGACCATGTCTTTTTCTTTAAAAAAAAGACACTCTTAGTCTGAGATTTAACAACTGCAGTAAGCATTTTTAGTTAGATTTTTTTTTTTTTTTTTAATGAGGAGTGGAAGAAGATTGAAAGGGAAGAGGACTTTGTAGACATCAGCTGGAGCTATGTTAGTTCTAAAGGAAAGTGTGAAATGGTATATTTATCCACCTGAAGATACCATCTTATAACTCTTCTCCATTTTCTCTCATGTGTCAGTTGAGTTATTCCCTTTAACAGTAGAAATGGCAACTGAATCTAAAACTATTAGTAATTTTGGCATTGCTGTTTTTCACAATCACTATATCCATGCATGATAAAATAATGAACCGAAACAGCTAATTTTAAAATTTAAAGTTTACTGTTTCATGAAATCCCAGATATATTAGTATATAGAAATCTATCTAGAATACTGTGTAAGCTACTGCTTGAATCTATTTGAAAAACATTTTTCACTGTGCTTTTTGTGCTTCTATTCATGTTATCTTAAAAAAAATCTATCAACTGTGGAAATCAGGACAGTCCCCAAGGTCCTGAATGTATTTTCTGACCCTTTTTGGATCCTCCCAAACCCCTCAGGATGCAAAGTGAAAACAACAGTCAGGATATTCTTCTCTAGGTTCACTCAAATGTTACTTTACAAGCTTCTGTGAAGCAAACAGGTGAATTTCTTCCAACTCTTTTTATTTCCCCATCTGACAGTCTTGCACATTAGCTCAGCAACTGTCATGTTAGAGGTATGGTCTTTGACAGATTTTGCAGTTGATTAATATCAAGATGCAGTATCGTAAGATACAGCCTAGCTGAAAGACATATACAATAACATCTTCACAGTACTTCCGGGAATCTAAATAAAAAGCTTTGTCTTCTATTATATTCATTTACAACAGTTAAGTAAAGCAATGTTTCCTTTCATTATCTCAAGAATAGAGTTTTGAAAGATGGTACGAATTTAACTGTAATTTTTTTCACCTTTGTTTGTCTCTTGAAACAGATTTTTTTATTTGTTTAGAGAGTTGTTGTTTGTTGATTTTTTCCCTTGAAGATTTGAATTGTAATTCTTAGACACTTGTTCCCTGCATATAACACAAGCAATACTGAGGCAAAATATGTCTGCTATAAATGGAAAAAGTACATATACTTCTGAATGTAAATGAAACTTATTCATTGTTTTCCAGTGTAAATTTTCTTGTGTAAGAACTAAAAATCTTTATTATGCTCCAGGTACTCCTTTCTGTTTGATGTTTTTAGTGTATTCATGGTAATATTTCTCCATCACTACTAATAGTGGTTTAGCTACTTCTTCCAGTGCTGGTTCAGCTGGCAGCTTTCGTGAACATTGGTATTGTTTGAATGAGTATTTTAAATGCTTTATTGAAAATTTTTTCTGTTTGACAAATCTAAATTTCTGACAACTACAGAAGATTAAGGAAAGGGGAAATTAAGATTAAGGAGAGTTTATTTCAAGTGCTGATTTTCTTTTTTTTTTTTTTTTTTTGGTACTACAGTTCGTATTGGTGCTATACACATTGTACATATATGTAATTATATTGAGATATATATATAGTACATAGTTTAATGCCGCAATACTTTTGAAATTTTTATTTTCATATACCTGCCCAAGGAATTTAAACCCCCTTTTTCACATTGCTACTGACTTTTTTTTTCTAATTTTATCACACATTGACATATCTCTACTCCATTTTTATTGTACATATGTTCCCCTATGTGATCCTTTTGCACTCATAACACTCCTGTAAGGCATAAATAGAATTAGACGCTAAGACCACAAAAGGCAGTGGAGTTAGCAGTCATTTTTTTTTTAGCAGTTCATCAAAAATCTCTGATTTCCAGTAGTCTAATATGTCTTCAAGTTGTTGGTTTTTTTTTTTAATGTTGTTTATATGCTTTTCATTTTTAATGCATGATGTTATCTAATTTCAGTGGACAATAAAAAGGAAATTTATTTTGAAAATAGAACAAGTGAATCTCAAGTAACAGGAAAAATGGTCTGTAAGTGTTAACTTGCAAAAAGTGGCACAAGGTGTAAAAAGATGGTCAGTATCTTTCAAAAGCAGAATATTATTTCTGAATTTTTATAATAATTTTGCTATTTTCAGTACTTGAACACTGTCTAGAAAATCAATTACAAAATTTAGACTTGTTTTCATTTATTCATAAAGTCCTTTTTTTTAAAAATATGCAAAGATTATAGTATCTTACATAGCCAAAAAACAATTTTACAAAATAAAAAGCCTTGCAAATACATATAGGGTAAAAAATAGTTGAGAATTTTCACAATTAAGAAGCTCTGCCACTGTTTCAAAATTACAGGCTTTCAAAGAACTCAGTATGACATTAATTTCAGTTTCATCCCACAGTTGCTGTTACTTCAACACATTCAAGTGGAATGTTTGCTATGTCTCTTAATATACGTATACCACTATATGTGCAATGTGTTAGCATGTGAGCACATGTGCAATCAGTTAGCAAACTTGCTGTCTGTGTAAAATAATCATGTTCTGTATTCATTGCATGTGTATTTATAACCAAAACCTGAAACTGAAAAAAATGATTTCACAGTGCTGCAAAGAGGCATAATGAATTATTTGCAGTAAATCAAATTTTATATGCTTCCTCAATCTTTCATAAACTGTATCTTCCTATTTATTTGATATTTTATCCAGAGACTTAAAGCAACATAGGTCAGGGAAATCTCTTCAAATCCTGAAAGATTTGTAAGAGTACATGAAGAAACAGTTCTTACTGTAGCTTTTATATTTGATGTAGCTGTAAGGCTACTGATGTCCTATAAACCTGCAAGATTTAAGAGGAAAGGAGCTAGATTTTCTAAAATGTCCCATGCCCTGACCCTCTTTATTGTGGGTTAAGGCTAGTGGAAGTTGCTAGGAAGTGTTAAAAACTTTTCTCAAACTCATTCATTGACTTGTACTTACCATCCTCATTCCTTCTGTATGCACAGAACCAAATATACAGCAACACTAGAAATGTATGAGAAGCAAAATGTAAATCATAGTTGAGGAATTAGAAAGTTTCCTCTAAAGTGCTTCTGGACACTTGAAAACAGAAAAGTTCAGAAAGGTAAACAAAACAACAATTAAAATCACGAACATCATATCTACAATGAAGCACCTAAAGAGCTTTATTTATGGAGATAACAGAAGAGAATACTAATATGCCTTTATTGCAGCTGTAGATGCATCTGGATGACACTCTTAAGGCATCTGGTTTAGTGGTAGGGGCAGGAAGTTGGGCTTAATAATCCTTGTGGGTAGCTTCCAACTTGAGATATTCTATGATACAAAATTATGATCTATAAGATAGAAATATCATTAAAACCCCTTTCCCAACTTACTCCTCACCCTTCCCCATGCATTACATTATGTTGCAGTTTAAGCCCGTAACTCAGACCCATGCAGCCACTTCCTCTCTCCCCCCCTCCTTCTTCCCCCCTGCTCCTGGAGGGATGGGGAGGAGAATAGAAAAAGGGTAACTCCCACAGGTTGAGATAAGAACAGTCCAGTAACTAAGGTATAACACAAACCACTACTGCTACTACCAATAATAATAATGTTAAGGGAAATAACAAGTGAAGAGAATACAATTGTTCACACCCGCCGACCGATACCCAGCCGGATGAAAGCAGCAATCCAGCCCTTCTGGGTAACTCCTCCCAGTTTGTATACTGGGCACAACATGCTGTGGTATGGAAGACACCTTTGGCTAGTTTGGGTCAGGTGTCCTGTCTCTGCTTCCTCCCCAGTTCTTGAGCCCCTCTTCACTGGCAGATCATGAAGACTGAAAAGTCCTTGGTCAAAGTAAGCATCACTTAGCAACAACTTAAACATCTGTGTGTTATCAGCCTTGTTCTCAGACTAAAGCTGAAAACACAGCACTGCACCAGCCACTAAGGAGGAGAAAAATAACTGTTAGAGCAGAACCCAGGACACATTATCATCATCAGAAGGGAATATAAAGAAGCCATAAGAAACAGGGGCCTCAGACCCAAGTATTTTAGTGAGACAAAAACATGAAGAAGCAAACATTTCCTTCTGACTGAGAGCTGTAAGACACTATTTTCACGAAGTACCCCTCATATGTTTTCATCTTCATATCCCTCCATGTTGTTCCAATTAAGCTTCCCACTTAACAAGGCACATCCTGGAGTTACTGTAATCATCCCCGTGGTTTTCCTAAGTGGGTTTAATGCCAAGAATTACAGGATAATTGTGATGTTACCTTCCACCACACTTAAAAGCCTAAATTATGTTTTTTTTTTGTTTAATTCCATTTTTCCAAATACATATTAGCATACCCCTTCAGAAAATATAAACCAGTACAAGAACTGGGAAAAAAAAAAAAAAGAAAAAATCAATTGTATTGGGTTTATTATCCCTTATTTGTAACTGAAATGCCGTTTTTTAATGAGACAAGAAAGCATTTATGAAATATGTCAATCACTGGGACATATAATGTCTTTATACCTCTTGAAATAAATAGCACATGAAGAAATATGTTACACATGACACACATGGCAAAGCATTCAACAAACAAAATGCTTGTATGTAAAACTAGTAGAAAATTGTGTAGTAATGAATATCAGATTATGGCTGTATTCACACTTTCACTGTTATTTATGAAACAGTCAATTTCATGCAGTGTTCTACGAATGCATGAGTTTCAGTTTTTGACAGATGTCTAATTTTATTTTAACAGCATTCAAAAATTGTGATAGTCCCATATACTGTTACATATAATATATATATACATACACACATGTATCTTATATGTAACATATAATATTATGAAATAATACAGGACAAATTTTAAAATATTTTGAAAAATATTGCTGACTTATAAATATTGGATGGTATGTCAGGATACAGAAACATTTTCTGATACTATAAATATTAGGTTAACCATGCTTTCATAGAAATGAATGGTTACTTTTTCACTGATCACAGCAAAAGAAGTATTGGGCCTTTATCCATAAATTGCTTATTACCTGAAATATCACCTAGGAACATAATGTACATTTTTAAAAATCAATAACTTTATGCTTTTCATCATCCCTGAAATATACAGGAGAAAGATGAAATCCATGAAAAATTGAAATATATGTGACATTGACAATGTGTTTTTATTCCCTCACAGATGAGGCATTTTGAGGTCACACAAATTCCAAAAATCATCAATTGATGCTGAAACATTTGAGTATTATTACAAGCTAAAGCCACTAGAAATAAAGGGATTTTGAAACAAGTTTTCTAATGAAAAAACTGAACTAATATGGCAGTAATATTAAATAAATTAATGAATTATATAAATTGTAAAAGATAAGCACTAATTGATTAATTGGAACTCATGTGTGATACAGATTTTAAGGATACACAGCAGTGTTTTTCTTGTATATTGACCAAAATATTAATGCTATGTTGCAATTCTGTTCCAATTAGCTTTAAAGAAATAAATTGGCAAAATTAAGAATTAACACATGCATTATTATGGCTCAGATCTACAACTCCAGTGAAAGACTGTTATTTAGAATTAAATGTTGTGGAAGAAGAAATTAGCACTAAAACACTGTAATATGCTATGTGGGAAATAAAAATTGATCTAAACAGACACAGCTAAGTAGTGCAATTGCAATGGACACATAAACATGTATACATGTGTGTTTTTCTTCTCATCCTACGACTTTTTATTTGTGGAAAAGAGACTGACACCCACCTCACTAGAACGTCCTTTCAGATAGTTGTGGAAGAGGAATAGTCTCCCCTCAGCCTCCTTTTCTCCAGACTAAACAGCACCCAGCTCCTTGTAAGGCTTGTGCTCCAGACCTTTCACCAGTGTCATGGTTTAAGCTTCAGACATGCTTTTTCTTGTAGTGAAGGGCCCAGAACTGAACACAGGATTTGAGGTGCAGCCTCACCGCTTATGAGTACATGGGGATGGTCACTGCCCTCACCCTGCTGGCCACACTATTGCTGATACGGGCCAGGATGCTGTCAGCCCTCTGGGCCAGTTAGGCACACTGCTGGCTCCAGTTCAGCCAGCTGTCAGCCAACACCCCCAGGTTCTTGTCCACCAGGCAGTTTTCCAGCTGCTCTTCCCTAAAGCGTGTAGTATTGCATGGTGGTGCTGGTGACTCAAATGCAGGACCTGTGACTGAATCCCATACAGTTAACCTCGGCTCATTGAACAGCCTGTCCAGATCCCTCTGCAGAGCCTTGAAAAGATAAACACCCCTGACTAACTTGGTGTCATCTTCAAACTTACTGAGTCTGCCCTGAACTCTCTCATGCAGATCACTGGAAAAGTTATTAAACAGAACTGAGCCCTGTGGAACGTCATTTGTGACCAGCTACCCACTGAATTTAATTCCATTCACCATTCCCCTTTGGGCCTAGCCATCCACCCTGTTTTTTACCCAGCAAAGAGTATGCCTATCTAAGCCATAAGCAGCCAGTTTCACCAGGAGAATGGTGTGTGAAATGTCATCAAAGGCTTTACTAAAGAAACCTATGAGTTTCACAAATTAGTCACATACAAAGTGAAAATAGGATTTAACTTTTTTAATGGTAGTACAAGCCACTACACATTAGGGAATACTGAATATGCAACATTCAAAGATGGCCTGAAAGAAATTATTTGTAAATTTGGAGTTTGGCGACTAAGATACATTTACATAATATAGCATCATTAACAGCTTGACAGGAGAAGTTATTTGCCTTGGTTAGTTTTGTCTTTATGCTGAACAACTTGTAAGACAAGTATCTTTAGAGAACCACAATCATCATTAACAGACTTAGAATTTTATTTAACAATATTAACAAATGACAGTGCCAGTCATTTGTGTGACTGAAAAGACTCAAGCAGGCTGGACAGTACAAGTTTTATGTCACAAAATGTTAAGCCATATGGTATCTGGAAAAAAATTTGGTTTAGGGTTGACCCACACTGGAATGAAAAAGATGCTGAATGGTTAATTTGAGCTTGCCTGTAAATTAGCACTAATGTTCTTAAGGAGTTCACCTGACATGGTTTGTTTAGAATGTTTCATTTAACAATGCTAAATTGCTGCCATGGAAAAAAAGCACATTTTTTCCATAAGGAAACCGATATTATTATTTTTTTATATATTCCAGAAGGCATCCTAAGCTTAAGCCCTTATATTGATGATTTTTCAGATAAATAAACATATAGAAATATTCTCCAGATCTCTACAGCTTCTTATGTACAAACATACCATAACTAAAATTCAGAATCAATCTATTCCTCAGTCCATTTTTAATACATATTTTATAAAATTCTTTGTACTTAATATTTGTTTCATATGGCAAACCAAACTTGATTATGACTAAAACTATGTGGAAATTTGACTTAATAATAATATTAACCCATTTATTTTTTAGCCTTTGTTTTAGTATAAGCAAGATCTTACCAAAACCGGTATATTAAAGAATTGATTTTGCCTTGTTTAGTAGCAAATAGAAGCACAGCTTGATGCTAAAACATTTAAATTAAATGCCAACTTTCAGTTTTGGTTGTAAAATATTTTGCTGAAAGGCATAGAAATCTCAGCAGCCTGAAAAACAGGCAAAAAAGTACAATTATACAAAACTGATTATTTATGTTCCCTGTAAATTTAAATATTGCTTACGATATACTTCATTTTTTTCCAGTTATTGTTTGAAAATAGATCCAATTTCAGCTCAAACTTTTCAATGTATTGCATTGGAAACTGTGAATTTATATGAAAACTGCCTATTTAGGATAATTAAAGCTGGTTAAATTAATCAGAAATCTACTTTTAAAATGTCTTGAAGCTGTTCTAACATATTGAAGATCATATGATTATTGACATAGTTTTCAGATAAGGGAACAGAATTAAACTTTTTACAGTAGAAAACATTCCTGCCTGAAAACATTTTTTTATTTTTTGCTATGAATGCATGTTAGGTTTCTATCTGTCTCAATTTATTGGAGCAACACTCCAATCTGTCTCAATTTATTGGAGCAACACTCTCTCAGAATGAAAATGCATCTAACACAAATTGAACTTAATGAAACTATGAAGACATTTTACTAAAAAAGCCTCCTTTGGTTTAAAACTAGTTTAGTTAAGAAATCTAATAACCTCACACCTTTAGAAAGCAAAACAAATTACTCCCACAAACAGGTTATCTTGGAATCATGAAAGAAAAAGGAAATGATGCTCAAATAGAAAAACTTCATTCAAATTTTGTTTCTTTCTATTACAGAATGTTTCCAAGATACAATTTTATTACGACATTTCCTTCCACATTTAACTGCTTTTACCTATATTATTTCAACATGATCCTTCGTAATAAACATAACATTCTTAGAAATGTGCAATTTTCAAAATATAGCAATTGACACCTTATTTGTGTATTATTTTGTTCCATTACTCCTGAATTTTATAAGAATTTAATGTGCTCCAATTCACGAAAGACAAGTCTGTCAGGTAATTTTTCATACACTTTTATGGCTCCATTTCTTGCTATTTGTTAAATAAACTGATAGTTATGATAATTTAAAAATAGTTCTTTTTCTTCTTTAACCTTTATTTACCAGGTTCTAAAATCTGTATCCTGCATTTCCTTCTTACTGTTTTAAGATTCATTTTTTCAAGAATCATCAAAGCATCTGACAGGATTGGGGCATCAAATACCTCTCTAGGAAATCTGTTTCAATGTTTGGCAATCCTCTCAGTAAAGAAATGCTTCCTAATGTTCAGTCTAAACCTCTCCTGCTGCAGCTTTGAACCATTCCCACAAACACTATCACTGGACACCAGGGAAAAGAGATCAGCATCTCCCTCTCCACTTCCCCTTTTCAGGAACCTGTAGAAAGCTATAAGGTCACACCCTCATCATCCTTTCCACCAAACTAGAAAAGCCCAAAGAACACAGTGCTCCTCATAAGACATACCTTTCAGCCCTTTCATCAACTTTGCTGTCCTTCTCTGGATGCATACAAGAACCTTAACATACTTTTAAAATGATAGAATCATAGAATGGTTAGGGTTGGAAAGGACCTTAAGATCATCTAGTTCCAACCCACATGCCACACTAAACCATGACAGCAAAGCCTCTCTCCAACCTGGTCTTGAACACCGCCAGTTATGGAGGATTCACAACCTCCCTGGGCAACCTATTCCAGTGCCTCAACACCCTAACAGGAAAGAATTTCTTCCTTATGTCCAATCTAAATTTCCCCTGTTTTAAGTTTTAACTTGTTACTCCTTGTCCTGTCACAACAGTCCCTCATGAAGAGTCCCTCTCCAGCATCCCTATAGGCACCCTTCAGATACTGGAAGGCTGCTATGAGGTCTCCACACAGCCTTCTCTTTTACAGGCTGAACAGCCCCAACATTCTCAGCCTGTCTTCAAACGAAAGATGCTCCAGTCCCCTGATCATCCTCGTGGCCCTCCCCTGGACTTGTCCCAACATTTCCATGTCCTTTTGATGTTGAGGACACCAGAACTGCACACAATACTCCAAGTGAGGTCTCACAAGAGCAGCGTAGACGGGCAGGATCACCTCCTTCCACCTGCTGGTCACGCTCCTTTTGATGCAGTCCAGGATATGGTTGGCTTTCTGGGCTGCAAGCGCACACTGCCAGCTCATGTTGATTTTCTCATCAACCAACACCCCCAAGTCCTTCTCTGCAGGGCTGCTCTGAATCTCTTCTCTGCCCAACCTGCAGCTGTGACTGGGATTCCTCCAACCCAAGTGTAGGACCTTGCACTTGGCATGGTTAAACTTCATGAGGCTGGCATCAGCCCACCACACAAGCGTGTTGAGGTCCCTCTGGATGGCATTCCTTCCCTCCAGCGTATCAACCGAACCACACAGCTTGGTGTCATTGGCAGACTTGCTGAGGGCGCACTCAATCCCACTGTCCATGTCAGCGACAAAGATGTTGAATAAGGCTGGTCCCAACACCAATCCCTGAGGGACACCACTCGTTACTGGTCTCCAACTGGACATTGAGACATTGACCATGACTCTTTGTGTGTTGCCATCCAGCCAGTTCTTTATCCACCGAGTGGTCCACCTATCAAATCGATGTCTCTCCAATTTAGAGATAAGGATGTCGTGTGGGACAGTGTTGAACACTTTGCACAAGTCCAGGTAGATGACATCAACTGCTCTACCCCTGTCCATCAGTTCTGTAGCCCCATCATAGAAGGCCACCAAATTGGTCAGGCAGGATTTCCCCTTAGTGAAGTCATGCTGGCTGTCACCAAGCACCTTGTTGTTTTTCATGTGCCTTAGCATGCCTTCCAGGAGAATCTGCTCCAAGATTTTGCCAGGCACAGAGGGGAGACCGACTGGTCTGTAGTTCCCCGGGTCATCCATTTTCCCCTTCTTGAAAATGGGGGTTATATTTCCCTTTTTCCAGTCTTTGGGAACTTCACCTAACTGCCATGATTTTTCAAATATGATGGACAGTGGCTTCGTAACTTCATTTGCCAGCTCTTTCAGGGCCTGCAGATGGATTTCATCAGATCCCATGGACTTGTGTATGTTTAGGTTCTTAACATGGTCTTGAACCAGATCCTCTCCTAGAGTGGGCCTTGGGTCTTCATTCTCACAGTCCCTGCATCTACCTTCCAAGACCTGGGTGGTGCAGTCAGAGCCTTTGCCAGTGAAGACCGAGGCACAGAAGTCATTCAGAACCTCAGCCTTCTTCAAATCCTGTGTAGCCAGTTCTCCTGATAGCTTCCGAAGAGGGCCTGCATAGTGCCTAGTCTGTTTTTTATTCACTACATACATATAGAATCCCTTCCTGTTATCCTTACCATCCCTAGCCAAATTTAATTCTAATTGGGCCTTAGCTTTCCTAACCTGGTCCCTAGCTTCCCAAACAACATCCCTGTACTCTTCCTATGCCGCCTGTCCTTGCTTCCACCTTTTCTAAGCCTCTTTTTTCCTTTAAATTTTTCTCAGTAGCTCCTTATCCATCCAAGGAGGTCTTATCTTAATACCTGATTCACTGCCATACTGCTATCTGCATTTTACGTGGTTCTATGAGCTTGCTGTGGCCTGCCATACTCAATTAGTCTTTTGCTTTTCTTTAAAGCACCAACCACAGATACTTCATGTAGCACAATTCTTCCTAAAACCATGTTCATTATGTGTTGGTAAGATCAAGCCCTTAACACTGCAAGCTGTTGCTATCTGGTCACACATCTTTCTATTTAGCTTGGAATCAATAATCAAGTAAGACAGATATTTCAACTGTTAGTTCTGACTGTTCTTAATAGTGAAATACAAATTAACCATTTTGTCTGTGGCAACTGTAGGAACTGCATAACTAATTGACCAAACACTATCCCATTATGTTCTTTTCCAGTCCTGCTTTTTCAGTCTTTCTTAATAATAGAACAGGTACACAAACCAGAAGCAGTTCAAAAATTGTATGATGTGTCAGAGTTATCTCAGCTGTTTTATAAGATAAAAGAATTCCCCAACTAATCCAGCAGTGCCAGGTTAATTTATTCAGTGGTGTTTCCAACATTTAGATAGATAAGGCTCCAGTAAGGTTAACATTTTATTTTTACTGAAGTGCATTGATCTCCTTGAGATTCCAGAGACATATATGAATATTCATGTCCTTGAAGACAGCAATTGCATTAAAATCCCACAAAACTGTGTTAAAGTTATAGACCTAGATCAGTATACAGTGCAGACAACTTAGAAATAATACTGGGGGAATCCCTTCATTTTTTTTCTTTTTAATAAATTACATTGATTTCTCTGGAAAACAGACAAAGTAAGTTGATAAACCGTTAAAATAATGGGACCCACACTGGAGTTAACACTCCCCTTTTGTTATTATGCCCTAATACCCAGTGACAATCTTTATTGTTTATCTTTCTAATTCAGCAGACCAAGGCACAGGCACTGAGATGGAGGTGCAATGTTTTCAGTAAACATTAGCAGGGCTCTGATAATGGAATACAAATATGGAATTGTAAGTGATGTCTAACTACAAGAGTGCTCTGGGATGGTAAGCTAGAATATAATGCCCAAGTGCATATCTGTGCACATAGCCGCCCATTACACTGGTTACTTGCAGGTATAGTTTAGAGGACCTCTAAAAAAGAAGTCACCAAATAAATAGTTTCGTAAATACTGCAGTACATCCCTGTAGTGAAGTAGATCAGACATATAAAAGTGTTTTGCTGACCAGTGTCAGATGATTCAGGACTACTCTAACTTACCTGTTCTAAAGGGTATTACAGCTATACATTTATGGCTGAGCTATACATTTATGGCTGAGTTTTACCAACACTTGACTGCCTACAGCTGGAAGTGGTATGGAAACAAATCTTTTCTTTGCTAGTTTATTTTTTCTTGCTTATTTGGAGAAGATGTTTTTTGAAAGTTTACAGTGGCCTTACAGATTTCTGAAGTCTGTAATTATTTTGTGAACAAATCAATTGTAAGCGAGTAAATGACAATAGTTTAATTTAACTGAGTTGGCCGGATTGTTAAGTAGACCTTCCTGTATATTTTCCTTATAGAGTTTACCTCATTTTGAAACAAGGGGGCACAAAATCGCAAAATTGAATATAGAAACCTTTAGAATTTGTTCCTGGAGTTTTCTCTGTATCAATTTACACACAAAACCCCCAACCAACCAATCAACTAACCAATCAAATCTACAGCTATTTTTAATTTAAAAGACAGTGCAAATTCAACATGAGAACAGAACAGACATAAAAGAGCTTATAAACAAACTTGTGTCTTTTGAGTTACACTGGAGGTGTGTTTCTGCTCTCAGAAATCCATCTGAAAATGCACATGCCCAGATTCCTTTCTCTTTTCCTTATTTTCAGTTTCCAACACTCAGCCCTCCAGCATTTTCTCCCACTAAGCATATACTTTTCCTGAACCACTGCCTTCTTCTACCAGACAGTGCTATACTACTGCTGTGGCAGGCCACACAAATGAAAAAGAAATTCCTGCATTCATTACCTTTCTAAAGGGAAATAACATGCAGTATGTAAATGTCAAATAAGGAGGAACCACCTGCTATGGCTGCTCTAGAAGCAGTGGAAATTTTTGCAACTCCATATTCATTTATTTGGAAGTGAATATAAGACCTCTATTGGCAAATGTGGTCTTAAATAAAGCTATGATAGTACAAAATTGGGCAACTCTTTAAACTTACTGAGAAAATATTTACCACTGTTAATACCAAACTTAATGCAGCAAGATCCCAAACATTCAGATCTCTGGAGACTACAAGGAGTTGCATGTTTATTGATAACAAACATGTTTTCTGTAACTTATTACTAAAGACTATAAAGCTGCTGCAAATATACTCTGTTACTAAATTTAGGGGAGCCTGTAGAAATAGATATTGGGAATGGGAGGAGACTGTAGTAAGAACATGAGTAACATACAAATCATGCCCAGCTCTAAGCCAAAAAAACAATGTAAGTTACAGAATAGTTCTACCTCCTGACCTCAGTGAGTTCTGTCTGATATCTGCAGTATTATGCAAATATGGACACGCCATTTGATGCCAGGTGACTTGTCTTGGCACTCAGAAACAGAAAAAAAAACCCTAGGCTGGCTAAATAACATCAAGTTTGCATTACTCCTCATAGGAAATATCTTGTTCACCTTTTGACTTTTACGATGTCATATGTCACGACAGGCAGATGGGTGGGGGGGAGGGGGGGGGGGAAGGGGAGGGATGCATCATTCTGTTCCTAAGTTAATAAGATTGCAACTTTCCATTACATATATTTCTGTATCTTTAATTAAAAGCTTCTTTTTTCCCCTGAGCTTTTGTTCCTGGTCAGATCACACTTAATGTATTGAATAAGGTGGTACACTACAAAAAATATATAGAAAACAAAACACACGTAGTTTTTTGAAGGACTTGTGCCATTCCTGAAAAGATCACTACTTTATTGAAATAGTAGTCTTTTTACCAGAATAAATAGCAAAGTTCATTTAATAAGGGATGTGTTGATACTAGTGATACTGTTTCATTAAATCTTAAACACTAGTTCTTTATTTTTGATAAAAAAACATCCACTCTTGGCCTCCCACTTGCTCTTTAAAAAATTTAGATGTTAATTATACCACATGTGGAAAAAGCTCAATGACACTATGTTACCAAATCTTGGAAAAAAAACAATAAACCCATTTCAGTCTAAAGCACCATCAAGGGAACTGAAAAAAGTGTGTGTCAGGATGTTTAATATTATAGCCTAGGGGGACATAACACTTGTTATATGTGGGAAGTAAACAGCAGGGCTTTTCACTAAAAAATGAGACAGAGAAAAAACTTGTGATAACAAAACAAAAAAACATATTGCTGATCAGATATAAATGTAAGCGCTTTACAAACTCAAGCTGTGCTTTTCCCAACTAAAATCTCATACTAATTTTTGTGGGACTTCATTTTTTTTTGTTGTTGCATAGCTAGGAAGAACTGAGAAAAACAAAATTTGCTGTTTTTTTTTACCAGAAAGACTCTTTGTGGCAAAGAGACGTTCTTGCTGTATTTTTCACTTCAACTGAAACCCCAGACTATGACTACCTGACTCACTTTCTATTATATTATTTAAATTAATAGAGCAGAAAATGGAAGCTTTGAAAAATTCAAACCTTCTTTACAGATTTTAATTGAAAGTGTAAGATTATTTGGAGGGTATTCTTATGATTACTAAATTAACAAACCAGAATTTTTCCAGATGTGATTTCTGGGTATGGTTGAATTATATTTTTTTCCTGTTCATTACTTGTTGATTTAATTGTGAAATAACCTTCTGAGTCAACCCACCAAAGGAATGTTATCCTCCCACCAGAAACTGACATTATAAGTGGAATGTTCAGAAGATCATTTTCTAGAAAATAATTTCACACATGCATTTGCATTCATTCTTTCAGAAGGTTATTAGGCCCGTTTCATTCAACACATGTTGACAATAGAGGCAATAAGGTACCTTGGTATCCCCTTTTAATAAGTAAGAAAATAGGAATTCATAAATCTTTTCAGGTGAAATGTAACTTTAATTTAGATTTGCGTCTTAAGTTGGTGTAAACATCATAAAGTGCTAATCCAAAGGAGATTAATTGGCAGATTTCAAATATCAACTTGTTGTCAGGAAAAAAAGCTGTAGATTTTTATAGTACAGCTTCATGTCTTGTCTTAAAAAATTCTGTTTCCCAATGTTTTCAATAGTGTCAGCAGGGAAAAATTCTGAAGGATTTATTCTCTGTCTAGAACAAAAGATATCATAGAATCATAGAATCGTAGAATAGTTAGGGTTGGAAAGGACCTTAAGATCATCTAGTTCCAACCCCCCTGCCATGGGCAGGGACACCTCCCACTAAACCATGTCACTCAAGGCTCTGTCCAACCTGGCCTTGAACACCTATATGCTATAACATTTCTTAGGATACTCACTTCAGCCTAAGTGGATTAGATGCAAACACCTTCAGTGTTATGGAGGCTAGTAGCCAGTCAGAGCAGCTAATATTAATTCATCCAAGTTCTTAAATCCACACTTTCTCAGACTTTTGGAAGTGTAGAACTTCATTACAGTCAAGAGGCAGCAGAGTGAAAAGAAGGACTTTAACTATATATGCTCTCCTCGGATATCTGAGGTAGCTTGGTTAACTGGAAATGATAGCTAGTAATTAAAATTATTTTTCTCATCAAATTCAGTGAAATCAAGAGGGCTCTCACTGATCAAATACTTTTTGGTTAATAGTGATAATTTCAGGTCTGTATTTATTTTTTTAAAAAAGTTTTTCAGTACTCATAGCTAAGGAAGTACGCAGGGAAAAAGACTGGTCTACAAATGCACCCTGGACTTAAGTATCTTCTACATTCTTGAAGATGACAGAATTTGTAAACCTGCTCTTAGCATTCTGCTGTTGGATAACTCTATGTCAGTACTCAAGGGTTTACTCAGATATATTTTTTAAGTGACTTTTGTCAGCTACTCTGGATTTTGGATTCCTTGCCAGGAGTTCAATATATGGTTATGGTAGCTCCTCACAGGCAAGTAACAAAGTCCCTTTTTGAATCTAGCATGTATGCAATGGGCATAACAATGTTACATACCTCATGACATACAGGAACAAATAAAAAAGTACAGTTTTAATGCTGAACCTGTTCATTATTCCCACTAAATATTGAGGAGGAAATTTTGGTTCCTATAAAGGTTACCTTTCTGTATGGGTAACAAAAAAACACCTCTCATAAATCAAGTAAATATAAATAAATAAATAAATAAAAGCAAATTCAATCACAGTATTTACAAAGACTTGAAGTTGCAATTCAGTATTTAAATTACCAAAACTGTTTGCAGCAGCAACTGGCACTAGAAAATTGCCAAATTCTATGACATTTACTCCCATCTAATAATTAGAGTAAAAGATTACATTGTGTCTTGGAGTAGCAGAAAGAGCCCTGCTCAAAGTAGAAACATTTGAGGGCTTTTTTTTCCTCACCAGTGATTCACAGATCACAGTTCTGGTTTGTCTTCTTTTTGTGGGATTTGTTTTGGTTTTGGTTTTGGTTTCCCCACTTCCTTCATGAAAATAATCCTTCTTTTAAATTGATTAATTTTAAAGTCTTTGATTCATTCTCTTTATTTACTCTTTGTCTTTACTGTAATCAGTGGTTCCTATTATGTCTTTAAAGTAAGCAGTATAGAAAAATGTGTTAGGATGTAGATTCCCCATTCTGTTATAACTGTTTGGATAGCACAAAGTGTCTGCAAATGATGCCAAACAGGACAATGTGGATGAGTGTCTGACTGCACTGAATTGCTTAATTTAGCGTAGGTATCATAGACTGCTACCAGAATAAATCTAGGATCATTAGTCCAATTGCTCTATAGCAATAACTGCCTGAATGAGCATTTCAGGCAAGAAACTGGATTCGTCTGCAGTCTGAATTAAATGAGCTCCACAGTCTCCAGAACACAAGGCAGTAAAGTGAGTATACTTTAAAACTGAGATTTTGTTGATGTGTCCACACTTATGTGGGAAGACTGGAAATAATATTGGAAGTTTTTACATTTTTTTCTTGTCCTAGTTGCTATACTAACATATCATTTTCCATATTACTTCAACAGCTGCAGTCAGATATCTAATCAGAATAGGAACCAAGCAAGGGAGGAATGGCTGCATATGCTAATTAATGAAAAGAAAAAGTGAACACGCTAAGGACTTATACCTTTATTGGAAAACTAAAGGCTTGCAAAGTGTATGTGTATACATACTTTCTGTATTATACATACATATATAATACTCTTTTTATATATATATATAACTGAATTGAAAAAAAAGCACTTAGCTCCTGTAACATATTGTGAAATATGTGACCTTCTAAATGGGCTCAAGTGTAACTTACTGTTTCCCATCACAAGGTCACTGTTGTATTTAAGAGCCCTGAGAAAAAGATAAGAGATTGAGCTGATCTATGTGCCTTGCTCATCTCACTAGGCCTATTTCTCAGCTGCTCTGGGTTAATCACTAGGTCCGCAGCATGCTGATGTCCTCCATTACATCATAATTTGAATACAGCAGGCAGAATTGTGAAATTATTCATATTTTCTTCTGAGGAGCCAGATGTTTCCAAATAGATTTCATTTAATTCTATGACAGCTGAAGTGATATTCTCCATGTGCAAAGAGCTGATAATGACATCGGTAACAGTGTAAGGAAAGTGAAGCGAGGCATGCTTCCTAGCTAGTTAATTATGATTATTCATTATTGTGGATCATTTCAACTTATTTGACAGTTATAGGAGACTGGGGAAGGATTTCACATCTGAAAACAGAAACTATTTAAAATATAATTAAAAAAAGTTGATTTATGTTCTCTAATGTAAAGGTTTTGCAGTGTGTTACTTATGGGTAGTTAACATATGATTTTTCTTAATGTATAAAGTTTACAATTTGGTAACATATTTTAGGGACAATATTTACTCAAGTTCTGCATGGTATTGCTGAAGCTGACACATCCTTTCTGTTCAAAGTTTATGCTTCTAAAACTGATACTGACTGTGACAAATTCAAGATTTGTCTAGTATTTATCTAGAGGAAGATAGCATTTTCTAAGATGCATCTGCATTTTGCATAAACTAAAGTCAGCATTTAACTTTCAGGGATAATAAAATAACAAATGCAATAAAATGTGGAATAAGTGAAAAAAATGCTACCTGTGGGGATGGGGACCAGAGGAAAAACATAAAAAATCTATCTTACAATCTAATAATTTATTTCAGATGCAATTATTTTGAAATATGTCTTTAAAATATTTCTGGATATTTTAACATAAAGAAACTGTTTCTGTAGTATTTATGTTGCAAAAGTGTTACTTTGTACTTTTGAACTAAAATATTAACAGCTAAATAATAATTAAAATCTGGCAGAATATTCTGGCAGAGACTCAAATCCTCATTTATTACCACCAAGCCCTTTTTATCCCCTTGTTCGGTACTTTACCAACCTGCACATACATACAGCGTTCAATCTCATTGGCCCCTGCAAAACTCTCCAGGTAAATAGCCCAATCACAACCCCCTCTAACAACCCCTCTCACAACCCCCACATTCTCTGGCTTTCAAAGCCCCAGCTCATCGCCCCAGGGCTTGTCAAAACACCAAGGCCTCAGAGCTCATTCCCAAACTGTTCTTCATGCAAATTATATCACCTTCACTTCTCACATCTCCCCTTCTTTGTTTTGAATATTCACTATCAACACCTGCTTAAGGACTCAATTAATAAGAAACTGTATAAGCTAATAAAAACTAGCAAAACTAACACTCAATTTTTTCACTAGCCTAGCCTAGCAAATAAAGTTAAAGAACAGTTAACATTCTGCATTATTGGTTTCAAGCTATATAATGAAAATACAGATACATATCCATTTTTACAGATCTTAACAAATTAATTTCTTGTGGCTGTGTTGTTATACCACCCAGCCATCCCACTTATCTATAAGATTTGGGGCTGCCATTGCTTGGGCTGCTGAGAGAATGACAGCCACCATCCAGCAGTCTGAAAGGACTCGTAGGTGTGGCAACCGACAGGCACAGGGTGTCTTGTCCTGTCGCATTGGCTAATGTTCTCTTTTGGCTGGGTGGGAAACCACAGTAGGGTCAGTCCTCTTGTGATGAAGAGGCAGAAGAAAAGGCAGGACGAACCCATCACACAAGGACCCAACAAGGTCCTTTATCTATGGAAACACAAGCATATCTTCATCCCCAGGTTATTAAAGGGAACAGGCCTTCCCATTCATGAATTTCAAGATTACGTGCTTTAACATGAGCTTTCCCCTGTTCAAAATTCTTAGAACCCCTGAAATGGCACTGTACAGGAGGTCTATCTTCGATCCAGCGATTTAAAAAATTCAAAACATAACAAGCTTTTGCTATACATTCTTGTGGGATTAACCCTGAACTCCCCCTTTTTTGTTTCTACAGCATAGTTTTAAGGGTGCTATGTGTGTGTTCAATAATTGCTTGGCCTGTGGGGGAATGTAGAATACCTGTGACATTTGAATTCCCCACTGTTGAAGAAATGTTTGTGTTTTGTGTGCTGTATAACCTGGGCCAGTATCTATTTTTATGGCTAACTTGACTGGTTAATTTTACAACCACTTTATCAAGGGCGGTTCATGCAGAGGGGGTGAGCGCTCGAGAAGATGTCAAACATGGATCCCCCTCCAATAATTTGAAAATGGGATGGAGTTCTTCCGTAGATATTCCAAAGAGGACAGATCCAATTTATGGTTCCTAAGAGTATTTGTAAATCATTTAGAGTCTTTATTCCTGTCCAAAGGGTGATATTCTGAGGTTGAAAGTTTTGTTAGGATATTTTCATCGTGAATATTTTCCACCCTAAATATTTTCAGGGTGGAGCTTTTTGAAGCTTTTCTTCTGCAATTAGGAATCCTGCTGTTGAGGCTGCTTGTATCACTCTTCATTTCACTTTTTGGGCTGTTTGTTCTGGTTCTGCAGCAATTAAAAGGTCATCCATATAATGATAGATTAAAACATTCTCAAAAGCACTCTCATATAGGGCTCAAAACTGCTGCTACAAATTGCTGACATAGTGTAGGACTCTTTTTCGTGCTTCGTGGCAACACCTTCCAATGATAACCCTATGAAATACAATTTTCAATCAAGAATACTTTTCCATAGTTCTGTAGCTTTTCTTTTTCTTAGCTAAGGTTTCTGCCTGGATGTATACTACATTCAGGTGTAAATAAAACTATGACTCCATTTTTCATATAATTCTGTTCATTCTCTTCTCAGGTACTGACACTGGACCCAAGTCCTTATTAATGAATTAGCTTCACAATAGTATCTCATGGCCTTGGCAAACTAAAGCACTCTGGTCTAGAGTCCTGTAGCATAACACAGTGTAGAAAAATATAATAAAAATACCTTTTCTGACTCATACTGGTAAAATTAATGTCTGCAGGTAATTGCTGGGTATGCAGTGTAGTGCATAAAAATCAATAAGACAATTCTGCTGAACAAACAGAATCCTTTTACAAGGACTATGATTCTATGATTCTATGACTTCATTAATCCAATTAGATACCTGTATGCCTATATAAAACAGCTAATGACCTTTTGTCATGGAAGGTATTAAACTTGTGACTCATGGTTGTTTCCAGTATAAGGAGAATGTAAAAATGTTTCATAAAAATATAGTTAGATTATGGCATAAATTCTAACCTAAGAATTTTTTTCTTTTACTAAGAAATAAAAATCCCAAATAGGTGTTATTCCTCATCTGACTGAGTCTGTAAAGAGAATGTCTGAATGTATGTATTCCATATAATACTGAAGAATGGTGCAATTTTAGTTTTGGGGCGGTTTTGTGTTTTGTTTTTTTGGGGGGGGAGAAGGAAAAAAAAAGCTTACTTTCATAAAACACTGTTTTGTACTAACCAAAAATTATCAGTAAATTCAGATCAAATTTTTTTTTTTTTGTAGAATAAACATAGAAAATAATTATAAGAAACATTTTAAGTAAGGGAACTTCAGTCAATTTAATTGCCTGCCAATTAGCAAACTTTTGGTTATTGATTCTGGTATTGAATGAAATCTATCCTAGCCTTAATCCATCTGATTAAATATTGTAGACCAATATCTCATTTTTCACTTATACGTACCGTTACAGTCTCAAATTATCTCAGCTTTTACGCATGTAGACCTATGTAGATAGTTGTGTTTTCTTAAGAACTTAGCAATACATCTAATACATTAGGTACTACGTTGACCTTGTATACCTTAATACATATGAAAACATAGGGTTTGGTGTGTCTACTACCTATATTTTAACATATTGCTGTATGCACTTTCTTATGCGTTATTTCAAATACATGCCAAGAAGAAGGTAAACAAACCTAGTTGTCAGAGATCTGGGTCACCATATTGATACAGATAAGCAAGCTGTTGTAGATACCATATATGTTTACACTCTTTTGAAACCTACTTTCATAATGTCATAATTTGTGTAAGGCACAGATATTCACCTCTAATCACTCTCAAGAAGAACAGAAATATAAAATATTTTGTTGGAAAACTCTACAACAACAGTCTGTACATAAATCAAGTCCAGACACTAAATGCAAAATTAACTGCAGGGAGTACTCCTACAGCAAGACATGGTAAATTTGGGGTTGAAATATGTTCTTGACTATCTAGGCTCTAGTTCCACTAGCCATAAAGGGAATTTCCCTTTCACCATTCTGCTTTATTGAAGTTAATCAAGAGATTCTTTGACCCCTCTTCTGAAAATATTTATCATAGAGATTATTCACATGAAGCACATGTTATTTATCAGTGTCAATGACAAGAAATATCTCACTGCAGAAAAGTTACAGAAGGCATATATTTACGGAATAAATACAGGGGATTAGAGAAAAAGCAAGATAAGTGCAAGTTAAAGTAAAAATAATCTTTTATTTTTTTAATCAAAAGAGTGTGGGGAGCTGATAGCGTTGCTACAATGTATATTTGTGGAAAAAGTACACTCTGACCTAGAAAATGTTTTAGCATCTTTGAAAGTGTCTACTTTTAAGGTATTGCTAATTCACTAAATGAGTTATTTTTACATGCACAAAAATAATTTCACATTAAAAGAGGAGGTTTATAATTTGCAGAAAAAATACTACGCAGGACATGAGAAAAAGACAGAGAGCATATTATACATTAAAAATGTAATTTGCTGAAAAATGAAAATCGTGTTTAATTATGGATTATGTCCAGTGGCTCCATTTACATCAATTGGATAAATGATCTTAAATAATCACCTAGTGATCCTACTTTTATGCTTTTTAATATTTTTTCCAGAATTCATTGATATATTATTTCATAATAATTATATTTATTATAATTATTAATAATATTATTAAAATATTTATACTATAATTCTGAAAAAAAAAACAACCAGACTTCAAGTAAGGGAACTTCAATCAATTTAATTGCCAATTAGCAAACTTTTGGTTAATGATTCTGATAATGAAAAACAAGAAAGAAACAAATGCATAAGCACCTGCGTAGAACACCTTTTCTCCCCACTTTCTAGTGCCCGATTCCCCAGCCACACACTGTATACAGGCAACAGGCACTACAGGAGTTAGAGGTCAGAGCACTCTGGGTTCTACTCTGTTGCTCCGATATAGATTCTTCCATCATCTGCACTGCCTTTGCAGTCATACCTCCTCCTTGGCCTCCTCTCTTTCCCTGCTTGGGGCAGATGCTTTTTCTCCTGCCCTCCTCTGAGTAGTTATTTTGCTTTTCTTCAATGTTTCTTCTTCTGTGGTGTCCCTCCTGCCTTGACATCTCTCATATCTCTGCCTGTGTGATTCCTCCTGCATTATTGTGCATATGCCTCTTGAAGAATAAAATCTGAAAAAAAAATATTACCTTTGGCAAAATAAGCTCATATTATTTAAATTATAAATAAGAATTGAGCCTCATGAAACATCTAGGCATCTGTCCAAACAGACATAGCTTCAGATGCATATTTAAATCATCCTCAACCTAGGGAATTCCATGTCCTAAACTGTTTGAAAGGTTACTGCGGCCAGGTGTCATGAATTGGCACAGGCATAAGAACATGGACAATTGCCAAGAAAAAATGCTAATGAGGGAAGAGAACAGAAATCAGCCTGGAGGACAAATGTCATGACATTTGTGAAAAGACCGTCCTAACACAATGATATGCCTAAAATAATATTTTATGAATATGAAAGAAGGTTAAGTAGCATAAATAAGAAACAGTAAGCTTATCCTAAATAAATCTTGTTTAAAACAATTAGTGAGGACAAGAATTATATTTTCCTTATCTATTTGCCTTGTATTGTCGGCCACCAGTAGTGATGTTCAAAGCTTGTTTTGGTAGCCCAAGTTAAGATGCCAGAAAGATGGCCAGATTCAAAGAGTAATATTCACTGAAGAAGTAGTGAATGCTGCATTGAAATCTGGGACTGCTCAAGGTGCCCTGAAAAACACTTCAATTCTGTTTTAATTTAACATACCTGCCTTCTTGTATTTGAGATATTCAGAAACTTACTTTTTTGTAAAAAAAAAGGAATCATTGCAAAATGATAAACATACCTCGTTTCGTATTCCTTTTAAGAACAAAAAGTATTGAAACTTTTATGTTCACAACAGGTCAACTATTTAACTCTTGTTATAGTCTGCATCATCCCTGTTATTGCAACTTCTAGGCTCCTAGGTTCCTAGAATTCAACTGTTCTCATTGTATATTTCATAGAAAATTAGGAAAACAAGTTACTTCTTTAATTAAAGATTTAAAACAAAAATAAGTACTCAATTCAGAAATTACCAGAACTGTTAAATTTAATAATTTTATGATTTTGTCCTCCAAAATTGCTTTTTCAGTCTCCTTTTTCAATTAAATCCCAGTCCATCTTCTAGGAGACTATAGTTCTTTTCAAAAACATATCTTCGACTGTTGTTAAACATCCATAAATAAAGTTCAGTTTTTCAAGAAGAACAAGTAAAAAGGCTGACCAACTGACATTTTGTAGATTCAAGTTGTTAAAAACTTTAAACATTCCTGAGTTTTGCCAGGTGTTTTAATGTGCTAAACACAAGCACATTTTGTGCTTGTATTTGATTTGTGGATAGAACTTTTTCACTGTTCACAGCTCATGGAGTCAAATAGCAAGAAAAAGACAGTCATTAACTTAATGATTTTTTCTTTTTCCTATAATAATGGATGCCATGGAATTTTGTCTTATAATTTTATTTTGAGAAATTAGATTAAGACCAAAAAAATGGTGTTTTGCTCAACATTTTCAGTCACAGACCAGAAAAAATGTTTTCTGTGTTGTTAAACTATTATTTTTTTCATCATAACTGGTATTTTTACATGTGCATTTGAGATTTTTGTCTGATTATGTCTAGCAAACACTTTTTTGCACTGTGTATACATATATACAAGTTGTGAGTACAGGAGGGAGCCTACTAGCAGCAACTGCTTCTAGCAAAGTGCTGTTACAAAGTCCAAAGCTTTGATGGGCTCAGAAAGGGTGGCAAGCATAAGATGAAGAGAGGTAGGCAAGTATGAAAGGGAGCAGCTGAGTCCCATGCTTGTTTCTATGTTAGTCAGCAGAACAAAGAATGACAGGGAGTTAAGGGACTGCATTTTGTAACCTTTCAAAAGGAGTCACAGCAATTGCTTCCACATATGTCCCTTAGCTCCCCTGAGGATTTACTCATTGCCTTGAATGTGGAGTGATTACTATTCTTTCCCAGCATAAGCCCCACTTGTAAAAGTGAGAAACTTCAGAGGAAAGAGAGCAGGTGAAGAGCAATAGCACTTCTTTCTAAAGTGCCTTGTACGTTTGTTGTTAGTCACTCCAAGTCTCTCTACAACTGCCAGTCACATGCTTGGAGCTTAAAATAATTTTTATGCAGAATCCCTGATGTACCCATCTGATGGATCTCATCAATTTAAAAAACTTCCTTTGTTTCTAACTGTCCTTGGAGTTTTCAGACGATAGATGCTGCTTCAACCTCCCTCACACAAAGACAAAATATTCCCTGCAAGTAATTCAGTCACAGATGGCAGATAGCCTAAGAAGCAACATGCCAATCTGTGTGATACAGAAATCTTAGATTAAAATAGCTAGCTAGCTTACTCAAATAAATGGTTACCACTGACATTAGTGAGACATGTTTTAATGTGGCATTTATGCCTTTCAACTTCTTTTAGTATTGCATTTCCTTTAGAGTTATGTGTTAGTAGCCAGTATTTGGATATCATTCTAGTCTCCTTGAAGAATATAAGGGTTGCAGAGCAGCCTGGCTTCTCTGACAGGAAGAATATGAGGTAGTTGAAGGAGTTTTTTCCTTCTCAGTTTTGAGTCCAATGAAGAATTTTTTTATGTCTTTTCTACAGGTGGAGGAAATAAAGACATAGCATATATAGAAAAGAGGAAGACATGGCTAAGGAGTGGATAGGACATATACAGCATTTTCACTGGTATGAATTTTTTATATAGCAACACCTACTTTTCAGGAAAAAAAAAAACTGGTATTTTAGTAGCTTTTTGCATAATCAGCAATTTTCTTATTATTGTCTTTATCTATTTTTATAATTGGGAATCAATTATGTAAATGCCCAGTGAATTCAAATGCAAAACACAAGGCATTCTGACATTTTTGTAAAGGAAATTATTCTCAAAAAGGTTAAGTGCTTTTTTATTGAGACTTTTCCATGCCTTACAGCATGGTCCAGAGAGATTGGGTCTAATGATAGGCTGTGATGGTTGCATCAGTATCTTCATTTTTTGGAGTTTCTCTGTTCCACATGTTGAATGAGTTTGCAGACCTTGACCAGTAACAATTTTGATCAATACTGACTGGTCAATATCTGTATTTGATTTGCCAACAGTAGTATTTTAAAAATTACAAGGTTTGATAAGTTCAGCTACCTGAAACTTCAAAACTGCAAAATAACTACATGTTCTGAAACATTTGCATGTGGGAGATCAGATCCTATATTTTTATGCTTATGTCAAGCTTGCCAACTTGATCAGCATGGAGCCTCACTTCAAACTTGCAAGGTCATTTGTGACACAACAAGGTAAATGGATTGTTTCCATTAAGAACAAAAAGTAGTGCTTCTTAGGGAAAAGAAATCTAAAACTTAAAATAAGAAAAATACATACTTACGTATATGTCTTATATTAATCCCCTCTCAAAATTCATTTTGGGTTTTTAGTATAAACATTCTTCAATATAGTTATACTTAAAAAACTCAGGGTTGTCAAAAGGAAGTGTAATACTCAACAAAAGGAATTTCAGGGAGGGAAGCATTAGTATCACGGATCTCGAATTTCAAGATTTCTGGCTTTTTCAAACAGATGGAGAGACTTTCTCCTGGGATCCAATAATGATGGCCTGTTTCCTTAAATATATGTCTGTACAGGTTATACCATAGAATTCTTTAGAATTTTTTATTATTACACATAAACAGTGAGGTAACTTGTTATCCAGAAATGGTATGATCTACTGTGATCTGTTAAATGCAAGATGTGAAGGGAGCAGACATGGCACTGTCACAGAAACCATCAGACACCTGAAAGTCAACATGCATTTTAAGACAGTTCCCGTGTCCCAGAAACAAAGTTTAGTACTCTGGAAACTGTCCATGGCAGACTTTATCAGTTCAAAACCCATTCAAAAACAGCAGTTCTACCAGTACTGTAGTTGCTGTGATCACTGAAGAACAGAGCGGTTTTTTTTTTTTCTTGCAGGTTGTAACCTTGGGATTATGTTTTGACCCTCAGAAAATGCACTTTTTTTTCCAGAACAGGTCACACTTAACCTTTTAGCTCCTCCTAGAAGATGTGCTTGACTGTTATAACTTGAAAGTGTGTATTTTAATTATGTTCTATGTACCTCATAGAAGTCACACTGTCTCCCAAGCTGGCTGAATGCATAATCCTTTAATGTTTCCAAATTCTGGTGTTTGATGTTTAGGGAATCCTATTCTCTCCTGTCTGTCAGCAAAGCACCATGCATCTTTCACCTGTCTCTGATTCAAGGTATTTTCAGATCTAAAACAGTGTGACCTTGAGTTGGATTTACTGAGAACATTGCTAAGCTGTGAGAAAAAAGCTTGGGGAATGTACAGTGTAGTACAAGAGCAGAAAGAACAAACAAGTGACGATGTCTGGATACAGATAATTATGACTCCAAGAACCTTAAGAAAAATACTGAAGCAAAAAAGGTATTAAGTCCTAGGAATAAAGCAGGGAGCTGCAAGGCAACAGCTCAGTAGCATCATATACCAAACCAGTTCAAAATCACAGAATGTAGACTTGTCTTATGAGGGATAGCAGACATATTAATACTTAGCCTAGCAGCTTACTGGTCATGTCTATTATGTGCATCTTGGTTTATTTATATTAAAAAAAAAAAAAGAAGAAAAAAAAGCTGTTAATCTTAACACATCCTCCCTGCAGAGTCTCTGTGCATTGTAAAAGATGCCAGAACAAATATGACCTGGAGAGGGAATATTATGACTTACTATGTTAAACTTAGGTCTGCTACTGCAAAGACTGTACTGCTTTGGTACCTACAGCCTATCTATAGTTTCCACAGCATATTCTTTTTGATTAAACTGATGACATGCTGAGGGTACCTAACAGAATTTTTACAATCAAGACAAAGAGCACTGTTGGAGTAATGCAGGTCTCTTCCATTCTTCACAGACTGCTCAGTCTGAATGGGTCTGGGAGGAAATGGTGCTTTGGTGGGCCATTGGTCAGCCATGCCTTCAGCATGAAACTAAGACATATGTTATATTGAAGAACTTAAGTGTGACACTGTGGGGAAAAAAAACAAACCAAAAAAAAAAAAAACTCGAGAGACTGAAAAAGTATGAAGTTCAGGACTTGTAAATTATTTTTTCATTTTTAAAAAAATGATTTTTTCAATATTGTTAATTACATCTTTTGTTAGACCAGAACAAACTCTAAGTGCTTTATATGAGTCATATGGTAAGTATTTTCATTATCTATGTATCCCAGGGCAGGTGGTATTTAGAAAACAATGGGATGGCTGATTTTGGAAGGTACCTTTAGAGATCTAGTCCAAATTCTACTGACTCAGAGCTAAACCAACTACAGCAGGTTGCCCAGGGACATGTCAAGTCAGGTTCTGAATACCATCCAGGAATCATCAAGGATGTAGATCCCACAGTCCCACAGCTTCTTTGGAAAAACTGTTCCAGTGTTTGACTGCCCTCACATGGAAAAAGTTTAGTTCTGTTTAAATGGCATTTTCTCTATTTTCTATCAAAGTGGAGTGCCAAATAACAGTCAGATGTTGACAGCTCCTTTTAAAAAGAGCATAGAAAGTTTGAGCCATGCCTCGTTTTTTAAACTTAGTATAGGAATGGATTCATCTCACAAAACCTAACTCCCAAATGCATGATTGTTTTAAACAGAGTGTAGTATTTAAGAGGATGTTTAATAATTTGCAATTATTGTCTCATGGGAGGTACTTACAGGTGAAGACGTACACTTCCTCTTGTAGATGCTATTTTCTCCATTATCTCATTATCAGGTTTCTTCAGATTTCAGCCACTTCGTATAGTAAAATTTAATGGAAGAATGCAGAAAGTCTATGTCTCTGAAATATTAATCGCAATTAATCGTCAGAAATCTCTTAGTACTATCTCCTAGTAGTACAATGAATAGAAAGCATTGGAAAGAATTTAGCTTAACATACCTTTTTCTCCAACCCACTCCCCCCCAAAAAAACAAAACTAAAAAAACCAAGAAAATGGTATTAAAAGAAGAGTTATAGTTTTTAAGACAGTTCAGTTCCATCACGGCTAAATAAAAGGGTCAGCTCCAGGAATCATTTTCACAATGCTTAAGTCAGTAAGTTAAATTTTCTTTCATTCGAGGAGTGGTATTAAGCAGCCAAAATGGAAATTCACAAGTAGAACAATATGTGAAGAGATTTCTAAGCTTAGTCAATAGGAAATGCTTAAAAATTAAGGAATTTTTGTGTGTTTTATTTTTGGTATCAGCTCTCGAGCATCATATACTTGGTGCATTTTCTTTCACTTTCTGTAACAATCTAATATAAACTACTCACATATTCAGGCCCCAAAAAGTGTCTTTAGATTGCTTGTGCCTTTATATAATGGCCTCGAGCTCAAAAGAAACACTGTGTATGAGCTCTGGCCTTCTAAAAACACAGGGTTACCACTGACAATCAGAGACCTGGAACTGCACCTGGGACTGTGACTGTGAAAGAATAATCGAGTAACATGCTGATCATGCTTCATGCATGCCATTTAGACTGTCCAGTGAGTTATGAACCTTGCTAGTAATAGCCTTGTCCAACCCTCTCCACTCTGAAGTTTATGACTAAGGCAGACTTCAAGTTAAACGGCTTATGCATAGTCCTTTTAAGGGTCTGCCTGTATGTGACTTCTTCCACTCTCAAAAGACTGTCAGGAGGACCTGTTTATTATTAAATGCAGAACAGTGAACAAAAGTGACTCTTCCTCCCCCTAAATGTATTCTGTTTCATACTGAAAGTTAGAAAATTATTTAAGAATAGCATAAAATATCATAAAATACAGAACAGAACTTTTAATATTTTTTAAGGTAACAGATGTCCTTGAAACTCTTTTTCCTCCAAAAGAAACTACAGGTTGCTTATAAATAGAAGTGACCACTTGGATGGAAAAAGAAAACTTTCTAACAAACTCAGAAAGGTGTCCCATATTTTTGGTCACACGTGCAATCTTATTTGAACTCTGAAATACAGATTTGCCTATTATATACAAATTTCCAATCATGTCTCATTAAAGTCTACATTTTTTTTTAAGAACTGAAGAAGTAGGACACTTCTTGGAAAAAGAAAGTGTCTGGTCATGAACCTATACAGAGTTGTTAATCAAAGTTCCATCTCACATTTTGGCATGCAGGATATATATTCTTAAAAAAATTAATAATCTTTAATCTTGGAATAATCAAAGATGATGTCTAAAGAAATTTGTAGACATCAAGCATTTTCATGAATTGAATGTCATGCATGTATTCAGATTTTTCTAAAACCTTCACTGGCCACTTGGAATTTGCATGTAAGTTGTATTCACAGTATTCTGGAACCTTGACTTTTTGAATATCTGCCAATTTGCTCAGAGGGTGTTTAAAGTTTCCATACTTCCAGAAATCCTGGGAATATAAAGTTCACCTCTACTGAGCCCTGTGGTGGGCTGACACTGGCTAGATAGCAGGTGCCCAACAGAGGCTGCTCTGGGGAAAGTTAACCCCATCTCTGACAGATCAAATACAAGCACATGGAAAGGGTCTGATGCAGATGAACTGCAATGATCTTGCTGGGCAGATGCCCTATATATTTCCCTCAAATAAGGTACAAATATTTATTCATTAGGTTTACTGTTTGTGTACAGACATTCTAAACAGCATATGTACAGGAGATGTAGAACATCTGGAACACAGTGAGTTTGCCATCCATGAGTTATATGCAATACTTTATCTGATAAATAACAGAAATGCATTATTCATAAACGGGTTTTACACACTAGTTCTAAAGGATATCAAGGAGATGGGTGTTGTTTTGTTTAAAATATTGAAATGAAATGAACCAATATCTTGCTAGTGAAATTTACAGAAAAGATACAATTTTACCACTCCCACTCAAAACTCCCTCCAAAATTATGCAGACCAAATGCTCTTACAGGTTGAAACTAAATCACAGTTCCTTATGACTAGTAAAAGAGCATTCAGAAGAAAATCCATATACTCCAGATACCACAGGATGCAGACACAAATATGTTATTCTTGTGAATTCTGTCATCAACCTTATTTATGCTTTCACAGTCATTCTTCCTAAGCTTGTATATTTCTCTGAACTTTCCAAGTGAACCACTGATGTGTTGAGTCCTTTCTCCATCTATTTACTCCTGAAAATAAACTTACAGTTTTCCTGGAGTGAGAAGTATTAATGAAAAATAGTCATTAAAAAAATAGATTTTATCTCTGGGAAAAAGTACTTTTTTTTATCTTACTTTGTGAGTGGCAAAATCCATAAATACAATTTTATTCCTTGATTATGGTGTTTCAAGGAAGAAAGTGATCCTCGATTTCCTTGCAATCCAGTGTGTTTAAGCTGTAAAAGTTTATATGCATGCATTTTTAACTATAAACTTTTTTAGCTTTTCTTTGTTTCTTTGGGAAATTAGCTATAATGCAACCCAGTCCATTACTTATCTTTTCCCATTTACACCAGAGTGACTCACAGGTATTTGGGATATCTGTGATAAGCACTGTGGGGAAAAAAATCTGAATCAAAGTCTGTGTTCTCTGAAGCAAATCTCTGGAGTAGCTGGACCATTTCTCAGCAAGTTAATGCCACAGATATACTCTATTAGTTCCCTTACTCCTCTGGGCAAAGGTACACTGAATATTGGCAGCAATGGGCCTGAAATACACAAACATCTGGTTTGAGTCTTAAGACACTTGTTGATGGAGCTTAGCAACAAAAGAGTACTTAGTTTGTCTCAAGAATGCAAAAAAAATATTTGCAGAAACAGAGGCTAGAAATTACATCTGCGATGCATTTTTTTTCTACCCCCTTTATTCCCTTGTTAGTTGTCTATGAAATGCAAGATGTTCATAGTAATGTTTTATTTAGCTTTTCTGTGTGTATTGTGTGCATAACCACTTCCTTTATATTCTTTTAAATTTTATGCAATTTAAGTTCTTTTAAAGTTTACAGTGCTATGGGTTCTTTCAGCATTCCACTTTCTCCAACAAAGTGCAATTCTGCTTCCCCATGATTCAGGACATTCTAAAAAAAAAGCTCCTCCACTGTAAAATATATTCTTACTACTTTATTTTCATTAAAAGTGTTATTCACCATGTAAAAAACAAAAGACATTCATAAAAATTAAACCTGCCTTACTTTTCACATGTAGCTCAATAATTTGTATTTATGGGACCTCTATGTATTGAGCCTCTATTACATCAGGGAGGAAATATTACTTGTTTAGAAGAAAGTTAGCTGTTGTCTGTCAGAGTATATTCAAAACCTCATGGAGCACAGAGGTACCGACAGGTGCCAAATATGTCCCGTTCCTGGCTAACATGACTGACGAAAAATATTATTTTCTCTTAATGAGAGATACCAAAATACATTTTCCATTTTTTTCAGCTAAGTGATACGCATGGCTATATGTATGTAATTTTTTTCCTCAGAAAAATACTTGATAGAAGCCATAATATGTATAGGAAAAAAAACCTAACAGTATTAGTCACAAATAAAAATTGTGTCTACAACTTTTTTCCAGAAGTTAAACTGTCCGGTGTTTTGTCTCTTAAAGGTTTTCTCTGGATGCAGCTTATTCAAAGGCACATTTGAGAACCACAATAATGGAATGATGGAATCTACTTTATCTATTGCTTCTGTTAATAAATAGTAGAGAAAGCCTTTATTCAGTCTGCACAGAAAAAAAAAACAAAAAAAAACAAAAAAACACAAAACCAAAAATAACCCTAGCAATATTTATTGATGGCTTGGCTTCATGAACAAAGATTTGGGAAGGGCTTTACCCATGCTTACTACAAGCACGATGAGGACTAAAAGGACAGGCAAATCCTTTTGGAAAAAAGGCTGCTTGGTAATTCAGGATGTTTCCAAACAAGACTGCCATCTCTTGGGTCATACTCGAGTGACCAATGCCTGAACCGCCTGAATGCAGGGTTGGGTCTGCAGCTTCCAGTGCACCTTATCACCTGCCGTTTCATCCCTTGCCTGTCACTACAGGGCTTTGCAACTGTGAGTAAACCTTCAGGCCTTCACAGTGGATTTTTTACGTGAGGCACAGCGAGTGCAGAACTGGCCCCACCCTTTACACCTGAGGTTTATCTGCCAGCGCTTAAGCAATATTCATTATATCACTGTGAAAAATACAGAGAAGAATAAGGAAATATATCTAAAAATATTTACCTATTTTACCCTTTTTCACTGTTACAAATCAGTAAGGAAATCAAGAACCTCCAAATGAGGAAATTAATCTCAGCTGTTAGTCATTTAGCATGTATATACTTAGTTCAAGCTATTTATGTAGCAAGTGAAAAAAGGAGATTCACAAAGTGAATCCCATACTAAGGCTCCTTTCTCAAATCACTGTAGGAAATTGCCCCCTAGAAATGTTTAGCCAACCTTAAAAAGAAGCATATGATTAAAAAAAGTTTTTGAATAAAAGCACTAAAACCAATTCTTTGCTATCTGGTCTTTTGATATTCAACTCTCACTGATTGATTGCTCATTGCAATTTTTATTGAAGTCTACAGGAAGATTCCTTTAGGAATTGCTTTTGCAGAATAAGGTGAAAAGTTCTTGAAGAAAAAAGCCTATTCCCATTCTTCTTACTTTCTTCTCCTCCCCTTGCCTTCTTAACAACTGATTGAAAGTTTCATTCCAGTTGCAATCACTGGACATGACAGTAGACATGACAATACTTCATTTTTTAATAATGGTCCTGAGATCTTTGCAAACATAACTGTTTAGATTTTTCTCCAGTGAAAGTGGAATAATGAATGTTTTGCAGAATGGGTAAGAAAGCTAAATATGCTTAATGAAAAGTGAAATTTATCTAGTCAAGACATTTTTTCCCCTAAACAAACGTGTTCCATTCATGGGAATAAATTATTCATGTAATGAAAATATAAGCAGTCTATTAAAATATTACCATTGTGTTCTAAAACAGTTTATCATTAAAAATGACACAGGTTTAGACAAACCTCACTCCTTTGAATTTGCTTAGTTGCAGTTAGTACTCAATTTTTGAAATATTGAAGACAATTTAAAATACTGATTCTGAAATCACTTGAAAGAAAGTGCCACAGACACCTTCCAAAGTGGATAGATACCAAAGGTTGGATTTGCAATTAATATACTGACAGATAATAAATATAAATAATAAAGATAATAAAAAACTGTAATTTATTTCTAGTTTTAGCATGCATTAATAGCATTAAGGAAACCTACAGCATATGTAGTGTTTCTTATTTTAACAGAATAGCAATAAGCTGAATTATTTAGTATTGCATGCATCAGACATTACAACATTGAAAACTTCAGTTCTAATGATCTGGTGGTAGATCTGTTGTTCATTCAGTCATAAATAGGGTCATGATATTGTTTTTTTACAAGTATTTCAATTTGTTAGTGCTAATGTGTGTGAGTGGGTGATCATGTCAGCTATCAGTTGCTTAGCATAAGACAAGTTGTCATCTTTATTATAGAGGCTGATAGTAGCCAATTTATGATATTCAAAATCTGAAGATTAAACTCTCTTCCACATTTTTCTAATAAACTATGTCTTTTGACACTGAGGGGAAAAAAATGAAAAAAAGAAAATACCATGGAAAAAATCCCCTTAAGGTGGGAATTCACCAAATCCCAGATTGTTTCATTCAAAACACCAGGAACCTTATTTTACTATATCATTGTATTGCATGCATATACTTTCTTTTATGGATGCTGAATCCTATCTGGAAGAAGATGAACAATATATATTGGGCAGTCATTTGACATTGAGATCAACTCAGCTTGAATTTATACATTAGTGTCCTGGGCCTAATCTTTTCCACTCTGGAAACCTAACTAGAATGCAGTGCACTCTAAATGGAAAAAAGGATGACGAGTTATAAAGAAATACTGTATATTTCCTCCACATGTTGATTTTTAAATATATTTTGATTAACTGAGAAAAAATCGAGGGGGAGGGGAGGGCTGTTTAGTTTGGTGTGTTTTTTGTGGTTTTTTTTGTAGGATTTTTTTTTTTTTTAATTTCCTACTGAGAAGGTAGCCAGGGAAAATTATCCAGAAATGTGCATCATCATATTACAAGACCCTTATGAGAGTGTAAAGTTGCATGATCTTAAGTTCCCCAAATAGTTTTTTTTCTTGGCTGTAACTTTTCCAGTTATTAAAAGACAAATTAAAAAAAACCTCAAGAAATATTCATACTTGGGCCTGATAACTGTAGGTATGTATCCAGACGTGCAAAGATGGTGGGAAAAAAACAAACAACCCACAACCAAAAACTAAAAAACCCAAATAAAAACAAACTAAAAAAAAAACAGAAAAAAAAAGGAGACAAAGGCATTTTGAAAATAAATATTTCCCCTTTCCTGTTCTCTCTCTTAATCTTTCTCTAATTAGTCTAACATAGTGTTAGATTTTCATATTCATGACAACCTGCAAACTGTTGAGCTATTAATTTCACTTCACAAACCAAAAAAACCTCACAACCTAATTTTGTGTTTTCCATGGCACAATGAGCATATGTTTCGGCTTTGTTTTAGCTCTGCTTATTTTAGCTCCAATTAAATGAATATTTCTTTATATATCTGCAAGCAAATGAAATGGTGTGCCAGCTATATGCCTCTTGTCCCAAGAGATATGGAATATACTTCTCACAAGCATTACTGTAATGCCAAAGAAAGTGAGGAGACTTAAAAATGAGGCACAACTCTATTTAAAAGTTCACCATGAACAATGGAAGAATTCTGTTGAATTATGTACAGGACAAAAGCCTCAGCAAGTTCTTATGTTAGAAAAGATCCCAAGTAGAAGGAGAAAATGAGAAAAGAAAGAAATCAAAGATAAACAGGCTCACCATGTCATGTTTCCAGCGATGACTTCTCAGTCAGCGAGTTGAAATACTTTCTATTTCAGTCCATGATCCGACCAGCTCCCACCATGCCAAGCTCACACCGCTCGGCTGTAACCTGCCTGTTGCCCTTTCCATTGGGTCAGGGTCTCTTGGAGCCCTCCTGCAGGCGCAGACTCATTCCCACACCTGTGCACGTGCTGTGAGCTGCTCTGGGATATTCCAGGCAGGGCAGGTGAGCCCCAGCCACAGTCACTCTGTGCCCTGAGGCTCAGTGCTGTGCCAGCAGCTGCAGGATCTGTGCTGCTGTCTCCGTGCCCTTTGTTTCCAGGCCCATTGTTGCTGGGCCCCTTGATCTTCGCAGCCTCAGGGCAGACACCACAGGAAAATCATCCCCCACCTTCATGGAGCCAAAGGCCATTGCATAAATACAGCATCAGATAAATACTGAGACATTTGGCTCAGGCTGAAGTAGTGACAGATTTATTTTCAAAATCTCTCTTCTTCAAAGTCATGGATTACAGGTGAAAAGGAGATTGCGGATAACCCTCATATATATACATGTAAACATTAATACATAAACACATTAAAAAATATATTCTGTGAATTTTTGGGCCATGAAGACCTATGCATGCACTAAGCCTTGGGCCTCTGAGCCTGCTTTGGTTGTTCTGGGCATGAATGGAGTAGCCCAGATTACCATGTCATCCGTCTCAGCACAAAACATAAATGAATCTTTTAAATCCCATATTGGAATTTTAAAATTTTCATGTGGAACAATGGCCATATAATGTAGAAACAGTGCCAAACAACTACATTATGCTGAAAGTTAATTGCTAGATACTATGTACACATGAGAAAGTGTCAATCTGCATCAGGTGCCTCACTCCCATGGGAATGTACTTTTTTCAGTAAAGATAAAAGATTCATAGCACAACCATGCTTTACATTTTTCTTAACAACACATTAATAAAGCTTGTGGTATGCAAATTCAATATTATCTGCAGTACCAATGTAAGTTCTTTAAAAGCATTTATATTTAAATGAAGATAACATCAGGTGTCAGCTCAGTTTCACTATTGGTTTGCTTTCTCAGTTTTAAAAGCAATTCAGTGAGAATTGTCAGTATTCTACAGCATATACTTTTCCTACCTCAGTTTAACTGTATTACAATGACTGCATGATCTCAACTGTGGAATAGGAGCTGTGAATATTGAGTTTCATTATGCTAGAAATCTTAATTTAAGCTCAGTTTCATTGTTGGTTTACCTTACCAGAATGCTCTCCAGCAAGCTGAGCTGACAAGATAATGCAGAATGGAATATTTGTTATCGCCCGCCAAATACATAAGCACAGAACAAAAGTAAATAACTGTCATCCCAAATTAACATAGTCTTCCCTAAAGAACTGCTGTTTATAAGCATCTAATTAATTCAATGAAGGTATGACTATGTTTATTGAATAGAAGAGACTGCTTAGTTATTTTCTCCTCTTACGGAGACGGACGTGAAGGGGAAGTAATTGCAGTGGCAGAACTTCTGAAAATTCCTAAAAGTCGTGGTTTGAAATGACAAGAATTTTAGCTCTCATATCACTTAAATATTAAATCACTTAAATCAAAATCACTTACATATTACATCATCTTAACATAAGACAACTGCAAAACTGACAGCATGGTCAGCGCACATGATATTGCAGAATGATTTAGAGAACATTTTTCAATTGCTTTGCCTTTCTTTGCCTTTCTTTTCCTTGCCTTGCCTTGTCTTGTCTTGTGTTCCCATCCTAAAGCCTTTAGGTATCTCCATATTTAGGCAACTCAACACATAGTGATTTAATTTAAACTTTGGAAAGCAAAAGTATCATTAAACAGCTGCATGACTTTCTGGATTTAGCACCCTGGATCTGCCTCTGATTTTCTTGATTTGAGCAACCCTAAGCTATACAACTATCTATGGGAAAACTGATTCTTGTGAAGCTCAAAAAATAGGAAATATTAAAGCAATCACTGCTTTTCAGCCATGCCTCTACTTTCTGCCTCCTTGATTTAGTCTGTTTGAAAGAGCCACAGTAGGATCCTTAGACTTATTTATTTGAAATCTGTAATAATACAGTCACTGGCTCTTCTTGGAACAGATTTAGGACAGTGTCAAAAGCTTGACAATCTTATTCTTAAAACCTTGCTTCTTTTTTAGTGTAAAATTTTCTCAGATTTTACTTAAACTGAATAAGAAAAAAAAATTGTTGTGGTGGTTTATCCTTGGCTATTCAACAGGTGTCAGACAGGTTGCTATAGCTCTCCTGCTCATTAGCTGGACTGGAGACAAAACACAAAACAAGGCTTGTGGTTCAAGAGAAAGATAGGGAGAGATCACTCAGCAATAATGGGTAAAACAGACTCAACTTTGGGGAAATTAGTTTATTTTCCATTATTTTAGAGCAGGATGACACATAAAACCAAATCTTAAACCACCTTCACTCCATTGCTCTCTTCTTCCCTGGCTCAAATTCACTCCCAGTTTCAGTGATTCCTCCACAAAAGTGGCACAGCAGGGTGAGGAATGGGGAGTGCGGTCAGTTCATCACACATTGTCTCTGCCATTCCTTCTTCCTCACATTCTTCCTCTGCTCTAGCATACAGTCCCTCTGACAAGAGACAGCAACCCACAGGACCTGGGTCCTTTGTACAGGGGTCAGTCCTTCAGGCACAGACTGCTCCAGTGAGTGGGTGCCCCATGGGATCACAGGTCCTGCCAGCAAACCTGCTTAAGTATGAGCTTCTCTCTCCACAGGGCTACAGTTCCTCCCAGGACCTTCCTGGACATGTGCAAGACATGTGACACTGTTCCACATGACATCCTTGTCTGTAAACTGGAAAGACGTGGATTTGATGAATGGACTACTCAGTGGATAAGGAATTGGCTCAATGGCAGCACTCATAGAGTTGCAGTCAGCAGCTCAACATCCAAGTGAAGATCATTGATGAGTCACATTCCTTTCTGTTCAACATCTTTGTTGGTGACATGGACATTGGGATTAAGCACACCCTCAGCAAGTTTGCCAATGACACCAAGCTGTGTGGTGTAGCTGGTGTACTGGAGGAAACAAATATCATCCAGAGGGACCTCGACAGACTTGAGTGTTGGGCCAGTGTTAAGATTGTGAAGGCCAAGTACAAGGTCCTGCATGTGGGTTGGGGCAACCCCAAGAACCAATACAGGTTGGATGGAGACTGGATTGACAGCAGCCTTGCTGAGAAGCATTTAGAGATATTGGCATTATCTCTGCCCCTGATCCATCATGGGGACCTCCAGATACCTGCTGTACTGTGTACCTTCATGGGATGCAGGGTGACAGCCTGGTCTTCACTACAGCATGGTCTTCACCACAATCTGCAGGTTAATCTCTACTCTGGCACTGCACCTGAAGTGCCTCCTCCACCTCCTTCTTCAGTGACCTTGGTGTCTGCAGGGCTGTTTCTCTCACATAGTCTCACTCCTTTCTCCACTGCTGTTGTTGCACAGCACTTTTCCCCCCTTTTTAACTATGTTATCCCAGAGATACCACCATTGCTGATGGCCTTGGCCTTGGCCAGTGGCAGGTCCCTCTTGGAGCCGGCTGGCATTGGCTCTATCAGATATGAGGGAAAATTCTAGGAGCTTCTGATAGAAGTCACTCCCGTGCCTGCCAAAACCTTGCCACGAAAACCATACAGGAAGTACTTGTTTTCATGCTGCATTAATCTAAATATAGTTTCAAATAGTACATTGTCTGGCCACAATACATGCAGATTTTTAGTCTGTCAGTTTAATACCAATACTATGTTAGCTGGAAGATATAGATTTTAGTATTTAGTACAATAAATATTCTCCCAAATAGTCTCACTGTTCCGAATACATCTTCTGTTATAAATTACTCACATGCATCTTTCAAGTCAGGTAACCATGACACATTATTTGAGAAGCAATCTATTTGAGAACCCAAGTTAGAAAATAGGAAATGGTGGCATGAAAAAAATTACTAAGAGACTCTCAGCTGTTCAGGGAGAAGAAGGTTAATGCTGTATAGGTCTGTATTTTCAAAATAACTTTTATTTTTTTGGCAAATCCTCTTGAAAAAGAAAAATCTTTAAAAGATGGTATTTTGGCTTTTTGTCCCGTGAAAACAAATATTGAAGCTTTCTATGTGAAACATAATACAGAAATGTAGTGTGTTGTAATTGTTATCAGATCTCTGAGTTTATACGACTTGAAAGGGTGACCTGAACAGTGTTGTACTCGGTTAGAGAATTAATGTATAATAATTATAGTTTATTTTTATATTTACATAAATTGTGCAAAATTTGTTTCTGTAAGTATCTGGTATACAGTGATTAAGATAATTAGATAATTTATTCAAATCGCTTGCTCTGATGAGATATTACGAATAACATCTTTCCTATGCAAAAAAAAAAAAAAAAAGAAGATTAATAAAGCAATTCACTTTTGAAAAAATTGTAAAGCAATTTAACAAGGTGGAAGTATCAAGAAACAGATATGGGCTTCATGGTGAGTAGCAAACAGCAGCTGCTGCTACACTGCATATATTCTTACTTTGCATTAGCTTTCTTTTTACACTAAATGAAATAAAAGTTTTGCAGCTGTGTGAATATGAGTTGTTTGTTTTTTTTCTTTTCTCCATTCACTTGGTCTGTTTAAATCCCAGTCTCTCACTACACTGCACTTGTACTCTGACCAGAGATTGCCATTGAAATACAGAACGTAAAAGCTATTAAAGTGATTCAACTCCTTAGGTAGGTTTCTTCATCTAAGCATATAACTGACATATGGATAAAACACCAATTATAGGTGTGCCTAAATCTGCATTTATGTGTAAAAATTGCCTTTTAAGATTACCAATACTTGCTAACTCATGCTTAGATGATTGCTATTATCTGTTTACTAGTTTTGTCAATGAGGTGACACAAAAAGGCTCACTGTAGAGAATCTTTAGAATATCTTTCAAGTATTCTATGAGTCAGAGACTCTTATTTTCTGCTTTGTGGTGTGTGGTAAGAACTACAATAACAATAATATGGAGGTAATTACTGTCTCTAAATTACTTTAGTTGAGCTTTCTCTGCAATTTTACACACTAATTTATCAAAAAGGAGTGCACAGAATCTGTTTCAGAGGGGAAAAAACAACTGAGAAGATAAAAGGCTTCTTTGTTGTTGTTCTTATTTCTCTCAATTAAAATCAATAGGCTAGACTCATGAACAAGTTAAGGATTTTCTGTGTAAAACACCCAGTTACTTTGTGTGTATATAAAAAAAAGAAGAATCCTGTATAAGCCCTGCGATGTTCCATTTGCTTTGCTAATGACCCTGGTTTATCTGTTCACAGTTGTGACAAATGCATCTGCAAAGCTCTGTAAGTGAGTGCTAAGAAACCAGTTGACAATTGTGCTTGAGTTTTCAAATTCCTTATGGCATATAAACAGCTAGAAGGAAATATCTGCCTGGTAGAACAAGAGTGTATAGAACATACACAACATACATATGTCTGAGTAGTGATAGGAAGCTGGTATTTCCACAATCAGTGGGTATTAGTTATGTGTCTATTTATTTTATGGCTAAGCAAGGAGCTTTTGCGAGATAGAGAAGCAACCATTTGTACTTCTCAACTCATAAAATGCGGTTAAAATACAGATCAGGAATTTGCTGGAGCTAAGTGATAGAATTTAATCAGATCATCAGTACTGAACTTAAGAGGAAAATCTGAAAACTAGGTAGCCTCAGCGCTGACCCACACAATTGTGGTACTGTAAAGACATTGTGTAAAATGGATCGGCGTATATTAGATTTTAACATCTTTATATTACATTGCCGAATGTGTATGTTTCTTTCTGAAAGCAACATTTTGTTCATTTATTACATGAATATGAGACTCATTTGGCGAATGAAGTTGCTAAGCCACTGTCCATCATATTTGAAAAATCATGGCAGTCAGGCAAAGTTCCCGATGACTGGAAAAAGGGAAATATAACCCCATTTTTAAGAAGGGGAAAATGGATGACCCAGGGAACTGCAGAGCAGTCAGTCTCACCTCTGTGCCTGGCAGGATCATAGAGCAAATTCTCCTGGAAGGCATACTAAGGAACATGAAAAACAACAAGGTGCTTGGTGACAGCCAGCATGGCTTCACTAAGGGGAAATCCTGCCTGACCAATTTGGTGGCTTTCTACGATGGGGCTACAGAACTGATGGACAGGGGTAGAGCAGTTGATGTCATCTACCTGGACTTGTGCAAAGCCTTGACACTGTCCCACATGACATCCTTGTCTCTAAATTGGAGAGACATCAATTTGATAGATGGACCACTCGGTGAATAAAGAACTGCCTGGATCACTGAGCGCAAAGAGTTGTGGTCAATGGCTCAATGTCTGGCTGGAGACCAGTAACGAGTGGTGTCCCTCAGGGATCGGTTTCGGGACCGGTCTTCTTCAACATCTTTGTCATTGACATGGACGTTGGGATTGAGTGTGTCCTCAGCAAGTTTGCCGATGACACCAAGATGTGTGGTTCAGTTGATACGCTGGAGGGAAGGAATGCCATCCAGAGGGACCTTGATACTCTTGTGAGGTGGGCTGATGTCAACCTCATGAAGTTTAACCATGACAAGTGCAAGGTCCTACACCAGGGTTGCAGCAATCCCAGGCACAGATACAGGCTGAACAGAGAAGAGACTCAGAGCAGCCCTGCAGAGAAGGACTTGGGGGTGTTGGTTGATGAGAAAATAAACATGAGCTGGCAGTGTGTGCTAGCAGCCCAGAAAGCCAACTGTATCCTGGGCTGCATCAAAAGGAGCGTGAACAGCAGGTGGAAGGAGGTGATCCTGCCCCTCTACTCTGCTCTTGTGAGACCTCACCTGGAGTATTGTGTGCAGTTCTGGTGTCCTCAACATAAAAAGGACATGGATCTGTTGGAACAAGTCCAGAGAAGGGCCATGAGGATGATCAGGGGGCTGGAGCACCTCCTGTATGAAGAGAGGCTGAGAAAGTTGGAGCTGTTCAGCCTGGAGAAGAGAAGGCTGCCTGGAGACCTCATAGCACCCTTCCAGTGTCTGAAGGGGACTTATAAGGATGCTGTGGAGGGACTCTTCATTAGGAACTGTAGTGATAGGATAGGGGGTAAGGTGTTCAAACTTAAACTGGGGAAGTTTAGATTGGATATAAGGAAGAAGTTCTTCACTATGAGGGTGGTTGTCCTGGGTTCAGCAGTAGCAGCCATGTTTTTTCCTTTGTGTTGACTGGTGCAGTGCTGTGCACCCAGGACAGTGGTGAGGCCCTGGAATGGGTTGCCCAGGGAGGTTGTGATTGCTCCATCCCTGGCAGTGTTCAAGGCCGGGCTGGATGCAGTCTTGTGTGTCACGGTTTAGTGTGAGGTGTCCCTGCTCATGGCAGGGAGTTTGGAACTAGATGATCTTAAGGTCCTTTCCAACCCTAACTGTTCCATGATTCTATGATTCTAAGCTGATGCCAAATGTTTAGGGAGACAATTGTAAACTCTGCCAGTGGTATACAGCTTTGGCAAATCAGGGTGTTCCTATTCCTTTACTGTATTTCATTTTTTGTTCTACTATGGAATTACTTACGCTGTCTTTAAGTTTAATCAAAAGCTATATAAAGCTTGCAGGTTATTTCTATTATCCATTTGTGTATTTTCTACATAACAGGTTGGTAACAAAGTTAAGAAGCCTTCTCTTACTCCTCCCCTTCATTTTTATCCCTCTCCCTTTCTTCACTGAGTGAAAATTGTGAAAGCAAACAATTTTTTCCTTTGAAAAAGGGACACTCAATTCTGGACAAAAAAATTACTGAAAAGAAGGATATATTTTCTCCACTTCTATTTAATACTGGTGTGGGGCTCAGCAATGTTATTTGCTGTTCTAAGTGAAACTGAGCAGAGTAGTTTTTTTTAAATACGTACAGATTAACAGAATAGAAGGAAAATGGTCAAACAAGGCTTTTACAATAATAATGTGCCAGGATTCATTCAAGGGTAAATTTTAGCAATGTATTTTATTGCTTCTTCCTTGTTTCAGGATGATTGCAGTGTGACTTCTTCACAGCAAAATGTGAGGCAACGGAGATATCATAGAATCATAGAATCACAGAATCATAGAATAGTTAGGGTTGGAAAGGACCTTAAGATCATCAAGTTCCAACCCTGCTGCCATGGGCAGGGACACGTCACGCTAAATCATATCACCCAAGGCCTCGTACAACCTGGTCTTGAACACTGCCAGAGGTGTAGCATTCACAACCTCCCTGGGCAACCTCACAGTTTGCACAAACTGCCCGCTACACTAGAATTCCTAATTGAAAATAAAATAAAATTATAACACCAGAACACATATCCACATAAACAGTGTTGTTTATTATTTTATTACACCAGCACCTCTATTATATGATGTATTAGACCTTCATTTTTCTCACTTCACAGATTGGTCTTTCAAACACTAAAATTAAATATACAAAGGATTAATCATATCATATGAATAAACCAGTTAACTAAACAAAAATGATAAGGCAAAACTTCTCATTATTATTTTTTCTCTTGAACTATTTATCTAATAGAAAAGACAACTTTAAGAATGTTACTTCATCTGAAAAATGTCTCTTTTACTTTCTTTTTTTTCTGTAGAGGAAGATAAATAAAGATTTTATTTTTTACAGCATTATCAATTATTAATTAATATGATTTTCCTCTAATTAATATGATTTTTCTCTCATCATAAATGTATAGAAATAAGTTCACTGTGCTTCATATTCAACTATATTTTTACATCTGTTCTATTTTGATATTAGTTACTGTTTTGTGGGAAAACTGAGAAAGCTTTCATGTCTCTGCTTTGCTGGGTAGAATGTTACAAAACAGTGTTAAAATTTCACAGCTCCCAAAGTATAACAGCATGAGTAAAATCTACTTGCAACATTGTCAATGTATGTTTGCATTTTACTTTGATTCTTTTCACTTTCAGATATATAGCTAATACACAGGATCTTACTGGCTAGTACAAGCCTTAAGCAATGGAAAAAGAAGTCAGTGTATTATTCCACAGTATAATAAATTGTACTGAGAAATATTGAATAGTTGTAGTTACGAGAGCACAGGAGTACTATGAAATTTCTTGCTCTCTTTTATGAAGCATTAAACTGTTCAAAATGACTATTGCTTCTAGATGTCATCCATAAATCAGCTCAGACCAATGGCAGCAAAGTGATAGATATCCACCCATCTAAGGGATTTGATCATAAGACACAAGCTAAAACAGTGACAAGGCAGAGTTGAATGTTTGTGTTCAGATTAACGTTGCAAGGTTAGAGTGCCTAGGCATATCAATGAGGAATTTCAACCAACACTCTAAGAATATTAATCTAGACATGTATAATAGGAAAGTGAAGATGAAATGAAATTTTAATGAAGTTGTCTATTTTGATTGTTCAAGAAAATATTTATAGTAAAATTGGATTTTGCCCTTGTACAGGTCCTATTTCCTGAAAATATCAGCCTTGTCCTGGGTTTTAATGAAAATTTTATTTTTAATTTATTTAATTTCACAAGAATATTAATAAAGCATCAAAAGAAAAATTGTAGTGTAAAGTCCTGAATGGAAAAGTAGAACAAAACAAATTAATGTCATGACAGTATACACTACTAATTCTAAGATGACTCTGTGCTTATACAGAGTCTTGTTAAGGTTGTACAAGATTATTTAACATTTTCATTTGTAGAAGTTAATAACAGAAGATAGTGGGAGAGACATGTCAAGAACATGGAATTAACATCAAAAGAACTCATCAGCATCCTAAAGCAGTCTGATTGTTTTCCAGGCTGTATTAACTGCTTTTGCAATGTATGATTTTTTTTTTTTTTCAGGTATATAAGATGTTGAAAATATGTTTTTCATTGTAAAAAGATCTGAAAACTAGAACAGCATACTTCCTGCCTTCCTGCCTGCCCTCCTGCCTTCCGTCTGCCTGCCTGCCTGCCTTCCTGAATTCCTCCCTGTGTTCCTGTGTTCCTGCCTGCCTGTTTCCTGTGTTCCTGCCTGCCTGCCTTCCTGTGTTCCTGCCTGCCTTCCTTCTGCCTTCCTGCCTTCTTTCCTGCCTGCCTTCCTTCTTTCCTGCCTGCCTTCCTGCCTGCATTCCTCCCTGCCTGCCTGCCTTTCTGCCTGCCTTTCTTCCTTGAATTATAGTGGCAAGGAAAAGAAATCTGAAATCATAAGTAATTCATTCTAAAATAATTATTTATAAAATAAATATTTAGTGAAGTCCACTGTACTAGATCATTTAAACTGTGTATACTACTAACTGAAATTTACTGGATTAACAAGATCTGGCCCCTGATGCTTCTGTAAACACAAGATGAAGTACTATTTCTTAAATTAAAAAAAAAAAAAAATTGATAACTTCTGTTTTAAGTAATAGACGACAGAATTATTTTGAAATGTAAGAATTTATATGTATATATTTACATATATAAACACATACACACATACATCCCCTTTTTCCAAATAAATCTTCCATTAAACAATTCTAAAGTTCTAACTTCAGTTCTGCTTTCACAAAATTTATATGGAGATAAATAAGTGATTTATTTACTGATGTCACTTGGTCATTCCTACTCCTTTTATACTCAGCAGTAGTTTTGTTCTAGTTTCAGAGATTTCATGAGCTCTTACACTCTTACACGCTCACAGCCTTCTACGTGCACGTCTACAGGTGTATCTATGATACATGTTATACACACATAACCCCCCCATATAATATATTAAGCTGTTGCAGCTATTTTAGATCAGTGAATAAACTATAGTGAAAGGTGTATTGCTGTTGATATTGTAATTGATAAATGAGAGAAATATTAATTTATTAAAATTATTTCTAATTCAGTGTGTAGGTATTCTCACTTAAAAACACTATTTTGGAAGCACATCACGAGAGAAATAATGGGTTGCTGCTGTAGAAACCAGATCAGCTTTAAGTGATGACTCTCAGATGTTACTTGAATTTCATGAGATTTGTCTTTCTGTTTAAAACAAAAAAAGTCTTACATAGCAAACTTATTCAGAAAATTGACCCATATGAACCTTTCAAATTTAGTAAACGAAACCCCAACATCCCACCATACTGAACAGATCCTTAATAATGAGCCCTCAGCAAAGAAGATGGACGTACAGTTAATATTCTCTTTTATTATTTAAGATTTTTTCCTTCTTTGTTCACATTTACTGTGCAAAAAGTAAAAAAGTAAAGTTATTTTGAGTTGCAGGTGATTAGTTAATTTGTCTCCACACCCTTAGAGAACTGAACTTCTTGTAGAGAAAATTTCTGGAACTCTGCAGAGCAATTTTGATGCATTAAATCAGTGCAAGAAGAATCAGAAAATAATTATTAATCATTAACTGTGAAAAATGCAGAGAAAAATGTTAACATGATTGCAATCTTCATGTCTTCCATTTCATTGTTATTCTGAAAGTATCTTTGAACATTTGGGAGTTGCAAAAGAACATGCTGTTCAAAGTTATAAGAAGGGGAAATTGGGAAGGAAACTTGTTTCTAAAAAAAGAATCGGCATGACTTTGTCTGCAGGGAGATCAATGAAATAATGCACTGTATTTAAATGTTTCATCCAAGAAAAAGAGAACAATATTAATTATAGCCTTTAGCTCTTTCCATGGTAATCCTTTGGTAATTATAGTTCAAGAGAAAGAACAGAAGTAATTTAAAGACGTATTTCTTCATAAGATATCCAATTTACTTTTTTTTTTCTTTTTTAGAAAAGAGTGGATTTCAAAGGATGACTTTGTCTTAAGTTAGCTATGCTTTGTTTGCACAGAAATAATGAAATAAACTGTAGAGACATTTCTTTACTGTGTATTTGCAGCTGCATCCATGGTGGTAAACCTGCTTATTGTTAGTGTGCTAAATAACATCAGCTTTGATGGTACCTGCTGAAGACCTTAAAGTTATATTGCTGGTGAATTTTAATATAATAAGAGGGTTTTGGGGGAAAGAAACAGGGAGGAGGTTGATGGTTGATTTTTAGTTTTGGTTTTAGTTGTACATGGAATGCTATCTTACAATATCAACTTAAATAACTATGTAGAAACTTAAGAATCTCATAGAGAATACACAGTGACATAGTAAGGACAGGATAAAGCCTTGCAAGGCCATACACAGGACAAATAAGGAGATTTAAGTTAGAAGTATCTGAATTAATGAGAGTTTGCAGTTCTGTGTAGTGTGTCTCATTACACAGACATGTAGATAACCTTCTTTTAAAAGGTAAATGATACATCAGACTGCTAAGCCCCATCAGGCATCTTGCTTACATAAAAACTCCTCTGAATTCCATTTAAGACCAGAGAGATCTAACTCACCATATTCACTCAAGTTAGTTATTAAATGAGAATCTTGTAGTGCAGCTGAATACTCTGGCAATATTTTATTTTTAGTCAGCTGTTTAAAACTGTGACATTCCCTTTATTAGAAATTTGAGTAGAATCACATGGACCTTTTGTGAGTTAACCCCAGCAGGCAGTGCAGCACCATGCAGTGGCTCACTTACTTCCTTTCCAGCAGAACAGAGGAGAGAATCTGAAAGTTAAAAGTGAGAAAACTCATGGTTGAGATAAAGACAGTTTCATAGGTAAAGCAAAGCTGTGCATGCAAGCAGAGCAAAATAAGGAATTCATTCACTACTTCCCATTAGTAGGCAGGTGTTCAGTTATCACCAGGAAAGCAGAGCTTCATCAGGTGTAATGGTTACTTGGGAAGTCAAGCGCCTAATTCTGAATGTCCTCTCCTTCCTTCTTCTCTTGTGGTGTTCTTGCTGAGCACAATGCCATATAGTATGGGATATCCCTGTGGTCAGTTGGGGTAGGACTGTCCCAGCTGTGTCTCCTCTTAAACTCTTACACACTCACAGCCTTCTACGTGCACGTCTACAGGGGTATGATATAATAGGCATCACAGAAACATGGTGGGATGGCTCCTATGACTGAAGTGTTGGAATGGAAGAGTACAGGCTCTTTAGGAAAGACAGGCCTGGCAGGCGGGGAGGGGGAGTTGCCCTTTATGTTAGGGATAGGCTGGAGAGTATGCAGCTTTGCCTGGGGACAGGTGAGCAGTCCACAGAGAGTTTGTGGGTCAGGGTTAAAGGGAATATAGCTATGGGAGACATTACTGTGGGGATCTGTTGCAGACCGCCTGATCAAGGAGAACCTGTGGATGAAGCACTCCATAGACAGATAGGAAAAGCCTCACGCTCGCAGACCCTTGTTCTCATGGGTGACTTCAACCATCCTGACATCTGTTGGAAGGACAGTATGGCCTGGCACAAGCAATCCAGGAGGTTCCTCGATTGTGTAGCAGACAACTTCCTTCTGCAAGTAATAGAGGAGGCGACAAGGAGAGGTGCTGTGCTTGACCGCGTGCTCACCAACAGGGAAGGGCTCGTTGGAAATGTGACTCTCCAGGGCAGCCTTGGATACAGTGATCATGAGGTGCTCGAATTTGAGAGCCTCAGGACAGTGAGAAGAGCGTGCAGCAAGCTCACTGCCCTGGACTTCAAAAGAGCAGACTTTGGCCTCTTCAGGAACCTGCTTAGGAAGGTTCCATGGGATAAAGCCCTAGAGGGCAGAGGGGCCCAAGACTGTTAATTGATATTCAAGTACCACCTGCTGCAAGCTCAGGACTGTTGCATCCCACTCAGAACGAAGTGCAGCAGGAGGGCCAGGAGACCTCCTTGGATGGATAAGGAGATCCTGAGGAAAATTCAGATGAAAAAAGAGGCCTATAATAAGTGGAAGCAAGGACAGGTGGCATGGGAAGAATACAGGCATGTTGTCTGGGAAGCTAGGGACCAGGTTAGGAAAGCTAAGGCTCAGTTAGAATTAAACTTAGCTGGAGGTATTAAAGATAACAGGAAGGGATTCTACAGGTACATAGCAAATAAAAAACAGACTAGGGAGAATGTAGGCCCCCTCAGGAAGCTCTCGGGAGAACTGGCTACACAGGATTTGGAGAAGGCTGAGGTTCTGAATGACTTCTTTGCCTCGGTCTTCACTGGAAAAAGTTCTGACCAAACCACCCAGATGTTGGAAGGCATATGAGGGGACTGTGAGAATGAAGACCTTGGGCCCACTGTAGGAGAGGAGGTTCGAGACCATCTTAAAAATCTGAACGTGCACAAGTCCGTGGTTCCTGATGAGATCCATCCGTGGGTCCTGAAGGAGCTGGCAAATGAAGTTAGGAAGCCGCTGGCCCTCATATTTGAGAAATTGTGGCAGTCAGGGGAAGTTCCCGATGACTGGAAAAAGGGAAATATAACCGCCATTTTCAAGAAGGGGAAAATGGATGACCCGGGGAATTACAGACCAGTCAGTCTCCCCTCTGTGCCTGGCAAAATCTTGGAGCAGATTCTCCTGGAAGGCATACTAAGGCACATGAAAAACAACAAGCTGCTTGGTGACAGCCAGCATGGCTTCACTAAGGGGGAATCCTGCCTGACCAATTTGGTGGCCTTCTACGATGGGGCTACAGAACTGATGGACAGGGGTAGAGCAGTTGATGTCATCTACCTGGACTTGTGCAAAGAATTCGACGCTGTCCCACATGACATCCTTGTCTCTAAATTGGAGAGACATCAATTTGATGGATGGACCACTCGGTGGATAAAGAACTGGTTGGCTGGCCACACACGAAGAGTTGTGGTCAATGGCTCAATGTCCGGCTGGAGACCAGTAACGAGTGGCATCCCTCAGGGATCGGTGCTGGGACCGGTCCTGTTTAACATCTTTGTCGCTGACATGGACAGTGGGATTGAGTGTGCCCTCAGCAAGTTTGCCGATGACACCAAGCTGTGTGGTTCAGTTGATACGCTGGAGGGAAGGAATGCCATCCAGAGGGACCTCAACACGCTTGTGAGGTGGGCTGATGCCAGCCTCATGAAGTTTAACTATGCCAAGTGCAAAGTCCTACACGTGGGTCGGAGCAATCCCAGGCACAGCTACAGGTTGGGCAGAGAAGAGATTCAGAGCAGCCCTGCAGAGAAGGACTTGGGGGTGTTGGTTGATGAGAAACTTAGCATGAGCTGGCAGTGTGCACTTGCAGCCCAGAAAGCCAACCATATCCTGGGCTGCATCAAAAGGAGCGTGACCAGCAGGTGGAAGGAGGTGATCCTGCCTCTCTGCTCTGCTCTTGTGAGACCTCACCTGGAGTATTGTGTGCAGTTCTGGTGTCCTCAACATAAAAAGGACATGGAACTGCTGGAACAAGTCCAGAGAAGGGCCACGAGGATGATCAGGGGACTGGAGCACCTCCTCTATGAAGAGAGGCTGAGGAAGTTGGAGCTGTTCAGCCTGGAGAAGAGAAGGCTGCGTGGAGACCTCATAGCAGCCTTCCAGTATCTGAAGGGGGCCTATAGGGATGCTGGGAACGGACTCTTCATTAGGGACTGTAGTTGACGGCCAAGGGGTAACGAGTTAAAACTTAAAACAGGGGAAGTTTAGATTGGATATCAGGAAGAAATTCTTTCCTGTTAGGGTGGTGAGGCACTGGAATGGGTTGCCCAGGGAGGTTGTGAGAGGTCCATCCCCGGCAGTGTTCAACCAGTTTGGATGAAGCCTTGGGTGATATGATTTAACGTAAGGTGTCCCTGCCCACGGCAGGGGGGTTGGAACTAGATGATCTTAACGTCCTTTCCAACCCTAACTATTTTATGATTCTATGATTCTCAATGGTGGGGCAGTGTAAGAAGCAGAAAATGACTTGATGCTGTATAAGCACTGCCCAACAACAACTAAATCATCCTTATGTAATCAAGGCTGTTGTGGTCGCAAATCCAAAACACAGAACCTTACAGGCTGCTGTGAAGAAAACTAACTCCCAGACAAAACCAATATATTGCCAAAATGAGCCTATTATAGAAAGTAAATGAGACACAAAGCAGTCAGTGGTAGATGGTCTCCTGACACAAGCATTTGTTACTGTAGTTGTAAGCAAAATCCTTCTTACAAAGAATGCAAATCTGACAGTATCACGTGAAGTTCACGAGACATAAGTCATTGTCTAACCTAAGATAGCCATCTAGGCTTTCACAATCAACTGTGAGAAATTCCTTACTTCTAAAAGACTGTTAACCTTTTTGCTGTTGTCTCAAAAGACTATTAACCTTTTTGCTGTTGTCCCATTCCTTTCCACACCCAGGGCCTCACATTTGTGCTTGAACAGTGACCCACTTTCAAAAAAAAAAGATTAATATCCTTCCACCTTATTCACTCACAGCTGATTGTTAACCTACTATATCAACCTGTGACAAAAGAATTCTGGCTTCAGAAATCCACATGTTGTCAGGCTAGGATTCAAACATATCAATTCAAGCATATCATCTACCATATAAGACCTCTGACCACTAGAATATTAGAATTATGCAGTATATTTAATATACTGTTGCAGGTTTATGTTGGATGTGACAGGAGTTTTAGGTGGCATACAAATGTGCATCTTGGTTTGCTTTTGGCAATGTATATGCCTGAAGTATCCTTAAATTCCATTTAGACCATCTAGATTTATTCTGTGATACCTTCTGGATTTTTTTTTTCACAGGAATAAATTTACTTGACTTATTTTTATGGTTTTGTTGGGTTTGGTTTTCTTTAAAAAAAGGAATAGTACAGAAGTCTGATTGGTGGAGGAATATCCCTTCTTTGCTTTTTTCATTATTTTTTTTAGCTTTTTACTTTTATTTTTTCCTTTTCCTTCAAGGAAGAGAGAGAAATAAATAAGAATTACAACAATGAACTGGTAAACAGTATTTCATCTTTTTATTTATTTTTCACTCAGTGAAAAGGATATTTAAAAAATGTGTTAATACCATCTAAATATTTTTATGTGAGAGTAAATATAAAAAACCAAATATATACTTTTCTGCTTGTTTGTTTTTCACTGCTTTGAATATGCCTCATTTTTGACTGTGTATTTCCATTTAGATAGTGAACCAAAAAAAGGTCATTTTTTTCCAGTGGTGGCTGAAAAATACTTTTTTCTCACACAGTTTCTGAGGATTCTAAATTTTTTTTTAGTGATCCTGAGTCAAAGTGAAAAAGGGAATAATGAAAAATTTCCAAATATGAAGATATCTTAAAGATAAATTTCAATTGAATACATTGATTTTTTTATTTGTTTCTTTTTGCTATTTTGTTTTGCTGAAGATGTATTTTTTTTTATGTCATATAAAAATGAATTTGAAAAATATTTGTGACTAGAATCATATAACTATTAGTTTAAGAAAAATATAATTTGCTTTTTTGACAATTGTAAAACTCTGTTCTCAGATTTGTGTGGAGTTTGGAGGTCCAGAAAAGAAGTAGAACTGAACATTGACCCAAACTAACATTTTTCTCTTACTTCCTACGTATTGCTGGAACACTTTTTTTCATGCAGATAGATTTTCCAGTCAGACATTTTTCAACAGCTCTCAGAGCAGTTAAACATTCTAAAAATAGTATTTACTAATGAAATCGTACCTTAAGAATAGATTTTTGAGACAGAAGAGGGTGCTTTTTCCTAGCTTTTATAACGCCACAGGATATGATATGAAAGTACATCCGTAAGTGAATGATTGTGTTTTACCTTAATCTGGCTTCCTTACAGACTGTTTTTTCCCTTTCCCCTGGAATTGTAGTCAACCAATTTTTCACTAGGTTCATTTGTATTGTTAATGGTTCAAGGAGCATTTTGAGTAGGTAGCTAGTGAATGATGAGACAAACTTAAAAGCCTTGGAGTTCCTCTGTTCATCTAGGCATTGATGGAACTCTGTTTTAATATGCTATTTTTGTACTTGCAACCGAGCTTCAAAACCAGTGAGCCTGAAACGTGGCTTCCCACCCAAGGTATTCATGAAAATATTGCCACAGAACCGGAAGCATCTAATGCAAACCATGAACTAAGAAGCAAATCGAGACTATAGAAGGAATGTGTGAGATATCTGCAGTCTTTCTATCCACTACAACTAATATAGAATTGATTTGTGTTGAAGGCTTTTTATAATGGAAAAAATCGCTTTCTGCTTATTTCAAAGCTCTCAGAGAAGCTCTCTAATAGAAGCTGCAGAAAAGGATGGTACGGGAGAAGTTAGTGTCGCTAGCTTCTACTGCTCTTAATTTCTTTAAAATTTTCAATAAAGGGAGATGTATCTTCTCTGACCCAGTTTGTAGTTTTTCCTTAATCTACAATATTGAGTATTACTTTGAGTACTAGTTCTTTAGTTTCTGATTGCTATAAATAGTCTTTATTTGATATATTTATCATTTATATTTATAATTTATTTATATAATCTTTATATACCTTTATTTTCATATATATAAGAATATCCAGAAAAAATCTTCTATTTCCTTCAAGATAAAGGTGTACTCTACAAAAATCCTTTAACCTCAACACTTCTATCTTAGCTAGTCACACTACTTCTCTTTTTTAGGCAATGGTCGGAAACTAGCATGTCTAGACAATGACTCATCTCAAGTAGATGCCTCTCTCTGGTTAGACTAACCTTGAGGCAGTAGAACATATTCCTTCCCACTGCTTAAAAAGCCAGCAATATAAAAACAGAGACTAGCCCAAATATATTTGTTGTGAAAAGAATTATACTGTGTTATTTGGGAACAGGAAACTGTGTTTTGTATTTCAATTTTAAAGCACTCAGAAGTGAATACAGTTCTAAAGATAGTTTTATATTAGAAAGTACTCTTCAAAAATATCAAGTACAGTTATTTGCCTAAAAGAAATTATACAAAGGGTTTTTATTCATAAAGATATATCAGGCAGTCCTGTACATGAACGTATGCAATAGTACAGGCAGAGTATTGTGAGGATTAGTTCCTGGATTGTGGTTCCATAGTTGGAATTCAGTAAGAAAAAAAGTTTTCACTTGGGCTAGGCTAGGATGTTATTCATAATCTTACTACTATCTTCCATTTCTTATTAAACTGAAGAAAAATAATTTTACCTGTTTGCACTCTTGAGTTTTTCCATCTGTAGCTGATATAGCCTTGAGTCATTCATTCCTTCTGCTTAAGTATCTCAGTTTTGGAACAAGTATGTAAAAATACGTCTGAATGTATAGCTTTATGATAAAAGAAATTTTCAGTGTGAAAAGAAACTGTTAAAGGGGGTGATTTTATATAGAGGATTATGACTTCAGTGATATATTTGTAATGTGAAAAAAGACTGACAATGACAGAATGAACAACAAGAATAGATGAGAAACAGAAAACAGAAATTTAAGAATTGGGCAGAAATTTATTGTAATTTATGACTGTTTCAATATCATTTAAATAGCTGTTTACAGGGTGACAGCTGAGGAAGAAGTAACTGTCAAAAATATTCTGGTTTTACCAATCTTTGCATTTTTCATAGGTTATTTGACTCTCTCAGCTTGGGTATAAATTGACTATAAAGAATATGTGAAATCAGAAAATAAGTTTAATACTAATGAATGCAACATATAATGTTCTTATCTTTTTTTGTTCCTTAATTTTTAAGTGGAACAATATGTTAAACACTTTTTTTTGTACCAAAAAGCATGCTATGACTCAAATGAAAATACTATGTACAGCAAACTAACAATAATGCTTATAAATAATCTCGATCATTTAAATTTTAGTTATTTAGCAATTGTTCAGTATTTGGAAAGACTATGTGTAAACAAGTTTATCTCCGTAAAACAAACAAACAAGATAACAACCTCTTTTTTTTTTTGAAAATATCATCACTCTGGAACAAACATAATGAGTTTATCTGAGTTTATTTATTACTGCTGTCTCCACAATGTTGCCTCTCACTTCCAAGCATTTCCTGGAACATTGCAGAGAGCAGTAACATGCATTTCAACTTCTGCCAAATTCCAGGCGTGGCTCAATGCACTATAGTAAGGTACTGTGAAAGCCTCATGATTTTGAGTACTCCTTCCATTGCCTCCCCTCACTTTTCTCTTTACGAATAATTAATGAGTAATTTTACTTATGTTTAATAACACAAGATGATCAGCTCTGTTTTTTCATGTGTATAATTGCTTGTGGCTTAAAAAGCTGTCTTGCATTCTTTCCTTGAGTGTATTTTAAAACACATATTCATATACTTTGCAGCCTACATGCTGAAGCTTTTCAACAGTTTTTGATACTTCCATAGTTATACTGCTATACCATATCTACAGTGGATCTTTCATTCCTGTTGCTACCTCTTTCACTTAATTTATTCCCTGATTTGAATCTATATTATGGATGATAATTTCAATACATTTTTTAAGACCTGAATAGTATTTTGTTGGTTTTATTTTTCACAGATATAATTACAAGTTAGTATACAAATAAGCACAATTTTGATGACCAATAGTTACTTTTTTTTCCTCCCAAGTATCCCAAGGAATGAAAGGAGACCTTTAAAGATAAAAGTAAATTTAGAAAGGCAATGAAATTGTTTTTAATACCTTAACTTTTGCCATAAGCCTTGTTAAAAAGCCATGCAAATTGATTGTTTCTGCATGTGGCAACTGCACTGTGCATTTTCCCTCTTGGATAATACACTTTCTCTTACTTCAAAGAATCCTAAAATAATTGGACTTGTGTTATATGTAGGAAACCAGGGTAAAATTAATTGAAATTGATGTTAATGGTATTATTTTCTTAATAGTTGTAAATGTGGGTCAAAACTGCCATGGACTTCATATAGATTTTAATAGAACTGTGAATTCCAAGATATTTTTGGATTTGCTTCAAGCATTAAGTTCTTAAAAAAATTTAATGATTGGATTTCATATGTGATGCCTTCCCAGTGAGAGCAGATTTTGAGTGGTCCTTTACAAGTGAATATTCACTTTGGGAGTGTACAAGACATGTATGGCTTGCTGTTCTATTGCAGGAACTCAAAGTATGTTTTCTAACAGAATTATCTAGCTTCAGAAGGAGAATAGTGTTCTATATAAAGAAACAGAGGGCATGGTTCAGTTGTGAACATGGAGGTGTCTAGTGCTATTTCCTTAGGGTGCTTTGTGTGATATCTAGTCGCTGGTATAGAAGTTCTGAGATTGCCCTTAAGTCTTGTGTCACACCTCTCAGCTGTGTGTGAAAGTTTCCATTGCCTTAGGGCATCTGAAATGGCATTACCCATCTGTGTCTAATGGAGATGAGAAGTTGTACAGGAGATTTCAATTACTCCGTGTAATGTGGGTAAATGTTCATGCAAGATACAAACAATAAATGAGATGTAGTCAATAACTGCTTCTTGGAAAAATTAATCGGAATACCCCAAGAAGAGAATTCTTGATTTTTCTAGCTGTGCACAGGACTGAGACACAGTGCTGTTCAAAAAGAGGAAAAAAAGTGTAATAGTGACTGCAGAAATACTGTGGCTTACTCAGAAGTAAAATTCTCAGAGGATAAAAAGGGTACATGTGAGACCCTCACCAGGGAAGTATAAGGTCAACAGAGAAAGCTACAGAAAAATGATGTAGCTATTTTAAAGGAAAATTAATAAAATACTTTCATATAGCATGAAGGCTTTTCAAGGATATTTTAAAAAAATAACTTTTTAGGAAAATAATCTTTTAGCAATAAATATTTATTCAGAATAATATGGGGTTTTGAATAAAAAAAAAAACTGAAGTAGACAAATAAAAACCAAGAAAGTAAATTGGGAAAAAAATATCAACTATTAATGATCAGAGAAAGATGTCTATCTAAAAGAAGATATGTCTCTGACAGGAAAAGATGAATTCAAATGGAAAGAATATGAACTCTAGCACTGTAAATGGGTATCTTCAGCAAGGTATGCACTATTACCTCATTTACACTTGCGTCTGATAATTTGTATGAGAAGGAAGACAACTCTCAAAGATTCTGTGATGCTTTTTAAAATGACCAATGTGCAAAAAGAATTCTAAAAAAAGGAAGGTCTCATTGCAGGCTCAAAGAATTCACATATGGAATTGTGGATGCATTAATTAATACAAAAATTATTACTTCAGTTGGCTTAAGTAGCAGAAGAAAACAGTACATTTGTTAGTATTTCTCAGGTTTTTAGGCATGATATATGGTATAGACCATAACTCTAATAGAAATTTTAGTAAGAATATGCTTTGTACATATTCTTTAACTGTACTTATGCTTTAGCTGTAAAACAAGACATGTCTTTCATATTTTTGGAGCTTTTGAGACATAAAAGGGCACATAAGACTGCTGAAACCACATGACAACCTCACTTCAGTCCCTGCGAATGTAATGGAGCAAATATTTCAGGAAACCATTTCCACACGTATTAAGGACAAGAAGGTGATTTGCGCTGCTGAGACACATCTTGACTGCTAGGTCCAAGTCTGTGCTCCCTAATGTGAATGAGACATGCACATACTGGACAAAGTCTACAGAAGGATCCTGGAAGGGCTTAGGGTGTGAAATATCTATCATGCAATGAGAGTCTGAGAGAGCTGGGACTACTAAGTCTGGAGAAGAGAAAGAGCAGGGGGACCAACATGTAAAAATACCTGATAGGAAGGTGTTAAAGAATATAGTTCCAAACTCGTCTTAGAGGTAACAGAATGAATTAGAGGTAACAGAATGAGAGACAATGGGCACAAAAAAATAATTTTGCCTGTTTGTACTCTTGAGTTTTTCCATCTGTAGTTGATATAGCCTAGAGTGATTTATTCTTTCTGGCAAAGTATCTCACTTTGGAACAAGTATGTAAAAAATATGACTGAATGTATAGCTTGCTGATAAAAGAAATTGTTATTGTGAAACTAAATTGTTAAAAAGGCTGATTTTATATAGAGGATTATGCTTTCAGTGTTATACTTGTAATGTGAAAAAAGACTGACAATGATAGAATGAACAACAAGAACAGATGAGAAACAGAAAACAAAAATTTTGCCCTTCATAAAAAAAAGTGTATATTTGCCTTTTTAGATAATTGTCTGTTCATACTTATAATAATGTAAAAACAAACTGCTGCTGCTGTGGTGAACAGTTATGGGATAATTTCCATACAGTATCCTGTCCAGAATAGTGGACGTGATGTATAAGAACAAAAATAATGCAGCTTCTTTAAGACTGCATATTTCACCATGTTGCTTTTCTTTTATGAAAACTAATAATTTCAGAGATGTGGCATGTTTTTTTGTAGTCTTCTGTCATCACCAACTGGCAGAATATGCTTTGTCTGTATAGCCACATGTCTTCTGCACTACACATAGGGAAGGACTTCTGTCCACAGCTCTTCTTTTGGTATGATATCTCTCTCAGCCATTTTTAACTCCATGTCATCCACAGTCAACATCACCTCTACTTGTACTACCATCAGCAAGAGCATAACAATCTTCAGATTGTTCCAGTGCTCATATTCCTGACAGAACAAATTTACAATAAACTATGATCAGCAAAGACACTGGTTGGAATTCATTGTCACTTACCCTGCTGAAAATCCAAAGCCAGCTGAGCTTAGTTAAAATGTTATCATCTGACTCAGAACAGAGTTTTCAGGCAGTAACAGAATTTGTCAGTTTGAACCCTAAAGTATAATTCTTTGAGTTTACGTTGCTATATTTGAAATATTATTGACCTTTGTCATTCAAGCTGATGCTTGGCAGTGTGTGTTCAGTACTTCATACAGCATAGTATTTAATTATAATTATGAATTTTGGTTATAGTAGTTTCTCTCTCAAAAGGCAGGTAAGATATGCATGGGTCTAAAATCTAAAAAATGCAAAGTAAAGAGAATTGTTCCATCTTAAAGATTACTGTAAGCCTGACCCCACATTAGCTTTACATTTCGAATCACATAAGAAGAGTACTTAGTTCAGAACAAATACATAAAATTAATGAAGTCTATCACCTAATCTTATTAGAAAGGAGTCGTTTAGTAAGCACTTTAAGGTTTTCTGTTTCTTTTAAATCCTTAGAAAACTTTAATATTAGTTTCTATATGCAGTATAAATCCCCAGAATTTGTCTGTGGACATATGTCTATGTGTCTGTGTGTCTGCCTGATTATGAAAAGTAATTGAGTGTTCTCATCATTTTGAAGGTGGAATAGAATGCTTACAGAGCATGCTCCTTCATAAAAGTTTCAGCAACTTTTCTATTATTCTTACTCTTACTCTTACTCTTACTTTTACTCTTGTTCTTCAGAAATCTGGGGGAAAGTAAAAGTTATATTTTTTGAATATGCTTCATGTAGAGGTAGGGACTGATAATATTTCCAGTGGTATTGCTGTTTTCCAGATAAGCCACTTCTGCAAGCATCAAGCTGCTAAAATGGACAATGGATCTGTCATCTGTATCCAATGTATCTATGGCATAGAATTTGTGATTCAATTCTATGTTAGAGCTTAATTTGCTCCTATTGGACTTTGCATATTGGCAAGGCAGTTGAGGCAAGCAGAGTTAGGAGAAAGAGGTCCAATAACTGGGACTATCCTAGACTCAATCCTGACCTTAAGATCATCTAGTTCCAACCCCCCTGCCGTGGGCAGGGACACCTTACGCTAAATCATATCACCCAAGGCCTTGTCCAACCTGGCCTTGAACACTGCCAGGGATGGAGCATTCACAACCCCCCTGGGCAACCCATTCCAGTGCCTCAACACCCTAACAGGAAAGAATTTCCTTCTAATATCCAACCTAAACTTCCCCTGTTTGAGTTTTAACCCGTTACTCCTTATCCTGTCACTACAGTCCCTAATGAAGAGTCCTTCTCCAGCATCCCTATAGGCCGCCTTTAGATACTGGAAGGCTGCTATGAGGTCTCCATGCAGCCTTCTCTTCTCCAGGCTGAACAGCCCCAGCTTCCTCAGCCTGTCTTCATAGGGGAGGTGCTCCAGTCCCCTGATCATCCTCGTGGCCCTTCTCTGGACTTGTCCAACAGTTCCATGTCCTTTTTGATGTTGAGGACACCAGAACTGCACACAATACTCCAGGTGAGGTTTCACAAGAGCAGAGTAGAGGGGCAGGATCACCTCCTTCCACCTGCTGGTCACATTCCTTTTGATGCAGCCCAGGATACAGTTGGCTTTCTGGGCTGTGAGCGCACACTGAAGCCGGCTCATATTCATTTTCTCATCAACCAGCACCCCAAGTCCTTCTCTGCAGGGCTGCTTTGAATCTCTTCTCTGCCCAACTTGTAGCTGTGCCTGGGATTGCTCCGACCCACGTGTAGGACCTTGCACTTGGCATGGTTTAACCTCATGAGGTTGGCATCAACCCACCTCACAAGTGTGTCAAGGACCCTCTGGATGGCATTCCTTCCCTCCAGCGTATCAATGGAACCACACAGCTTGGTGTCATCGGCAAACTTGCTGAGGGCACACTCAATCCCACTGTCCATGTCAGCGACAAAGATGTTGAATAAGGCTGGTCCCAACACTGATCCCTGAGGGACACCACTCATTACTGGTCTCCAACTGGACATTGAGCCATTGACCACAACTCTTTGCGTGCGGCCATCCAGGCAGTTCTTTATCCACTGAGTGGTCCATCCATCAAATTGATGTCTCTCCAATTTAGAGACAAGGATGTCATGTGGGACAGCGTCGAATGCTTTGCACAAGTCCAGGTAGATGACATCAACTGCTCTCCCCCTGTCCATCAGTTCTGTAGCCCCATCATAGGAGGCCACCAAATTGGTCGGGCAGGATTTCCCCTTAGTGAAGCCATGCTGACTGTCACCAAGCACCTTGTTGATTTTCAAGTTGAGTGTTCAAGTAAGAAAAAAAAATGCCATGACCCTATCAAACATAAGACTACAACAGAAATTATAAAAAATACTTCTCTTCATCATTTAAATATCTGATAATAAAAGTTTAGCTCAAAGATAAGAAAATATTCTCCTTAAGTAAATATTGAAAAGGTCACTAGAGCTTAGGCTGCCTTTGGTCACTACCTGGTGATATTTGTTAAACAAAAAATACATGGTGTGCCTTGTCCAGCTTCTTTTATTTTTTCACAACTGAAAGTGTTGAAGGCCAGGTTGCATGGGCCTTTGAGTAACCTGGTCTAGTGGATGGTGTCCCTGTGCATGGCAGGGGGTTGGAACCAGATGAGCTGTAATGTTCTTTCCCACCCTAACTATTCTGTGATAGTTTCTGTGACTTTCCCTAAAAAAAAAGAAAATCATAGTAGGTGCCATCAGTATGCCTTTTTACTTGATCATTAAATTTGTATGGAGATGGCTTTTTCAAAAGATGAGAAGGTGATGATGTTGGTTTGAGATTTTCATAGTAATGATTTACTTGACAGTAAAAAGAGCTGAACCTACTAATTACAGAGGAACAATACAAATAATAATAATAAGATTAATTTGGTCCTACTTTTCAGATAAGTTTAATCACAAAATTGCAAGAGCAGCATTTGATATATGAAACCATTTACTATTTTATCAGATGTATCTGCTTTCATAATTCTAACAATATTTGTATTTTATATATAAACCCTCAAAATATGGATATAATTTCTTATGGTCACAATTATTATAAATATTAAATATATATGCACATTAAGTGTTGCGATTTAAACACAGCCAGACAGCTTGTTCACTCACTCCCCCCTCTTCTTGACCTCACCCTACTCCTGGAGGGACGGAAGGGAGAATCGAAAAGAATGCAACTCCCACGGGTTGAGATAAGAACAGTTTAGTAACTAAGGTATAACACAAATCACTACTGCTACCATCAATAATAATAATGATAAAGGAAATAACAAGGGAAGAGAATACAACACCTCACCACCAGCTGACTGATAACTTGCCCCCCACAGCCCACCCAAGCACCGACCGATACCTCCTCCAACCCCGCAGATGTAACTTCTGCCTAACTCCCAGTTACATCCTGGGCATGACGTGCTGTGGTATGGAATACCTCTTTGTCAGTTTGGGTCAGGTGTCCTGTCTCTGCTTCCTCCCGGCTTCCCCTCCTCCCTGGCAGAGCATGAGCCTCACAAAGTCCTTGGCCAAACCAAAACATCCTTGTTATCAGCTCTGTTCCCAAGCCGAAAGTCAAAACACTGCACTGCACCAGCTACCAAGAAGGAGAAACATGACTGCTACTGCTGAACCCAGGATGTCTTTGATCCCTGATTAAGGAAATTGTGTTAACCAAAGCAGAACAAAAGGTACAGTACAAGCCTTGATAGAAGTATGCTGTTGAGTTGAGCACTTTCTAAATTTTTTTTGCCTAGTCAACTTAGTTTCAAATTTTCACTTTCTACTACGGGAAACAGCAGAAATTAAATGCTTCTGTGACACATATGAGAAATCAATTTCTAGTCATTTACTATCAAAAAGCTGACAGCTAATTCAGGTTGGAATTTATTTCAAACCTACATTTAGATATCTAAAAGTTAATCTTCAGAATCTGAGCAATGTAACAAATGAAAAGAAAATAAACATCTCCAGAGGAAATTTAAGTCTGTTATAAGATAGACATCTACCATAAATTATAAGTAGTGATATTTATTCCTCTGTTTTGGCCATAATGAGTGTTTAGGACAACTTTGATGGCAGCTGGTAGAGATCTAAATTTACATGAAATTGGTATGTGCTTTATTACATGCAAGTAAGTTTAAAAGGTGCTTTTTCATTAAATTCAATTAGCTTTACAGCCCATTTCAAAGAACAAAATGCATCTACTCTTTGGCATTTAATCATACTTTTCAGACCTAACAAATTAAACACATCCACTGACATTTTCTGACACTGAAGCCAGCAGCAGCAGAAAGGTTTGTGCCTTTACTATTGAACTTTTTTACTTTCCGAACAAACCTACCCACAACCATCCACTGGGGACTGGACTCCCACCTGTGTCAGCCAGTGCAAGCCAGACTGTGCCTGAGATTGTTCCCAGAAGTTATCTACATAAACAGTCAGTTCCAAAGCCTGGGAACACGCTTAGTTTATTAAATGACTGACACCTTCTTGTCTGAGAATGTACTTTACTGAGGGTGTATCAAATACAAGATTCATGGTGCATTAAATCGTTACATTACTGACAGGCATTATTGTGGTCTTTACCATGAAACATTTACATTCACCTTAAGTCAAATGGAGATCATGAAGTGAAATGACAATGTGCTAGCAAAGAGTAGAAACAAGCAACTGTTTTCTTAGTACACATGTGAATGTTTTTCAGGTGCCTGAAACACTGTGCAGATACATTCATTCAGTGCTTCACATTTTTACAAAATGACAACACTTTATTGCTTTTTCTCCTCTAGTCTGGGATTTCAGATCATAAAGAAAACCAAATTTCAAAACTGATATTTGTTATACTGCATATAAATGACCTTAAATTAGCACTTCAAAATCCTAGTCTAGTGCCATGCAGAGTTAATTTTAGTGACACCAAACAGGAAAATGCTGGCCAAAGAAAAAGGCCTCCTGCTTAAACTAGAGAACTGTGACAACAGGAAGTAAAAGTGGCCAACATTAGGCTCTGCTTACCGTCTCCATGAATCAATAGTTGTGCTTGCTACCTGAAAGAAACAACCTGATGCTAAAATATACAAGAAACCCATTACTTTGCAACTTTGTATTTGAATGCTATTATATTCTGGTAATACTTTAAAGACATTGAATAAACATCTGAACATTCAGCCAGTAAGTAAATTTTAGGGAAATTTATTTTGCATCAAAATAGTGTCATGCTCAGAGTAAGATAATATATATATATATATATTTATTATTTTTAATTTGAACCAAAGACACATCAGTCACTAATGTGCATTTGGGACTTTTCAATGGAAAACATCACTTGAGCAGCTTTTGCTTTATCAAGTTATAATGTCCCATAGTATCTTCATGTGGAAGAACTAGAAACAGCCACTGAATGAGACACCACTGAGGTGTGTCTTAGAACCATTCTGTGCTGCAGCAGTTTGGGCCAAACTCTGCAAAGGCAATAGCAGCTATTTCTTAAAATGCAACTGTTAGAGGATTTGCTTCTGAAATTCAATTACAAACATCAGTACTGGTTCTTTAGTGTTTTCACAGTTAAAAAGTAATGGTTTAAACATCAAATATATTCAGTAAACATTCTTATTCAACAAACTCTTTGCTCTGTATTTTACTAATTAGATACAAGGCCAAACTATTCTCTAAATGCCAGAAGTTGATATTATAGAATGTAGGTCAAAGCTAATTTTTAAAAGATACACATTTTGGGGAGGAGACAGAATGTGTTATCAGCTACTTTACATTCTTTATATGACTGTACTAGGTCTGTGTAGTGATTGCTTCAAAATTTATTGAACAAAAGATACTTTTATGGTTTAATCTATACCATTTGTTTAATCTTCATTCCACTGCTCTCCTTTGTCATTGTGCCTTTCAATTTTTTCCTATCTAACAGCAAATTGCTTTAGTCTCATTTAAGTTCATTATACATTCAGCCAGTAGAAATATTTGGTTTTGGCTGCTGAAATACTCAAGGACTAATATCATAGGAAGAAAAAGGAGTTCAGTTAATCTATCTGTGCATGTGTATGTAAATTTAACTTAGTTTTCTGTTACGCACATTTTTTTTTATTGTCCTTAATAGAAAGGGATCAATTGAAAGATGTTTCAAAAATACAGCATTTGATCTGACAGAATGAATTTATTTTTTCAAATAGAAGCTCTTTCTGCAAAAAGTAGAAACTGGAAATAGAATATAATTAAATAAAACAGCCACTCCATGACAGGCAATGAAATCCTATTCTTTTTGCCCATATACTTAGAATATAAAATTGATTCTTCACTGAAATTAGTGTTTTATAAGTAAAAACGAAAGCTTACAAAAATATACCTGTGGTAGCTCTGTAAAGTTTCACTGGTTTTGGCATAAACAAAAAAATACCCCAGAGTTAAAGATTTTTAATAATGCTAGTGGTTTAATCAGGTAGTAATATAAAACTAAAACCGTTGATACTACTTTCTTACTGATTGAATTCCACGATTTATATCTTGTATTTGTATTTCATATTACATATTCTTTTCCTCCAAAGACAGGTTATCTAACGATCTAGCTAATCTATCTTACCTGTTTATTATTCTACCTTTCTATCTCTATTTATACTGAGATACAAATAGATCAGCGTATACATATATATACATATGCCAATATAGATATATCCAAGATATAGATAGATATAAACACAGATATAAATAGAGATGATATAGATATAGATAGATATATATATTGAAAAATCATGGCAGTCAGGCGAAGTTCCAATGAATGGAAAAAGGGAAATATAACCCCCATTTTCAAGAAGGGGAAAATGGATGACCCAGGGAATTACAGACCAGTCAGTCTCCCCTCTGTGCCTGGAAAAATCTTGGAGCAGATTCTCCTGGAAGGCATGCTAAGGCACATGAAAAACAACAAGGTGGTTGGCAACAGCCAGCATGGCTTCACGAAGTGGGAAATCCTGCCTGACCAATTTGGTGGCCTTCTATGATGGGGCTACGGAACTGATGGGCAGGGGTAGAGCAGATGATGTCATCTACCTGGACTTGTGCAAAGCATTCGATACTGTCCCACATGACATCCTTGTCTCTAAATTGGAGAGACATCAATTTGATGGATTGACCACTCGGTGGATAAAGAACTGGCTGGATGGCCGCACACAAAGAGTTGTGGTCAATGGCTCAATGTCCGGCTGGAGACCAGTAACAAGTGGCATCCCTCAGGGATCGGTGCTGGGACCGGTTCTGTTTAACATCTTTGTCGCTGACATGGACAGTGGGATTGAGTGTGCCCTCAGCAAGTTTGCCGATGACACCAAGCTGTGTGGTTCGGTTGATACGCTGGAGGGAAGGAATGCCATCCAGAGGGTCCTTGACACACTTCTGAGGTGGGCTGATGCCAGCCTCATGAAGGTTAACTATGCCAAGTGCAAGATCCTACACGTGGGTCAGAGCAATTCCAGGCGCAGCTACAGGTTGGGCAGAGAAGAGATTCAGAGCAGCCCTGCAGAGAAGGACTTGGGGTTGGTGGTTGATGAGAAAATGAACATGGGCCTGCAGTGTGCGATTGCAGCCCAGAAAGTCAACCATATCCTGGGCTGCATCAAAAGGAACGTGACCAGCAGGTGGAAGGAAGGAGGTGATCCTGCCCCTCTACTCTGCTCTTGTGAGACCTCACCTGGAGTATTGTGTGCAGTTCTGTTGTCCTCAACATAAAAAGGACATGGAACTCTTGGACAAGTCCAGAGGAGGGCCAAGAGGATGACAAGGGGGCTGGAGCACCTCCCGTATGAAGAGAGGCTGAGAAAGTTGGGGTTGTTCAGCCTGGAGAAGAGAAGGCTGTGTGGAGACCTCATAGCAGCCTTCCAGTATCTGAAAGGGGACTATAGGGATGCTGGGGATGGAGTATTCATTAGAGACTGTAGTGATAGGATAAGGGATAAGGTGTTCAAACTCAAACAGGGGAAGTTTAGGTTGGATATAAGGAAGAAGTTCTTCACTATGAGGGTGTTGAGGCACGGGAATGGGTTGCCCAGGGAGGTTGTGATTGCTCCATCCCTGGCAGTGTTCAAGGCCGGGCTGGATGCAGTCTTGTGTGTCAAGGTTTAGTGTGAGGTGTCCTTGCCCATGGCAGGGGGTTGGAACTAGATGATCTTAAGGTCCTTTCCAACCCTAATTATGCTATGATTCTATGATTCTATATAGATAGCTATATATAAGAGATATCAGTTCAGTATTGGGACTGGTACTGTTCAACATCTTTGTTGGCAACATGGACAGTGGGATTGAATGCATTCTCAGCAGCTTTGCTGATGACACCAAGCTTTGTGGTGCGGTGGACATGCTGGATCAAAGAGATGACATCTCCAGGAGACCTTGATGAGCTCAAGAGGTGGGGGTGGTGTTGTGAAGTTCAACAAGGCCAACTGCATGGTCCAAGCACCAATACAGTCTGGGCAGAGACTGGACTGAGAGCAGACCTGAGGAAGACTTGGGAGTGTTGGTTGATGAAAAGCTCAACATGAGCACTCCAGAAAGCCAACCGTGTGCGGAGCTGCATCAAAAGAAGTGTGAGCCACAGTTTGAGGGATGTGATTCTCTCTCTCTACTCTACTCTTGTGAGTATTCCCCCTGGAGTACTGCATCCAGCTCTGGGGCCCCCAGCGTAAGAAGAACATGGATCTGCTCAAGTGAGTCCAGAGGAAAGCCACAAAGATAATCAGAGGGCTGGAGTATCTTTCCTACGAAGAGAGGCTGAGAGAGTTGGGCTTGTTCAACCTAGAAAAGAGAAGGCTCCAGGGACACATAGAGTAGCCTTCCAGTCCCTAAAGGGTGCTTACAAGTAATCTGGAGATTGACTCTTTATTGAGGCAATGTAGTGTCAGGACAAGGAGGAATAGTTTTAAGCTGACAGAGGGTAGATTTAGGTTAGACATTAGGAATAAATTCTTCACTATGAGGGTGGTGAGACTCCTTGCCCAGTGAGGAACTGTTTGCCCAGAAAAGCTGTGTATGTCCCATGCCTGGAAGTATTCAAAGCCAGATTGGATGGGGCTTTGAGCTACCTGTGAGAAGGTGTCCCTGCTCACAGCAGGGATATTGGAGCTAGGTGGTCTTTAAGGTCCCTTATAAACCTAAACGTTCTATGATTCTACATAAATATTTTCCTAAATGGACACACTTGTATACACATACCACACTTTCTATATCTTGGAGAACTGATGGATTTCTAAAGCTAAAACCCACAAAATTGCTGGGAGTTAAGAAAACCCCAGAAAGTCTTTAAGCATCCTATTCTTTCATGTAGGAATGAAGTTAAACAGATGAAACACATAATAAATTTATGTACATAAGAATAGATACCTATACTGATATATTATAATGAAGAAAAAAAATCAAATATTTCTGTTTCTTACTTTTTGTTCCTTACTTACAGATAGAGCTAAAGTCAGAGATGATTCCACATTCTGGACAGCAAATATTTGTTAATCTAAATATAAAAGATGTCTGCAAAATTCCAGCAAGGCTGATACCCAATTAACAGCACAACCTGCATAAACTATGGCAAAAAGGAGATTTCATTTAGTGAACAAGAAGCAATTATTCAAAGAGAAATCTATATAAGAAGTATTATAAAAGGTTCTCACTGCACTCTTTTCATCAGACTTCAAAGAAACTATTCTCAAGCACATTAAGAATATACCATAATTCAAATGTTGCATTTATGTTGTGACACTAGCTGCAAGTAACAAGAGAACTGAAGTATGCACACTTTAAAAGAGTAGCTTTTGTTTCTTCTGAAGATTGATAATTTCAGCATCAGAAGTTTTGTTTTTTCTTTTTTTTAACATGCTTTTAAATTTCAAAAGGAAAAGAAGCATATCCCATGTTTTGTGGAACTATCTGAAATAAACCAAACAAATCAATATAATCTGAATCAAATACAAGTGACTTAACTGGTATGATTTTGGTAAATATTAAAGGCTGGATAAAGGGAATCATACTGAGTAATGAGAAGGACATTTCTGCAGTATGCATGTATGGAAGTAATAGTGAAAGGCCATGGCAGTTCTAGTGTTGGCAGTCAAAGAAGAAAACATTAATTGCAAAATACTCAAGGAATACCAAAGGAACTATTCTTAAGATTAAAAGCATTCCAAACAGTTTGAAACACCACATATTAAATCATTTTAGTTTAACAAAAATTTAACGTATAATTTCATCACCCTATATAGAAAATAGACAAGTGATAACAGAAAATAATTCAAAGTAGAAGAAAACAGCAGAATTACATCTACTGAGATGATCAATCAGTAACAGAAGTTATCAAGTGTACTTTCTATTGCTGACATGGTTGGACAAGTTTGGGAATATCTCAAAAAATGAGCAAAGTGAAGTCTTCTTTATTGCATTGAAATATTTATTTGGGGGGGCTTTTTTGTGTTTTTTTTTTTGTTTATTTTATAATAGTATATCATGCTGACAGGTTTTAACGAACCAATAGTTATCAGAAAATTAACCTAGCTTTACAAAACTCTCATTCCAGTTTTTCTTTTATCTTCCCCCTGAAGGATGTATCTGAAAGGTCAGTAACCTAGAAAATGTCACTTGTCTTTATAACAGCTGAGGTGTGGTAGTACAATAAATACAGTAAGTACAATCTTATTTCAGTACCTGGTCCTGTGGTATAATCTTTCAAAGATTCTAGAGATTCCTTCTACACATATGAATATCCCATCCCAGATAAAGTCAATCGTATATTGATAATATTTCTTTAGAATTCTCTCTGAAACGTCCTCACTCTCTAACATAATAATAACATTTTATGTTTGGTGAGGTGTTTTTGTTTTGTTTTGTTTTGTTTTGTTTTGTTTTGTTTTGGTGGTGGTTTTGTGTTTTGTTTTGTGGTTTTTTTTTATGTAGAGACCAATCTAAGCATTATCGGATTTCTAATGCATGCCATATGCATTCTCACTCTATGCAGTTAAATAATTATCTATAGTGCACAATAAGTTGTAACATATTTCAGCAACTGCAATGTAATTTAAACACTTATTTACCTATCATCATGTTATTGTCTATTTTTGGATACATAAAGCAATTTTAGGAGTTGGAGAAGGTGTAAAGCACTGATCGTGTTTACTTTATATGTGAAAATACCATAGAGGCATAACTGTGAACAGTGACCAAAAATATTAAAGGAGGTTTAAAATATGTACCACAAGAAAGATACGGAGGAGGGAGAGAGAGAAAGAGAGCTATTAACAAGTTTTATGAATTTTAATAAAGTGGTATGATAATGAATTTCAAATGTAGTTTTATTTAAATAGCCACTCAGACTTTAAACATGAGTTACTGTATTCTGTGCTGTAGAATGAAAAAAAAACCACAATGGAGCAGATTTGGAGAGGTTAAGAAAGACCAGATGTCAAGAAACGTTTGATTTTGCAGAGTTGTAAATATGTGGAATAGCCTATGAAGCATAATTGTTGAGCCAAAAGCATTGGAACAGTTGCACCAATTATACAGCATCCTAGGAGACATGCAGTGATAAAAAGGACTTTTACAGGCTGAGTGATCTTTAGTACCCAATACCTACCTTTTGTATTTGCTTAGGGTTTTTGTTTGTTTGTTTTTTCCTTGGCTGTGTAGGGTAATACTTTTATTTCCATCTGTTATAAATTGTTCAGGGTATTGCACAATAAAGTAAGGATTTACAAGTTCGTTACAGAGGGTTTTGCTCTTGTTCTTTAATTAAAAAAAAAAAAAAAAGAGAAAAATATGGGAAAACAGCACCCAACAAGCCAGGATTTCCTAAAGTTACTTTAAACATAAAATTATATATTTTATACTGTGCAAATATTATATTTGATATTTCTTTGTAAGAAAATAAAATGAAGGAATTTGTAAAAGTAATGGGATTTCATTTCAGTCCACTATCACTACTAAACTGTATGTTGATACAGATTTATCTGTGAAAAAAGAACCACCTTAATTGTCTAATTCATTTATGCCAGTCCCAGAGAAGATAATGGGATGATTATTGTAATTAACATCACTAGAGTTTGGCTTATGTGTTAGAAATATTAATGGTGTTTAGAATGCTTAATAAGTGCTCAGTTATAATGAATACTTAATAATCCTTACTCCTTTGCTGGTGTAAAGCCTTAATGCTTCACTAAAAATATTAATACCGTGTTCTTCTTCTTTTTTTTTTTTCTTGAGAAGTAAAAATTATATCAATTTTAAGGAGATGCTACAGAATGTTAAAAAAAAGTATATTTAATGAAAATACATATTATTATACAGACAGAATAGCAATATTTGACATTCAAATTATGGAAAATTCACAGAAATATAATTCTATTTCTTTTTATTTCATCTACTAGATAATTTCATGTATTTTTGCTTTCAATTCTAATGCTATAGATAATGAAAAGTCCTCTTTATAGTCAGTGAATGTTAACCATGTATTATTTAACTGTTACTTTATTCTGAGCTATATAGAATTTAAATAAATTCTTAATTAATGCATAACCTTTTGTTAATTTGATTTCATTTTCTTAGTTAATAGTAAATTTCTTTCATTTCTCACTTATAGATGTACTTCCAGTATTTACTGCTAATGACTTAAACCATTCTTGCTGTTCTCTTTGCGTTGACATCCACATCCCTACAACAGGTTACTTTCTCATAAGATGTAATATAGTGCTGTATCTTTGGAGGTTAATTTTTAGATTGAAAAGGAAATCAATGAACGGCAGATGGGATGTAAGTCATTTAACTTTTCCACAGTTTTATTCTAGTCTTAAAATTCAAGAGCAAAGCAATATGCAGACTACTTTTCTTTTTCCTGTGCAACTGAGCTAACTCCTTGGGTTTTGTTTGTGTTGCTTTTCTTTCAAAGAAACCCTGGTGGAAAAAAAAAATGTTTCAAAATCCTTTCTGCATTGCCACCTCTCTCCTTAATGAACATAACCAATCTGGAAAGAAAGGAAGGAAGGAAGGGAGGAAGGGAAAAAGGGAGGAAGGAAGGAAAGAAGGAAAGAAGGAAGAAAGGAAGGGAGGAAGGCTGAAAAGAAGGAAAGAAGGAAGGGAGGGAGGAAGGGAGGAAGGAAAGAAGAAAGGAAAGAAGAAAGGGAGGAAGGAATGAAGAAAGGGAGAGAGGGAGAGAAGGAGAGAGGAAGGAAGGAAGGAAGGAAGGAAGGAAGGAAGGAAGGAAGGAAGGAGGGATGGAGGGAGGGAGGGAGGAAGGAAGGAAGGGAGGGAGGGAAGGAGGGAGGGAAGGAGGGAGGGAGGGAAAACAACAGCTACACTACAGAATCAAATCTGCTGATGCTCCTTTCAAAGCTAAGTGAAACGGTTACTCTATAGAATCAAATCTGCTGATGCTCCTTTCAAAGATAAGTGAAACAGTTAAAGAAGCTGGGCTAAATTATGGAGTGAATGCAAATTAGGCTGGTTTAGAACCAGATTTGTTAGGCATAAGAGAGGACTAGAAAAAGGGATTGCACTGACAGCAGAGGAGCGATGATGAAAGAGGCTTTGAGAAGAACAGGACTGCTCATTTTGGTGACACTAATCCATTCAGTAGTCTTGGTGGCATCACCAAACTATACTTTCAGGTTCTCAGCAGGTGAAAGATCACCAGTGACTGAGGTTAGGCACTGGAATCAGAACTTCCATACTGTTTAATTGTTTCAGGCCATCTGAGTCAAGTCCTTCCAAGCAATGACTGTGCATAGCTTGGAGCACAGTTCTCCTCCGTTATAGCTGCCAGGAGACAACAGAATGCCACTGCAACAGGACTGAACCCTTTCACCTCTATGTGGTCTGCTCAATGCATATATCCAAATCCTAACATTTCAGACATTTTGGCCTGAAAAAGTTTTAGAATAGCAGTTGTGACTAGGTATTTTGATACAGACTGTAATGGAGTCTGACAACACATTTAAAAACAAAGCTTTACTGAGGCAGTAAGAAAGAGCAACAACGTACCCACACAACAGCTCCCCTGATCGCTGGTAGCAGATACAGGGTAAGTGATGCTATGGCTCTCGTAGGATGCCAGGGACACATAATATCCTCATAATATGGAAGCAGCATTCAAGCATGCAAATGAATGTAGGTAAGGGTTCTGCTGTCACTTCATTCCACAAGTGTGATTTGAGAGGATTACACCTTACATGGATATTGTGCACAATACCCTGCCCATGCTGCTCGTACTGGTCAAGGGTCAGGGTATCAGGAAGAAGGTGTTGGCAGTCTGTTTAAAACAATGATGTCAAGGGTCAGGGTGTTAGGAGGTAGGGTGTCAATAGTCTAAGAACTGAGATGAAGCTTGGACAAATGGTAGATTATGGATACATCCAATCTACTAGAAAAGGAATGTGTTCTACCTAGCTTCAACTTGAGTTTACTCATGCTACTTATGTCTGGATCCAAAGTCTAGTCCCTGCATTTGTTTTATTTAGCAATCTAAAATACAGGCATAGCAGATCACAACCATAACTTCAGGTTCAAACTTCATCTCAGTAATCAAAGTAGAAATTTCAATCTCAGTACAGGCAACCCAGGTATTGTCAAACTCAAGAGGGTACAGCAATGGGCTACAGGCTAGGTCTAATTTAATTTCTCCTTCTAGAGTTGTTTCATTTTGTTTTGTTTTATATATTAATAATTAAATAGTAATTGCCTTAAGGAAAAAGGATTCATATATCCAAGAAAAGAATCATAACTGTTGAAGGTAGAATTCTGAATAATGACGGGCTTTGTGATCATGACAGCCATCTTGTCTCTTTTCATAGGACTGTTTCATTTAATGTATATAGGAATTGAACTTCTAAATCATATAGGTAGCTTATGAAAAACTGGAGCATCAAACAAGCTGCCTGAGCCCAATACAGTGATCAACCTTGTGGTAGCTACTTGTACACTTCACAGTTACGTTGAAAATAACATCCAAAAAAAGAAATGACAAACAGCTGCATTACAAGTCAAAGTGAATCTTTTATTTTTATTTGAACATTGTTGACAGTATGAGCTATAAAGAAAATAAGAACTATGTTGTAGCAAACAGTTTTTATTCTATTTTTATTTTTCATTGAATAGTTTAAAATAAGTTTACATCTCATGCAGTTTGACAAAAAAAATCATCTGGATTTGAGAATCACATCCTTGTTAAGCTAAGTTAAACCAGTTTTTCTGAAAAATCCATCACAGTATATCAGTTTTCAAAATGTAGCTATATATCATCAAAATGTTTGTCTTACAAGAAGAATGAAAGACAGCTAAGAGCACTGATATTAAATTAATTAATTAAGAGTCTGCAGAATAAGATAGAAGCCTGAATGGGAAAAGTAGTACACACTAGTACAATCCTAAATATCGACACAGAAATAGCAGAAATCGGTTTGCCTGTTAGCGACTTCTTACTGTGTATAATTAAGGTGCAGATTTCCTTGTCAAAAGGCATTGTGGCTGTTAAAAATTTATGAAGGAAATAATTCCCTTGATGGCCATTAAAAGTAAAAATATAACTTCAGGCTCGGGAATTTACAGATTGCCAGAGGCTGGCAGAATAATCTGGGAAAATATCAGTACATGTGGGTCCTCTTACTATGCTGTTTCACAGTAATCTCTTTTTAGCTACTGCTGAAGACAGAATGCTGGACTGATGGGCTTCTGGGCTGACATGCTGCTGCATAGCTTGGTCATTTATCTGTTCATTTGCAATTGCAGGTTTTTTGTGTTTGTTTTGTTTTTTTTTTCAGTGGATGAACAGTTGTAGGAACAAGAGGTTTTCTGACAATGTATGCCTCTGAATTCTGCAGACATCAAGGTAGAATAAAACTACACTCTATTTTCAAATAGCAGACAATAGGTCTTTTCTTTTGAAGATTTTTAAGTTGTCAGTCCAGAAGAGGGCCATGATGTTCAGGGGGCTGGAAAACATCTCCTATGAAGACAGGCTAAGTTTCCTTGTTCAGCCTAGGAAAAAGAAGGCTCTGGGGACATATAGAGCAGCCTTCTAGTTCCTAAAGGGGGCCTACAAGAAATCTGGAGAGAGAATTTTTATAAGGTCTTGTAGGGATAGGACAAGGGGGAATGGTTTTAAAGTGACAGAGGGAAGATTTATATCAGAAATTAGAAAAATATCTTTCACTATAAGGGTGGTGAGACACTGGAACAGGACCAATAATAACAATGATAAAGGAAATAACAAGGGAAGAGAATACAACACCTCACCACCAGCCGACTGATAACTTGCCCCCCACAGCCCTCCCAAGCACCGATACCTCCTCCAACCCTGCAGTCTACCAGCCCTTCCAGCTAACTCCCAGTTACATCCTGGGCATGACGTGCTGTGGTATGGAATACCTCCTTATCTAGCTTGGGTCAGGCTTCCTGTCTCTGCTTCCTCCCAGCTTCCCCTCCTCCCTGGCAGAGCATGAGGCTCACAAAGTCCTTGACCAAACCAAAACATCATTGTTATCAGCTCTGTTCCTGAGCTGAAAGTCAAAACACTTCACTGCACCAGCTACCAAGAAGGAGAAAAATGACTGCTACTGCTGAACCCAGGACAAGATCCACCAGGGACAGCAAGAGCCAAAAAAAATGAGAGCTGCAGTGGAACTCTTAGCATTAATTTCATAACAGACCTGTGAATAGTGGTGAAGAAACTTTAAATTTCATTGGTCATCTGCTTTAACATTCAAGTTTGTAGGTTATAGTTTTTTGAAATTCAGCCAAATGGTCCTTATCTTCTCTAGTTTGAGCAGCCCAGGCTCTTTCAGCCTTTCCTCTTAGAAGGGCTCCAGCCCCTTTCATCATCTTTGTGGCTCTTTGCTGGACTCTCTCCAGTATGGCCATGTATCTCTTATATTGGGGAGCCCAGAACTGGACAGAGTACTCCAGATGAAAGCTCACCAGGGCTGAGTAGAGGTGAAGGATTATCTCTCTCAACCTGAATTGTCTGATGCAGCCCATGATACATTACCCTTCTTTGCGGCAAGGATACATTGGTATGTGTTCAACTTTGTGACCACCAGGAAAACCAGGTCCTTTTCTGCCAAGCAGTTTTCACTTGTGCATGTGGTTGCTCCTCCCCAGGTGCAGGACTTTGCAATTCCCCTTGTTGAACTTTGTAAGGTTCCTGCCGTCCAATTTTTCCAACCTGTCAAGGTTTCTCTGGATGGTTGCACAATCATCTGATATATCAGCCACTCCTCTCAGTTTTCTGTCATCAGCAAACTTGCTGAGGGTGCACTCTGTGCCATCATCCAAATCATTAACAAAAATGTTGAACAGGATTTGACCCAATATTAACCCATGAGGTACACCCCTAGTCAATGGCCTCCAACTAGACTTTGTGCTACTGATCACTAAATTTGATTCTTGAGGTCCCTTCCAAACTGGTATTCTATAATTCTATGATCACTACCCCCTGGGCCCAGCCATTCAGCCAGTTTTCAATTATGCTTACTAGTCATCCATCCCATACATCAACAGCTTGTCTGTGAGAATCTTGTAGGAGATGGTGGCAAAAGCCTTACTGGTGCCAACGTAGACAGCATGCAGTGCTTCCCCCTCAGCTACCAGGCCAGAGATTTCAATCACAGAAGGTCATCATGTTGCTCAGGCATGACTTCCCTTTGGTGAATTCATGCTGACTATTCCTGATGCTTGCTTATTCCTTTTTGTGCATGGAAATGTTTTCCAGGATTAGTTGTTCAATCTCCTTCCTGGGGATCAAGGTGAGGCTGACAAGCTTGTAATTCCATCTGTCCTCTTTTGTCCCGTTTTTGAGAGTAGGAGTGGCATTTGCAAGGATACATTGGAGGCAGTCGGTGGAGACTTCAGTCTTCAGGCACTTCTAATCACTATGATCATTCAAGGATTATCAAGAGTAGACTCACACTAACATCAGTCAGCTCCATCAATGCTTCTGTGTGCATTCAATCAGGACTGAATATCCACTAAATATTCTCTAACCCCATCTTCTTTCACCAAAGGTGTATTCCAGCCTTTCGTCTTAGAGTCAGGTACCTGGGATTCCTGAAGACTGGTCTTGCTAGCAAAGACTGAGGCAAAATCAGCATTCAGTACCTCAGCCTTATCCATGTCCTGTGTCACTTTACCCATTCGGCATCGGAACTAAATTTCCCCTAGTCTTCCTTCTGTCACTTAAATACTCATAGAAGTACTCCTTGTTGCCTTTGACATCCCTAGCCATATTTAATTACAGGTGGGCTTTGACTTTCTTAAGCCGGTCTTTGGTTAAAAAGCATGCTTTGACAGTGTCTCTGCATACCTCCCAGGTTACTTGTTCCTGCTTCCACTCTATGTATAATTCCTGTTAATGTTTTCTATTTTTTCCCCAAGATCTCCCTGTTCATCATGCAGGCCTCTTGGCTTTTTTGTTCTGTTTTTTAGGGTGGGCTACTCTTGACTTTTGTGGGGGAGATCCTTGAATGTCAATGGGAGTTCTTAGGCTCCTCTCTCTTTCAGGGCTTTATCCCATGGGACTCTTTCAAGAAGATCACTGAAAAGGGACTTTACTTTTCTGAAGTCCAGGGTTATGATCTTGCTGTTTGCCTGCTTTGCCCTCACAGGATCCAGAACTCACAGTTGCTGATGCTAAAGACAGCTTTGACCTTCGCATTACCAACAAGTCCCTCCTTGTTTGTAAGTATAAGGTATAAAAGTTTATAAGGTTTTCAGTAAAAGATAAGTTGGATATTGTCATGTGTGTGCAGCTACTGATTCTTTTAAAAATGTATTGTGATTACCTTAGAGAAACAAATGAAGCAGTGTTGTAATGTCTTTTCTACACACATTTTCTGAGTTATCAATGCAAATCGTAAAGTAATTGTTAACTTTTCCCTGTCTGGCATAAGCAAACATGCAGTCTGCATCATATTAGAGTTTGGAAAAATAATTTAATTATGCCTCAGATCTTTATCAAGAACATATCAAAGTGTACTGCTGCAGCTATGTCAAGAAAAAACTCCAAAAGGGATGTTATTTCAGGACATCTGTGACTATATCAATTCTGTATCGTGTTATTTCAGTACTGTTGAGGGTAACCTTGCAGGTTTTTTTGAGGGAGAAGATAATAACATAGCTGCATTTGGACTGGTAAAGTAGAAGGATGTAAACTTTGGCTATCATCTGAATATATTTAATTGAAGAATATCACAGTGCTGGTGAAAATGTTGATTAGAAATATCTATATATTATGTCATATGAGAGTTTGGCTGTCTCATTGCTTTATTCTCTGTTGACAGGATTACTTACCTAAATCATGCCCTCTGTAATGAACCACTAAAACTGCTTCTGTGGATACTATGGCACAAGAAAAAAAATGGAATCTAAGTGTTGCAAGTTGGATTTAGAATCAAAACCATTTGATATTAATGTTTTGCAAAAGAAAAATAAGCTGCATCCCAATCAGCTGTGTTCATTGACATACAAGTTACACTAATCTAAAAAGATTGGTGCAACTAGTGAGTTGTAGTGTAACTGAGTATTTGAAAGCAGACTGGACTTAGGGTAGCAGCACAGACTAAGATTGTTACATCCATAATGCTTATGTTCAAAGTCCATTCTTTTTTTAAGTCATGGAAAAATAAAGATAAAGCTTCTTATGAAGCTTGTTTTTTTGACTCTCTGTCACATTCATGATGTGACTTTTTGTTTTCACCAATATATGATGAAGAACAGGTGAAATAAGTGTGTATAAACTTTTACTTTGCCTTTTATGTTTGGTTTTTTTTTGTTTTGTTTTGTTCTGTTTTGTTTTTTACTTGATAAGAGCAGGTGCGTTTTTGTCTTCCAGTGCTCATTTCCTTTTTGTGATATTCTTCAGTCTTTAGTAAGATGGGTAGAATATTCAAAACAGAAAACCCTCCTGTTCTTCAGCTAGAGTAAGTTTTTGGAATTGATACTGGTTGGATGTGCTGTGAAGTGAGCAAAATCTCTCAAAATCTTCATTGAACTTCTGTAGAGAGGCTAAACCAAGGCACAACTTGGGCAATGCTTCACCTTAATATCTGTATATACATAATATATGTAGTAACAAGAGCCTTTTATTGACTTAGACAAGTCATTCAGTGAATCCAGTGTTTTGATCCTGTTCTCCTCTGTGCTTGATATCATGTCGCTAATTTGGTAAACAAATAAATTCAGCTATGAGGAAAACACAAGAGAAGCTTCTTGTTTCACACACCAATTTTCTTTAAACCATTGCCACTTAAGTGAAGCCACATTGAATGTACATGATTTGGTTTTCTATTTTTACAGCAGGTATTATGGCTATGTGGGTAAATCTATTTATTTAAAACCTACCTGTCAAAGGTGCTTCATTGTGAAGGATGTCCCTTATTTTAGACTCAAACTTGATGTTATGCTAAATTTGTTCTTTTAAATTGCTTACCTCAGAAGTGCTGAATCAGTACATTGGAGTGATTCAAGATGATAAGCTGAGTCTGCTTTCACAGTAGGGACCGTGACAGTGGGCCTCACTACTGGGATCACATTTACTGTCAATATTCTTCTTAGTTTAGCTGACAGCAGTGGAACTTTCCTGCTGAAGACATGTGTTAGAAAAGAATGTTTATTTCAGTGCAGACTAATAAGAGTGTGAAGTTAACACCAGTGTCTTGAATATTGTGACTCATACATGAATGCACACTGTGTTTTACTGTCCCTCATCTCCCATTTGCCTACGAGGGAAAACTGTATATGGGTTAATTCTGAAGAAATTCTGAATGTTACTCCTATATAAATGTGTAGATTGTATTATTGTTTCCTTCTTTGAGAAGTGAATGCAAGGTAGACCAGATGATCAATGCCACCATCAAGTGGTGGTATTACAAATACACCAATATCAATGTATATCTGTTGTGGTTTAAACTCTAGCCAGACAGCTTGTTCACTCACTCCCAGTGAGTGGTGCCAGGCTGAGAGCAATCGAGCCCTCCCCCGGGGCTCTCCCCTTCCCCGCTCCTGGAGGGACGGGGAGGAGGATCGAAAGAGTGCAACTCCCACGGGTTGAGACAAGAACAGTCTAACAAACAATGCACAACACAAATCACCACCGCTACCACCAACGACAACAATGATAAGATAAAATAACAAAGGAAGAGAATACAATACCACTCGCCAAGAAACAAGTCCGACCCAGAAGCCCGTGTCCTTCTGGGTAACTCCCAGTTACCACCACCACCCCCCCCCAGTTACCATCCCCCCCCCCCCTCCCCGGGCATGACATGCTGTGGTATGGAATACCTCTTTGGCTAGTTGGGTCAGGCATCCCATCTCGGCTTCCTCCCAGCTTCCTCTCCTCCCTGGCAGAGCATGAGCCTCACAAAGTCCTTGGTCAGGGTAAACATCACTTAGCAACAGCTAAAAACATCAGTGGTATCAGCGTTGTTCCCAGGCTGGAAGTCAAAACACAGCACTGCACCAGCTACCAAGAAGGAGAAAAATCACTGCTACTGCTGAACCCAGGGCAATATCCTAATACAAGTATTCATAAATCATGTGTTTTATTTTTAATGTCACAATTTCCCTTTAAAGATAAGGTAAATAATGATAAGTTTAAAGATGTCAAATTCATTCCTTTGCTATTACATTTCTGTAAATATCCTTGTTATAGTGTATCTGACTTTGCACAAGGTCTTTGTTCTTTTCCATCACAGTGTCTATTATCTTTTCAATACTTACAAACTTAAAAGTCAGTATAATGAAAATGCATTTTATGAAACTCACAATGCATTGAGCATAGTATTTTGAAGCTGAATTTAAAACTTTACTGGGAGATGGGGAGGTTTATTGGGTAAGATGCAAGCATAGTATCATTGCAGTATCTGTCACCTGTAGCATCTTGACCATTTTTTATAGCAGCAGTAAGATTAATGTGGTTGTTTAATAGCCTAATTAAGTATAAATTTGGTCTCTCAGGTGTCTGAAAAGTCCTTGAGGTTTCTAAAGAGAAAAGATTAGGAAAAAGATTATTCTTTATGGAATAGGAACTGGAAAATATTTCTTTCACAAAGAAGTATTTTTTTTTTCTTCTTAGAAAGAATAAAAAAATATACAATCAAAATTTCTTAAACAGAAAGCTTTTTATTATTATTTTTCTTTGTATAGAGTTTTAAAATGTTACTGTGATTCATGAAGTATTCTTTGGAAATTTTTCTGCCCTACTTGTAGGGATTCAACAAGGAATATATAAGGGTTAATACTTTCAATATGCAATAACCATCAATATATGTTTCGAATTCTTTTGATGTCTAAGCAATTATTCTCTGCGCCAGAGTATAGTTTCTTGCCCAGAAAACTCAGAGGTATCACTAAGTTTTGGCAAAATAAGTAGCTTTTATGAGTATACTATGCCTTACAGTACACTCATGTATCAAAATTTGCTAATGGAAAATATGAGCTGCCCCATAATAACATACACACAATTCTTTAAAAGCATGGCCTGTTATTTGATGGAATTTACTTACCAAAGTGTATCTTGAATGAATTTGTTTTGGGGAATAATGTGTTTTATGGTCACAGTTTGGTTTGATCAATTTTGTTTTTTTTGAAGTCCAGGATACATATGCTTGTCTTTAACTTTACCGTAGGACATTCTAAGTATTTTCAGCACTGAAGAAAATAATATTTCTTTTTTTCTCCCTTTCAGGTGCTCTCTAAGCACACATCAGACAGCTCTTCACTTCAGCGTTCAGTCCTGCTCAGTAGCCACAAAAGAAGTTTTTAGAACTGTCCAACATACAAGGCAATCTCTCATGCTCTGCAATGTGCCTGCACATTTTTATCCTTCTTTTCTCTTCCATCTCTTCTGGAAGTTTTTTTCATAGCAAATCCACTGATCTTTTGCAGCCTTTCTGGACTGTGCAACAGAAAAAAATGAAACTCTGTGTTAACTTAATCTTTTTCCTCATGCCTTCAGTAACTACTTCACTCTGCACTGAATCTGAATCCTTCAAATTTTACCTTGATGATGTTTATTGTTACTTCACCTGAGAAAATAGATTTTAGAAAACAGAGTCACATCCTCAGTACAGTACACTTCTCACTATATTATACATACTAGGAATTAATTCTTACTGCTGGCCTGCTCCGTTTCCCCTGTGACATTATTTCCATTAACTTTCTGTCCATTACATGTGACTTTTTATCACAGAAACTTCTAAACGAAGTTCCCAGTCTACTTACCTCATTGTAGTACTCTTTTACTCTTGATATTTGTTATGAAACTAGGAACATATCTGTCCATCTCCTTTGCGTTTATCTTACCAGTTCAAAATTAAAGACCTTTTAAAAGTTCCTTTCATTTATCATGCTAGTAAATTAGTGGAAAAAAAACCTAGCACAAATAAAAAAAAAAAAAAATTATATTCAACACAGTTCAGTTTCTACAATCCTGTAGGACACCTTTCACTAGAACGGGTTGCCCAAAGTCCTATCCAACCTGGCCTTGAATACTTCCAGAGTTGGGGCATCCAACTCTGTGCAAGCTGTTCCAGTGCCTCACCATCCTCATACTGAAGAATTCTTTTTGTAGTATATAATAGCTTAAATCCATTATCCTTGCCTTGTACCTACCTGCCCTTGTAAAAAGTCCTTTTCCAGTTTTCTTGTAGACCCCCTATAGGGACTGGAAGGCTGTTATAAGGTGTCCCTGGAACCTTCTCTTCTCCAGGCTGAACAAGGGACAGCTTGATATCCTTTTGGCTAAAGCATTTCTTGTCTTAGTATTGCAAAACCTGCCATCTTTCCCTAAATCTATGCCTATTAAATAAACAATAGTTTCACTTGAAATTTTCCGGATTGATTTTCTAAAGAAGATATTGCATAATGTAATATTTAGAATCTGTGTCTTAATAAAAACAAAGGGGTTTTGCAGATGTTTAAGCTGTCAGTTTAACTGTTCCCTCAGAGAAATCAGAATAAGGTGTTCTGATGGATTCTAGATCAATAAAAAATATCCATTAAATCCTTCCCCAAAGCTACGCATACTACAGTATCCCTTTTTTAGCACACTGTAGAAACTGCATCTGAGACTTGCATAAGGTTTCTAAAACTGTAGATCAATCTTGGGCGGTGTGCCATATTTCAATTAAAATAATAGTTATATTACTTAAGAAAAGTGGTAAAAAGGTGAAATTTCACAGGAAAAAAAGTTTATGATGTTTATTACTTTAGCTAGAAAATTATTTCAACCAAATCATAGAAATTGAAATCCTGATTTTTGTCCTTAAAATGGTTTGTATCTTGGGGGTTGTCATCACAATCTAAATGATTTCTAGTCAGGGAGACTGAGCACTGCAATCTGCAGTTTATACAGAAAAAATGTCTTATCCTTGCAAGTCTTAACATCCTGTTAAGTATCACCTAAAAGGGCTCAAGTAATCATACAGTGTTCATGAAAAAATTGAGCTATTAACAAAATAAACTTTTTTTGGACTCCAACTGGGAAAATATTGCTATTTTATAAAATAGCACAAATTACCTTTTTTATCATGTAATATAGCCCTGGCATGTTTATTCAGAGGAATACAATAATTACGACATATTATACATGATATTTATACAATTTATGCATGTTTGGACTCTCTTACAAAAATGTTATATTTTATGTTTCTAGAATTTGTCCCAGCCACCACCTCAGTTATGGAAAATTGCAAAGTTTGGTGAAAAACTTGTTTCTAGTTGCATGCAAAGCTGTAAATTTTTTATCTGACTTTTTTTTTTTTTGATTTTATAATTTGGAGTGGTTATGTTTGTTACAATTAATTCATTGTTAAAAAGGTATAGTGACTCCACTTGAAAAGGTACTTATATTTCAAAAAATCTTAATTTTTTTTTTTACCTTTAGTTCTGTTTTCTGTATATTGAATTGATATTGTATCTTCCATGGAAAGTAAGATAACATATAATCATGATGATCAGCATAAATGGCTTCTAATTTTATGACCTCATAAAGAGGTGTGTCTTTTCTATACCACGTTTTGATGGCAATGCAAAAAAATTGCTCACAGAGATGTAAGCACTGTGATGTGTATATTTTTATATCACTTTCTTCATAAAACTATCACCTTCTCAGATGCAACTGTCTCACTCAGCATCCATGTCATTACTTTTTGTCATTATCCCAGTGATTTTACTGCTGCTGCAAAATTGTAAGTTGCATCTTTATCACTATACCTGATAAATATGTAGCCCTCTTGACACACAGCAGATATAATTCCACTTCACTTACTCTGGTATGAACTGTAACTTAAAATATAGCTTTATCATATCAAGTTCCCATTAATAGCAAATGTGGACCAAAAGAGGAACAGTAGAGATACTGATGACCTGCCAAATCTTTCAAAACACTGGGCAAGAATATGCTTTGATTTAGCCCTCACGTTATGTTAGGTGAAGATATAAAGCTCAAGTCTTCCCTTTGAATGCCTCACTCAAAATAAAAAAAATGTTCTTTTACAGTCCAGATTTCCCAGGTGAGGTCAGATATCCACTTTAATTCTTCCACATAATTGAGCAAAGCTCAGGTTTGTTTGCTTGTTTTTTTTTAAAAAAAAACAGTTGTGAATCTTCCTGCTTTTTCAACAACTACCTGTACGTTAAAGAAAAATTACTTAGGAAGAGCAAGACAGATGTCCAGTTCTTTTCTGTGCGTAAGTAGATTAAAAACCATATTTCAATTTTCCACTTAAGTTCCCTAACCATTGTGTAAGCTACTAAGTCTATTAGGATGGTTCCACTTTGCAGAACATAATTCAAGAATCATTGGGTCATAGAAAGAAAACATAAAAGGGAGCACAGTTTTGTAGTTTTAGTGGTTATAGACCTTAGAAAGCTGGAGAGAAGCCAAAATCTAATGCAAACCCATGAGACAGTTTCTGTGTCTTACCAGTGGAATTTTCCTGTAAAGACCATGTTTTTTCTTCCACATTCATGCTAACAATTCTAATCCCTAATTGCCTCTTGCTTTTTCCTTTCTTTATGAATTCTTTATTTTGCTGGATCTTGTGCAGTAGCTGCAGTAGAAGAACAGATACTTCATTATCTTATATCATGTATTCTCATAACAACTTCAGAATTTCTTTAAATATATAAAAAACACAAACCCCATTATTTCCATCATTTTGCTGAATCTTTTAGCTAACTAGTGATTTATTTAATAAGAAGAACAACTCCTCTTTATGTACATATATATGTACACTCACTTGTATATACACTTACAATATACAAGAGTCATTGATACTATTACAAGCCTTGTAGACCTCAACCATATCAGCTTAGTCAAAGAACTGATGAGGTCTTACCAGTTCAAAAAAGCTCTGCTATATGCAGAACCACATCTTAAAGAAACCAAGAAAACTTCTAGTCAAAGTGTCACGCCAGCTTTTTTTTCTATGCTTCATTGTCAGGTAGCAGTTGACAGAAGACTATCAGGTTTTCAGTTTTGAATATGTGCACCTATATTATGCAAAAAATCTAATTTCAGATCTGCAAACACTGTTGCGTCTAAAAGCCCTGTTTGCTGTTTTTTTTTCAGTCAGTCTGAGCTTATTGCTAGTCTTGCTGTGTATATAAAATGTATATATGCTTATGAGATCAAGTTACTAATAGTCAATCATGCATGCATATGTTGCAATGTTGCAATATAAAACATTTCAGAATGTGCCCAATATGTTGAAAAAATAGATTTAATTCATTTATTATGTGGGGGTGAAATTGAACAAATCAGAAGCTTGCATTAAAAGACATATCCATAGAAAGTAACTTCCATATACAATAGCTAATAGCTTCTAATAAAAGTAAAAACCCCAAACAAACCCAAGCCTACTGAATTTTAGGTCATTACATAACCATGTTCCTATATGCAACCCCGCTATTAAATAATTAAAATCTATTGGTATCACTTGGATATATTAGTACTATTAAGTCAGCTTAAAATATGGTTTGTGTATTAAAAAATCATGCATGTAACCAGCTCATGCTGGTTTCTATGAACTGTTTATGTAAGAGAGCAGCAGGAGACATATGCTGCTTTACACAAGAAAAGATCATCAAGGATTTATGAAAATATGTGTGTTTGATTTTGTCAGGAATTACAGACTGCAGAGTATCATCCTGAAAAGTCGTGCCTATTGAACACAGAATTGATATTGTATGGAAATCTACATACTGGCCTTGAAGGCCTGGTTTTATTATCAGATTTCAAACTCATGTTCTACAAATCCCCTAGGTATGTCTGTATAATAAACTTTTCAAATCCAGAAAATAATTTGTGCCAATTTCATTACATTAACATATATAAACATAGGCATATATTTAAGAGTGTTGAGCCTTGTAAACACACATTCTGTATCAGCAGAAGGGGCTGAGGAGGTACTGCGGGTTCCTTACTGCTACATGCTAAATAACTGCTACTTAATTGTACCTGGTTTCCCTGTGCTACCAAATGGTTGATGCTTTTTAGGTAAGTGTTGCAATGTCTTATTCTTAACATCTGCTATGTTGATGGTAAGATGTCTAATATCTGAAACATAAATCCCCCAGAAGTATAATATCCTGGATTTCAGACAGTGCAAAGGCAAAATAATTTGAGGCAGGTTATTATACAGGAAAAAAAAAGTCTAGAAAATTTACTGAAACAAGATTACACATTTAAATTACAAGACCTGAGTTTAGAATTAAAGTCATAAAAATTCATATTCAGTGCTGCTTAATCATGGGAATGTTTAACTGTGCAATCAATCAGCTTTGACCTTAAAGTTTTGTACACATTAAAGATGCATTTTTACACAACAGTAAATATTTATGCCTGTTTCTAGCATGGGATCTAAAAACTAGGTCTTTTTCTGTTAGGCTATGTACATGTGCCATTAAAGAGGCCAGGACTTTTTCTCTATGCCCACAGGTATGTGAAATGGTGATTCACAATTTTATCCCTAGATTTTCCTCCAGCTCAGAGCAGGGTGGTCTTGAATAGGCTGTACATAGTGAGCTTGTTATCCCCAAACCACATCTGAAGCTCTTTTGGGAGTGTGATAGCCTCCATGGGATACAAGGTGAGGAGGAGTATACAGGCAGTCAAACAGCAGAGAGAAGTGTGCCAGCGTTCAAGATTATGACTTGCCTCTTCAGTTTACTTGGATAGATGTAGTCTTAGAGGCTCAATCCTATAAATCTCCTGTTCTTAAAGCGTAATTTATACCGCTCTTCAGGATCCTATTGTCTATAAAAGATAGTTGTCTCCCTTAAGAGAAAATACCTTACTTTTAAGGTGTGAACTTTGAAGTGGTGGAACTGCTGTGCTTTTCTATTCACTGTCCACTATCCTGGAGACCTCTATTTTTTGAGCTAATTCATCCTCATATTTCTTGCTTTTGGGAGAATAGTTAAAGGCTACCTGTCACCTAAGGGCAAGAATACTCATCCAAAATGTCAGAACACAGAGCCTGAATTTTCTTTCCAACATGTTGTGTGACAGTTTTGCATAAAATAGCCTTTGTGTGTGTGTGTGTGCTAAGAACTGGGATTCATTCTTCTTGGGTCATCCTAGGTGCAGCTGGGTCTAGTTGTAGTCTCAGACTTGATCAATGGTTTATGTATAAACTGGAATATATAATGTATATAATGGAATGTATAACAGGAAAATAGAAGTAGAATTAATCTAAAATGACTGGCATAGACACAGAAGATGCAAAAGGGCAAGGGAGACCCTCCCATTGAATCACAGGGTTTAGAGCAGACTCCCTTGTCTTCTAAATTCTGGATGGAGCCTAGATGCAGCTGTCCAATCTTAGTCTTGGATTTGGACAATGTTTTATGTCTAATGGAAAAGATACAGGGAATTGGGAAATTTTCCTATTGAGTCACAAGGTTTAGAATAGAATGCCTTGTTTTCTAAATGTGGAGCCCAGGTGTGGCTGGGTCTAGTCTTAGTCTAGGACTTGGTCAATGGTTTATGTCTAAAGTGTTACAAGTGCACCAATTCACCACAAAGGGGATTTTTTTTTTAGCCTTCACCTAGCAGGTGGATCTTAACATTTATAAAGTGAGCCAATAGAATTTACTGTACTTTCTATAGCAATTTATACACACATGCATGTGCATGCCTGCATAGGCACAAAGGCATACCTGTTTAAAATTTTCCTCAAGTTCAGTGAAATATTCATGTCAAATGTCTCAGCATTTCTCAATGGGCAAGGGTTGAGCCTCAAGTAGTGGGTAGACTTCAGCCACATCCCATTGTCAGCTTTCAGCAATGATCCTCCAACTATCACAAACTTAAGAGTTTGTGAGCTTTGAGAGACATCCCACTCAAAGGGAGATGGTGGTTTTCATCTATCTTATGGTCATATGTTTTCAGTCTCTTTTTGTTGGCTCTGAAATGAAATTATTTACCATAGTTTGCCTTAGACTATAGGCTACATTTAAAAACAGTTAATGTTTGCCAAGTTAAGCCTCATTCTGAACCAGTTATAAGTGGAAATTCTTAGTCATCAAATATCTTAATGAAAATTGTGAGATTGATTTAATCTATGCCTGTAGTCTGAAGAAAGCTATATGGGTTTTTTTAATATATTTTTCATGTGAAATAAACTATATCCTAAAGTGAGATAAAAGGGGAGAAAGAATTGATACAATTGCAAGTTTTCAGTCTGTATTAGAATTTGAAGTCTTAACATTACGTGAGATCTTCATCAAACACAATGACTTATATCTGAACTTTAATAACTGGACACAAAAAAAAAATCTTAATAAAGTCTGATAAATAGCAAAATTTCAAACATCAGGAAATTTGTAAAAATCATAGTGTTTACTAGCATTTAAAAAAATCTTTAGTAGAAGACAAAATGACAAATTTAATATACATATTTCAGATATGTACAGCTACATTTATAATGTAGCTTTTTCAAAGAATATAGCTGAACTCTGAATATATTTCCTTATCAAAGATCATGTTTTATCTAAATTATTTAGACTTTTAAATGTAGAGAATATGTAGACTGCCCATCCAATAATTTATGTATTTGTTTGTTCACTTTGAAAATTCTTGCCTCCACTGTATTGTCATAGAAATTTTCATGTTCTGTTTTCTTGATATAGACTGAAAAATAAGTAATGGAATTAATTATTCAAAATACAAAAGATATTATTCATTTTCAAAAGCCCTTAGCTATCTTTCAAGGTAGAAAAAACATTTTTAGTGAATTTAGTATGGTGTTCAGTAAAGGTATGGTGTTCAGCAGAACCAATTGCTGCCTTAGTTTTGCTGGGAAGCAATTATAAATCCCTATATAGATTGCAAAAGTTCACATTATTTAGTTCAATCTATTACCATCACTGCCAATTAATTTTTTTAAATTTACAGGAAAACAAATGCTTAGAGAAGCCCTCTAGCTTTGCAATAAGTGTGTTGAGGAAAAAAATTTTTTTCTTATTGACTCAGGTAATTTGAATAAATGATTAGTTCTCACAGTAGCAGAAACAATTAATCTTTTGAGCACAATGAAATTAAAAGGTTTTGGCTTGCCTGATCTCAACAAAGTAAGATGAATTTTGAATATAGCAAATTAATTAAGCACATCATGAAGAATAGGATGCATAATAACTCTAATTCTGATAAATAGCAAAATAGTTCGGATCCTCAAGGAGATAAATATCATTCATCACAAACACACCTTAAATTCTGTTTACTGGGAAATATTAATGGTAAGAGAGCTTTCATAAAGGAGTTAGATAAATTCTATTTGCCGATTTTGTTCAGCACAATTATGTGTTGACCCTCATCTGTAACTTTTTGTGAAATTGGTTTTAAGACCTTATTCATTTCTGAAGGTGTTAATGTACCATAAAGGATTTGTATTATCATTAAACATACTGTCTATGCCAGGTGTTACATGTTATTTGCTTCTGCCCTGAAGATCATTTAATAGGTTATAAATCCTTATAGCCTCGTGATGCTTTGCTATAATAATTTGCATCTTTAAATAGCTACTGAATGATGCATTCTAAAAATAAGTAACAACCAACATTTTTTGTTATTAAAGTACATATATCTTCTGTTTTACAATAGTACTAGGAGCAAAACTCATACAATACTAGTGTGGGAAATAATAAAGTTGATTGAGAGTATGAGAATGAATATTTTATCTAGCTATTAATATCATAAAGGTATTTCAATGAAGATTGATGTTAATCAGTTCAAGAAATTTTCTTTTATCATATCTTTCCATGATCTTTAAAGATTTATTTAAATGTCTAACTCTCACTAGAAAGTCATGGATACTATCTATAAATGTGTTTTGAAATCGAGGAATAATAATAAACTTTGACATGATCTCACCTCTTCTATAACATATAGCAACAATGGAATTAGAATTATAAAAAAAGGACTGATTTAACAGATCTGTCACTACCTCTTGTTACTCTGTAATCTTTATTTTAATAAATATGTCTATGCACCAGAGGAGACTACTCTGGGGGCTTGACTTTGTTGATGCATATGGTCTGAACCCCCATGGAACAGAGAGGGCCTGGGAAGAATTGGGCTTATGCCTTTCAATGAACACTTCAGGTTGGGACAGATAGGGAGTAATGGAAACAACAGGGATTTTTATACCAAGTAGGATATATCCTCAGGGAAGCATGAAGAAAGAGACAATCATCAGGATCTATAGGAGAAAAGAGCATTTCTTATGTACCTTGATAGGAATTTTACTTGGCAACTTATGCTTGATCCCCAGCTCTGGTCAGCTAGTACCTCTTTTTTATAACTTATAATGTCCTGATGTTTCTCATGTTGCTGTTTTAATGGCTGCTTTATGGCCCAGGTGATCCATATGCATACATTGAACTGTCTTTTCACCTCCAGGTGATTTCCATGGAAAAGTCTCCACTGACTTAATTTTTTGTAGATTATCCATTCTGAGCTTTCTCCTTTCAATGGAAAATAATGACAAACTGTAACTTCTTAAAATTGTCATTTCTGAGATTCCTTATACAACATTATGAACCTACACAGCTTATGACCATTGAATGTGTATGATGTCAACTATATATTTGCAAGTAAAATTATCTGAAAATAGATGGCGATGCATACATTGATTTTTAGCAATTGATGATGTAAGGCAATTATAATAAACCCCACTGTAAAACCTAGATTACTTTTCTATGCTTCTATTCCGTAACAGTAAAAAGTCACTGTTTATCTATATTGTCAATGTTATTTATTTTCTTCATGAAAACATTCTATATACTCATGTTATTAGTATTGATTCTCTCCTCTGTAATTTAAAGTTTGTTTTTTCTTGGAGTTTTACAATATTCAGAGAGGTTACTTCTTCAACTTTCTATTAAAACTTAGAGATTACAGCCTGCATATAAGTAATGATTTTATTTAAGGAGAAAAACAATACAAAGATAAAAATTCTGGGCCATCAGTACCATTAGGATAACATATATACAATGATTGATATGTATTCTAAATAGTATGGGGGCAAAGATGGTAGTATGAACATAAGTCTGAATCATAGAATCAGCGAGGTTGAAAAATACCTTTAAGATCATTGAGTCCAACCTTTACCTCAGGACTGCCAAGTCCACCATTAAACCATATCACTAAGGACCTCATCTACACGGTTTTGAATACCTCCAGGGATGGTGTTTCTACCATTTCCCTGGGAAGCCTATTCCAGTACTTGACCATTTTGTGAAGAAATTTTTCCTAATATCCATTCTAAACTTTCCCTGATGCAGCTTGAGGCTGTTACTTCTTGTCCTGTCACTTGTTACTTAGGAAAAGAGACCTGCCACCTCCTCTCTTCATCCTCCTTTCAAGTAATTGTAGAGATAAAACCTTGAAAAATATATTAGATGGCATTTAAGAACTGTTAATTTAATATTTGTAACAATTGCGATACATATCATACCAAGCTATTTGCAGAATGTTTTTTATTAGGAAATAAATGTATCTGTATTTCAAAGTATAAAGGTCTGGTTAGATTTCTATCCAGAATAACAGAGCCTATATAGTGTATAGCATATTGTACACTGCTTTATAATATGCTAATGCAAGTTTTTTGGTGCATTGTTAATTGAATATTCCTGAGAAAACAAACAATATAAACATTCAAAGTTAGAATAAAAAGAAGGGGGGGGGGAAGTATACTTAAAATCTTGTAATTATACTGTGTTAAATCTTGTTAGCCATAGTAATAAAACTGCATGCAACTGTAAAATAGCATCAACCCATAAGGAAAGACCCCTTCAGTAAATCCTACTAATTCCCTGATGATAACCTTCTACAGAAGACATTAGGAAGAAGTTCTTCACTATGAGTGTGGTGAGACACCGGTTGCCCAGAGAAGCTGTGGGTCATAGAATCATAGAATAGTTAGGGTTGGAAAGGACCTTAAGATCATCTAGTTCCAACCTCCCTGCCATGGGCAGGGACACATCACACTAAACCATGTCACCCAAGACTGCATCCAGCCTGGCCTTGAACACTGCCGGGGATGGAGCATTCACAACTTCCCTGGGCAACCCATTCCAGTGACTTACCACCTTCACAGTAAAGAATTTCTTCTTTATATCTAACATAAACTTCCCCTGTTTAAGTTTGAAGCCATTAACCCTTGTCCTATCACTACAGTCCATAGTGAAGAGTCCCTCCCCAGCATCCTTGTAGGCTCCCTTCAGATACTGGAAAGCTGCTATGAGGTCTCCACACAGCCTTCTCTTCTCCAGGCTGAACAACCCCAACTTCCTCAGCCTGTCTTCATATGGGAGGTACTCCAGTCCCCTGATCATCCTCGTGGCCTTTCTCTGGACTTGTTCTAACAGTTCCATGTCCTTTTTATGTTGGGGACGCCAGAACTGCACACAATACTCCAAGTGAGGTCTCACAAGAGCAGAGTAGAGGGGCAGGATCACCTCCTTCGACCCTTGGTTACACGTCACAGACAGCTGCAAGACACAGGTCAGCAGCAGAGCAGCATCATGGTCCTCTTGCCACCAACTCTGGACTTCCTTAGCAGTTGCTGGAAGTCCTGGCTAGACCACTTTGCTATGAGACAATCTGCGTTAGAGGGGTTCCCATGTTATCATGAGATACATGGTGAAGGGCTGCTGGCACACTGGGTTCACATGGAGATGGCTTCACACAGCTTGCATCCCCAGTGTGCCAGAACCTTCTGCTTCAAATGCATTTAAAATCTCTCAGAGTTTCAGAGTCTGCTAGGTGGTGTCGTGGCTGTAGGACACACTGGCCTTAAGTCACCGAGTACCCAGAGTTGGCTACAGCTGTTCAGGTTAATGACCACACCAAACGTGCAAGCAGGTTAATGGGCAAAAATTTCACTACTTTGATTCTGTTAATTTGAAAAAGTAATGGAAGAAAAAATAAAACACATAGTGGAAACCTTGAAGTGGTGGGACCTTAAATCCAGAAGGCAAGTGTAAGACACACACAGGGTTAGCTACAACACGCCCTGCTGTTTCACTGCCAAGGCAACACAGAAAAGGTAAATCTGCACCATCCCAGACCCCTGCAGTGAGGAGTGGACATCCAGAGGACCACACTGCCACATGAAGGTGTTCAGGGGTTATTACCTCAGAAGCTCTGACATGCTCTTTCTGCCGTTCTTCCTGGATCTTCTCCAGCGTGATAATGTTCTGCCGGTAACTCTTGTCAGAGTCCTCCAGATGCCCCATCCTTGGAAGTGTTCAAGGTCAGGTTTAATGGGGCTCTGAGCAACCTGATCTGGATGAATATGCCCCCCTGCTCATTGCAATGGGATTGGATTAGATGGTCTTTAAAGGTCCCTTCGAATGCAAACTATTCTATCATTCTATGATTTTACTCTAAACCATTAACTATTATAAATCCAGATAAGATTTACAGGGAGAGGCTCTTTAAGGAGGAAAAGACTGGGCATGAGACATGAAAATTCCAAATCATGACATACTATCCATGGTGCTTTTAGCAGCAGCAATCTGAAGATCTGGGACATTGACTCCAATTAAAACAAAGGAGACATCACTAATTAATTAAATTAAAATCAAAGAAGGTTGCAAGACATGGTCAACAATTACCGTTTGCTATTTCTTTAATTTCAGTATTTCTTTACAGCATTCATAACAAGTTTATTCAGCCTAGAACTGAATTTAGTCATATGGGCAAAATGTCTTTGGTTCAAAAAAAAAAAAAGAAAATATTCAGTATGTATTTAGCACTCTTAGACATATCCCTGGAGACTGATTTCCTGATTGTCTAAAAAGTATAGCTATCATTTTTTAACTCGTGTTGAAGTTATATTGGACAGTTTCTCAGATAAATTAAGAGCAGACATTGGACAGGTTTTTTTACATGTGTTGTGCACAGTCTTTAGGGCTGTATGAAGAAATAGAATAGAAAGTATAATAAAAATACACACTTTCCTTTGACTATCTTAATTACCCTGGTAATTAATTACCAATTGCACTGCCTGCAATCTGAAAACTGCATAGGAGTACTATGTCTAGTGGATACTGTCTAAAAGTCTCATGAAAGACGTGAATTAAAATAATTAGGTCAATCATAATTTGGGTTACAAACCAGGCTTGACAAAGCTAGCAATTTTTCTTTCATTGGCCCTTTTGCTTCCATAATTACATTTAATCTTTCTGGCCACTTTTTTTTTTTGTTGTTGATGAGGATCATTTTAACTCTATGGTTAGTTTTCCCTGGAAAGAAAGCAGGGGCTAAAATATCCTCACTGTCCCTTTTCTGAGAAGTTGCTCCTTCAGTCTTGCTCAGTATACTCACCTGATTAAACCCTGCCTAACTCTGGGCTGCAGTGCCTGACTATGTGGGGATATCAATCCTCCACTCCAACATATACTTTCTTCTAGACTTGCAACACCTGCTCCTCAGTCCTGAGCCTCAGTCATTGCATGTCTACAGCTACAGTAGTTAGTACTGCTGATTTCAACCTACATGCTTTAGTGTACATCTGAAAGAGCAGACTCGGTTTTGAATGCATCTGAGTCTACAGTACTTCACATTGCAGTCCATGGAGTGAATAAGACATTATTTTCTAACTCTGCTCATATGTCTTCTTCGAGGCATTAAGCTTTCTTTCTATAATGTTACATAACATTAAAAGAACACTTGGAGTGCAGTAGATCCCATTTATTTCAAAGGTACCTATCTCACTCATTTTTCTTGAGGGTCTCAATACATATTTGGGGACTTGATTACCATATTCTCCTGCAATTTAGTGAAACTCCAGAAAAAGCGACATCTAAATAGGGTACTGGAATTGGACACAAAAGCTCTTATTGGTAATTGTTTCTTGTGACTGTCCTTGCCTATTTTTTAAATTCTGAGGTAAGTTATGTTTACACTTAAGTGAAGAATCCTTCTTTGTTGGATTTTCACAGCATTTCAAATTGGAGGCAGAGTAGATGCCTCCAATAAGTTTTAAGTATTAGAGGCTATAATAGCAATCTGAGCAGCAATCCAGTTAATATAACATATTATTATCACACATAAGTTTAAATTCATCTGGTGCTAAGAAGTACTAAAGAGCACTGTTCTTTAGGCTTAATAAGATAAAATAAATGTTCTCCTATGTGAGGAATACTACTTTTTTTAAGTATTATCAGGAAGATGCTAAATAATATGAAAATATATTTGCTTCCTAGGAAGATGAAGGCTTATTTTATCACACAGAAGTCATTTAATGCTAAACAGAAATCATACTCAAAATTCTACTGATTTTCTGCACAATTTTCATTGTTATTTTTTTTTTGCAATTAAAAATAATGAAGGAATAGTGTAAAATATATACAAAGGTAGTAAGAAACTGAAGTATTACACTATTGTTATTGCTGCAATGGGAAAGCAAAGTGAACTGATAAAGTTTTATTTGAAAATTATTCAAAATTATTCAGTGATCAACAGTCTTGTACACTGGGCATGAGTTGCCAGTGACTGACAATGATAAATGATATTCTGTTCTGTTATTCAGTTGATGACAATGTGCTATTCACATATGAATAGCTTTATCTACCCATTATATTTTCTAAGTTCTTTGTATTGTTTAACCATTATTTAGTAATAGACATTTCCTGAATTGCATGCAGGAGTCACTGAACTTAATGATTCTTCCAAATACAAAGAATACACAAGGTCATTCACATTTTATTTATTCAAAGGGGAAAATATAGTTTTAAACCAATGATCCAGACATTTCAGTTCAAATACTTCAGTGGAAATATTCCAGATGTATAGCAATGCATCCTTTTTTTATGCCCTTTAAAGTATACATGTTTTAGCTACTGCTAGATGACAATGAAATATATCTTGAAGGAAAACAGATCCTGTATGGTCCATGTTTCCACTGATGTAAATCAGAGCAATCCTCTGGATTCAAATGACCTGTGCAGAGCCATGCAATCTGATGATGGAACCTATATTTTATTTTTACAATAAGTAATACATAAAGATACATTTTTTCTTGTTTCATTTTTGGAGTCACTGACTTGTCTGATATCTAAAATATTTAGGTACAGTTTACTCATAAATTTGAATAAACTACTACCTACCTGCAATTCCAATTACTGTTGATTTCTTTACATCACTTCCTCTAATCTCAAGTATCTACTAGTCCTTTGACTCCAAGAAGAACTACACTTTTCTCCTACGTTAATTCTAGACCCTCATTAATACCATTGGTTACAACATTTCAATATACCAGATTTACATGCTAACATTATTTTTCTAAAGACAATTTATCTCTCATTTGCAATCGCATTTATACTCATAGACACAGATGTATATCTTTTTCTTTCTAAGTCTTACCCATTCTCTGGGTATACCTAAGAAAGCTGAATTTTATTTTTTTTTTTCTATTTCCCATTTTTTTCCTTTTTTCTTCTCTCTGAAATTTTAACTTAATGTATATCTTCTAATAGATCACTACCTTTTTCTTTCCTTCATCCCCACACAGGTCACCTAAATGCATACATTAGGGAATAAAAGATGTTAATGTTTTTTAGGTTTGAGGGTGTTGCTTTTTTTTTAATTTAGAAACTCTGACAAAACAATTTTAATGCATGAAAGAAACACAAAGTTAATAGGCTCCTCATGATCTTTAAAGAGAATACGCAGATATCATTTGCTTAGCTCTTGGTTTCTTTCTTCATTTTTCCTTCCTAGGACTACAATGTAAACTAGATCAAAGGGTTCACACAAGAAATAGTCTTGATACAGTTTTATCTACCAGCCTTATATTGCACATTTCAAAAATGTTAAACAGATATTATTAAATAACAAATGGATTTCTATCTCTTCTACTTTGCCCTATTTAATTTTAGCTTCCTGAAAATTAGACCTGTAAGGCTATATCTATACTGCTAAATAAAAGAGGACCAAGTGATCTCTAGACTTAAGATCAAATATCAGATGTTTGGCATCCGTGATGATGAAAGCCAGTATTCATTGTGTCAGATTTTCAAGAAGAAAGCTAAGTGGAATAATCAGAAAAAAAACCAACCTAAGAAATAAGCAGTCATTGTTGGAGTGCACTTCCTGATGTGTTCCTGTATATTTTTAGCAGTTAGGATTTACCTTATGTCTAAATCTATTGTGTAAACTCCCTCTATTATTAAGGTAGAGATATAGGTATTTTCAGAGGAGTATGCAAGCCATCCTAAATTAAAGATGCATATGCAGATTCATCCTCTAGTAGCTCCTCTCTCTGTGGATACAGAGGAAGTTCAGATGATTAGTTTAACTAGAAACCTAATTTTAGGTACTAAAAGAAAGTTCATAAAGGAGTAAAAAAAATAATCCTTTGACTTAAGGACTTCATGAAAATTTCTACATTTCTTCATGTGGATATCAGAAAAAGGCCTGATAGGAGTATAGGATTTATATGGTAAATATTTGGAATGTTTCTGGATATTTATATTTCTTTTCTAGTTTTTATTTAAAACATACAAAGAATATGTGGTCTCACCCTAAAATTTATTATTAACAGCTTTTGTTTATCCTGATTCTTTCTCTTTTTTCCCCTTAACTGCCTATACACTATGTAGATAACTTTTATTCCATTTTAATCATTGACCTTTTTTTTGTGACTGTCTTTCCCAATTGTTATTTATAATCTCGACCTTATGTTCCATTCTGGTCTATTAATTCTGAAGCCACAGATGCTGAACTTTCTTATTCTATAAGCTATACGTTCAATAATGGACTAATTTTCTTCTTTGTATGTACAAAAATAGTAGGTTATGGTAAGAATATTTTTGTTCTTTATCTAGTTGCATTGTTTTTGTTCTACCAGTCTGGATTCTTGAAGATAGTTCCCTCCTATTTGTGTACATGTACAATTTTACATTACAGAACTTCATATTTACACAGTGGAAGCTCTTCATAGGTATACTAAAATATAAGAAGTCATAACTAGTACTATCAGTTCATAACAGATGGACAAATAAGATCAATGAGCTGCTAAAAGAGATAAATATAAAAAAGCACCTTTCAATTTCATGTTTGTCAATTTCAGTTTTCATGTTTGTCAATTTCAGTTTTCATGTTTGTTATATAGTCATCAATTTTCATGTCAAAATGGCAACTACTGCAACATTGGGTTTTTTTTTGGCTTTGTCTTTATAGTGAAATTCAGACTGAAAGACAAAATTGGTGACCTTTAAAGCTTAGCACTCAAAGGATACAACAATACCAGAAATCTGGCTTTATACTTGAAAGAAAAGCATAGGGACATCTAAAGAACAGTTCAGTCCCTGAGTGGATGCAGTTGCATTATTTTTAATTCCACTACCCTATTTTCTGCATGTAAGTGAAGCCTTATGATTCTGAACCTAAAGAGTTTTTACCCAAACTCATGTAGCTCTTAAGCCTATTAACTCAAAGAGATCCTTACAAAACAACATATTGTCAAAGTAGGTATTTTTTAATAAGTGCTGATAATTGATGCCTATCTTCTCAGTAGCAGAACTTTCACAAAACAACCTTTTTTCTTTTCTTTCTGTTTGTTTTGTATGTGAAATAGTTGGCATTTGTAAAAGGAAATTAAAACCTAGTCTTGACTTGAAGACTCAGGAGATACCTCCTTTCCTGTCTGGCTAAAGGGGAGACTGTTGTGATTCTTATAGGTGGGTCCTGATGGCAGTGAGTGTGAGCATGCATTCTTTTACTGGCATCCACAAAAACACAAACAGCACCCAAATAGACATGTACAACAGAAATGGCCCAGTCCTCTTCCTCCTAGGGGCTAACCACTACTGAAGCTTTCTTATAGTAACTTAAACATACCATCACTTACTAAGTAATATGTCCATCCACACTTGCTGGTCCTTCAAACACTGACTTTAAGGTCATCCAGTATCCATGACCAGAGCATGGGTATTTCATCTGGTCTCCTGCCTAGAGGCTATGTATTTCCAGATGCTGATCTCCATCTCCTCCCCTGTTATTCTTGGTTAAAGTTTAATAGAGAACCATTTACTGTCCCCCACACCAACAGAATAGAAAGTAAGTTCACACAGAAAGTAGCTAGGAATAGAGTTTAATAAGGAGACAGGAGAGACTGTAGCAATCAGGTATATTAAAAGCTTCATTACAACATTTTTCAGTGAAATGCTTTGTTGAATTTAAGTAGTTAACTGACAAGTTGTTCTGTGACCAGTGTTCATCCTGCAATCTGTTTCATAGAGTGATTGTATGTTCTTTAGGGTAGCCACTGGTATGGAGATAGCAATGAAGTCCTGGACACTCTATAATTAAGATTTAATTCTGTATCTCAAAAAAACTCAGAATAGCCTTCCACTTCCTTCTCTTGAGTGCACTGGAAATTCTCTGAAGTAGCTTACTTCTCCTTTGTGACTAAATGAAGTTGACTATCTTATGAATAAGATTCAATGCTCATCTGAATCTCAGGCTTTTAAATATTACTTCAATTATGGACAAACTGTGGCCTTCTTGCAAGACTAAATGATGTAATATACAGTTTTGCAACATACATACACAAAGCCTGTAACTATTTCACATACATTAACAGATAAAGAAACACAGCAGAGAGATGGTCTTAGTTGTCAGTTCTGTCAGTTAATTTTAAATTATATTATCAAAGTGGCTTTCAGGACCATGTGCCAAATTTCCCTAAAGCCCTGCTTCAAGGGGCAGCTCATGTCCTATGATAAGCAAAAGTGGAAAGCGTATTTTACAACTTAAAATTTGAAGGTAAGCCTTGTGATACAGAACATAATACCCACTGAACATAACAGTCTTCTGTTATATATTGAATAAAAATAGAATCACAGAAAAGAAATACGCTGGAAGTGGTATAAGGAAATATTCTTGGTACACTCATGTGTTTTGAATAGGTTCAACCTTTGGGTTCTATCAGGATTTTCAATACTGAAGTGGAACAACCTTTCTTGGAACCCATCCTTCCTCCAGAACTGAAAAAAAAGTGTGAAAAAGCAGCTTACTATATCAGATGCATAACAATAATAAAGTCTTTTTGATACTTTTGCATAATTATGAAGTCTGTAATGATTTCAGGCTTCTTTTTTGTGATTGTTTTATTGTTTTGCTTTTTTAAAAAATATTCTTGTCATGTCATATCAAACATTACTCTAACGCATCAGAAAAATAAGGCATCAAAATCAGAAAAAGGCCAAATTTGTTAACAGAGGCTTTTCTTCACAGGTTTGCTAATATACCAGACCTTAAAAAGACACCTTAAGCATATCTAGAAATCACCTGAAGTTTTCCAGACAGGGAATGGAGCGTGGCAGACTCTTGAAAAAACCAGTTCAGGCTTCCTAAGATTTGAATTGGTTGGGATGAACAAGAGAAAAGAACCCCTAATTAGTGCTCCCATGCTACACATTGACAAAATCCCCACAAATTATTCCTCTTATGAGAGACCATATTTGAGATAGACAAAATGCCACTTTCAGTGTTGTTCATTGTTAAGTACAGATCCAGCAGGCCTTTACTTGTTCTCTCTATGTTAACTTTTCTTCTAAACTCAATATCACACAGACAGATGTTGACTCGTTAACTTCTCTTCTAACCTCAATATCACACAGACAGATGTTGAGTAGTTTAACAGAGCTTGGAAAATAAGAATCACAGAATCCTAAGGGTTGGAAGGGACCTCAAAAGATCATCTAGTCCAACCCTCCTGCAAGAGCAGGGTAACCTAGAGTACATCACACAGGAACTTGTCCAGGCGGGCCTTGAATATCTCCAGCGTAGGAGACTCCACAACCCCCCTGGGCAACCTGTTCCAGTGCTCTGTCACTCTCACAGTAAAGAAATTTTTCCTGAGGTTCACATGGAACCTCCTATGCTCCAGTTTACACCCATTGCCCCTTGTCCTATCACTGGACATCACTGAAAAAAACCTAGCTCCATCATCCTGACACTCACCCTTTACATATTTGTAATCATTGATGAGGTCACCCCTCAGTCTCCTCTTCTCCAAGCTAAAGAGTCCCAGCTCCCTCAGCCTCTCTTCATAAGAGAGATGTTCCATTTCCTTAATCATCTTTGTAGCTCTGCACTGGACTCTTTCAAGCAATTGAAAAAAAAAAAATTTACAGGGGAATAAAAGCCAAGGAGGCAAGATCATTCAGGGCCCCTGTGACTCTGAGAACACCTTCCATTCCAGAAAATAATAGATAAAGGGCTCTAGCCATAACTACTTTGTGAAGAGTAACTCCAAGGTGAGGCTTGACTATCCCATATCCCAGACTGACTATGATGACCAGAGTTTGAACCAATGAGTGCTTCACAGAAGAAAGCAGTTCTGCCAGTATTGCTGTTCCTTGTACAGATTCTCCTGTGTAGTGGATATTCTGGAACTCTGCAAAGAACACTGCTTTCTCCAGCATTCCCAGGAATATAACAGCACCAATCCAGAACTGGAACCTCAGGAGATCCCGCCAGTAGCAGGCTGACCACACTAGCCATAGAACCCCAAAGAATACGTAGGTAATACACATCACCATGAAAAAAACCATCAGAGGATAATCTGCAAGTGAGAGGTACTAGGATGGCCCCTTCAGTTCTACTGTCATTGTAAAGGGCTTATTTTGATATGAGGAAAGCGTTTTCTTCTCTGCTTTATTATTTCTGGTAGTAGAATACTTTGCATTTGTAATTCCAATTTACACAATAAATATATATGGCCCATCTCGCAAGTTTTGATAACAGCATTCATTGCAGTTTTATCTGCCACCATTGTGTGATTTCCTCCACTCTCCTTCTTATCTTTTAAGCCCTCTTGTTTCTCAGGTGAGAGAGGCTCTGGATGAACAAATTCTCTGTAGAAAATCTGAGGTCTGAATAGCTCAGAACAATTTTGAAAGAGGAGATGTCGTGGTTTAAACCCAGTCAGGTAACTCGTTCGCTCACTTCCCCCCTTCTTTCCCTCCCCCTGCTCCCGGAGGGACAGAGAGGAGAATCAAAAAGAATGCAACTCCCACGGGTTGAGATAAAAACAGTTTAGTAACTAAGGTATAACACAAATCACTATTGCTACTACCAATAATAACAATGATAATGGAAATAACAAGGGAAGAGAATACAACACCTCACCACCAACCAACCAATAACTCGGCCCCCCAGCCCCCGACCAAGCACCGACCCATACCTCCTCCAACCCTGCAGTCTCCCAGCCCTTCCGGCTAACTCCCAGTTACATCCTGGGCATGACGTGCTGTGGTATGGAATACCTCTTTGGTCAGTTTGGGTCAGGTGTCCTGTCTCTGCTTCCTCCCGGCTTCCCCTCCTCCCTGGCAGAGCATGAGGCTCACAAAGTCCTTGGCCAAACCCAAACATCCTTGTTATCAGCTCTGTTCCCGAGCTGAAAGTCAAAACACTGCACTACACTATCTACCAAGAAGGAGAAAAAATGACTGCTACTGCTGAACCCAGGACAGGAGAGAAGAAGTGGCATAGTATCCTGACCAACCCGGATGCTCTTCAGATGTAGCCCCAAAATAGTACTCTGCCTGTTCATCCCCAAAGTTGAAGACTTCATTGTAACAATCAGAATATCTTAAGTACCAAGTAACATTGTAACTCTGGGAGGGATCACAAGCTTTTTCATCCCCTTCAAATCTCAGGAAAATGGTGGTATTGCTGAACTTTCCAAAGTTAAACTTCCCCATGAGCACTGGCAGCCGCCATTTGGAACGCTGCCCGGAGCCCGTCGTGCCCGCCAAGAGCAGCACCGCCAGCAGCCGCATCAGGATGACCTGAGGCCTCCCTCGCCGCCCCCCGGAACATGGCGCTGCCATCCCCGCCGCACAGAGGCTGCCACCGTGCTAGCCGCGCTCTTCCGCTCTTCTCCAAGAACACAGTGTATGCAGTCTGCTAAAAAACACTTATTCAGTATCACACCAGAAATGTGTACTGGAACTAGGAAGAGAAATGAGTTTTCCTAATATGTTGTATTAGGAAAAATGTGTAGTATGTTAACCTGCTGTCTTAAATGAAATTTAATTCATTACCAACAAGTTTACCTATTTGTGCATGGAGGTGTTTTTGATCATGAAAACACACATGAATTCCTTATTTGCAGCTATCAAATTTTATCTACTGAAATAATGGAATAGTAGTCTGATTTTGCAAATTTTTATAAGGATTATAATATGTACTTGCTACTTGAAGGTTTGTGGTTTTGACCTTAGGCAAACAAGAAAATTTTGTTCCCTCATTCATTATTTTAAATTTAAATCTTAGAAAATATGAACTATTTAAAAGTTGAGGCTCACCTGTAAAATATACTTTTACAAAATATACTAAAAAAATCTTCATTCCTCTGCTGATCTTTGATGTATGTAATTCTTTTTTTTTTTTTTAATATGGCTTTTTTTTTTCTGTGTGATGTGATGAAATACTATATTGCTGCATGATTAGAACAAAAGTGCTATGAAGATGTCTGCCATCAATGCATAATCTATAGAGCTTTGATCACTGTTGTCCTAGTGATACATTGGTAAAATACATCATCAGGTCAAAAAACAGAGGGAGTGGAAGGACCAAGAAGATCTTTCCCAACATTTTAAAAAGTATAAAAAAAAAATATAAATAGTTCTTTCTTAATTATTAGTTGAAGATGAGTTCTATGTGCATGTAAATAGACATTAAAAAAAAAAAATCTCTATTCCAAAAAGATAATGAGGGTGGTCTCCTAAGAATAAGGGTCATCTTATTATGCAGAGGAAACTCACATACTTGCTAAGAAGTTTCTTCATTTCTAGTTTTTAGATATAGCTCATTCTGAATCTCTTTTGCCACTGGTGTTTGTCATGTTTTCAGAATGACTTTAAGTTAACTATAAGTTCATCTCAAATGCTATTCCTTCATACGACAGTGCTTCACCTCTCCCAGTGTAAAAGCATATTCAGTCATTCTGAAATGAAATAATTCTTCATTCCCTTCCTATTCCCCATTCATCTTTGTTATCATAATGAGACCAACTGGCTTCAACATATGTAAGCCTTTTCACTCAAGGATATGGTGTCAGTGGCTCACAAAAAGGCTTCAAACAGTAAAGAACAATTTCTGCATTTCAATATAAATAGCAACAGCTAAAGTGGAAAAAAAAATACTAAGTGAAATTATAGAAGAAAAAATAAATCCACTCATGCACATATCCTCTGGATACTGGCCTTTTACATTTTTTCTCATGCAAGTTAATCACATTTCTGTCTGGAACAAAACCCCAGCACTGTTTTGCTGTAACAGCATCTCATTGACTCTACCTTTTTTCTCTGTTACACATAGACACTTTAATGAATTTTCATGTACCTACATACACCAATCTGAGAAGTTTCTTTACTTCATCTTTCTTAATTCAGAAATTTAAAGGTTTTGTGGTTTCCTTTGATACTAGGTTTAGTCCTGGGAAAAATCATTCCTGCTTTCCAGATAAAGTTAGGGTATAAAACCACAGTATATTCCAATTAACAGCTTTTACATGATGCTATCAAAGACTTTTAATAACATATCCTTTCTTAACTTTGTTATTGCTTACTTTCCTGTTAATTTCAACCTAACGGGTTCTTTTTAGTTTAGTTCTACGCAGTTAGAATAAAAATATCAGTCTTTTAAAGAAAGACGCCTAAAATATATTTTCAAAATTCTTTTATTCAGAAAAATAGTTTGTGCATTCTTCCCCCAACAGTGACCAGCTTCAAAACACTGGGAAATCATGTAAAGTCATAAACCTGTGCTTACTACTTTAAAAAGTGCAAGTTTAATTTTTTTTTTTTCTTTCACTTTTGGTGGTATGCTTTCCAATGCAATAATTGTTTCCCTTGTTTTTTGCCTACTTATTTTATTTGTGTGCACCTGAAAGCCAACCTGGCCTTGCCTGAATTAAGAATAAAAGATATTTCAAGGTTTTCTCTCCCATATGTCAACTGAATCCAGATTTGGCAAGTATCTATGATAATTTCATCACTTTTTATGTTTCACAGCCCCCAAATTAATTAGTTAAGTAATATTACTGTACTGTATTTACATAATTACACTTTGTAGGTGTGTAGCTGACATAATGGTATCGGAAATACAATTTTGTCAGTAAAACCCATAAGTTATTTTTTGTCAGAAATTACATAAGTTTTCAGTTCTTGTAGTTGTTTTTTTTTGTTGTTGTTTTTTTTTTTAAGAAACATTTAAAATAAGCTTATAATAAATTTCTATCTTGCATTTGGTATAATTTGGTATATAAAAAGGGAAAAAGAATTCTTATTTTTTATTTGTACCGTAAGACAAATAGATGCATTTCTTACACTTTTACCTGACAGAATCATGAAATTTTAGAATAGTTAGGATTGGAAAGGACTGTAAGGTCATTTAGTTCCAAACCTTCTGGCATGGACAGGGGTGCCTCACACAAAACCATGTCACCCAAGGCTCTGTCCAACCTGGCCTTGAATACTGACAGGGATGGAGCATTTACCACTTCTTTGGACAACTTGTTCCGGTGCCTCATCACCCTCACAGTAAATAACTTCTTCATTATATCTAACCTGAACTTCCCTGTTTAGTTTAAACCCACTACCCCCTTGTCCTGTTGTTACAGTCCCTGATGAAGAGTCCCTCCCTGGCATCCTTCAGATATTGGAAGGCTGCTATGAGGTCTCCATGTAGCCTTCTCTTCACCAGGCTTAACAGCCCAATTTTCTCATGAAACTTTTATTGCCAAGATCAAACTACATTAAGTTGAAAATACTGTAGGAACCTTAAAAAAAGCAAGTATTATTAAAATTCAAGTAGCCTTACAATGTATGTGGGTATTATCACTTATCTCTATTATAAAACATTTTTTATTAACGGGTTAAGGTTAGATTAAGCAAGAAATTCAGAAGTATATTCATGTTTTTACACTATTACAGATGAGGTTTGAAAGATTATAGCTTTGCTTTATGCTTTCAGGTAGCTTGCTTGTTTGCAGAATGCCTTACAACACTTCAGTTTGTGTTCTATTAAACATCCTTGTAGGTAATTTCAGAGAGAAACAAAGTAAAGCACAACTTATTCAAACTCAAAATTCTGGAATACTTAAACAATTAAAGATCCCAAGTGCAAAGCAAATTTCACCCCTTTCTCTGAGCTTCACATTCAGACATGCAGTTATGTATGTCCTTGTCCTGGGTTCAGAAGTAACAGTCATTTTTTCTCCTTAGTAGCTGGTGCAGTGCTGTGTTTTTGACTTTCAGCCTGGGAACAGCGCTGATAACATAGATGTTTTTAGTTGTTGATCAGTAATGTTTACTTTCTGAGTCTCATGCTCTACCAGGGAGGAGGGGAAGCTGGGAGGAAGCAGAGTCAGGACACCTGACCCAAACTAACCAAAGAGGTATTCCATACCACAGCACGTCATGCCCACTATTTAAACTGGGGGCAGTTACCCGGATGGGCTAGATCACTGCTCAGTCGGGCTGGGTATCGGTCAGCGGGTGGTGAGCGGTTGTATTCTCTTCCCTTGTTATTTCCCTTATCATTATTAATACTGGTGGTAGCAGTAGTGGTTTGTGTTCTACCTTAGTTACTGGACTGTCCTTATCTTAGTTACTGGACTGTTCTTATCTCAACCCATGAGTGTTACATTCTTTCGATTCTCCTCCCCATCCCTCCAAGGGCTGGCGGGAGGAAGGGGAAAGTGATAGAGTGGCTACATAGCTGTTTCCAGGACAGTCCTGAATTGTTTCTTTTAGATTCTGGAAGTTTGATAAATGTTTGAACTTCTGCATTTAGTATTTTAGCCCATTACCCTTTCCATTTATATTTTATTTAGAAAAATATATAGCTGACACAGTGATTAACCACCTCTTTAAATTATTTCCATTTACACTGAGACCAGTAAAAGAGGGAAACACCTAGTATTTTTCTAGTTCTGTCCTTTCTATTGATACTAAAACCCCAAAATTGTTGCTAATCTGAAAATGCTGGTAAGGTAGCTATGACAATGCATGTGTCAACCCACCAGTAGTGGAGAAACAGCTCAAACCACAAAAATCTATGGGCCTGGACACAATCCACCCTAAGGTTTAGGAGAAGTGGCTGACATTTTCACAAGGCTACTGCCTGTAATGTTTGAAAAGTTCTGGAGATGAGGGGACATCCTTTGTGACTGAAAGAGGGCCCAAAAGAAGACCCAGAAAACTACAGACCTGCTAGCTTTACTTACCAAGGAATATTTAATCACTCTAGTTCATCTCTTTAGGCTTAAAAAAACTAGTAGTTTGGTATGGTGATAGTAATGGCTGACATACTCGCTAAAGGAGAAGGATAGGAATTCTCAAACAGTATAATTCAGCTTTCAGAGACATGTTTTTCTGTTGTGAATTTCCCTCGTCCTGATTTTCCTGAAGGAACAAGGGAAAATTTGAGGTAGTGCATTGAGCAGATGCTGTAAAATATCAAATCAGAGGATATAATGTTATTTAATACATATAAAATGGTGTTACTTTGAGATTTGCCAGATGGTCCTGATACATTTAGTTTAACTAATTCTATTATGCTGATTGCCTGTGATATTAAGTTGTGGAGAATCACAGTTTTTTGTCATAGTCTGCTTCCTTAGGGAAATGTTTAAAAGAGAATCAAAGGGGAAGATAAAATACTAGATCCAATATGACATACAGAAACAATAATAAGAACCTAAAGAGTAGTAAGATATTAAGAAGACAAAGGAATGAAACAGCTAGACTGAGGTGTGATAAGAGAACAAAAAGTGTGAGAATTTCTTTGGCGAAAGCACTAAATATGCTTTGCTTAAAAACTACTGCACAGTAACTGTACATATTTGCATCTGTGCATATGCACATGCTTGCTGGGCAGGAATAATATCTCATAGATGTGATTTATATCTAGTTTCTCATTTTGCATGCAATTGAGACATTACTTGAACCATAAATAACTTATTATTTTAATCATTATCCTTTGTTTCAATGTGATATTGCTAAAGTCTAGATTCTAATATCTCAAGTTACAATACACATTTTTTAATAAATCTTGTAACACTCATTACTGTTATTTATTAATAATTTGCTAAATATGCATAAAATACTGTATCAATGTACTTGAAATAGAATTAATACCTTTCAATTTTTCTCCAAAGTAGTTATTCAATGAATTTTAGGCATCCAGGGAACTATCATTATTCAAATAATGGATGCAGATAAAAATGAGGATTTTCACAACAGACTTAGATCCAACCAATTTAAAATGTTTTATTGAGTCAATACCTTACAAGGAGCCAGAAATAAATTTCATCAAGAGCTATTGTAATTTTTGTTACACTAGGATCAATACATTTTTTTCTCCATATATAATCATGTGTTTAGTTAACTTTCTAGGCATCTCCCTTTTGTACATACATGGCTTCTTTATCTTATTCTGAACTCTTCCTCTGAGATATCTTCATATGAATATTAGCCCTAGCTATATAATTTTTTCATCTATTTTTCCTCAGTTTAATACCAGTTTAAGCAATAGTTGGCAATGTTGGTTGTTTTTTGTTTCTCAAGAAAGTTAGCTTTTAGTATGACTCATAGAACAATGATCCAGAATCAAATATTTACATTAAAACTGAAAGAAGGTATGAGGAAAATATGTTGGTTTTATTTCATTTTTTTGATAAAACAAGGAAAATCTTGTAACACAAAATAAAACTTGCAAATAATATAATGTTTAGCTTATGTATTCAACATAGAATAAATAAATGTAGCAAAGAATATCAACAGTACATACAGGTACCTACTTGAAACTGGATTCTATATTTTTCTTCTTTGGTGATGCTCTAAAGGTATTAATTTACTTATTTAAGCTGCTTTTTGTTATATAAATAACTTTAATGAATATTCTCAGATTCTCATCATCAACTAACATCTCAGTGAAACTATGTTACTTAAACATATTACTTAGGTAAAGGCTTTTTCTACAATTACCATTGTAGCCTTGGATAAGCTTGGATTCAGCCTCCAAAAATAGGGTAACCAAATCAGTCTAAATAAAGTTAGTGAAGGTTAAACAAGTGTTGAGTCATTTCCTTTGAAATGCAATTTATATATTTACTTATATGTTTATTCTGAATAGCCCAAACTTCAAGTCAGAGATAACTGGAAAAAGTTCCTGCTGTTAGGGAAAATCAAGTCAGGTCTGAATGCAATTAGTAGTTCAATTGCATGCAGTGGATTGACTTTTTTTTATTTCAACTACCCTCTTATCCCTGATGGAAAGTTATTTTCTTGACACAGAAACAGACACAGATACTAGCTGTATGGGAGATTTTCTTAAAAGTTCATACCACGTTTTATATGAACTATCATATACATATGTATGTGCATATATATATATGTATATATATGCATATATATATGAAATGTGTTTTTTTTTTCCTGTAAGGGGAAAATGAAGTCTTCTATGTTATTAGTAGGACCAGCTCATATACTAAACACAGAAAAGCTACTTAAGTGTTCTCCTTTCTTTTCTTTATTTTTTAAATGTGAAATTGGTCAATATTAATTCTGTTGAATATGTGCAGCTATTTACAGATTTGGTTTATGAACTGAACTGTTGTTCACTGCAGTTGCATACAATTTTTTTTTCCAGTAATTTTTTTTGTTGACTGATTTTTGGAACTGTCTATTGGAAATTATTGCTGATTATTGAAAATATTTTTTATTGGATTTTACTCTGCCAATGAATTTTCAAGCCTGTGGAATCTGCTTCTCTTTCATGAGAACATAAGAAGATTTTTTATGGTGAAATATACATTCCAAAGTTACTTAATTACTAAGAATTTTGTGTTTTAAATAAACAGTTGTGAAAAAAAATAAATTATTCTTCTGGAAAGAATCAGTTCCTTGAGACAAAACTAAAATTTTCATTCAACTTTTAAGACTGATTTTTCTGAAGCTGTCATATTAATCTTATAATTTATGTCACTATATTTGCTCTAATATTTATGTACTAAATATATAACAAAGGATGCAAAGTTTTGCAAAGTTCAGTTATTAGAAAACCTTTTTTCTCTTTTCTCACATCATTTATTTTATTCTGGCTTATTTCTGAAATATAAAGATAGGGGATTTAAGCCTCTATATAAATATTATCGAGGTTTAATTAGGTTATCTGCAAGGCAGTCCTGTTTGATAGTTTTCTTATCTAAAAGTAACTCAGCTTACATGGATAACCAAAGCATTAGAAAACTGTTCAGAAAAAGACAGAGTAACTTTTATTGTTGGTTTGGAAGCTTTGAAAAGGAGTAGGGTATAGAAGGCTGCATAAAGTTTAATACATGCTTTGAGCAGCTGTAAAAATAATAAAACAACCCAAAATATTTCTTGTCTACTTGAAAAAAAAGTGAGATTTTTTTAAAAGGAATATTCTTCCTACCAAATTTGGGTTCACACATTACTATTTTCAAACCTTGTTATTCATGGGATCTGCTCTGAGAAGATAAAAGTTTTAGAGACTATCTGGTTAAGTCTTAGATATTCCTGCATGATCATGAAATCAATGGGCTTTTTAATGTGCAGGAATTCGTAATGTGTTTTTAGTGTCGGTGGCTATATATCTTATCTCTCTATTGTTTTCCCATGTATTTCATCTTGAAGTATAATATTTTGCATCTCTAGTGCTTGGTACAGTCATACTACACTAGTCAGTCACTGTCTTTTGAGTACAATCAGAAGACTGTTTTGAAACCTTTCTTGTATCTGACATTTTAAATTCAGATAATTGTAATTCTTCATTATGTTAAATTTTACTTTATGAGACTCCCAGACCCAGCCTTATATGCTGTTGTTTTAAATATTTTTCAAAGGCAGTTCTTGCATCATTCTGTATTATTATTTCTTCTTCAGAAAAAAATGGCACACTTTTTCTCCTTCAAATTTAATCTTTTGTCTTTTAGATTATAAAGATAAAACAAACTTTATCTGGGATCAATTGCTTATCACAGAATAAAATTTCAAAGGTTGACTTTATATAAGAACATTGCCAGCTTTTAATGCTTGTGTCTGAAGCAAACTTACAGAAGCAAATAATAAAAGGCACATTCTATGACAAGTCCAAAAGAGTAAGCACACAGTGAATAGAAAAATTGATAGAATAATCAACAGACTTAGAAAAGGGTGAAATAAAGGATAAGTTAAGTCTCACAATTAGAAAGCAGATGACCATTCATAACAGCATCTCTAAAAAATCCCACCATAAGTAATGTTCTTAAATATTTTGTGAAGGAACAAATATGTTGGCTGGATGAATAGAAATACAGAGAATGAAAGTAATGGATTAAGTGATTCAGGAAATGGGCTAAGATCATAAACATCTTTTATATGACTGAGAAAATGCACAGTTGAGAATATTTAATCTGATTTTGTTATAATACAAATTGTAGACTTATTTATAGTATCATATAACTGGACGTTCTGGAAAATAGCTACACATATTCAGCATCAAATATGAAAAGATATATCTCCACTCCAGTAGGCTTCCAGCAGTTTTATTTATTTCTTTCTTTTTAGGAAAAAAATATCAATTTTAAACATAACCTTGTTTATCTTATGCACATTTTACATATTGTTATATTTAGACATTGAAGCCCGGAAGGTTGTTTGTTGCTTTTTTTTTCCTATATAATACTAAATGTACTTATTTATATATAATAACAAGTATCTTCACAAGGATTTGGCCATTATTGAGAGCATCTTAAAGTCATTACGAATTGCGTTTCTCTCCTGAAAAAAAAAATTACTTTTGTAAGTTGTATCATAGCTCTCTAACTCTTGGAAATCTTCTTTATTTTTCCAAATATTAAAGAGAAACAAAATTTGTTTTACATTCAGTGAAAGTAGTACAGTGAAAAAAAATGATGTGATGTTGTTTATCTAATATTTTGCATGGATCACTATGGCAAAGCCCAACACATTTCTATTCAAAAAAGATTCCTTTTTTAATGAAAGAGCATAATACATCAGAAAGAAATAATTCTATCAGCTGCATGGCCACTTTCTATCTATTCAAAGGAAAGCTTTCATTTGTATACTTCTCCAAATGTAGTCCTCTCTGGGATCACATCTCTGGACACAGTGCATTAATTCTGCAGATGTTAGACTTTCTCACAGACCAGCACTCTTGCTGTTGTGTCCAGCTGCTTGAATTTGCCTGCTTTCTGGCTTCTTCCCTTTAACCTTATTCTGTTTCTATTATTTCCTCTCTTTTTCTGGCCTATATACATTCTACTTTTTCTTAAGAAAAAGGTTGCTCAATGCTGCAGGTAATTTTAGATTCATTTTTTTTTTAACCTCAGACCCTATATTCCCAAAGTGGTATAACGCATCTCAAGTCAGTAGTACATGGCAGAATGTATACTTGGCATATAACTTTTTTCAGTGCCTATAATCAGGCAGACCTCCAATGCTTTCTGTGCCTCCTGTCAGTAACTGCAGGCAAGCAGAGACAGGACCTATTGTACATTTCCCTTTGTATATTCATGTTGATTTTTAAACTCATACATACTGAAGGTTTTTTACAGCTATGGATCTGCCAAATGTTGCATATTTCCTCTTTTTGATCACATCAAGTCTAGCAGAAGTTTTGTGTTCACATCTTTTGGGTACGATCAAGCTCATTGCTCCTCTGTATGACATGTCATGGTATTTGAACTCTATCAGGAAACAAAAAGAAATACAAAACCAAAACCAAGCCTGTATAGATTCTAAATGCACACAGTTTTCCAGTAAAACTGAGTACAGGATAGCGTGGAGATGATTAGAGTAAGGAACTGCTTTCAAGTCTGTTTTGAGATCTGCAGCTGTACTCACCAAAAGAAACTTTACAAAGAACATCAGAGAAAAGCTGTGAGGAATAGGGTAAGGATTTTATAACATAGCAGAGAAATACTGCATGGGCTTCTCTCTATTTCTTGCTCGGAACTGTGAGAAGCTTTTGAGGAAGCCACACTTTCTGCACAAGAGGGCAGCAGGGTTTGATTGTACACCATGGTGATGCTGCTGTTACCAATGGAAGTGGTAACACAAATGATGTGCAGAGCTCACCACAGGTCATTTCCTGCTGTGTTCAACCATAACCATGTTCCATACTGTATGCAATATTGCTCAGTAACAACTCCCCCTGTGGCTTCATGCCAACTGCTACTTCCCAACAGATACATGTTTAAAATCAAAACCTATGTAGTCTGGTATAGACATTCATTAAAGAATCTGTGAACTAGTTTGAACTGAAGAAGAATATAGTATGAACTTCAGTTTCTTAAACTCATTGACATCATTTGTTATTACACTGTTTAATTATGTGCCTAACAAAAGATCATTCCAGAAGCTTGAGTAAATATTTTTAGCTTTTTTTTGTTTTTTGTTTTTTGTTTTTCTTTAAGAGATACTTTTAATAAGCTTTGTTGAAAACACTTTGTGATGCGGCCTTCCCCCATTAAGGTGTCAAAGTTCAGTGCCCAGTGATTTGACACTCAGTCCTGGACACGTAAATATGGAACTGGATACCTAACACAGGTGGATTTAGTCACCTGTTGGGGCTTCTAACCTCTCCTTCGCTCTCTCCTGTATAAGAAAATTAGGTACTTAGTTTAGGAGTACATATTCATTGCATGTCTGAAATCAAAGTGCAAACTAGAAATGGAAGTTAAGCGGAGTAGATGCCACAGTACAGTTCACAGTCAAATACCCAATTAAAGTCCCAAAGTTATGTCAATACTTTTTTTTTTAAGTAACTCATACAGGTTAAATTACTCACATATACCTTGGGTAGCCATACAGATAAGAAGCACAGTTTGACTAGACTGTTCAGCTTTTTGTCACATGTGGTTTCCTCAAAGAGAGGTAAAACCCATCAAAAGACACATGAAATTTGCAAATATGATAACAGTGTATAAATTTGACTGCAGGTGATCAGTTAGGTTCAATGAAATGTCATCCATTTGGTCCAATCACTTAGTTGTTGTTTACATCTCTTTACAGAGAGATAACTTTAAATGAAAATATTGAAAGGGATATTTTTACATTTTGTGCTGCTGTTTCACTGAACTTAAGCCAGTTCAGGAAGTTTCTTAAATTACTGAATATTTTTTATACATCTAATTTTGAACATAATTTAATACACATACAAAATCAGTAGCCTGTAAGCGAACATACAAGTATACTTGTCTGAATTTGAGTTAGCATATAACTACATCTAGATTTACATTGATAGGATGGCATTTGTATCCCTTCCTGCAGCTCTCCACTTTATTTCTGCAACCTGCCCTGTTCAAACACATGTGCTTACTAATTTTGGTAGAATTAATCTTGTATTTGCAACTTGGATCAGTAAAATTCAATTTTGCCTTCGTTGCTATACTAGCTTTGTAACAAGGATTTACATGTATACTGCCCCTTAAGTCTTTCAAGGGATGCTTATGAAATAATATTCTCTGATCACATTATATCCTATAGCAGTTTGGCAGGATAGTATTAAAACCGCATGTGATTATATTAAGTTGCTTAAGTAGCCAGTGTCCTTCTTTTAGTTCCATTATAATTTTTCATGCATTTTTTTCTAAAAATGATCTTTTTTCTTTTGGTAAGCAAGGAAATCCTGCATTCCTGTAAAAAGCTACTGATGTGATACCAGTAGTTAATTAGGACGTCAACAACATTATCTAATAGTATTAATTATCTAATAAGAATTTCTACAAAAATTAAAGGGAATAATAAGCTTTTAAAGGATTGTTATCTTTTTTTTTTGCTATTTTTATTATTAAGGTATTTTTACCAACAGTGCAAATATGTAGATTATTCTTTAGAGGCTGAAGCATGACTTGTTTTAGCAGGTGTCGTGCTACTACTACACAGTGTAGGTATTTAAATAAAGAAACCAAGTTTCAAAATTCAAATATGAATTACCTTCTTGAAGGAAGAGAACATTTAGAAGACATCACTTAAATATAAAAAATGTTACCAGATGATTTATTTATGAAGTAAACTGCACAAACTCATCAGTTTTAATCTTATTGCATAAGTTCAATACATGTATTCAATCCTATACTGTTTTTCAAGAGATGGGTAAAAAGTTTTCAGCTTTCTAAAGAACCCCCATGAAAGAGATTGTTCCAAAATGGGTCAAAACAGTTTCAATCTGCAAGTAAATGAACAAAAATTCTGTAAGCAAATGATGCCATATTTTCTTGACAGCAGCTTATGCCATTTTCCACTCAGAAAAAAGTAGCATATCACAGATATTTGATTTGTGAATAAAAAAATTAAAACTTTACGAACTACCTTGGAAAGTATGAAGTTGATTCCCTTTTAGCTTTTTTAACAATTTTATTAATATCATGCACAAAGCAAAATTAATCATATCCTTGAAATATTTATCTGGATAAATAGGTACATATTTAGACTTCCAGAACTGCTGGATATCACTAGAAAAATACCCAGGTCCAGATACTCTGTCAAAGTTGAAAACAGTTTTGATACCAATGATTTTTTCACATGAAGATGAAGCATGATTATTTTTGTCTCAATGATCACTCAATTTTATCAGATAGAATCGCAGCAGAGAAGTTTCTCCCTGAAGAAAAGTCTACATTTGGTGATCTGTGATACTGTCAATCCATATCATTGTTTCCTCTTGCTGTGGTATTAAATGTGAAAAAAAATGCAGTCATGGTAAATAGGAGGAGGAAGCATTCTCAGTAGAATGCCTCTTGCATACTGACTTGGACCTTCCATATGAATATATGAATCCATCAGTTTAGTTCTTCATAGTACTTTAGCTCTTAATCTGAGTTTGCTACTGTCATTCACTCTTTTTAGGCTGTAGTGCAAACGAGGACAGAAAGTAGTTTAAATTGCCAATTATTTTGTTTATTTGTGTTTCCCCTTAAACACTTAAAACAAACACACTTGTAAGTATAATTACTGAGTTACATGTACTCTCTTACTCTCACAAAATAACTAAGCCGAATGATTCCCTTTATGAGAATAAATATCAGCTAATGGAACTCCAGCAAAAGGATTCAATATAATCCACTATAAGACACAATATCCTCTTAAAGAAAAAAAGAAGACAAGAACAAGAAGCAGTCCAGTCTAAAGTGAGAAATGAAATCCTTACTGTATTGGTAGAAAATAGCTCTGCACTTACTCTGTTTCCTGTGTTTACTACCAACTGATTTCTGAGTAGATATCAGTAAAATTCACATGAATGCAAATAAGTTCTATCAACTGATTTCTGAGTAGCTATCAGTAAAATTCACATCAATGCAAGTAATTTGTATTCAACATTAAGGACAGTGTCAGAAAGTGCAGCTATGATACCCTGTCAAAGAACTAACACATTAATCAATATAGATAGATTTGCAAAAAATACCTGGACGATGACTGTGATCAAAAGTTGAATTGATGAATGCTCAATATGTTGCAGACAAAAACTTCCTGTCATGAAGAAGTCATACTACTGGTTAAAAATGTTAGATAGGAGGGATGTCTGCTTTAGTTCTTTTAATCTATCTATCTATCTATCTATCTATCTATCTATCTATCTATCTATCTATCTATCTATCTATCTATCCGTCTACCTATCCATCCATTTTTGTATATGTATACACACATTTATATAAATTATTGTATTTCTCTACTTTTTCATGTTTGTATGTAACAATAAAACATAATTATACTCTATTAAACTTATTTTCAAAGCTCTTGATTCTATTAATTTGCACAACTGTGACCCTGTTTTCATACTATTTGTACAATAAAAAAGTTCTTCCTAAAGTGTTTCTGAGAGCTGTGTTATATTATAAGGTTTCAGACTCTTGTCTCTTTTTTTTTATTGGGAACGACTCTGAATCTCTTCAGAGTTGTTAACAAGTAGTAAAAGGATTACAGTAGAATTCAGACATCTTCCAGTGATGAAATACTGCTTGCATCAAAACCAGCACTTCAACTTTACTTTAAAGGTGATGGAATTCAAGGCTATAAGCACAAAGTGTGATAGGAAGCAACAATACCCAACACAGGATTGTGTCCAGATGGGTTATGAATAGTTTGTTCCCTGGAGATATAGAAAATCTCCCTTGACACAATCCTGTGCAACCTGTTTTAGGTAAATGTGCATTAGGAAAGGGAATGGACTAGATGATCTCCAGAGGCCCCTTCCAACCCCAAGCATTCTGTGATTCTGCCGTTCTGTCATTTTGGCTTCTAGGATTTAATATACAGCAAGAATAAACTTATTCTTTTTCTTTTTTTTTTTTTAATAATTCTTGAAGCAAGGACCTAGTAAATGTCCAAACAGTGCTGTGGAGAGTGGTGGTGTTTCTTGTATGATTCCTGTCCTTATCAAACCTAAGATACTTCTTTTTGATTCATGGAACAGCTTCAGAAGAAGAAACAGGTTCAAGAAGAACATATTTCAATGCTATTCAAGATTAACAGTGTTCAAGGTAGAGAGCTGTTTTGTTCTGTGAGAAATGTGTAATGTGTCATTTCAGTGAAAGATCTGAATTTGGGCTTTCTACATCTGAAGCAATAGCTTTATAACTGCTTAAAGGCTTTCCACAGCTTTGCCTATGCTGATAATGACGAGCACATGTAGCTACACAGAGATAGTATTACTATTTCATAGCTTTTTGGTAGGAATGAAATCTAATCCTGAGTTAGTTGCTTTGCTTTTAGTTACAAAAATGAAAAAAGGAAATTCTTGCACAATGTTTGCAATTTTAGCTATTGCCTTGGTATATAATAATTTTTCTTGGCTTCTAATAAAACTTCTGTTGATATTAAAGAAGTAATTTAACAAACAACATTTATTTCAGTGTATACTTCAATCCATCTGGATATATTTTTCTGTTATTTCTAATATAACAATAGGCTCATCAACAATGATCCCCATATGGCCCACTGTAACTGTAACTGACAGCAAAATGGAGAATGGAAAGGAAAGGAAGGGAAGGCAAAGCAAGGCAAGGCAAGGGAAGGCAAGGGAAGGGAAAACGATGGCATTATTTGTCGATGTAGTCCTGTTAATGTCTTATATGCAAAAAGTGATGTACAAGAACATTCAGCTTGGGTTTTATTAATATAAATTGCACCTAAGTACTGTTTCTTTATGGGTCACAGAGGAAGTTGGATGATATATAATAATAGTAGAGTTGGTTTTCTCCTCAAAATATTTCCAGTTAAATGGTGTCTACTTATGAAGAAGCTACTGCCCTTTAATGCATCTAAAGATTCACTTCAGAAACTTTTGTCATACCCATAATGCATAACAGTGAATATTATAATACCTAGAAGTTTTATTAATTGTAAGTTCATTGGATGAAACATAAGATTCTTACTGGCTTTTGTTAGCATAAGACATTCAATAAATTTACATTATTCTTCAACTCTTCACCGCTCTTTGTCAAAAAACAATTTATGGAAAAAATGTGCTAAATAAATTAAACTTTAATCTGTCATAGACTAAGCACTGGCATGAGCCCATAACATTGATTATATTTAGCCATGTAACCTTAAAGACTGAAATTAAATCATGTTCTGACAGCTGCTCAGAATACATAAATCAGTTCTTATTGATTATTAATTATTCATGGGATCTTAGGTAACAGTTGAATATCCACTGAAGTAAGAACATTTGGATGCTTCTTAGGAGGCTATCTTCTCTTCCTCCCAATTCATCCTTTTAAATGAAAAATACACCTTTCATTGTTTGATATTCCTTTGTGTTGAAAGTTTGACACATTCAGTCCAGTAACAGAAAAATAAACCATGAATAATTAATACTACCAATCTCAGTTGCTTTATATTGCTGAATAAAGTAAATGAACATAGATTTCTGATAATCACCAGTGTTAATGCATTATTAGAAGACTGAATGTGATTTTGAAAGAAGAAAAAGTTTGGTGTAAAGTGAGTGAACATACTTAGCATTTACAGGCTGCACATTTTTATCTAAAACACTGAATTATTGTTGGCAAATAATTCATGCATTTTAAAAATCCTCCTCCAGAAATGGATGAAGGCGATCAAACAAGAAGGAAATGAAGAGACTGAGTAGCAACATATTCCCAGTGACAGTCTTGTGAGCTGCCATCCAGCTTGGCTGCATTCTGTTTGATCTCCTCTTGTGAGTACTGCCTTTGGTTTTGTCTTTTTCACTCACCCAGGTCTCTGAAAAACAGCTATCCTAGTAATCTACAAACTCCTCACCCAACTCACACTATTCATGGCATTTCTGCAGAGTCAAAGGCATTTAGTCTGATATTTGCCTTAAAAGGGTTCAGATATGACTTGCTGGAATAAAAGAAAGTAAATCAATAATCTGTAGAAGGACTGGTAACACATCCTGGAAGCCTACAATTACATAAATAGAGTGAGTAAAGAAGAAAATGACAAGCATTAACTCCCTAATGACCTTTGACACTGACAAAACCTCGACAAGAGTATTAATAATAAACCCTCACTTTTAAAAAATATATACTCCTAATTCTCCTTGTTGTGGTCAAACCCAGCTGGCAACCCAGAAACCATGCAGCTGCTAGCTCACTCCTACTCCCCACTCCCATCCCCACTCCCAGAGGGATGGGGAGGAGAATTGAAAGAATGTAACTCCCACAGGTTATGACAAGATCAGTCCAGTAATTAAGGTATAACACAAAACCACTGCTGCTACCATCAATAATAATAATGGTAAGGGAAATAACAAGGGAGGAGAATACAACTCTTCACCACCCGCAGACCAATACCCAAGCCCGGCCTGAGAAGCAATCTAGCCCTTCTGGTTAACTCCCCCAGTTTATATAGTGAGCATGATGTGCTGCAGTATGGAATATCTCTTTGGTTAGTTTGGGTCAGGTGTCCTGTCTCTGCTTCCTCTCAGCTTCCCTTCCTCTCAGGTAAAGCATGAGACTCAGAAAGTCCTTGGTCAGAGTAAACATTACTGAGCAACAACTAAAAACGTCGGTGTTCTCAGCGTTGTTCCCAGGCTGAAAGTCAAAACCACAGCACTGCACCAGCTACTAAGAAGGGGAAAAATGACTGCTACTGCTGAACCCAGGACACTCAATTTTTATAGTTCAAAGCTCTCTAGAAAAAAAGTTAGAGCCTTTATCCCATATTAAAGGATGGAAAAGGGTAATGAGACTAAAAACAAAATGTGATACAATTTCTGAGACTTAAAAAAGTAATTATTTATGTTCTAATACAATAGAATTTTGTATTTGTTCTATGCTGATAAATAGATGAACCTAAATTCTATATGAAAATTCCCTTTTCTTCGTACTCTGGATGTTTTTTAATTTGCTGATCGCTTGCTTGGTTCATTTTACACATGTTTAGCAGCAGTTAAATAGGGTCTTGAAAATGCTTAGTTACCTCCCCCTCTCCCCCAAGCATCAAAATGATTTTTGAATAAACAATTCAGATTCTTGTTTGCTTGCTTGGGGTTTTGCTTATTCTTTAGTCATCAAAGTTAATGTCAGTGCACCTTCTTCATTTTCAGCTGCACTTTATGTATATCAAAGGCACTTTTGATGGAATGTATCTCTATGATACCTATAATGCCTCTTCATAAAAAAGGAAATCTGTTCTGACTACCTTGAGTGTCTGAATTCCTCTTAAATAGTTGGCATCTCGGGTGAGATTTGTTTAATCTCTAGAATGTCATATTAGAATCTTCTGTAGCCAACAGAAAGAATAAGTGTCTCAGGATGGCAATTTTTCTCAGTCTAAATGAATACCTTAAATAGATCAGATGAGGTAGCCTCTGGAGAGTACTATAAAACAATTCCATGGTGATACTTGAGGCCACAGATTTAGAGATCTGTGTTTTAGCATTAGCTGTCTTTCAGAAGTTTGAGGTTTGTTGATACAACTTTCACTTCTGATATTTTTCTCCTCTTAATAGATAGTGAATATGAGACATTCTGAATGTCTTCAGAAGTACTCATTTCCAGGGACTACATAGGGAATGTAGGCACTTACTTTCAGAAGATGCATTTATTCTACCTGATACAATTAAGCTGTCTCTTAAAAATATAAGTACCATTTTTCCTCTCTGCATGTGTGTGCATGCATATTTTTGTATGTGTGTGTCCTGGGTTCAGCAGTAGCAGTCATGTTTTTCCTTTGTGTTAACTGGTGCAGTGCTGTGTTTTGACTTCTAGTTTGAGAACAGTGTTGGTGAAGCCGATGTTTTCGGTTGTTGCTAAGTGATGTTTACCCTGACCAAGGACTCTGTGAGGCTCATGCTCTGCCAGGGAGGAGGGGAGGCTGTGAGGAAGTAGAGACGGGGCGCCTGACCCAGGCTAGCCGGGGAAGTATTCCATACCACAGCACGTCATGCCCGGGGTGGGGGGTAACTGGGAGTTACCCGGAAGAACAGGGGCTTCCGGGTGGAACTCGCTTTCTTGGCCGGTGGTATCGTATTCTCTTCTCTTGTTATTTTCCCTTATCATTGTTTTAGCTGATAGTAGCGGTGGTGATTGGTTGCTGGACTGTTCTTGTCTCAACCCGTAGGAGTTGCACTCTCTCGATCCTCCTCCCCGTTCCTCCGGGAGCGGGGAAGGGGAGAGCCCCGGTGCAGGGGGGGGGAGACGGACACGGACCTTGATTGTTGTCAGCTCGGCACCACTCACTGGGAGTGAGTGAACAAGTTACCTGACTGGGTTTAAACCACGACAGTGTGCTTATAGAGAAAGTGACTAATACATTGAGTGTTTGATTGTATCTTCAATAACATGAAAAGAATTGCAATTAAATGTAAGTAGTAATTTTCATTAAAAATGGAAGCCCTATATAATCAGTATCTCTATCAGTTTTCAAAAGTCAAATTTATAATTAAGACTGATTTATAAGATAAACAGTAAAATAAATAGTGGAAATTCCTGTGACTCTATTTGTCAGTATTTCACGGCTCTTGTGTTTTTCTTCCTTTAATACCTACAGCACATAGAAAAAAAAATTGACAGCTAATTTTTTTTTCATTAAGCAAGGGGGTGGGGGGTGGGTGTGTCAGGGTCTGGTTTACATTGCAAATGATAAAGAAAAGAAATAGCTTCAAGCATATTAAAAGATATTTTAATAATATTCTTGAAAAGAATATTAAATGTCAAAATATTTTGTACATGACTACAAAGGAGGAGAAAGACTTAGGAATGTGGAAAGTGAAACTAAAGTGATTCAGTAATAAAAAGTGAATCAATAACAATAACACTAAAAAAGCTTATTCCAGAGGTTGTTGAAAGGGGTAACCTGAATGTGTTTTGATGAAGTAATTGAATTAAAAACTCAGTCTTTCCTCCTCTTATAATCTCAAAGCCTCTACTCTGAAATTTAGTTGATTTCTTTTGCATGATTATTGAAACCTAGCATTTTCCATCAGCATCTTAAATGGCACTGAATGGTTGGTCTAAATTACGTGAAAACAATTATGTTATTTCATGAATACAGAATTATTGTGATAAGGATATTAGCATTTCTGTTGAAAAACTATGACTAATGAAAATAATGTATAAAATAAACTTGCTACAAACAATATAATTAATAATTTAGTTATACTTTGTTGCAATAAAAATCACAAAACTCAGCTGAATATGGCACATTGGGCATCAATAAAGTAGAAAAGTACTAATATTTCATTTTACCAAAGGGAAGCTAAAGATTCATGGAGACTATTATCCCCTATGCAATGATCTAGATTGAATGGATTATTCATCATAGCTGACAAAATATATTTATTTGTTTTACAGTGATAACAATCAATTTCTGAACACCTTTGGTTTAACTGATTGCAAATGTATTCATTGGCTACATTGTGAGATTACGCAGCTAATTCATCTAACACACTTGAGTCTGATGTCTGAATCTGGAGTTGATCCCACTTTAACAGTGTTATGTTTGTTGTTTTTTTTTTTTTCAAAACAATTTCACATTTTTGAAAAAACACTGTGACATTCTATAATGTTAGTTTACATGATATAAAGATTATCTTTCTCTCTATAAGCACACACACAACCATATACAGTGGTTGACATTGAGCATTGGAAAAATCATATCAGTTTTTAGGAATAATTTCCAAATATGTTTGAGAAAGAGAAAGTAAGTGTGTGAACCTTATTTGTACTGTTTGTAACATATAATTTCTTAGTAAGTGTTTTCTGTATTGGCTGTTCTGGCAGTTCAAAAGATTCTCTAAATTCTGGAAAATGTAATTTTTGTTTTAATATCTTTAACTCCAGCTTTCTGTCTACAAACCTATAAAATGTGAAGGTTATAGTCAGCATTTTGGGAGGGCATATAAATGCTGTTGAAATGAATTGGCATTTTACAGCAAAATCAGTTGTGGGACAATGGAAGTTAGTGCACATTAAATGCGCTATATGAATTTATATGACAATGGCTACTCTTCACTGATTATTTATAGGTCATCTTTGAATTTGAAATAAACAGACTCACTCACAAAAACACGTACCAAAGCGCATGTCAAAGTCTATATTCACAAAAGAACATTATTTCATTAGGTTCCAACATTAATCTTGTTTTGTAAATGTGTTTCAGAATGGTAAATGAGTTTCTAGGCTGTGTCAAAATCTACACTAGCTTAATAGTTGTATATTACTGGAGTGCGTGATCTTGAGATTCCACTTTTGGTCCGCATCATGTATATCCATGTTCCTCCTTCCATGAAGTTTATTTAGTTTGAAGTGGCACACCTGTCAAAGAGCACAGAAATAAATAAGATTATTTACCCTGTGATTAAAGATGCATAATACACCATATGAAAAAAAAAGCAGATCCATATTAAAATCAAAAGATTTTGGTGTTGAAATTATCAGCATTGTCACTTTCTAAAACTTTGAAGTGACAAAATTTGAAAGCTATAACTCTGAGACTGGGAGAAGCTGAGCAGAAGCAGTTAACTTTCATAGAACCATAGAATAGTTAGGATTGGAAAGGACCTTAAGATCATCTAGTTCCAACCTCCCTGCCGTGGGCAGGGACACCTTACACCAAGGCCTCATCCAACCTGGCCTTGAACACTGCCAGGGATGGAGCATTCACAGCCTCCCTGGGCAACCCATTCCAGTGCCTCACCACCCTCACAGGGAAGAACTTCTTCCTTATATCCAATCTAAACTTCCCCTGTTTAAGTTTTAACTCGTTACCCCTTGTTCTGTCACTACAGTGCCTAGCGAAGAGTCTCTCCCCAGCATCCTTTAGGCCCCCTTCAGATACTGGAAGGCTGCTGTGAGGTCTCCACACAGCCTTCTCTTCTCCAGGCTGAACAGCCCCAACTTTCTCAACCTATCTCCATATGAGAGGTGCTCCAGTCCCCTGATCATCCTCATGACCCTCCTCTGGGCTTGTTCCAAAGGTTCCATGTCTTTTTTATGTTGAGGACACCAGAACTGTACACAATACTCCATTTGAATATATACAAAAAAGGTTTTGAATATTTACAACAACCATTTAGCTCAGCTAAACTGAAAGCTATTAAGTGTCATGATTCAGCCATAGCAGGTCACACAGAAATGCTGAGTGATTGTCCAGGCAATGTGAAACGGGTTTTAAATCACTGGGAAGCAAAAGCAGAATGCTCAGGCAGGGAAAGGCTGATTTCACCTGAGATGTAACAGCTGCTTCCTTTTGGAGTTCATTTGCTGTCTTTCAGCTCTTTAGATTGAGAGTATACTGCTACTTATCTCTTCTTATGAAAACACAGGTGGCTTAATCTGGATTTTTCAGCTGCTCACAGGAAGGGAGCGGGGCAGGATTACCCATGTATTCAGCAAAATTGTCAGGAAAAAAACCTGAATACTGCTGTGTCAGAGTTAAGACAAAAGTGACAGTTAAGACAATAGTGCAGAGATTAAATGGACTGTCCTGGTTTTAGCAGTAGCAGTCAATTTTTCTCCTTCTTAATAGCTGGTGCAGTGCTGTGGTTTTGACTTTCAGCCTGGGAACAGAGCTGATAACACCGATGGTTTTAGTTGTTGCTAAGTAATGTATACTCTGACCAAGGACTTTGTGAGTCTTATGCTCTGCCAGGGAAGAGGGGAGGCTGGGGGGAAGCAGAGATAGGTCACCTGACCCAAACTGACCAGAGAGGTATTCCATACCGTATCACGTCATGCCCAGGGAGGTAACTGGGAGTTACCCGGAAATGCAGTTCTCTCTCTTCTCAGTTGGGCTTGTTTCTGCGAGTGTTATGGTATTCTCTTCCCTTGTTATTTCCCTTATCATTATTGTTATTTGTGGTTGCAGTAGTGATTTGTGTTATACGTTAGTTACTGGACTGCTCTTATCTCAACCCATGTGAGTTACATTCTTTCAATTCTCCTCCCCATCCCTCCGGGAGCAGGAAGTGAGGGGAGAAGGAACGAAAGAGGGGTGAGTGGAGAGGGAGTAGAAACTGTGTGACTGACATGGACTCAAATACCAAAAATGCTTTAATCACAGAAATGGGCACAATTTTACTAATTACATGACTCTCCTGTCCCTTCAGGGACAGGCTCTCCTCAGGGGGAAGGTCAGGCAGCTCATCACAGCAGTCACAGTTGTGAAGGCACTGTCCTGAGTCTGGGTTATCCTCCGGATGTCATTTTGGTGCCCTCTTCTGCACTCCTGTCAGTTCTGCTCACATTTTCTCCCACCACCCCTGGAGTCTCTTGTCTTCAAAGTCTCTCCAGCCATGTGCCTCCAACAGTACCTCTCACAGCTACTCCCCATGTGTCTTACCAAGGTACTCTCCTCAGATGTCTCCCAAGAGTCTGATTATGTGATTTTCTTCATCCCTGGAATAAAATCCTATCTCGCCTGAGTCAGAGTCTTCAATTAAAATCTTAATTTTACTCTGCTGAGCTGTAATGTTCTGCTTTATTATTGACTAACTATGGTTGTCCACAGCTGCAGGTGCATATCATTCTTTGTGACATTTTAAATTTTCTCCTTTATTCAGAGCTAGATAGAAAGATGAGAGTAAAATCTAGTTGAAAGCTGCAATGGCAGCCCAGTGTGGTTTGAGGATTCAGTTTAATTTTTGACTTTCACCATATTGATTATTATTTCCCATCTAATTTCAGTTATTTTAATAATTCTAGGAATAAAAAAAAAAAGAATATTTCAACTCTTCTGAATAACAGAAGAGGAATAAACTGTAGCTGCCATTTCATTTTGTATTTCAAAATAAATTTCATAATCTAAATGAGATTTACAGCGTCTGTTATTCCTTAAGTAGTACTGCTTAACTCTTCTTAAAATTGTATTCTATATTACAATGTTACTTACTCCAAGCAAGGAGAAAGATGAGAAGTTTGGGCTGTTTTTTTTTTTTTATGATATCTAAATGTTTTCCTTGGATTTACACCCTCCAAACGTAGGAATTTTTTCAAATGTCAGAAAAGATGGAAAGAATTTTGGAATCTAAAATTAATTTAATAAGACAATGTAACAAGACAATAATATGAATGACTGATCAAATGTATACTTTTTTCTTTTTTTAATTAAATGCACTTTTTATCAAGGGCACCATATATTAGATTGTTTTCAGATGTCATTTCAAAAGAGAGAAGAAATATAAACATGATTATTCAAAGAACTTTTTCTTAAACTTCTACATTTCAGGAGATCTATTTTGAATTTTGAATTCTGCTTATATTTAGTTATTTATAATTTTGATCTATAGTTGCACATATGGAAGTACTGTTTTTATAACAGTGAAAAGTGTTGACTGATAAAAGTTGCTGAAAGCATTTGCTAGAAGATACAGTTCTTCTGTGTGTAATGCATAACCTCCCAGAATATTTTTATGAGTGCATAATTTGATGTCCCAAGAGAAATTGTTCCATTATTAATGTATATGACAGTATCATCAGTCACCTACATTAATTTCAACATCCTGCACTATGATAAATGTCTATGTGTGCGTGCATATATGCTATTTTTCAGCATCCAGTATTTCTCCTTTCAGTAATATTTGAAAGCAAGTGCAAAATATTGCATTCAGAATTAGTTAGGCTTAAAAAAGTGAGGATTCTTTCAAAATCAGAGCTTGTTTCTAAGCACAACAAACCAAATTATAGATGTTAAGGATACTTAAATAAAATTTATGTTTAGCTCCTGCAGAGTGATATAGAAAAATGCTGTCAAACTTGTTTACTCACTTGAAAATACTTTAGACCCTAAAACTGAAGATCATGAGCATGCATGTATTTATAACTGCAAATGTCTAGATAAAGTACAAACCAAATTCAAAAGAGACCTAATGTATTCCATGGGCTTAGAACAAGCTGTACTTTGAATTTTTTAAGTCTTTGCTGTGTTATTTCAATTACTTAAAATCAAAGGCTTTTGAATCAAATTCCAAGGAGAACATTTCCTAAGAGAGCAGGAGACTTGGATTTAAATTTCTGCAGTTGCATTCTTCACGTCAGGAGATTACCAGTCACCAAAAGACCAGACATTTTGTTTACAAATATGTCTTTCATGTCTCCCACTGAAACCAGGCATTGCACAGCTATGAGTTACAGAGACTCAGTAGAACAGATTACAGAAGAGCTGATCACATTCGGTATTGTAGCTAAAACAGTGGCCTGTTGTATATATAAGGGAGAAGCAGACTAAACAAGATTAAATCAATATTAATTTTACACCTAGTCAAAAGTAAACTAAAATACTACATTAAACATTTTGTAACACTGTAACATGATCTGGGGAGGAAGTATCCAGTGCCAGGCTGGATAGGGTTTTGAGCAACCTGGTTTAGTGGAAGGTGTCTGTTCTATGGGCCTGTGGCATGGGGGTTGGAACTAAATGATCTTTAAGGCCTGTTCCAACCCAAACTACTCTATGATTCTATGATATCTAATAGCAGCAGTATGTAAAAAATTACTGCAGAGAAGACTTGCAGCATAGGTCTACAAGCAGGAAAATATATGCAAAAAATAAAATCTGTGAGAGAACACAGTAGGAATGCTATTTGCCAAATGATACCAAGTCCAGGTCCTAGGAGATGACTTTTGTCATTAGCAGAAAAGATCACCTCTTTTCTATTGAAGACAGAGCTGGGGAACGTGAAACATCAGTGAAGAGACACAGACTAAGACAACCAAAACTACAGAGTATCAGCTCCGTATTGTTGCCAAATGAAGTTCTAACTGTAAGGACTCAGATATATATAGTAATAACCATTAGTAATGAGTGAGAACTAAGATTAGCAATTTTTTTTTTTGCTAATGATTAGAAACCAAATAACTTGTTATCTTGAAGGTTAAAACACCGCATCTGTCAATCATTTCCATCAATGATTTCTAATTTCCAAACAGAACATATATGTAAGTTATATGCTTATATTATGCAACTATATATGTAAAATGTATGCACATTTATTGTATGTATACATTTCACATTTGCAACATACATTCAGTTGTAGCAATTTCTTTATCATCTTAGAAACCAGGCTGGGGAGAATCCAAGTTCAAGTACAGCCTTTTTCAGATATAACTCTAAAGTTACAACAGATGAATACAGACATGGTCACCTCCATTTATTTGCATTCAACACTGTATTAGGTAGCGTTCAGTTACATAACAAACCCAGGGTCTTACAAAACAGCTGTTGTCCTGTTTTCTGTCTTCCACATGGCCAGAGGTGAACATCTAAGACTGTCTCAATGAAGATATGGATGCTACTGTAGCTCTACTTTAGTTAACCAAACAAAATTCTGTTTGAAATCTCAGGTCTTCAGATGTGTTATGTGGCTCCTTACTCTAGAAATACCGCTAAGGGAAAAAGAGAACACACCATTAATATGAAGAATTGACTGCTAGTCTAATTAGTCTTATAACAGCATTTTAGTCCAAATTGTATAATTAGTGAATGAAAACCTCACCAACATCAATACAGTTAAATTTGTTACACAGAAACAACTTTTTTGTATTTACTCCTCCTCTCTGGTGTTATATTCACCTTTTCAGTGTCCCTTTTGGTCCACAACTTTCCTCAAGAAAGCATGAAAAGAAGATTGAGGGTGGTGAGGCACTGGGGCAGGCTGCTCAGGGAAGTTGTGAATGCTCCACCCCTGGCGGTGTTCAAGGCCAGATTGAATGGAGTCTTGGGTGACATGTTCTAGTGTGTGGTGTCCTTGTTGATGGCAGGGGTGTTGGATTAGATGATCTTAAGGTCCTTTCCAACCCTAACTATTCTATGATTCTATGATTCTATGATTGATTCTATGATTAAGACATGTTGAACATTAAGAGTTCTTTTCTGGGATGAAAATGATGTTTGCAGTAAGCTCTTCCTCATAAGGAGCTTCTGCTTCTTGCCATTTTTGTATGTTTTATTGCTTGTTGCCATTGTTTCGTTTGGTTGGTCATTTGGGTTTTTTACTACAGTCATCTTCTTTCTCATATTCCAGCTAAGGTCTGAAGGTTATACATCACCTCCTTCACCTCAGCTGACCTTCAGGGCTACTGTTTGTTGCAGCTCAGGGTGTCAGATCTTTAACAGATTTGTTATTCCTGGATCTTCAGCTACAATAACTTTGTGTTTTAGCTGAAACAACTGTACTGCAGTTATACACACAGTTTTACTGGTCCTTGAGGACATCTTGCAGCACCTTTTAACCTTGCCACCCCACTTTTGATGCCACATGTCCAGATGGGTGTTGGGAAGTCACATTCATAAATTCAATGGTTTGCAGAATCTCTAAAACACTCTTCATCTGGGATTTTTCCTTTTTTTTGTCTTACTCCATTAGCTACGTGTGGGACTACGTGATTCTGTATGAATCTAACTGCATAATCACATCCAAGCTGAATAACTCATGTACCCAGCTTTGCCATTCCTTCTATAACAGATGTGGGAGAGAATGGGACAGACACACAGGACAGTTTTAGCAGCACAGAGTGTGTTCTTCTGGTTGACCTTAATGTAAAAGGGAGGAGTATAAGTAGATAATCTGGGAGAAGGTCAACCATGCCTGATTTGAGGGAAGAGTATTATTATTTTTCTCCTTCTTCAGCTTTGCTCTAGGTGTGTCTGCATGTCTGCCTTTTAAATGAGAGTAAGGCAGAGACAGAGAAAACTGAGCACTTAAGAACATTATGAGAAATACCACAGAATCTTGATACTAGAAGGCTGTTATGAGATCTCCACGCAGCCTTCTCTTCTCCAAGTTGAACATCCCTGATTTTCTCCCTATCTTCATAAGGGAGGTGTTCCACCCCCCTTAAGCATCCTCATGGCCCTCCTCTGGACTTGCTCCAGCAGCTCCATGTCCTTCTTATGTTGAGGACACCAGAACAATATTTTATTTTATATCTATATTAATTTTATTTTATTTACATTTTATTTTACTATTTTATTTACATTTCAATGTACATTAAGCTTCAACCCAGCTTCTGCCTATTACCAAATTGTTCAGGTTTCTATTCTTTTTTTTCAGATTATGGGCAAGTTTTCTCAGCTACTACTATGTAGGTCATCAAGATTTGCCATATTGAGTGGCATGAGGCAAAAAAAAAAAACACTTCTTCTCTTCACTCAGACTTCAAGTGATCATTCGGACTGGTCACAAATCAGATATTACACTTTATCTGAGATACTTCCCAGGACCATAAGAGCACATTCTGGCTTTTTTCCTTGTTTTCTGACATCTGTGAAAGGCTTTTATGAAAGTGTTACTTAGTAAAATACTGTGCATCTCAAGCAGAAGAAGCAATTTAAGGCCCTTGAGATACTTGCATTTGTGTCAAACAGTGGTATAACTGAACGTATATTCAGACGTTATATGAGAATCAGATACTTATTCCCTCGTGCACTTATGCATATGCACTCACATCTTTAAATCCTTATAAAGGAGACAAGAATATCTCATGGAACTCTAATCCATAAAGAAGGTGGCATTTTGAAATAAAATCCACCTAGATTTCAGTTGTTGTGTAGGTCACAATCAGTAAGTTTAATGTACAAAAAGTATACACAAATACAAGAGGGCGAATATGACTTCACAGAAGAAACAGAGATGGCTTGTCAAATAAACAAGTTTTGAATAAAACTCTAGCTTCCCAACATACCAGTGAGCTGTGTTTCTCTCAGTACGATTCCTAATTCTCTGGGTCCAAAGTAGGACAGCAGTACAAGTCACTTAATACCTGTATCTTAGTTTAGGTTTTTAAAAGTCAGGTTTCTAAGTCAGTGTTAACTAGTGCTCGTTTTATAATCAATGGAGAAAAATAGGTACCACATGAATCACAGTTTTAAGGCATCTGTTTTTCTACATTGATTTTAAAAAGGGAAACAAACTGAAGAGCTTAAATTTAGACACCTAATTTTTAGATAGTTAAAGTTAATGTGAATATTTTTTTTTTGTTTTGAATTGCCTTAAGTCAGGTAATTTTAAATTATTTGTTTCAAGTTTTTGTTTGGTTATTTTTAGCATATGTTACATATAAAAGAACACTGTCTACTCAGCATTTTCAGTTGATGATTTCAATAGCTTTCTAAAACCTGTACTTAATGATATAGTTTGTGTTGAGTTAGTGGTTACTTTACATTACAAAAATTTTTTTTTTTGATTCAAAAAAAGTCTAAAAGTATTAATTTATTTACAATAATGAAAAACATTGCTGCTGCTATTCATGTGAGGAGCTATAGACTAAGAGGAAAGAAAAATTCTACATTGTTATAATGAAAACCCAAACTAAACAATAATATATAGTTAGACCCGTTCAGGTTATAGATACCTTTTTTTTTTCTACAGATCTGCTTTCTTCCAGTATTTATTAACATTTTGTAGATAGTGTTGACATAAACCTGAAGTATTCACACTTATTTTCTTGGAGGGCAGAGAGGTGAAGCAAATTAATAATATATTGGTAATATACACATAAACTATATTTGCAGTATGCACCTATACTATTTTGACATCAAATATGAACTGAAGACGTTTTTCCTAGTCAGTACATAAACCATGTATCATAAAATCAAGTTGTTTAAGTGACTGCCGGCAATGAAAAAGTGTGATTTAATGGAGAAATCCTGAAAAAGTATGTCTCTATTGCAATTTTACCCTTTCTTCTAAAATAGAAACTTGATACACATCTTGATATACCATATCTGTGATTCAAATCTGGTAACTGTATGAACAGTGGAGCTATCTCATCTAACAAATAAAAGATTGGTTTGCCTTGACTAACTTTATTTCCTGAAATATTGTGATCATTCTCCACCAAGACAAAAGCCTATCTTCATACTTATTTTAAAAGTTCTTCATGAGATGTTGTTATACAGAAATTATGAAAGAGATAGTTTGGATGGTGTTAAAGACTTCCAGCTAACCATTACCAATCTGAAATCTATGCTGACTTTTAGAAGTTATTTCTACTGGGATTTGTTTGACATTTCAGGGCTCCTAAGTGTAATATAGCCCATACAGCATCCCATAAAAGAAGTTTTAGTTTGGTATGTTAGTTTGTTTGCTTGCTTTTTTAATAACAGAATTGTTATTGTTTTCCAAAATAAATTGGTAGTTTACTTCCTATCAGGTGCAAACACGGCTGAAATGTACACTGAAACCCACTTCTGTGTTTTTGTATCTAAAGGTAGAAACTGCTTAAAGAAGTTGAACACTTCATAAGGAGGCATCAAGAATCATCAAACAACCTGAATTCATGCATATTGCTTGGTCCTGGGAAAAGTAGACTGGATTCTGGACTGACTGATAGGTGAAGAAGGCTTAAAATTGTTGGATTTGTTGTTTTATTTCTGTTGCATTCATGGAAATGGGATTTTTGTATATTATTTATAACAGATAGTACGGCATAAAAAAATCCCTCTTGTACTACAACCAAATCATTCTACCTGGAAGAGGTTAGCTAATCTTTTGACTAAAAACAAACAAAACAAATGAGCAACAACAACAACAACAACAACAAAAGCTTACTCAATTTACTTCTCCATATTAATTTTCTTTGAATACAGTTAGTCTTTTACCTCCCCCATGTATGTTCTAATTTAGCTAGTAAAAATAACGGGGAATTTCACTGCCCTCCTTATTTGTGTTGATAGTACATTAAAAGACCTAATTCTGTGAGGAACTAATAATGATGCTTTTGCACTTTTGTTCTTATAAAAAAAGCATGGTTTCCTTTGTCTTTTATAATGACTTAAGAAATATAATCATGTAGCATACTGCATTTTTTTTCTTGCTATCTCAGAGGGAGTAGAGTAGTTGTAATCTCATTATTTCTGCAGGATGGCTGTAAGTATATATGTAATATTCATGTGAATTTTACTGAATTGGAAGAATATATTTGAGTGACCTCATTTTTCCTGCTATATGTTTGTAGGATTATGTATATAAAAATTCCATGATTACACTTGGTGATTAGATACTTACTACTGAAATTTGCAAGCTTGTGCTTTTAATGAGGTTTGAATTAGACAAAAGAATCAAAATTTATGATCAGCCATTTCATTGCACTTGAAATCATTTCCAGGAGAATTTATTGTTGCTGCACTCTGATACCTGTTTGTTGTGTTTTTTTTAATAAAAAAGTCACATTCTTAATTTCAGTCATTAGGTAAAGAATGAAAAGCCAGCACCTGATAATGAATACTCTTGTCTTTTTTCCCTGATTATGTTTATATCTCCCGTATATATCAGTATACAAAATGCGTAGAAAATTTCATCTTACATTCATGATTGTTTCTGTAACATGGAAAATTGGATTTTTTTTCTCAAAAAATACTTCATTTAACATATAAAAAAGTACTTCAGAACTAAAGTTAGTAAATCTAGTTGTCAATGGTCATTGCTTGTTTATTCTTGGACACTTTTACAGTCTGCTGTCTTCGTACATGTATGGTGTCAACAGTATGACCTCAGAAACCCTAGTAATAGCATATTCAAGATCCTGAGATGCTAATTTTTCTCTCAGATAGCATAACTATATTTGAGTTTGATGACTGAGATATATCTAGATTTATTCTCTACAAGACATAACACCAAATTTTGACAAAAAATTTAAACACATATATGCCTGTGAAACATCATTGATGCAAAATCACATCTCCTTGCTTTCTACAACGCACACATAGAATCATAGAGTCATAGAATAGTTAGGGTTGGAAAGGACCTTAAGATCATCTGGTTCCAAGCCCTCTGCCATGGGCAAGGACACCTCACACTAAACCATGTCACCCAAGGCTCATAGTTTATCATTCAATTTTTATACAAACATTAAACAAGTAATGGCTAATTTTTACTTGCATAAATATCAGATTGGTAAGAAATGGGTGGGATAAGTAAGTGATGGGGTGGATGCAAAATTGACTGGACCACATGGCTCAAAGATTCACCTTGTTCAACCCCACAACTCAAGCAGGGTCACTTAGGGAGGCTGTCCCAAGGTTTGATTATCTACACAGACTCCACAAACTCCCTAAGAAACTTGTGCCAGTGCTTGACCAGCCTCATAGTAAAAATAAAATTTCCAACCTGCAAATGAAATTTGCAGTGTTTCAGTTTGTGAACATTGCCCCTTGTCCACTCACTAGGTGCTGAGAAAAATCTGGCTCCATCTGCTTTACAGCCTCCTGTCAGGTATTTATGCATGTCAATCAGAATATGCATGTCTGAGCCTTCTTTTTCTCAGCTAAAATCTCCCAGTCCTCTCAGCCTTTTGTCATAGGAAAGATGTTTCAATCCCTGAAGCCCTGCTCTGGCCTTGCTCCAAGTACATATCTAGTACTGGGCAGCCCAGGACTGCATAGTCCACAAAACTCCAGATGTGGCCTTCCCAGTTCTGAGTTGACAGGAAAGATTACGTCCCTCAGCCTGGTGGCAATACATTTCCTAGTGTAGCCCAGGATAGTATTGGCCTTCTTTCCTGTGAAGATACACTGCTGGCTTATGTTCATCTTGTTTACTAGGACCCCCAGGGCCTTTTCTACAAAACTGTTTTCCAGACTATTGGTGCCCAGTGTGTGTCCGTGCCCTGCTTTTTTTTTCCCCTCTGGAGGCAGAATTTTGTATTTCCCCCTGAAGAATTTCATGGGATTTCTCTCTACTGAGGTCTCCAGTTTGGCCAGGTCCCTCTGAATGGCGGCATAACCATGTGATGTGTCAGACACTTTAGTTTCATATGCAAAGTTACCAAAAGTGCACAACATCCCACTGTCAAAGTCATTAATTAAGATATTGAATAATATTTGCTTCAACACAGTATTATCCCCAGTATTGTGCCTTATGATTAGCAGTGGAAAGTACCTGCTGGTAACTAGTAACTAGTAACATCCTTCAGGGATCAATACTGACCCAATACTGTTTAATGACTTCATTAATCACCTGGATGATAGGATAGGGTGCACTCTCAGCAAATGTCTGAATGACACCAAAGTGGTCGGTATGCTGGAGGACAAGGCTTCCATGCAGCGTGACCCTGACACTGAGAAATGGACCAAAGTAACCTCATGAAGTTTACATAGGCACATGCCAACTCCCGCAACTAATTCTGAAATTATATTTCTCTCTGTAGAGAGCTTAAGTTCAAATGAAGACTTCTGCAAATGTATTTTTAATCAAACAAATCTTACTCTTTCAGAATAAAATCTAAAAATTTGAATAAAGCTTTTAAACTCATACAGGGTGTCTGAAGACAATAAGGGCACCAGAATGGAATTACTACGAACCCATATAAGGAAACAGCTAGGATCAGCATACTGAACACAGAGCCACAAGAAACAAGCCAACAGGAAATGGCAAGAGATAATTTTTAAACCTGACTTCTCTAGAGGAATTTTTAAGGACTAATTTAACTTTTGGCAGTGAAAAAACATTGATCAAACACTACAGGGAGCAGGGAAGAAGATCTAGGTTTCTTTTCTGCTACCAAAGTATTCATAATTGAGACATACTCTATCCTGTTCCCTCCCTTTTTATTACAAGAGGATATTATTCTTTTGTCTCTATAGATACAGTCAGATTCAATGAGAAAATTGTAGTTGCTCTGTTTCGTCTGTCTGCTCTTCTAGTAGTTTAGGAACTCTCTAAGAGGTTATAGGTTTGCATTCTTCTTGTATGACTGTTGTAGCTCATGATCTACTGTTCTGGGTTCAGCTGTAATAGCTACTATTTTATTACAACACTAACTATATTTCTGCTTTTTGTTTGCAGTTCTCTTTATTTGTGATTTACCAACCAAATATAATGAGAAAAGTGACTCTTATAGGTGTCTGTATTCAGAACAGAGAAAATACTACACATTGAAACACATATTTAAACTAACTTAAATTTTCTAGCTCAGTTCTACAGCATCACAGGAGCCACAGAAAAAGGTTTGGCTCAGTATGAGCCTTTCAACAATTCTTTTTTTTTTCATTAGCCTTTTGATATACCTTGACCTGTTTTTCAAAGGTTCTATTTTTCTTTCATTCTTATTTACCAGTCATACAGTGTTAACCTTCTTCTTGTGCTTCATCTTGTAGAGATCATAGTTAGCTAGTTGTTTGAGGGAGGGGAGATTCACCTCAACAGCTTTAAAAGTCTGCAATTAGGCATTGACTGCCTCTAAGGCAGTCACTTGGAAGACAAGATGGAAAATCTCTGCCCTAGTGCCCTCTTGTGAAAATTTTGTTTGTCTCTATCTTTTCACCCATCCATACCTCATCAAATCATGTCTGATTATGGCTAGATTCCCTGTTATTTAGCTGTTTTTGAAGGCAGTAATGAAACAAACCATAGAGATGCTTAATTATCTACACAGTGAGTGTCCAATGAAGAAACTTAATTCTAACCTTTTCCTCTGTGATAAGATAATTAGCTGGATATAATTGCTGCTAATACAAATATTCACTGATTGCAAACTGTGATCTAGAGGCTGTTTCTGTGAAAAAAGAAAAAGAAAAAACAAAATAAAATAAAAAAGCAAACCTCTTCTATAAAACTACAGGGGTGCTGTTGCTCACTTCTAAACAAACTTTGCATGATGAAAAAAAAAAAAGCACATCAAATTCTACCCATTTTTATTGTGAAATAATAATAAATTGTCCTGACTGGATAAAAAATTCTAGCTATTAGTATGCACCTTTAGAAATGTTAAAAATTCTAATGATAGGAAAATATGCTGGCATTATGTCTACCAAATATTATGCTCAGACACACACACAAAAAGAAGGTTTAGTTATACCTGCTAATATTGTACTGAAATAGCAAAAGCTAATTGATATGTCATGAGATGGGAAATGGATATGACCAGGATGGAATCACAGAGTTGCTTTTTCTTCCAGCTGTCAGGTAGATTCAGATCTAAAAAGAAATGTCCTATTTCTTCAGCACAACACCAAGGTCCACCATTGCCCTGAATGTTCTATGGCAAAAAAAGTCCAAAATAGGTGTTCTTGTTTTGTTTTCCTAGAGCGACATGCAGGAGCAAGCAACCTAAACTGAAACTGAAAACACTGGCAGCGCTAGTGGTACTAATTTCTAGTTCTTTAAATTTATGAATTAGACATATTGTTAATTAAATAAAAAAATGGATAATACGAATGTTACAGTATAGGCACCTCCTTTACACTTTTGCAAGAAATTAGATTATAATTTTTCATTGAGTTCTTGCTCATCCACCCAGATTGCTATGGCAGAACTTTAAAAGTTGACCCTCCATACTGGCAAAGAATGGGGAAATTAGAGAGATATAGGGGGATTGCCTGTGTTGGTGAGATAAATACAACATCTGCAAATCAATCATCAGTGAGACTGTTAATGATAGTGACATAACTTTTTTTTTTTTTGGTCTCATTATTAAATATTAAGGCACTGGCACAATTCAACCAGAAGTTTTGAAAAGGTCTTAATTGATTATGTAGGCATTCAGCCAGATCCTAATCAAGATGATAAAGCAAAAGCCATACGGTTCTTTGCAGGGGTATTCAAGATTATGTATGCAAATAGACACAACTTGCCATTGTTTACTGTTTATACTTTTAAGGTTTTATTGTGCAACAAAATTTGAAAGCAAAGACAAAAAATCCTAGGAGACTCGGTTTTTGTAATGCAGTTTTGTGGTTAGGAGTTCATTCTCAGTTTAGCTCCCCGGACACAGACTTGCACAGTTTGTGGAACTCTGAGAATAACTGAGATCAGTACAGACTTCCTTGGAACAAATGCAATAAGAAAAAAAAGAATTTCATTATCTCAAGTTGGATTGCCTGTAACATTTAGAAATGCAGTACTTTCAACCAGGAACCCTGACAGGACAAGCCCTTTCACAGAATTTCTCTTAAATCCCGTCATCTTGAATAGTAATAGGGAATAATTACCAACTTCAGTAGCTGCTCAGCCCTCTCTGTAAGTTCAAACCTTCTGTTTTTCATCTGTCTTGTTTTCCCCACACATTTAGCACAGAGTAATAGTACAAAGATCAGATTCTTTTTTCTCCATTTACCAGGAGAGTGGACATTTTTCCTGCATCTTTGGCCTCGAATGTCATTGTTGGTGCCATAATACTTTAAGGGTGAAAGTTAAGTTCTTTTATTTTTCCTTTCTATGGTTAAGTCTGTGAGATGGCAAGTTCTAATATGCACAGCATAAATACTTTAAAGAAGGTTAATATTATTTTCTGGCAGAGGCATTTTTTGAAAATGAACAAGCATACCTAAAAATAACAACTTGAGTACTGAGAGCTGAGACCTAAGGTGTGTCCCAATGGATATATCCAGAATGATCCAGGTATCAAAACCTTCAATGCACCTTTGATCAAAGGAGAACATTCACTTTCTAGAAGCTGGTAGGAAGCCAGTGCCTGCAAAATTACTATTGGAAGTCAGAGCAGCATGGGCCTCTTCTACATTCCTTATGACATTGTTAGAGAATTTGGATGAATTGTCTCAAAGACTAGGAAGTCACTTCTGTTGTCAACAAAATGTAAAGTCAGTTCCACAAAGTGGAGGCAGCTGCTTTTCCTGCTCTTAGAAGAGTGGGGAAGGTGTACAAAAGATACTGTAATCTAAATTTGCTAAAATCGGTGGGATTATCTATTCTATGATTTTTAGAGATGAGAATACAGAAATGACTTGACAAAAACCCAAAGCCCTTTCTGCTTGAGCACTCTTAAAATGTCTCTAAAAATTCTATTTTTATTTCTTTACTTAAGTTACCTATATTGTTATTATTAACATTTTTTTCTATAAAGCTATACAAACTCAAAACACATTTTATATTTCTGGTCTTATATATATATAATTTTACTATTTTTTAAAGCTTGAAAGAGAACCTTCATTCATTGCACATTATTTAGTAACCAGATACTTCGAGAATACTCCCTGCTGAAAAGCGAAGGTTGATAGCAGAGGCTAATGTAACTACACATTTTTACTCATCTATCTGACCAGATACATTCTAAGTTCACATTTTAATAGAGTTTAATAAGGTTTCTCACTGTTTATAGGCTCTGGCTATACCATGGTAATTAGCATTGATGCTTTATTCACTTTTGTCTTCATAAGGGTTTCATTTTAGCCTTTGTAAGAGGTCCTGCATTTTCTTGCTTCATTGCTTTGCTTTATTGAACATTATGTGACATAGGAAGCAATTAAGTATGATAGTGGAAGAAATTAAACTGCAAAAAGTACAATATTGGTCAGGTTTATACACATAAAATTAATGAAACTGAAGTTAAGTTTGAAACCATACTTACTTTACCTCCGTTTGCCTATGGACTGCAGCTTGTACAGTATTCAAGTTCATTTTTCATTTCAGCAGCTATACACAATGTAGAGGAATAGTGTTAATGTTTACTATATAATTAAGCATTTCCTTTCGTTGTGGGTCTTTCAAGAGCTCAATATTTTGATGATTATAGTTTTATCTTTTTAAAGATAATATTAAAAATTTCCATGGACACTATTTATATATGAAAATGCAGCTAAGCAGCTCTAGCTTAACCTATGACTCAAATCTTTCGATATATTTTTATATTGTCAATAAAATATCTCAGATATTTAATCACAGAGACACATTTCTAAAGTGCATAAGCTATGTCCTCAAATGCATCCTTATGAATACATGACAAATACATCTTTCTGAAGTGTTCTTTAAATTCTACACTGAAAATGTCTTTTAAGTGATATGCATGTTTTCTACTGCACATCAGAAAAAGAATGGCTTTCCAAGAAGTTGTGATAATTTATACTAACAAAGATCTGTTTCACTGTATGTGGCCTTAAATACAAACAAAAACTTGTCTCTTGTTCTAAATTAACCTATTTTAAAGTTAAGAAAGAGAAAAAAAAGATTGTTCATAAGCTCAAATATTCAAACACTTTTATTTAAAGTACAAGGCTATGCATGCTTATAGGCAACTTATACCCAAAACCAGCATTTCGTCAGTTGTAACAACAAGTTTATATGTAAAAATGCCTTGTAAATGTATTTAGCTAAGATGAATCTGTACTCTTACTTGCAGGTACATTTGCAGCAAAGAAATTCCAAGTTGGCATGAAATGGCAATTTAACTGAATAAATATATGTTCTTATATTTTCCTATTGATTTGTTTTCAATTTAAAAATGGCAAATATTAGTTCAACCAGTCTGAGTGCTGGATCTTGCAGAATACCCCTGAATCATAGCCCCTAGGACAGTTCACTGCTTTTAGGCAAACAAATTCTGTTCTCAGGAAATACTGTTCCCCATGTTTCAGAGAAACATAAAATGAGGATTAAGTAAGAAAAAAAATAAAAAAAAGAAACAAATATTTGCACTGAAAAAGTTACGAGGTCTAGAGTAACACAGTAAAATCTAGTAATAGGAAAGCATCATTTTGTTGGTGTGGTACAGGGAAATTTTTACTTCTGATAAAAGACTTATTATCATTTTCTGTAACAGAACTCCAAAGTACCCAGCTATCTGAATCTGTCCAAAATATTTTCTTGAAGAGAGTATTACAAAAAGTTAAAAAGAAAAAAAAAATATAGGAATCCAACTTTTATTGGAATATTAAGTCAAGTTGTTAATTCTTTATGGAGAGAAGCCTCAAAAATAACAATATGGCATATCAGAAACAAAAGGCTTAAAAGACTTTTTAATAAGATAAAAGTAAAAATAGAGTATATATTGTCAACAACTTGATCTGAAAATGTTTCAGTGCTATGTGTTGCTTTGGTAAGTGAGCTAAAAGTAGTCCTTAATAGGTCAATCACCATATTAACCAAACCCCTAAGCAACAGGAACAAGAAAACCTTCCACTTGTTTTGGAAATAAATGAGTAAATTTCTGTTTCCTGGACAGTTTACTGCAAAAGTCAATGGCATGTTTATATCCCTTTTAGAAGATATTTGGGGTTTGGGGGGGGTTGTTGTTTTTTTTCTTGGGGGGGGGGGGGGGGGGGCTTGCTTATTTAATTTTTAGCTACATTTTTGCCCTGGGTTCAGTTGTAGCACTTAATTTTTTCCTTCTTAGCAGCTGGTGTGGTGCTGTGTTTTCAACTTTAGCCTGAGAACAGTGCTGATAACACACTAATGTTTAGTTGTTGCTAAGTAATGCTTACTCTGATCAAGGACTTTTTCAGTCTCATGATCTGCCAGTGAGGAGGTGCACAGGAAGCTGGGAGGAAGCAGGGAAAGGACACCTGTCCCAAACAAGCCAAACAGGTATTCCATACCACAGTACATCATGCCCACTATATAAACTTGGGGGGAGTTACCTAGAGGGCCTAGATTGCTGCTTGGGTAGGGCTCGGTATTGGTCAGCTGGTGGTGAGCAATTGTATTCTCTTCCCTTGTTATTCCCCTTTCCATTATTATTATTGGTGGTAGCAGTAGAGGTTTGTAATGAAGGTTAGGTACTGGACTCTTCTTATCTCAACCCATGGGATTGACATTCTTTCGATTCTCCTTTCTATTGCCACCAGTTTTGATTTTAGTCTTGAAAGGACAAAAAGCTTGAATTTTCAATCCCTACTGTAACTGTAGATTGGAATTAAGAAAATTTTTGCTACACAATGGATATGAAATCTTTTGTAAACTTATCACTTGTAATAGAACTCAGACAGGAAAGAACAATCACTTTACAACCAGCATTTTTTCTATATTGTATTTTTATTGAGTAGAAATAGCAGAAATCGCACCTTACCCTCTGAGCATGTCACTCGATGAGGGAACAAATGTGTCAGTGTGATAAGAAAGACATTGAGTGTCAGTGACAGCAGTTTCGAAAAAATATCCATTTCCTCAATCTTGATTCTAGACATCTCAATATTTCCTAAAACATCAGTGAATGGATTACTAAAGATTACTCTCCAAAGAATAGAGGGAGGTTTTAAATGCTGACATCTTCTACAATAGTCCAAAGCATAAATATTTTAATTAATCATCCCACTTTCAAGGACTAAAGCAAGTACTTGCTTGAATTTTTTTTGATAAAGATGATTGTCTGATCATTGTTGGTCGTTATGCAAAGTATTTTGAAGAGTTTAGAGCACAAGACGCAAAAAAAGGGGTCATGAAAGTGCCAAATGTATCATTACTTTTTCAAGATAAAACTGAAGGAGAAGCTAATAATACAAAATCTATTCCAGGCTCTCTATACACATTATTATTTTTAAGAAGATAAGACTGAATAAGTGCTGTGTTTTCAAGCAGATTACCAGCAAAGTGTTTTGTTAAGATGAAACAGGTGTCAGCTAAGTGTTACAAATAAACATATACATATCCATGAACATTCTAAAAAATATTCTGTGTGCTTCAATTCATTGGATTACTTTTTTCTTCATTGCCTCTAAATGCTCATAAAATTGAATTATACTACAATAAAATGTGAGTTGCTTTCATATAGAGAACCAAGTGTTACTAAGCTCACTTTTTTTTTTTTTTTTCTTTTCCTTGATGGAGGAGAGAGTTCTGGGAGGGCAGTAAACCATGGATCTAATTGGCTGGGAATGTATCTTTTAAACCTCTAAAGGTGTGAGGTTTGGTTTGCTGTGGATTTGGATTTTTGTTGGATTGGTTTGGGTATTTTTTCCCCACAAATACCTGCCTTAGTATGATGAAAGAATCGTTATACTATAGTTACACTTTATTTTGGTTAGAAGAAATTGAGGTTTCCATTCCACCACGTTGCATGACTTTCAGAACCATAATCAACTGCAGCATGGTTCTCTATCCAGTGTATTGTACGGAGAATTACTATTTTCATGGGTTGGTCTTTTTTTTAGTATCTGTAGTTGGGGGGTGTCAGTCTATAGATCAACAAAAAGATGCTGGGCCACGTCATCTAGACTGTGCTTTTGCTGAGAAAGGTTGGACCAGATGATCCTTGAGGTCCCTTCCAACCTGGTGTTCTATGAATATACATTCATAGAAGGCATACAAATTGACAAATAAGAGTACCTGGGGGGGGGGGGGGGGGGGTATGAAAAAAGGAAGACTTGCAAGAGCTTAATTGGAACATTCATTCAATTCTAATTATCCCAACTACTTTCCATCTCCATTCTTTTGCCTCCACATCTGGCTATGCTTTCCAGCTCCCCTCTGACATGGAGGTGGCAGATGTTCTGACAATGACCTGCAAGTATGGGAAGTTCTGCTTCTGCCTTCAGTGCAACTTGAAAGAGACTTACTTTTTCTGTCTTCACAGAGTACATTCCCCCCCAGCTCTGAACTAGCTCGGTCTTGGTAGGCAGAGAGAGAGTGCAGGCATTTTAAAAAGAGGGCAGTGACAATAGTGACAGTTACAATGAAGAAATGAAATGAAGAAGGATAGGTAGGTTTGAGTGCACTGAATGTCTACCTACCCTAGAGACATCTCTCCCTGCTGCTCTTGCTTTAGGATTCTAATAAGGTATCAGTGATGAGAACTTCTTTGTTTCAAATGCCTTCCTCCGTATACATGTACAGAATCAATATTTTACTTCAGGGGCAGATAAAATACGAGCAAATGCCAAGATCCCTTTTTAGGGAAAGTATCTAACAAATTTAAACATTCAACTTTTATCTTCAAGCAATTGCTAACTAGATATCTTAAAGAGTGCTCTTCATATATAATGCAACATGATATTAAGGATTATTGCATGGATATAAAAATATTAATAGTTTTATACTTGGAAAGGAAGATAAGTGTTTTAAAAGTTTCTAAAACTCCAGAAATGTTTGCATTTATCTTCCAGGTGCTCAGGGATAAGAATTTTGGTTTTGATAATGAAATAAATTTATCCCTACCACCTGACAGAAGAAAATTACATATATTGAAGGGAGATATGTAAATCACATAGTCCTAAAAAAAAAAAAAAAAAAGCCTCCTGAAAGCTGTTTGTTTTTTTCTAATTTGTACACTAAAACCATGGAAGTAATGATAGAGGAATGCATGAAGGCTCTCGTCCCTGAAGATGCTCTGTGAAAACACTATCAATCTTTCATTTGTCATCCCTGCTGGTGGATGATCTGCTTACCTCCTCCTCCAGCTAATTCACATGGCAGTTCAGCACCTACCCCAATGTGAGGCCACTCAGTTCCCAGAGCTCAAGATCCGCAATGACATCTGCCCTCCAGAGCTCTATCTGGGTCAAGTCCTCTGACATATCAAGGTAGAGTTTTGTCCAGAGACTATGCTCTGGAATCTTTGACATGACAATTGGGCAACCCCACACAATCTGGTTTAGAGTTTATGTACTTCTCTCTACCCCTCTTGAGATAACTCTTGCAACAGTTACAGTGTGTCTTAGCTGCCTCTTCTGTCCTTTGCACTTTTATAAAAAGATTAAGACCGCTGATAGCGACCCTACTGTGCAAAAAAAATGGTTCTCAGACACTATATTTTCCTGAAACTCTTCCCTCCAAGGGAAATTGCTACATCTTCTTCTGCAGGATGATTGCCACTTCACTTATTTCAAAATAGTCGTGATAGAAGATGGTTGTCCCAATTGTGAGCAATATCATAAGTTTGAATTAAATATTTTATGCAAAGCAAATCCTGAAATCATATTCCCTAATAGAGAGCAATAATATGGACAATAAGCAACAAGATTGAATTTAAAATGAAATGTAGTATATTTTGAAAATTCTCTAGTATCAAATTTTAGAGATGTTTTTAAAGACAATTTAAGTAAGATATATTTTAGATGTGAACTTCCTGTTTTATTTACTTATAACTAAAAAACCCAAACCCCCCAAACCCAACAACAACAACAGCAAAACAACTAAAACCAAAAACCCAACACATTATTAGTTGCTTAGCCACTGCGCCTCAAAGTCTTTACTGTAAGGGTGGTGAGGCACTGGAATGAGTTGCCCAAGGAATCGGTGAATGCTCCACCCGTGGTGGTGTTCGAGGCCAGGTTGGAAAGAGCCTTGGGTGACATGGTTTAGCGTGAGTGGTCCCTGCCCATGGCAGGGTGGTTGGAAGCTGATGATCTTAAGGTCCTTTCCAACCCTAACTATTCTATGATTCTATGATTCTAAAATGTAGAGGTCACAGAACTGGATTTAATTTGCCCTTTGAACTAAGCTTAAAGTCCAGTTGGCACCATTCAGAATTAGATTCTAGACATATCTGTAGAAAGAAATCTTTTTTCAGTCAGCAGCTGATCAGCAGTAAATCTTTATAAATATAATATATAAACAGTAGATATAAGCATGCTGAGTTCCTTCTGACTACTGGCCCTAAGAGTTGCTGACACATTACACCTACAAGCCCTGTGCCAAATGACCCCTTCTCCAGATGCAGACACCCAGACTTCTCTTGCACCCAAGGATATCCTGTGGCAGACACCACTGACCCACAAGTCCCTCTGGCCCAAGGTCCTACTCCACTTGCTATCTCTTGCTCTCACTTTACCTTGGTTCCCCCAGCTGCTGACACCAAGACCTTGCAACATTCATACATGGTGAAATTTATGAAAGTGAAATTAGACAGAAAGATAGTTAAGAAACTATTAAATAAAAAATAACAGGCAGTGGTGATCAGGTTCAGGGCTCAGTCAGGCAAGCATACTGACCAGCAGACTGCTTACAATGGGCCAGGCCCTCTCTAGCCTTCCTCTCCCTTTCAATACTCTTCCCCAGCTTCGACCCTTCGCCTAAGCACTTTTTATTGTGTTTTGCATAGTCCCAAATACTCACAATGCTTGTTGTTCTCTCAGTCTTACCAGTTATAAAACCAAGTTTGGTTCTCTCTAAAGATGTAAATGTAGTTTCTTAATGGCTCATCAATTAGTGGCTGAAGAGTTTTAGCCCTTGTTAAAACAGCTAAATTTACAATTTACAATTACAAAATTTTAATTTGTCATGCTTTATAATTTGTAATTGTTATTGTTATTGTCAGGCTTATGTCTCTGTGTTCTGTTTACCTTCTTTTTTTGTCACTTTTTATTGCTTTTGAACTGAAATGGTCTTTGACCTGATAACTTCAATGAAGCAGATATTGTCACATTGTACATGCATTTACAGGGACTTTTCAGCATTTGAGAGTATCACGGCCAGAAGATGTTACGGAAGCTTCTGAACTGCTAACCAATCAGAAAACAATGATATCATTTGATGCCCATCTGTTCAATAATATTGCACATAAAGACCGAAAGATTGGACAAGAAATATCACAAAGCAGATGGCAAGCACTGGTGATGATGAACAAAAAGGTCTAATTGGCTTGGGGAATATTTAGAATACTCATCCATTCTTCACAGAGGAAGAAAACATATTGGTAAACTAGCAAATGAAAATTTACCCTTCCCTATTGCCAGCTGTAAGGTGTTTTAACATAATTATGTTTTCTCACATAGCCAAAAATGGTAACCATGTCGAGTAAAAGGAAAAAAATTACACTAATATTATTACCAATTTCTTGTTTTTCTTCCTATTACTTAAATATTACATATTCTCTGTGTAGTTATGTACATTCTAATACAGATTAAGAAAAAATTCTAAATTAGAATATGAAACAATCCAATATTTACCTTACCACACAGTTGAAACAGATAATAAATTATAAGAATTATTATTAAAATCAGTCCAGTAACTTTAAAAAAAGAAAAATCTATTTTTCTCTGTTGATTTAATAATGCCATGTGATTAACATAGGACATGTTAGCTTGCAGTGAAAGTTCATGGACCTATAAAGAGAAATGACAGAAAAAATTGATGATTGAAGATTTTTCAATCAAAAAAAAAGATATCGCACTTTCTCAATATCTTCTGTTTGAACTATTTTGTTCTATTAACACATTATCAAATAAAACAGAAGAAATTGCTGGCTATGGGATTTTTTTGTTTATTATTTTGTTTGTTGTCCTTAAGACATAGAAGAATGAATTTCAAGTCCTTATTCCAAGTAAGTGAAAAAATAACATCAGCCAAATGTTCTAGTATCCTCATACACTGTGGAAACAGTTTTTAATTCTGTATCACTACTAAAAGCATTAGCATCAAAAGAAAAGCACATTTCAAAGGTTCAGTTATTTGTTTTTTGAAGACAAAAGATGTTTACCAGCTATTCCTGCTTCATGAATGAATTATATTTTGGTAACTTAGAATATGTCAGTTTCATGCTACAAACTGCACCATCAACAGGCCAGAATGGCTAAAAGCCACAATAAGGACACTGTAATAATATGATTCTCTATAAATGTAGGATCCAAAGCTCAGGCCCGCAAAAGTATTTAGAAGCAGTAATTAAAGAAAAAAAAAGTAATAATAATAAAAAGCTGTATAGATTTGGCTCATATTATCTTTTAAGCTGCTTTATATTTTATGAGTGGCAACAAGTAGACTCAAAGCTGATATGAAAATCCAGGGACTTTTCTGTTTTTTTTTTTCACTCACTTAAATCACTTTTTAGTCTCCTCTATGTAGGAGGCATAGAGGTTGGGATAACAATGGGAGGAATTTAAGGGACATGTGAGTAGTGCATACTATTCAGTAGCAATCTATGACAGTTTCAGGAAAATTCAGTGGTCTTTAATGGATAGCATAGAACAACCCTGAGACAATTCAGTATATCCCAAAATACTGGTAATGTTAAGGGTCAGAGAGAAAACATTCTCTTCCCAACTCCTTAAATTAAAACAAAAGCAGTTAAAAAATTTGGAATAATAGGTTAGCTTTTAAGAGTTAATAGAAACAAAGGACAACACTAGCTAAAGGAAAGATTAAACAAGCATCCCTGAAAACATCTTTAGTTGTATATGACTGATCAGTATCAAAGAATGTGGATAGGACAGTTTTATCAGTAGCTAAGGTTTTGAGGAAGCGTTGAGTAGGACTGAACACAGTATTTATATTTATATTAAATATTATAAGGAATGAAACCAAACTTTAATTATTAATCTTTATTATTTTTTTAATCTTTGTGTCTTTTGGAACAGATCTGAGATAGCTTATTATTTTCGGGGGGGGGGGGGTGTCTGACGTATGATGTTATTATTTAAGCACAATTTTTGTATGCTTATTCCGAATTTGTTGGATTTAGTAAATCAAGCTGTAGGGGGGGTTGTGAAAATTACTTTACCGGACAGCTGACAGTTGATAAAATAGACATACATAAAAGGGCATTAAAGTGTTCAAACCTTTAATCCTTTCCAATACAACAGCTTGATTGTATCTTTCCTAGTATTTTAACAATGCTGCTTTCTTCCAGGAAAACTTGAACATGCAATAGTTATGTCCTCCTCTGTTCAAAGAGTTTCTTCCCAAAATTATGACTTTATCAGTATGAAAATTCCTCTAAGGAATTTTGGGTGGATGTATTCTCTCTACAACTGAGTTTAATGTCTCGTATGTTCACAGCAGCAGTATAACATCATAATTGAATAGGTTGTGAATCCCTATTGTGCATAATTCTTACATTATAATTTCAGTAGACGCATTATGTTTGGTACTTGAATGATGGTTATTGCTAGACTGTGGAAAAAAAAAAGAGATGGAAGAGTAATAGAGGCGGCCTTTTCAGAAACTACATTATTCAGTCAAGTTTGACTTACAAGTTTTTTTACATTCTCTAGTTCTTCAGTCTGCTCTAGGCTTTACAGTTTTTATTTCCTTTTTTTGCCACAGTTTTGTGGTTTAACCCCAGCTGACAACTAAGCACCATGCAGCCACTCGCTCAGTCCCCCATGCTGGGAGTGAATTAGAAGGGTAAAAGTGAAAAAAATGGCATTTTGAGATAAAGACAGTCTAATAGGTAAAGCAAAAGCCACATACACAAGCAGAGCAAAATAAGGAATTCATTCACCATTCACCAGGTGTTCAGCCATCTCCAGGAAAGCAGGGATCCATCATGCATAATGGTTACTTGGGAAGACAACCACTATTACTCTGAACATCCCTCACTTCCTTCTTCTTCTCCCAACTTTATATGCTGAGCACAATGTCATATACTATGGGATATCTTTGGTCAGCTGGGGTCAGCTGTCCTGGCTGTGTCCTCTCACAACTCCTTGTGCACCCCAAGCCTACTCACTGGTGGGGTGGTGCAAGAAGTAGAAAAAAGCCTTGACTCTGTGTAAGCACTGCTTAGCAATAATGAAAACATCTCTGTATGATCAACAGTTTTCAGCACTAATCCAAACATAGCCCCATATTAGAAACTGTGACAAAAATCAACTGTACCCAGCCCAAACCAGCACACACAGAAACAGAAGAAATCCACAGCCTCGCTTTACTCAAGACTCTTAATACATCAGCAATTTTTTTTGTTTGTTTCCAATATGAAGTATTGTTTCTTTCTCTTTTTTTCAGAAAATTATGTTTGTTTTTTCTGGAAGTTCTACTTCTAGGTCCTTTTGCTACAGTATTTCCTTCTTTTTCACAATAAAACCCTTTTAATTATGATTTTCATTCTTAATATGTAAGAAAAACATATTTTTGAAAACTTGAAAATCACAGTGTCAATACATAAACATTTTACAGATAATAAAAAAGTGTTCATGTGCTCCATCAGAAAGTATTGTCAGGGGAACACCATTTTATGTGCACACTGTCACAGATCTACAAGACATTTTTTTGCAGGACTCAACAGGGATAACTTAAGAAGCACTATAGCTTGAATTAAACCCTTTCATGTGTAAGTGTGCTGGGGAGCAGGACATTTGTCAGCAGCTGAATATACATGTTTTAAGAACATTATTGGGATATATGATTCAATATTTATGTAAATTTAGGGGTAAAAGAACATGTTTTCTTAAAATATTGCAAGAAAATAAAAATACAGAAACAATTCTTCAGGTTTTTATTTAACACTTCTCAACTCACACCTCAGTAGACATGGTTGGTAGAGCTGAACACTCTCATGAGATTAGTGTATTCCATTTCTCGTCTGAGAAGTACTTCCTTTCTTCCTTTCTTTTGCCTCTTGTCTGTATGTGTGAAATGAATAGACATATCTGTATGTACCTAAGTGTATATGCACATATGTGACTTTTCTACATTGCATAAAAGAATGAAAAAGAATAGATGTAACTCTGTACTCTATGGGTTTCTAAGAAATCATGTTCATACTATCCTCTGTTTTGAAAGCTGAAATAGCAGTAAAATTTGTTCTCTTACACTTCTTGTGCATATAGAAACAGTAAAGGGTAAAACTTCAAGAGAATGTTGGCTTTCTATTATTTCTTGAAGGTATGATTTTGTATGCTAGAGTTGAAGCTCATCACAAACTTCTGGTGAATGAAAAAAAACTAGCTGACCACATAACATGTCTTATAGTATATCCGAGTGCTCTTTCACATACAGTCAGCACCAGATACAATACAAAATCCATCTTTTGTAGGCTCTTTGCTCCTATTCTAGCCCAGCAGTTTGAATCAGGAAATTTTCAATACGTCCTCCACTTGAGGACTCTCCAGATTATCCAGCTGACAACCATTATATTGACCTCCAGGACATGATTAAAATGCATTTACACAGGTATTTTACAAGAGGTCCCACTACAAGTAATAGCTTTTTCTGAATGACATAATATGTTGACAAAATTTTATCTAAACTATATTAATTTTGTCTCTACTAAACAATCTCTGCTTTAATTGTTCTTATTGCTAGAGAGCAAGATGCGAAAACCTGGAAAAATTACTGTTCACAAAATAAAATGAAAATTCATTGATAAGTGTTTACAAGTATGCTTGATGTTGTAATTTTGCACCAGTTCTAGTGCATCATTTCAGTTATCCTTGTTTTACTTATAAGTTATTGATAATTAAAATTAATATCCTTTCTGAAGTATATAAAGATGGTTCACCAAACTGCAAATGCACAGATTAGTCCTAAGGAAACATTTGAGAACAATATATAACTCTGACATCTCCCAACTTCACAGTGAATGAAACAAACAATTTTATTATGTACTCACAAGACAAATTAGTTTTCCTTTTATCCTACATGAAAAAAATAAAAGAAGATAAGTGAACAAGGTCATTAACTTCATTATTGAAAAAAAGAAATCCCTTTACTTCATAACAGAAGACATGCTTTTAACAAAGTTACTGCCTTCTGAAAATATATCCTTACCTTATATTGGATATATATTATATGCTTGTGGATGGCATTAATAACCAGTCATTACCATGTACTGTAGCTTTCAAAAGTCAGAAGTTTTGAATATTTGAATTTTTCTTCCTTGATTTTTATAATTGTCATTCCTCATTAGATTTCTACTAAAAGTTTCTTGGTATTGTAACTAATACTGTACAATGAATCTGGCAAAACCATATTTTTAGAAAACAGATAATGACAAAATATGACAAATGTTACTCATTTTACTTACCTAGTAAAGATAGAATTCTAGGTCATCAGATTTCATCTAGTGGGGCTCAGATTACATGATTCATATGTTCTTTATTTTTATACCAAGACATCAAAAAAAGAATGAGGATGCTGCTTTTGTCAAGATGAACTTTTCAGAGAAAGTTTGGTTTTATTTGTTTATCTATTTCATATTTCATATATTTTAACCTGTCCCATAAATTATATGTTGGCTTTATGTAATTTTGTTCCACTTTTCCTGAATGACCAGACATATATGATGAGGTTTTTAGTGTGCATGTGTGTGCAAGCTCACTAGTGTGTACATAGGAAAAGAGAAATACTTAAACTTCAGCTTCTTGACAGCTTTAACGTTACGTAGTCTTTTGTCATACAATCAAGTCTTCAGTCTCTTTCATTCCTTACCAGGCAGCTCAATGCAGCAGTGATATAACCACTAAAGGGTCAGTTACATGCTAAGGCTTTCAGAGGGAAGCTCAGAAATATATGTTAAGTAAGTGCTTTGTCTGGAAAAATGTACTGTGAAAGCATTCAAGAAACTAATGGACTGGAATTCCTTTGAAAAAAATATTGCTCACCTCAAAGTATTTGTATTTCAGTGTTTCAATACCTATAGTTGGTAAAATATCCTTTCTGATGCAGTTAGTTTCAACTCCACATAAATATTAAATAAACTATAAAAAATTAATGGTATTCTTATGTTTTTTGAAAATTAGGAAGTACTTTGAATTTTCAACAAACTGCTTCCAATTTTCAAAAATCTGTTTGATAAGGTACTAGTAAGTGTATGTAATCTTAGACAGATTTTCCTATTTATGTAAAATCTCTACTTGCAAAGCCCATGTTTCTAGCATATTGTTTCTGTTTCTAATGATGCGTAATTTATGAGAAATGCATGACCAACTTTTGACACTATACTGTAATAAAAAAAAGCTCTTGGATCTTGGATGTAGAACAGCAATGTGTATTTTCTTTTATATCCTATCTTGAATTTTTTTTTTTTTAATCAATATTACTTAAGTTTTCTCATTTCTTATAGGTTGCATTTTTGATTTATATTTGTTTCTAAACATACAAATCAAGTCCTAAAAGAACTGAAAGTGCTTAGAAAAGTACCAAGAGAAAGTAAAAACAATTCAGTCTAATATCGATGCACCATATATTGTAAAGTCAATAGCTCTTTCTATTTAGCAGAAGTCTTGCGATGCAAAATGAATAAATTTTCACGTTTATGATCCTCACATGTACAAGACTGCATCTGTGTAAAGTATCATAATGCATTTTCATTTGAACACAAAACATCTAACCTTAGGCCATAATTTTTTACCAGTCTGAAGGTGTTCTCGAGGGTCTCACCTAACGAAGGCCTTTATGTTAGGTAGCACAGAATATGGTTTAACACAGAGTTGGTAATTATTACACATTGCTTAAGACAGATGACATAACTGACCTACAGTACATTACATTATCAGTCAAAAAATGTTAATCTTAAAATGGCCCAGTCATATTCACAATACAACTTTTAAAGTACCTCTTGCTTAGCTAATCCTATAAGACTTCTATTGCTTTGTAATTAAATAACATATACTTTGCAGTAATTTCTTATCTAATGTGCTGAGTGCTCAAAGAGTGTAGATGTTATAAAAACAAATAGCTATATTAATATTACTTAGCATTTTTGTCGTAACTAGTAAGTAATACAAGCTTGTTAAGTAGATTATGTACTTGCAGTTTTGTAGGGGTTTTCTATTTTAATCTGAATTCTTTCTCAGTTTGATCTACTACTTTGAAGCTCCTAGTGGATTTGATGCAGTAATAGAAAATACACAATTTCATTAGGGTAGTAGAACACATATTTTACACACTGTGTTTTTCACAGAATCATAATTAATCTGTATAGTGAGTCTTGTATTTTGTTAACATATTGTATTTATAAACCTTGATGGCTTTCAGTAAGCACATTTACTAGTTAACATATTATGATATAAGTCTTGTTATTTTAATGAAACCAGAGCTACAGGTAGCAGAAAGAGTATTATGGAATACGGAATAAAATGATCTAAATTAGAAAAATCAAGATGGAATATGAACTATCCATTTTCACCACTGTAAAATTTGAAAGTAAACCATTTTGAGATTCAGTGTTACTCCCTTTTTTTATAGTTTACTTTTTAAGAGTCTGAAAGTTAGGATATAAGTCAGCAAGCTTTGCTAGCAAAATCTAGGTACTTATGACCACTTACATCTGTGAGAAACCTGAAATACTAAAGGCAGCAGTTAACTGGATAAAAGGATGACTGATGATACCTAGTATCAATAAAAATTAAGAAAAGTACACTGGGTGAGAACTGAAATTATTCCTACAGTTTATAAGAATTTGGATTAACAGCGCTAGCCATGAAAGTAACCTTGGCGTTAATGTTGACAACACAGGAGAAACCACTGTTATTTGTACAAATATAGTGAAATATCTGGTATTGGGGAAGAAGAAGTGAATTGTGCAAAGAACATTATGGTGAACTTATTTAAATGTGGCTAGATGTTTAAAAATATTTGCGATATATTAGACAACTCAGAATTAAATGGCATTGAAAAAGAAAAGATAATGACGTGACTAAAGATAGGAAAAATCTTTCCAAACAAACAGTAAAGGATTGTTTTTTATACGTCAAATAAGTTTTAGAACATTAGGACAGAGATAGCTGTATGGACAAGATATAACAGAGTATTCGTATTCTTTTTTTTTTTTTTTTTTTACCTGTCTCAATAAAAATATTGTGAACTTGGTTTGTATTCATATTTTAATGTGATTTAGCACAAAATTTTCCTCTATATAGTTTAAGAAATAAACAATTTGGATATGCCTCACTCTGACAGAGATCTACAAAGAAAATTTAAAGTACCTGTGATTATTTGAGAATAATTTTGAACTCAACAGATCGTGATTTTCTTCTGATCAACATCACTGCAAATTTCTATGCAAGAATATTGACAGTTTTAATTAATAATTAAAAAGTGGAAGGGTTATTAAATTTCATACTTCAGAGAGGAAAATACTATATTCCAACTAGGAATCATGATGAGACTTAATATAAGATTCAGAGTATCTCATATCTGTCCACTGTAACATTCTGAATTTTTCTAAAGTATTTGCTATTGGCCTGGTTTGCAGATAGGTAGAATATTGAGTATGTATGTAGATTACTGTTGCTACATTTTCACACTCTCCATAGATACTCAGGATTATTTTAAGTTAGCAACATACACCGTTCTTTTAAATTGAAAAAAAAAAAAATTAAAGGACCACAATGAATATAAGAACTTTTCCTCTCTGCAAATCCCTCTACTTTACTAGAATGATCTGGTAATACAATGCTGAAAACAACTTACAGTATCAGTTTTAAGCAAGAAGTATCTACTAGTGAAATCTATGCCAAACTGTAGGCTAAACAGTACAATCTTCCAGAAACATTGCTGAGTGATGCATGGAAAAATTAACTGTGTCATCTATTGTTTTACAGCACAAAAAAATAATTATAAAATTTAGTCATCCCTACAGTTCTACAGCAAATAAAAATATTGCAACAGTAAGGCTCCACACCCATACAGAAATCTCTAGCTAGTTAGTTAATCACAGTAGAAACTGCAGAATGGACTAACAGGAAGGGTATGTAATAAAATTACTAGCTGCATACACACACTATATATACACACTAGATGCATAACATGCACAGTTTAATTAAACAAGCAAACCAAAGCAAACAAGCACACTAATGCAAATTGAGTATATCTATATATATAGTAAATAAGTACAGTATAGAAAATCAAAGACAGATTTAAGGAAATTAGCAATGCATCAAACCATTACTGCACAGACAGAATAGCGATTAAGAAGAAATATATCACCAGTTACCACCAAATCATCATTCAGACCCATACTTCAAACTGGGAAAATTTCTACGCAGTCTGTTCACCCATCAGTGAGGCTTTGCGTTCGGCTACAAGAGGTTCCTGCCTTTACACCCTTAAGAAAACGACGAGCTTTATGCCAGATCTGTAACTGTTTACTCATGAGCCTGTTTCTCATGATCTTCGCTGTTGCCCATGTCCAAAATGTTGGTCAGCCACCCTGGTGTAGCCAAATATGAAGGTCATAGACCAGCTGCACACCTTTGTTTTCCTGCTTCTTTGTGACAGTCATGATGAACATAAATATATATACTCTACGGAATACATTTTGACAAAAAACGTACTTTGTTATGTCTCTCAGTCATGAGAGAGATTCAACTCTCAGCTAGGCTCCCATCCATTACATAGATTAGCCTTGTTAGGTGCAACAGAAATTAAAGGTTGAGATGGGGGCCCATAACCATAGTATGAGAGAGTTATTTATCCTTCTTAAAGAATACTACCTTTCTAAAATATCAGAACATGTGTCACCTACTATATTTCTTTATAAAATTTTTGCCTATACCATGCTGCCTGCTGGTCCTGCTGTCCATACTGAACCAAGAAATGGAAAAAATAAGTAGAGGATCATTTTTGTAATCATCAGAGCTACTGGTCTCTTTAACATAACAGCAAGCTATGCTCTGAAGACAGGAAGAGCTTCCCTGTATTGTTTGATATAAGGATGAAGCACAGACCAAGATCAGATCACAAGCAACTCCCTCAATTTAAAATTAATCATAAAACATTTATTTCTCAGCACAGAAGCAACACTGTTGTCAATATTCATACATAAAATAGATACGGATTTCTAAGTGGTAAATACACAGCTGTCACTACCCCTTTGAAATTACTTTTTGTGTGAAGACTGAGAAGCAAATCATATTAAAAAAAAAAAACAAACCTGAGAAAATTAAATCCAAAGCAACTCTTTTTGAGTTTTCCATATAATTTACCAATTTTCTTTTGTACTCCCCAGACAAGTGATTATTAACATAGAAATTATTTTCACAAATATTTTAGAGTAAAAGGATAATGGTATCTCTTTCATTGAATCTGACACAAGCAAATAAAGATTAAACCATTGTTTATTTGGAACCCATATGATAGACATTTTGGGATAATTGTAAAGCTAACCAAACTCTGCGAATTAGACATTACAACTAGATATACTGTAATAATACAGACAGTATTTCAACAGCTAATTAAAAAGACTCACTTTTTGATACCAGTTAAAAAAAAAAAAAATCAAAGAAATAGTTTTATACAACTTGGCATTTGCTGTAACTAACAATCACAAATAGTCACAATCTCAGATGAAGTTCAATCATCATTTACATTTCATGGTATAAAAATCCCAAAACATAAAACCAAACACACTGTCTAGTTGTGATGTTTACTAAGAGAACAGGGATAGACATAAGCAGATTAATTTAAGAACATGAGGCACATGGCACAGCATTATTTCACATGCTCCTTAATCTAGATTTAAGCAATGAGGGAAAAATACAAGTCACTGAAAAGGCTAGCATGCAGACAGGTGACAGTTCCATCAATGAACCTTTTCCTGCTTAACCAAACATTTGTTTTTCCACTAAAGAGTAATTAAATTTTCATGAGTAATGTTTACTCCAGTAAGCTGTTCTCATGATATTAAATACCTTAATCTTTAAGTTTCATGACGTACTCTGACAATTAAAATCAGCAAAACACCTTATTAGCAAGACTGGTAAATCTAAGGTTATCTTCTCATTAAAAAAAAAAAAATTCCTATATCACCATATCGATCAGAAACAGTTTTTAACATCTTATTGCCATGTTCTAGATGTTAGAAGCTTAATATCAGCTTATTACAGGTACAAAATAGCAGGCATATTATCTCCCATCTTATTTTTGTTTTACCTATGAGAATCTTGTTGTATTTAGACCTCTGAGCTTATTAATGGTATCATAAAGATTGCCTTTTTGTAAGCTCCTCTGATACACGCAGAGGAAGAGAATTTATTTTTTTTTTAAACAGAATTGAAATGCTCAGAAATTCCAAAGATTTACTTTAGAAAGCAATTTTCTACCATCTCTAAAATAAAAGTTCTTTTCTTTATAATAAATAGTTAAGTGCAGTTAATATTTATGCACAGATATCATTCCTAAATTACATAACAATTCCCTCAACCAAAATTCTTAACATCTTTTAATTTTATTTCATTCCTTGAAAATAGAAGGGAAGGATGCTTTGTAAGGTTCCATGGGATACAGCCCTATAGGGCAGGGGGCCCCAAGACTTGTTGGTTGATATTCAAGGATCACCTGCTACAAGCTCAGGAGTGTTGCATCCCAACCAGAAGGAAGTGCAGCAGGAGGGCCAGGAGACCTCCTTGGATGGATAAGGAGATCCTGAGGAAAATTCAATTGAAAAAAAAAGCTTACAAAAGGTAGAGGCAAGGACAGGCGGCCTGGGAAGAGTACAAGGATGTTGACCGAGAAGCTAGGGACCAGGTTAGGAAAGCTAAGGCTCAGTTAGAATTAAACTTGGTTAGGAGTATTAAGGATAACAGGAAGGGATTCTACAGGTACATAGCAAATAAAAAACTGACCAGGGACAACATAGGCCTCCTCAGGAAGCTCTCAGGAGAACTGGCTACACAGGATTTGGAGAAGGCTGAGGTTCTGAATGACTTCTTTACCTCAGTCTCCACTGCCAAAGGCTCTGACTGCACCACCCAAGTCTTGGAAGGCAGATGCAGGGACTGTGAGAATGGAGACCTTGCACCCACTGTAGGAGAGGAACTGGTTTGAGACCATCTTAAAAATCTGAACGTGCACAAGTCCATGGGACCTGATGAGATCCATCCGTGGGTCCTGAAGGAGCTGGCAAATGAAGTTGCGAAGCTGCTGGCCATCATATTTGAGAAATCGTGGCAGTCAGGTGAAGTTCCCAATGACTGGAAAAAGGGAAATATAATCCCCATTTTCAAGAATGGGAAAATGGATGACCCGGGGAATTACAGACCGGTCAGTCTCACCTCTGTGCCTGGCAAAATCTTGGAGCAGATCCTCTGGATGGCATGCTAAGGCACATGAAAAACAACAAGGTGTTTGGTGACAGCCAGCATGGCTTCACTAAGGGGAAATCCTGCCTGACCAATTTGGTGGCCTTCTATGGTGGGGCTACAGAACTGATGGACAGGGGGAGAGCAGCTGATGTCATCTACCTGAACTTGTGCAAAGCGTTCAACACTGTCCCACACAACATTCTTGTCTCTAAATTGGAGGGACATCAATTTGATAGGTGGACCACTCGGTGGATAAAGAACTGGCTGGATGGCCGCACACAAAGAGTCATGGTCAATGTCTCAATGTCCAGTTGGAGACCAGTAACGAGTGGTGTCCCTCAGGGATCGGGGTTGGGACTGGTCTTGTTTAACAACTTTGTCGCTGACATAGACAGTGGGATTGAGTGCGCCCTCAGCAAGTTTGCCGATGACACCAAGATGTGTGGTTCAGTTGATACGCCGGAGGGAAGGAATGCCATCCAGAGGGACCTCGGCACACTTGTGAGGTGGGCTGATGCCAGCCTCATGAAGTTTAACCATGCCAAGAGCAAAGTCCTACATCTGAGTCGGAGCAATCCCAGGCACAGCTACAGGTTGGGCAGAGAAGAGATTCAGAGCAGCCCTGCAGAGAAGGACTTGGGGTTGGTGGTTGATGAGAAAATGAACATGAACCAGCAGTGTGCACTTGCAGCCCAAAAAGCCAACAGTATCCTGGGCTGCATGAAAAGGAACATGACCAGCAGGTGGAAGGAGGTGATCCTGCCCCTCTACTCTGCTCTTGTGAGACCTCACCTGGAGTATTGTGTGCAGTTCTGGTGTCCTCAACATAAAAAGGACATGGAATTGTTGGAACAAGTCCAGAGAAGGGCCACGAGGATGATCAGGGGACTGGAGCACCTCCCGTATGAAGACACGCTGAGGAAGTTGGGGTTGTTCAGCCTGGAGAAGAGAAGGCTGTGTGGAGACCTCATAGCAGCCTTCCAGTATCTGAAGGGGGCCTATAGGGATGCAGGGGAGGGGCTCTTCATTAGAGACTGTAGTGATAGGACAGTGGTAACAAGTTAAAACTTAAACAGGGGAAGTTTAGATTGGATATAAGGAGGAAATTCTTTCCTGTTAGGGTGGTGAGGCACTGGAATAGGTTGCCCAGGGAGGTTGTGAATGCTCCATCCCTGGCAGTGTTCAAGACCAGGTTGGACGAGGCCTTGGGTGGTATGATTTGCGTGAGGTGTCTCTGCCCATGGCAGGGGGGTTGGAACTAGATGACCTTAAGGTCTCTTCCAACCTTAACTATTCTATGATTCTATGATTCTATGTTTACATGGTTCATTTGTAAAATTGAAGCTTACATGTGCAAAAATTTCAAAACGTCAAATTCATTGAAACTCAAAGTACTGAATATATTTTGAAGTATAGTCTTAAAGAAAAAAATATTGTTAATGTTTATATATTAAAATTTTAGTTTGTAAATTTAGAAGAATGTAATAAGCTAGTGAATGCAAAGGCAAAAGTGTTCATAAGATCACAGAGTTTGATTTTTTTAATTTAGAAACATCAAAAAATATAAATAGTTAATTAAAAAAACTTTTTGATAATGGTTCAGGAAAAAAGCAAAGAAATTGTTTTATTTGACATGGTATTTGCTATAACTAAAAAATAATAAACACAAATTGTCACTCACAATGTCAAATGAAATTCTGTTATAATTTATATTTCATGGTATAAGAAATCCCAAACATAAACTGCCAAGAAATCCTCAACAGTAAAATAAAATATTGTCGTCCACTGATACTGTGCATATGTTTACACATTTTGTTTTAATGATTTCAGTATTCCCCCTCATAAACTCTATTTGTCGTGGTTTAAACCCAGTCAGGTAACTCGTTCGCTCACTTCCAGTGAGTGGTGCCGAGCTGACAACAATCAAGGTCCGTGTCCGTCTCCCCCCCCCTGCACCGGGGCTCTCCCCTTCCCCGCTCCCGGAGGAACGGGGAGGAGGATCGAGAGAGTGCAACTCCTACAGGTTGAGACAAGAACAGTCCAGCAACAAATCACCACCGCTACTATCAGCTAAAACAATGATAACGGAAAATAACAAGGGAAGAGAATACGATACCACCGGCCAAGAAAGCGAGTTCCACCCGGAAGCCCCTGTCCTTCCGGGTAACTCCCAGTTACCCCCCACCCCGGGCATGACGTGCTGTGGTACGGAATACCTCCCCGGCTAGCCCGGGTCAGGCGCCCCGTCTCTGCTTCCTCACAGCTTCCCCTCCTCCCTGGCAGAGCATGAGCCTCACAGAGTCCTTGGTCAGGGTAAACATCACTTAGCAACAACCAAAAACATCGGCTTCACCAACACTGTTCTCAAACTAGAAGTCAAAACACAGCACTGCACCAGTTAACACAAAGGAAAAAACATGACTGCTACTGCTGAACCCAGGACACTATTGTAGAATATTTGATATTGCCTCTTCTAGAGGTAATTACTAGAAAAAAAGTGGAACAATGAATTTTTTTTTATATGTTGAGCCTGCAGACTTGGAAACTAGGATGTTCTAGAGATTAATTTAACATAATTTTTACTTATTTTTGCTGACATTTTTGATAAGGAGTTGTAGAAATTATTACTTTGGATATTTTAGTAGAAGAACAAAATTAAATTTTAATTTATCTCAAGTCAATGACATCACATTTCCATTACTATGACTTTCTCAAGTTCTTTCATTAAACTTTTAATGTGATCAATTATATTTCCAATGGGTTTATTTAGAAAGTTTTCATGGTAAAAATAAATAAATAAATAGAATATTAAGAGTTCTGAAGGTTCTTGGGAGTTAGGAAACTTTTATTGAGGATTTATCACTTCTTTTAATAGTTACTTGAATCTGACTTGTCTGTACTGCCATCAGTAAATTCTTAATCTGAGCTGCTTTAAAGGAAACAGTACACAGCTAAGCTAGGATGTCAGCAACATATATGATAGCTGTAGCTACCCAAAAACCACTCAGATTGTAATAGTTGATTTTGGAAGTGCTGTTTAAAAAGTTGTGAGATGTAAAAGTCAATCAAGTAGCTGATAACATAAAATTCTTCTTGCATCTCCCAGTGATTTCTCAATATCACACGCTATAAATACGGGTAGACAAGAGTCCTTCACACTAAAGAAACAATATCAAACTTTACTATTCATGAAATACACTGTGACATATAAATCTTTTTCTGAGGGATTCTGGTACAAACTGAGAAATAGAATGTATTATTTTTACTCCCTTGACAGACATGAGTATTCCAGAGAGGGATAGAATCTCAAATATTTTTCAGGTCAATACTGTGGGTTTTTTCTGTCGTTGTTTTCAGTAGTTTTTGTAAATTGTAAAAACTTATGGTCTCTGCCTCCCTCTGAGTGTTTGCATGTGCATGTTGCATGTTTTTATCTAAAAAATTCCTTCAAACCTTAAGGACGGTACTAAAACAAGCAGAGAAACACCCCCAAAACAAACTAAACCAAGAAAAAGGTAAATCCAGAAAAGAAAGTGCCCGTAAGAGAATGTCAGACTATATAAATCATTAAATTATATAACCATATTTAAATAAACATTTATTCTGTATTTAGTACAACAATAGAGTGCATTTTGAACAAGCAATATAGCACTGATAAGCAAAGAATTGTTTCATCTTGGTTTTTCCTCATATATGCTGGCCAGATTGACAGGCAGTTAAAATCTTTTATGTTAACCCAATATGAGGATGTGATTAACCTATATACGGGTATAATACCTGCAATTATGAACACATTATTACATTACCTAACATCTTCAGCCTTTCTTCACTTTGTGTGTATGGGTCCTGCATCTTTTGGCTGTCAGGGCACCACTAAGCTAGCTGCTCCTTGTGGGCCAGGAGTTGTGTGCTATAGGAACTCCTTATGGGGCTGTCCTTAGAGGCCACCAAGTGCAGTCCCAGCTCTAGGCAGTGGCCACTTCCATGGGGACAGGAATGGGCTGAAGCCAGAATAAGCTGTGGGCCCACAGGCAGTCCTGGCTTGTCAGAGCCCATGTGGGCTGAGCATGGCTGTAGGGAGGGAGGTGGAGATCAGCCCTGCTGTGACATCAGTAATGGCCTGGGTGTGGTTGAAATGGGGCAGGGTGGGTGTGTCAGGGGACAGTCTTAGGGAGCAAAGTAAGATGAAGACATCAACCAAGGAATGAGATGAAAGGCTTGAGGCCACTCTTACAAAGACCCAGAGACCTGAGTGTCAAAGGCGGATTGACTTCAAAGCCTGGGAATGAGTGAAAAGTCAGTGTTTCAGGGAGATCAGAGCCCAGGGAAAGGCTGATTCCTGAAGAAGATTGGTAGCCTTAAAGCCAATTCTATGACTACAGCTCTACAGCCCTCCATTCAGGGCTCAAGATTGGACTAATTGATGGCTTGGCTTTGTGAAAGAAGATTTGGGAAGGGCATTAAACACGGTTACTACAAGCACGGTGACCAAGGGCATGTGGGATATGCAAATCTGGTTGGAAAAAAGGGTGCTTAGGCAATCAGGAAGTTTCCAACCAGGACTGTCATCTCCTGCGCAATCTCGAGCTACTCATGCGCCGGTCTGCCCCCATGCAAGGTTGGACCTGCAGCTTCCCATGCACCTTGTCACCTACTGTTTCGACCCTTGCCTATCCATACAGACAAGTGAGCGTGAGCCCTTCCAGCCGTGCAGTGGATTTTTTAGGTTAGGCGCAGCTTGCACAGAACTGGCCCCACTCTTTACACCTGAGGTTTAACTGCCACAGCCGAGCGAGCTAGGACAGTGACAGCAAAGTCCTCAGGTCATAGGTTGTGTAAGAGTGTCCTTCTCTTAGATGGAAGACCATACAAGGCTGGATGAGCTCCATCAGCCTGAGTTTGAAGATAGGAGTTTTCCTTCTCCTATGAGGAAGGCCTGTCTTCGCTAACGAAGATTCAGGAAGGGCTTTAACCCGCACGTTCTGAACAAGACTGTTTGTCAGAGCTCAAGAAGGCTTAAGCTAATGTCAGGATGCAGCAGGATTTGAGTTTCCATGGACTGTGGTCCAGATGATGGAGTCTATGCCTAGGCAGGAGCATGTTAAGTGGCTGAGCTGGACACTGACACTACCCCAGCATAGCTTGGGAAGGGGCTGATGGCCCCAAGAGCTGATATAGAGCCTGCGGATCACAGGTGTGGCTGGAGGCCTCAGGAGAGATTGGTCAGGATTTATTAGGTCCGTCAGGGCCCTGAGAGTAGTACTTATTTGCAAAGTTATTTAAAACTTTTAATCTTTGTGATTGACTTTGAAAGCTACTACATATAATGTTATTAATTTTTATCAGAATTCTCAATACGGAGCTTCGCTCAAAAGCTGATGGGATGACACAACCTAGGGTTTTGAAAGACTCCAATGATTTTTTTCTATTTTGAGAGAAATTATGTGTTTGTGAGAATGTTTGTACGTGTGTGTGCGTGTTTATGAGTGTAGATCAATCTACCTTGCTTCAATGCCCTTACAAGCATCCTGAATGATTTTAAAATGTGGCATAGCCTGACATATTCATCTTAATTACATATAAGAGCCAGGCAGCATCTTCAATTGCAGCAGCTGCATTCAAAGAGAATCAAATCTTGTGCTATGCCACCTAGATGGAAATATTTATGCAACTAAATCTATAGGACTAAATAATGATCCATAAAAGATGCTAATTCCTTGAAAAATTTATAAACATTAATGGCTACAGTAATGTAAAAACTGAAAATATTTCTCTGATGCTCTCATAAATAAAATTATAATTCCCTTTAGGAATTACAGATTGAATGACCAGTTCTTCAAAGAGAATTTGCATAAAATTCTCCATAAAAAAGTCCATGAAAACCTATCAAAAGTTGATTGACTACCACTGAATAAACACATGATTTACATACAAAATTGGATCATTTTCTACTGTTGAACATCAGTCTACAGATTATCATAGTCCTCAGTTATTTTGAGTGATGGTTGCATGCTCATTCACTAAACTGAGAGTGTTTACAAATACAAAACAACTTCATGTTCAATAAGTCATGTTAGTATTAGTGTTAGTGTCAATTTCATATTGTACTTTATTTTAGTTATTAAACTGTTCTTATCTCAACCCACAGGTTTTACATTCTTCCAGTTCTTCTCCCCATCCTGCCTGGGGAGGTGCAAAGTAGGGGGTGAGCAAATGACTGTGTTGTACTTTAGCTGCTGGCTGGGTTTAAACCACAACAGGTTGGAAGGGACCTCAAAGATCATTTAGTTCCAACACCCCTGCCATGGGCAGGAGGACCTTCTACTAGATAAGATTGCTCAAAGACCTATCCAACCTGACTTTCAACACAGTATCACAGTATCACAGTATGCTAGAGATTGGAAGGGACCTCGAAAGATCATCTAACCCAATGCCCCTGCCGGAGCAGGAACACCTAGATAGTGTTACACAGGAATGTGTCCAGGCGGGTTTTGAATGTCTCCAGGGAAGGAGACTCCACAACCTCCCTGGGCAGCCTGTTCCAGTGTTCCGTCACCCTCACTGAGAAGAAGTTTCTTCTCAAGTTTAAGTGGAACCTCTTGTGTTCCAGTTTGTACCCATTACCCCTTGTCCTATCATTGTTTGCCACTGAGTAGAGCCCGGCTCCATCCTCGTGACACTCCCCCTTTATATATTTATAGACACTAGTAAGGTCACCCCTCAGTCTCCTCTTCTCCAAACTATAGAGACCCAGCTCCCTCAGGCTTTCCTCATAAGGGAGATGCTCCACTCCCTTAATCATCTTCGTTGCCCTGCGCTGGACTGTCTCCAGCAGGTCCCTGTCCTTCTTGAACTGAGGGGCCCAGAACTGGACACAATATTCCAGATGGGGTCTCACCAGGGCAGAGTAGAGGGGAAGGAGGACCTCTCTCGACCTACTAACCACCCCCCTCTAATACACCCCAGGATGCCATTGGCCTTCTTGGCCACAAGGGCACAGTGTTGGCTCATGGTCATCCTGTCGTCCACTAGGACCCCCAGGTCCCTCTCCCCTACACTGCTCTCTAACAGGTCGTTTCCCAACCTATACTGGAACCTGGGGTTGTTCCTGCCCAGATGCAGGACTCTACACTTTCCCTTGTTATATTTCATCAAGTTACTCCCTGCCCAACTCTGCAGCCTGTCCAGGTCTCGCTGGATGGCAGCACAGCCTTCTGGCGTGTCAGCCACCTCCCAGCTTAGCGTCATCAGCAAACTTGCTGAGAGTACACTCAATTCCCTCATCTAAATCATTGATGAATATATTAAATAATACCGGTCCCAGTACTGACCCTTGAGGCACTCCACTAGTTACAGGCCTCCAACTAGACTCTGCCCCATAGACTACAATTCTCTGGCTTCTCTCCTTCAGCCAGTTCACAGTCCACCTCACTACCTGATCATCCAGTCCACACTTCCTCAATTTAGCCGTGAGGATGCTGTGGGAGACTGTGTCAAATGCTTTGCTGAAGTCAAGGGAGACCACATCCACCGCTCTGCCATCATCCATCCACCGTGTTATTTTCTCATAAAAGGCTAAGAGATTGGTCAAACATGATTTCCCCCTGGTGAAGCCATGTTGACTGCCCCTCATAACCCTCTTATCCTTGATATGCCTTAAGGTGGCACCAAGGATAAGGTGTTCCATCACTTTCCCAGGGATGGAGGTGAGGCTGACCGGTCTATAGTTACCCGGGTCCTCCTTCTTGCCCTTTTTGAAGACTGGAGTGACATTCGCTTTCCTCCAGTCCTCAGGCACCTCTCCCGTTTCCCAAGACTTGGTAAAGATGATGGAGAGTGGTCTAGCAATGACTTCCGCCAGTTCCCTCAGCACCCACGGGTGCATCCCATCTGGACCCATGGATTTATGGATGTCCAGATTGCTCAACTGACCTCTAACCCATTCCTCATCGACTAAGGCAAACCGCTCCGTCGACCTGACTTCATCTAAGGTCTCAGGGGTACAGAGCTCTTCAGGACTGCCTCTGGCAGAGTAGACAGAGACAAAGAAGGCATTCAGTAACTGCCATCTCTGTATCTTCTGTCACCAGGGCACCCATCCCCTTCATCAGTGGGCCTACATTGCCTCTGGTGTTAGTTTCGTCTGCCATGTATTTGAAAAAGCTCTTTTTGCTGTCCTTGACCCTTCTCACCAGGTTTAATTCTAAGGATGCCTTAGTCCTCCTAGCTGCCTTCCTACATCCTCTAGCAGCAGTCTTATATTCCTCCCAAGTGGGCAGCCCCTCCTTCCATGACCTGTGAACTCTCCTCTTCCACTTGAGCATACCCAGCAATTCCCTATTTAGCCACGCAGGTCTCTTGGCCCTCTTCCTTGACTTCCTACGTGTCGGGATGCTCCGATCTTGAGCATGGAAAAAGCAATCCTTGAATGCCAACCAACTATCTTGGGCCCCTTTACCCTCAAGCAGCCTTGCCCATGGGATTTCCCCTAGCAATTGCTTGAAAAGGCCAAAGTTTGCCCTGCTGAAGTCCAGGGTTGCAATTCTACTTGCTATTCTACTAGTCCTACCACACAAGATCCTGAACTCCACCATCTCGTGGTCGCTGCAACCAAGGCAACCCTCAACCCTTACTGCTTCGACCAGACCCTCCTTGTTAGTGAGGATGAGATCCAGCAACCTCCTCTCCTGGTTGGCTCATCCACCATTTGCAGGAGGAAGTTATCATCCATACACTGGAGGAACCTCCTGGACTGTGGCTGGGTTGCTGAGTGGTCCTTCCAGCAAACATCAGGGAAGTTAAATCCCCCACGACGACCACAGCCTGTGACTGTGAGGCCGCTCTCAGCTGCCTGTAGAAGGCCTTGTCAACTTCCTCACCCTGATCTGGTGGTCTGTAACAGACACCCACAACAGTATCGCCCCTGCCAGCCTGCCCCTTAATTCTCACCCACAGACTCTCAACTCACTCATCATCTGTCCCTGGACAGAACTCGGTGCATTGTAGTTGCTCCCGTACATAAAGAGCAACCCCACCAACCCGCCTGGCTGGCCTGTCTTTCCTGAAAAGGACATAGCCCTCCATGACTATATTCCAGTCATGTGAGCTGTCCCACCACGTCTCTGTAATTGCCACCAGATCATAGTCTCCTGACTTAACACAGGTTTCCAACTCCTCCTGCTTATTTCCCATGCTGCGCGCATTGGTGTACAGACATTCCAGGGAACGAGCTGAGCACACCGATTTCACCCTGGGATTATAGGAGGCCTCCCAGTCTTCATCAATTCTGGAGTGCTGCCCCACTGGGGCAAGCCCAGCGACAACCCCATCCCCCTTCGAATCTAGTTTAAAGCTCTCCGAATGAGCCCTGGTAATTCGTGCCCCAGCATCCTTTTGCCTCTGTGAGATAAACCTTTCCCACTTGTCATTGTCCAGAATGGTGCCCTATAAAACTAGCTGTTATCAAAGAATCCACTTCTCTGATGTTTCAGTATCCAGTATCCAGTTGCTAGTAAATTTAATGTGATATATTGAGAATATTAAGAATTAAGAATAGTAAGAGTTACTGACTGCCCCCTTACAAACTGAAAAATCAGAAGAATTTTTATTATATTTTATCTATAAGAAAGTACTGTTTCCTTCTGAAACTGTTAAAATAGCTGCAAATAGTTCATGGACTATTTCTAATGGGTCTTCTGCTTCTTTGGTACCACTTTCATTGTTAGCTGAATAGTATTTCCATATTTCCAACCTTTGCCTGGTTGTCTCACAAATCAGCAGTTCATCAGCTGTCTCATACAGCACACATTGGCAGCGACTGCAGCTCTCAGACTATGATTAATAGAAGCCACTTCAAATCCAGCACTGCTTACACATGTTCCCTGAAGTTTTATTCAACTGATTAACTCCAAATAATTTGCTCTAAACAATTCATTTAATTTAACAATCCACAAAAGGCTGAAAATAAAAATGTTTCACATCACAGGAATAATAACACCCAGTTATTATAAGCCCAAATCATGCAAATTAAGAAATGCTATACAGGAATCTTAGAATCTCTCCAGTTCATAATTTGATATTACATTTCATTACTTATTTATTTATGTGTCACTATAGGCCTCCAAGTTTCAGTATGAAGACTGAAGCTCATAATATTAAATCTTCTAAAACTCAGACTCAGAAAGATTAACCATTCAAAATTTTCCCTATAAAAGCACCAGATAATTTTTCTGAGGTTGAGTTTGTTAGAAGGCTTAGTATTTCAAGCTTCAGTCTTCATGTCTTTATATTTTACTCTTTGTCACCCAAATGTCATTAGTCATTGCTTCAAGTGGAAATCGAGAGGAGAGGGGAGAAGAAAGTTATTGAGTGAAGAATTAAAATTAATATATATGACAGAAAATTGCAACTCTATACAGAGAGTTCTGACAACTTTAAGATAGCTTATGGTCATGCACGGTTTCAATACATCATAGAGGGGAAAAAAAATGTTCTTGTTCTAGCAACCAAACTGTTAATTGGAAGTTATTCTGTGAGTACATTTTCAAGTGTTTGGATCAATGTTACCTCTTCTACTACCAACACCTTAATCACTATGTCTTAGTCATCTAATGCTGCTGAATACTCAAAAAAAAAATTCTTTTTATCTAGAAGTATGTAACTTTTTGCAAGATCTTCCAAGAGACATTTGATTACTATATTTGACAAGATTATCAGCACTAGAATTTATTGGACTCTGTTTAAAGTGACTGTTATAGAAGACAATTTTCTTTGTGAATTGCAGCACTGACACAGCTTGGATGATAATAAGCAGCTCAAGAAATATAAATATGCTAGATAAAAACCTTTTTCCCTTTTTCTTCTATTTCAACTCATCTATAATTTAGAGAAGAGAGGGACTATTTATGGGCTTCTTTTAGTGTAAATTATATTTATGTGAAGCAGATTGCATGAGTCTGGAACAAAAAAGACCTTCTTTTTGTCCTCAGTTCAGCCTTAGTAGCTGGTGCAGTGCTGTGTTTTTGACTTTCAGCCTGGGAACAACGCTGATAACACCAATGTTTTTAGTTGTTGCTTAATAGCCTTTAGTCTGACCAAGGACTTTCTGAGTCTCATGCTCTGCCAGGGAGGAGGGGAAGCTGGGATGAAGCAGAGACAGGACGCCTGACCCAAACTAGCCAAAGAGGTATTCCATACCACAGCATGTCATGCCCACTATATAAACTGGGGGCAGTTACCTGGAAGAGCTAGATTACTGCTCAGGTCAGGCTGGGTATTGGTCGGTGGGTGGTGAGCAGTTGTATTCTCTTCCCTTGTGATTTCCCTTATCATTATTATTATTGGTGGCAGCAGTAATGGTTTGTGTTATATCTTAGTTACTGGACTGTCCTTATTTAAACCCGTGGGAGTTACACTCTTTCGATTCTCCTCCCCATCCTTCCAGGAGCAGGGAGAGGAAGGTGGGGGATTGAGCGAGTGGCTGCGTGGTGCTGGGTTGCCAGCTGGGCTTAAACCACAGCAGTTTTGGTGAGAGGGATTTGGATATGGATAGTATTCTGGTGTTGGTTTAGTTTTCAGTCACTGAGCAAAGGGGCTGTCAAGAATGAATACATGATTTTCTCAGTATCTGCTAACAGAATCTACAGCAATTTAAAGAAGTCAAGAAAAGGAGTTCTTGACCTACACAGAAGTAGTAGGCTATCTTCCAGAATTGTATAGAATTTCTTTATATTTCTCCCCTGTGCTTTGTGTAGCATTCAGGCAGAGTTCATTACAGGGAAGTCTGAATACAAGCTTGGATTACTAGAGATGTCCCAGAGCAAAAATGTGTACAGTGGTGATCGAAAATTGAAAAGGAAAATGTGACTCAAGGGAACTACAGATTCTATTCCTGCATTTGCAAACATTTATTTATGAATTGTCTATTAGAGTGTTTACATGCATACTTTTTTAGATGACATAATAATCCACAAACCAAAATAGTGCCCCTGTATATTTGTATTATTTACTGTTTCTAACTGTATTCCTCCTGCTTTCAACATTATCCCATATGACTCAGCTGACAGATTAGAAATATCATCACCTAATGAATTTGGCTGGATGAGTGGCAGAACACAACCTTTTGGTGTAGTATTTTATGATAAACAGGAACATTCTTTCAAGGCAAAAAAGTACTCAAGCAGAGTACTGTTGCTTCATTGGGTCAAAGAGAGAAAAAAGAATACAGTAGCTATATACTGAGATTCATTTCTACTAATCTTTATATGTGCATTTCCTTTTTTTCCCTAAGCAGTTACTTTCTTTGTGTGATACCTTCTGTGATTCTGTGTGAGGTGCCCAATATGCTCCATATACTGTACTCAGGTTTTAAAATTTTGAGTCAAGGTTCATTTTAGTATTGATGTTTAAGTGACATGCACTGAAATGCTGTGACACTGAAAATTTTGTGAATGAAACTATTAGATACTTGGGAGTAAATAAGTAGAAGTAAAAGCAGTCAGACAGAAATATAAATAAATTACGCCTGGAGTCAGAAAGTCAAACCCAGGAATTCTTACTAATAAGAGTTCAAACTGCTTGTCTAATATCTAAGAATGGTCCTTAAAGGAGATAACTTGCTGAGCATAAGGTTTTACTAGTCTTACTAAAAAAAAAAAAAAAAAATACAACCTACATCTCAGTTATTCTAATTAAATTATATAACACTAGAAGTATTCTAGCAAATTATATCCACAAAAACTATTTATGGCATTCATACACAAAATAAGATTTGTATAATTCCTTGTGGTGAATACCTGCTAGTAGCAATAATACCACTATTATTACCACTAACAGTGATAATAACTATTACATATACTATTCCTTAAATTAATCAAAGAGCTGATTACTATATAAAGGTTATAACAGATGAAAAGTTTAAGTGAATCTCCAGCTTCCTCCTCTAACCAATATGTAGCATGAGTTTCTACTTATTTCAAAGGAAAATATTCTAAGAGACAAAAGAGCTCTTATACTATCTTCTGCTTCACTCTGTGGAAAAAGCCAAGTAGAGAAATCTACTTTTCCAAAGAGAACAAGAGTAGTTTTCTCCTTCCCTTAGTCATAAAAACACGAATTATCTCTCATTCAAAATTCACACTGAACTCAAAAGCAATGTATTTCCTTAAATATTACACTGAAAGGAGATAGACAGGTATAGTTACAAGCTTGATTGGGGAAACAGCTTTTTATTCTCCCTGAGTATAGGAAACTATAAGCCCTCTCTGAAAAGATCCAGGATACAGAGAAAGCACAGGTATCCAACTTTTCTGCCTCAGACTCCACTGGTGAGTGCTCTAGCCACACTGGCCAAGTCATATAATGGGCTGCATCAAAAGAAATGTGACCAGCAAGTCAAGGGTGGTGATTCTCACCCTCTACTCTGTTCTTGTGAGATCCCCCATGGAGTACTGCATCCAGCTCTGGGGCCCCCAACGTAAGAAGGACATGAACCTGTTGATGCAAATCCAGAGGAGGGCCACAAAGATGAGAAAGTTTGGGTTGCTCAGCCTGGAGAAGAGAAGGCTCCAGGAAGACCTTATAATGGCCTTCCTCCTTCCAGTACCTAAAGGGGTTTGACAAAATATCTGGAGGATTTTTTACAAGGGCATGTAGGAATAGAACAAGGGAGAATGGCTCTAAACTGAAATATGGGAGATTTGGAAGAGATTAACTCCCTGGAAATGTTTAAGGTCAATCTGGATGGGGCTTTGAGCAACTAGATCTAGCAGAAGTTGTCTCTGCCTTTGGCAGGGGGTTTGGAGCTGGGTGATCTTTAAGGTCCTTTACAACATTCTATGAGTGATTCTGTGTTTCTCTGACTCTATGATTTTGGTCCTAGCAGATACCTGTCCATCACTGCTCATCTAAATTGCTGGAGACATGGAGATATTAGTGGATCTCTAACTCATAGACATGGGTGAAAAATGCTTATTTTACTGTGCTGGGAAACTATTTATTACAAAGACCATTTTTATATGCTGATATGTCAAAGCAGAATCCCTGGTGTGACTGAAGCTGTGCTCTAGTGACAGCTGTGCGACAAGCAGTAATTGAACATATTTAAAAATCCACCCCATGTACTGAACAGATTTCAATGTCTGCTTTGTTTAAGGTCCACTGAGTTGTGAAATGGTTGCTTCATTCACACAGATGTTAATATCTCCAGGCTCTTCTTTGTTGCTCCTCATTTACATATTTGCAGTAAGTTTGCTGCTCATCAAGTCAGACACAGCTACTTGTCAGTACTCTGTTAGAATAATACATGTTCCAGGCAAAAACTGAGAAACTGTAGTTGCACCTCATTAAGATTTAAGGAGAAAAATAAGAAACATACCAATAGGTGTTCAGTCACCAGTGCTTCATTAGTTTCTTTACTGTTTAAATACCTGGCTCTGATGAATACAAATTACTTAGGGAAAACAATATTGTTTTGAATCAGTTTAAGCTTCTTTCTTTGTCTCTTCATCTATGAGCACATTCTGAAGTAATGATCCAACAAGATATTGGAATTTTATATGGTTATTAAATGCTTACTTGATCACTCCAAAAATTGAAGTTTTATTTAGTTTTATTTGTTCTTTGAGAATCACAATATGATTCTGAATACTCCAGAAAACATATTTCAATTAATATAAATTACAAATAAATAATAACAAAACAAATAAAATGTGGTTGTTGACTGGTTAAACTACAGGCAAGAAATTCTGAAAACAGTGGTCATTCATATCTGAATTGAATTCTTTATCAAGATGTGAAAGTGCTACATATTTACATGGAAAATTATGATTTGCCATTACAGGACACACAAGAAAAAAAGAAGTCATATCATGCTGACCTTGTTACTTCTGGTGTCATATTATTATGGAAATCTCAAGAGAAAAAATCAATGTGCATTGCAATTGCAACAATAATAAAACAGTTAAAACCAAGATCTGGATTTCTGGAGGTTTCTTGTTTACAGATCCGTGAATCTCTATTACTGCAAAAGGTTCTTCTCTTATGTTTTTGAAGATTCTTGATAAATCTAAAATTATTATACTTATCTCTTACAAGGTTTCAGCAAATTTATATTAATTTTGTCAGTTTGCTGGTAAAGTAGAATATGTGGTGAGTTGGTCCTGGTTAGCTTCTAACCACCCAACCAGCTGCTCTCTCATTTCTGTATCTCAAGTGGACAGGGGGTAGACAATAAGATGAAAAAACTTAAGGGTTGAGATCAGTTACCAATTACCACCACAGGAAAAATGGTCTCAGAAAAGTAATCTAATTTATTGGAAAAAAAAAAATAGAGATATTGGATAATGGATAGAGAGAAAGACAAAATCTAAATCATCTCACCTTCTCTCTCCCCACCTCCTTTTCCCCCACATTATCACTCCTTCATTCCCTATTCCTTTATCTCTTCTTGATCTCTGAGAGATGCAGGTGTCATGGGGAATAGGGGGTGTTGTTGTTAGTTCATTAACTTGCTCTGCCACCCCTTCCTTCTCATATTTTTTCTCTGATTCACTATGAGTCCTTCCCACAGGGTGAAGTCTTTCAGGAAATACTAATCTCTTCTGGTGTGGGTCCTCCATGGTCCTCCTCCCAGATGCAATCCCTGAAGCACCCCAGTGCCAACACTTTGTCACTTGTGTCTAATGCATTCTGCAAATTAATTTGCATATTCCAAAATTATTTTCTGAGGGGCATTTACTTTAAAACTCATTCCACCTGCAGATGAAAATATACGAACTAGTATAAACCTAGTGTTTTGCTGCTTACAGATGAAGACTGAGATAACACCCCACTAGGTTAAAGGCATTTTGCCTCCAGTGAAAAGTTGGAGCACTGCCATAGTGAAATGGATAAGGTTAATTGTCAATTATACGGTAATAGCTTAAAGGGGCTTAGTTAAAAAACATATTTTGTTAACCTGAGAAAATGATATTTGTTGAAGTTATTTTGCTCACAGCATGCGTGATAGCTGTGCCCAGCTTGCAACACTAAAGATTCTGAAAGTTTGGAGTTTCTTGGAGGGCTCTGGGCTTTGTTTGGGTTGGGTGTTCCTTCTGTTTTAGTGGAGAGGCTTGGGAGATCTGGCTCTTATGACAAGGAACATGAAGTGTTTACTTCATTTGAAAAAATTACAGAGAATTACTATAAAAGATATGCTTGCAGATCGCATGAGGAATCCAGTCCTACTTTTACCTGAGAGTTTACAAATTAGAACAAAAAACAGTTAACAACATGTATACGTGGGGACTATTTAAACTACTACAGTGACAGTAAGCACTAAACAGATTACTAGGAACTGCTAAATGAGAATAAAATTAGAAAAAGCACTTAATGGCACACCAGCTAATGGTGATTAATGGGACTACAGCTAACATGATCAGCAATGTGTACATTTAGCAAGAGTGGCTACTGGCAAAAAAAAAATGTTATCAGTAGTATTATCAGCAGTAATTTGTGTGAAAACTCATTATCTAAATTGTCTCCAACAAGGAGAGTTTGGAGAAACCTAAATTTTCAGCATTATTGTAAGAAACAAAACCCAGTATTATTGATTGAAGAAGTGGAAGAAAATTGTTTTACTAGTCACTTAATTAGAGGTTAAGGACGTAGACTTTGACTGTCACCAGTCTACACAATGAGATGGATTTATAGATATTGTTAGTATGAAATTACTGAATGTAGTTCAGCTTCAGATTAAGACAAAAAAATTGAACTATCTACATAAAGGTGTGTAAGCAGAAGTTAAGAATTTCTGAATGCTTTAAAATCCTGAAAGACATAGGCTTTGATTGAGTTAAACAGGCATTGACTGTATTACTTAAAAAATCATTGATCACTCTGTGAGATGCCTTATGATCTTTCAATAACCTTCTTGTTGCTGCTTAGGCCATGAATCTCCTCTGTCCAATTTACCTGCCTTCTGTGATTGTCTCCAGTATTGCAGAGCATTTCAGGTGGCGTTGTATACCTATGTCTCCTAGCTGACATACCCAGTGAAGCCAGGAAGATGATTTTAACTCATCCTGAAGCAGATCGTTCCTGTATCACATCTGAGACTTGTGAATGAAGCTGGCAGGTATAACATCATAGAATCCACACACTTTCATGTACTTTTACACACTTTCATGTACATTTCTTTCATAAGCTTTCATGTACCGTCATGTATTAGAGAGGTAGCTAGATGCTGCCTGGGTTATACTGTGGTATGCATGACACAAAACGACACAAACGACACCAGATTTCTGGTTTCGCCTAAGACCAAATGAAGTCTTATGATCATTCACTGTAATGGGAATTAAGACACCTAGTTGAGAGACAGGACCTTCATGTAGACATCTCGATATAGGTAACTTACTATTAAATGTTCTTCTATTCAATGGGCTAGATTAATTTGCTTTACCACAGTAGCCTAATACTGTTTCCAACATCACAGTTTATGTACCTTAGCAACCAGCTGAGGCTCCAGATGAGGCATGGGCCCTCTGAAAAGCTCTCATGATATACCAGCATATATTGCCTTTTCCCTCTGACTAACAAAAACATCCCTTCATACCTTATACTCAGGTGCATTGTATCACAGTATCACAGTATGCTAGAGATTGGAAGGGACCTCGAAAGATCATCTAGTCCAATCCCCCTGCCGGAGCAGGAACACCTAAATAGTGTTACACAGGAATGTGTCCAGGCGGGTTTTGAATGTCTCCAGGGAAGGAGACTCCACAACCTCCCTGGGCAGCCTGTTCCAGTGTTCCGTCACCCTCACTGAGAAGAAGTTTCTTCTCAAGTTTAAGTGGAACCTCTTGTGTTCCAGTTTGTACCCATTACCCCTTGTCCTATCATTGTTTGCCACTGAGTAGAGCCTGGCTCCATCCTCGTGACACTCCCCCTTTATATACTTATAGACACTTATAAGGTCACCCCTCAGTCTCCTCTTCTCCAAACTATAGAGACCCAGCTCCCTCAGGCTTTCCTCATAAGGAAGATGCTCCACTCCCTTAATCATCTTCGTTGCCCTGCACTGGACTGTCTCCAACAGCTCCCTGTCCTTCTTGAACTGAGGGGCCCAGAACTGGACACAATATTCCAGATGTGGTCTCACCAGGGCAGAGTAGAGGGGAAGGAGGACCTCTCTCGACCTACTAACCACCCCCCTTCTAATACACCCCAGGATGCCATTGGCCTTCTTGGCCACAAGGGCACAGTGTTGGCTCATGGTCATCCTGTCGTCCACTAAGACCCCGAGGTCCCTCTCCCCTACACTGCTCTCTAACAGGTCGTTTCCCAACCTATACTGGAACCTGGGGTTGTTCCTGCCCAGATGCAGGACTCTACACTTTCCCTTGTTATATTTCATCAAGTTATTCCCTGCCCAACTCTCCAGCCTGTCCAGGTCTCGCTGGATGGCAGCACAGCCTTCTGGCGTGTCAGCCACTCCTCCCAGCTTAGCGTCATCAGCAAACTTGCTGAGAGTACACTCAATTCCCTCATCTAAATCATTGATGAATATATTAAATAATACCGGTCCCAGTACTGACCCTTGAAGCACTCCACTAGTTACAGGCCTCCAACTAGACTCCGCCCCATAGACTACAACTCCCTGGCTTCTCTCCTTCAGCCAGTTCACAGTCCACCTCACTACCTGATCATCCAGTCCACACTTCCTCATTTTAGCCGTGAGGATGCTGTGGGAGACTGTGTCAAGTGCATTGCTGAAGTCAAGGTAGACCACATCCACCGCTCTGCCATCATCCATCCACCGTGTTATTTTCTCATAAAAGGCTATGAGATTGGTCAAACATGATTTCCCCCTGGTGAAGCCACGTTGACTGCCCCTCATAACCCTCTTATCCTTGATATGCCTTAAGGTGGCACCAAGGATAAGGTGTTCCATCACTTTCCCAGGGATGGAGGTGAGGCTGACCGGTCTATAGTTACCCGGGTCCTCCTTCTTGCCCTTTTGGAAGACTGGAGTGACATTCGCTTTCCTCCAGTCCTCAGGCACCTCTCCCGTTTCCCAAGACTTGGTAAAGATGATGGAGAGTGGTCTAGCAATGACTTCTGCCAGTTCCCTCAGCACCCACGGGTGCATCCCATCTGGACCCATGGATTTATGGATGTCCAGATTGCTCAACTGACCTCTAACCCATTCCTCATCGACTAAGGCAAACCGTCGACCTGACTTCATCTAAGGTCTCAGGGGTACAGAGCTCTTCAGGACTGCCTCTGGCAGAGTAGACAGAGACAAAGAAGGCATTCAGTAACTGCCATCTCTGTATCTTCTGTCACCAGGGCACCCATCCCCTTCATCAGTGGGCCTACATTGCCTCTGGTGTTAGTTTCGTCTGCCATGTATTTGAAAAAGCTCTTTTTGCTGTCCTTGACCCTTCTCACCAGGTTTAATTCTAAGGATGCCTTAGTCCTCCTAGCTGCCTTCCTACATCCTCTAGCAGCAGTCTTATATTCCTCCCAAGTGGACAGCCCCTCCTTCCATGACCTGTGAACTCTCCTCTTCCACTTGAGCATACCCAGCAATTCCCTATTTAGCCACGCAGGTCTCTTGGCCCTCTTCCTTGACTTCCTACGTGTCGGGATGCTCCGATCTTGAGCACGGAAAAAGCAATCCTTGAATGCCAACCAACTATCTTGGGCCCCTTTACCTTCAAGCAGCCTTGCCCATGGGATTTCCCCTAGCAATTGCTTGAAAAGGCCAAAGTTTGCCCTGCTGAAGTCCAGGGTTGCAATTCTACTTGCTATTCTACTAGTCCTACCACACAAGATCCTGAACTCCACCATCTCGCGGTCACTGCAACCAAGGCAGCCCTCAACCCTTACTGCTTCAACCAGATCCTGCTTGTTAGTGAGGATGAGATCCAGCAGCGCTCCTCTCCTGGTCGGCTCATCCACCATTTGCAGGAGGAAGTTATCATCCATACACTGGAGGAACCTCCTGGACTGCGGCTGGGTTGCTGAGTGGTCCTTCCAGCAAACATCAGGGACTTTAAAATCCCCCACGACGACCACGGCCTGTGACTGTGAGGCCGCTCTCAGCTGCCTGTAGAAGGCCTCGTCAACTGCCTCACCCTGATCTGGTGGTCTGTAACAGACACCTACAACAGTATCGCCCCTGCCAGCCTGCCCCTTAATTCTCACCGACTCTCAACTCACTTGTCATCTGTCCCTGGACAGAACACGGGGCATTGTAGTTGCTCCTGCACATAAAGAGCAACCCCACCACCCTTCCTGGCTGGCCTGTCTTTCCTGAAAAGGACATAGCCCCCCATGACTATATTCCAGTCATGTGAGCTGTCCCACCACGTCTCTGTAATTGCCACCAGATCACAGTCACCTGACTTAACACAGGTTTCCAACTCCTCCTGCTCATTTCCCATGCTGCACGCATTGGTGTACAGACATTTCAGGGAGCAAGCTGAGCACACCGATTTCACCCTAGGATTATAGGAGGCCTCCCAGTCTTCATTAATTCTGGAGCACTGCCCCACTGGGGCAAGCCCAGCGACAACCCCATCCCCCTTCGAATCTAGTTTAAAGCTCTACAAATGAGCCCTGCTAATTCGTGCCCCAGCATCCTTTTGCCTCTGTGAGACAAACTTTTCTCACTTGTCATTGTACAGACTGGTGCCCTATAAAACCAGCTGTTATCAAAGAATCCAAAGCCCTGCCTGTAGCACCAGTCTCGAAGCCAATTGTTTATGAACTGAATCTTCCCATTCCTTCCCACATCATCAGTGGAAGATGGAAGGAGTGAGGAGAAGATCACTTGAGCCCCAGACTCTTTCACCATCCACCCCAAGGCCCTGTAGTCTTTCTTCATCCCCCTCAGACTGCGGGAAGCAGCTTCCTCCCCACCTGTCTGGAAGACCAGCAGCGGGTAGTAGTCTGTTGGGTGCACTAGGTTGGGGAGCGCCGTGGTGATATCCCTGATCCGGGCTCCAGGCGGACTACACACTTCCCTATGATGAGGGTCAACTCTGCATATTGGGCCCTCTGTTCCTCTCAGAAGGGAATCGCCTACTACAATGACCCTTCTTTCTTTCTTATCAGAGGCAGTCTTGAGGTGCAAAGTCGACTCCCTTTTCCTATGTGGCCTTGTAGGCAGGCCTTGCACCACATTCTCACCTACCTCTCCTTCAAGATCCAGGGCCTCAAACCTATTACGGAGGGACACCTGGGGAAGCAGGGCAGGAAGGGGGGAGGGTTTCCCATGATGCCGAACTGGAACTCGCTTCCAACCCTCGTCGTCTTTTTGGTCCCCTACCTGTGCGCAACAGCTACAGGGCAGGGGCTGTCTCAGGCCATCCCCCTCTGTGTGAGGGGGCAGGGGGTCCTTCCCCTTTTGGGGGGTATCTCTCTGGAACCGTTCCGACTGGCACGCCAGGGAGTTACTCCACCAGTCGATCTCCCTTTCACACTCCCTGATAGTCCTCAGTGTCTCAACCTCCTCCTTAAGTCTTGCCACCAGGTTAAGCAGATCTTCTACCTGCTCACACCTCACACAGGTGGAATGCTGTCCTCCCTCCCCCGGCAGCAGCAGGCTCTGGCACTCCCTGCACCCAGAGACCTGAACAGCCACGGTTTGGGACGGGGTCTCTGTCTGAGTTGCTGTAGTCACCTTACTGCAAGCTCTCTTTCTGGAGGCAACCATATTGGTGCGCAGTCTGGGACACCAGCAACACGACCTGCTTGTTCCTCCCTGCGCCCGGGGTGTCGCAGCCCCCTCTGAGGCTTTTTCAAGGCAAGCAGCAGGGGAGTGGTCACCGTCACCGTGGGAACGCCCCCCGCCACGTCAGCCGCTGTCTCGCAAGGGCTGCTGGGGCTTCGGGGATCGGGAGATGTCGGGAATCGCGGTGTCTCTGCGCTATCCCCTCTGATTTTCCTAATCTCCGTTGACCCTCGCTGTCGCTGAAGCGTGCCGGCTGTGGCTCTAGCTAGGCTAGCTCCGATCAGCTGACTGAATGTAGGACAGTAACTTTTCCACCTAGTCAGCATCACTTGGCTACAAAACTCTGGCTTCCTCGCATTTTATAGCCTTCTTACCAATGTGATCTGAAAACCTTAGCCCCAGACTTATTTTCTTAGCCATCTTCAATTAAGTTTGAGTTTTCCTGGGTGATTTATGTCTTGGATATATACATGAAACACTTACAGGTGAAAGAATTTGTATACTGCTTTTCTGCACTATCATCAGTGAATTACTTTTAGAGTTGGGAGGTTATTTGTTTGGGGTTTTTTTTGCATTTTTTTGCCTTCCCCCCCCCCCCCCCCCCGATTTCATCTTTAATCTGTGGTTTCAGCTGTGCTTTTTCCATGATGACACTCTGCCTGTAAGATCAGCTTTATAGAATGGTATACAGGGGCAGCGTCAATGTAATATTATTTTCTATGTAACCATTCCTTGTCTAATTTGGATTTACTTCTTTACCTTGTCTTTTTAAGAGTCAGTCACAATCTATCAGGTTGATTCATTACCCTTATCCTTCACTGACTCTCCATAATTGCACCCACATCATCCAATATATATTTCAGATTGCTTGAGTTCACATCACTTTAAACTGCTGGAAAGCATGTGAAATTACTAGAGAGAAACGAGTTTCTTAAAGAACTGCAAGAAATTAAGTTGCAGCAAAGTTGCTTGCTTCAGTAAAACTACTGACAAGAGTTTGAAATAAAATCAATTGAGCAAATCAGAAAGTGTTATTAACCACATCAACTCCAAACCATTCTAGTAAGAATAGTTTCCTTCTCCCTACAAAGAGGTACTGTGGATTAAAAAGATGAAAGGTTATATTTTTCTTAAACCACGGTATTGGAAATAATCTTATTTGCGTTTTCTTGAGTTGCATGTTTGTAAGTCTAATCATAAATTGTCCTATAGTATTAAAAACTAGCAAAAAAATCTCTTTGGTATGCATGCAATATAAACATTCAATTTGAAAACTAAAGGTTTGATAAAGTACATGAATAAATTTTGAAATAGAGCATTTAAATATTAAACTACTAACTAGATTTAAACTAGAAACTAAATTAAAATCTACTAATTAGATGTAAAAATGGGAAAACTGTTTCATTGAAGTAGCTGCTAGTCTGATAAAATTTAAGAACCTTTATGCAAATAATTGACAGTGAAATTATTAATTTTTTTTTAGATATTCATGTAGGCATAACAGTTAGACTAAGTCATTACAATGTCATCTGAAATAAGACTGCACAGTGAAAAATGACAGGCATTTTAAGGACGCCATTTCCAGTACTGAGCTTCCATAAGGCTTCATTGGAACCAAAAAAAACATGGTTAATAATTGGCTAGTACATCAATGAATTATGTCTTATTAATACCTATGTCGCTCATTTTAGTACATAAATGCGTCACTCAATGCCTCTTGCATTTTCCATCATTTACTGCTAAAAAACACAGACATCAAAATGTGATATATTTATAGATAGAAAGCAGAAAACAGTATACATCTTGCAAAACAAACTCCATCTCACTTTTCCACTTTTTTTGTTTGTTTTAATTTCATTTTGTTAGGCATTTGTCATGAGTATTTCAGGTGATATCTGTTTAATAAAGTTTTCTGTAAGTGAGTCTTTGAACATTGGAAAGAAATTAGTTTGTCCTGAGTGATATTTATCTTATCTTGAAAATTGATCTCAACAAAATTTAAAAAAAAAAAAAAAAACTATTTTGGTAGGAATTTTATATAACTTAAGTGGAATTATGTATAGTAGCTGTCATGGTTTAAGCCCAGCTGGCAACCCAGAACCATGCAGCCACTCGCTCAATCCCCCACCTTCCCCCCCACTTCCGGAGGGATGGGGAGGAGAATCAAAAGAATGTAACTCCCATGGGTTGAGATAAGAGCAGTCCAGTAACTAAGGTATAACACAAACCGCTACTGCTGCCACCAATAATAATAATGATAAGGGAAATCACAAGGGAAGAGAATACAACTGCTCACCACCCACCGACCAATACCCAGCCTGACCTGAGCAGTAATCTAGCTCTTCCAGGTAACTGCCCCCAGTTTATGTAGTGGGCATGACATGCTGTGGTAAGGAATACCTCTTTGGCTAGTCTGGGTCAGGCGTCCTGTCTCTGCTTCATCCCAGCTTCCCCTCCTCCCTGGCAGAGCATGAGACTCAGAAAGTCCTTGGTCAGACTAAGCGTTACTGAGCAACAACTAAAAACGTTGGTGTTATCAGCGTTGTTCCCAGGCTGAAAGTCAAAAACACAGCACTGCACCAGCTACTAAGAAAGAGAAAAATGACTGCTACGGCTGAACTCAAAACAGTAGCTAATTTTCAGTTATCTAAAGCTATAAATGGTGAATCCTACTCTTCATTCTTTAGTTCTAATTCTTTTGAAATCAAGGACAAATTTCTCTTGGATAATAAGAAAGCTAACTAGCAAATAGAGCCCATTCCTCAATCTCTGAGTTTAAGAAAATATATCAAGTAGAATTACTTGACTAATCAGATCTACTATTTTTATATTTTTGTTTTTTGAAGCAAATATAAGAACAGTGAGTTGTCTCTTTACTGTTCCACAGCCATAGTCATTCTCAATTAGCAAACCATTTTCTATCATTACTACTCTTTCTATTTAGTTTTCATGTTTTGAAGACATCTTGAGTTCTTTCAGTAATACTTCTATCATGTGTTTTACCTATCAGCTAGATACTAGAGATTTTAATGACTGTACATGATTAAGAACCATAAGGGGTAGGTGGAGTAATGGCTACATATTTTCTCCTGCACAATATTACTCCTTAGAGATGACTATTATTTTTGTGGTCCACTGGCAGCTGCTAAACTTAATGATGCAAAATGAATAGTCCCTTCTGGACAACACTAGTAGTGCTACGGTGTTTGTTTATTTTGTTGTTGTTGTTGTTGTTCAGTGGTTTTTGTGTTTTTTTTTTTTAGTTAAAATAATTCTTTTTATATTTTAAAGAAGTATTTCTTAGTTTTAGACTACTTAATAATTTTCCTTTATGCATATTTCAAATCACCTCAGTATTTTTAATAGGCAGGTCAGAGTATGCCTATATTACCAATGGCTAACTAAAGGAAAGAGGAGTTAAGTGGGTAGGTGAAAGGTATGAGTTGATTCATCATGCCTGTCTTCTGGCATGTAAAGGCAAGATCTCCAGTGCAAGTAGTCTGATTTTTATCATTTTTATAGTATGTTTTTTATTGTTCACAGGCAGAAATAGTCTCCTCCATAGAGCGTATAGAGCAATTCACTTGTGTGCATGATATCAGCCTTAAGATGAAATGCTTCTGAAAATGCTTATTTCTTTTCATGGATCGTAAAGATAGCTTAGATGACTAGTTTATCCTGGGTACGTAATTTTTAAGCCAACAGAAGTGAATTGGATTCACTTGGACATAACATTAAACTGAAATACAAAACCATGACTTGTGATACTTTAATATTAGTTTTGTAAGAAAGATTTTATTCCTGAAAATTTTAATAAAATGTGTAATAAATACAAATTAAAATCAGGCTTATACCTTCATCTGTCCACATGAAACTGTTTTATGATATTCAAGATTTTCCAGGATTTGGCTGGGGTAGAGTTAATTTTCTTCCTATTAGCTGGTATAGTGTTATGTTTTGGCTCTAGTTTGAGAACAATGCTGAGAACACACAGATGTTTTTGTTGTTGCTCAGTAGCAATTACCCTAATCAAAGACTTTTCAGTCTCTCATGCTCTGCCAGTGAGTAGGGGCACAAGAAGCTGGGAGGAAGCAGAGACAGGGTGCCTGACCCAAACTAGCCAAAAGAGTATTCCATACCACAGCATGTCATGCTCACTGTATTAACTGAGGGGAGTTACCCAGAAGGGGTCAATTGCTGCTCAGGGTTGGTCTGGGCATCAGTTAGTAGGTGGTAAGCAATTGTATTGTGCATCACTTGTGTTTATTGTTTTTTTCCTTTCCCATTTTAGTTTTATAGTCTCTTTCCTTGTTATTTCCCTTATCTGCCCTGCAGACTCATGTTCAGCTTGTACAACAGGAACCCCAGGTCCCTTTGAGTAAGACTGCTCCCCAGCCACATGGATATCAGACTGTCTTCGGCTCTTTGGTTATATCATCCCAGGTGCAGAACCTTGCAATCGTCATTGTTAAATTCTATGCTACTCTTCCTGTCCCACTATTCCACATAAACAATATTCACTACTCTCCCCATGTAGATAGAACTTTGTTGCAGAAGACGATCAGGTTAGTCAGGCACAATATATCTTCTGTAAACTTGTGCTAGCCTTTCCCGATCACCTGCTTAATTCAATTTGTGATAGTTTCTAGGTGGACTCATTCCATTACTTTCCCAGGGATTGATGTAAAGCTAATGGGCCTGTAATGGACCTGGATCCTCTTTTGGGCCATTCTTGTTCATGAGTGTGAAAATCTAGCGTTTCCAAAGACTAACATGAAACTGTAGGATTGTAGGATCTGACCCACGATTCTGAGCATCTGTTCTCTTGAAATTGGGAGTGATGTTTGCACTTTTCCAGACATTAAAGACATCCCCAAACACAAACTACTTTTCAAACAGGACAAAAATCCTTACAGTGTGTCCTGCCATCTCAGTCAGAATATTTGAATATACTCCATCTGATCACATTGACTTGGGTAGTACCTAAATTGTCACTAATTAGATTATATTCTACTCTGGATTGTCTTTCTTTCCTCCAGATTTCTAGACTTGGGAAACCTTAGAGTAGAAACCTTGCCAGCAAAAGCTTGTGAAGAAGACATTGTGTAACTCTCATTTTCTGGTTTACATGTCACTAAGTCATCAGCCTCATTCAGCAGAAGCTCAGCGTTACTCTTGAACTACTTTTTGCTGCAGACAAATTTTTTTAAGACCCCATTGTACAGGGTATCTTTCACCAGTTTAATTGTTAGCCAAGGTTTGGGCTTCCTAATTTGATGTCTGGGATGGGCATTTTATTAGTTGATTCAGTGTTTTCATTGTTTACATGTATGTACATATATGTTGTACATATAGGATTTTACAGAAATACACAGTAGTTTTTATCAGTTTCTAAACCTCTATGTTCCTGGGACAAAGCCACAAATTACTTTTTTTAATGTCAAAATTTTAGTGCTCACTGTCAAAGATCCTTCTTTCCATTCTCATTTCCAAAGCAGAGAAATTAGAACCAAAATATTCTGTGTGAATATATTTCTGAGATGATGATGTATGGATAAATGTTCATTACCATAAGTGATCAGGAATAAATGTGAACTCTCAGATGTACATGGAGAGATGTACATGAATTTTTCTCAACAGATTCTGTGAAGAGGACAAATGAAAATGGCTTCAAAAAGACAAATGTAAATTGAATTGGGTAAGAATATACTGAACTTGAAGCTATTTTATAATAATAATAATAGAATACATCAAAATAATCCTTAGTATTTTTCATACTTTTTCGTTGTCTTTATCTCGTCATCCCAGCTATTTACATAAGTATGTGATTACTAAATTTAAAATCATCTAGTGAGTCATGTACACTGACCTTTAAATTGCTATAATTTCTCTCAAAATAGGTTTTATTAAGACCAAAGGGTAGTTTTATAATTCACCAATATGGACTACTAAATAATTCATACTTGCTCAATTTTGGCAATTAAATGTTTTGGTTTTTTTTTACTTTATTAAGTCTAAAATATATTTTATTAATTTGATTTCTCTCCCTTTCTAGATCATTATATTAGCCCCATGTAATTGCTGCGACCAAGGAATGTCAGAAGAAAAGATTCATCTTTACAGAATCACCTTCTGGTAAGAAAGAAGGCTGCTTCAAGATTGCTTTACTCTCCCTAAAGAAAAAATGCTCATCTAAGTAGAAATAGCATACAGGCCCTTGCTTCTCCCTTAGAACAATCAAACTGTTTATTTCTGAATTAAGCCATATAATCTGCAAGCCATATAATCAGTGAAAGTCACAATATTTCAGTCTAGCCATAGCAAGAATGCAATGCAGTGATTACAGAAGTTGCATAAGGAGGAAATAGGGAAATAGATATAAAGCATATATCTTAATTAATTTTTTTAAAATCCATAAACAGGTGAAAAAGTGGTATTCTGAGTTTCTCAGCTGTCTATAATACTTGTGAAGAATAAGAACAAGAAAATAATATTTACTGTAATATCTATATACATTTCTGTAATTAAACAATCAGAGAAATACAAAACTACATCTAAAAGTAAATTTTCAAGATAATAGTTTGCTGTCTTATAAAATGTACCTCATCAGAAATAATGGTATATTTAAGTTTGTTCTCCCACATACTCTTTGAATATTTGCATCAGTGTACTGTTGAAAAAGAGGAAAATAATCTATGTATTCACATTCTTTTTCTTCAAAGCAGACATGAGAATTTGTACAGAAATGTAAAAGAGAACCATGGGCCTATGCTGTTTCTCATTTCTTCATTTTTTTTTAATTGGGAAGTGAAATGAGACTCTCTTTCTCACTGGAAGTACGTGAAAGGATTGCAGTTCCGCCTGACATGCATATAGATGGAAGACACAACTAAATCTGAATGCAATGTCCAGACAGAATGTGAACAACAACAACAAATCTGTACAGATTAAGTCCTATGTATGCAAGAAAAAAAAAACAAACCAATGGAAACCCTTCAGTCATTTCCATTTTTTTCAATCCTGTAGATCTAATACTGCAGAAATATAGAGGATTTTAAAATAAAACTAGCTCCAGTAAACTGTGCATTTAACTTATAAAATGACAACAGAGAGTGGAAAGTTATTTTGAAAAATTCTGATAGCAAAAATAGCTTCTCGTCTAATTGTTTATTAAATAAAATAAATTGGATAGCAGTACAACATAGAAATGTATGTACTACATTTATTTTTATCTTCAGATAATGGTATTCATTCTAAGCAAGAAACAGGTTGATGCCTTTTTTATCTTTAAAAATTATATGGTTTTGCCTTGTCATTTCCTTATAAATGGATTGTATCATAAAGTAATGAAAAAGGATCATTTTTTCCTGTTTTCATAAAGAATATATCTAAATGGCAATAAGACCATTTAAATACATATTTTGGACTTCAATGAGTTCTCTGTGTTCTCTACTTCCCATACCATCCTGTCAAATCTAATAATAATTTATTAAATACAATAATATTTAAAAAATCCAGTAAGGCTAAATTGCAGGGTGACATAAAATTTTCAAATTAAATCACGAGAAATTTATACAATGAACATGTTATTTAGAGGATGACATTTTTGTGTTTCCAGCTCAATATTTCTGTTTAATCTGAACCATGAGAGCTTAGACCCATCAAGAAAGAATATGCATAAGTATATACTTTTTAATGATAGATGTTTATTTTATGCAGTCATCTTATTTGCTGACCATGGTAAGAAAACACAAAATCAAAACAAATGTCATTAAACACTGCAAATCAGTAAATGCTCTGCAAACAGTGCTTGCAGAAGCAACCGCAAGATTTACCTCATCTATCTGTGATGCTTTAATGAACTCAGAATTTGCATATCAGTGATTGACATCCAGCTAGTAAGATTCACTGATCTCTTGGAGTTTATTTGGAGGGTGAGAAGAAATATGCATTTTGGACTTCTTCAAAACTATAGCTTTTGAAACTATAAAGTACATCTTTGGTTAAAAATAATCTGCTTCCACAGACCCAGTATTGTGGGGTCTTGTGTTTTTTAGAGGTGGAGCCATTACTGTTGTGGAGGGCTTGTGTATGGGTGTTTTGTTTTGTTCTGTTTTTATCTTTTTTTGTTTGTTTTTTTTTTGTTTGTTGGTTGGTTTGGTTGGTTTGGTTGGTTTTTGGTTTTGTTTTTTTTTTAGTTGGTTGGTTTTGTTTTGTGTGTGTGTTTATTTTCCAGACAAGTCACATTCATGAAAGTGTTGCAGTCGCAGCCTATTCAGTGGGCCAAGGCACATAAACAAAGCCATTAACTGTTTGATGGATTGCAGTGTTGGTTGTGTGAATACACAGTGGTGTTTTATAGGCTTTCTATAAACTGTAAAAGGTATGAGATTTTTCAGATAATAGATGTTGCATATTGTTATTCCTGTAGGACTTTCTCTATTCAGGTAGTCACTAGTCACACTGCTTGCTTTTCATCAGGTATTTTTTGTTGGATGGGAAAGTCATAGTATGGGTAAATAGGAACAAAGGACTAAGTTTACCAAAGATTTAAAAGTGGGATTCTACCGACCAAGCACACTGACTTTTGTGAGTTTATTTTAGCTTTCATTTTTAAATTATAATTTGCAAAACAGAAGGAATTTGATATCTAAGAGAAAATTCAAATAGATATGTATGACAAAAATGTGACTTTGTAGAGGTATAACTTTTTTCTGGTGTGTTATCATGCACCCAAGTATATAAACTTCAATAAGATGAAGACAAGTACCATGGCATGCATTATTGACATCCATATATGCTCACTAAAGATGCTAGATGCTAAAATTGAACTAGCCCGATATGCTGTTGTTAACAAAGAGCTTTGCATAACACAAATGCAGGGAACATACCTGAAAAAATAAACTGCAGCCTGTTCTCACAGACTTGTACAAATGTAGAAATATACACTGACACATGACGGAATGGAACTATAAGGCATTTCAGCAAGAGGGTGAAAAGAAAGAGTGTACTCTTTTTTTTTCTTTTTTTTAGACTGGAAGAATACAGTAGTATAAAAGTCATGTTAACAATTATTAAGGGGATTAAACTCCAGTATTTTGTAGAGGTTTTAGGAAGATGTGTTTTCCCGGTAGTTCAGAAAGCAATTTCTCATGAAAAAATGCAGCACAAGCACTCAAATCACTATATGCATATTTTGAAGGCAGCAATGGAAATGTTTATTCACAAGCATATTCACAAGTTTACTAAGGCACACACTGCAAAATGGTAACAGATTTTGAAAAACAGACTACCCAGTTTTATGACTAACAATAGTCAGTCATACATTCTAAAATAACAGCAATCCCATTTCAAGCTTTGGGGCATAGTTAAGTCTGTGTATTGCTGAGGAAAGGTTTTTCCCTGTAGCACAGCAGGGCAGGATTGGCCAGATGCATTATGGGACTTGGGGGGTTCTGAAATACTATGATATTGTACTTGATGGAGCTGGCTTGAATCAATGGCACACCATAATACTTGAGAAAATAAATGGCATGTATTAGAGTATTTAAATATACACACAACTATGGCAAAGTGGTCTCCCAGCTGGCACAAACGACATGTGAGGTCCTTGAAATTCGCAGCCTTACTAAGTCAGCTAGATTCATTGTGAAGGGTGAACACATAGGAGACATTAACATTGTGGCACTGAGCTGATGAGAAATTTATTCCCAGGATTGTTCTATATGAAGAAAAAATATGTATATAAGACAATGCTAAAGCAACATAAGAAATGAAATTATTTCAATGTGGGTTTAATGTAATGTATATTCTTAAAATATTTTTTTTTATTTTTTTTTTATTCTGTTGTATTTTGAAGCTGATATATCTTAAACAATTAAAATGCCCGAATATTAAGCAATATTTTATTAATTATTAAACAAAACATTCAGATTAGGCTAAATGTGACATTTGTAGTTTTTTTATTAGGAAGGAAATTTATTAGGAAGGAATTTTAATAGGAAGGAAAAGGAAAAAGATCTTCAAATTAAAATCAGAAATTTTGTAATATTTAATTTTTAGTGTTCTTTTAAACAAAAGAATCTAATACTTAGTCTTTGAATTCAGAATATAACTGCATTACTGCATTTTGAATTAGGAGGTAAGTGGGAATGTAATGAGGATGTAAGAGAAGGAATTCCTTTCATAAATATGTATATAATGATTAGGATTTTAATTTCACCCATAAACAGTGAATCTTGAAGTTGTGTGTGAGATTGCTCAACTGCAAACACTGGCACTTTTGGTGCCTGAAGTGCGCTGTGAAGTGTAGCATTTACATAGCACTTTGACCTGGACATGCTGAAGACATAAATCATTACAGCACGATAACATGCAGACACCTGAACTACAAAGGTGTGTGTGGTGGGGGTAACACCCAAAGATAGTGTGTGCAGGAAAAGTACAATCATTAGAGGGTGACGCATACTAGAGGTATGAGCCAACTCTCTATGGTTTGGTGCAAAATGGGTTGTGAATTAGACTCTGTTCTTTGCATACTTCTGCCATTTCGTTTGGACTATGTAGCAGTGTTAATGATTCAGAAATTTGATAATGAAGAAAAGTTTTTTTCTCTACTTATACAGGCTAACATGCAATCTTACTATGATAACTGATGGAATAGCTTCTCAAACCCTGTATTGACTTGTACATTCAATTTCAAGATAAGATTTTAGTATGTGAATTCTAAGTAGATTTTTTTTCTTTCCCTCTCTTGACACAGTGGGAAAACTAAGAGGGGGAAGGGGAATCTTTTCATATTTGAAAAGAAATATATCCGAAACAGAATTTGCAATGCTCCACAACTTCTGTTTGACAGAAGGAAGAGTGAGTTCCAAAACAATATATATTTTTTTTTTTCTGTCCCTCAGCAGCACTGTCTCTTTTTATACACAGTGAATAAATATTTTTCTTGTCTGTCTGGAAACATAAAGAAGAAGACTGGACTCTGAACATCAATGATCCACAATCAGCAAATATATCAATAGACGTTTTTAAATATTTAAACTATGATCTTTGTAAAGTTCTCAAAGGGCACCTTGAACAGAAAGCTGACAGTGCTGGCTATTGAACTACTCCTTCTTTCGTATGTGCATTTGTTAATAGCAGTACTTATATAAAGAGCAGTAGAATAAACATAGAAAACAATATAAACCAAGAGTGTTTTGTAAGCTATCAAAATATTAAAGTATCTTAGTTAAATGATTCAATCATTCTTGATTCACTGAAACATTAATTCAACAGCTTAAATATAGAAACATATTTAAGATCCAGAGAAAGTGGCAATTAACCACATGATTTATGCTGAGAGTATATATAGGTTCTTTGAAGAATAGAGGTGATTTTCTGAAGTGAGACTTATTCCAACAAAATAGTGGAGGAATTAAGAAATCTGGGAATCACATTTGACAGACAGGAACAAGAATTGACTATTTTGAGGGAAAATCTGTTAATGGAGATTTATTTTATGATTGATTTCAAACTTTTTTGGTCCAAAAATATTCTATTTGTTGAAGGAGAGAACAAGGGCATACTATTTATCTACGTTCAAATTCATGGAAATAAGATCTAACATATTCAGTATAAATCATGATAAATTGTCAGGTTGAAAATCATAGTATTTTTCAGATCATTCTGCTTCAAACCAATCATTAGGCTGACACACATTTCATTTCAGGTTTGTATTTTTAAATACTTACAACACCTCTGTGCTAGCGATTTATGGATTTTAATTTTCAATGTATTATGAATAATGAACATTGAATACTTAATATTTTTGTATAGCATTCGCCATCATATTTTACAAAGGTTAAAAAGAGATAGACTGTCTTTTTCAATTTAAGTTTTCATTTCCATCAAGTTCTTTGTAAAAGGCTGAAGCGATGGGTATTTAGAAAAAAAAAAATCATACAACCAAACAAACAAAGGCCTGTTGTTTTTTAATAAGAACTGAAATCAAAATTTCAGTAAAAGCTATAATATTTTGAAATGCATTTATTCAGCACAATACAATGTAGGTGTTAAAGGGAAGTAATATATTGGCATACATGATGGTAAATTAGGTATAACTTGAAATTACCTTACTATGATAAGTGTTGGGTTGGTCGGTGATTGATGGGTTGATCAGTTGTTGATGGGTGTTGGGACCGGTCTTGTTCAACATCTTCGTTGCTGACATGGTCAGTGGGATTGAGTGTGCCCTCAGCAAGTTTGCCGATGCCACCAAGCTGTATGGTTCAGTTGATACGCTGGAGGGAAGGAATTCCATCCAGAGGGACCTTGACGTGCTTGTGAGGTGGGCTGGTGCCAACCTTATGAAGTTTAACCATGCCAAGTGCAAAGTCCTACACCTGGGTCTGAGCAATCCCAGGCAGAGCTACAGGTTGGGCAGAGAAGAGATTCAGAGCAGCCCTGCAGAGAAGGACTTGGGGTTGTTGGTTGATGAGAAAATGAACATGAGCCGGCAGTGTGCGCTTGTAGCCCACAAAGCCAACCGTATCCTGGGCTGCATGAAAAGGAGCATGACCAGCAGGTCAAAGGAAGTGATCCTGCCCCTCTACTCTGCTCTTGTGGGACCTCACCTGGAGCATTGTGTACAGTTCTGGTGTCCTCCACACAAGAAGTACATGGAACTGTTGGAACAAGTCCAGAGAAGGGCCACGAGGATGATGAGGGGACTGGAGCACCTCCCGTATGAAGACAGGCTGAGAAAGTTGGGGCTGTTCAGCCTGGAAAAAAGAAGGCTGCGTGGAGACCTCATAGCAGCCTTCCAGTATCTGAAGAGGGTTTATAAGGATTCTGGGGAGGTACTCTTCTTTAGGTACTTTAGTGGCAGGACAAGGGATAATGGGTTAAATCTTAAACAGGGGAAGTTTAGGTTAGATATAAGGAAGAAGTTCTTTACTGTAAGGGTGGTGAGGCACTGGAATGGGTTGCCCAGGGAGGTTGTGAATACTCCGTCCATGGCAGTGTTCAAGACCAGGTTGGACAGAGGCTTGGTTGACATGGCTTAGTGAGAGGTGTCCCTGCCCATGGCAGGTGGGCTGGAACTAGGTGATCTTAAGGTCCTTTCCAACCCTAACTATTCTATGATGTTATGTTTTTATGATAAAAGCATAGTAAACCCCCCCAACTAACCAAACCAAAACCAAAATGAGGGAGAAGGTCAGTGCAATGAAAGAGTGAATCATCATATAGACTTTATTTTCTTTTATCTGGCTGTTTCATTTCCTCTTGTGTTAACACTGGATATTTTTGTCTCTTGTGTACTCTTTGCCTGTTTCTAAAACTACACTCAGCTACACTCCTGCTTGATCTTACATAACATATGACTAGTTAAAAGAAAGGGAAATAGATTTTGTGCTTGAATAATCAGAGGTAGAAAGCAACAGACAGGGATAAGAAAGACTGCTTAGAGGAAACAAACAGAAATTCTGCAATATTTCTGATCAGCATTCATTATTCTTTAATTCTGTAGATGCTCTGAGTTTAGTATTCTGTAAAGAAAAGAAGATAAGAAAAATATAATTTTTAATCTTAATGTTTACTGTGTTCTAAACTAGACCCCAGAATATCCATTCCCTAAAGAAAATAAGAACATAAAAGGGTATTAAAAAAAAAAAAAAGTAAGTTTATGTGTAATACTTATTAGGTAGAATATTAATCTAAAAAAGTGCAGATATATGAATTTGTGGGTGAGTGAGCACACACCTTGGAAAGTTTAAACAAGCCATCTATATATGCAAATATTATTTAAGTTTGGTCATTTATTTCAGAATATCATAACAGCTTTATTTAGAACAATATTTTAGACAAGGGTCGACTTACCAACTCTTTCCTCTCTTATTATTTCATTAATTACAAAGATGAAGATATGAAGTTAAAATGTTACAGAATCATGGCTACATCATAAAATTGAAACTAATTTGAATGGGTCAGAGGACATGTATGTTGCAGCTAGGACTTTTGAAAAATAACCCAACAACTTTTATTTGTTCTGTAAACTTGTCCTAGTAGGAAATAAGAAGTGGAATCTTGAAAACTGCAGTATACAGTCTTCTGAAAAATTCTAGGAAAGACAAATAATCTTATCCAATATCATGCAACAAAACAATGTCCCACACAAAATAGTGTCCTTTTGAAAAAAATGGTTTTGAGGATACATTTTCTGAGATAGAAGAAATTATATTTCAGTGACATCTGAAACAGTAAATTACATGAAGGTTATTTCCATTAAGCAACATTCAAGGACATGCTATAAAACAAAAAAGTCCTGTCCACTAGCTTCTAATCTAAGTAAACTACAGAGACAAACCAGGAATTAAATTGAAGAGTGAAGACAAGCTTTACAGGTTGTCAAATAACAGATCAGAAGAAATATTTTGATTTCACTGGATTGAAGATGCCCACAAAATATCCATATATTCAAAGCTATCTTCTAGAATCCTGTTAGAATTGAATGCTCATTTTAAAGTAAATTTCCAATCAGATGAATTGGACCCATAGTGTGTTTTCTCTTAATTAATACATACTTCTCTGGATTATATTCTATATAAAGCATTAAGCAAAACCACTTTGAGATTCAAGGTTCCAAAACTTGCCATGAAAATTCAATGTGATTTAGGCTTTATGCAGATCTTAAAAAGATAGTCACAAGTACTTCAATGTTACTTTAATTTCAGTTCCCAACTCTCTGGCTATCAGAACATTTAATAAGGCACCAAAAATGAGATTCTGCCTCATTATTGTGAAACTGGTGGTATGGCTTTGGGAAACTGTGTCTTTCCTGCATATAGCAACAGTTTTTAGTGGAGCTGATATTGATAAGAATCAAGACTAATAATATGCCTTACCTCATAGTTATCACATTTGACTTAGAAAAGAACTCTCAATCAACATCAGCCTGAACTATCTAAGCTGTCAACCACATCGCTTTTTTCCTTCCCTTTCCCTTTCTCTCTTCCTTTTACTTTCCCTTTTATTTTCCTTTGCTTACTTAATTACATTTTTATATTTTATGCTTCGTTTTTTCTTACCCACACTAGTTAACCCCACCGAAATGAATGGAATAATTCATTATGTTTATCAGGGGGAAGAGGAGAATCAGGACCTTTGCTTTGTAGAAAATTTGTTCTTATTTACAGTCCTTTGTAGAATCTTCATGCAATTCATTATTCTTTTTGGTTGTTGCGATGGTAAGTTACAAAATGTTTCCCATAGAGGTGTCAAAAACCTCACATAATTCAGGTAACATGCATGAAATAAATTTTAATTCTTTCAGGTTTGGTTATGTAATCAAGCAATTGCCATACTTGCAGATTTTGTTAGTGTGCCTCAGAAAAATTTGTATTGGTAAGAGTTGAATTTACTTATGGAACTTTCAATTCTTTTACACACCACACAATTCTTCTACCCTGGCAATGAAACAGTGTTTGTAATGAGCTTGAAAAGCTCTTTCAAATGATTGATGCAATATAAATATTAACCTGAATCTACTTTTTTTTTTTTTTTTTGCAAAGCGATACAATGTAATCAGTTATTTAAGAACTATCTATTCAAAAGCAACGATCTGCAACACTGTCAGCTAGTAAAAATGTCAAGCAAGACCAAGCATGTTTAGCAATCAGTTGTTAGTGCCAGTGGCTTGTGTGTAAATATGGGATAAAGAGCAAAAAATAACTACTATTTAAGAAAAGTATCAATTTTTCCTCTATTGCAATTCATCTTAGATATTATTTCTTCCAGATGACTCTTACAATTTAACAAAACCTTCACTAAAGAAACAGAAATTTTTGTTTATACACACACTTAAAAATGTTCTGTTGAAACTGTGCTAATGAGATAAAACATGCAGTGAATGAGCTAAATACAGTGTTGCATCCAATTATCAAAACTTTTTTGCAAAGGCTACAGTTTGAAAGCAGTATGGATGTTGTTGTTTTTTTTTTATTTTATTTTAAAAAAGAAGACTATGTACTCAGATTTATTCTGCCACCAACAATTTTCAGGCTCTAAATGATTTAATATAATGTACAGTGACATGTGTAGTCAGATATACCATGTGACACTTTTATAGAAGGTGGATGTGAAAAAGAGACAACCAAGAGCCTGTTTATGTAGATCTTTACATCTATTTTACGTTGGTGTTGAAACCTACCAAAGGTGTCTAGGAAAAAAATGTAAGTCTATTATTTTTTTCTTTTAACTTGCAATGTCAGATAATCTTTTAAGTAAATTATACAATGCTTATGGATGTATTGAATATGAATGTATACTTCAGTTGGCAAACTCCATTTCAGGCTCTTTGACATTAATTCACAAATAATAGAAGTACAGTCCTTCATGTAAACCATAATAGTGTGTATTTCTGTGATACTAAAATAACAAGAGAGAAAAAAGTCTACATAAAGATGGGCTAACTTTCATTCTGTTTTTATTAAATGTATGTCTGTCAAAACCATCACAGAGCAAATTTTTCCATCCTACAAGAAATTTTGACAATTTTGACTCCAGTTTAAATACAACTACATGCTAAAGCTTCAAGAGGAACAATCTTGCAAATTTATTCAACTGCTTCCAATTAAAACTAAGTGAAATAAACCTTGTTCTTTTTGAAATCATATTTTAATAAAAGTAGTTCATAATGTTAACACTGAATTTTCTTAATTGAATTTCTTATTTTGTTGACCTATAATATTAATATTATACATGTCAACTAGGGATTAATTTTTATACCTTCAAAAGACTTACACTGTAGGTTCAGAAGTTCAGTTCAGATTTTACTATTATGAATTACACTTTCTTCTTAGAAAAAATGTATGCAAAACCAGGATTTGAAATAAGGAATTTAAGGAAAATACTGCTTATAAAAGATTAAAAGATTAAGAGTTTGGGAATATTATTCATCAGATTGTGAATTCCATTTTGTTTCAGAGACTGTACATTTTGTTGTGACCTTCATATACTATTTCTACATCATGCTAAAATTACCTTTGGGCTTTGGTACAATAATTTTCTAGTATAAGTTTGTCACAAATAAAAAGCCTGAGAAAAGGTGATGGAACAATCAATGATGGAACAATCAAGAGTCATTAATGATAAATGACTCATGCTCCTGAATCTATGGGTTTTTGACTGGGCCAATGACTTTGAATGATATTCTGTATAAAAGTCAGGGGTTCGAGTGGAGCCTTTGATTTCCCTAGTGAAAACGTTTAGGGTTATTGCTTTCTAAGCAAGGGATGGATCACTATGACATGGAGGAAAAACAGATCAAGATTCTGAAGAGCAATCAGCTCCGTTAATGGTTTTAATTTTTATCTTGGACTTGTAACTCTGGCATCATACAAGATGAAGGCACCAGAGATTAAGAAATGCTTTTACAAGTCTGCTGTCATTGTCTATTAAGTACACACAAAGGCTTTAACTAGAAACTGTAATCTCTGGGAAAAAATTCTGAGCAGTGGAAGGCTCAGGAGGGCTACGAGACTCTGCTTGAGGAGATTTAAGATTGCTGAGAATTGAGAAAGCTAGACCTTCTAACTAAGGAAATCTCTAGCAAGAATACAAAAGCTTACCAGCAAGTGCATACATCACACAGATGGACTCCCAGCAGACTGAAAAGAAAAAAGATGTTAGTAAGGTCAAGAGTACAACAGAGTTTCATCTAATATTTATGAGATCTATTTCTGTTCCCAAGACAAAGACATTTTTGTTTGGATTTCATCTTTTGTTTATTTTCCACTTTTGAATCAATCATGACAACAGTTATGTTTTCAAATTATTAAAAAATAAAAAAGGAAAAAGGAAAAGAAATCTGTTGTCCTAAAATCCTGCCCTTACATACTGTGTAATATGGAGTCTTTTATTTGCTAGAGAAAACTGAACAAACAAACAATATAATGGAGCTACTTGCATAATTAAAAAGTGTTTAACTGTATTTTGAGAATCCATAATTGTTCTAATTGTGTATCCTCCTAGTTTGTGCCTTCCTTGGGGAGATGATGATCACTACTGTACTATTAAAGCAGCACAAACTTACTATGACAGTTCATCTAATTTAGCTCCTTTTAGGAACAGGGAGAGGTTTTCCTCTCCTATCTCACTAAAGATCCTTATTCAAGATTTTGCCTGGGATCCCCTGTCACTATAGGATGCAGGCTGTGCATGGAACAAGGGCATTTAATCTGCACTAGTTTCTGTATGTGTTTTTTAAGAACACTTTGAATACAAGTTCTCAAGAGACTAGATTTCCCTTGTTATGTCTCTCTATGTCTCTCCCACCAAAATGTCAGACTTAGATCACCTCAACTAAATCTGTGGCAGTTATTAACAATTTGGAAGAAAATGCAAAGCTGTAAAAATAATTCCCAACTTTTTTTTTTTCCACAAGAATTGTACAGGTGTGTGTCATTTATACTTGAATAAATGTCAGTGGATTAGTTGGTGGCAGTATGGACACACAAGATAAATATTTTTTGCTATGTCAGCATAGCATAGAATGTTCTTTGCATATTCTCATGCTTTCTGTATTACCTCAAGCCTTTATTCATTTGAAAAGTAGACATAAAAACAGGGTGTAGTACTGTATCGGGTTTGCATGGCAAGGTTTTGATAGCAGGAGGCTACAGGTATGTGTTCTGTGAGAAGCTGCTAGAAGCTTTTCCCATGTCTAACAGAGTGAATGCCAGATGATTCAAAGACTGACTCACTGCTGGCCAAGGTTGAGCATATCAGCAATGGTGGTAGCACCTCTGTGAGAATGTGGGAGAAACAGCCCTGCAGGCACCAAGGTCACTGAAGAAGGGGGGGGATGAGCTGCTCCATGTGCTGGAGCAGATTTCCCTGGAGTCTGATGCAGACTACCGTGAGACAGGCTGTGCCCCTGTAGCTCATGGAGGTCCACGATGAAGCAGATATCCACCTGCAGCCCATGGAGGACCCCACAATGGAGCAAGTGTATATTCCATGAAGCAGTCTGTGACCCTGTGGTGACCATGCTGGAACAGGTTCCTGGCAGGACCTGTCGCTCCATGAAGAGAAGTGCCCACACTGGAGCAGTTTGCTGCAGGACCTGTGACCCCACAGGGTCCCACACTGGAGTAGTCTGTTCCTGAAGAACTGAATGCATGGAAGAGTCCTACACTGGAGCAGTTCATGAAGAAATGCAGCCCCTTGGGAAGGACTCAGGTTGGTGAAGTTCATGGAGAACTGTCTCCTGTGGAAGAGACCCATGCTGGAGTAGGGGAAGAGTGTGAGGAGTCCTGCTCCTGAGGAGGTAGGAGTGGCAGAGACAGTGTGTGATAAACTGACCAAAACTCTCATTCACTGTTCCCCTGCACAACTGGGGGAAGGAGATAGAGAATTCAGGAATAAAGTTGAGCCTAGGAAGAAGGGAAGGGTGGGGAAAGGTGTTTCTAATATTTGGTTTCATCTCTCATTATGCTACTCTGACTTGATTAGTAATAAATTAAACTTCTTTCCCCAGGTTGAATCTGTTTTTCCAGTGATGTTAATTGGTGAGCAATCTCACCTTGCCCTTATCTCAACCCATGAGCCTTTCATTAAATTCTCCCTCTCCTGTCCAGTTGAGGAAGTGGAGTGTTGGAGTGGCTTTGGTGGGCACCTGGCATCCAGCCAAGATCAACACACTATTAAGTATTTCTGAAGGTATTTTTATGGTCATATTGAAAACAATTCAAAGGTCACTGCAGACAGAGTTGCCCCAGCAACCAGTCTCTTGCTTGTCGTTCAGAAAGCTGGTGGGTAGTAAGACTGCCACTAGGTCTTGCCTCAAACTGAGTACTGAAGAGCACAATAACTAATTTTCAGTCATTTTCATTGGCAAAGTATAAATCAATACATGATCATGATAAAAATACTTCTAAAACATTTCTGTCTTCAACAGGGTCTTTTTAATTCTAAAAAACATTTTCATGTGAATACGCATAGTGTTGCCTACTCTGAAAAAAGCATGGCAGCCGTCAAAATAAATTACTATCTGTCAATGACACTTTGAACTGGGATGAAGTTTATTTACTTCTGTTATCATCTTCATTTTTTTTTTTAATAGGTAAAAACAGCTGCAGAAGCCTGACATGTGCATATGAGATAGCATATTGAAAAGGCCTTGGAAATCTCAGGATATTATAATTTATTCTGTGAAAAGAAGCTCGCATATCATGGCATTTTGCATGTCAAATTAACTAGGAAGTGACCAGTCCTGTTATGTTTCAAATGAAAAAAAACTGTATTAGACTGTAAAAATTGGCAACAAAAATTGATAATGGACCTTCAAGAGAGCCAGTAAGACACAGAGCAGAATTTTATGGGGAAAAAAAAGAAAAAGAAAAATAGTAGAAGGGAAACCTAGATGGGCACCTTTACTCAGACTAAGATTTTGGTACTCATGGAAGAATGTGGCAATTAATGTGGATAACAACAGGATAATATTTGAAGATGCAAGAGCTAAATGTCATGTTAAATGTCATTCAGTTAAGTGAAAACTGTTATTTTTAACAAATATGATTGACCAAGGCTTTTCCTCCCTCAGGAGTGCCAAGCTCTTCAGTATCACATGAAATTGAAACTCCACTGTGACCCCATAAAGAATGCTTAATTGTTTTAATATTTAAGAAATTATTTCCTATACCATCCTTCCATGTGGCATTTCATGACACGGACTCAAGATGATGCAGAGACTCAAATCCTCATTTATTAACACCAAACCCTTATTATCCCCTTGTTCAGTACTTTCCCAACCTGCCCATACATACAACGTTCAATCTCATTGGCCACTGTGAAACTCTCCAGGCAAATAGTCCAATCACAATGTTGCAGACCCTCTCACAACCCCCACATCCTCCAGCCTCCAACTGAGATTCCCGCCACAGCTACATCCTGGCCCATCCTCCCAGGGTTTGATTTATATACCTTTCCTGTCGTTCAAAGTTCCAACTCATCTCTTCAGGTCTTGTCAAGCACCAAGGCCTCAGAGCTCATCCCCAAACTCTTTTTCATGCAAATCTTATTGCCTTCACTCCCCACACTTCCATGGAATGACCAGACTGTTTCATGTTTTTAAAATGTTGTTTTACTTTCTCCATACCACAGTACATAGCTTGCTTCTTAATACATACAAACACTTCAGTCTTCAAAATTCACAGCAGTACTCCACTAGCACATCATACTTTTGTGTTTTTTTTTATTGTGGGTTTTTTTTTGTTGGAACAAGTCCAGAGAAGGGACACGAGGATGATCAGGGGACTGGAGCACCTCCCGTATGAAGACAGGCTGAGAAAGTTGGGGCTGTTCAGCCTGGAGAAGAGAAGGCTGCATGGAGACCTCATAGCAGCCTGCCAGTATCTGAAGGGGGCCTATAGGGATGCTGGGGAGGGACTCTTCATTAGAGACTGTAGTGATAGGACAAGGGGTAACTGGTTAAAACTTAAACAGGGGAAGTTTAGATTGGATATAAGGAGGAAATTCTTTCCTGTGAGGGTGGTGATTCACTGGAATGGGTTGCCCAGTGAGGTTGTGAATGCTCCATCCCTGGCAGTGTTCAAGACCAGGTTGGACGAGGCCTTGGGTAATATGATTTAGCATGAGGTGCCCCTGCCCATGGCAGGGGGGTTGGAACTTGATGATCTTAAGGTCCTTTCCAACCCTAACGATTCTGTGATTCTATGATTCTGTGAACAAGCCAGTGCAAGGGGCTGTTTTCTTTTATTTGGAGCAAGTTATAAAATGCTGTCCATAAAACTGTTCCAACAGTTCCATGTCCTTTTTATGTTGAGGACCAGAACTGCACACAATACTCCAGGTGAGGTCTTACAAGAGCAGAGTAGAGGGGTTCACAAATTATTAGTGACACATAAGTATTTGAAGGAAAATACAAAAAACAGTTTGTGACATGACAGTTTCAAGTAGAGCCATATGTTCACAGAATGCAGGAGTTAAGGTGGTTTTAGGTTCATGCTTGTGAAATACTTAGGGTATGGGCCTACTATTTTAGAATATTAATAATTTATGAATTTTTAACATGATGGCATCAAAACCTTTTGACAAGCATAATAAAAGCTTTATTTAATTTAAAACATTACAATTATACATGCTATGTACTGTTTCAATCAAACCTATTATAAAGTCCTGCATGATTTACTACTGCTTGGTGGTTTGCTTTATTGCATCTGGTCAAGATAAATGTAGTTATATTTTCCCTAAAGATTGCTTTAAATAAACTATATCATCCTCAGACTGTATTTTTAGGTACAAAAAAAATCCATTTTTAGTTCAGAGAGTCACTGAGTGAAATACCTACTAACAAAAAATCAATAAATTATGTTCCTAAACATGAGGACCATTTTAGAAACAAGCTATATGACAGGCTTTATATATATAGGCAAAGGTTCTGGTTGGGGCATGGGAAAATATTAAAAATAAAAGAAAGAAAAGAGGAGATTCAACTAAGGATTACTTAAATGAGATTAATGATGAGCTACTTATGACCATGTCTGTTTACATGATTTGGTATAAAGACCAATGGAGCAAATTGGACAAATTAAAAATGGTTTGCTGGGATTCTAGCCTAAATAGAGAACAAATAATCCAAAAAAAAGTTTATTCCAGACATCATAGGTTTTTATTAATTCATAATCTGATGACTGAATATCGATAAGTTTCATTTTCACAACCTATGATGGTCTGACCAATCTAAGACCCAGAAAACAAAGTAGTCTTACATACTCTGCTTAGGTAAGTCATAGAAGAGACGTACAGTATGAAATAAGTGTTATACCAATGGCATATCATTCATGCATAAGTTATACATGCCGCAGAAAAATCAATGGCTGTATATTTACTAGCAATATATAGGTGAAACATTCTCCAAAACAAACCCAAACAAAACTAGCAAATACGAACTGCATTCAGGTTCACCATTTTTCAGCTTGATAGATATAAATTTGTCTCACGTTTTGAGCTGTTATTAATGAAGCTATTTTACACCTGTGCTTTTCTATTTCCTGATTTAATGTAATTATGACATTTCATCTATTACTGTATAGTTTTATAATACAATAAATATAACCTTGTTTGCAGTTTGTTGTAAAAAGTCTTACAATAAACCCAAATTTTTAAGCCACAGGCTTGCTTGTTACTGCTAAAACAGAACTTTTTTGAAATTGCTGAGAGTTTTATTTTCTTAAGTTTGTGATCTAATGCTTATCCATACCACAGGCAGTAAATCTGAGACTGTCCAGGAAGCAAGCATGAGTAAGCCAAAAAACTGTATCATAATACAGAACTGCTAAGCAATAGAAGAGAAGTTGGCCAACTGACAAGCATTGACAAAAGAATAATCCTATGTGAACTCAAAACTGAAGCAAATCAGCTGAGGAAACCACTGTTACTGTCATCATTGACATTGTCTTGCCAGGAACTTGAGATATTAATATCCAACCATGAAGGATTCTCTCGTCTCATGTGCCTAAGAAAGGCTGCTCAGGGATCCTTCAATGATTGAAATGTCTAAAAAGAAAGTAAGAAAAGTGAAGCAGCATTGAGATAGAACAGTCTGTATTTCACAATTTTAATTGCATTATTAATTCCCCTTCTTTCTTTTTTTTTAATTTATTTTAATGGAGGATTATGTTTTTTCTGATGGATAGCTTTCATCTTAACTCAGTTAGCAGTAGTTTTTTGCTTTAATTGGATTAGCAATAAATTATTTGATCCATAAATTGTATTGTCTTTTTTGCCCCTAACTAAATCTTGAACATAACAAGGTGGGAAAGAAGTATAATTTAATTCTAAGGTAGTATTTCGGAATGGATTTTTTTTTTTTTCTTTGTGTGTTCTTCATTCAATAGAATCGGTAACATAAGAGAAATTAGCTGGTTGAGACAGGACTGCAGTGCTTTGGGATTTTGGTTAACAGTCTCAAATGCATTAAATATGCAATGTATTTAGGCTGAAATAATCAGATAGAGTCCTACATTTTCTGGTGGGAGCCTCCCAAACAAAAACCAAGGAAGGAAGCAAGGATAAAAACATTATAATGTGATTCAGTACTTCCTTGTTTAATTTCTGGACTCTTCAGTGAAGCCTATAAGATGGTTTAATGTGGACAAAAAATATTAATGGAAAGGCTCAAATCATGGTGGAAAGGGTTAATTATGTGAAGACAAAAGTGAAGCTCAGTCTTCTCAGTATTGTGCGTTACATAGGGGGTATTCTCAAAATCTGTTTGCAAGACAATATCAAGAAGTCACAAATATGCAACTGGGTAGATGCTGTAGCTTAGTTAATTGTAGTTCTCTATCAGTTTATTTCTTGTCATTTGGTTTATCAGTTTGAACCCTCTTAATTTGTTTAATCATAACTAAATCCCTTTCTTCAGGAAAAACCTAGGAAAGAATATCTCCAAATTGTTTGCTGAGTAAAAAAAAAAAAAGAATATTAAATATATAAAAGTTTCTTTTGAGGTGATTCCACCTTTTACTCAGCTGGTTTTAGTATTTATGATGGTTTTAACTTACTGAAATAAATGAATGCAAAATGATTTGTCTTATTAGCCTAATAAAAAAAAGAATAAAATCTTTGCTGTTGCTAAAGCCACTGACTGTAAAAGGGGGAATCATAGAATCATTTAATAATTAGAGTTAGAAAGGACTTTAAGATCATGTACTTCCAACCTCCCTGCCATGGGCAGGGACACCTCACACTAAACCATGTCACCCAAGGCCTCGTCCAACCTGGTCTTGAACACCACCAAGCATTCACAACTTCCCTGGGCAAACCATTCCAGTGCCTCACAGCCCACACAGGAAAGAATTTCATCCTTATATACTATATAAACTTCCCCTGTTTAAGTTTTAACCTGTTATCCCTTGTCTTGTCACTACAGTCCCTAAAGGAGAGTGCCTCCCCAGAATCCTTATGAGCCCCCTTCAGATACTGGAAGGCTGCTATGAGGTCTCCATGCAGCCTTCTACAGTCTGAACAACCCCAACTTTCTCAGCCTGTCTTCACATGGGCGGTGCTCCAGTCCCCTGATCATCCTCGTGGCCCTTCTCTGGACTTGTTCCAGCAGTTCCATGTCCTTTTTATGTTGAGGACACCAGAACTGCACACAATACTCCAGGTGAGGTCTCACGAGAGCAGAGTAGAGGGGCAGGATTGCCTCCTTTGACCTGCTGGTCACGCTCCTTTTGATGCAGCCCAGGATATGGTTGGCTTTCTGGGCTGCAAGAGCACACTGCTGGCTCATGTTCATTTTCTCATCAACCGAAAACCCCCAAGTCCTTCTCTTCAGGGCTGCTCTGAATTTCTTCTCTGCCCAACCTGTAGCTGTGCCTGGGATTGCTCCGACCCAGATGTAGGACCTTGCACTTCGCATGGTTAAACCTCATGAGGCTGGCATCAGCCCACCTCACAAGCATGTCAAGGTCCCACCGGATGGCATTCCTTCCCTCCAGCATACCAACCGAACCACACATCTTGGTGTCATCGGCAAACTTGCTGAGGGCACACTCAATCCCATTTTTCCATGTCACCAACAAAGATGTTGAACAAGACCAGTCCCATCACTGATCCCTGAGGGACACCACTCGTTACTCCAGCCGGACATTGAGCCATTAACCACACCTCTTCGGCCGCAGCCATCCAACCAGTTCTTTATCTACCAAGTGGTCCACCTATCAAATTGATGTCTCTCCAATTTAGAGACAAGGATGTCCTGTGGGACAGTGTCGAACACTTTGCACAAGTCCAGGTAGATGACATCAACTGCTCTATCCCTGTCCATCAATTCTGTAGCCCCATCACAGAAGGCCATCACATTGGTCAGACAGGATTTCCCCTTAGTGAAGCCATGCTGGCTGTCACCAAGCACCTTGTTGTTTTTCATGTGCCTTAGCATGCCTTCCAGGAGAATCTGCTCCAAGATTTTGCCAGGCACAGACTGTAATTCCCCGGGTCACCCATTTTCCCCTTCTTGAAAATGGGGGTTATATTTCCCTTTTTCCAGTTGTCGGGAGCTTCACCTGACTGCTTTGATTTTTCAAATATGATGACTTATCTGTTTATAGAGTGCTTCAGCTGTATACTGTATACTATACACTACATATAAATATTCATCTGTACAAATATTCTATAAATATTCTATATTTTCTATAAATATTCTATACTTTCTATAAATATTCTATACATATATTCATCTATATAAATATTCATCTATATACGATATGTAAATATACTTATTGAAATTAACATCTGACCAAAGCAAGTGTTACCCAATATGAAAATATTCTTACGGATGAGAAGCTTATCCTTTCTAATTCCCAGCAGGTATTTGAAAAATGTAAGTGGCACAGTAATATAACAGTGATATTAATTTTGTATGGGGTGGCACAGCACGAATCTTACTCCCCATGTATGTTCTAGGTATTCTTACAATCCATCAACCAGTGCAGCAAGAGAATTTTTCTAAGTTTATTTTCATATTAAAGTGTATATTCACCCAAACAATTTGCATTGCATTGTTGTGAGCTGTGTTCTATGGCTTTTTTGCTATTTTATATCTACTATTTTTTTCTATATTTCTATAGGAATATCCTATCACTTAAACAGACAAAATTTAGACAGTAAGAGTATGATTTTGCAATACAGCAGCCGACTTATTTTAATTTTATTTTCCTTAATTATTTCATTTTATATTATTTGTAATTATCAAACTTTTCCATGAGATTTGGAAAATAGATTACAGTAAGAGATTTCATAGCTCTGTAACTGAAAATAAAAGTATAAGTAAAAAGAGAGAGAAATCATACTTCTCTCAAAGTGCATATTTTCATCAGTCTATTCTCTTAAAGAGAATATGTACACATAATCTGTAATATTGACATTAAAATGCTCACTAATCTTTAAGACATTAGAAATTTCATTACTTATTTCAGACTCACTGAGATTGGAGAGCAGAACATGAAATGACACTAGAATGCGGGCAAAGAATGAGAGAGGAAAACAGTGCCAAGTTCTGGTTTCTGTTTATAGTTATTGAATGCAATGCATAAGCAGTGCTGTGAATTGGACCCTTTTTTTACTCCTTCTAAAGAAAATCGTGCTCGTATTGCTTCTTATTTCCTTCCCTGAGATGACAGCCTAACGTCTGGCTTGATGATTCACTTTCTTTTTTTTTTAAATTGCACACAGAATCACAGAATCATGGAGGCTGGAAGAGATCTGGGAGATCACCTGGTCCAACAACACTGCCCAAGAGGGGTCAGCTACAGCAAGTTACCCAGGACCACGTACAGTGAGTTTTTTCAGTGAGATTTCTTAAGTCATTCAAGATGTTCTACTGAAACTAGCAAAACTGCCACAATACTTGTAGTTGATCAGTTTATCAGCATATTTTGGAGCAGCATCTGGATGTTAAATGGGATACCAAAAGGTGTCTCAAACAATGGAAGTGTGTCAGAAACTGGAACAAAATCCTATTTGTATGTTTTTTGTCTGAAATTTGTTAGGTTTATATGGAAGATAAGTATCATTAGCATTTATTGGAACAGCAAAATATAAGTAACTGCTTTCACAGGTTGATATTTATTGTACAAGGTCGATATTAAAGGAAGAAATAGCTGAACTAATTAACCCATACTACTAAGCTTTCAGTTCCTCTGTGCGCTACAGCTATCTTACCAATTGGATTTTCAATTTGTGTCTATTGTTCTATAAAACAGAAGTTCTGGAACATATCCAATGCTCTGAAGTCAAACAGCAATCAGGTTTGTTTTCAGACAAGTTGGGATGAATAGCCTCCAAACCAGACTAGTTGCATTCATAATATATAACACTGTGTTTAGGACCACATCTGTGATCATTTAGGTGACTTAATACACAATTATCATATTTTGTGTTTTTTTTCTGTCCAAACTTTCTGAAATACACTGAGGGCTGTATTGATATGACTGGTATTTCACAGCATGAAATTGAGTATACATGATGAGCGACTTGGAGAGTGGTCTCAAGGCGTGTAAAATGTTTGAGAGTGCAGATATGGATTCTATAGTTTACAGGAGGCTAAAATAGGAAGTGCAGTATTAGCTGTACCACTTTCTAGAACTGCAAATGCAACAAACTATCTTAAGATTTGTGTCTGAAATTTACTTTTGAGACAGCTGTAACAATTCAAAAAGACTCAGAGCAGACCAGAGGCACAAACTAACAATCATTTAGGTCCACTGTTAAAGTTATTTGCTCTTTTCTTTAGCAATGCAGACACAGACTAAGACCTACATACCAAAAGGTAACTATGAAAAATGCCTTCAGTTTCAGGCAGTATTGAGGAAACCATCTTCAGTATTTGCTTATAAAATGTAAATATTGAACTTTAGGCTTGTAATTAATTTTTTGTCTGTCCCATCGTTTTAGTTTTCACTGCTTCTTAGGAAAAACCTAAAAGAAGAATTATTATTTTCCCTGCAATATAAGTAAAACACTTCAGTTATTTTGTGGCAAAAAAAAAAAGTATGCTTTCAGAAACTTTTTTGTCTCCTCTGTGTAGTTTGGTATTTCAAATTTATTATCTCTTATGTCACAAGTTGTAATTTCAAATTCAGGCTAAAAAAAAAAAAAGAATTCTCTTTCATTCTTCTCTTTTTCTTCTTTAATATGTGGACTTACCCCACAACATTCATGGCTGGTTTATCACTAATATGAACGTTTTTATTCCAAAACAGGACCTAAATTTAATCTCTGGAGTAATCATTCTGATGCCTTGAAACAAAAAATATTCTGATAACAAAATAGTTTCGCAATTTACATACTAAGTTCTCTATTTCAACATAACATTTTTATAGATACGTCATCATTATTTGGACATTTAGGTAAAAAGTATCTTAAGCATGAAGTGACACTTAATTTTTCTGTTACCTGATTTGGCATCTTATTAAATGATATTTCATTGAATAAAGACTGAAATTTTCTAATGAAATCTATTCTTCAATCTTTTCCAGTACAACTATGTAGTCTGATGGTTTACATAGTTTTGGAAAATAAATTTGTATTCATTTTAACTGAATGAGTAATCAGCATTGTTTATACAGATGCTCACAGTATTATTTATTAATTACTTTTTGATTATAAATTAGAGCGTTGATTGGAAGGTAATATTTCTGTTCTACTTGCCAATTAACTTTATTTTCTCTCCACTGTTTCTTTCACACTTTTCTAATACATTCATTTAGATTTTTCATTAAGGATTCCCTAGTTTGAAAAGATCATATTTCATTCACACTCAATAAATATCCATTAACCTTAACGACTGTTCCAGAAGAATTGTTGGGCAAAAAGATAATTGTAGCAATACAAACCACAACTAGGACATAAATTAACAATTAGGCAGCACAGAAAGTAAGGAGTCTTGAACTTGCTCCCTGATTTTCATCTATTAATCAGTAGAGATTTTGGAGACTTTGTTCAGAAATAGAAAGTTTCAAAATAAGAAAGTTTCTAGTCAGGAAAGTACAAGACAGAAAGATTTCATTTTCAAGAACATTAAACAAGGAGGAGATTTATATTTAGGCCACTTATTAAGTATTTCTTAGCCAGAAGATTAGAGTTCCCTTTATTTATATAATTATTCCATCCTACCTTATTATTTTTGCGTACAAATCAAACATAGCTTTAGAGATTAAGAGCTATTGATGACTTTTTTGGTGCAAAATAAATTTGTGGGACAGATTTACAACAGCTCTATTTTAAGGTATTAGGAAATTGATGGGCTAAAAGGTACAAATACAAAATAGAGTATAATTTATTTTTATTTTAGTATTTAATCCAAACAGTAGTTGTCAGAACCTACTTACACTGTCTGATGTAAAGGAGAACGGATTACAGGAACATGGTCAGTCCTGCAAAGTGCTGGCATAGAGATAAAATGGGTTTGACATTAGAAACGTATGAGGAATACAACTGAAAAATTTAGAGCTCTTCAGAGATAAAGCCGCTGCACAACAGTAAAAAAAAAAATCAATGAATCTAACCACAAGAATAAAAAGATGTATGCTACAATAAAAGACATGAATCCCAAAACTGTACAGTCATAGAAATAAATTCACTTACAATTACTATTGTTTAAAAATTCTTTATCATCTTCACCATTTTTCATCAGTATCCCTGGTGGTACCAGAGGGATGATTTAGAATATAAATTAGTGACTTACATTTACCTGTTTCATCAGTAGCTCAATGGAAGTCACCCTGTGCACAGGAGAAATGCCCTGTGTGTATAATTTTATTGTTACTTTTCAGATAAAGCTGTGTAATTATGTAGTTGTGTACACACATGTAGAATTTCCAATGTAACATTATACAGAAGTAAATAAATAAGTAATTACAAAGTAATTCATAGACTTCTGTTGGGATCTCTATGTAAAATTTTCAGAGGTGTATAACAAAGTTCTTACACAAAGAACTATTTCATGAGGCAAATGAAAAATAAGTATAGGGTGTAGGTAGTTAGGGCCTGGCGGCCGGAAGATATCACGTTGTACGGAAAGATAGAGCCCCCCCTGTTTAATAGCCAATAGTATGTAGCTTGTGATGTAAGCCGTCCACCACACTGGTGTCTGTGAGCTGATGGCCCAAGCGGCCTGGGGGTGGTCGCCGTGCCGTTCCTGAACCAGGTCGCCACGCCTTGCGAAGGCAACAATAGGGGCTTTAAAAATTGCTTAGAATTATTGTTTCAAGTTAAATGAGAGTCATTTGTCACCAATTCAGTATGCCTATTTGTAAAATAACAATTTTATTTGCCCTGTCATTGTGTGACTAAAGAAAAGTTCGATTTTGAGACTTGACAGTCACATTTTTTAAAATCTGATTGAAAGGTTATTTTGAAAAAATAAGACATCTATAAAACATTTTAATATGAAATAAATTGTTATTTTTTTGCCTCATTTGTAAGAAATTCTGATTACTTCCTTTTGCACTCTTTTAATAAATAAGTACATGATGCATAAAACAAAGCTGATTAAACCTCATGATTTTACACTCAGAATATATCATAATGTTATGTCACAATATCAAAAAGAGTTTCAATATCTTACAGTTTCTATTTAAAAGTGTCTGCATTAGTGTCTGGGGTTAGATTTTGCATGTAACTGTCAGATGTTGGTAGACAGCAAAGTTACGTTCTTCTAATGAAGGAGGGATCAACTATGTCCATATCTAAAGACAGATATACTAAATATAAAGAAGAATGGAATAGGCAGTGTCATTGCTCTCTACATCTTAAATAGCAGCAGTAAGTTTTTAGTAACTTCCCCATCTGCTTCAGGGACTAGATGTGTTCTTCTTTATTTTGATCCTAGATTGTTCTCAAATTATGTTTTCTGCCTTAATTTAGCCTGAATGAACAAAAAGTTTATTATTATTTTTTCAAACATTAAGACTCTTTCAGTACTTCCTTCTTCTATATAAATCAATAATAGCAGCATTTTGCTTTATATATAGTCTCACTTCAATTAGGGCTCATAGTTCTGGGTTAAAAAAATCTTAACTGTTTTCTATTTTCTTTTTATTAAGTTAATTCTCAACCAGCACCCAAAGAAATGTGCTGGGCATAACTTCTGCCACTGTAAGAGTTTTATTTGGGTGGTAGGGTATTGATCTGGGTGGGGAAGAAGTGGGAAATTCTACTTTCTTCTTGAGTTGTAGTACATATTTTTATCTGGTTCCATAAAAAACAACCTGCTGGATCCTTGCTATTTAGACTGATCCTTTGATTTCCTTGTGCTTTTCTGTTTGGTTGCTTGGTTGGGGTTTTTAAACTGATTAACTTTGTTGTGTTTGCTGTTACACTAGTTTTCTACTAATTCCTTTTGGACTGAATCCTGGATGTTATATCTCAAGTCCGAGTCAGAATGGCATATTTACTTGTGGGTTCCATGACTAGTCCTAGAAAACAGCCATTTGTCTCCTCCAAAACTCTTATCTTCATGCCTCATGCTGGCAAGTTATTAATCCAGCCTACATGTGGCTAGTTAGAATTCTTAACTGTTTCTGCCCATCCAGATTTAGCAGCCTCTCTAGTGTTACTCAATAATCTCACTTAATATTTCTTGAGCATAATTATCACCCTTTTTAGGGTGTTGATGTCCCAGTCTTCATACACTTCTTTATTTATGAAAGTCACTCACAAAGATTCTGAAGAGCTTCTCTTTTCCTGGAATATTTTTTTATTGTTCCGCTTTATGTAATCCTTCACATGCAGTGCCACTTCCTAACCTGCAGTCCTTCTTGTATCACTTCTATAAAGTTGCCAGCTTAACAATACTGTAACTCATTTATTATCTTCCTTTTAGCAGGATTATGAGATGCCTGTTTTGTCAGAGTTGTTTACTCATGCCAAACACTGTGGTTGCCCACATTATTTTTTAGGTTTTAAACCTTGATGAAAAGGACTCATGACTTTCCTCTGTTCAGCCCCTTGAAATTGTCCATGCTAGTCAACTGGCTTCGCAGAAAGTCTAATTTTGCCGGTAATATTTATTGTTATTGTGCTGTTTATTTCTCTGACCTTTTCAGAACTGTATTGAATATTGCCTTTTTATTATCCTTCAATCCATATCCCTTACTCCCCGATTTAAGGATATCACTATTTTTCTACTGCAGCTGCCCCTATTTAGGTTTCAGATGTAAACTGTGAATGTATTTGAAATAATAAATGTACATAGTGCATTTGATTTATCACTATCATTGGACTTTTCATGAAAAGACCCCAGTTCAGAAATGTAAAATTACAGTAAATGTTACATCAAAATATTCTATTTGTTTGCATAGTGTGGTATGAAACTTCAGTAAGTTATAAGACACCTGTTTACAGTACAGTAAGAAACTTTAGGCAATAAATTAATAAATATATTCCTTTCATTCTCACTTGCTATATACACACACAGTAGACCTTTGTTCATGCATTCCCACACTTAAAATGCCAATAAAACCAGTTGGTTACAACAAAAAAGTCTTCTTTTTTTAGCGCAAAATTATAGGGTTGTTAACATTTACTCAATTTAATATCATAACTGCTTCAACCTCCATTATAATGTCAGTTACAATACCATAAGTTTGATGATGGAAACTAAATGAAGAGTTAAAGTCTCTGAAAAAAAATAAGTAAAAGAAGTATAAAGATTTAAGCTGATATCTGGTGTTAAAAAAGGTAAAATCCTATTTCATGGAATAACAGTAACAAATTTCTGCTATTGTCGTCATAGTATTGCACAGGAAAAACACTTTAGCTGATTAGAAACTGTCATCAGTGAGTGAACATACACAAAATAAAGCTAAGTTATGTAGAGACCCTTTAAACTATGTAAATATACATGGTTTTGATATAGTGTGTATATATATACACAATGGGAGAAAAATGCATTAGTTGTTAACATTTGACATGAACTGGTCTAGGATGTGATAAGCATATGCTCTTTTTGAATGGGCTAGCATTGGGCTAGCTAGATCCAGAGTTGTCTGTAGACCGGCAAATGGGGACAATGTGCAATGGTGTGACTTCCGTCCTTGCAATCCCGCAATTCACATGATGTGATGTGTTAGCATTCTTAATTTGTCTCTCTGTCAGAGCAGATCATTAAAAACATGATTTCAAACTTTCTCCATTATCCAGAAAAAAAAATCAAAACCTTAAAAACCTCTGAAAATGCAGTGTTTCTTTAATTAACTAATATGCCTGTAACTGATAAGCAGACATCTCCTCGCAATTCAGTAAATATTTTGGTTTCCTAATTCAAATTCACAAACAAAAAAGGTAGAGGAAAGAAAAGTTATTATACTGGAGTCTTTGCTAGCTATTTTAGCTAGGTAATAGCTATTTGTCTTGTAGAGTGGTTTGTGAGATCAGTGTCTTCACAATCAGACTGGTTTTGGTGTAAGAACTGCTAAAACCTATTGCTGGAGATTGCAAGTTATTTGTAAAGGAATTTTTAGTGTTATAGTTATTAAAAACTAAAATAATGCCTTAAGTTTCTTTTTTTTTTCTGAGTAAAACCTCTTGAGTGTATGCTTACAGCAATGTGTGTATGAAAGCAAAATGTCACCCTACCTTTCTCTTCTTTTAATCTCCTAGAGGTAAATGTGAGTGTAAATCCTTTTGTCAAATAACAGAAACAGCTCAGGCTACTGCGATGAAAAGGTAAGAAATAGTTACTATAAGTAATTACTCATATTTAGAAAATTACTCTGGAAATGAGAGTGTAGTAGGAATTCCCTACACACTGCAGAAAAGTTTTAATCAAATTAATATTAAATAATTATTTTACTTCCATTGGTGTTTTTTTCTGAAGTTGGATTTCCCTGATTTCCTAGAAGTGACAGCTAAGTTATATTCTCAGCAATTTCAGCATGCTTAATGAATTCCTTGGGGAAGCCAGAATATCTGTAGCACAATTAACTTCCCATTCTTATGTAAATGTAGAGTTTCAGGGTCCCTGATGGAAGCCTGCTCTTTGGCTACTGTTAGCAAGTGTGCTATTAAATGACACATGGAGCCTTGAGCTGAAATTTAGACTTCACTAATTTGTGCTGTGACATGTGCAAAGCTGCTTTAGAGGAATGTGAAACAGTTTTTTAAATGTACCTGATGAAATGGGTATTATTACCACTGGCTAGACTGTAGTCAGCAGTCTCTTTACCTTTGCTGTTCCTTCGTCTTAACAAAATAAGCACTGACACTCTTTGCTGTTATATTTCCTATGGTTTTTTTTAGGATTTCCATTTCTTTATTATTACTATCTAGTCAAGATTATTGATTTAAGATGGAAAGAGTCTGATAGAGTGAGGTAGTATTTTCAATTGTATATGTGCATCTGTGTGAATGTAATTAAAGTTAATACTGAAAACTTAATACTGGAAAGAGAAATAAACTCTTAAGTCAGGTAGATAAGGTCCATGCAGCTTATGAAGGAAAACAAGATCACATATGTAAATCTAATAGCCTGAGTGAGATACAGGAGTGAAAAAACAATATCCAAAATGAAAAGAGGATGTTACTGAGTAGTTCAAGCTTTACTGTTGCCAGTAAAGTCCTTTGAGATCTTTGGATGAAAGACATTCTATAAATGCAAAGTAGTATTGTCTCAGAGGAACAAAGCTATATGTCAGTTCTGAAACACTAAAATGAAATCAGATTCAAGCTATAACCACAAAGTAGTATCTTGCTGTATGTTTTGTATTTAACTGTTTAAATTACCTAGCAAAATTCATAATCCAAATTGGGTCCTAGATTCCCACATTTCATGGAACTTGTTAGGGTGTGAGAGAGTTTTGACTCCTGATCAAGGGTTATTTTCCACTGCAACTAGGAATAATAAGAAAAAGGTGAAGACATAAACAAGAATATACAGGGACACAAATCTGACTGATAAATGACTGGGTCTCAGTGATGGGAACCAAAGTTGGTCACCAAATCATGAGGATGAGGGCATATGGAAATGTGAGAATATTTATTCCAGCAAGGTTATCTGATCAGGGATCTTGTAAATTGGGAAAAATAAGGAAAAAAGGAGAAAGAAAAAAACGATATACAGAGACATATCTCTGACAAAATACACAAGGAGACGCAAAGCTTGCCAGGCACACTCATTAATGGGCTATACAGAAACTACAGGAAACACTTCTGGGAAGATTAACCTGGACTTTGCAACTAATAAGATTGTAAATCAGGAAAGACACAGACTAGGAGAAGTGCAGGAATTGACAGATGTGTACAGACACGGGGGGAGGATGTACAAGGGAAGGGAGAGCAGAGGGGAACAAAGGTTGGGGGATAGGTAAAAAGCAACATAAAAGGGGTCAGTCACATATAAAATGGGGCCAGACAGTATGGTTGTCTGGCTGAGTCATATGCTCGATCACTGCGGTCAGTCCTGTATTCTAATTCTAATAAATTATTAAATCTTATTAAATCTGAACCCTGTATGTGGATGATGTTGAAGGCACTTTCTTGTCTGTGTAGCCGCAGTCATGACTGTGCACTGTCCTCTGAATGTGTCTCTATGTCTCTGGGATATATGCTCATCTTCCCTATTGGTTGAACCTGCAAATAGGAAGCCATGACCCTCACCCTGGGCAGAGACCCCAGGATGGGCTCCAGTGGCTGTGCAGAAGGGTACTGGGCCAGAGAAGCCGGAGTAGGCAGCCATGCTCTAACCACTCAACTCATTCACAAAACGTCAAAAACTTGTCCAAGTTTCTCCTTGGTGCTTAACTTTATCAAAGTAATCCAAATGGGAATCTCCTTAGTCATCTCAGCTAATATAGGTATTTCGGCTTTCATAAGAAAACATTTTAGGGGCACTACTTGTTCCATTTCTTTGCAAACAGAGAAGCATGTAAGTTTTTCCTCTCAAGATTTTATGATTCTCACAGTAAGCTCCCTTCTGAGTTAATTTACACATTAGACCTGCTCAAATCATGCTAATGAAGTAGGAAATTATTCCTGATTTTATGTAATGTTTTAGTGGATGGAATATTTCCTTTAAGAAATGAAATGCACACATATAAACAATTATTCAGATTGACAAATTGCAAATCTTAATTATGAGGAGAATGTTCTAAACCACACCTTTTAAATTAGGCTTGCATGAGGTTCTTTTCCAACCTTTCTGAGAAATCTAGGCTACTGTAAAGGAGCAGTATATAGATTCATGAAATAAGTCAATGAGCAAGAGGCATGTCTCTTTAGTACAGAAATGGCAATGCTTTCCTTGCAGTGAGAAAGACTGTGATTGTTATTCCCTATGCCTGTCTCACACTATTTTTTAAAATACACCTTCTTAAAAAGCAAAAAATAAAGATTTCACCAAATGAGGGTGTCTAAAGGTCCTGTGTGCATCAGCATCCCTCTGACTGTGAAAACACAGAGAATCTCTTCAAATTGATGGGATATAGCCCTAGAGAGCAGGGGGGCCCAAGAGTGTTGGTTGATATTCAAGGATCACCTGCTACAAGCTCAGGAGTGTTGTGTCCCAACTAGAAGGAAGTGCAGCAGAAGGGCCAGGAGACCTCCTTGGATGGATAAGGAGCTCCTGAGGAAAATTCAAGGGAAAAAGAAAGGCTTCTAAAAGGTGGAAGCAAGGACAGGTGGCCTGGGAAGAATACAAGGATGTTGTGAGGGAAGCTAGAGACGAGGTTAGGAAAGCTAAGGAGCAGTTAGAATTAAACTTGGCTAAGGATGTGAAAGATAACAGGAAGGGATTCTATAGTTACATTGCAAATAAAAGACAGATTAGGGACAACGTAGGCCTTCTCCGGAAGCTATCAGAAGAACTTGATGCCCCGGATTTGGAGAAGGCTGAGGTTCTGAATGACTTCTTTGCCTCAGTTTTCACTGGCAAAAGCTCTGACCACACTACCTCAGTCTTGGAAGGCAGACGCAGGGACTGTGAGACTGAAGATCTTGGACCCTGTCGTGGTTTAAACCCTAGCCAGATAGCTTGTTCACTCACTCCTAGTGTGTGGTGTCGGGCTGGAAGCAGTCGAGCCCCCCCCCGGGGGCTCCCCCTTTCCCCACTCCCGAAGGATGGGGAGGAGAATCGAAACAGTACAACTCCCAGGGGTTGAGACAAAAACAGTCCAGCAAACAATATACAACACAAATCACCACCACTACCACCAACGACAACAATGATAAGAAAGAGAATACAATACCACCCGCCGAGAAATGAGTCCGACCTAGAAGCCTGTGTCCTTCCGGGTAACCCCCAATTACATCCCCGGGCATGACGTACTGTGGTATGGAATACCTCTTTGGCTAGCTCGGGTCAGGTGTCCTGTCTCTGCTTCCTCGTGGCCTCCCCTCCTCCCTGGCAGAGCATGAGCCTCACAAAGTCCTTGGTCAGGGTAAACATCACTTAGCAACAACCGAAAACGTAGGTATCACCAGCACTGTTCCCAGGCTGGAAGTCAAAACACAGCACTGCACCAGCTACCAAGAAGGAGAAAAATGACTGCTACTGCTAAACCCAGGACATGCCCACTGTAGGAGAGGATCTGCTTCGACACCATCTTAAGAACCTGAATGTGCAAAAGTCCATGGGACCTGATGAGATCCACCTGTGGATCCTGAAGGAGCTGGCAAATGAAGTTGCTAAGCCACTGGCCATCATATTTGAAAAAATCATGGCAGTCAGGTGAAGTTCCTGATGACTGAATGAAGGGTAATATAACCCTAATTTTCAAGAAGGGGAAAATGGATGACCCAGGGAATTACAGACCAGTCAGTCTCACCTCTGTGCCTGGCAAAATCCTGGAGCAGATTCTCCTGGGAGGCATGCTAAGGCACATGAAAAACAACAAGGTGGTCGGTGACAGCCAGCATGGCTTCACTAAGGGGAAATCCTGCCTGACCAATTTGGTGGCCTTCTATGATGGGGCTGCAGAACTGATGGACAGGGGTAGTGCAGTTGACACCATCTACCTGGACTTGTGCAAAGTGTTCGACACTGTCCCACACAACATTCTTGTCTTTAAATTGGAGAGACATCAATTTGATAGGTGGACCACTCGGTGGATAAAGAACTGGCTGGATGGCCGCACACAAAGAGGTGTGGCCAATGGCTCAATGTCCAGTTGGAGACCAGTAACGAGTGGCGTTCCTCAGGGATCGGTGTTGGGATCAGTCTTGTTCAACATCTTTGTTGGTGACATGGACAGTGGGATTGTGTGTGCCCTCAGCAAGTTTGCCAATAACACCAAGCTCTGTGGTTCAGTTGATACGCTGGAGGGAAGGAGTGCCATCCAGAGGGACCTTGACACACTTGTGAGGTGGGCTGATGTCAACCTCATGAAGTTTAACCATGCCAAATGCTAGGTCCTACATGTGGGTCGGAGCAATCCCAGACACAGCTACAGGTTGGGCAGAGAAGAGATTCAGAGCAGCCCTTCAGAGAAGGACTTGGGGGTGCTGGTTGATGAGAAAATGAACATGAGCCAGCAGTGTGCTCTTGCAGCCCAGAAAGCCAACCATATCCTGGGCTGCATCAAAAGGAGTGTGACCAGCAGGTTGAAAGAGGTGATCCTTCCCCTCTACTCTGCTCTCTTGAGACCTCACTTGGAGCACTGGGTACAGTTCTGGTGTCCTCAACATAAGAAGTACATGGAACTGTTGGAACAAGTCCAGAGGAGGGCCACGAGGATGATCAGGGGACTGGAGCACCTCCTGTATGAAGACAGGCTGAGGAAGTTGGGGCTGTTCAGCCTGGAGAAGAGAAGGCTGCGTGGAGACCTCATAACAGCCTTCCAGTATCTGAAGGGGGCCTATAAGGGTGCTGGGGAGGGACTCTTCTTTAGGGAATGTAGTGATAGGACAAGGGGTAATGGGTTCAAACTTAACAGGGGAAGTTTAGATTGGACATAAGGAGGAAGCTTTTTACTGTGAGGGTTGTGAGACACTGGAATGGGTTGCCCAAGGAAGTTGTGAATGCTCCATCCCTGGCGGTGTTCAACTGTGGGTTGGACAGAGCCTTGGGTGACATGGTTTAGTGTGAGGTGTTCCTGCCCATGGCAGGGGAGTTGGGAACTAGGTGATCTTAAGGTCCTTTCCAACCCTAACTATTCTATGATTCTGTTCTATTATTCCATTTTTAGGTATCTTTTGTATCCCTTTGTAGGAAGTACTGGTGATCGAAGTTTAAAGAGCACATATAGTGTCATGTTTTTAACAGCATCTTATGAATATAATCAGCATTACTCAAACTGTTAAAAGGCAGTTACTTGCTGCTTAACAGATAAACAGTTAAAATTCCCAAAATGTAAATATTTAAAAAGCACATCTGTGCCTGCGAGTTCCTGTGAAATTCGTTTATTTCTCTGTCCCTCTGTTTAATGATTCATGATGTGTCCGGTCAAGGAAGGAGGAAACAAAAAGAAAGATATACACAAGATATCCAGCACTACTACAAGAACGAGCTCTGCCGGGTGGTTTCTTCTCTCAGAAGAGATGTAAGCCGTCTGAGGCATAAACTCTTAGAGATGCTACTTATGAAAGTTTCAATTTAGGACTGTTCTGAGACAAAGCATTGTGCAACACTGCTATTTTCCTTTGAGCTATAGCATTTAATATACGATGATCTAAAAAAAAGAGCTGAAGATTCAGGCTTTTACTCTCTACCTTCATGATTGCAAGGTACCTTGTCATCTTTGGGAAGAACTATTGCAAGCAGATGAAAACATGTATTAATCTTTTGAATATTATTTCTTGACTATGGATTTTGCTTATATGTAATGTAATCACAGGTACTTCAATACTTAATAATAGTTTTCTAGTACTGCTGCAGCTATTCAATTTTATTTTCTCCTTTCTTCACACAAAGACCTAAGTAAAATTCCCTAGCCTACTAATATTTTGAATTCTTTGAATGTTTTGCAACTTCCACTTGCTCCTTTTTTCTAGTATTATTTATCTCCTATGCAGACAGGCTGAGAGAGTTGGACTTCAGCCTGGAGAAAGCTCGGGGGAGACCTTATAACAGTCTTCCAATACTTAAAGGAGGACTACACAAACTCTGCAGAAGGGCTTTTTACAAGGGTGTGTAGGGACAAGATAAGGTGTAAAGGCTTTAAACTGACAGAGGGGAGATTTAGGTTGGACACTGGGAAGAAATTCTTCCCTATGAAGGTGGTGAGACATTGGTATAGGTTGCTCAGGGAACCTCTGGATGCCCCATCTCTGCCAATGTCCAGTGCCAGGCTGGATGATGCTTTGAGCAACCTGATCTAGTGTGAAGTGTCCCTGAACATGGCAGGGGGGCTGGAACTGGATGATCTTCAGGTCCTCTCGAACCTGAACCATTCTGTGAAAACAACTTTACCTTAACAGATAAACGTATGTTGGTGCTATACAGTAAAGAAAAAAATCAAGAAAGACTGAGGCTCAGCATGTAGGTATGCATAGTAATACAATGCTTAAGAAGTTTCATGCTTATATATTTTTCATGTACAGATGCTTAAAGCATTTATACTGTTATTGTGTGCATGCTGCTATAGAAGATAAAAGCAGTAGCTTTTTCTCTTCTGCTTAAGTTAGTGAGAAACAGTAGCTTGGAAAAAAAATATAGTCTTAGGTGACTTTTTCTAAGATCAAACTTTTAGTAAACTAGTGTGTAGTCAGACACTTTTTTTCTTAAAAACAATTTTAGATTAAAATAGAAAACTATCTAGCATGGAAATTCTGATACTATTTTGTTTTTCACTGGTACTTATAGATTGTGATATTCAAAATGTTAAGAACAGATTATGTGATAAAACTCAATGGGACTGAATGCAAAAAAAGGTATGAGAGAAACATATTGTCGTGGTTTAAACCCAGTCAGGTAACTTGTTCACTCACTCCCAGTGAGTGGTGCCGAGCTGACAACAATCGAGGTCCGTGTCCCGCCCCCACCGGGGCTCTCCCCTTCCCCGCTCCCGGAGGAACGGGGAGGAGGATCGAAAGAGTGCAACTCCCACGGGTTGAGACAAGAACAGTCCAGCAACCAATGTACAACACAAATCACCACCACTACTACCAATGACAACAATGATAAGGGAAAATAACAAGGGAAGAGAATACTATACCACTGGCCAAGAAAACGAGTTCCACCCGGAAGCCCGTGTCCTTCCAGGTAACTCCCAGTCACCCCCCACCCCGGCCATGACGTGCTGTGGTATGGAATACCTCCCTGGCTAGCCCGGGTCAGGCGCCCCATCTCTGCTTCCTCACAGCTTCCCCTCCTCCCTGGCAGAGCATGAGCCTCACAAAGTCCTTGGTCAGGGTAAACATCACTTAGCAACAACTGAAAACATCGGCTTCACCAACACTGTTCTCAGGCTGGAAGTCAACACACAGCACTGCACCAGCTAACACAAAGGAAAAAAACATGACTGCTACTGCTGAACCCAGGACACATATGCATTATTTTCAGAATTAACTTCCCAAGGAAATAAAAGTTTGTAATTTACTTAGTAAAGTAATGAAACAACTTAATTTTCTTTAACTTTTCTCTTTTATTTCAATTTCAATGCTCAAGATAGCTAAAAAACATGTATCATTTTCATGTTACTATGCTCTCAACAGTATTTAATGTTTTGTTCAGAGAAATGAATGAGAAAACACCAATTCTAAGAATACATTTGTAAAGAATACTTTAAATGTAGCTATGATACACCTTGCCAAAAAATTTGAGGGTTTTTTTTTCAGTTCACCCTTCTGTTATCCACTTTTAAGAGCTCTGAAAGAACACTAATATTTGAGTGTTTTGGTATGTTTCTATCCATTGGGACATCAAGGTACTGTTAATTGCAATTGGTTCAACACATTGATCTGTAGTGCTTACTTCATTCAAAGGGATGCAGACATGTAGTCATTCATATTATTGTTTCATATCAGCTTTAATGTGTTGGCCAATGCAGGCAATAAAGTGAAAAAAACATAGCATGCAAAATTGTGAGAACATGTGATCTCTACCATGTAGTGAATACGTGTCTTGTTTGTTAAAGTTTTCTTTTGATATTTAATGTTATACAACTGTGGGAAAAAAAAAATAATATTTAAATGATTACTTTTTAATCTCTGTCAATCAAAAGGGTATTCTCTCAAAATCAGAATTTGGACAAAAATGGAAAAAAAAACTAAAATTTACTAAGGGGATAAGAATGGAAGAATAGCATGCCATTACTGTTATCATAACACATTTGTTGTGCTTACAGTTACTTAAGTATAGCACTAACTGAAGACTCTATAACTAAGGATGTAATCACTAACACACAGCACCACCTAGAATTTAAAATTTAATTAAAAATTAATTACACAAATCCACTGTAAAATGATTCTTTCAGTGTCCTATGCTGTTCTTAGGTGAGTTGTTTACCTGAAAATCTCTGAAGTAGTCTTTGAGAAGGCGCATAGTAGATTGTCCTGGGTTCAGCAGTAGCAGTCATGTTTTTTTTTTTTTCCTTTGTGGTAGCTGGTGCAGTGCTGTGTTTTGACTTCCAGCCTGAGAACGGTGTTGGTGAAGTCAATGTTTTCAGTTGTTGCTAAGTGATGTTTACCCTGACCAAGGACTTTGTGAGGCTCATGCTCTGCCAGGGAGGAGGGGAAGCCGGGAGGAAGCAGAGATGGGGCACCTGACTCGGGCTAGCCAGGGAGGTATTCCATACCACAGCACGTCATGGCTGGGGTGGGGGGGTGACTGGGAGTTACCCGGAAGGACATGGGCTTCCGGGGGGAACTCGTTTTCTTGGCCGGTGGTATCGTATTCTCTTCCCTTGTTATTTTCCCTTATCATTGTTGTAGTTGATAGTAGCAGTGGTGATTTGTGTACATTGGTTGCTGGACTGTTCTTGTCTCAACCCATGGGAGTTGCACTCTTTCGATCCTCCTCCCCGTTCCTCCGGGAGTGGAGGAGAACCCTGGTGGGGGCGGGACACGGACCTCGATTGTTGTCAGCTCGGCACCACTCACTGGGAGTGAGTGAACAAGTTACCTGACTGGGTTTAAACCACGACAGTTCTTTTTGGCGCCCAACGTGGGGCACGAGGGGTTGAGATAAGAACAGATCTGACTGGATTGATAGTCACTCGTCACAATGCTGATTTATTGGCTCTCAAGGTTGTTCCTCTTGATCTCACAGTTTCAGTATATCGTATCTTACGTCCATCCGGTATTTGCTGTATTAGTGTTTTTCAAGTGTGGGGCTTGGGCTAAGGTTTTTGTCCCATTGTACTTTATGGTAATGACTTGTGATACAATAGAATCATTGATCATGAAACTGATCTGGCTTAGGTTCCCAGTGTGGTCACCACCTTTATACTTTGGGAGGTATATGATGGAGGTGCTTAGCAATTACACATCTTTTTTCTCCTTCTCAGGTGCTCAACCTGTGAAGGAGACATTCTTTTACCCTCCCAGTCGTCCCCCCAGACCATTTACATTTGAGAGTTTTGAATTTTTTGAATGGCATTTTAATGCTGTTGAGACTTGTTTGCTGATGGTGATGGGAATCACCATGCTAACACGCATACAGAGTGTGTTTTGCCCACTACTGATTTCAAGAGTTAAGCAGAGTCAGGTTTGGGTCTTGTCTGGGGTCAAACGACGATGTAGGAGGACCGAGAGATTTTCCCTGAGGCTGGACAGCCATGAGTGGCAGGGTGTGTGGGATAGTATGGGCAAGTATCAAGGTCAGTGGGCCCCTCCAGTACTTTGGAATTTCACTACCGAACAACTGCAAAATCCAGAAGAATTAGTAAAACACTTAAATGAGGTGTGTGGTCATTCTGGCCATACCAGAGATGGACAAATCACGGCAACGTGCTGGGGCTTGGCCTATGCTTACAGGGCCTTGTTCAACACTATCCAGCACCTTCAAAAGGAAAAGAATGTCGTCGGATCTGAGGGCAAAGCAACAGTCGCTACTCAAACTTTGGCTGCAATGAACAGCGCAGCTACCCCAGCAGCAAGTACAGCAGCTGCTCAAACTTCAACTGCAACAGACAGCGCGGGTACCCCAGCTCCAAGCACAGCAGCTGCACCACCCCCAGCAACAAGTACAGTCGCTATTCAAACCACAGTGATAATCACTGCAGCCAAACCAGAGGACCAATTAGTACCAATATGGGTTGCCCCTGTACGCAAGAGAACAAGCGAAAAGGAGGCAAAAAGGGTGAAGCGAGATGAAGAACCAATGAATTCACCACCCGGTCCAGAATCTGATCAGGAGTCATCATCACATGATGAAGAAGAAGAAGAAGAGGTAACTTCTCGACCTCGGACCTCAACCGAGCTGTGGAATATGCGAAAAGATTTTACCCGCCAACCAGGGGAGCACATCATCACCTGTTTACTCCGATGCTGGGACAATGGGGCCGATGGTCACGAACTAGAAGGTACAGAAGCCAAGCAGCTGGGATCACTTGCTAGAGAAGGGGGAATTGACAAAGCAATCGCAAGAGAGAAAAAGTCCCTCAGCCTTTGGAGGCGGCTCTTGGCAGCTGTGAAAGAAAGGTTTCCCTACAAGGACGATGTTACGAGTCATTCGGCCAAGTGGACTACTATAGACAAAGGCATCCAGTCTCTGAGGGAATCGGCCATTGTAGAGATGCTCTATCACATCAAGCCGAATAACGGGGATACACCTATAGATCCAGATGAAGTTGAATGTACACGACCCATGTGGCGAAAACTTACACGGAATGCACCGTCATCATATGCCCATTCATTGGCAACAGTGACCTGGAATGACATAGTACCACTAACAGTGGATGAAATGGTTCATAAACTCCGAGAGTTCGAAGACAACCTCACCCCTTCCATCATCTCAGCTGTGGAAAAACTGTCCCAGGACCTCAAACAATTGAGGGACGATCTATCTGATTTATCCAGCTCCTCACGTGTACCAACACACGTCTCTGCCATTAACAAAAGGCGTCCTATTGTTCAAGAGAGGAGATACAGGAGGTATACGCCACGGGGTACCTATGGTTTTACCTGCTGGATCACGGAGAAGACATGACAAAGTGGGATGGAAAACCTACTTCAGCTTTGGAGGAACGGGTGAGTGAACTGAAGAGGGGAGCAAGGGCCAAGACTGATCGTCCCATGAGAGCTACGGCTTCAGTCTCTGGTGAGCAGTTTCCCAGATGGAATGGAAGAGCTGATTTTACTCCAGCTCCTGTGATAACGAAGAATAATCCCTTTCACCAGGACTTAAGTGTCCAAAGCTGTGACGACCATTAGAGGGGCCCTGCCTCCAGCCAGGTGGAGGTAGGGGACAATCGGATTTACTGGACTGTGTGGATCAGATGGCCTGGCACATCAGTCCCACCGAAGTATAAGGCTCTAGTAGATACCGGTGCACAGTGTACCCTGATGCCATCAAGCTGTCAAGGGGTGGAACCCATCTATATTTCTGGAGTAACAGGAGGATCCCAAGAGTTGACTGTGCTGGAGGCTGAAATCAGCCTGACTGGGAGGGAGTGGCAAAAGCACCCTATTGTGACTGGTCCAGAGGCTCCATGCATCCTCGGCATAGACTACCTCAAGAGAGGGTACTTCAAAGACCCAAAAGGGTACCGGTGGGCTTTTGGTATTGCTGCTTTGGAGACTGAGGAAATTGAGCAGCTGTCCACCTTGCCTGGTCTCTCAGAAGATCCCTCTGCTGTGGGGTTGCTGAAAGTTGAAGAACAACAAGTGCCAATTGCGACCACAACAGTGCACCGGCGGCAATATCGCACCAACCGAGACTCCCTGATTCCCATCCATCAGTTGATCCGTAGACTGGAGAGTCAGGGGGTGATCAGCAGGACCCGCTCACCCTTTAATAGCCCCATATGGCCAGTGCGAAAGTCTAATGGAGAATGGAGACTAACAGTAGACTATCGTGGCCTGAATGAAGTCACACCACCATTGAGTGCTGCCGTACCGGACATGCTAGAACTTCAGTATGAACTAGAGTCAAAGGCAGCCAAGTGGTATGCCACGATTGATATTGCCAATGCATTTTTCTCCATTCCTTTGGCAGCAGAGTGCAGGCCACAGTTTGCTTTTACTTGGAGAGGTGTCCAGTTCACTTGGAACCGACTGCCCCAGGGGTGGAAACACAGCCCTACCATTTGCCATGGACTGATCCAGACTGCATTGGAACAGGGGCAAGCTCCAGAACACCTGCAATACATTGATGACATTATTGTGTGGGGCGATACAGCGGAAGAAGTCTTTGAGAAAGGGAGGAAAATAATCCAAATTCTGCTGAAAGCCGGTTTTGCCATAAAACGGAGTAAGGTCAAGGGACCTGCACAGGAGATTCAATTTTTGGGAATAAAATGGCAAGATGGACGTAGACAGATCCCCACAGATGTGATGAACAAGATAAGAGCAATGTCTCCACCAACTAATAAGAAAGAAACGCAAGCTTTCTTGGGTGCAGTGGGGTTCTGGAGAATGCACATCCCGAATTACAGTTTGATTGTAAGCCCTCTCTATCATGTGACCCGGAAGAAGAATGATTTTAAATAGGGCCCTGAGCAGCAACAAGCCTTTGAGCAAATTAAATGCGAGATAGTTCACGCAGTAGCCCTTGGACCAGTCCGGACCGTGCCAGATGTAAAAAATGTACTGTACACTGCAGCTGGGGAGAACGGTCCTACCTGGAGCCTCTGGCAGAAAGCTCCAGGGGAGACTCGAGGTCGACCCCTCGGCTTTTGGAGTCGGGGATATAAAGGATCTGAGGCCAGCTATACCCCAACTGAGAAAGAGATACTGGCAGCCTATGAAGGGGTTCGAGCTGCTTCGGAAGTGATTGGCACTGAAGCACAGCTCCTCCTGGCACCCCGGTTGCCCATGCTGGGCTGGATGTTCAAAGGCAGGGTCTCCTCTACACATCATGCAACTGATGCTACATGGAGTAAATGGGCTGCACTAATTACACAACGAACTCGAATAGGAAATCTCAGTCGTCCAGGCATTCTAGAAGGCATCATGGACTGGCCAGAGGGCAAAGATTTCGGAATGTCACCAAAGGAGGAGGCGGTGTGTGCTGAAGAGGCCCCACCATATAATAAACTGCCAGAAAGTGAAAAGCAGTATGCCTTGTTTACTGATGGGTCTTGCCGTATTGTGGGAAAGCATCGGAGATGGAAGGCAGCTGTATGGAGTCCTGGACGATAAGTTGCAGAAACTGCTGACGGAGAGGGTGAATCAAGTCAGTTTGCCGAGGTGAAAGCCATCCAGCTGGCCCTGGACATTGCTGAACGAGAAAAGTGGCCAGTACTTTATCTCTATACTGACTCATGGATGGTGGCAAATGCCCTGTGGGGGTGGTTGAAGCAATGGAAGCAGAGCAACTGGCAACGCGGAGGTAAACCCATCTGGGCTGCTGCACTGTGGAAAGATATTGCTGCCAGGGTGCAGAACCTGGTGGTGAATGTACGTCATGTAGATGCCCATGTACCCAAGAGTCGGGCCACTGAGGAACACCAGAACAACCAACAAGTGGATAAAGCGGCTAAGATTGAAGTGGCTCAGATGGACTTAGATTGGCAACATAAAGGTGAATGATTTTTGGCCCGGTGGGCCCATGACACTTCAGGCCATCAGGGCAGAGATGCAACATACAGGTGGGCCCGTGATCGAGGGGTGGACTTAACAATGGACACTCTTGCCCAGGTTATTCATGAGTGTGAAACATGTGCTGCAATTAAACAAGCCAAGCGGTTAAAGCCTCTTTGGTATGGAGGACAATGGCTGAAGTATAAATATGGGGAGGCCTGGCAGATTGACTATATCACACTGCCACCAACCCGCCAAGGCAAGCGCCATGTGCTTACCATGGTGGAAGCAACCACCGGGTGGCTGGAAACATACGCTGTGCCCCATGCCACTGCCTGGAACACTATCCTGGGCCTTGAGAAACAGATTTTATGGCGACACGGCACCCCAGAGAGAATTGAGTCAGACAATGGGACTCATTTCCGAAATAACCTTATAGATAGTTGGGCCAAAGAGCATGGCATTGAGTGGGTATATCACATCCCCTACCATGCACCAGCCTCTGGGAAAATCGAACGGTACAATGGGCTGTTAAAAACTACACTGAGAGCAATGGGTGGGGGAACTTTCAAGCATTGGGATACACACTTACCAAAGGCCACGTGGTTGGTCAACACCAGAGGATCTGCCAGCAGGGCTGGCCCAGCCCAGTCAGAACTTTTACATATTGTAGAGGGGGACAAAGTTCCCGTGGTGCATATGAAGAATTTGCTGGGGAAGACAGTCTGGGTTATTCCTGCTTCAGGTAAAGGCAAACCCACTCATGGGATTGCTTTTGCTCAGGGACCTGGATATACTTGGTGGGTAATGCGGGAAGATGGGGAAGTCCGATGTATACCTCAAGGGGATTTGATTTTAGGGGAAAACAGCCAGTGAACTCAATTGTATGCTGTTGCCTGCTGTGTAATGCTTTTATAGCCCATCAACTAGATATCTCCAGGTCACCAGCGACTGGCCCTGACTTCCCTCCAGCCATCATCCCAACAGAGAATGAACTTGGAACATCATGGACCGAATGGACTCGGCAACATTATAGGGATTGGTCCATGCACTAAGAAAATGATCTTTTCCTCTTGGTCTGTATGTATATGGATGTATATATGTGGGAGAGCGATGGTGTATTGAAAATGTGGGATCTGAGCACAACGTGAATGGTATGGAATAAGGGGTGGATAATGTCCTGGGTTCAGCAGTAGCAGTCATGTTTGTTTTTTTTTTTTTTCCTTTGTGGTAGCTGGTGCAGTGCTGTGTTTTGACTTCCAGCCTGAGAACGGTGTTGGTGAAGTCAATGTTTTCAGTTGTTGCTAAGTGATGTTTACCCTGACCAAGGACTTTGTGAGGCTCATGCTCTGCCAGGGAGGAGGGGAAGCCGGGAGGAAGCAGAGATGGGGCGCCTGACTCGGGCTAGCCAGGGAGGTATTCCATACCACAGCACGTCATGGCCGGCGTGGGGGGTGACTGGGAGTTACCCGGAAGGACATGGGCTTCCGGGTGGAACTCGTTTTCTTGGCCGGTGGTATCGTATTCTCTTCCCTTGTTATTTTCCCTTAACATTGTTGTAGTTGATAGTAGCGGTGGTGATTTGTGTACATTGGTTGCTGGACTGTTCTTGCCTCAACCCATGGGAGTTGCACTCTTTCGATCCTCCTCTCCGTTCATCCGGGAGTGGGGGAGAACCCCGGTGGGGTGGGGACACGGACCTCGATTGTTGTCAGCTCGGCACCACTCACTGGGAGTGAGTGAACAAGTTACCTGACTGGGTTTAAACCGCGACATAGATGAAAAATTTATAACTCTGCGTTATGGAAAACTCTTTTTTGTGAGATAAAAATATGAATAATGAATATATTTTGAATAATAAGTAATCTTCCAGTCTAAAACAGGATGAATATCTCCTCTACTGTACCACAGCATAAATAAATAACCTTTTTTCCTCACACCAAACAACATGTTGCCTTTCAAAATAAATATTTTAGTGGAATTCTAAGTTCTTAGTAAAGCCATTCAATTTTTATTTATTTTTATTTTCTTTTCTATTTTGTTGTTTGAATTTCTCATGAGCTACTCTTATCAACAAAGCAGACAAAAAGATACATAAATGACAATTGTAATTTTAATTGTAGGAAAAAAGTCTACACAATGCCTAGAAAGACTTGCACTCGATTTGCTGCTTACTTCATTAAAGATGGAAGTGAATGGGGTTTAGGGTTAGGATTAAGTTTAGTTCAGTAAGGTGAAGAAATAGAAATAGAAATGCTTGAAAACTCTTTTGTTTTCCTTTTTTTTTTTTTACTTTTTTTTTTTTTTTTTTTTTTTTACTGGAAGGGTGAGGGTCCTGGTTTTGCTTCTACAGGGATATATGAAAGAAAAGGAAAGTACATCAGTGATGTTTTTCATCATATTGACTTATTTGTCATATTTGCAGAAATTCATTATAAGCTATTTTGCTAAAGTTTCTGTATATAATTCAGAGCTTCTTGTCTGCATTTAGTATTCTGTAACTATATTCATTTACAGAGGTAAACTCATGGCAGCCAGCATAGTTCCAGGCACATAAAATACCATGTTTCTCTCTATGTGTTATGATGGAATACATCAACCTGTCTCTCCAGAAGTGTTTAAACTTGTCTAGGGTCATATTTACTCTTAAGTTTACTGCTCTTACTTACCTAAGTATTCTCAAAATTATCTGCTTAAGGGAAAGAATGCTCTTTATTGCTAAATAGCGTATAAACATGGAACAGATAGAGAGGATTTGAGATCCATTTAAGTCCTCTGTGGAAGCCTGACAAATTTGTTGTGTGTAGGAAATCACCAGAATATCATGGAAGACATAAACTTCTTGTGAGGGTTAACAGTATGCTGTAAAAACTGTTCAGCTTCAGAGAGTGAGCCCTCACCTTCCAAGACTAAGCTGTTAAATACCCAGAAAGAGTTCACTTCTCAACAACACCATGAATCCGTGTATCATCTTAGAACCACATGAAAATAAAGCAAGAAGAAAAAAATCAGACACTTCTGTCTCAGTGATTTTTGATGCAGATGAAAAGAAATAGAAATGGAGTGCCTTACACAGTCTCCTGAAAAACTGCTGCATTTTACCCTTAGTCATAAACAACAAAAGCAATCAAAGTTTTAAGTTATGTGGCTTGGATTATTCTGGGAACAAAAATGAAACTGATCTATGAGGCAGCATATTGCTTACAGTGGAATTCCATTCTCAGTTCCTTAGGAACTAAGTCAGCTTAGGAAAGAAATTATTTTAATTTCCAATTGACACTGTTCCTTGTGAGTTCTGCATAAATTTGTTCTAGTACATTGGAAAAATCAAAAAAAAAACAACCAAACCCACAAAATCACAAACCAACCATTCATCTGCCTGCCATTTCATGTTTATCTGCATATGTAGTAGACCAGTTGACTAGCAGTACCTGCTTTTTACTCAGAGAAGCACAGAGGGAAATAGCTCTCATGACAGAAATAAAGGAGTTCGGTTCTCTAAATGACCACATATACGACCTCATTAGTGAGTGATATTCCTGAATGCTGCAATTCTTTCTATCCCCAAGCTTTTTCCTTGTATTTGCTGACTGTGTGATTTGCGGGAAACATATTCTTATATGCTGACTTCAAAAAGCAGATCTGCCCTGAATTTCTGACATTCATGGGTAACACGGGGAGGAGATCATTGAGAAGACATATCACCTTCTCTTAGCATTAAAAATAGTGGTGAGACTAATATAACAATTTTTATCTTATTCTCCATCCATCAAATAACCAATATATTAATTTTATAACTTGATCAATAAAGCCCATCTTTCACGCAAGAGCAAAGAGTGAGATTCGGATTCATGCTTTGAGAACATGTCTTAATTAGTTTAACATCAGCTTTCTTTTGGGTATTGCAATATAAATAAAGGTTAAGTCCATGTACAGCCATTCAGGGCAATTAACACTAGTAAAAAGGCTTACTGAGAAAATAAAATATGCAAACTCTTAAGAATAGGAACTTCCCATCAGACTTTCATGAAGTATATAAAGAGTGGACTGGGTTTCATCAGGTTGCAGGAATAATATATTGTATTATGTCAGATAAAATTGCTATGTATTCTGTTGAAAAAAACAGAGAAGTCTTTTTTAAAAAAGAAAATTAGATAATCTCTGGATTATTATATACCAAGGACTGTTATGCTGTAAGGAATATCTACTGAAAGTACAAGCTCTATAAAGATTTTCCCACATTTGTTAGTGCAATTCATAGTGAGCTATCAAAGGAAACTGAAGAGGAAAGAAGACTTGGAGGCAGCAATGCATATCTTCAAAATCCGAGCAGATACATTCTGTTTTCAGCATTTATGATTAACTTGTCTTAATGTCAGTGGGAGTTATGTGCACACATATAAAGAATATACACCTCTGTATGTCATTATTTTTTAGGTGAGAAAAAACAAAACGGAACAGAATAAAGACCAGATGTTTTAGTTTTAGAGGGCATTTCAAGAAAGATGATGCAGACTATGAATCAGGGTTATGTTCAGAGTACCTGTGAAATTCTGATCAAAATAAGCAGAGATGACAGTAATTCCCTGTGTACTGTGATGGAAACCTGATTATTAGTGTTACAAAATAAGTCTGTTTCAATTCAAACAATAGCGCCATTACAAGATCAAACAATGAATTTTAGGAATTATATATAAATATATATATATAAAAATACTTAAACCTTTTCTGTCCAGAGGTGAAATCTGCATTTCTTCAAGGTGTCTTTTGAATAGAAATAGTTCAGTTTTAAGGGGCGTGTTCTCAAAATCATAAGAATCTGACTATGCTAAGTTAGCTCCAAGATCAGTAAGTTTTTCATAAGATTTCTGTCAATAAAGGAGAAAAAAAAAGGAAATGAAGCAGAAATAGATATTCATTAAGTTTAACTAGGAAGGTATTATTTCAACATAAATTTTGTTAAGCCATTTTAAATTTTCAAATAAATCCATTTATTTTCAGAAACATTTATGACATATTTGCTATTTCTGGGCTCTAGTCTAACGTGCCTTTCCTCTTCTTTCTAAGCCTTTAAAAAAATAAAATAAAATAAAAATCTTACATCTGGTTGCTTAGCAGGTTGTTGAAAGGTTTAGTTTTGCTGTATGCTGATGTATGCCATTAAGTTTAATTAGATTTGCATGGCTAAAACCCTGGTCATAATACTGAAAATGTTCACTTAAGCCCCTCTATTACAACTTGTTAAAAAGGAGGTTTTTGCAAGGGAAAACCACTAACTCAGTCATAATCTAATTAAATATAAATGAAAGTGTATGCATTTATCTTTTTAATCAAAGGGCAGAGAGAAAAGCAGTCTATAGGAGAGAAAAAAAAAAGTTTCTTTGCAAAAATGTTCCATGGAAACCTGTATTTTATACTGTTTAAAAGGACAGTGGAGACAATAGATACTTTCAAGATCATGTAACATGATTTCGAAAACATTTCTACTCTAGTAGCAACAACAAGAAATTTTTGTTGTGTTTTGTTCTTTGACCCAGTTACGCTTACACTATCATTTTATACAAAGTTGAATAGCATCTGAACTGGAGATTGAAAATCCTCTTTGCTGTGAGCTAATGTGGTCTTCATAAGGAGGATCTGGATTCTGTGCCAATGCTAGCACTGGTATTTAAAAAGGAAAGAAAGCTTTATTCATAACCTGCATAGATCATTCATGAAAATACTTCTATGGAGCTAACAGTATTTTTGCAATGTGTACAAAATAAAACCCAATAAAACAAACTCCCTATATCACCAAAGGAAAAAAAAAAAAAAAAGGAGAGAAAATCCAACAAACCAACAGAGCTCCTGCAGCTGTATGGATTGAGTGCAAGTCTTAAAAATGTAAATTTGTCTTCTGTGATGTGGAGTAGATTTGGAACTAAACTAGGTGTCTTGCACTGTGACTTGATAACAAGCTCCTGAAAATTAAGACTTTTTCTCAGATGTCTTTTGTGAGTTGGACTTGTGCTGAAAGCATCATCCCTGTTAAACAGGGATTTTTTGCAAATTCCACTGGATCTATGGTTTGATGCTGTATTACTTTAGGTAGCACTGAAAAGTTCAAGAAGAAAACTGTAGGCATTAAAGAAACTGTGGTATTATTACAAATTTATTGTTGCCATGGTCAGAAGGAAATTTGAAGATCTAAAATCAAGAGTAGTGTACCAGTATATAGCTTATATTTCTGGGATTTTATGCAATCCTATATCCCTCTCTTTAAGGAGTTATACTTCCTCTCAGTTTAGATCATGGTGTCAGGACTAAGTATTTGTGACAGTCATAAATTATATTAGTTATACAAAAACATAATTAAATAGCAAACAGTCATGAGTTATATATTAAATAATGTTTGGAAGCATGTCTTAAACAAAATTAAAACGTGCATTTGATTCCTGTTACTCATAAACTATCACTCTTCAATGTTCTGTTTCATTTTTATGAAAATATAATGATAATAACATAATTCCTTCCTTATAAGTAAGTTAATATTTTCTGTAACGTTGCATTTATTAAGTAGCAAATCTGGATTAATGTGAAGCCTTATGAAAGATAAAGTCCTGCCTAGCAAACAGGAAAGAGTGAGGCAGATACAATATTCCATAAATTACTGTGGAAAAGAAGCTGTAACATGGAAATGTATGTTTTATCTTCTATGAAAAACAACTGACTCAGGAAATAATGGTTTTTCTTAAAAACATAAACATAATTTTTATCCTGGTTTTGGGTGTTTTTTTGTATGTTGTGTTTTTGTGGTTTTGTTGTTGGTGTTTTGTTTTTCTTTGTGGTTTTGCTTCCTTTTTTTCGAAGTGAAAAACCGCTACTCAATGACATGCAACTGAAAATATAATTTAATCTAGAATCTGCATATACAAAAACTGTATTGGTCAAGTTAATTTTTTTTCCTGTGAAATTCAAACCTACAGCTCCTTACTCAATTTAAGGCTTTTCATTTATCTTACTGTTGAACTAATTTGATTCATGTGGGGTTTGATGGCACTCCTTGCCTTGGGGAACACTTTATTCTGTTTGTACACAGTAAATATAATTCTGCTGAAAATTATTTTTTTAGGTAAATAAATATCTCCTGTGGATCATTACAGACATTATTCAAATTATGTGCCAAAGTGACAAATAACATTACAAGTTAATTTTATTCTAACGACAAAAACGTCTAATTCGTAAGTGTACCAATAAGCAGAGGAAAAAATAAATAAAAAGATCAGATATTTGTTTCACCGTTTTGTGCAAAACCATCAAATTTTACATTAAAGAAACAGTTTGACAAGGAGGGATAAACAAAGACATGTTGAATAGTTTAGGATGGGTGCAGAAACCTCCAAGAATGAGAGAGTTATGTACAACAAATCATTTTATTGCTTTCTAAGATGCCTTGGTTAATAGAGATAACATATACAGTAATATAGCAAGTTGGGAATATTTCTGTTTATCTTATTTGCTCATGATATTCCCTAAAAGCAATTCTGCTGGCCATAGATTTTTCTTTATAAAAATAGTAGTTTATTATCTTTCTCTGGAATAAAACATTGAGAGCTATTATCTACTAGGTTATGCAGATTAGGCAACAAATGAATACTATTTTCATCTGGATTCCATTTTTCATCAGTATAAAGAACAGTAAACAGGTCAAGAAAAATATTCACTTACGCTGAAAGCAATAGAATTTCTTCTTTTTTTTTTTTTAATAATAATACAACATAGAGCTCAAAATTATATCACAAAGAAATATAACTTCAGGGTACCAGGGTTTTCCTGGTAAATATCACACAGTAAGGAAAAAGAAGAATAGGTGAAGAAGATGATCCTGTTGAATATATGTGTATGTGAGTCCATATCTCTCCAATTTTGCTACCTTATGAGGGAACTGTGTTAAAAACCTTTAACGTCTAAAGTTAAGGTATAGTGCAGCCACTGCTCTCACCTTGTGCAGACAGTCATCTCACTGCAGAAGCCAATCAGCTTAACAGTGTATGATTTGTTGTTTGTAAGCTCATGCTGACTGTTACAAATCACATTCTGGTCCTTTGTATATTTGAAAACAGCTTTGCAACCTTCTCAGGAACTGATGTTAAGCTGACTTATCTGTAGTTTCTTCTTGCCCTGCTTGAAAGATGAACATTGCATTTGCGTCTTCAGGAATTCTTCTGATAACCATGACCTGCCAAAGACTATTTCTGATACCCTTACATTCACACACATACTCATCAAGATAATCTTCTTCAGCTATTTTTCTTCTTTTTCCTTACTGTGTCATGTTTACCAGGAAACCCCTGTGTCCTGGGTTCAGCAGTAGCAGCCATTTGTTCTCCTTCTTAGTAGCTACTGCAGTGCTGTGTTTTTGACTTTCAGCCTGGGAACAGTGCTGATAACACTGATGTTTTTAGTTGCTGCTCAGTAATGTTTACTCTGACCAAGGACTTTGTGAGTCTCATGCTCTGCCAGGGAGGAGAGGAAGCCGGGAGGAAGCCGAGACAGGACACCTGACCCAAACTAGCCAAAGAGGTATTCCATACCACAGCACCTCATGCCCAGGATGTAAACAGAAGGGCTAGTTCACTGCTTGGTTGGTCTGGGTATTATCGGTCGGCAGGTGGTATAGTATTATTCTCTCCCCTTGTTATTCCCCTTATCATTATTATTATGGGTGGCAGCAGTAGAAGTTTGTGTTATACCTTAGTTACTGGACTGCTCTTATCTCAACCTGTGGGAGTTACATTCCTTTGATTCTCCTCCCCATCCCTCTGGGCGCAGGGAGAAGAAGGGTTGGGGGAGAGGACTGCATGGCTGACTTGCCGACTGGGTTTAAACCACAACACCCTGGTACTCCAAAGTTAAATTTGAGAAGCAAGTAAGCCCATGAAGTCCTAGTCCACAGGCTGTCATGAGTCAGTGATGAGGGTTTTCATAGTAGACTACAGAAGGATTGCTATAGTGTCCTTCTTTTATTAGTCTATTCTATTGTAGAAATTGAGTAGATATTTAGGTTTTATTTCATCTTCATCCCTTTGTTGTTTAATGCTAAAAGGTGGTGAGAGCTCAGTGATTATGTTGTCATCTGTTTGGAACTGTCAATCTTTCTGATGGAATATTTAAAGAAAGATAACTATTTTTTTTCTTTGTCAGAAAACTTAGTCCAAGATCACCAATGGCTCCAACAGACATTGTATTAATTATTTTAAAGGATTCTAAGATACTTACTGATAATAGAATAATTTAATGTTCCTACCATGTTTCAATGTATTTTTTCGAATCCTGCCAGTGCCATTTCATTTGTATCTCAGTTAAATCTGAGCCAACTGCATTTCATCTATATGCTGATCACTCTTGTGCAAAGTGACATCTGAATAAAAGTACTGTATGTGTCTCATGAGAAGAATATAGATCAGGGTGTTTTCAGAATGCATTATAGCCATCTTCCTTCATGGCTTCTCCCAATAATTCTGGAAAAAAGACGCAGTATGATCAACCTTTGTGGTCCCTTCAATGCTGTTTGGATAATAATGCATTAATTTCTACCCCTTCCAAAACATGTGAAGGTAAGAAAACAAAAAAATGTGCACATATCATTTGAAGTTCACATGATGCTGGGAGGGAACATAAAATCTTGAAAACACTGTTATGAAAGGTCATTATTATTGTTGTATTGTGATAATAATATAATAAAAATAGTACTAGGTAATACATGTGCTACAGTGCTTCGTGACCATAAAACCTTTTTATAGCTTCTGGCATGTTTTTTTACATGGACTGAAGCTTTTTCATAAAACTGAAGTTTTAACAATTAAACCGGACCCCCCCTCAAAGGACCCATAATAATGTATGTTATTTTTTAAGAGTGATGATTAAGATGATTCCTGGTTAATTTTGTACAAACAACAGTCCAGATCCTCTACTATTTATATCAACATAATTTTATGAGATTGTATCAATTTAAAATTTAAAAAAAAAAAAAGGAAGTAAAGGTCTGAACAGCAACGTGCTTGATAGTAAACTTCCCTGCCCTGCTCAACATTAAATGACTAATTTGCCTTTGGGTATAGATACGGGGTGAAAATCCTTTGAGATTACTGCAAAGCTCCCACAAATGGCTCACACAGATCACTCTCAGTCTTCCAATTTTGTATACTTTAAGTTAGAGGAAAGATGTAAGTCTTCTGCAATCTGCAGACCTTTTTAACCCTTGTAAGGATCAACATTACTATAAAAATATTACATATTACACATACATCATAATCAATCATTACGTTAGAGAACAAAAATAAATTGAAATATGAACTCTGATATTTGAAAAAAACCAAAACATTAACTCAATTATATCAGTAGGTCTGTACTTTATTCCAAAGATACAAGGATTTGTGTCTTTATACTTGGTGAAGTTAAACAAACACTGGTGTTGTCTAAAGAAGAAATGTTCTATAGAAATGCAAGCTTCTGAATTTCTCTGTGGATTTATAAGTTGTTTCTGAAGAACTATACTGAGATTTCCAGAAGGCTTAATAGTCAGATATGAAGAAATGAACAACTGCTTAAGCTTAAAGGTAGGTCATTGATCACACGCTCTTCATTCTTCATCTGTTCCTGAAGGGGACATTTAATCATTTATTCCAACTCTGAACATCAAATTCATAAAAGAGCATAAACAGTACTGTAGGATAAATTTGAAACAAATTCCTCAAAACAAATTTTATAGGTGTTGCTATGCTCCTTCTATTTCCTGAAAGTTGTATTCCTGCTTTTGTGACAGTGTTAGTATAGTCCATCTGAGTAAATAATGAAATATAATAAAATTATTTTTTTTTCCTACTTAAAAACACTGGATTCATTGTTCAATGAATAAAAATAATATTAGTTTGTTTTGCCTTATTTTATTTTTTTTTTTCCAACATATATGATAATTCCTATTTGTTCAGTGTAACATAACGAAATGTACACTTTTTTTTAAAATTCCTCTTAGAAGCCATTTTTACAATATTAGTATCACAAATCTAACTGCATTTTTAGGAGACAGAAGAAGCAGAGAGAGGGGAGATTCTTGTGTGTTTGTATCTTGTGCCTCTAATATATGCAGACTTTGAGAGGGGAATGTGAATAGATATGAGCCTTTCCAATTTCTTCAGTTCTCACTTATCAACTGCATCTGCTTTGTCCCAATATTTGTTAAACAGAAGCAGAGCTAATCCAAGAAACATGGTGTTATTCTAGAGCTTCATTTACCAGTTCTTGAGATGCACTTACCCTCGTCTGTCAAGTTCATATTTCTCTTTTTTCTTGGTTGTTTTTTTATCATCAGGTTCTTAGTTGAGATCATGACAGATTGTTAAGACTTTTTGGAAAGGTGGAAGTTAATAATATATAAAAAGGCGATAAAGATTTGTCTTAGTTTTGGTCCTGAAGCAGAAGGAAAATGTGTACCGCATGCATTTTGTTGGCTATTTCATTTAGCAGGGTATGCAGTATGTGCCATTTGATAAATCTGCATAGGATTTGTAGGAGATCCTATTGGTCAGCAGCTGGAGACAAGGAGGACTAAAGCAACTTGAGTGGCAAAAGAAGCCTGCATATACGTGACTAAATCAAGATGCATGTATTTATTAATTATGATGACAAACTAGACAACAATTCAGAGGTGGATACTTATTCTAAGAACACTTAAAATGAAATCAGTCCTAAAGCCAGTGGCATATTTGAGAGATTACAATTAGCAGGAGAGGTTTATTGTTTGGTAAGGTAGAGTTCCAAACTTCTTTTGAAGTCTAAAACATTTCAGTGCCTTTTACAGTTTTCTGATTTTCCTGCTGGAGTTAAAGCACAATACTTATATGTTACTATTGCCCTTCAGGATGCTCAGAGAGATCCCAGACTCCACAATATTGTGATCACTACAGCCAAGGCTATTGCTTACCGGGATATTACAGAGCAGGTTTTCTTAGTTTGTGAGTATGCCCTGGGTTCAGCAGTAGCAGTCATTTTTCTCCTTCTTGGTAGCTGGTGCAGTGCAGTGTTTTGACTTTCAGCTTGGGAACAGAGCTGATAACAATGATGTTTTGGTTTGGTCAAGGACTTTGTGAGCCTCATGCTCTGCCAGGGAGGAGGGGAAGCCGGGAGGAAGCAAAGACAGGACACCTGACCCAAGCTAGCCAAAGAGGTATTCCATACCACAGCACGTCATGCCCAGGGTGTAACGGAGAGTTAGCCGGAAGAGCTGGTAGACTGCGGGGTTGGAGGAGGCATCGGTCAGAGTTTGATCGGGCTGGGGGGGAGGAGTTATCGGTCAGCTGGTGGTGAAATGTTGTATTCTCTTCCCTTGTTATTTCCTTTATCGTTATTATTATTGGTGGTAGCAGCAGTGATTTGTGTTATACCTTAATTACTAAACTGTTCTTATCTCAACCCATGGGAGTTGCATTCATTTTGATTCTCCTCTCCATCCCTCTGGTAGTAGGGGGAGGGCAAGAAGGGGGTGAAGTGAGTGAACAAGCTGTCTGACTGGGTTTAAACCACAACAGAATAGCAATTCCAGCAGTGTCTCATTAATGCCACATCTAATGTTTGTAAGAGGAAGCAGTTCTTTGTGCATTCCAGGAACTTGATGGATGACATGAGCTGCTGAATTGTTCTTCCAACAAATGTATGGGTAGCTGAAGTCACGTGTAAGAATCAGGTTCTGTTCAACTGAAGCTTGTTTAAGTAACCCAAATATTGCTTTATCATTTTGATTTGGAGGTCAGTAGTGGATGCCTACTGTAGGATTCCCTTTGGAAACAACTCCTCTGATCTTAACCCAGAGGCATTTGACAGAGCTTCCACAATCCCCGTAGCTGACTTATAAATTCAAAATTCTCCTTACCACAGAGCATGACATCTCCTTTTCTTCCCTACATGTCTTTATGAAACAGCCTATAACCATCCATTGCAATCCTCCAGTTGTGAACTGTCCCACCATGTTTCAGTCATTCCTATAATATCATAACTTTCTGATTTGGCATGTAGCTCAAAATCCCCCTGTTTGTGTCTCCAGGTTGTGTGCAGTGGTATACATATACTTGAGGGGGTTGGCTTTCTAGTTTTCATCTTGGGAGTTAGCTAAAGAATATTTGTTACTGCTCTGGTTAAACTGGTTTATTTCCTATTTCCATCCGTTGCAATGGTGTGAGAATTGCCACTTTGGATTCTACCCCCTGAGTCCTTCAGTATAAATCCCTCCTCACCAAGTTGGCCATCTTGCTGCCAAAGATTCCCATGCCTTTTCTAGTCAGTTGCACACCATGCCTCCCTAAAAGGCTATAGTCATCCAAGAACATTCCACTGTCATAAAAGCCACTTATGATGACACAAGCCACAAAGGTAGAAGATAATTAGCATTATATATCTTAGATCTGATTTCACCCTGTCTGCTAAATGGCAAAATGGAAGGAAAGACAGCTTGGATCTGTTTTCCACCAATATTGCCGTTTCTGTTTAATTTATCTGAGTTCTCATTAACAGCTTTTAGAACAATCTTTAAAATATTTTCATAACTATGTCCTCTACTGCTGCTCACAAGAAATGCTCACATGAATTCAAAAGATTGATGTCAACTCCACTCATGACACAGTATTTAAAGAGGATGAGATGACACTGTTGCAACACATCTTTCTATTAAGCTAAATTAGAAATTCAGCTTCTATGACAGATGTCATGCAACCCTATGGAACTGAAACATTACAGAATGTTGGAGACTTCAGAGCGATCCCAATTAGGAATAAGGTTTCATTTTCACCAGTTATTTTACCATTAAGCAATATATTTCTGTCCTCTTTTGTAATTTTTCTGTCACTGGCTTTGTCTGCCAGTGTGTAAGTATAAAACTTTTCTAAAATCATTCTTATTTTCTCTGAGTTTGTTCTCTAGTACAACCTCCAATAAATAAAGGTGACACTCTGTCAAAGATTCTTCAATAATTCTAATGCTAAGATTATTTTTTGATTTTATCATTTGTGTTTCAAAGGTTTTATTGCTTACTTAAATGTCTTTTGAATTTAGAGGAGTGCAGGGACTGTGAGAATGAAGACCTTGGGCCCACTGTAGGAGAGGATCTGGTTCGAGACCATCTTAAAAATCTGGACGTGCACAAGTCCATGGGTCCTGATGAGATCCATCCGCGGGTCCTGAAGGAGCTAGCAAATGAAGCTGCAAAGACACTGGCCATCATATTTGAGAAATAGCAGTCAGGTGAAGTTCCCAATGACTGGCAAAAGGGAAATATAACACCCATTTTCAAGAAGGGGAAAATGGATGACCCTGGGGAATTACAGACCAGTCAGTCTCCCCTCTGTGCCTGGCAAAATCTGGGATCAGTATTATTTAATATATTCATCAATGATTTAGATGAGGGAATTGAGTGTACTATCAGCAAGTTTGCTGATGACACTAAGCTGAGAGGAGTGGCTGACACGCCAGAAGGACGACATCCATCTGGACGACAGGATGACCATGCGCCAACACTGTGCCCTTGTGGCCAAGAAGGCCAATGACATCCTGGGGTGTATTAGAAGGGGGGTGGTTAGTAGGTCAAGAGAGGTCCTCCTACCCCTCTACTCTGCCCTGGTGAGACCGCATCTGGAATATGGTGTCCAGTTCTGGGCCCCTCAGTTCAAGAAGGACAGGGACCTGCTGGAGACAGTCCAGCGCAGGGCAGCTAAGATGATTAAGGGAGTGGAGCATCTCCCTTATGAGGAAAGACTGAAGGAGCTGGGTCTCTATAGTTTAGAGAAGAGGAGACTGAGGGGTGACCTTATTAGTGTATATAAATATATAAAGGGGGAGTGTCATGAGGATGGAGCCAGGCTCTACTCAGTGGCAAACAATGATAGGACAAGGGGTAATGGGTACAAACTGGAACACAAGAGGTTCCACTTAAACTTGAGAAGAAACTGCTTCTCAGTGAGGGTGACAGAACACTGGAACAGGCTGCCCAGGGAGGTTGTGGAGTCTCCTTCCCTGGAGACATTCAAAACCCACCTGGACACATTCCTGTGTAACCTTATCTAGGTGTTCCTGCTCCGGCAGGGGGATTGGACTAGATGATCTTTCGAGGTCCCTTCCAATCTCTAGCATACTGTGATACTGTGAGATATAGCTGGATAGAATGAAACAGCTTTAGGGTTCTTAGAAAATCGTCTGTAGACAATATATCTGCTGTTAAACTTCTAAGTGGCTCTATTTGTTCTTTGGCTGACAGCAGTAGCTCAGAGCATTTAATTTACACCGTTATCTTTATCATTGCATTGCAGAATTATATGATTACTTCTGCTTATTTTCTGTGATCACATTCTAAACTGAAATGCACTTTCTTTTGCCCTTAGCTAAGCATCCTATAAATTTAACTTTTTTTTTTGTTAAATCTGCTTCTGAGAAAACATATAATTTTGCATATAACACATTACCTAAAAGATAGAAAATATGCAATTATGTAATGTCTTTATGAAGATTAGCATGCTTTGATTCTTACTCAAATAAATTACTCTGTTATACGGCAGCCAAAATACATGGCAAGAATTTTAAAATGACTCAGTAAACTGGCATTTTAATAATAGCAAAACAAATTAATGAACATTACTTATGGAATGTTGCAGTGAGATGACAACTTTGACATTAAGAATTTGTTTGAAATAAATAAAAAACTGTCAATTTTAAAAAAAAGAAAGCTTTTTAAAAGTAATTTCAAGGTCTTTTTCGTTTAAAAACTGTTAAATAACATTGCTCTTTAAAAAAATGTATATGTGCACAAAGTCATATTTTTAAGAATGTCAAAAGACTTGTTTTAATAGCAAAAATTATCTTTTGAATATCAAGAATTATTAATAACCAAATTTAAGACCTAAATGGCAAATTAATGCCTTAATAAATCAATATGAAATCTGCTGTAAAACCAAGCTTTGCAGGAATTTCTCTTACTCAACTTCAGACAGCCTGTTTTGAACTTATGATGGTTTTTGGGAGAAGTTTATGGCATATGAATCACACAACTTTTTATATAATAAACCCATTTTTTTAGAAATTTGCTATACATTCATTTGAACATATAAAAATATATTTTTCATTAAAGTAGATCCTGTATAGCACCAAACAAGAGACCTAACTTTGAGTTTTCCCAAATCGATGTGATTTGTACTAAATACCACCAAAATAACTTTATAACTGCTCTTCTAAATGCAATATTGAAATATGATGAAATCAAGCCCTGCTTAACAATCCATTATGACATGAATGCAGAACCTTACACTACACATAATACATTCAGAAATTTCTATTATCTTTATAGAGTGGCTATTTATTTTTCATGTGAGTTTTTTTGAGGTGGGGAGTGGAAGCATGATCCAAGATCATATGTCAGATGCTCAACAGGGGAAAAAGAAGCTAGTTAAAATTCTGCTGCTCTTTGCAGAAAGAGAAATGAATTAGTCTATTTCAACCTTTCCATCCCTTTGTAGAAACAATTATAGAATGCAAATATTTGTAAACCATATATTTTTATGAACTTCAATATTGTTTTTAAAACCAAAGTTCTATTAAAAAAAAAATCAATATACCTCTGTTATTTTCAGTGTACAGCTGCTCAAAAAAAAAAAAAAAAAGTAATAAAAGTCCAGAAGCATCATTTGCTTCTTATAAACTGTTTTTTCATTTTTACCTGAAAACTATTTTTAAGCACTATTTCTGTATGATTTCAATACTTTTCTCCAATGCTTTATAAGGCTTATGTCTTTCCACTGTACATCTTTATGTAAATATGTAATACTTCCATTTGGAAGAAGCTGTGCTAATATATACAAATTTTGTGGTCAACTTACATTTTGGTTTTCATTTTATGTCATCATGCATATGTTAGTGGATGTAAACGGCAATATGTCATTTGATGCTGGGTTTTATGAAATCCTTAGTTTTACAACACCTAAAAAGATGTATAAAACCACATGCAAATATTCTAAAAATATTATAAAATATAAATTCTTCACTGAAATTTGTCCTGTACTAACAAGTTATTTGGGTATAAAAGAATGAGTATATGGAGCACAAACTTACAGCTCTATGCCATCTTCAGTAGGGAGTCAAGGTCAATGGACAGCTTTATGCATTATGCATTTTATCATATCAGCTATATGACTGATCTATGTCAGCTGAGAATCAAACCTGATATCCAGTTAAAAAAAAATAAATCCATACATACATTGAAAATTTAATATCATCTTTTTCTTATGTATTCACTGCTTTCCAGAGTTCTTGTGTCATTTGATTACTGCATCTTCAATGAATTAATGGAAGATGATGATGACTAATAAGAGCAGGTTTGATGTTTCTCTAACTAGGACTTATGAAAATTGTTAATTTTTCAATATGTTTCTAACAGCATGGAAAATAGTCTTTCATAATTCAGCCTGGAAGTTCACTTAATACAGGAAATAAGTATGATCACAGTAGACCAGAGATGCTTTGTTATTACTACTACTTGTTTATTGTTTTTTGCTTATTTATTAAGTTGAAGCCAACATGGTGTTTAAGTGTTATTTGGGTATCACAAAAGTCACTTTAAAAGTTCCTCATTGATTTGAAGGGATTTTTTATTAGCTAGCATTCTCTTCTGGCTGTTCTTGCTTCTTCTTTGCTGGCAATTTAGTATCTCAGTGCAATAGCCAACCCTAATTTTTAGTGCAACATAACAATGCTCAAGGAGTGTGATGACAGTTGGATTTCTACTCATAGTGATATTTAAGTGAACATTAATTTCTATCATTATAATTCTTTACCCATGTTGACTGCTGTAGCTGAAGAATGATGAATAAAGTCAAGAAAACATCTGTCTTCACTGAAATTGTTAGAAGATGGTTTCAGTCTCTGTAACTGCAATTATTAGCATCAATAGAACCATATATGAAAGTACAAATGTGGATGCCTATGAGACACAAACTATGTGTGTTATTTCAAAGTGTAAGAACTTAGAATATGAGACAAGATGATGATTTGGGTATAGCAGGAATAGACCCACTTTTTGCATAATTTATTTTAAACACTAGTTTCAGATATTTAAACACTAGTTTCACATAAATAGCCAATAAGAATGTTTTGAAAGCATGATTTTTTTTCTTTATGTAGTGTATTAAGAGTGAGGTACATTTTGCATAAGGAGAAGTTATTTACTAACGTGTTTGTAGATGTATTCTTGTAAAATTATTTTTGTCACAAGAGAATGCAAAGTTACTCACTCACTGCATCCAGTTCTTTGCTTTCTTCTTGCTTTCAGATTTCAATATTTATTAACAAGAACGTAGATAGCCTTATTATGTACACCAGTTAAGTAGATGGCTGGTTCTGTAACAGAGATAAAAATGTAGTCTATGCCAGGGCTTGCACAATATGCATACAAAAGACACCATTTTTCTACAATAGTGATACTTGAAGATATCCTACTATGCATCTGCTATTGCCTTCATATACCATATCAAGCCCTTGTACCAGAAAGGCAATTTTCCCCCAAATTGTACTGATTATAATCTTATGCTACATGAAAAATTACGACATCTTGTTAGATTTCTTAGAGGTGAAGGTGACATGAAAGCTTGAGGTGACCAGGTGTTCAGTTGCTCCGACATGTCCCAGAGTCTTTACTGGTATAACAATGCTGATGAACTGCCAAGGTTTTTTTTTCAACTAATGTCTTTTTCAACCTAAACGATTCTATGATTCTGGGAAAGAGTTGAGCAACATGGCTTCAAATAAAAATGGCAAAGATGACTGCACAAGAAATCAGTGATACATGTTGTCCTATTAATGAATGTCATATACATATATATGCATATGTCCTTCAATAACTTTAAAGTCTGAAAATACCAAGTTCAAGGAAGTAATTTGAAATAAATTTGAAATTTATTACTACTACTGAGTATGACTCCCAGTTTTGACCAACAACTCCTGTTTCATTGCATGTTTCTTCAAAGTTATCAAAAATCCTTTGTTGTAGCCTGGAAATATTTGGGATAGTCTTACTGGAGCTTTCAAAACATAAAAATATAAGGAATCAATATCTTTATAAAATTAAAATATTCTGTCAATTTCCCCCTTTTTACAGAAAGATTAAGGATGAGAAATTGAACATGTTCTAGTAGTGTGTGCGTGTTTAGAAAGCCAACCATACCCTGGGCTGCATCAAAAGGAGCATGACCAGCAGGTGGAAGGAGGTGATCCTGCCCCTCTACTCTGCTCTCTTGAGACCTCACTTGGAGCACTGGGTACAGTTCTAGTCCTCAAAGTAAGAAGTACATGGAACTGTTGGAACAAGTCCAAAGGAGGACCACGAGGATGATCAGGAGACTGGAGCACCTCCCGTATGAAGATAGGCTGAGAAAGTTGGGGCTGTTCAACCTGGAGAAGAGAAGGCTGCGTGGAGACCTCATAACAGCCTTCCAGTATCTGAAGGGGGCCTACAAGGATGCCGGAGAGACTCTTCTTTAGGGAATGTAGTGATAGGACAAGGGGTAATGAGTTCAAACTTAAACAGGGGAAGTTTAGGTTAGATACAAGGAAGAAGTTCTTTCCTGTGAAGGTGGTGAGGCACTGGAAAGGGTTGCCCAAGGAAGTTGTGAATGCTCCATCCCTGGTGGTGTTCAAGTGTGGGTTGGACAGAGCCTTGGGTGGCATGGTTTAGTGTGAGGTGTCCCTGCCCATGGCAGGGGGGTTGAAACTAGATGATCTTAAGGTCCTTTCCAACCCTAACTATTCTATGATTCTATGAAACCCTTTGCACCTTTTTTTTTTTTCTGTCTATTTCAGGGAATAGGCAATACACATATTTAAGGCAGTGACCTTCACAGGCAGGACAATTGTCCTTTTTTTTATTTTTTTTAACTCCCTCTTTGAAAGGTGAATGTTGGGGTGTTTTGTGATTCAGATAACCTTCATTCACAGCTAGTTAACTTAGTATTGGATTTTATAAAGACATTAAGACACCAGGCATTTGGATTAGTAGTGTTTGCCATCAATCATACTCAATAATTGAGGTCACAGGGATTATAAACTCTAACGTGTCAAATTGAATTCACCAGCAACAATCTAAAATCCTTTAATTATCTGCTTTGGGGGCAATGGATTAACTAGAGCCTGTCAGTAACAAGTAGACATGCTGTTTTCTTTTGTGTTTGTTTTTTTTTTTTAATTTATTTTTTCTCTTATTTTTATTTCTTTTGTAAACTGCTGATGATTCTTTAACCAACAAATGTAAAGAACAAAATCTAACCCAAATCCTCCCTGCTTCTTTAGAAGTTTTACTTTACCATTTATCACAGTCACTATATATTTTAAACATTTGTTACAGTGGATAACAAGAGGGGTAAATCATAGTTCTTTGTCACTTTCATCCATGTATCACAGACTCATATTAGAGATATGTACTTAAAATGTCATTAGGTTAGGTCATAAAATGTTAACCAAAAAGATGGATATAGCAAGAAAGATATATAGGTAGTTACAGTGTTCTCCATTTCATTTCCTGCTTAACTGAACATTGTCTTTCTTAAAGTTCCTTGCCAATTTCTGTCACTATAATACAGACATAATTCTTATTTTCATTTTCTTCTCATTAGATGCTTGATATTCACTTCTCATTAGATGTTTCAGATTCACTAATGAAATGCTGTCAAAAATTTCTCACTCAAATTTTTCATAATAAACGTCACTAATATAAAATTTTTAGTTATTAGTTTTATTCTCTCAGATTATTTCATACTGCCGTTAACAATCTTTCTCACAAAGCCATAGGTACATTTTCAATGAGTACTGTTCTAGACGATGGAAGTATTATACAATGGTTCATATATTATATGATTTTATATATTATTATTATGTATAATGTGTAACCTGTATTGTTTAAATACGTATATTAATAAAGGACAAAAGCATTAACAACATGTTAGATAGTTAATTTCCTCCATAACAAGCACCATAAATGCTAAATAAGCAGTCTACCTCTACCATTAATTTATTATGTTACCTGTGATTAATTTCTGCTCCAGGTATATATTTTAAAATTATAATTTTTTAAAACTTGCCTTTTCATATGAAAGGTGTGAGGCAGCAGAGATTAAAAGGGGAAGATGAAAAGATAAAGGCTTATGACAGGTAAATGATATCCATTGTCACAGAATTTCAGGGACCTCACTGAAGTTTTGTTGTATTCCTGCTCTTTTTTTCTTTTTTTTGTCAAAGTTTCTCAGGTATTGTTATTTCTCAGGAAAGAGACCTTCAGGAAGGGCTCAGACGCCTAAGAAGATTTACGCTGTGGCAACCTGCCCTGGGTTTAGCAGTAGCAGTCATTTTTTCTCCTTCTTAGTAGCTGGTGCAGTGCTGTTTTTTTGACTTTCAGCCTGGGAACAGTGCTGATAACACTGATGTTTTTAGTTGCTGCTCAGTAATGTTTACTCTGACCAAGGACTTTGTGAGTCTCGTGCTCTGCCAGGGAGGAGAGGAAGCCAGGAGGAAGCAGAGACAGGACACCTGACCCAAGCTAGCCAAAGAGGTATTCCATATCACAGCACGTCATTCCAGGGATGTAACTGAGAGTTACCCGGAAGGGCACTCACTGCTTGGTCAGGCTCAGTCGGCAGGTGGTGAGCGATTGTATTCTCTTCCCTTGTTATTTCCCTTATCATTATTATTATTGGTCGTAGCAGCAGTGATTTGTGATATACCTTAGATACTGGACTGTTCTTATCTCAACCCGTGGGAGTTACATTCTTTCGATTCTCCTTCCCATCCCTCTGGGAGCGGGGGGGAGGGAAGAAAGGATGGCGGGGAGGATTGGACCGCGTGGCTGACTTGCCAACAGGGTTTAAACCACGACACCGCCAGAGTTGGTGGTTTAGAAATATAGTGAGATTATAGGGTCTTTTCCTTCAAAGATCAAATATCAATTAAGTATATCCTATTTACTCTGTAATTGCAAATTTCTTGTTTAAAATTTAATGAAAGAAAACCACCAGATATCTTTAAAATATCTATAAACTCTGGATGGTCAGAGTAATTTTTAATTAAACACCTGATTTCAATAGGCTTACATGATAGTTTAATCCTTAGAATGTACTATATTTGTATAAATCATATTAATAATCTAGAAACCTCCCAAAACCACTCTAACTTCTACTACATCAAAGTACAGTACAACTATGATTTTTTTTGATCAAAAATAAAAAACATTTTTAATGGGATGACTGCAAAGTCTTGTTTTATTTTATTTTTTATAACCTTCTCAAATTATAATATTTTTATATACTTCCTCTTGCTTTTTTTCTACCATTTAAAATTACAAATTTTTAAAAGATCTTTTAAATTTTAAATCTTCAATGTTTTACATTGTTTCTAATTTATTTGTTTTTATTTGTATACTGAACAGATGTTTTTCTATTAGTTAATATCTTTCAATAACTGTTATTTCAAAATAGTAAGCATGAGAATTATAACTTAAGAATGGATACATTCTGTACTTGCTGATAAATCATATAATCTGTTGTAATCAATATATAATAATAAAAGCTATATATTTTATAATGAAATTAAATTTATAATTGTATGTAATTACATAGTTTCTTTTTAGATTAGAATTCTGAAGTAGACATGAAGCATATAGAGCTTAATTACATTCCTCTACATTAACTATGCATAGAATATGATCTAATTTTAAATGTAAGTCAGTAAAAGAAATAACATAAATCACATTTTAATTTTAAAATTTTGAAGTAATAATGATATACTTACTGCAAATAGACCTTTAAAATTAAATTTACAAGATTAACAATTACTTGTATATATTTTAATATTCTGAACTATCAACATACATGATATTTGCAAGCAATATTTTTATGCAGTAATTTTTTTAAGATCAATTTATTACAAGGAAAAACAGCATGGTGTGAAGAAAAGAGCAATGCCACATTTTTAGCTTTTGAGGATAATGAACATTTGGTTTATCATATTGTAGCAGTGTCACATCAGTAGCTGTATTGCAATTTGTATATCAATCAGTGTTTTGCATTTAATTCAATTTTTTCCTGGAAAGAAAACTTCATATGAATCACAATTTATCAGGCCTGAATTGATAACATGTGAGGGCAAAGTTGCAAAAATGATTTGCTATTACAGCATAGATCTCTGTTTACCTCAACAATCACCAAACTAGAAAATAGTTGGCAGTCATAATAGTAAGGAACTATGTCTGAAATGGTGGAAATGGTACTTCACTTACAGAAGCTGACTATGCATCATCTGATCTCTTTTCATGTACTTTCCTGGCCATCTACACTGTACCAAAGCATTTCACAAGACAATGTGAAGTAGGTGCACTTTAACTTTTCAGTATTTTTAAGCTCACAGTATTCCCAGTATTTCCTTCAGACAACTTGCATCAGAATAATAAATTCAAGAATGCCACCAAAAAAGAAAATACACAGTCATGCTACATTAAAAACATTTCTCCTATAAAGCAAGAATGCAGGAGTTAGGAAATACCCAGTTCCTTGAATGTTCTAGAAATCATGTATATCTTCATCATGGCATAACAATTACAGGTAAAAAAAAAAAAATCATACTCAGCCCATATGGGCTAAATATGAACAGTGAAGAATAAATTCGCAGAAAATGTGATGCCAAACTGTAATTAATCCCTAGTGAACAAGTGTGAATTAGAAGCTCAGATTAACCTGAACAGAGGATTTTTTTTTTCTTTTTTTTTTAAAATATATTATCAAATACATTTCCTTAATAAATTGGCACGAAATCAGCCAAATATCATATGTGTGTTCTTGGAGCAGAGAAGCTCTTTAAAAAAATGTAGTAAAGATATTGGAAGAAAAAACCCAAACCAAAACAAAACAACAAAACAACCTAAAACAATAACCAGAGTAATAATTTGTTCCCTTAATGCCACTGGAGAAATAACTAAATGGTTTCAGATTAAAGTCTCAAAGAAAATATCCAGAGTAAAATACTTGCAAACCAGTGGGAAAGGAGGGTGAATAAATAAAAAACTGCTGGAAATAAAATTGTAATGCAAAATGTCAGTCATTTGTAATTGTCATGCTATCTATCGTAGTACATTGCACCAGATCTTGAGTTAATCTTTGTTCTTCTGGAGCCAGGTGGTTCTTCCACAGCAGTGATGCTTGGAAAGTTTTTTTTCCAGATAGATATGTTCATTTAATAGCTACCACAGAATATTTCTTACTTCTTGCACTCTTGACCAAGCTCAGCAGTATGCAAAGAAGGGTTTACAAGATGCATACGTTTCTAAAAAGCTGCTCATGGCTACTACTGTAAGATTGTTCTACAGATCCACAACTACAACTTTATAACCACTTAACAGAATTAAGGGAAACAGGAATCTGCTGGCTATTACAGTAACTAATTTCACATTTCTGCTTTGTGGCACCCATCCTTCTAAATATCAGCTACTATTATTGGGTTTATTACTTCAATACCCTTGTATTATTTTCTGCATTACTGATGTCTAGACCTAATTGTGTCTAGCTTGCTAAGAACTATTTTTAGCAACTTTTCTTAAAAGAGATTGGTTTCCTAGAAGGACCTAAAATTAAATAAAATTACTGTCTTTGGTTGGGTACAAACACTCAGAAATGATCATTGGTATCAATTATTAAAACCATGCAACAAAAGACTATACTTTTAACACAAGAACATGGAAATTCAGTATTTTAACTCCTTCTACAGAGCTCTTTCATGGGAAAATCCTGCAGATTCTCTGGGAGTGACACTTGAAGCCAGTTTTAAGTTTTACTAATAATGGTAAATGGTCTAGTTTTCAGAGCATGGGCTGAATTTATTGATAAAAATCTCAGTAACTGAAAGATAACAGAAAAGCTTGAATGGAAAAAAAAAAACAAACATGAAAAGGAAACAGCAATTTCAAAATGCAGTTAGAGTGAAAAAAAAAATCCAAATAAACAGAAAAAAAAACACCCAACAACTAAACCCCATGAATTTGAGAAATAGAGAAAAACAAATTTATACTAAACCTGAGCTAAAACTTTGGTAAATGGTACTCTTTGTAGTGTAGGAATTGAATTACAGAAATGGCCCAGCTGGTCTAGTATTGTGGTTCTGTTATGGATGATATCAGCTAAGCATCACAGAAAGAGACTCCATTAGCTGACAATTAGGTATGACTTTTTCTTTCTGTAACCTCTAGGCTGCATGATACATCCCTACACTTATGCTGATGTATTTTCTAAAGAAGTATTGTTTTTCCCTCAGATATAAATAGAAAAATATGCTAATTGCCACTATAACAGCATTTATCAATATTTTTGCATACAAGGTACCAATGTTCCACAGAATCACAGAATAACTGAGGTTGGAAGGGACCTCTGGAGAACATATAGTCCAATCCAGAAGTCTCAGAAGTGTTTCCCTAACAAATAACGATCCAGGGGAGAAACCTGAACTGTTAGCTGACAAGCTCAATTAAGTTTTAAATTGTGGAGAAGAATCAATGAAGGTGCAAAACAAACAGTATTTTACTCTATTCATGAGTTCCCATGATCCAGCCCTCTGTTTTTAAGGGAGAGAGAAAGTAGAGGTATTCTATATAAAACTGACTCATAAAACCACCCTTATTCATGCTTTCTCTGGAGATTTGTCTCCCTGATTCTAAGTCAGTTCAACATATACCACTGCTTCTAAGCTGATAACTTTCCACACTGTTTTGGAACACCATGAAAAATCAAATTAAAATTAAGTAACTAAAAAAAAACCCAAAACCCAACAATTGAATCTGCACCTTTAGTATACAAACACTACAGTGACATTGCCTGTCAACTAAACTTCTTTCCAGATGCATAGTCTCAGTTGGCATCCCTCCAGCTTATCAAGGAGACTGTGATAGCGCCTTATAAAAAAACTTGTGGTTAATTTATCCTTACAAAAAAGGTTTATAAAATAGATATTAATCAAGGTCTTTGTCAAGTTAAGGACACATTTTAAAAGAGCTGATACAAAAAGGTGACCTAGACTGAGCAATAACATGGTAATAACAGCATTCACAGTGTCTGCAAGGTATTAGTGTTGACATATGCTTGGCAAGCACTCAGCCAGCTCTGAAAATCTGAATGTTTAGATAAGCACCCTCACATAAACTGGAAATAAAACATATGTATATCAGAACTGCTTTTTTGAATTGAATCAAGTGAAGTGCTGTGTGATAGGGTGCTGTACTCAGGAACAGTACTGTATTTAAGATTTCATGCATTTCATAGCATTTCTTAAAGATTTTGAGGTAGATTTTTTGACCACAAGCAGTATACTAAGCTAAGCCTTCCTGTTTCCTAACTTTATTACAATGTGACCTTCACTTTTTTTTGTTTGGTTTTAACTGAAGGAAATTTGCTGTTTAATTGTTCTAAGCCAGAAAACTGCAGCTGTTGATACATAATTTTGGCACAAAGTATAGAGACAGCAAAAAGCAATTTCCAATCATTCTTCATCAGCTTATTTTTAACAAATATGTTTGTTTACATAATCTCAACATATTTTTTTATAAGTGCTATGAAAACCCAACCAACCATGTATAGTTTCTAATAGCTATAAACTTTCAATGATCCATGACATACAAAATGAAATCAGTATATTTGATTGAACTATAGAATTAGAGTAGAAAATCAGATTTGATTACATTACAAATTGCATTTGATCAGAAGAAGCTGTTTCTAAGGATTAACACTTTCCTCTTGGTTTCTAAAAACCTATATCTGTTTTTAGTAAAATTATTAAACCTGTTTATTCCAGCTCTTCTAATGTGTTCATCCCAAGATTAGAAGGTCACCTTTTCTTAGGTTATAAGGATCAGATCAGGATCATCCCTCTAAAAAGAAAAAGAATACTACACCTTTAATGATATGCTTAAAGCTGTTGAAAAACCGGGTGAAGAAACAGTGACATAGAAAGGAGATGCCTATCCAGAAGCAGAGAGTGGATGGATACAGGTCCAACTTGCAACAGACTCACAGACAAGTCCTACTGGAATCCAAGGAAAGGTTGGAAGGATTTATCAACCTAAGAAGTCACTGGAAGCTGTCTGATTAAAGCGAAGAACCTGCGCTGAAAAGTGAACAAAATGTAGATTTCTATTCAAACCTTTTACTTAAATGATGCCATACCTAGTAGCATGTGTTTTCTTTCCATTATAGCTACAATATTCAAGTGCTTGTAATTACACTCCCATAAAGGCATACCTTCAGAGACTGGAAAAGGTTTAAGCTTTCTTTACCTCATTTCAGAAAAAGAAAAATAAGAAACATTTCCACTTCAATAGACATTTACTTTGACCAGCTTGTTGTTCCAAGTGGAAGTACTGAGTCTGGCTGAGATGGAGGTAGACATTCATGAAAAGGCATAGTTTTTTCCTATAAAGCTACCTACTTTTATCATTCATATGAATGTAAGACACCTATCTACTGTTTAAATAGTGAATGCTGCTTCCATTTTTGCACCATTCCCTATGGTAAGTAACACTGAATACTCATACTCAAAACCAACAGCTATGATGAACCAACAGAAAACTTATTAAATTTAGATTTAATATTTTCTTATGTACGTATGCATATAATTCTCTAAAGAAAACAGAGTATAATTCTGCTTCCATGGAAGACAATTACAAAATACATTCTCGTGTTCCTGAGAACAGAACATGACTTTTCCTTGATAGCCTGGTTCCTCATCAAAGCTACTCACTATCATTTACTGGGAATATTTTTCCTTTTCTTTTTCTTTTAGGTACAGAAAAGAGAGTATAAAGTCCAGAAATATAAGATTGCAACTGATGAACTGGTCTGCATACCAAGGGAGAGTAATTCATTTCCACAGAGTGAAACAAGGATCAGTGGGCATGAAGCTGAGGTTTTACAAAAGCTTAACAGAAGGAATAATATGAAAACAGAGTAATTTTTGAGTGGGGGGAAACTACCAAAAGTAACAAAGTAATTGTTGAGGCTAAATATGTGTGGTGGAAAATATTTTCCTATAGAAAGTTAAATGCACCATTAATAGTCACCAAGAGGAATTTCTGAAGTATCATCCTTTGCTCAGATTTGCTCAATTTTCCCAAGGAATACCTTCTAATCATTCTTTATTTAACTTATTTTTGAAGACACAAGATTAATATGAAAGTTAATAATAATAATAAAAGTTTTAAGTTCTTGAATACAGTAGATTAGGTTGTTACAAAGTCCTGAAGATGTGGGAAGACCTTCACACAAATCCTTACTTGCGTTTGATATAAGCAAAACATTTAAAGTTCTTTATCAGCTTGTCTGAGACTAGACTTTTATTACACTGAAGAGTTTGTGAAGATTTGAATTAAGAGAAAAGACATAAATTACAAAACATTTAATAGAATTTAATTTTCTTTTTCTTGGAAAAAAGTGATGTTCAACACACTATGTTTAAAAAACAATGTTTTATTTCAGCAGACTGATTTTGAGCTTGTGTTATAAAGGTTCAAGACTTGGTCACACCATATATAACCTACCAACATGTATGTTTCATTGCAAAGACTGAAAATAATTCTGAAATCCATTAACAAGGATAAACAGAAAAGAAATTTTGTCAGAAAAATAACAGAAAAGAAAGATGATACCTGATAGTGTGTTTGAAATTTGATTAAGTTGAATTATCTGTATATAAAAAGAAAAATAAATCTGCTGGTGGAGGAAGACATAAGTTTGCACATGAGATTCTTACAGGTATATACTAGACTGAACAACTGAGCCATGTGGCTCCTCGTAAAAAGAGATCCTCTATCCCCTCTGGAGGATCCTTTTAAGTACTGGAGGAAAAATCAGAAGAATGCAAAACCCTTGGTTTGAGACAAAAACAGTTTAATAAGTGAAATTACATAAAATGTAATGGTAATAGAAATAATGCAGAAACCCCCAAACAATATTAATAATAAGCAACAACTAAAAAATTGGTGTGTTATCAGCATTATTTTTAGACTTAAGCCAAAACACATCACTGCACCAGCTACTAGGAAGAAAAATAACTGAAACCAAGACATCCCTACAGCAGTTTTTTTTAACAGAATACATAACATTTTGACATCTGTAAAGTTTATTTTTTGACAAAGTTTATCTAAAACAGTAGAAAAGAAAATCTCTGAGTTTTTTATTGTGTTTATTTCATGCTCAAATAAAAATTTGATACTACCTTTAATTCTGTTTTAAACTCTCTTTTTAATGTGAGTGTTTCATTTCACTCCTGCAGACTGAACAGGATGATGACATCCTCTGAGAAATCAGGTTGTTTAGTTTTCAATATTTCTCTGAAAATACCATCTGCTCTTTAAATCTTATATAATCATATATATCATTACTTATATTTTGTTTGCAATATTAATATGTAATTTTATGAAATCTATCCTGGAAATGCTGAACAATGTGCACATGGTAATTCTAATTTTCTTAATTACTTATTACATGTTTCAGAATAACTTTCTTAAATTATATAAACCCAGAATTATCATATGTCATTATTCTGTAGATCATTGGTATTCATTTTCAAAAATAGACACATAATTTGATGTGTTGAAATCTATACTTCTAATAATCTTAACACTTAAAAATGGGATGATCCAGTAATAATAAATTGAATCTCAGCAACCAATGAATAGGAAATCATGCTGAAGTTAGTGTTGACAGAAATTCTAAATCAGTGAAAGTTTAAGTATTGTCTCTCTTTTAGCTTAACAGTAGCTTCTATGGAACTGAGCCTCTTAGAGCTGTAGTTTTTGGCACATTCACTGAAAACACCCTATGATGGGCTGTTCTGCAGAGATGAATACTTCTGACAGACCAAATAACCCTGAGAATGGTTGAAGATTTAAAGATTTCATCCCAGATGACCTTTTTATCTGGGAAAAAAAAAATAAATCCATAAGTCTGCAGTAGCAAAGAATAATGGTGTTTCCAAGAACCGTAAGTACTATCTCTTACAGTGAAGCAAAGTGCAATTACTTCACTATATTCTAAGTAGAAATAAATAAATTAATGAATTGAAATTTCTAAACCTGGAACTTAACGGGGAAAAAAAATAATCAGAAATGTTTTTTATTATCTGCATTAGAAAATACACACGTCATTTTTTCTGTGTTCTTAAATTCCTATGTCTATGCAAATCATAATGATTGTTCACTTCTAGTTCTTGGTAAAAATTCCCCTTGTTCCCTTACCTCCTTTAGGGACTCAGAGCTGAGAATACAGTGTGAGCTTCACTGCTGCCTCAGTCCAGAGTAACTTTCTCATCAGCACACTTTTGAACTGGTCTCTGAGGGTGCCTGCACCTTATGATGTATTACATAAAACCCAGAGCCTGCAGTTCAAAATAAGGACTCACTTGGCATGAAATATCTTCTCAGTCATAAAAATGACAAGTCATGCATTAATAAAATAAATATCCTGACTTGACATCCAAGTTATATTCCTTTTGTGCTAATATGAAAACATTGTAAGAACTCCTTTCTCCAGTAGACCTCCACCTTCAGTTCTGTACAAAATAATACTTCCTTCCCAAAAGCTAGCTAATGTTACCTATAGCCTTGTTTCTTTTATCTCAATAGCATGTCATGACTGCTTTCTTGTGTGTTGGCTGCACTAGGAGTTATTTTCAAACTGGGAATTTTGAGGTCTAGAGGGCTGACTCCAGCTGCCAACTAAGCACCCACTAGCTGCTTGCTTTTTCCCTGAAGTGGGATGGAGGAGAGAATCAGAAGGGCAAAAATACTAAAAATTTATGAGTCAAGATGAACTCAGTTTAATAATTGAAGAAAAAGAAAACAAAAGGCCACAACACCCCACCCCCCCACCCCCCAACCCCCCCCCCCTAAAAAAGCAAAAGGATGCAAGGGTAATCACTCTCCAGAAGTCCAATGCCAGGATAGCCTTTTGGCAATGACTCCTTTGGGTAAACTATGCCCCAAGTATGTTGCAGAGCATGATGTTATATGGTGTTGATATCCCTTTGATTAATTTGGGTCAGCTCTCCCAGCCATGTTTTCTCACAACTTTTCACCCATCCCTATTCTACTGGTGCAGAGTAAGAAACAAAGACAACCTTAACGCTGTAAAAGCACTGCTCAGCAATAGCTAAACCACTTGTTTTACCAACATTATTTTAGCTAAATCACAGCACCATATGCACTACTATGAAGAGAATTAACTCCATTCTAGCCAGACCAAGGGAATGCAGATTATTAGATGTGTGGATTATATGCCTGAAAGTATTATATACACAAATAAATAGTGAACTTCTGAACCAACAACAGGAAATCTATCAAAGTAATAGTAATTTTAGTACAAGTATGTACATGCTGCATAATACGTTTGCTGAGATATGCTATCACTTACAAAAAAATCTTAGACCTTAATAACGCCCTTCATGCATCAATATACATAGCATGCAAATTATACAATGGATCCTTAGCTGAAGACCAAACTGACTCACACAGATGAAGACTATCCACAGTTTTCTGAGTAGTACAGCAGTAAAAAGAGAAAGGAATTAAAACTTAAATCCTGAATAGTCACCACCTACTATAAACACGTCTGAATAAAAAATTCAGTCTAGATCAGGAGGAAGATTTTGAAGCAATCTCCTTATTGTCAGTTCCTATTAAAACTATTTCAGTTCATTGTGGAGAGCTGTCTTTGCATAGGAACTAGATTGCTTTCAGAGAAAACCAAAGTGGAAGATATGTTGCAGAGTATGAACGAGCTTCATCTGCAAAGGGTCTTCCGTCCACCAGACTAAACAGAAGCTACTCTGAACTAAAACAAGTGCAGGTTTATACAGTATGATGACTATACCTTCCTTAACAATTTGCTGCTCTGCATATCAGCTTCATTTCATCCATATTGATTTCAGAAGTAGTTGTACACTATGTCACTAACAAGAATAACACACTGAAGATAATTTATGATGATGATATCTTATTTATATTGTCAAAATATTTTCTAGAATCTCTCTTCCTCCCCCCCCCCCCCCTTCTCTCAGGCACACACACACTCACACCTTCCATTTTTCTTCATCTGAGAACAACAAAAGGCTCAAAATACTTTCAATCCCTACAGTTAACATTTTATCAGAACATAGGTGGTATAGAAAAAAAACAAACCAGGAATTGTGAAAATAGGAATAACTCTTTGATTTAGGTCATTAAATATGAAACTTTCCTTTTCCCACTGTGCCATTGCAATGACTTTGCAACTTTTTTCTTCTGTTGCTTTTTCCAGTCTAACAATTTCCAGTAGCTTGCTGGGTTGAATAAACTTCAGAGAATTCCCTTTCTGGGTTTGTAAGAAAGTTTCTTTTGTTACCTCTGAGGTTTGTCGTTGGTCTGTTCTCTAATTGCAGACAGAGCCCTGCTCCTTTGAGGGTCTTCAAAGCTGCATGGCAATCTTTTTCATTTCCATTTCTTTCTCTCTGACATATCTCTGGTACTTCAGACATCTCTTTCCAAATGCACACATGCACATACATAAATCTGAAGATGATAAGTTGTCTTCAAGGAGAAGTAGAATTCCCCTTTCCTATAGAGTTCCTCATTAAGCTAGAATACACTGGTCAGGACAAGGTAAACACAATCTTTTGAATGGCTGTGTGCAATTCACAGTGTTTTGTTTGGCTATATTTGATTAACAAAACGCAGTATTTGCACTATAAAATAGAAGCTTACAAATTAAGTGATTCTTTCATCCTTCTTGAGAAGTCTCAGATAAAAGACACACAGGTCAACACAACTGACCTTAACTTGAGCAAATTAGAGATAGGTGAATAGCACAAATGAAAACTTATCACTGTTTCTAACAATCCCAGAAGGTATTTACAGTAGATGTGAGAAATCTGTAGGAGTATTTAATTAAAATCACTTGTTATATCTTTTTAACTCTGTAAAAAGACTGTTTTAGCTATATTACAGTCAACACAATTATCATGAACTCTACAAATGGGAGCATGGGAGTTAAAACTCATGAATATACAATGTCAGAAATTAACTATTTGATAACCATATGCTTTAGAGACATGAGTAATTGCTAAAATTATTTCAGTGGAATTCAGAATAAGAAACAGATACAACCATGGGATTCATGTCATATGTTCAGCATTTCATGTCATTGTCTCTTTCTGACACCTCTGTCTTCATCCATGTGGATTCAAAAAATGTTTCATGCTTATCAAAATTTTTAGTACTAAGTCCATTGGGCAATAAACCTTTTGGAAGTGTCAGGCCCCTGAACTGAGCCTCCCCCATAATACTCCCCTATCTTGCACATGTCCCAGGACTCCATTGCAGCCCCCCCCAGCTGTCAGTTTCCTGATGTTCATTACAGAAGAAAGATTATACACTCGCTTGGGCGAGTGTGGGATATGTTTTGTGAGCACCACGGAGAAGGTAGGCAGGAACACACTGTTCACTTTGTCTTCCAGTGCAGGAGCTAGAGAGCATCAAATGAAGTTAGTAGAAGTCGTAACTTGGCAGTACTAGGTTAGAGGCTGGACTTGATCTTAAAGGTCTTTCTGACCAATTTGATTCTATGTCCAAAACACAAGGTGGTGCTTCAAGGGGTAGTCATCCTGTGTAAAGCTGTGCTAAAGAATATAATGAATAACAAACAGTCCACTTGGGCTCAGCTCCCCCAAGTCTTTGAAAACAGCTAAAGGAAGAAAGGGTATTAAGAACTTTACCTTGTGGAATTGCTTTTGTCTTAGTGCTCCCCATACCTTTGTATAGAGCTATCTTTGAAAACAAGATACTGAACAAGATCCACCTTTGGTTTGACCCAGTATATAGACATCGTAATGTTCTTTACCTCAAACAGTTAAACATAATACCTTCTGCTGAACTATGGCAAATTAACATGCAGTGTTATTTTAAAAGTTCATATGTATTCTTTTTAAAAATAATCACTATTTTTTATCTTTTGGGGGGGAGGGGTCAATCTTCAAATGAAAACAAAACTTGTAAGTACCAAGAAAAAAACTGTCTCTGATTCTTAACAAGAACGTACATCATGATGGAAAACTCATATCTAGATACAAACACTATGATTAACCAGCAGTACTGCACAGAAGGAAAGCTGTTCAAAATAACATTTCTGTTCTGTAAATAATCTGTTGAGTAGTTTTAACATATATTGATGGTTAAGTGATAACCTCATTAATATTTGTACACAACTCCAAGAGAGTCACTTGTTAGGTGCTGAGCATCTTCAGTGCATGTTAAAAAATGAAGACATTAATTATCTCATACAACAAATAGCTATATCAACTACATGTTAAACTAATATTTCACAAGTTTGTAGTTCTTCTATTTAATCAGAAATTTTCATTATGTTGAATACACAGACAGGCCAGAATCAAACGTAAGAAGACTTTGAGTTATTTCTTGTAACTTATAAAAAACATGCATCTATCTATACCACATTTTCCACACAGGGAAATACTGATATTTGTATGCTAATGAATTGCAGAACTGCTGGTAAAATCCCAACTGTTTGCCTGCCTTATAGAGTTTAGGACTGCCATCAATAACCTACTTTCCTCTCAAAGCATTACATTCAAATGACGTTTTCTTTATATTTTGCATTACCGTTGTGTTTTGCTCTGTGACAGCACTAATATTTTTTGTTTTCCCTATCCCACAGTTCAGTAAGTCAACCATAAGTGGAGATGACACTAGATAAGTTAAACTGTAATTCTAAAAGTATGCAACATATCTAACGGATATTGTGCTCTAAATTAATGAAAGATGAGACAAATTGAAAGGGAATCCACAAAAGTGCCTTCATTTCCACAAGTGTAGAATGGGAAAGATTATTTTTTTTTGCTTTTTGTTGTTGTTGTTGTTACTGGTTAGTTGTATTCTTGTTCTTTATTTCTGTTTTAAGAAATACCAGAAATGCATTGCTGAACCATAAACTCAAATAGAAACTGAATATTCAAGACAAGTTGAAATGATCCATGGTTTATATAAGCAAAATAACTCACTCAATGCATTATTTCATTAAGAATGCATAAATACCTGCCCTTGATTCCATCATGCTTTCATAAAAAGTGTTTAGGATCATCTTTTAGTCATTCTATTCAAAATCCTGTCAGGCACCATGTACTTAGCAGTAATTTTGAAAAGTATCTGGAATGGCATTCTAACCAATTACCAGAACTACCACATGTTTTATAAAATTCTGAAAGAGGAGATTATTATTCCATGGCAAACAAAGTATCAGTAAAAAGAAAAATACAGTTCCTCTAGGTCAATAATTAATGATGTTCTTTAGGGGGGTTTAGTATTTTTCAGATAAATTTGAAATTTTAAAAAGTAGAACAAAACACATGGTTTTATTTATTTGTTTCTTTAGTTGTGTCAGGATTTTAAGAGAATACAAAACAACTTCTGACTTTGTGAGACATATAAGTTCTGTAGTACATTATGATATTTCTCATCCACTAACATCGCCCCACCCCCCAAACAGTTGGTTCTGCCAGTGTTGGAGGTTCAGAAGAGATTCAATGAGCTTGTAAATTGTGCTTGCATGGTGATCTCCAAAGAGTTTTCTACATTTCCCTAAAATATTCATTTGTTAGAACAGCTGCTGGCGAGGTTTATAACATTTTTAACAAAGGGGTTTCAGGTACAGCTTAGGAGCTGCAATTCTCAGTTGACAATCTGGAGACAGTTACACTGCCTGAGAGAAAAAGAAAATTTAATGAAATGGACACAAACTACTCCTCGCCTGTTGGTCTGTTGACACACTATCAGGAAGTAGAGACGCACACAGGAATGACTTACGTAATACAATCTGTACCATGCATCAACATTATTGACAAGGTGTCTTGTAATTTTTTTTCAGGTATTGGAGGGATAGAAAGCATTTTGAAGATATGTCTCTGAGATGTCACTGTAAATTACACTGAACTACTATGGTATGATTTCAAATGTTTATGGTTTATCTTGTGTTCTCCAAATTTTATACAATGTAGCAATTTATACACAGCCCTTGTATAACAAAAGACTATTCTCCAATTGTTGAAGGAAGCAAAAAAAAAATGTAATGTAAGATTTTTAAAATGTATTGTCTTCTTTTAAAATATTGGTTTCTGTTTTAAATGTCACCATAAGAATTATGCAATCAAAGAAAAAGATGATTGTTCACAATAAAGCAAAGTTCAAATAAAGTTTTTTATGATAAATTCCTTATATGTCTCTACAATGAATATAATGTGAATTTAAGTGAACAATATTAACTAACATTTCTACTGTAATAAAACTATAGCACACATAACATCTACCACCTCTGATACAAGCAAGTTCTGCATCCCACCCGTCATAAAACCCCAAAACACCTGAACAATATCACTAGAGAGAATTTACTACTTAGCATAAAGTGATATACTCTAGGGTTTTGGAAAATAAGCTTGTACAATATTACACTTTTGAATCGAAGGGAAAACTGAATATTTGCAATACCTAATTGAAAAAAAATAGAAAAATTCTCTAGCACATTTTTTTAACACATTTTTGTGTTCCAAGATGCTACCATATTAAATATTAATTAAGATAAACAATATAAAGAATGACACCCTTTATTTGTTTTTGAAGTTTTTTACTTAATTTTTAAAGTTTATCCCTTTAGGACTAACAGAAAAAGACATTGATGTTAATTGGGAACTGGAGAGTCTTTCATAGTAATACAGTGAAAAAATTCAACTGCTTGTTATTTCTTTCACCATCTTTTTACCCACTGTCAAGGAAAACTTCGATTCACTTACAAATTATATAAATAGTTTTCATTTAAAACCAAGTATTTTGAAAATGAAATGCTTCTTGAGATTCCTATTAATACATTTATTTTAATTATCTGAGATTCTTTATATGCCCATTCCACAGCTTTTGAAAATTTACAGTAGAATATCTTCTATTTGTTTCTGATTTATTACACTGCATTTTTTAAAAATACAGTGTAATATTTTTAAACAGAAATAGAAGGAAATAGTAAAATCTCTGAATTGAGACCTAGAAAATATCAGAATAGCATTCAAAAATGATGTCATATTATTGAGATGTTTAAGGATTTGATTTTGGTTTTGTAACAGGTGGTCATTTAAAAGTTTGATAACGGTTATCAATTTTCAGATGAGATTTTTTTTCCTTAATGTGCTTTTTTAGCCATAGGTAGTCAAATATAATGACAGATCATGCTTCTGTTATAAAATGGATACTATTACAAAATGTATCCTAAAGTCAATATGGAGGGTCAAATTTAAACCAAAAATCATATTCCTAAAGAACTTAAAAAATGTGAGGTATTTATCCCTGAAATAAAAATAGCATTTGGTTTTCATGCAGGACCAAATGTTCTTTATCATTTCACATAATAGTGTTCTAATTTTATTTTGTCAGAAAAAAAAAAAATAATCTAGAGAAAATGTTGCTTGAATTTGTAGTATATTTCTAAGAAAATTTACTAAAAATAAAACAGCTTACCTGAACAGGCATTCTGGCACAAAAAAACCATTATGAACATTAAATAAAATTAAAGGCGAATTTATAGTTTGCCTTACTATCTGAAGCTGAAGTTCATATAAGTATCCTGTTTTCTTGACCTGTTTTTTAGTATATCATTCCATATTTTATATAGCTCTATATATTACCCATACTTGACCCTTTTCTAGGTTAACCGTCCTTTAAGAGCATTTAGGTTGCCCAGTTTTTTTCTTTCCTGTGCTATGTATCCACATCTTCGTGTGGCACAATGAAGAACACCACCTTTACGTTTTCTAAGTGGCTTCACTTTTCTGTTTTACACCATCTAGACTTGTGGATCTAGTCCTGCACACGCTTCTGTAAATACCTAAAGAGGAAGTGCATGAGATACTGTCATTTTATTCTTCATTAAAGCATAGTTCTAGTGAAGTCCATGGCAAAACCCTTAATCTTTCAATGCTGGAAGTCATCTGTTCCAACTGTCTACTCAAAGCATCTGCAACTTTAAGACTTGATCAAGATGCTTAGGGTGCCATTTGTAATATCTCCAGGAATGAATTTTCTGCAATCTGCCTTCACTAGCCCAATAGATTGAAGGATAAAGTTCAAACTATTTACTTTCAACAATATCAATGCAAGATTCTATAGGCATAGGAATAATTCAAACTAGAATTAAATTTTCAGTGTTTAACCAGGAATGATTTTATGGCAAATATTCTAATGCTTTTAGGATTTATCAAATTTTAAATTCTACATAACAATTACTGTTCTTTAGCTGTTCCCCCTACTTTGCTTTCGTGAGACCTCACCTGGAATATTGTGTGCAGTTCTGGTGTCCTCCACACAAGAAGTACATGGAACTGTTGTAACAAGTCCAGAGAAGGGCCACGAGGATGATCAGGGGACTGGAGCACCTCCCATATGAAGACAGGCTGAGGAAGTTGGGACTGTTCAGCCTGGAGAAGAGAAGGCTGCATGGAGACCTCATAGCAGTTTCCAGTATCTGAAAGGGGGCCTATAGGGATGCTGGAGAGGGATTCTTCATTAGGGACTGAAGTGACAGGACAAGGGGTAACAGGTTAAAACTTAAACAGGGAAAGTTTAGATTGGATATAAGGAAGGAATTCTTTCCTCTTAGGGTGGTGAGGCACTGGTATGGTTTGCCCAGGGAAGTTGTGAATGCTCCATCCCTGGCAGTGTTCAAAACCAGGTTGGACAAAGTCTTGGGTGAGATGGTTTAGTGTGAAGTGTCACTGCCCATGGCAGGGGTCTTGTAACTAGATCTTAAGGTCCTTTCCAACCCTAACTATTCTGATTCTATGGTTCTATTACTTTGACCATGTATAAATTATGTTTCAGGCCAAAGAAAATCAAAACAAAAGCTTTCTAGTTGTGCTTTAAATAATGAGGTGATGTAATCTTAATGTTTGTAAACTCATACCATTGATGTACTTTATGAAGATTCTGTAAATACTTAACGCTTTTCTGTTATTACTGCCAGTTGGTGGGTTTTTTCCTTGCATATATGATTCTTTTTATCAACAATAGGCATCGTTACAGTTTTCTCATCTATCTTGCTCCCTTTTCTGATGTTTGTCCTTTTCCTAGTTGGAATTTGTGCAGCAGATAGTTTTCTAACAGGTTTTCTAACAGCTTTTCTAGTTGTGCATAAAACTTATCTAGTCAAATATTATTGGGTTTATTTTTTAACTGAAATGTCCTGGGTTCAGCAGTAGCAGGCTATTTCTATTTTCTCCTTCTTAGTAGGTGGTGCAGCGTTGTGTTTTGACTTTTGGCCTGAGAACAGAGCTGATAACACTGATGTTTTAGTCTGACCAAGGACTTTCTGAGCCTCATGCTCTGCCAGGGAGGAGGGGAAGCCGGGAGGAAGCAGAGACAGGACACCTAACCCAAACTGACCAAAGAAGTATTCCATACCACAGCACATCATGCCCAGGATGTAACGGAGAGTTACCCAGAAGGGCTAGTGGACTGCAGGGTTGGGCGAGGTATTGATTGGTGCTCGGGGGGGGTGCATTATTGGTGGTAGCAGTAGTGATTTGTGTTATACCTTAGTTACTAAACTGTTCTTATCTCAACCTGTGGGAGTTGCATTCTTTTCGATTCTCCTCTCCATCCCCCCGGGAGTGGGGGGAGGGAAAGAAAGGGGGGGAGTGAGTGAACGAGCTGCCTGACTGGTTTTAAACCACAACACCGATATACAAAAAAGCCAGTAAAAAGAAGGAACCAGGATGACATGATGAATGATCTTATGTAATGTCTTTTAAATCTCAAGGAATAAAATGAAAGATGGATACTATAATTTTTTATTTTTTTTTCAATTAGTAAACCTATCTGGTGTGCCTATGAGCATAATATTAAAAGTTATTTCTCTGTATATCTAGCTTTTCTAGTCCTTTATTTTATCCAGTTGTACTGAAGAATGCAAACTGTAAGAGTGAAGCATAAAGAAAAAAGAGGTTTGATTTCTATTGCTTAATAATTATTTATTTCTGCCTTTCTAAAATTCTGTTTTCTCATTTCTAAACTGGAAATAGAAAAAAGAATATGAGTTCTAGCATGTTACAATAGTTCTTTACCAGTGTTTTTTTTTCCCCTAGGGAGCAATAATAGAACAAAGCAAAAAAAACCAAACAAATTATAAAAATAAGAAGTGATGTTTACCAGGATGGGCCAAATAACTACAAAGGAATGTAGATATCCAAAAATACTAAGGAACTTTAAAAAAAAGGGTTGTTCCCCCAAGGAGCTCATGGGATCAAATCAGCTCAGGAAATACCTGGGCCACTGGTCAGGGTATTGTAGAAAGAAGAAACTCTTGTTACTTTCAGAGACTTCATAAGACATGCTCTAGGGGAGCTAAGATACTTTCTAAAAACTGTCACCTTATGCATATTAAAAGTAAAGAAATCATTCAAGTCTGCTTTAAAGTCCACAATGCAAAATGTCAACATCACTTAACTAGCTCTCTTAATCTGGCAAAACCGTTCATTTCCTTTTGAACTTACAATCTTTTATTGAAAGTGTAGGTTTCTCTAAGAAGACTTTAGACTAATGAATATCATTTCAAGGAAAGTTAACTCAATAACCTAAATGAAGGACACTTCGATATTAGAAGCTAATAAAAATGTAATAGAAATGAAGTAGGTAGGAAATGATCTGTGTCCAAGAATGGAATAACTTATTGCATTTTTTTTTTGGCACTGGCTTGATTTGACTAAAACTGCCAAAACTTTCACACCCAAATTTTACACGAGGCCCCTTTTAATTTATCCTTTCACCTAGTTAATTTGAATTAATATGACATAATTGAATTTTTCTTTTTTTTACTAACATGATAAGGTCTTTCAGTAACCCCTCTCAAAAAAAGCAGAAATCACACAATGTCTTATGAGTTACATGCTAGACTTTGCTAATAGAACAAATAACAAATTTTTCATTGTTAGGAAATATGTCGTATATCTAGTATTGTTTTTAGTTCCAGAACAGAATGTTAAATTTGTAGCAAGTGTCTGGAATATGCAGCATGTAGAGATAATCTGGCACACCTAAGAACAACTGAGCAGTTAACTGACACTGGAAGCAGGTAAATGTTTATAGCTTTTCGAGATGAAAAAATCAGTGGCTTAGTTACATCATGGAAAATGCTACAAGAAGGGATAACTTATGATACCTTTGTCTGTATTAGATAACCTACACAAGGCAGGTTACATGGCTCATATATCTACTTACAGAGAGGCCCTCTTTCTTTCTGTAACACTAAAGAGATAGGATACATTGATATAACCAGAAGGATATTTCAACATATCACTGTTTGACTCTGAACCAGGAAGTGCTCACATTTTAAGCATGTTTTGTAGTAAAGATAACTCAGTAAGTTAAATGGCTTGAAGCCTAAGACAAACCTTACAGGAAAAACATGGCAGAAACTATACAGTTGTGTTTGTGAGAGACACTTAGAATGCAGGAAGTACAGTCTGTTGTTTTTTCCTCCTGAATGAGAAGGTGCACAAATTTTTCTTTGGATTCTCTCAGCACACACAAGCTACTGTTGCCAACAAACAAACACCTTCTCCCTCCTCCCCTAACTTCTCCAGAAAAGATCTCTAACTCTAGACATCTGTCAAAGAAAGTGACTTTTAGAGTCCCAATGTCAGCTTACGTTTCAAAAGCTATTTGGGCTACCAAATTGAGTCCCCCCTACCCTGATTTTGGGTTAGTCTGAAATTGAATTCAGAATACTGTTAGGGGGAAAAGGAAGCAAAAAATTTATTGTTAGTTCCAATAACATTTTAGCAATCAGATCGACAGCAAAGTCACAAATTTAGTTACGATCTTATTTGCAGTCATATCTGAATGTTTCTAATTTTAACAGAAAATTCCCATTAACAATAGTGTCAAAATTGTTGCACATAAACTTGCAATACTCTTTGCAGCCTTGCAATGCAATTTTGGGTTCCAAGTTCATCACTGCTAGTCTTGTTTGAATAAAATGAAGTGGGCCTGAGGTAACAATAAGGGAGCAGAAACCAGAATTATTCTTTGGGGAAGAGTGTGATATTGGTGGTTGGAGGCTTTTCTACAGCCTTCCATGTGCTTTGGCTTACTTTTGTACATTTTCTGGCACATCAGTCTTTCTTACACTTTCTCCACAGACACCCATAAAGCTTGTCTATGCCCCAACAAGAGCTATTACACAATATCCTCCCCCAATACTGAACTGAAAAAGCTAATGATTGCTACTCAGTGACCATGTATACTTACTTGCTCAGAACTTTGTAATCTGTGACATTTAAGGGGTTAAGCTCCAACAACTGAGGCAGTAGTCACCTAAGTGCTAGAAAATTGCTACCACAGCTACAAGAAACTAAAATCAGCTCAGGTCAAAACAAGACAAGTTCTGACACTATGCACTGTCAGGTCAATAAACAGCCTGTGGTCTTGTATTACTAATGAAAAAAAAAAACATACTTATTCCATTTTTTTAAGTAAAAAAACACTCATTATCTATGTTTGCCAAGTGGAGACAAACATAACCTCCCAGGAAAAAAAAAAAAAAAAAAAAAGAAAAAAAAAGAGAAAACACAAACAAAACAAACAAGCAAAAAAACCAAAGCAAGCCCCAAAAGACACAAAAACCTAAACAAAATGTAAAGACCTATAAAGACCTCCAGAATAATTATTCATTGGCAATCAAAATAATTGTCCAGAGATTAAAATCACCTTGGGAAGTTATAGAAGTTTATCTTTAAGCCTTGTAGCAACAATTGTGCTCCAGGACACACTACCATATGTAATAGTGTGATACAGCTTCAGGACCATCAAGGTGTAGAGTTAGGTATAACCTCCTGGTAACAGAAGTCAGGCAACGACTAAGGACCTGGAGTTAAATGCAGCAGCTCCAACAATGGGCAAATGGTGCATGCCTGGACATCCCAGATGTGGTTTCTCACTGCTCTCTTTTACAATGTTGTGATTCTACCAGCAGTCTGAACCAGGCTTACACAGTTGTGTGACATCAGAGCTGACTTTGAACACTGGTAGCCAAAACTCTGGCAGGGGGTGACATTTGCAAAGCAGTATTACAGAAGGAGACCTTTACAGCCTGGTCAGGGCAATCAGAACCTATCGGCCCACTCAGGACTCTGGCAGATTCTCCTTCAGCATCGAAAATTGTGTAAGACATAGGATAAGGCATTTCACTGTTCTTTGTCATCCTGAACCCAATATATTTCTATTGGATTGGCAAAGAATTGCCTGCACATAGATGATCATTGCTATTGTGATGCTGTTTCATTTGAATGATAATTTGCTATCAGAGTGGTGACAAGGCCTGAATTTAGTACTGATGAAAATGTCACTGGCATTTGTTCTGAGACAGCCATGACGACTCTGTGGTGTTGACAGCTATGATGGAGGATGCAAGTACTGTAAATCCGTACCATTCTGGAGGGGAACCATGAGTTTAAACCAGGATATCATGGAGGATTTGAAAAAGCATTTTAGAGCTATGGGCAACTGAGTTTAGCCCAAAATATCTAAGTGTGACCTTCACAACCAGATTAGCAGTTGTGAATAAACATTTATTGGACAGATTACATAATTGTTACACAGAGTAAAATAAGAAAAAGTAGTAAGAAAAGTTTAAAATACTTTGAATTTTATCACTGTTTTTAATAAAAATAAATGCAAAACTTTGCTTGGAAATAAACCTGATTGATTATTAAGGACTAACAGTCTTCTTCAGGTTTTTCAGTTTCATATCAACGTTTTCTTATAAGATTACAGAAGAAAATTTCAAGCAAAGATTGGATATGACCAATATTAAGCAGAAATGAGTAAAAATATAAAGAATTGGGATAGTCTTAGTCTCTCAAAAACTTTCAGAATTTTTCAAGAGAAAATGTACTGCAAGAACAGATGATTTTGAAAAGGATGTGTTGAAAGGAAAATATAAGAATAGTAGTTGTTTTCCTATTTGTTTCCTTCCTCCTAGCATTTCAGCTTACTGAATTTCATCATGAAGTTTACTATTTTGTTTAAGAAAGATAGAAATAATTATTTATTCAAGGAGGATGATAAGTTAACGCTACCTTAGGGTGCAGATATATATTTTATACAGCTGACAGTGAAGACAGAAGCAATAACATGCTATTTGCCAGAAGTCTGCATATGAAATGCTGCTTATGAAATATCAAACTTTAAAGTTAAAAGTTAAATTTAAAGGAAGCTGTCACAGAAGTGACAGGACAGAACTACAAGACTATTTGGTATCAGAGGTAAGCAACACTGATTGCATAAATTTGCATGCCATCACATCATTAAAATTTATATTTTGATCAAATAAGTAATACCCACCTCCAAAGTCAACAATAGACTATGCATGAATAGGTCCATTCATTAAGCAAAAGACTGTTTCAAACCCTAGAGTTTCCTAATCTTTCAAAACACCCTATCTCGACTGAAACATCTCTCTTTTCATCCAGCTGCTCTGAGTTTTTCTCTGAAATTGTTATCTATTTTCCCACTCCTGACTACCTCTTTAGCCCTCTGCTCTTCATTTTTGTCCCAACTTCCTATGCTTTGTTTTTTGTGTACATCTTCATAAAAGCAAACATGTATTTCCCCATGTTGAGCCTTTGCAGTTTGTTTTTTATTATATTCTTTGTTTCTCAAGTCCGTCATTACTTCTCTGGTGTTTACTGGTAGCAGTAAACAAAAAATGCAGGAAAAATAAAGGAATAAAATTGGTTTTCTTTTTGTTTTCACTTTTTTTTTTTTCGTTTACATAATAAGAAAATGATATGATCATTTTTGGATGTATGGAAGTTTTTTTCCAAAACAATACTTTCCAAGTAAATCTTATGTGATAAAGTCATACACGAGTGCACAATGGTTAAAATATGACTCTTAAAAATACTTCATTAAATTTTAATAAGGTAATTTCAGTCTCTTTAAAAGATTATCTCTTACATTGCCTAGTATAAGAATCCAGGCACCACAAGGGCAGTGGAAAGCATCAGATTTAAATATCTGTAAGCAAAATTTTCTATTAGTTCTTTATTTTCCATGTATATGAAAATCAACTTCAGATAAGTAATTACGTACCACAAAGTTTCAAGGGTATATTTTCCATTTTTGATAAACAAAGCACTTCAAATTTTAAACATTGGAAGATGTCTACACATCCCCTCACTAAGGTGAGGGGATAAGCACTAAGCCCTGGAGGCAGAAATATGCACTTTTATTTTCTCCTGATTCCCCTTTTGGTGTTTCTACAGTTTATCTTCTGTAACTTAAGGATTTATGCACTATGTACTTTAGTAGAAGAAAGAAATGAAGCAGACTGTCTTATCAGAAACTAGGGTGCACACTCTCTGACTTGTGGGAGCTACTGTAATAGTGTTAGCCATAATTCACATGTTTCAAATATAACTTTGTATTTTGTAGTGGAAGTTACTAATTCTATTTAAATATCGCACATCCATGGAGAAGCAGGTGGGAAGGGTACATGATGAGATTATACATAGCATACACACAGTGATAATACAAAGCTAATCCCATAATTTCTTCTTTATTTCACCCAGTAAAAATACAGTAAATGATTGATTGACTCTCATCTATCTTATTTAACATAGTAATGGAAAGAAAATTGTCAAGAAATTTAGAAAAAATAGATGGGTTGAAGCAGTAAATGGTAGCACATCATGTTGTTTGCAGATAAAATGCTGCTGTTATTGATAGCAAAGTCAATTGTTAACCTAGTCAGAATGTAATATTCAGAATGAATCCTGATTGCCCTGGAGATCAATATTGACAAACCTATACCCAAGGTGACAGTGATGTGAAGTATAAAATTTGTGTAGGTTGCATTTTTAGATTTTAAATTAAATATTTGACAAAACAAATGTAAATACAACATGGTTTTCTTTTTGCTTAATTTGGCAAAATTACACTACTCACCTTCATCCCTTCCTCTGCTTTCAAGAAAAGGTAACAGAAAGAAAGAGCACTGAAAATGGAATGACAAAATCAAGTTTCTTACTATTTCTAGAGTAGGAAAAATTTACAAAGTTGTCAAAGTCACCTTTGCATCATTTTTATACTTGTTATGGTTGCCTTGTCTGCTTTTCAAAAAATTGTTGAAGATTATTAAAGATTATATCTAAAAAAAGTAAAGTGGTATCTGTTAGCTGTTAGATAAAATTAGAAAAGTGCTGTCCCTTTTAAAGTGATCTCACTGGGCATTTGTGCCTCAGGTCATAGCATGTCACCTTCATACCTATATATAGCACTCTATGCTTATAACACACATTCTGAATTCCAAATGGATCATCAGTCTCTTTAAATGTAGTGAAGGCACATTTAGCAGGTAGTGAAAAATTTTACCTACTCCATAACAAATGTAGAATGGACTAGTGCTGAAAAAGAGGTGCAGCTTTTAAGTAATTTGGATTGTATTTGATCCTTTCTGCAAGGGTTAAATCTGCTTCTGTACTAAAGGTGTGGAATTACATGCCTTTGAGTTTGTTTAAATCTACCCAGATCTCAATAGGGAAAATGTTACTCCTGGTAGAAGTCTAGTTGTTCACTTGACAAATTTCAGAAATGTCTCCAATTAATGCTAAGTATGGTTTTGCTGAGTGAGTTAGAACATTAATTAAGCTCTAGAATTATACTTTTCTGCTTCTTAACATATACACATCAGCCAAAGAGAAAGGTGGTCTGTACCTGTGGTACTGACGCTGCTCAGGGTGAGCCCTCTTTAAGATTAATTATATTCATGCTGGTGCAAAGCACTTGTCTGTGAATCTCTACTGGGTGCCATGTACTGCCACAGTGAACTGTGACACTGTGTGCCTGAAATACATGTATGTGTTGGAACTTCCCAGTGTGTGAAAACTTCTTGTATGCCTTTGACTGTATTGATATGGAGGGTTATGGAGGTGAAGAGAGCTGAACCCAACATATTAACCCTACTGGCTTTTCAGTGGGTCTTTGATTAAACTTTGCTTTCCTGGCCTCGCCTTGAAGCTTAGCAGCTAAAACAGTAAAGGCAATGTTTTCTAGGTTTATTGTCTTCATCGCCTTCTCCGTGACTGAAATTGTCTGTATTCTCTTTGTATTTATTGAAGGTAGGAATTACCTTTGCTTTCTTCCAGTCTTCCATCATTCCTCCTGTGATCTTTCCAAGATAATCTAGAATGGCCTTACATAGGCATCGGCTATCTCCCTCAGCTGGACCTGAGTAAAGCTTGAACTTTACTCAGTAAATTAAAAAATAGCATATTTTTGTATTATATAAGACTTTGTGAATGAAGCAAATTAAGAAATAAATTCTCATATCTGCAAAAAATATTGAGAGCCCTATCATATATAGTTGCAACAGACTTGAGGTACAAGGCTACTGTTTAGAAGAATATAAAGAGAAATTGAAATAGAAATATTTGTCTGTACAGAATGGTTCCCTCTCTAGGAGGAATGTTGACTGTTTAATAATAACCCTTAAAATAAAAATTCATTTAGGAAATGAAAATATAACATAGCAAGTAAATGAATTTAATACAAAATGGATCAAGATTGCAAGATTTGAATCTCAGGCTTATATATACATGCACACACATATGAAAACATTAAATGAAAACATAAAAAAAAAAAATTCAAACATACTTTGAAAATTACCAAAATGTCAATAAAAATTTACTTGAGACATCAGGAAAAAAAATAAAAAAACAACAACTCTGTGTCTACAGTGCCAACTTTTTTTTTTTCCAATGTAGTACTGTAGCACTCAATGCAGAAAACATGAACTACTGGATCTTCAGTTAATCTTGTCAAGAGTTTAAATATTTTCCCCCTCATTTAAATGTTTATTAGGAAGATTTCTCCAGTCCATGTCAAATCTTAGATTCAAATAAAGAGAAATCAATCTCCTAATATTTGGGACACTCAGTGAAGATGAAGGAGATATTTTCAAGCTGCTCCTTTTCTGAGTACTTTGTTGGAACTATTCCACTTTAAAAATAAAATTTAATCCTGCCTACAGCCTCAATGGATTCTGTCAGATGTCAGCTCGGTACGCTAAGTGATTCTATCAGAATGGAGACTGGATAGCATTTCCTACAAGGGTGCCACAAATTCTAGACTATCAGCTAGTTAGATTTTATTGTTGTTGAAAATTTCATATAATATTCCCAGGTACAGCTTGATGTCTGATTTTATTTTCTTCATAAAGATGAATAGTTTATTATTTTAATTTCTTATTTTCATTGCAAATTCTTTGTTTCATGGCCTATTCTGTCCTTGAATGCTGTTAAATAAGATCTGGAAGCAACATTCAAAATAACAGAATAACAGCATTATGTGATTTTATTTTTTCTTTGTCTTTCCTTCTTCTTTTTCATTGTATTACCTTCATCACAGACAGGAAAATTAAAGCCAGGAAAGTGCACTTGAATATGGCACATATTCCCAGGCAACAAATGGTTTAAAAGGCCAGGTCTGTGGGTCTTTAGAAATTTGTTAGCTTATAAATGCAAGTCTGCCAGATATCCTACCTATTTTACTACATTTTGAATTTTTTGCAGATGTAGAATGGTGCGAATCTGAGAACATTAATCACCAGTGCTGCAAGATATACGTACTCTGACTTTTGTTATAAAGATTCACTCAGCCTTGTACGTGTTTTCTAAGTGTTAGAAAAAGTGGAAGTAGATGAATGCTGACATAGCTATGATAAATCAGCTTGTTCTACCGCTAAAAGAAATTGACAGTGGTATAAATAGCCTTTACAAATTCTATGTATCCTCCAGACTCTAGACAATAAATATACCCTCAGTAAAAATGTGTACTTACTTTTTGATTGCTTACTAAAAAATTGTATTTTTATCTGCTTCAAACAGTGACTTAAAAGAAAAAAAATGTGGATTATTTTACATTATATTTATCTACTTATTTATTTACTTAGAGTCCTACAATTTGAAAGTAAAAGTATAGATTTACATGCATTTAATATTGCAAAGGTTGGCTGTAAGCACAAGTCCTGAAAATATTCCCACTCCTGAAAAAGAAATCTTCATGCAGAGTTAGAGTTATAGGGAAAAAGATATACAAAAATATATTTTTCTTTTTCTTGTACAATGGCTTTTGTTTGTTTGTTTTTTATTAACTTTTTTCTTGAACTGGACCAAGTTGCATGAAGATCTGTTCAACCTAGTGTTGAACACTTCCAGGGATAGAGTAGCCACAACTTCTCCAGGCAATATTATCCAAATATTCTTCAAATAGGCTCTTATATCTAGCTAAGACCCAATACAAGTTGTTGACTTAATCATAGAATAGAATAGAATCATAGAATAGTTAGGGTTGAAAAGTACCTTAAGATCATCTAGTTCCAAGCCCCCTGCCATAGGCAGGGACACCTCACACTAAACCATGCCACCCAAGGCTCTGTCCAACCTGGCCTTGAACACTGACAGGGATGGAACATTCACAACTTCCTTGGGCAACCCATTCCAGTGCCTCACCACCCTTACAGTAGGGAACATCTTCCTTATATCCAATCTAAACCTTCTCTGTTTAAGTTTGAACACATTACCCTTGTCCTATTACTACAGTCCCTAATAAAGAATCCCTCCCCAGCATCCTTATAAGTCCCCTTCAGATACTGGAAGGCTGCTATGAGGTCTCTGTGAAGCCTTCTCTTCTCCAGGCTGAACAGCCCCAACTTCCTCAGCCTGTCTTCATACGGGAGGTGCTCCAGTCCCCTGATCATCCTCATGGCCCTTCTCTGCAATTGTTCCAACAGTTCCATGTCCTTTTCATGTTGAGGACACCAGAACTGCACACAATACTCCAAGTAAGGTCTCACAAGAGCAGAGTAGAGGGGCAGGATCACCTCCTTCAACCTGCTGGTCACGCTCCTTTTCATGCAGCCCAGGATATGGTTGGCTTTCTGGGCTGCAAACGCACACTGCCGGCCCATGTTCAGTTTCTCATCAACCAACCCCCCAAAGTCCTTCTCTGCAGGGCTGCTCTGAATCACTTCTCTGCCCAACCTGTAGCTGTGCCTGGGATTGCTCCAACCCAGGTGTAGGACTTTGCACTTGGCATGGTTAAACTTCATGAGGTTGGCATCAGCCCACCTCACAAGCATGTCCAGGTCCCTCTGGATGGCACTCCTTCCCTCCAGTGTATCAACCAAACCACACAGCTTGGTGTTTTTGTCAGACTTGCTGAGGGTGCACTCAATTCCACTGTCCATGTCAGCGACAAAGATGTTAAACAGGACCGGTCCCAACACCGATCCCTGAGGGACACCACTCGTTACTGGTCTCCAGCCAGACATTGAGCCATTGACCACAACTCTTTGCATGCGGCCATCCAGCCAGTTTTTTATCCACCGAGTGGTCCACCTATCAAATCAATTTTTCCTCAATTTAGAGACAATGATGTCATGTGGGACGGTGCTGAACATTTTGCACAAGTCCAGGTAGATGATATCAACTGCTCTACCCCTGTCCATCAGTTCTGTAGCCCCATCATAGAAGGTTACCAAATTGGTCAGGCAGGATTTCTCCTTAGTGTAACCATGCTGGCCGTCACCAAGCACCTTGTTGTTTTTCATGTGCCTTAGCATGCCATCCAGGAGAATCTGCTCCAAGATTTTGCCAGGCACAGAGGTGAGACTGACTGGTCTGTAGTTCCCTGAGTCATCCATTTTCTCCTTCTTGAAAATGGGGGTTATATTTCCCTTTTTCCATTCATCAGGAACTTCACCTGGCTGCCATGGCTTTTCCAGTACGATGAACAGTGGCTTAGCAATTTCATTTGCCAGGTCCGTCAGGACCTGCAGATGGATTTCATCAGGTCCCATGGACTTGTGCATGTTCAGGTTCTTAAGATGGTCTTGAACCAGCTCCTCTCCTACAGTGTGCCTAATGTCTTCATTCTCACACTCCTTGTGGCTGCCGTCCAAGACCTGGGTGGTGTGGTCAGAGCATTGCAGGTGAAGAATGAGACAAAGACGTCATTAAGAACCTCAGCCTTCTCCAAATCCAGGGCAGCTAGTTCTCCTGATAGCTTCCAGAGAGGGCCCACATTGCCCATAGTCTGTCTTTTATTCACAATGTACCTATAGAACCCCTTCTTGTTGCCTTTCACATCCCTAGCCAAGTCTAATTCTAAATAAATTAGTTTAAGCTTCAAAGCATTCAGTGGAATAAGAGCTGGTCATGTAAGGAGCCTCTTCGGCAATCAAAATTGACTTTGAAATGTGTGCAGCTAATATTTGTGTGAAAGTCATTCATCTTCTTATTGAAGGTTTAATAAAGTCATGAAAATCAAAGTGCAGACCAGAAAGATTCTGATCTTGTCTGTTCTTACCTAATCAATTCACATTGTAATACTTTTTGTTAAATGACATTGATTTAAATGTGTTCTATACCTTTACGCTCATGTCAAAACTATTAATAGAACAAAATTATGTTCTGCTGTACTCCAGTGATGTCAAGAACACACAGCGAAGTGTCAGGAAAATATCTGTCAGTGTAGTCTAGCTCTTTGTTGGGTTCATTTCACCATATATTATATTTGCATTTTTCTTGCCGTTTAGATTTGTTTGGTTTTAACAGGAATCATCTGCTAGTTGGAATTTTATATCTTTTTTTTATCTCTTTGCAGATAAAAAAAAAAAAAGTACATTACCTGAATAAGATAACTTATTTTAAAACTAAATATAAAGATTCAGTATATAATTTAAGTGCTCAAAACAAAGAAACAAAAAAAACATCTTTGTCTCCAGTGCCCTGTACTTTCATTAAATTATCTATTATTTATGTGTAGGAGATAAGGTGTTTTCCCTGGCAGATTAATTATTATTTTAGATTGAGCAATGCCTCATTTACTGTTGTGGTTTTTTACTGAGTAGAACATTTTCATAAGAAAAATGGACAAAAGCAATATAAATCACACAATTTCAAGGGCTTTGAGGATTTCTTACATGTTCACAAACTATGTTCAGTTTTGTGTAGAAACCCATGTATCCAGTTTAAGGAAAGATTTGGATATGCAGTAAAGTTCTTTCTCAGATGACTGAACTGACTGATCTAAGTCCAAAGATTTATAGTCAGGTGCTAGTCAAAACATTAGCCACTTAATAAATTAAATGAAGTATTATTTGTATTTCTTTCTATTGATAAATTTTATATTTGTATACAATAAAGAGAAATCTTTTTGGTTTCACTAATCAAAACATATTTGACTAATATGCAACATGTTTAGCAGAAGTTGCTTTGTATTAGCAGCTTAATTGCTGAAGTCCTAGGCCTCAAGCTGTAAATTTTCTACTGGATATGTTGAACTCTTAACTAGTTAAATAAAAGTAGGCACTAGAGCTGGTTCAAGCCAGAAGATAAGGAAGCTGAAATCATTAGGAGAAGCTACAATCTTAGAGATAAGAAACGGCTTACCTAGAGACAATAAAAGGACCTAATGAAGAAGGGGAAGATCTCAGACCCTAATACTACTATTGGTCTGAACTTCACATCAAGAGTGGGGAACATACATTGTAAGGTTATAATTGCTCAGGCATTTCTTTGTTCAGGATCCTTCTTCAAAGACATCCAGGTTGAGCTGTAGTGCTATTAATAAAAAAAGTACTTTTATAGAAGAATCCATCTTTTGACTTATCTATTCAGTGGAAACCTAGATTTGAACCCTGTTATGGTGGTTGGCATGCGGAATTTCTGTGACACATATGAAGTGGCAAAGTAACCTAGAATATTGTTCATTAAAAAAAAACAGTAATATGTTTTTGGTCTAATTTGTCATACTTCTACATAAACTTTTGTAATAGCTGGTATGCATATGCGTATGTTAGGTTTAATATATTATCTAATGTGAGTTACTTTTCTGTCTGAAATACAAAGCAGCAGGTATCTTGAGTTTTGATACATGTGGACGTGATGGATGTGATATACAGTTGTGTCTACAGCAAATTCAGTTCAGCATCTGGATGAGAGCAGAGATCATTACACTTCAAAAGAATGATCCATACCATATCACTTTTCTACAAGAACACGTTTATCTCTCTCTTTACTGCCCTTCTTTCAAAGTCAGAATTCTGTTTGGTCACAAAACCAATAAATGTTTATTAGTAAGATGCTCCTCCCAGGCACTCACATTCCTTCACTGCATTTTTCTCTTTCTTTTTTTTTTTTTTAGTGAGATGTTTCCCTCCAGGTTTCTGAAACAGAAATGCTATTTCATTTTTTTAAAGGGACTACCTCTCTTATGCTCACTGGTTTTGGCATTGTCTTTGATGTCATTTAAACCTGGGTAAACTGAATAACATGAAATTTCTTTCAAAACAAAAGAATAAAATGAAGATAGTGCTGACTTTAGTTTAATAGTTGACTTCTCCCTCTTGTTAATAGGAAATTTCATTACTGGTGTGAAATAATGTTGAATCCTTTATACATGAAAGGAGTCAGAAAGAAATTCTGTGAAACATATTGATGGAAATGAATCTATTTCTGGCATAGGCTTTAAGCAGTTCTGACTTCAGAAATGGTTTAAAGAATTTTCTCTATCTCTGCTCACAGAAGCTGTTCGTATACAAACAGTTCCATTAAATTCAATGAGCCTCCTTAGGAAAATAATGCTTGCAGTACAATGTATTATGTCAATACTGCTAAATAAAAGAGGGACAGTATTTGTTGTTTTGCTCTGAGATCAAGCAAAATGGTTTGACTCTAGTCACATGGCATAGCATTGGTCTGGGTATATGTACATGTACATATACATACACATGCACACGCGCAACATACACATGCATATACAACTACACATACAATTTCAAGACTTAAATGTCTCTAATGTTATAAGATCTGTGTGAGAACTTGCCAGACTGACATTTCATAACATAACACAAAAGATATGGCCTAGCATGTAGTAAGAGCATGTAGATGTGCCTGAACAAGCAAAGTGTGATGGAATAATTTTAGAACACAGGGAAGTCAAACTAGACCAATTTATTTGTTTGTTTGTTTGGAGTTCTTGTGCTCCACATAACTTCTATTTTTCAGGACATTATTAGAAATTAACAAATTCCAGGATATACCGTGCTGATGCATTATAGGTAGATTTCTTTTTTGTCAACACATTACAATACAAACATGAACAGAATAATATGAAAATACATCTTTTCACCAACAGTCTAAATGGAATCTGTTCTAAACCTTTTAGTTCTCTTCAGAATGAATTGCATCAGATAGCCAGTAAGCATATGAAGAAAATGCCATGTATCACAATATTAACATTTTATCTCTTTGTATTCTCAAAATAAAACCCAAATAAACAAACAAAAAAAGACATTACTTTACATATTACTCTTTTTTGAGTTTCTTTAAGCATAACTAATTTCTGACAGAAAGACTATAATAATAATAAAAAAAATCAAAATGTGTTCTTGCACCTTTTAAAAATGGAAATGGATTAGAAAACCTGTTTTCAATAGTTCTAATTCCAATTTATTTTTATATACTTATTCTTATGTACCATGCAATTTTTTTTTTTTTTTTCTGCAAGAGCTGTAAAGACTGGTGAACAAAAGTTTGCAGTATAGTCAAGATTTACATGCTCTTGTTTGTGTTTTCATTCTGGGTTTTGGGTTAGCTTTTGTTGCGTGGGTTTTGTTAATCTTTTTTCGGGGGCTCAATTTTTTCTCTTTGTTTTTAAAACAGTGGTTGTTTCTTTCTGGGTTAAGGCAAAAAATTTGTTCAAGAGCTTGTTTTAAAAGCAATAAGAACAGCCAACCAACCAACCAACCAACCACAACAAACAAAAACTCTACCCACAAAAGATCCAAAATCAAAAAAAAAAAAACAACAAACATTCTGCAGAAAAAGAAAAGAATAATACAGTTTGGCCACTTTTAAAACTGGATCATCACAACTGATTGTGGGCATCTTTACACCAGCTAAAAAATGTGAAAATATCAATCCAGTGGCCTGTAAAATCTGCTTTACCAAATGGAGGAGAGACTATATTAGCTTACCACATCTACACCATTACTGTGGATAAACTGTCAAAACAATTTACTTCCAAACTGAAGTCTGTGACACCAAGTCAAAGTCTGTTGCAGAATGGCTCCAAGAGCAAGGCCATGGATCCTTAGAGGCCTTGTGCGAGCAAAGCAAGGTGTAGGCCTCACAGGTAACCGGATACCGGATGTGGGAGGAGAATGTGAAGGAAGCTGTGTAGAACTAACCAATACTGTTGTTACTAATAGGCGTGGCTAAACACCACGTGGATATAAGCGAAGTGCGCCACAAATAAAGTAGAAGCTTGCTTATCACCCATATTGGGTTGGCGTGTCTTGCTTCTCCTTGCCACTAACAAATGGCACCCGAACAGGGACATGGACTACAGGGCCCCGGTTACCGGGGACCCGGAATACAGGGCCCTGAGTAACAGGGACCCGGAATGGTGAGTGAGCGGCGTTGGCGGCAGCGACCAGGGACCATGGGCAATGCTACTGTGGTGGCGTGACTGACCCGGGTGCTTGGACTGACCGAAAGGAGTCTGCCGCTAGGGTGAACCAGACACTGCTGCATCAGGAGGCGGATCCGGAGACCGAGGTTACAGGACAATCCAGAAGAAGACGATCCGGAAAAGGTCGGCCATGAAAATGGACCGAGAGGTAGCCCTGGACTTATTACACTGCTTTTTATAAAAGCGGGGAATTGAGCCCTGGACTTATTACAGTGCTTTTATAAAAGCGGGGAATTGAGCCTGAGACTCTAAAGCAGCTAGCAGGTCTAGTGGCTGTAGGGAAGGCTAAGGGATTTTTTGTAGATCCTAATACAGTTTTTGAGGAGAGTGAGTGTCGAAGGTTTGGTGCTGAACTATTTGACTCAGTGCTTAATGATGATAAAATGGCAAAGAAACTCGGTAAGCCACGGAGAGAAGTAATAAATTGTATAAAAAGATACAAGGTGGAAAACTGCCGCTGTAGCAACAGAGAAACTAGGAACAGACGTCCCCAGTCGGTTGAAGCCGGGGGAAGATTACAACTTGTTTCCCCCAACTAGCGGGGTACTCCCTGTGCTTGGAGCACAGGGTTTCCCCCCCCCCCACTTTTCTCCCCCTCCTTCTTCATCAGAAGGTACAGCAGAGGAAGTGCAAATCCCTGCTCCCCCACCACCCCAGTTCCGAAAGTAGGGACTTTGAAAAGAACAGAGAAAGTATATTAGAAGGGATACGCATGATGAATGTCGAGGAAGCTGAAAGGAAGAGGATCGATTGTGGCGCCATTTTGAAGCACGCAGTAGAAAATAGAGATTATGCGTGTCCTGGGTTCAGCAGTAGCAGTCATGTTTCTCCTTTGCGGCAGCTGGTGCAGTGCTGTGTTTTGACTTCCAGCCTGGGAGCAATGTTGGTGAAACCGATGTTTTCGGTTGTTGCTAAGTGATGTTTACCCTGACCAAGGACTTTGTGAGGCTCATGCTCTGCCAGGGAGGAGGGGAATCCTCAAGTGTGGGGCTTGGGCTAAGGTTTTTGTCACATTGTACTTTATGGTAATGACTTGTAATACAATAGAATCATTGATCATGAAACTCTATCTGGCTTATGTTCCCAGTGTGGTCACCACCTTTATACTTAGGGAGGTATATAATAGAAGTGCTTAGCAATTACACATATTTTTTCTCCTTCTCAGATGCTCAACCTGTGAAGGAGACATCCTTTTACCCTCCCTGTCATCCCCCCAGACCATTTACATTTGAGAGTTTTGAATTTTTTGAATGGCATTTTAATGCTGTTGAGACTTGTTTGCTGATCGTGATGGGAATCACCATGCTAGCACGCATACAGAGTGTGTTTTGCCCACTACTGATTTCAAGAGTTAAGCAGAGTCAGGTTAGGGTCTTGTCTGGGGTCAAACAACGATGTAGGAGGACCAAGAGATTTTCCCTGAGGCTGGACAGCCATGAGTGGCAGGGTGTGTGGGATAGTATGGGCAAGTATCTAGGTCAGTGGGCCCCTCCAGTACTTTGGAATTTCACTACCGAACAACTGCAAAATCCAGAAGAATTAGTAAAGCACTTAAATGAGGTGTGTGGTCATTCTGGCCATACCAGAGATGGACAAATCATGGCAACGTGCTGGGGCTTGGCCTACGCTTACAGGGCCTTGTTCAACACTACCCAGCACCTTCAAAAGGAAAAGAACGTCAGAGGATCTGAGGCCAGCTATACCCCAACTGAGAAAGAGATACTGGCAGCCTATGAAGGGGTTCGAGCTGCTTCGGAAGTGATTGGCACTGAAGCACAGCTCCTCCTGGCACCCCGGTTGCCCATGCTGGGCTGGATGTTCAAAGGCAGGGTCTCCTCTACACATCATGCAACTGATGCTACATGGAGTAAATGGGCTGCACTAATTACACAACGAACTCGAATAGGAAATCTCAGTCGTCCAGGCATTCTAGAAGGCATCATGGACTGGCCAGAGGGCAAAGATTTCGGAATGTCACCAAAGGAGGAGGCGGTGTGTGCTGAAGAGGCCCCACCATATAATAAACTGCCAGAAAGTGAAAAGCAGTATGCCTTGTTTACTGATGGGTCTTGCCGTATTGTGGGAAAGCATCAGAGATGGGAGGCAGCTGTATGGAGTCCTGGACGGCAAGTTGCAGAAACTGCTGACGGAGAGGGTGAATCAAGTCAGTTTGCTGAGGTGAAAGCCATCCAGCTGGCCCTGGACATTGCTGAACAAGAAAAGTGGCCAGTGCTTTACCTCTATACTGACTCATGGATGGTGGCAAATGCCCTGTGGGGGTGGTTGAAGCAATGGAAGCAGAGCAACTGGCAACGCAGAGGTAAACCCATCTGGGCTGCTGCACTGTGGAAAGATATTGCTGCCCGGGTGCAGAACCTGGTGGTGAAGGTACGTCATGTAGAAGCCCATGTACCCAAGAGTTGGGCCACTGAGGAACACCAGAACAACCAGCAAGTGGATAAAGTGGCTAAGATTGAAGTGGCTCAGATGGACTTAGATTGGCAACATAAAGGTGAATGATTTTTGGCCCGGTGGGCCCATGACACTTCAGGCTATCAGGGCAGAGATGCAACATATAGATGGGCCCGTGATCGAGGGGTGGACTTAACAATGGACCCTATTGCCCAGGTTATTCATGAGTATGAAACATGTGCTGCAATTAAACAAGCCAAACAGTTAAAGCCTCTTTGGTATGGAGGACGATGGTTGAAGTATAAATATGGGGAAGCCTGGCAGATTGACTATATCACACTGCTGACAACAACCAAGGCAAGCGCCATGTGCTTACCATGGTGGAAGCAACCACCGGGTGACTGGAAACACATGCTGTGCCCCATGCCACTGCCCGGAACACTATCCTGGGCCTTGAGAAACAGATTTTATGGCGACACGGCACCCCAGAGAGATTGAGTCAGACAATGGGACTCATTTCCGGAATAACCTTATAGATAGTTGGGCCAAAGAGCATGGCATTCAGTGGATATATCACATCCCCTACCATGCACCAGCCTCTGGGAAAATTGAACGGTACAATGGGCTGTTAAAAACTACACTGAGAGCAATGGGTGGGGGAACTTTCAAGCATTGGGATACACACTTACCAAAGGCCACCTGGTTGGTCAGCACCAGAGGATCTGCCAGCAGGGCTGGCCCAGCCCAGTCAGAACTTTTACATATTGTAGAGGGGGACAAAGTTCCTGTGGTGCATATGAAGAAGTTGCTGGGGAAGACAGTCTGGGTTATTCCTGCTTCAGGTAAAGGCAAACCCACTTGTGGGATTGCTTTTGCTCAGAGACCTGGATATACCTGGTGGGTAATGCGGGAAGATGGGGAAGTCCGATGTATACCTCAAGGGGATTTGATTTTAGGGGAAAACAGCCAGTGAACTCAATTGTATGCTGTTGCCTGCTGTGTAATACTTTTATAGCCCATCAACTAGATGTCTTCAGGTCACCAGTGACTGGCCCTGACTTCCCTCCAACCATCATCCCAACAAAGAATGAACTTTGATAGAACCAGATGAGTTCTGCAGTAAAGGAACAACCAGCATCATCAGGCAACGATCCAATACTGCACACAGCCTTTCCTGCCCTGAAAGATTGTTACAAGAGATGGAACCTGACATCATGGACCGAATGGACTCTGCAGCATTATAGGGATTGGTCCATGCACTAAGAAAATGATCTTTTTCTCTTGGTCTGTATGTATATGGATGTATATATGTGGGAGAGCAATGGTGTATTGAAAATGTGGGATCTGAGCATGACGTGAATGGCATGGAATAAGGGGTGGATAATGTCCTGGGTTCCACAGTAGCAGTCATGTTTCTCCTTCGTGGTAGCACTGTGTTTTGACTTCCAGCCTGGGAGCAATGTTGGTGAAACCGATGTTTTTGGTTGTTGCTAAGTGATGTTTACCCTGACCAAGGACTTTGTGAGGCTCATGCTCTGCCAGGGAGGAGGGGAAGCCGTGAGGAAGCAGAGACGGGGTGCCTGACCCAGGCTAGCCAGGGAGGTATTCCATACCACAGCACGTCATGCCCGGGGTGGGGGGTAACTGGGAGTTACCCGGAAGGACACGGGCTTCCGGGTGGGACTCGTTTCTTGGCCGGTGGTATTGTATTCTCTTCCCTTGTTATTTTCTCTTATCATTGCTGTAGTTGGTAGTAGCGGTGGTGATTTGTATTGTACATTGGTTGCTGGACTTTTCTTATCTCAACCCGTAGGAGTTGCATCCTTTCGATCCTCCTCCCCGTTCCTCCAGGAGCAGGGAAGGGGAGAGCCCCGGTGGGGAGGGGGGCCCTTGATTGTTGTCAGCCCGGCAGCACTCTCTGGGAGTGAGTGAACAAGTTGCCTGACTGGGTTTAAACCACGATAATGCGCTAGCGGGAGATTTGAAGGACCTGCGAGCCTTTCCAACCCATTATGCCCTAGATTGGAAATTTTTAACTCAGAAAGACATAGCTGCAAACAACAGAGACCCTGAGTTCGGCCCAGGATCAGTGCCTGAATCCCCTGAATCCGAGCCAGATTTATATCCTCTGCTTCCAGACTCTGACTCTTCATCTCCCGGGTCGGTCTACTCAGACTCACTGGCCTTGGAGACGCTCAGCTGCAACAACGGTTAATCAAACATGCAATCATTACTGGTGATTTTTTCTGCAATGGGCATCTCTGTATATCCTGTTTTTACTACACAGCAGGGGGCTAAAGAGTGGGAAGCTTTTGATCTCAAAATAGTTAAGGAGGCCTGACAAACAGTGACCACGTATGGGTTAAAATCCTCTTATACTCAAGCTGTATATGTTACGATTTTATTTTCCTTGCGATTGACAGGGGAAGCTCGTACAGTTTCTCTGTGATACTCATGTACTAGAAGTTGGTAAATATAAGTATGTCCAGGTTTCTATCAACCCTTGGAGACCTTTGTAGATACTGCTGGCTACTTCTTCCAGCACAGGCTGGCCACCTGTGTCGGAATGAGTGTGCATTTTGGTCAGTATAAAACCCCAAGCCTCATACGATGTGGGGGAGGCAGAGCCTCTGTGAGGACGCCCGCTAAGGTTGAGCCTGCCACCTCGCCCTGCAATGATGCTTCTCGGAACTGGTTTGCTATTAGTCTCCACAGGGTCCTTGTGCCATGTTCTGTACGTGGAACTGTAGTGGGAGTAATGATTGTCTGGATTTTGTGCTTCAAATATTGTAGCTGTGTGGCGTGTGCTTGTGGGATCCCATACGCATGTGTGTGTGTGTGTGCTGAGGGCAGACGGCATTCTGCGTATTTTTCTTGTTGTTGGGTTCATGTAAAAGCTTTTAACGGGTAGCTGTTTAACATTTCGGGCATGAAAGGGTCAATGTAAAAGTGCGGCTACCAGCAGGTATTTATGGTTGCTGCTGAAGCAGGCAGGCCGCTATAGCTGCTGCCCAGCAGGCCGGTTTTTGCAGGGGAAAAAAAAAAAAAAAAAAGGGGGGGGGGGGAGAGAGAGTAATGATGCTGCAAATATGCAGTTTAACCTGTCTACTTCTCAAGAACTGATAACCTGGGGGAGGGGATATATTTGTGTCCTCCTGCCTACAGGTCCTTGGCGACTGCCTGCAAAGTTTGTCAAGCCTTGCCATGAGCTGGACAGATGAATGGAGAAACCTGATGCCTCAGCTACAGGAGCTGACCGTGAATACCCCAAGCAGAATGAGATAGAGGAAGAGAAAAACGAATGACTGCAAAACATCACTTGGGGGCAACTGAAAAGTAACATCCCAAATATGTGTGCTTGTAAAGCAGCTATTATTAGAGGTTGTGATTTTGTGTATAAAACCACCTGTATTTACTAGCCAGTTGCTAATAAGAAACTACACCTTGTATTGTATAGATTTGTCACTTGTAAAAGAGATGTTAGAGTATGCAAATTTGCAGTAGCTGCTAGAAAATGCTAAGGCAAAAGCTGGAAAGATTCTAATACAATGGTAGTCTTATAAAGCAGGTGATGGAACAAATTAAGAGGGTGGGAGAATTCCACTGTGTCGTGGTTTAAACCCAGTCAGGTAATTCGTTCACTCACTTTCCCCCCTTTCTTGCCCTCCCCCTGCTCCCGGAGGGACGGAGAGGAGAATCGAAAAGAATGCAACTCCCACGGGTTGAGATAAGAACAGTTTAGTAACTAAGGTATAACACAATCACTACTGCTGCCACCAATGATAATAATGATAAAGGAAATAACAAGGGAAGAGAATACAACACCTCAGCACCAGCCGACCAATAACTCGCCCCCCTCAGCCCGACCAAGCACCGGCCGATACCTCCTCCAACCCTGCAGTCTCACAGCCCTTCTGGCTAACTCCCAGTTACATCCTGGGCATGACGTGCTGTGGTATGGAATACCTCTTTGGTCAGTTTGGGTCAGGTGTCCTGTCTCTGCTTCCTCCCGGCTTCCCCTCCTCCCTGGCAGAGCATGAGGCTCACAAAGTCCTTGGCCAAACCAAAACATCGCTATCAGCTCTGCTCCCAAGCTGAAAGTCAAAACACTGCACTGCACCAGCTACCAAGAAGGAGAAACATGACTGCTACTGCTGAACCCAGGACACACTGGTAAGAAATTTCTTTGGCTAGTCCCTCACTGCCATCAGCATCTTCAACATTGTCCTGGGTTCAGCTGAACCCAGGACAAACATGCTGCTGCACCCTGTAATAGTTACTCTGCTAATGTAAATTTGTGTGCCTTGCTGTAGTAGTGACTTGTTACTGGATAAAACAAAAGGGGGGAGATGTGGAGACAGTGTTCTCACGGGAGAATGCATAATTGGTAACATAAACTCTGAATAATCCTGAAAGATACAGCAAGGCCATGAGAGGCCCTAAGAAACTTAAGCAAGCAAGATAAGAGGCTGGAATTCACCAAGTTAATGAGAACTGTGGACTGTTGCAAGCTTTCGAGGTCAAGTTCCGACACCTGTGTTTAACCAATTATATGCTAGTTGCAAAGGGCCTTCAAGACATGTATCCAATCATAATATGTCAAATCACTGTAAGTGCTTCGGCCGGGGCCTTGGCTCAGTTAAACAAGCTGGGTTGCTGACTTGCTAAGCAGACAAATGCTACATCGAAGGCAATTTCTGATTTGTTGTTTGATGTTGACTCTGAAAGACATGCAACACTGCAGAACCTTTTGTTGTTGGAACAGGGACATGGATGTGAAGAGTTTGATGGAATGTGTTGTATGAATCTTTCTGATCATTCTAATTTGATACACGCACAGCTGAAAACCCTGGCTCAGCTTACCCAGCAATTGCAAGGAGCAATGACCTAGGGATAACTAAATGGTTGTCCTCATGGGGCATTACAGGTTGACTTAAAACACTGCTATTTGAAGGATTGTGCTTATGTATCATTGTTATTTTAATCATTGTAGTTGTTGGACTTGCTTATAGTTGTGTAATGAAACAAGTGAACAGAATGACCCACAATGTTTTGCTCGCACAAAAGAAAAAGGGGGGAATTGTTGCAGAACGGCTCCAAGAGCAAGGCCATGTATCCTTAGAGGCCTTGTGAGAGCAAAGCAAGGTGTAGGCCTCACAGGTAACCAGATACCGGATGTGGGAGGAGAATGTGAAGGAAGCTGTGTAGAACTAACCAATACTGTTGTTACTAGTAGGCATGGCTAAACACCACGCAGATATAAGCGAAGTGCACCACAAATAAAGTAGAAGCTTGCTTATTGGGTTGGCGTGTCTTGCTTCTCCTCGCTGCTAACAAAGGTCCTAAAGTCCACTACTAAAACTTTCATGCAGTATTAAATCCAGGAACATGTGTGTCATGGTCTAAGCCCAGGCAGTAACTCAGAACCACGCAGCCACTTGCTCTCTCTCTCCTTTCTTCCACCTCCACTGCTCCCAGCAGGATGGGTAGGAGAATTGTAAGAATGTAAAATCCACTGGTTGGGATAAAAACAGTCCAGTAACTAACGTATAATACAGAGCTTCTACTACTGATAATAATAATATTGGTAAGGGAAATAACAAGGGGAAAGAATATAAAACTAAAAAGGGAAGTGAAAAAAGACAATAAACACAAGTGATGCACAATACAATTACTCACTATCCACTGACCAATACCCAGCCTGACCTGAGCAGCAGTCTGGGCCTACCAGGTGATTACCCCCCAGTTTATATACTGGGACAATATGAAAAGATGATTTTCCATAGACAGCCAATCAGCCAATATGAATACTGGTAGTGAGGATTATTTTTGCAGGTGGAGGGCCTTGGTGCCAATCTAGGGCTTATACCTGAACTCAGTGCTTCTTGTGGTAAATGCTTTCTCCACTTTCCCTGGAAAAAAAAAAAGCAATGAATACTCTCATAAAATGGTATGGTAAAACTTTTTTTTTAACTTCTTTTTCCCCCCCAAAAAATAAAAACAGGATTTCTGGGACATTCCCCAGTGAGTAGGAATTTTTCTTTCTCTCTTTAGGAGCTTTCGCAGCTGTCACTTTGTGTGGAAATAGCATAACAGACTGCAGGTTGGACTGGGGTAGGTAGATAAAGGCCAGGATGGAGGAAAAGATTTGAATATGAATGCAATACTGATAGGACTCGAAGAACAAAACTGACTGTTAAAGCCAGGTGGATTCATAAAGATGTGATTCTCCTTGACAAATGCAGCTTGAATTGTGAGGTACTGAGCAAACAAACAGATCTTTTATATTTCATGTTAGTGTAAATTAAGAATTGATTTTCCTTCACTTGTCTTTTCTAAGCATCTAAGCATCTCTAACTATGCTATCTTTATCAGACGCTGTAAATAAATACATTTGCATTTTACTATAACCTTGTAAGTTAAAGGTAGTTTCAAAAAAAAAACCACAAAACACCTAAACTATGCTGTACTGAAGTTATGCTGATCCATTTAACTAGGTCACTGCAGCATTTGTACACAGAGCACAGCACTCCTACCAATTTCCACAAGGAGGCCAAGGGGTAACAAGGTATACATCCACTAAAGCTTCATAAATCAATTTGAGAGCTAGTGTTATAGGGGTCAGGAGAGAATGCTTCTTCAGTGATCAGTGATAACCAGAAAAAAATTACTCACAACACAGTAAGTTAGTGGGGAATATTACTGAAACAAAGGATCCCAAAGGAAAATGTAAAAAATAGAACACTTTATTTTGATAATGCTGCAAAACTTCAATTTTTTTTTTCTGTTTGAAGGTCACAAAACAGAACCATTAATACAATTATTGTTTCTATTGAAGCTGCTAGATAATAGTATTGATAATCGGGGATAAGGAAAAAAATAGATGTATTCAAATACATAAATCCCAAAGTATGACAAATAGTAAAAGTATGCAGTTTGTTCAAAGGTATTGTATGGACCAAACATATAGTGTTGTTACACAGACTGTAATTGAGCAACCGAAGGGAAACTCGTTGCGTATAATCTTTGCTACAGCATATTTTGTTGGGCTAAATCCTCAGGAAACAAGAAAGGACAAGGAGATTGCTGTTTTAACAGAAACAATTGAACATGATTTCCTGAGGGCTTTTTGGACTAGAGGTTAGGGACAGATGGGTGAAGAAAGACAGTAATTAGTCAATCTGCAACAGGAAAATCATACTAGAAATGAAAATTTATGTACAAAAGAGTGGAAGTAATACTTGAAAAATATAGAAACACAGGGAGAAGAAAAAAAAATATTTTCCCTCCTTTTTTCTTTGTCTTTCTCATCCAGAAGTTCATTTTTTTATTTTAATTATCTTGTTCCAATTAAATCAAATATAAATGTAGACACGATATCTTTTCATATATCCTCTTCTAGAAGGAGAGATGAATGTTATCTCAGGCTTTTGACTCTTTCTGTTAATTTGTTCACCTGCTGAGTTTGGGTTATTTTTTTTTTTTTTTTTTTTTGCTTGTTTTCTTGCTTTGATTCCACATATTTTAAATATTTAAATCTCTAAATTAAGTGCTTTAGTGTACAACATTTCTGGTGATAAGCAAAGGTAAGCACAGCTCTTACTCTCAAATTTGCAGAAGCCCTGGACCAGTACAGTGTAGCTCCAAAGGGGTTACCGAGATCACAGTTTCAGCATGAAATGACTTACATGTTTCTGGCATACTCCTACAGTCCTTGATATCTGGGAAACAGATGACTTCTGAAGTTCATTTTGTATGTATTGCTCTCAGCTGGATGAGGAGTGCTTTAATTCATTTCTTTTCTAGAGCTGAACCAAACTGAATATTCATCTCCCTGTAATCTGCAAGGGAATTTGAAAAAGAGGAAAAATTTGCAAGAAATGATTTTGATATTTTCATCTTTCCCTCAAATATAGCTGCCTTCACTGAAGATTGGCCTTGGAAACCCGATACTATACAAGTCAACCAAGTATATCACCAGACGTGGAATGTGTCAGAAGTAATATGTGAATTGATGTTCTTGTTTATGGTTTTCTGTATTTTTTTTCTTGAAAACTGGATACCCATGACAGCATTTCTTCCATGATGCATCTTGCAGAAAAGTTACTAGTTAAATTTATGCGACATTGCTGTAAAGTCATGCAAGTGTTCAAAAGAACAGAACATCATATTTGACTGGTATGTTGGCTGCTTTTGGCTCGGATAGAATTAATTTTCTTCATGGTATGGAGATATGGTTTGGATTTGTGATGAAAATAGTGCTGATAATTCAGAGATGTTTTAGTTACTGCTGAGCAGTGTTTACACACAGCCAAGGCCTTTTCTGCTCCACACAGCACCCTACCACCCCAGCAAGTAGGCTGGGAGCTGGGAGGGGACACAGCCAGGACAGCTGACACAAGCTGACCAAAGGGATATCCTATACCATATGGTGTCATGTTCAGTATATAGAGCTGAGGAAGAAGAAGGAAGGGGGGACATTTGGAGTGATGGCATTTTTCTTCCCAAGTAAGCATTACACATGATGGTGCCATGCTTTCCTGGAGATGGCTGAACACCTGCTTGCTGATGGGCAGGGGTAAATAATCCCTTGGTTTGCTTTGCCTGTGTGTGTCTATTTTGCCCATTATGTTAACTGGTGATTGATCTCCCTGTTCCTATCTCAATCCATGAACTTCACTGCATTTTCTCCCCCTATTCTGTTGAGGAGGAGTGATAGAATGGCTTGGTGGGAACCTGGTGGCCAGCTGTCGTGGTTCAAACCCAGCCAGACAGCTTGTTCACTCACTCCCCCTCTTCTTGACCTCCCCCTACTCTCGGAGGGATGGAGAGGAGAATCGAAAATAATGTAACTCCCACGGGTTGAGATAAGAACAGTTCCGTAACTAAGGCATAACATAAATCACTACTGCTACCACCAATAATAATAAAGGAAATAACAAGGGAAGAGAATACAACATGTCAGCACCAGCTGACTGATAACTCACCCCCCCAGCCCTACCAAGCACCGACCGATACCTCCTCCAACCCTGCAGTCTACCAGCCCTTTCAGGTAACTCTCAGTTACATCCTGGGCATGACGTGCTGTGGTATGGAATACCTCTTTGGTCAGTTTGGTTCAGGTGTCCTGTCTCTGCTTCCTCCCAGCTTCCCCTCTTCCCTGGCACAGCATGAGACTCACAAAGTCCTTGGCCAAACCAAAACATCATTGTTATCAGCTCTGTTCCCAGGCCGAAAGTCAAAACACTGCACTGCACCAGCTACCAAGAAGGAGAAAAATGACTGCCACTGCTGAACCCAGGACACCAGCCAAGGTCAACTCACCATAGAACCACTGTTCCAGATGAGTGATTTAGAGACAATCAGTGAATTACCATAAAGGTATTAGCAAAAGTGGTTTTAAGGTGAATTTATCAAACTGCATCTTAACAAAGTTTGATGACAAAGATCACTCTATTACTCACTACCTGGATGAAACATTGAAAGGAAAATTGAGTTAGAGTTAAGATGGAATGATTTATGGAGATGAAGATGCAAAAGGGTAAGATTCTCCCACTGAGTCATAAGGTTCAGTGTGGCTGCACCTTGCTTTCTAAACTCCTCATGGAGCTCAGGTGACTAGGTCCAATCTTAGTCTCAGACTGGGGCAATGGTTTATATCTAATGCAATTACCTACATTGACTTCATTAGTATTGATTTAGCATGCTCTCAGCAATTTACAAAGGATAAGTTGCCAATAAGAGGTCTCTCCACCTTGAGTAAGAAAGATTCTCTCAGTCTCAGGTAAGGAATCTCTAACCTTAAGGGGCTTCCCAGTTCAAGGGGAGATCACAGCCATGCAGCCATGCTGCCTACCAGGGAAGGCTCAAGGAAGGCTCACTTAGGCTGTCATATATAATATATGTTATATATGTTATACATGTTATATGTGCTTTATATATGTTATATAAAATAGTTTAATAATAGCCAAATTGCATATGATGAAGTGTATATGCACTGAGACACCTTGTACCCACAACTTTATTTGTTGCTTAATAAATGAGTATTGGAAAAACTCTCTCTTATCCATGTGTTAATCACATGATCAGCGTTCCAAGCTCATATGCACTGTGTCACTCTGCTCCTTTGTGGGTTTCCTGGAGAAGTTTTTAGACTGGATACAGCACAGGCCTTTAACTCCTTTGGATGCTGTACCAAAATACTGCTAGCTTGGTTAAGGCAGTTGAGTGCATCCATCACAATCATAAATATTTTCAATGCAGTTAAAATGTGATTTCCCTCACTCAAAATGGTATCAACAACCTTCCCACTTGATGAGGAACACATTTTTTTTCTTCCTCAAAGGATATTATCAATGCCGTATGGTTTTAAATTCATGGAGATCTTCACAAGCTCATCCTTAGCTTCCATAAATTCATGTTCATTCCAATTGTCAATGTAATCCAATTTTCAGTACTACAAAATTTAAAATAATACACCTTACACAATCATTTGACAAGTTAAGAAGGATCAAGGTAAGCTTTTTCCAGAAGAAAATGCATCAGTGTTCAGACTGTACTTTATATTGATGACACATACGAATATGGATTTAGCTATTTCCCCTTTCACCCAGAGGTTTCATATGTATACTGAATCATTTCCTATAACTGATTTAATACTAAAATAATAAAATGGATTTCTTAATAATTACCTGTTTGTCTCTTAGCCACTTTGATTTAACATGTCAGTTGCTGATTAATAGCACATACAGGACTGAGGGCTGAGGGAAAGAGGGAAGAAGCCTAGTAGCTTAAAAAATATCCCAAAGCTGAAAAGCTAAAGTGATTTTTCACATTTTGCCTCTCTCTTCCTAAACTGAGATTTGGAACAGCTTACACACATAGAAGAAATACTAAGAGAGTTACAGTTTGCTGACTTTTAGTATGTGACTGTTCTAATACTGCTACCACATTCTCAGGAAAAATATGTCAGAAGCTAGTCAGTGGAGAAATTTGCAGCTAGAGGATACCCCTTTCACATTGCAGGTACCTTCCTCGGAAATGCATATGTCCTTTTCCCAGCTTATGATCCAGGGTTCAGTTTTCTTCACTGAAGACTGCTTTCTCAACTACCTTTTGTATAAAACACCATACTTAGAGCATTTAGAAATAAAGTAGGAAATTTCGGCTCCTTTTTTCCCTTACTAACCTAGTTAAAGACCTTGCCTTCACTGGCTTCCATAACCAACAAGTTAGAAATATTATGTCCCCCTCCTTGTCCCCTGTTCTTTTTTTTTTTTTTTTCCTTTTATTTTGGGGTGGGGGCAGGAGTGAGGAGGTAGGAGGGCTTTTTTTTTTTTCTTTGTCTTGTTATTTCTTGTCTGCCAAAATTAAATAGGTAAATGCCCACAACTTTACATTCAGTCTGAGTAGCTGTTTCCTGGTAAAAATATTCCTAGGATGGCAGAAGATTTTAAGTCCTTTCACCTGGAAAGGGCATTGAACCCGGGAATCTTTGACAAAGGCAAAGACTTAATCAGAGAGGTGTTCTTAGAGCATAACTAATACACACTGACAGGATTGGACTTTTTACAAACTATCACTTACTTTTAAGTGCCATAACTGTCAGGCTATAAGTTATTTATATCTTTTGGAGTACTCTTCATTTCTTCTATTGAAGCTGTGTCACTATGCAGGAAAGGATTCATGATTTGTAAGGTTAGAAAGAATGTTGAGAAATGAGTTTATCGAAATACCTTTATAGCTGGAACATCTACTTCAAAGAACAGAATTCTGGATTTTCTGGGGGTTTGTTCAGCCTGTTTTGACAGAGAAACATGATTTATTTGATCATAAACATTTATTTCCTTTTTAACTATATTTCATGTCAACTGATCTGGACAGAGAGATGAGGGCTCTAAGTGTATTTGTTCTTTCAAGCTTTACAAAGCTTCACAGGTTAAAAAGGGAGGCCTTTGCAACTGGGAAAATCACTCATTCAGGTTGAGTTTACTAAACACTAGAGAATGAATTCAGGAGAAAGAACTTTTAAAGCAGAAGTGGTTGAACTTCTGAGGATCCACATTCCTTTGTTTTCATATGTCCTGACCTATACTCTCTTAAATCCAAGTGTCATGCTTTCTGCCTTGATTCCTCGTTCTCCCACCTTCCCCAGATAAAACCTCACTTACATGTCTCATATTTCTTGCAAACTTTTAATTTCTCTTTCCTGTAATCTCTGCTTTCCAAGACACCCTGAGATGGGGAGCAGAGCTTCTGAAGAGTTTCCACTAACATCCTTGTAGATCTGGTGAAGGTTGGTTGTTTTCATCACCTTCTTACACATTATTAGACAGAAGACACCTTGCAGTCCCAGTCTCAGGAATGTTTACTCTTTTACTCCCAACAACATTTAAACCCTCAGATTTAAATCCTTAGATTTAAATAGATAAACCCTCAGTTGTAGGCCACTGCCACAACCCAAGCATCTTCTATTGTCTGGGAAAGAAATGAGGATGAGATAAGGTGTATACCATTTTCAAGGGCATTCTTCAGATCTTCATGAGGAGAGAATATTTCACAGAGAAGTGTGACTAGCCTTTCTGTGATATAATTTCCCTACCAGTGGAAAATCTTCAATTGAACACACTACTGATGTTCATCTATGCCACATGGCAGACAATATTGTTGTTAACCTAAACATCACATAGGTTTTTAATAACTTCAAAGGAGATTATTTAATCTGTATTTCTATCTGTGAGTTCCCTTCAAGGAATTTTTGCGTGAAGTGAGTGATTTAAAGTAGATTTAACAAAGAAGTATAGATCTTAAACATGAGTAAGTTCCTGCTTGTTTCACAGAAATAAGTGGGTTGCTAGTGCTGGGATTGAGGTCTAATCACTTTCAAGAAGTCACACAACAGCTTTCACAAAGTTGTCACATTTCTCTGTGGAAAGAACCATAATAAAACCCTGAATTCTATTGTACTGAATACAAATTTGATGAAAAATTAATTTATTAAAATTAAGTTAATTAATCAGTGAAATAACAGAAATCAGTAGGACGGCTTTGATATAACAATCTTCTATAAATGATGGAAAACAGAGCATTGCAACTGACCTATTAACTTGTACGATTAAGTAGTACTTTAAACTTAAATTCTGTCACTTTATACATCTGTCTCCATTTCTAAATAAAATAATTACTTTTGTGTCGCTATATATTTTTAAAACATAGACAACTATCTTCATAATTTTATTGTATTATGAGTATATAGGTGTCTCTTTAAAGTAATAGAAGGTTGATATTTAAGATTGGACCCTGTTCTTAACATTTCCTAGTGGACAGTACTATGCTGTTGCACACTGAATGTGACTTCAGCTCTAACCTACATATTAAGACTTTAACCTACAAATTAAGATGCCATTCTGAGATACTCAGCATTTCCACTGCACTGTTGGAGAGCTTAGACACATTAATCACATTTCTCTTTTCCTAACCGGGACTTGACAAAGCCTGAACTGCAGCACCTCATTCTTCAGTACCTCTAATTTTCACTAGATCTAGCTAAGACTGTCTTAAATGAGTAATTCACAGATTAAAATATCAAAACCAAGGAAAGCACACTGAATTTGGAACAGCTTTTTTTCATCTAGAAAGGACAATTTATAGTTTGAAAAAAAAAATCCCTGCCCAAAGTCTACAAGGCTGAGTCTCCTAATTTGCAGTTGAAAATGTCGTAACTAAAAGTTCTATAATATTAAAATTGTGGAATAATGTATAAATTAATAGTATGATTTATATGTGCATAGAATCTTATGAAATAAAATTCAATTAGGTTTTTTAGTTTATATTCAAATAAGTTTATTTTCTGATAGATATCCCTATTTGCTTTTCTTCTTCAGATCTTTTCCTTTCAAGGATATTATGCTGCAGTGTTATATGTCCACAGATTTCAGCTTGTCTATTATATTCTTCAGCTGGTTACCTAGAAAAATATTGTCACTACTTCATGATGATAAAAGTTCATTTGGATATCTTAAAAAACTTCTCCTGAAGTCTCATATTTTGGTTTTCTCCCCATCATGACAGAGAAGTGAGTTATTAATATATTTCATAATATCAACTATATAAAAAAAACAGGGCATTTACTGGATAAGAGGCTTGATACAGCATACAATAAGAATTTGATGCTCATAGGTGTTTTGTTTGGAATTTTTTCATCTAAAAATTATGTTATTTCTTCATTATTCCAAAGCAAATACACAAATATTTTTTATTAACTATGAATGGAATGACTTCACACTTCGAACATTGATTTAGTTTTTAAGAGAATCACAATAAATAGCAATGTTATAAAACAATTAACATAACCATATAAATGAAGCTGATCTCCAGTCTTCTACATAACTAAACTACATAGCTCTTAAATACTGTCATATATCCTAGAATATTATTAGCCATACTATCTAATAATTTAGATGTTCTTTATTATTTATAAGAAATAAAAACATAGCATCCTTGAGAGATTCACAGTAATACATGACCAATCCTTTATTGTCTATGAATTCACCGGTATTACATTTGGGTATACAGTATATGATTGCTCTCTTAGTTCAGCATGAATATCTTAGTTAAATCACCTCACAAAACCAAACTGAAAGCTGATCAGGTCTGAATTGTGTTATTCTGATCCACTAGATGTTCCAATAAAAAACCTTAGATTATGCCCTACAGTCCTGGAACCAACTCTTTAATTATTTTTCTTAATAATATTATTTAATGGGACATAAAATACAAGTTTAATTGATTTACTTCCCTACTTTCTTTGTGAACTACCTGTGGCACCACTTTGTTCAAGGTCTGTAGTTATGAGTCATGGGATGCAATCCTTTAACTGGGAGGATTATCTTTTCTCACTATTGTTTTAGTATTTGTGCCATAGAATTAATGAAACTCATGCAGCAACACTTTTTGATTTTAAGTTTCTTGCACCATGTTGATAACTTTAATGGATAGCCCTGACCTTTAAATTAAAGCACACATTCAGTGAACCAGTAGAGTAATACGTCATCTAACAAACCTGAGTTCTACCTCCAGTATACAAAGAACAAGCATCTAACAAACTCACATCTGATCATTGGCAAAATACTCCACACTGTACAAATAAAACATTTGTTTATCCTATTAAAATATCAAGCTTTATTAACTTGAAGAGGTCAGCAGCTAGAGCTTCACACATATGCATGTTAATTTATTACAGTTGTCCTGGGTTCAGATGCAAAAGTTATTTTTTTCCTCCTTAGTAGCTGGGGCAGTGCTGTGTTTCAGCTTTAATCTGAGAATAACACTGATGACACTGATGTTTTAGTTGTTGCTAAGTAATGCTTACTCTGACCAAGGACTTTTTCAGTCTCATACTCTGCCAGTGAGGAAGAGGGGAGGAAGCAGAGACAGGACACCTGACCTAAACTAGCCAAAGGGGTATTCCATACCACAGCACATCATGCCCAGTATTTAAACTGGGGGGGGAGTTACCTGGAAGTCCCAGATTGCTGCTTGGGTTTGGCTGGGTATTCCTTGGCGGGTGGTGAGCAGTTGTATTCTCTCCCCTTGTTTTCCCTTATCATTATTATTATTGGTGGCAGTAGTAGCAGGTTTGTATTATACTTTAGTTACTGGACTGTTCTTAGTCAACCTTTAGGGTTTACATTCATTCAGTTCTCCTCCCCATCCTGCTGGGAGTGTGGAGGGGGCTTGAACCATAAAATTCCCTTTGTTATAAACAAGGGAATACAATCAAATAAATTTATAGAATCTCAAGTATTCCTGTATTCAGGGGCATTAATAGCTGTATGAAGTTAAACATTTAGTTCCTCTTTAAGTCCAATGACTGTGCACAATATGAAGCCTAGCACAATGCAAACTGTACTGTGGGCTCACAGAAGTAGCATGTTGACCTAAAGGGAAATTGAATAAAAGAAGCTTATATTATATATACAAGATTGAAGGGACAGAAATAAGTTTATACTTTTGAATACACTATTTTTTCTTCCTTTTGTAAATAACTTATTTTCACATTAAACACTCTCCTCTAGTTTTCACTGTTAATTACAATACCACCTGTAGGAAATCTTCTATTACAGCAATACAGTGCACTGCAAATAGGTGAAGGAGATTTAGTACAGAAACTTGTTTGTATGAAAATTGGACATCATTCCTACAATAGCAACAACAAAACGTCTAAAAGGATGTAAAAACAACTCTCAAAGCTGAACTGTCCCTAGTTCCATTGCACAGAAAGGAGAGAAGCTGATGGACTTTCAGCTGTAGAAGAACAATACCACTTACTTTTAGACCCTAGGATTAAGGGAAGTTTTTAAACAAAGAGTTAAATTCTCGATGAGGAAAAAGAAAAAAAAAAAAAGAAAGAGAACAGAAGCCCAACAAAAGCCCATGCCACCATTCCCACAGTAACAAAGATAGTCTTATATGCTCTTAGTTGTGAAAAACCTGATTATACAACTGTGTACACTTGTTGCAGTAGTAATAGTAAAAGACACAGTATTAAAACCTATTGAACTGAACATTATTACTTGCTGAAAGCCTTTTTCTCTCCTGTATATTTCAAAATAGAACAGCAGAAATTCTTCTGAAAGGTTAAAGATTACAAAATGATATTTAGGGGTAACAAGGAGATGTATCCCATTTTTATCTCAATGATACATTACACATGACCAGTGCCCAAAAGGTTTTACCTGACAAATTTAGGATTCTGCTGTGCCTTACAATCTTTATGAAGAGTATCTATGACAGTCAAAGGTGTGTGCTGTTTGATCTTGAGCATGTCAGTACTTTTCTATTTTTACAGACAGGATACATTACTTTACTTGTCCCTAGTATTATTGTAGGAACACTATACAATACCATCAGAAAACCAAATAAAATTTATCAAGCTTTTAAAATTGTTTGTACATTAATGACTTTGAAAATTGACTATGATCTTTAAATTAGAGATAGATTCAAATTTCATCTTCACCCAAACCTTTCCAGATTTTCATGTATTTTGAATGTCAAGGGAATCTCAGGAATTTGTTGAGGCTAATGTTATCAGCCAACATCTTTGTTACATTTTATACTTTCTTAAGGTTAAGTAAAACAAAACTAATTTACATCAGGTGAGGAGCTGAACTTTGAAATTTATGGAAAAGAACAAAAAACTTTTTCTGAATATCTTTGCAGAGGCATTTTTCAGATTCAAAATGCTAAGGTATAGATACTCAGCACTTGATGTAATATCTGGGACTTATGTAGTGTTTTTCATTTCAGGTGCCTTTCAAGAAGTAAATGTAGAATCATGGAATCATAGAATCATTAGGGCTGGAAAGGACCTTAAGATCATCTAGTTCCAACCCCCCTGCCATGGGCAGGGACACTTTACGCTAAATCATATCACCCAAGGCCTCGCCCAGCCTGGTCTTGAACACTGCCAGGGATGGAGCATTCACAACCTCCTTGGGCAACCTATTCCAGTGCCTCACCACCCTAACAGGAAAGAATTTCCTCCTTATATCCAAACTAAACTTCCCCTGCTTAATTTTTAACCCGTTACCCCTTGTCCTGTCACTACAGTCTCTAATGAAGAGTCCCTCTCCAGTATCCCTATAGGCCCCCTTCTTTATCAGACAAGCTCCACCAGCCCCCACTAGACCTGGCCTACAACCTTTGGTCCCATGTTCAAGACACCCAAACCCCTGACTGTGACACCACCCTTTTAACCATTTATTAACCTGGCTAATCCTCCTAGCTTTTTTTAGGTCCTCTCCTGTATCCTGGAGAATTGATGAAAAGACTATATGAGCTTTTGTTTAGTTTGACACTAAACAAAATAAGAACATTGAAAATCAATCCTTATGTAAGTTATTAATTTGATTTAAATAAATGTTGACTGGAAAATCAATCCATAGTTTTCAAATATGCCTTCAAAAAGTTGTTTCTAGATAATTTTATAAACTATTTCTAATGTCAACATCATTACAGCTAGGAAAATGGTTTGAAATACTCAAAGTGTAGACACTGGTCATGAATTCACTAATAGGCCTGAAACAGAAACTGGATGAAATCTGGTAAAGACCATGAAAGGTGCTCCTGGCTTTCAGGCAAAACAGGTTTTTCAGAGAGATGATCACAACTGCACAGTGAATCATGTGAGCAATTGCATTTAATAGCCCTTACCCAATTGCTAGCACTTCATTCATCATTAACATATTTTTAAATACAAAGACAAATAATAAAATAGTCTGTCAAAAATGTCAGTTTTTTTACGTTTTTTCACCCTTCTCCTTCTTGACTCCACCTACTGGCTTTCCACACTGAAGCTCTCTCACTGTTTCAGTAGTACTAAATAACATGTATTAACATCAGGCAGTTCAAGGACATAGACTAAGGCTGACAGAAATTGACAACTGACACATCACCTATCTAAGCAGAAACTAATATCACAAAAATAACCTTAAAATAAAAGGTAGATCTTAGTTTTTTTAAAAATTTCATTATGCAGCAGATTCATTTGAGATGGAGAATTAAACCATGATCAGTATTTAATACTATAGCAAGAATATTCTTAAAGAGGAAAATTGGTCCCTTATTCTGATTTTATGGGTCTGGTTACTGACAAGAAAGCAAGAAGAGGTTTTAAAAAAAGATAGCTACAAGTTCCTTAAGAATGTTTGTCAGTTTTTCTACAACTACTGTCATGATTGCTAATTAATCTCAACTCCACCACTGATAGGAAGTACAGCTGCAATTTGAATAGTTTAGCAGGGGCTGGGGAAAAATAGGTGTGCTGTCACATGGCCTCAATCACATAAAAGGGGAAATATGTATCACCAGCTGGTTCAGATTATGGGGCCAAAAAATACATTTTGCTTCTTCAGCAAGCCTCTCTCTCTTTGTTATTGATCTTGGACAAGTTAATTTAATGTTTTTGTGACTTTATTTCCTTGTCAGTAGAAGAGGGATGATCACACCTACAGTATGTTCTTCCAACATTGTGAGCTTTACTTAATACAAGTGAAGCACAGATGTTTTTATCAGCAGTTATATGCCTCTCATCACCCTGGTGTGAGAGATCTGTTTAATACTGAAGTTAAATTTGAAGCTTACATTGTTCTGCACATGCTAAAAATACCAGCAGAGCTAAGATACAGGTTAGTGATTATGTATAATCCCCTTGCCACCTTGGAAGGCTACTGTGATCTATACAGATTGAAGGTTGCATGTATTGCAAACTTGGCTGGGTTACAAGATTTATTCTAAAAAATTTATTCTACAAAAAGAAGGGAAAGAGCAGGTTTGGTAGGAGGCTTGCCAGACTGGTCAAGGAGGCTTTAAACTAGATGTGTTGGGGGAGAGGGGCATCATTCCATTCCAACACACCCAGTCAGTTGCCAGAACCTATAATAAATGCTTGGAGCAATGTAGAGATATCCCAGCCACTCCAGCCAATAAGCTGGCTTCAGTTGGAGCTCGGCTCAGATGCCTCTATACAAATACCCGTAGCATGGGGAACAAACAAGAGGAATTAGAGATGTGTGCATGTCTACGGGGTATGATATAATAGGCATCACAGAAACATGGTGGGATGGCTCCTATGACTGGAGTGTTGGAATGGAAGGTTACAGGCTCTTTAGGAAAGACAGGCCTGGCAGGCGGGGAGGGGGAGTTGCCCTTCATGTTAGGGATAGGCTGGAGAGTATGCAACTCTGTCCACAGAGAGTTTGTGGGTCAAGGTTAAAGGAAATATAGCTATGGGAGGCATTACTTTGGAGATCTGTCACAGACCACCTGATCAAGGAGAACCTGCGGATGAAGCACTCCATAGACAGATAGGAAAAGCCTCACGCTCACAGGCCCTTGTTCTCATGGGTGACTTCAACCACCCTGACATCTGTTGGAAGGACAGTACTGCCCGGCACAAGCAATCCAGGAGGTTCCTCGATTGTGTAGAAGACAACTTCCTTCTGCAAGTAATAGAGGAGCTGACAAGGAGAGGTGCCATGTTTGACCTCGTGCTCAGCAACAGGGAAGGGCTCGTTGGAAATGTGACGCTCCAGGGCAGCCTTGGATGCTGCGATCATGAGATGCACGAATTGGAGATCCTCAGGACAGTGAGAAGAGTGTGCAGCAAGCTCAGTGCCCTGGACTTCAAAAGAACAGACTTTGGCCTCTTCGGGAACCTGCTTAGTAAGGTTCCATGGGATACAGCCCTAGAGGGCAGAGGGGCCGAAGACTCTTGGTTGATATTCGAGGATCACCTGCTGCAAGCTCAGGAGTGTTGCATCCCAACCAGAAGGAAGTGCACCAGGAGGGCCAGGAGACCTCCTTGGATGGATAAGGAGCTCCTGAGGAAAATTCAATTGGAAAAAGAGGCTTATAATAAGTGGAAGCAAGGACAGGTGACATGGGAAGAGTACAGGGATGTTGTCTGGGAAGCTAGGGACCAGGTTAAGAAAGCTAAGGCTCAGTTAGAATTAAACTTAGCTAGAGGTATTAGAGAGAACAGGAAGGGATTCTACAAGTATATAGCAAATAAAAAACAGACTAGGGAGAATGTAGGCCCCCTCAGGAAGCTCTCAGGAGAACTGGCTACACAGGATTTGGAGAAGGCTGAGGTTCTGAATGACTTCTTTGCCTCGGTCTTCACTGCAAAGGCTCTGACAAAACCACCCAAGGCTTGGAAGGCAGATGCAGGGACTGTGAGAATGAAGACCTTGCTCCCACTGTAGAAGAAGAACTGGCTCCAGACCACCTTAAAAATCTGAACGTGCACAAGTCCATGGGTCCTGATGAGATCCATCCGCGGGTCCTGAAGGAGCTGGCCAGTGAAGTTGCGAAGCCGCTGGCCATCATATTTGAGAAATCATGGCAGTCAGGTGAAGTTCCCGACAACTGGAAAAAGGGAAATATAACCCCCATTTTCAAGAAGGGGAAAATGGATGACCAGGGGAATTACAGACCAGTCAGTCTCACCTCTGTGCCTGGCAAAATCTTGGAGCAGATTCTCCTGGAAGGCATACTAAGGCATATGAAAATCAACAAGGTGCTTGGTGACAGCCAGCATGGCTTCACTAAGGGGAAATCCTGCCTGACCAATTTGGTGGCCTTCTATGGTGGGGCTACAGAACTGATGGACAGGGGTAGAGCAGTTGATGTCATCTACCTGGACTTGTGTAAAGCGTTCCACACTGCCCCATATGACATCCTTGTCTCTAAATTGGAGGGACATCAATTTGATATATGGACCACTCAGTGGATAAAGAACTGGCTGGATGGCCGCACACAGAGAGTTGTGGTCAATGGCTCAATGTCTGGCTGGAGACCAGTAACAAGTGGTGTCCCTCAGGGATCGGTGTTGGGACCGGTCCTGTTTAACATCTTTGTCGCTGACATGGACAGTGGGATTGAGTGCGCCCTCAGCAAGTTTGCCAATGACACCAAGCTGTGTGGTTCAGTTGATACCCTGGAGGGAAGGGATGCCATCCAGAGGGACCTGGACATGCTTGTGAGGTGGGCCGATGCCACCCTCATGAAGTTTAACCAAGCCACATGCAAGGTCCTACACCTGGGTCAGAGCAATCCCAGGCACAGCTACAGGTTGGGCAGAGAAGAGATTCAGAGCAGCCCTGCAGAGAAGGACTTGGGGGTGTTGGTTGATGAGAAAATGAACATGGGCCGGCAGTGTGCGCTTGCAGCCCAGAAAGACAACCACATCCTGGGCTGCATCAAAAGAAGTGTGACCAGCAGGTTGAAGGAGGTGATCCTGCCCCTCTACTCTACTCTTGTGAGACCTCACCAGGAGTATTGTGTGCAGTTCTGGTGTCCTCAACATAAAAAGGACATGGAACTGTTGGAACAAGTCCAGAGAAGGGCCACGAGGATGATCAGGGGACTGGAGCACCTTCTGTATGAAGACAGGTTGAGAAAGTTGGGGCTGTTCAGCCTGGAGAAGAGAAGGCTGCGTGGAGTCCTCATAGTAGCCTTCCAGTATCTGAAGGGGGCCTATAGGGATACTGGAGAGGGACTCTTCATTAGAGACTGTAGTGACAGGACAAGGGGTAACGGGTTAAAACTTAAGCAGGGGAAGTTTAGTTTGGACATAAGGAGGAAATTCTTTCCTGTGAGGGTGGTGAGGCACTGGAATAGGTTGCCCAAGGAGGTTGTGAATGCTCCATCCCTGGCAGTGTTCATGACCAGGCTGGACGAGGCCTTGGGTGATATGATTTAGCGTAAGGTGTCCCTGCCCATGGCAGGGGGGTTGGAACTAGATGATCTTAAGGTCCTTTCCAACCCTAATTATTCTATTATTCTATTCTATGATTTTACTTTATTTCTAAATTATTTTCATACAAGGTATTCAGATGCCTAAATCTTCTGATGCATGTCCCTGCATCCAAAAAGGCAGATGTCTTATTAAAAACTGTTGCAATTATACACAAAAAAAATCCTTGTCCTTTCAAAACACTGAATTCTTAACATCTGCCTAAGTGAAATGGACCTTTCCAGGGGCATGCCAGATATTTAGCCTTTACTAGAAAGTACTTAACCATCTAAATGAGAGTTTTTTGTTCTGTAATTGAGAAGGAGATTAACTAATTGTCTTGGGGCCAAAATTCTTTTCTTCTAACAACCCATACCTATAGGACCTGTATTACCAGAAGTGCAGATTTCAAAACATCAGATTTTTGTAAATTCTGTAAGTATTTTTCATCTCTCTGTACTTCTTTATCTCAAATAAAAGTATACAATTTCGTCAGTGAAGAACAGAATGTGTTTGGAATAAGACTCTTACTTGGTTTGGTTTGTTGCTTGGTTTTTGTGTTTTTTTTGGGGGGGAGGGGAGAGTGTTTGTGCGGAATTTTAGTGCTTTTCTTGTTTTATACCTGTGTTTAATGACAAAAAAATAACAGTGTAAAATAAATATCTGCATTGATTTGATTGTATATTACATGTTCTGGGAGTCCATTTACCTCTATTTTGAGGACCTATTGCTTTCCTTACCCTTCTTGTGCTGTGAACTAAGTGAGTACGGGTGATGATTTTGTTTACTGCTCTGTGATTGGTGACAGTTGTCTTGCAGGAAAACACCAAATTATTTTCCTGTATTACTAGTCAAAGTGTAGAAGTAGAAGGTTGTTCAACAGAACCTTCTAGTGACCTTCTATTCAAAATGAGAAAGCAAAAGTCAAACAGCTTGTTACTACCTGCGGGAACCAAGTTTGATAGATTAAAGTATCTTCTTAGGAGAACAGAAACTTGAGACAGGATTTGTGGCTGATCAAGAAAAGTCAAATAAGAAAGAAGAGTGGATACTGGAAAGGCACCAGAACTGCTTAGGGAACCCCTTTCTCTGCAATCAAAATGAAAGCTATGATGGGTTCAAGAAAAGGACGTGAAAATCAGAAAGAACACTGGCAAAAGATTAGGAAGAGAATGACATACAGATATTCATTATTTAATGCATATGTTTATTTCTTTTAGGCCATTCTAAAGAATTATTTTTCTATGAATCCTTCATTTTATTTTTCAACTAGTGTGTTCCTTAAGTAGGCTTACAAACTAGAAGATCTGTGAAAGGGATAGCAGGACACTTGAGAAAGGATATAATTAACTTACTTGGAAGTATTGATCATGTGTCTGGTAGGGCAAGAAAATGGGTTTGATCATGGACTAAGATTCTTGATTTGGAAAGTTCTCATTCAGAAACAGTGCACCTGATTAAGGCTTTGAGGGAGACATAATGAGGACTAAGCAAAGTCAGAACTGGAGTTTACTTGGATCAAGGGAAAGTTGAAAACAATAAATTTAATCTTGTTACACTTTAGAGAGCATTTAATTAATAATTTGGATTAATTAAAACATGTGAATGCCATTTACATTTTATTGTTCAAGGGAGTTAATTAATACAGTTCATAGGACTACTGTAACAATAGTGTGGGATTATTTCATTCCCATCGTCTAGTGTTTCATTCATAATCTTTCCTTAAAATTCATATTTTACATTTTATGCATTAGAATTTATTTTGCTGTCAAGTAGCTAAAAAGACCTAAAGAATTAAAACTCTTGCATAGTCTTGTTCATTTGACTTTTTAAAGATTTTTTCTGCAGCATATCCTGTGACCTAACAACACAAGATCATGTTGTAATGACAATACTTAACATCGTGTAATCACTGCTGATGAGTATTAATAGCTGAGATCACAGCTAAGTTGTTACATTTAACTGCAGTTCTTAATTGTTATTCATTAATGAGCTGAAGGCTCACATGAGGGAAAAGAAAGGAGAGGTCATTTTGAGCTGGATTCCATCAATATCAGTTGTCACAAATTTTCAATCTATAAGCATATTTTGTTTCCTACAGTAGAAAATATGCTGCAATACTGAAATGAGCATATTAGTGTTTGCAAAGAAATGTTATGCTTTGAAACTACCTGGGAAAAATGATGCTTGCTTGAGTTTTACTTGATGAAAAAAAAAGAAAAGCTATTCCTATATAGCCGTATCTTTTCTTTGTCAATGTATTAAATAGTGGTACTGTTGAAAAAAAACACAATGAAAAAATACTTCAGCTGTTTCTTACATGCAACCTAGGGTACAGAAAAGAGGCCATACTTTAAAACATGGAAGAACCTAACAGCGAGAGGTCAGCAGCAACCCTTTATATTATTTTTTCTGAGGCTGAGCAAAGGGAATGTAGATATTCTATAACTGCCCTGTTAGTTTTTTTAAACTGAATGTAATTCCTTTTTCTCACTACAGGTGAATAATAATTTTGCTTTTTTTTTCTTACAAATGACATTTAAGAGGTTTTAGTGAAGAAAACTTTCTGCTTTAGTTGATACAGAGGCAGAGTATAAAGACTAACAAAATTAACTCCTTCATGTGCCTGGAATAAGGCAGCTGTGACTGGCAGTTTTGCTCAGGAAATAGAGATATGGACTTTGATTAAAACGTCATTTATTCAGTATCTGATTTTTATTTGATCAATTATATGAATCTTTGCATATTTTATTCAAATAGGCAGTTACAATTGTGTCTGGAAATACAGAGCTCTCTGTAACTTAGATTTTCTTTGACAGTTAAGCAGAGTATTAAGATTAATGTATACATCCATTAAGCCACCAGATGTCCCTTTGTCCTTCATTTGTATTTAGTGCTGAACTATGCAAAATACTCCAGGGCATCTCTCCATGGTGTTTTTCCCTATGAATGCCCTCTGGAATTCATTTATGTGAAATTTATTTGTAACCCTAGCCAGATCAGAATCCAATTTTACAGGAGGAAAAAAACTGCTAAACCATTTTGCTCTTAGCTGTTTACAGGTCTTCAGTTGTATCAGTATGACCATCTCTATGATTGCATAGTTTCCAGAGATGTTTTTATAAATGATGTCTCTGTGCATTTTACTGTGCCTCCATTTTCTTAGATTCTTCAGGACAAATGTTCTGAGGCCCATTTCAATAGTTTAGCATCCTTTGGAAGTCACTTGCCGTGAAGAAAGAATGGGAAATACATTCCCCTGGAAGTAGGTGCACAGAAGTTTATGTATGACATCTTTTTCATTCACTGGCTCCCCAGAAAGAGATGTTAATGGTAGCTGACAAATCCACCTCTAAGTTGTCCTGTGAAAAATATCTTTTATGCTTTGAGTAACTGTCCTGTAGGGTCTGAATTCTGATTCCCATAATTTTCATCAATTTAGTAAACCAGACAAAATTAAATAAATATTTCCCATATAGCTGTCACGCAACACTTCATAATCCAGAACCCTGTGCTTTAGCAAATGGTCGTAAATATTCAAGTAAGTTAAATTAGTTATATATTAAATTTATAGCTTTGCCTCGTAAATACAAACACTATTTAATTTCAACAAGGCAGTTAAAATTATCAGTATTGTTTCTCTTTGTAATCAGTGTATTTTTATGTAAGTTACTGATCAATTCAGTTGAGAAGAACAGAAATTTCCATTAGGGATGGAAAAATGTCAGTGCAGCAACAGCTTGAGAAGTGCTTGTGCTGTCCACTTCAAAAGCATCTTCCTTCCCTTTCCTAGGTAGTTACATGGTTCTACTCTGAGGAGGTAATTCTAGGGAGCTGAAAAAGGTGCGAAGGTCAGTGTTTCTTAAAGCAATAATGAAATGGTAAACTGATTATTATTGTTTAAACTAATCAGTAAACTGTTGTTTAATAGCTGTAGTGCATATTGTTCTCTTAGGAAGGAAAATATGGTTGGCTATTAAATGAAAAGTGTACTTAGAAAAGATATTTAATCATGATTCAGCAGCCTGGTTAGTTCAGTGACAAACACTGGAAGTGTTCAGTACTCTGTATGCTCCTTCCATCTGTTTCTGGTATTAAAGAAGTTTGGTTGTTGATGTTTTAGCCCAACTGTCTAGAACCTGGAACTGCATAGAGCAATTACTCGGAGCTTTTGTGTCTTGAGTACATGCTCAGGACTGGCTGCATACTTTGAGTTAGGGAAGTTAGCAACATACATATCCCTTATCAGATAAGAGTCTGAAACATTCAATGTTATAGTCCATTCAGGGTAAAGATCATAGTCACAATATGCTTCCAGGTGCAAGAACTTTGTGTGACTTGATGTTTGTCAGTCAGTATAAAAAACATGTCTGCGTGCTGTCAGAGATGATGAATTATTACCCTTGACTGATAGTCCATCTTGTACAGTCTGTTGTCTGACTTCCCAATACACTGCACAGTCATGATCATCTATCTAAAATACCTATTTTTCCTGAAAGCCAGATACACCTTTCATGGTCTCTGCCAGACTTTATCCTGTTTCTGTTTCAGGTCTATTAGTGAATTCATAACCAGCTATTGTGGTTTAAGCACAGTCAGTAACTCAGACAAATACAGCAGCTCGCTCACTTCTACACTCCCCACCCCACACCCCCGCTCCTGGAGGGAGGGGTTGGAGAATCAAAAGAATGTAACTCTCACGGGTTCAAATAAGAACAGTCCAGTAACTAAGGTATAACACAAAACTACTACTGCTACCACCGATATTAATAATGATAAGGGAAATAACACGGGGCGATGCGAAGAATAGTAATGGACTAAGGAAAGGGTTAAGAGTTTTCTTCAAACTGTATTGATTGTCTTAATTTCATATAGGGAACAGGAATGTTCTTGTCCTTGTAATCCTGTAGTGAAACTATAACCCAGAATAGAATAGGTAAGCAAAACATATTGTTTAAAATCAGAGCGCCTTTTCCTTCAAGAAGATGAATGTCTGACAGGAACTTGTTTCAACTAGTCTCTAAAAGACTTGAGGTTGCCAGCTGGGGAAACTATGCCAAGGATGAAAAGTGCATAGTGAGGAAGACCTCTTACTTCATCCAGAAGACCCCTGCCCAAGACCACAGTGTGCAGGCATAGAGGGGAGAGGAATGATATTAATGAGTTCTGGGAACTTACAATAATCTCTTCCTATGCTTGTGATGAACATGCATGTTTGCGTACAATAAATATCTAGCTTGTTAAGCTCTTGATGTGCAAGTTAGAAGGAGTGATCCCCCTCGCACCAGGCGCAGCAATAAACATACCTGCTTTATAACTGTGAGTTATGAATTTCTGTTCCGTGAATCAGGGGAGAGAACACAACCGCTAACCACCTGCTGACCGATACCCAGCCCAACCTGAGCAGTGATGTAGTCTTTCGGGGTAACTCCCCCCAGTTTATATATTGGGCATGACATGCTGTGGTATGGAAACTTTGACTAGTTTGGGTCACGTGTCCTGTCTCTGCTTCCTCCCGGCTTCCCCTCCTCCCTGGCAGAGCATGAGACTCAGAAAGTCCTTGGTCAGAGTAAACATTACTTAGCAACAACTAAAAACATTGGTGCTATCAGCATTGTTCCCAGGCTGAAAGTGAAAACCACAGCACTGCACCAGCTACTAAGAAGGAGAAAAATGACTGCAATAACTGAACCCAGGACACCAGCTTTCCTAAAGTGGCCACACTGTCCAAGCCAGTTCTGTTTAAAATGAGGACTCATTTTAACAGAACGTAACAAAGAAAACACATTACCAAAACCAAATTATTCCCTGGGACTTGAGAAAAGTAAACTTCTATCTAATCTCTCCCTCTTTTGTACATGTTGGATATGTCCAGTATTATCACAAAACTTGGGAAACAAGAAGAGAAGTTGACAGAATATCCCCAGAGAGTGGAAGATTTTGGCAACTATAGAACAGTTGCCTAGATGAGCAACATCCAAGGTGTCCACCAATACATTTTTCCCCTTAATGAAGGCATTAATTAAGTTGTGGGATGAATGTAATTCTGAAGTTCTAGGTTTTTAAAAGTTAGATAAATATTTATTCTTTCCCCTTCTACACAGAAGAGTGGGTAGGGAGTTTATAGTCTTTACTTAGGTTACAAAACTTCAGTCTAACTTTTCCATTAGAGAGACTGATCTGTATTCCACATGGAATGCCTTTAGTAATGCATTGTTTCTATATAGAATAAAAAGAAATAGATTAGTGCTTTTAACTTTCTTTTAAAGTTGCTTCCCTAGGGCTAGCAATTGCTCCTACGGTGTTTCAAGTGAATATTTTATAAAAGTTTTATAATCCAGTCTATTTCCCAGCTTTGATTCTAAAAGGTCTGTGTATTGAAATTCTTTCCAAAGTGCCTACAAAGGTCACCTGGATCCAGCCTCTCATTTTGCTCAAGCCTTTCTCTGAAAAGGGAGTGGATGCAGTTTCAATATTTTTCTCAATTCCAAATCAGCAGTTTGTCCATTGCCTGATTTTTAGAGCTGTTTAAAGTCATAAGATCAACAACCTTCAGTATGTTGGTAAGTTTTCCTTTTTCTAATAAATCCCAGACTACTAGATAAGAGATGAATAGACATTAGCAGATCTTCCTTACTCAAAAAGATAAAATGAAATTTTTAGATTAGGTAATTAGGATGTTTAACCTGTTACCCCTTGTCCTGTCACTACAGTCTCTAATGAAGAGTCCCTCCCCAGCATCCCTATAGGCCCCCTTCAGATACTGGAAGGCTGCTATGAGGTCTCCACGCAGCCTTCTCTTCTCCAGGCTGAACAGCCCCAACTTCCTCAGCCTGTCTTCATACGGGAGGTTCTGCAGTCCCCTGATCATCCTCGTGGCCCTTCTCTGGACTTGTTCCAACAGTTCCATGTCCTTTTCATGTTGAGGACACCAGAACTGCACACAATATTCCAAGTGAGGCCTCAGGAGAGCAGAGTGGAGGGGCAGTATCACTCCTTTGACCAGCTGGTCACGCTTCTTTTGATGCAGCCCAGGATACGGTTGGCCTTCTGGGCTGTCAGCGCACACCGGCGGCTCAGGTTTGTTTTCTCATCAACACCCCCAAGTCCTTCTCTGCAGGGATGCTCTGTTTCTCATCTCTGCCCAACCTGTAGCTGTGCCTGGGATTGCTCCCACCCTGGTGTAGGACCTTGCACTTGTGGTCAAACTTCATATGGTTGGCATTGGCCCACCTCACAGGTGTGTCAAGTTCCCTCTGGATGGCATTCCTTCCCTCCAGGGTATCAACTGAACCACACAGCTTGGTGTCATCGGCAAACTTGCTGAGGGCGCACTCAGTCCCACTGTCTCACCAAAGATGTTGAACAAGATCGGTCCCAACACCAATCCCTGAGGGACACCACTTGTTACTGGTCTCCAGCTGGATATTGAGCCACTGACCACAACTCTTTGCGTGTGGCCATCCAGCCAGTTCTTTATCCCCCGAGTGGTCCACCTATGAAATTGATGTCTCCCCAATTTAGAAACAAGGATGTCATGCAGGACAGTGTCGAACATTTTGCACAAGTCCAGGTAGATGACATGAACTGCTCTACCCCTGTCCATCACTTCTGTAGCCCCATTATAGAAGGCCACCAAATTAGTCAGGCAAGATTTCCCCTTAGTGAAGCCGTGCTGGCTGTCATCAAGCACCTTGTTTTTTTTCATGTGCCTTAGCATGCCTTCCAGGAGAATCTGCTCCAAGATTTAGCCAGGCACAGAGGTGAGACTGACTGGTCTGTAATTCCCCAGGTCATCCATTTTCCCCTTCTTGAAAATGGGGGTTATATTTCTCTTTTTCCATTTGTTGGGAACTTCACCTGGCAGCCATGTTTTTTTCATATATGATGGACAGTGGCTTTGCAACTGTCCTGGGTTCAGCAGTAGCAGTCATGTTTCTCCTTCGTGGCAGCTGGTGCAGTGCTGTGTTTTGACTTCCAGCCTGGGAACAGTGTTGGTGAAACTGATGTTTTCGGTTGTTGCTAAGTGATGTTTACCCTGACCAAGGACTTTGTGAGGCTCATGCTCTGCCAGGGAGGAGGGGAAGCTGTGAGGAAGCAGAGACGGGGCGCCTGACCCGGGCTAGCCAGGGAGGTATTCCATACCACAGCACGTCATGCCCAGGGTGGGGGGTAACTGGGAGTTACTCGGAAGGACACAGGCTTCCAGGTGGGACTTGTTTCTTGGCCGGTGGTATCATATCCTCTTCCCTTGTTATTTTCTCTTATCATTGCTGTAGTTGGTAGTAGCGGTGGTGATTTGTGTTGTACATTGGTTGCTGGACTGTTCTTGTCTCAACCCGTAGGAGTTGCACCCTTTCGATCCTCCTTCTCATTCCTCTGGGAGCGGGGAAGGGGAGAGCCCCGGTTGTGGGGGGGGCCCTCGATTATTGTCAGCCCGGCACCACTCACTGGGAGTGAGTGAACAAGTTGCCTGACTGGGTTTAAACCACGACAGTTCTTTAAACCACGACGTGTCCTGGGACAGTTTTTCCACAGCTGAGATGATGGAAGGGGTGAGATTGTCTTCGAACTCTTGGAGTTTATGAACCATTTCATCCACTGTTAGTGGTACTATGTCATTCCAGGTTACTGTTGCCAGTGAACGGGCATATGATGACGGTGCATTCCGCGTCAGTTTTCGCCACATGGGTCGTGTACATTCAACTTCATCTGGATCTATCCCAGTTATTCGGCTTGATGTGATAGATCATCTCTATAATGGCTGATTCCCTCAGAGACTGGATGCCTTTATCTAGAGTAGGCCACTTGCCCGAACGACTCATAACATCGTCCTTGTATGGAAACCTTTCTTTCACAGCTGCCAAGAGCCACCTCCAAAGACTGAGGGACTTTTTCTCTCTTGCAATTGCTTTGTCAACTCCCTCTTCTCTAGCAAGTGATCCCAGCTGCTTGGCTTCTGTACCTTCTAGTTCATAACCATTGGTCCCATTGTCCCAGCATTGGAGTAACCAGGTGATGATGTGCTCCCCTGGTTGACGGGTAAAATATTTTCGCATATTCCATTGCTTGGTTGAGGTCCGAGGTCAAGAAGTTACCTATTCTTCTTCTTCTTCTTCATGTGATGATGACTCCTGATCAGATTCTGGATCGGGTGGTGAATTCATTGTTTCTTCATCTCACTTCACCCTTCTTGACTCTTTTTTGCTTGTTCTCTTGTGTACAGGGGCAACCGATATTGGTACGAATTGGTCCTCTGGTTTGGCTGCAGTAATTATCACTGTGGTTTGAGTAGCAACTGTACTTGTTGCTGGGGGTGGTGCAGCTGCTGTGCTTGGAGCTGGGGTAACCGCGCTGTCTGTTGCAGTCGAAGTTTGAGTAGCTGCTGTACTTGCCACTGAGGTAGCTGCGCTGTTCATTGCAGCCAAAGTTTGAGTAGCGACTGTATTTGTCCCTGGGGGTGGTGAAGCTGCTGTGACTGGAGCTGGAGTAGCTGTGCTGACTGTTGCTTTGCCCTCAGATCCACCGACATTCATCAAGGTGGCGCCACGTTGGGCGCCAAAAAGAACTGTCGTGGTTTAAACCCAGTCAGGTAACTTGTTCACTCACTCCCAGTGAGTAGTGCCGGGCTGACAACAGTCGAGGGCCCCCCCCCCCCAACCGGGGCTCTCCCCTTCCCTGCTCCCGGAGGAACGGGAAGCAGGATCGAAAGGGTGCAACTCCTACGGGTTGAGACAAGAACAGTCCAGCAACCAATGTACAACACAAATCACCACTGCTAGTACCAACTACAACAATGTTAAGAGAAAATAACAAGGGAAGAAGATATGATACCACCGGCCAAGAAACGAGTCCCACCCGGAAGCCCGTGTCCTTCCGGCTAACTCCCAGTTACCCCCACCCTGGGCATGACATGCTGTGGTATGGAATACCTCCTTGGCTAGCCTGGGTCAGGCGCCCCGTCTCTGCTTCCTCACGGCTTCCCCTCCTGCCTGGCAGAGCATGAGACTCACAAAGTCCTTGGTCAGGATAAACATCACTTAGCAACAACCGGAAACATCAGTTTCACCAACACTGTTCCCAGGCTGGAAGTCAAAACACAGCACTGCACCAGCTACCACAAAGGAGAAACATGACTGCTACTGCTGAACCCAGGACAGCAACTTCATGCACCAACTCCTTCAGGACCCATTGATGGATTTCATCAGGTCCCATGGACTTGTGCATGTTCAGGTTCTTAAGGTGGTCTCAAACCATCCTGTCAGGATACAAGAATGGGATCCCCAACTGTAAATTTAAGCTTTGTTCTTTTTTCATGTCACATGCAACATTTAATTTTTATTGAAAGTGGTGGGGAGATAAAGATCCTCAGAAAGGCATTTGTTTTTCAGAAGCCCAGTTTTCACCTCCTGCTCCTCATGTAGGTTCAGATAATTTGATAGGTACTTATTTACATATGTGCTCCAAGAAGGCAGGATGCACACCTTCTGCAACTGAAAAGAATTCTTTCCTCTTTATTTTATTCACCCTTGACAGACTGTCTTCCTGACCTCTCATTTGCAGTGCTTCAGTGCTCATTAAACATTTTGGTGTCACATACATTTTTTTTTCTCTGTACAAATAACAGTGTTTCTTAAATACAGTTGCCTTTGTATAATCTTTAGTATTCTGCAGCTCTTCTGTACAGTTTAGCATATATCCAATATTTGACTGCACCTCAGATTTCACTGGTAAGAAACAGCTATTTAATTTCCTTCCTAACTTCAGATAACTGTGAACTTCGAAAATATTGTGTGCATGCACATCAACTGGTTGTTATTTCTTCTAATGCCCATCACAATGTGATCTGTTTCTGTGAAAGTGATCTATTTTTCTTCATTTGTGTTTTGATATTTTTCTTCTCCCAGGCAGCTTCTGTTTTCTAGTCTGCTGTTGGTTCCGCACATTTCTTTCATCATCAGTTTAAATAGCTGATAAAATGCTTTCAATTCAAGAACTGCAAGATTTAGTTCTTTTCAGGCAGAATTTTTACATAAAAGCAAGAGCTAGAATAAATGGAGTAACACGGTAACACTAAGGAAAACAGTGAATTTAGGCTGCATAAATTGTTTTCTATTTTCCAGCTGAGTATAAGAGCATAAGAAATTTTTATGTATGTAAGATCTCATACATGTTTCACAAGATAGACAAAGCTTCTACTGCATGCTCTGCGTACACTGGGTCAGCCCTCAAGGGCATGTCTTCCACCACCGGAGAGGACAACCAACCTCACTTGCAAATGGTTTATTGTTAGCAGTATATGTCTAGAAGTATATGTTTTTCACAGAAGGAATTTAAAGATAACTCTGGATCTAAGGCTTCTCTGAAAAATTCAGGTCTATAAATATAGGGTAATAAATATTTTTATTTTCCTGTGCCTAAAGGCTTTTGGATAATGAGACAAGACAATAAAATGTGGAAGCAGAAGAGAAATACGTACATAGGTGAGAATTGTATGTAACATATACAGTCTTTCCAACAAACAAATGCAGTTGTAAAATATGTGAATTTGTAACAATGTATTTTTAAGAATCAGACTGAACAAAAGAACCCTTGTACAACTTTCTGATTCTGCTCTTTTAATTAATAACAATAATCCAAATAGGTCACTAAATCAGAACACAAGAGAGTTTGGGAGAGGATTGAATTATTCTTTTAATCAATATTGTTTTAAATAAATTTAATCACAAGGCAATGATGGCTGTTGAGGTAGCTCTGGTTGTGGCCTACTGAGCAAAGGAGATTATCAAATTAACTAGATGCAGAAAGTGCATAAATAACTTAAAATGTACAGACTCTTGGTAGGCAGGGTTTTGTATGTAAGTTTCATAAATATGTGAACTTCACACATAAAATCATGTAGAACTGGAACAAGGCAGAGGGAAAAAACAGGTATATGGTTTGAAGGGTATATGGATCTAGAAAATGAAAAACTGCAAGCACTTTAAAGACACAGTTACAAAGAAGTGGAATCAACTCCCCCCAGAGAGTGACAATTTGACAAGAGCCACGGCCAGGAATTGAAGTCCAAAATTAGTGTCAGCAGGATATTAAGAGAAAAACAGATAGTTAAAAAGAAGAATTAATGCCAAAAGTCTGAGCACTAACTGAAATATGAAAATCAATTGTTTCATAAGGAATTCTTTCAGCTCTATTAAAGACAGAGTGAAGCAAGAACAAGGATCATTAACTATCTCAAAGCCTAGTAATGCCATTCTCTTCAAAGGAATGCCATTCTCTTCAAAGTAATGCCATTACCTTCAAAACAGGTAATTTAAAGCCCTATTTTGTACCACTTGGAATTCAATTTGAAATTGCTGAATCTTATAGGTATTTCCTTAACCACTGGGTTATTGAATTTTTTTTGGCGTGACAGATATTTCTTCTTCTTTTTCAAAAATATTATCTTTGTCTCTGACAAAAAAATAGTGGGTTTGGTATTGGTATTGATTTATTTGTAGTACAGAATCCTAGTTTTCTCACTGCTTTTAGTGGTAATACATCTGAAGTTTAAAAATAACAGAACAAAGGTGTCCTGGGTTCAGCAGTAGCAGTCATTTTTCTCCTTCTTGGTAGCTGGTGCAGTGCTGTGTTTTGACTTTCAGCTCGGGAACAGAGCTGATAACAAGGATGTTTGGGTTTGGCCAAGGACTTTGTGAGCCTCATGCTCTGCCAGGGAGGAGGGGAAGCCAGGAGGAAGCAGAGACAGGACAGCTGACCCAAACTGACCAAAGAGGTATTCCATACCACAGCACGTCATGCCCAGGATGTAACTGGGAGTTAGCCGGAAGGGCTGGGAGACTGCAGGGTTGGAGGAGGTATCGGTCGGTGCTTGGTCGGGCTGAGCGGGGGCAAGTTATCGGTCGGCTGGTGCTGAGGTGCTGTATTCTCTTCCCTTGTTATTTCCTTTATCATTATTATTATTGGTGGTAGCAGTAGTGATTTGTGTTATACCTTAGTTACTAAACTGTTCTTATCTCAACCCGTGGGAGTTGCATTCTTTTCGATTCTCCTCTCCGTCCCTCCAGGAGCAGGGGGAGGGCAAGAAAGGCGGGGGAGAAGTGAGCGAACGAGTTACCTGACTGGGTTTAAACCACGACAGTTCTTTTTGGCGCCCAACGTGGGGCACAAAGGGTTGAGATAACGACAGAGTTGACTGGATTAATAGTCATTCGTCACAATGCTGATTTATTGGATATCAGAGTTGTTCTTGATCTCACACCTTCAGACCGTTGTAACTTACGTAGAGCCGGTATTTGCTGTGATAGTGTTTATCAAGTGTGGGGCCTGGGCTAAGGTTCTTGTCTCACTGTGCTTTATGGCAATGGCTTGTAATACGGGCGGGCTCCAGGAGCAGGGCGGGACGGACGTGGCCGTGGACTTGTACCTGGCCGTCCGGCTGCTCTTCACCGGCCTGGCCCTCACCCTACTCTCCATCTTCGTGAGGCTGCGGGGAACTGAGGGGGAGCGGTCCCGGGAGCCGGCGGCTGCTGAAGCGGCCCGGGAGAGCGGCCCCGGGGACCAAGCGGCGGCGGGAGCGGGGCCGGAGGCCGCGAGGGGACGGCTGCCGGTGGAGGAGGCCGGGGCGGTCGAGGAGAGGAAGGAGGCGGCTGCCGAGCAGCGGGATAAGGCGGCGGAGGAGCCGAGCCCCGCGGAGGAGCCCAGCCCCGCGGCCGAGCCGAGCCCCGCGACGGCCGGGAGCATTCCCCGGAAGCCGCCTGCCGAGCCCCAGGAGGATGCAGGAGACCACGCAGCATTTCCCAGCAAGGCAGAGGAGGAAGAGCTGGACTCAGGAAAAGAGAAGCAGGTGGTGGGAGAGCCGGCAAGCACAGCAGCTACACCAGCCCCAGTGACAAGTACAGCAGCATCAACTGAGAGTTCTGAAGGTTTTGAATGGCCTTTGGGTATCCTTGGGACCTGCCTGCTGATTGTGATGGGGATCAGCATGTTGGCACACACACAGGCTGTGTTCTACCCACAACCATTTTGTCTGATCTCAAAAGTTAAGCAGAGTCAGGTTTGGGTCTTGTCTGGGGTTAGACAACAATATAGGGGGACCAAAAGGTTTTCTCCAAGGCTGGACAGTCATGAGTGGCAGGGTGTGTGGGACAGTATGGGCAAGTATCTAGTCCACTGGGCCCCTCCAGTGCTTTGGAAGCGTCGGAGATGGAAGGCAGCTGTATGGAGTCCCCAGCAACAAGCTGCAGAAACTGCTTAAGGGGACAGTGAATTATTTTAAGCCTGGTGGGCCCATGGCACTTCAGGCCATCAGAGCAGAGATGCAACACAGAGATGGACTCATGATCGAGGGGTGGACTTAACAATGGACACTATTGCCCAGGTTATTCACGAGTGTGAACACTGCACACAGTCTCTCCTGCTCTGGAAGACTGTTACAAGAGATGGAGCCTGACATGGACCAGATGGACTCAGCAGCTTTATAGGGACTGGTCCATGCACTAAGATAAGAGTGCACCGAGATAAGAGTGATGGTATATTGAAAATGTGGGATCTGAGCATGACGTGAATGGTATGGAATAAGGGGTGGATAATGTCCTGGGTTCAGCAGTAGCAGTCATTTTTCTCCTTCTTGGTAGCTGGTGCAGTGCTGTGTTTTGACTTTCAGCTCGGGAACAGAGCTGATAACAAGGATGTTTGGGTTTGGCCAAGGACTTTGTGAGCCTCATGCTCTGCCAGGGAGGAGGGGAAGCCAGGAGGAAGCAGAGACAGGACAGCTGACCCAAACTGACCAAAGAGGTATTCCATACCACAGCACGTCATGCCCAGGATGTAACTGGGAGTTAGCCGGAAGGGCTGGGAGACTGCAGGGTTGGAGGAGGTATCGGTCGGTGCTTGGTCGGGCTGAGGGGGGGCAAGTTATCGGTCGGCTGGTGCTGAGGTGCTGTATTCTCTTCCCTTGTTATTTCCTTTATCATTATTATTATTGGTGGTAGCAGTAGTGATTTGTGTTATACCTTAGTTACTAAACTGTTCTTATCTCAACCCGTGGGAGTTGCATTCTTTTCGATTCTCCTCTCCGTCCCTCCAGGAGCAGGGGGAGGGCAAGAAAGGCGGGGGGGAAGTGAGCGAACGAGTTACCTGACTGGGTTTAAACCACGACAAAAGGTATAAACAAAAAGCTTGCACACTTGCACTTGCCAAGAGGACATTACAAGGCAGGCATATGCTCCTTTTTAATAGCATGAAAAAAGATCTTCATAAAAGAACTCCAGATTTTCATAAAATTTTTCATAGATTAATAGAATGACTTGGATTGAAATGCACCTCACTGTCCTGGGTTCAGCTATAACAGCCATTTTTCTCCTTCTTAGTAGCTAGTGAAGTGCTGTGGTTTTGACTTCCAGCCTGGGAACAACGCTGATAGCACCGATGTTTTTAGTTGCTGCTTAGTAATGATTATTCCGATCAAGGACTTTCCGAGTCTCATGCCCTAACAGGGAGGAGGGAAAGCAAGGAAGAAGCAGAGACAGGACACGTGACCCAAACTAGCCAAAGGGGTATTCCATACCACAGCATGTCATGCCCAGGATATAAACTGGGGGGAGTTACCCTGAAGGGCTAGATTGCTGCTCAGGTTGGGCTGGGTACCGGTCGGTGGGTGGTGAGTGGTTGTTTTCTCTCCCCTTGTTATTTCCTTTATCATTATTATTATTGGTGGCAGTAGTATTGGTTTGTGTTATACCTTAGTTACTGGACTGTAATTCAGTCAGCTGATCGGAGCTAGCCTAGCTAGAGCCACAGCCGGCACGCTTCAGAGACCGTGAGGGTCAACGGAGATTAGGAAAATCAGAGGGGATAGCGCAGAGACATCGCGATTCCCGACATATCCCGATCCCAGAAGGCCCAGCAGCCCTTGCGAGAGAGAGGCTGACGTGGCGGGGGGCGTTCCCACGGTGACGGCGACCACTCCCCTGCTGCTTGCCTTGAAAAAGCCTTTGAGAGGGCAGCGACCGGCCGCTGCCCACCGGGCACAGGGAGGAACAAGCAGGTCGTGTTGCTGGTGTCCCAGACTGCGGACCAATATGGTTGCCTCCAGAAAGAGAGCTTGCAGTAAGGTGACTACAGCAATTCAGACAGAGACCCCGTCCCAGACCGTGGCTGTTCAGGTCTCTGGGTGCAGGGAGTGCCAGAGCCTGCTGCTGCCGGGGGAGGGAGGACAGCATTCTACCTGCGTGAGGTGTGAGCAGGTAGAAGATCTGCTTAGCCTGGTGGCAAGACTTAAGGAGGAGGTTGAGACACTGAGGACCATCAGGGAGTGTGAAAGGGAGATCAACTGGTGGAGTAACTCCCTGGCGGGCCAGTCGAAACGGTTCCAGGGAGATACCCCCCAAAAGGGGAAGGACCCCCTGCCTTCTCACACAGAGGGGGATGGCCCGAGGCAGCCCCTGCCCTGCAGCTGTTGCGCAGAGGTAGGGGACCAAAAAGACGACGAGGGTTGGAAGCGAGTTCCAGTTTGACGTCGTGGGCAAGGCTGCTTGAAGGTAAAGGGGCCCAAGATAGTTGGTTGGCATTCAAGGATTGCTTTTTCCGAGCTCAAGATCGGAGCATCCCGACACGTAGGAAGTCAAGGAAGAGGGCCAGGAGACCTGCGTGGCTAAATAGGGAATTGCTGGGTATGCTCAAGTGGAAGAGGAGAGTTCACAGGCCATGGAAGGAGGGGCTGGCCACTTGGGAGGAATATAAGGCTGCTGCTAGAGGATGTAGGAAGGCAGCTAGGATGACTAAGGCCTCCTGAGAATTAAACCTGGTGAGAAGGGTCAAGGACAGCAAAAAGAGCTTTTTCAAATACATGGCAGATAAAACTAACACCAGAGGCAATGTAGGCCCACTAATGAATGGGATGGGTGCCCTGGTGACAGAAGATACAGAGATGGCAGAGTTACTGAATGCCTTCTTTGTCTCTGTCTACTCTGCCAGAGGCAGTCCTGAAGAGCCCTGTACCCCTGAGACCTTAGATGAAGTCAGGTCGACGGAGCGGTTTGCCTTAGTCGATGAGGAATAGGTTAGAGAACAGTTGAGCAATCTGGACATCCATAAGTCCATGGGTCCAGATGGGATGCACCCGCGGGTGCTGAGGGAACTGGCGGAAGTCATTGCTAGACCACTCTCCATCATCTTTACCAAGTCTTGGGAAACGGGAGAGGTGCCTGAGGACTGGAGGAAAGCAAATGTCACTCCAGTCTTCCAAAAGGGCAAGAAGGAGGACCCGGGTAACTATAGACCGGTCAGCCTCACCTCCATCCCTGGGAAAGTGATGGAACACCTTATCCTTGGTACCATCTTAAGGCATATCAAGGATAAAAGGGTTATGAGGGGCAGTCAACATGGCTTCACCAAGGGGAAATCACGCTTGACCAATCTCATAGCCTTTTATGAGGAAATAACACGGTGGATGGATGATGGCAGAGCAGTGGATGTGGTCTCCCTTGACTTCAGCAAAGCATTTGACACAGTCTCCCACAGCATCCTCACGGCTAAAATGAGGAAGTGTGGTCTGGATAATCAGGTAGTGAGGTGGACTGTGAACTGGCTGAAGGAGAGAAGCCAGAGAGTTGTAGTCTATGGGGCAAAGTCTAGTTGGCGGCCTGTAACTAGTGGAGTGCCTCAAGGGTCAGTACTGGGACCAGTATTATTTAATATATTCATCAACGATTTAGATGAGGGAATTGAGTGTACTATCAGCAAGTTTGCTGATGACACTAAGCTGGGAGGAGTGGCTGACACACCAGAAGGCTGTGCTGCCATCCAGCGAGACCTGGATAGGCTGGAGAGTTGGGCAGGGAGTAACTTGATGAAATATAACAAGGGAAAGTGTAGAGTCCTGCATCTGGGCAGGAGCAACCCCAGGATCCAGTATAGGTTGGGGAACGACCTGTTAGAGAGCAGTGTAGGGGAGAGGGACCTGGGGGTCCTAGTGGACAACAGGATGACCATGAGCCAACACTGTGCCCTTGTGGCTAAGAAGGCCAGTGGCATCCTGGGGTGTATTAGAAGGGCGTTGGTTAGTAGGTCGAGAGAGGTCCTCCTTCCCCTCTACTCTGCCCTGGTGAGACCCCATCTGGAATATTGTGTCCAGTTCTGGGCCCCTCAGTTCAAGAAGGACAGGGACCTGCTGGAGACAGTCCAGCGCAGGGCAACGAAGATGATTAAGGGAGTGGAACATCTCCCTTATGAGGAAAGACTGAGGGAGCTGGGTCTCTATAGTTTAGAGAAGAGGAGACTGAGGGGTGACCTTATAAGTGTCTATAAATATATAAAGGGGGAGTGTCACGAGGACGGAGCCAGGCTCTACTCAGTGGCAAACAATGATAGGACAAGGGGTAATGGGTACAAACTGGAACACAAGAGGTTCCACTTAAACTTGAGAAGAAACTTCTTCTCAGTGAGGGTGACGGAACACTGGAACAGGCTGCCCAGGGAGGTTGTGGAGTCTCCTTCCCTGGAGACATTCAAAACCCGCCTGGACACATTCCTGTGTAACATTATCTAGGTGTTCCTGCTCCGGCAGGGGGATTGGACTAGATGATCTTTCGAGGTCCCTTCCAATCTCTAACATACTGTGTGTGTGATACTGTGTGTGACTGTTCTTATCTCAAACCATGTGAGTTACATTCCTTCGATTCTCCCCCCCCACACCCCTCCAGTAGTGGGGGGAAGAAGAAGTGGGGGGAGTGCACGAGTGGCTGCATAGCTCTGGGTTGCCAGCTGGGCTTAAACCATGACACTTACAGATCACCTAGCTCCAATCCGTCCATCATGGCCAGGGACACCTTCTACTAGACCAGGTTGCTCAAAGCCCTGTCCAATGGCCTTCAACAGAACCAGGGATGAGAAATCCACAGCTTCTCAGGGCAACCCGTCTCACCACATTCATAGTGAAGAATTCTCTCTTAACGTCTTACCTAAATCTCCCCTCTGTCAGCTTAAAGCCATTTCCCCTTCTTCTGTCACTACATACCCTTGTAAAAAATCTCCTTTAGGCCTTCTTTAGGGACTGAAAGGCTGATCTATGTGTCCCTGGAGCCTTCTCTTGTCCAGGGTGAACAAGTCCAACTCTCTCAGCCTGTCTTCAGAGGAAATGTGCTCCAGCCCTCTGATCATCTTCACAGCCCTCTGGACTCGCTATGAAAACTGACCTTTTGGGGCAGGGATAATGTAATATTGATATTAGTTACACTAATACTTAGCATAGAAAAAATATAGTTCTCTGTGACACTTTAGTGCATCATTGTTTACACTCCGTAATCTAGACAGATTTTAGACACTGCCTGATACTCATTTTAAAATGCTTCATAGTAAATGGCATATTTTTCTGCAGTTAAAAGAACACTTATAAAATATACCTGCGCTTTCCACTAAAATTATTGCATACTATGCACTGTAAAACTCACATAGCTTTCCTCTGCTCAGCATTTGAAGAAGTAATGCTGTCAAAATGCAGTAAATATGATATTACATTGAAGACTATTAGCAAGTCTAGCAAAAACACTGCGGCCACTGTGATAGGGGAAATGTTTTTCTAAATAATGTGTCTATAACAGACCTGTGAATTTTAGTTAGAGGACACTCTACGGCATATACACATTTACTGTTCACTGCTTATAACCTGAAGGCACACTTAAAACACATGCAGGAATAATTTAGTTTGGTTTCCAACAATTTATGGTCTGGGCTATTTGAATTTCAATGAGTATTTCTATTCTGCACTGTCTGACTTCAGAGGGTCTAGAAGCAAAAGCTAGTTTTAACTCACCTCTATAGATTCCACTCAAAATTTAGGAGTATCATTAATTTCATTACAATTTAGGTAACCAGTACCTAAGCTAAATCTGGAAAGGAATGCTGTGAAATTAGACTGCTAAGAATAATTGATTCTGAAAATGATATTTTGTTAATAATGTGGTTTTAAGCAAGAGCATCAGTTTGTTTCTCTGTTCAAGCTCTTTCAACTCTTTCTTCAAAGTACAAAACCTCATGAAAATCATACCATTCAGGCTCCAAAGTTCTCTAATAGCAGGCAGTTTTGAGGGGCTGTTGCTCTGTAGGACTTGCTGGAATGATATTCTCCTTAAGATTTTAGTTAGAAGACCCTAATCTCTACCTTATGTTACCCCACTATTTTCTCTGTGAATAGGAATGTTACTGGGGAATACTACCTTTTCCATATGGTTAAATAAAGCAGATGTTGCAATTCCACTGGAAAAGGTTCTTGCGATACCTGCTTATTGACATCACATATGAAGTATACAGAGTTTAACGTTAGGATGTAAAAAGCAGTGGACTGTACTTTTTACTATAATGTACTTGTAACATCACTGAATTAATGGCTCTTTTAATTATCATCAGAGTTATGGTAACCATGGTTTAGTTCAAAGTCATAGTTACTTCTCTGCTGATTATTTAGTATTATGAAAGTGAAAGCTTATTAAATTAAGCAATCTGTGTTATGTACATTCTTTGCAGAACCGACAAATTCAATTCACCCATAAGTGACTTCTGAAACAAAAGGAAGTTTGAGAAATATAAGGTGTGCAGATGAATAATATGTAAGCAGCTTATAATATAAACTCTAAGTCATTCTTAGAGAAATAAAATTTATTAAATTTCAAAAAATTCTAAAATGTTACTAATTGTGCATTTTAGCCTAGAAGTTGCTACAGATTCTAAGATTCTGCCAAGATATTGCCCATGATGTATTCTAAGACATACTAAAATTTTATTTGTGTGTTACAATAAAAATTTAAAAAAAAATCAGTAGGTGTTAACTGACTATATTTTAGCTTGATATTCAGGTTGTATTAAATGTCATTAATTTTTTATATAGCTGTAAAATAATATATATGTGTACTGTATTTCTGATATACAGGGAAAAAAGAGACAGTGAAAGTTAACAGAATATGAAGAGCTATTTGTTAAAAGTCCTGAAAGAGTACTTAATAAAAATGAGAATTTATTTTCTGTTTCTTGTAAGAGAAACACAGAGGGTTTTCTTGATTTGCACTATTGTTATTTATTGATGTGTGATACAGTATGCTCCTGCAGATGAGCAAAGCCTGTGGTCACTGAAAGGAATAGGTGCAAGAGCCAACAGTTCTTCCTACTCTTTTAGTACTTTCCTGTATGTCATGTATATTCGTGACCATATGATAGCATTTCTGCCATTTCCCCCCATTCATTCATCAAATGCACCTGACCGTATTAAATAACTGCACTCTTTTATGCCAGAATTTTAAGAATTGTTTTATTGTTTGCTTACTTTTTTTCTCTTTCATTGAGACAAGAGTATGCTGAGCAAGCACAGCACTCAGCACTCAGTCCCACAAGGAGACCAGTGGCAAGATACTGTCTATCATGCTTGCCCTGGCAGAGACTCAGTCAATGTTCATGGCGTAAACTTCCCCTCTGTGAAAAGACTAACATGAAGTTTTCACCACCTACATTTCCTCAGGAGCTAGAGTTTTATCCTCCCTTGGATAATATAGCAAAAACTGATGCCAGAAGAAACTAGAAAGTTGCAAATGCAAACCTTCATCATACCATTTGTGAAGATTCTTACACTTGGCCTTTTTACCGCTATTACTATCTCTCACTGTCAGAGCTAAAAGGGAGATAGAGGAACCCATTGTAACCTTAGCTTTTCAACTTCCTTATTATTGGATGTTAAACTGCACCTCCCTTTAGTCCTGAAATCCCAATTTGAAGGCAATAAGGGAAGGGAGGTTTGAAGAGCATGCCATCCTCTCAACACACTAGCATAAAAGCAACTTTACTGCAGCTGTAATAGAGAATATTTAAAAAAATGAGCACATTCTTTAAATGCAGTATAAAATTGTGCATACAATACAAGATTGCAAAGTCACTTTTGTATCACAGGTTAATGGGAAAATTCATGATGTCTGCATCATGAATTTTCATTCTCTCCTTTTTCCTAGGGTTGAGGATGTGTATGGTGTTTCATGTATTAGTCTGGTAGGTGGCATAGAAAGAAGATGTGAATAAAAGAGAGGCTAAAATGTTAGTGCAAATTAATATACCCCTGAAAATAATTGCAATCTGCACACTGGACTTTTGTTAACTATAAGGTAAATATTGTAAGACTATATGCATACTGTGAAAGGAATCAAAACTGTAAATGGTCCCATAAACTGGCATCCCTGTGTCCTATAACACAGCTGGCTGATACCTTTTCTAAGCACTGCAGTTTCCAGCAGCCCCTCCAGTAGCACCTGGCTATCCTGGAAGTCTGACATCATTTCAGACAGACCTGCACAGATGTCTTGGATACTAAAAGGCACCTCAAATGGTCACAGCTACCTGCACTATCAGATTGCAGCTCTTCATTGAGATTCATTTATATTGTACAACACCAAAGCAAGTGTGAAGCTAGTGCAGGCTGGAAGTTTCCAGCATGGGGCAGCACTGGCCTCTTCTCACAAGAGGCCACACTTGCAGGCCTCCTGCTGCCAAATCTTGACACCTGCACTCATACATTGGGTCACATAAAGACAATAAAAACAGATTATCCATGTTTCTTATTAGAAAAGATTAAGATTTTTGTTTAAGATGTGTTTAAGATTAAAAAAAAATAATTATTCTCTTCAGCTGATTTATTTTTCTTTTTTACATAATCTTCTATTAGCATGGTAAAAGCTACTTGTGAGTCATATTCCGCAGCTAGGGTGTGTGACTGCAGAGCCTTACTGAAGGTGTGTCCTTGCTAGGATTCACCTTCAGAACAAGCAGATTTGCATCAGGAGAGCAAATGTGACACTGGCAAGAACGTAGAGAAACTTAATAATAGGCTAAGGGGTTTAGGTTTTGAGAAACAAGATTTTAAGTAAATGATCTCAAATTAAGGTTGAAGCTGAGGTAGACAATTTTTCCCTAAAGAGCTTTGTTACATAAAATTCACTTCTCTACCATTGTATCAAAGTACAGAGAAAAAAATTAAACTCATTATCAGCTTCCCTGATTACTATGTAATTCAAACGCTCTTGCTATGTAAATACTGGCATTGTAACATCTGCTCAATAAAACATTGTTTAGTTTACACTGAATTAAACCAATATGCCAATATGCTGGTATCCACATTTTAAAAAAAATTTATTTTTTTTTAAGCATAAGCAACTTAACTTCTTCCTTGACATTAAATAAGGAGCATTTTTTATATTCTGCCTTGAATAGTTAAAATTTAAAAAACTTTGACAATATGCATTTCAATGCCCTAAATGATCCTTTAACGTATGTATATAAATACATATATTTAAAAAAAAAAATGTAATGGTCACAGAAGCAGCTGGAATTCTAATAAGCAGAGCTGCTGACATCGCCTGCAGATATCACATTTAGTTAGCAAATCTGTGTGAATATTAAAAATCAGAATACTTCTGAGTGAGAAAGTAGGAGGCTTTGGGGGCATACCTAAACATATAAACTTCCAGTTCTTTCTACATCTTTTAGATTTCTAGGATTTTTAGGATTGAAGTATTTCAAGTATTTTCTATAATTATATAATATTCTTATAGTCAACCAATTAAAATCAAAAACACTTCAAATATAAAATGGGAGAAACAAAGTGATGAATCAAACATATCCAGTAGATTTTAGAAAATATTCCTTTGCAAGCTAATGTTCTGCATTCACAATTAATGTTCACAATTCACAATTAGTGTTCTGCATTCAAACAACATAGAAAGTCTATGGGGAGGTATAATAATAAAACCTTTGACATCTAACTGAAAATTACACTAGGTTTAATTGTCTTCTTAGTCTGACTTCTTCAATATGTCATTTTAGCTAGAAAATTAACTTAAAATTAATTCCTAGACTCTAAATGAGAAGATATAGCACATCCTTTGTGTGTTTTCTCAGGGTTCAATAACACTGAAATAGTTCTACTATAATTTCTTAATTAGCCTTCTCTATTTGAGATGACTTTAAATTATCATTTCTTAACTAGATTTTGTCAGAAATAAGGCAACATTTAATTGTTAGAAAGGTGTGTTTATCATCATGAGTCATAGTGATACAGTTGGCCACTCCTCTCAGATGTTATGCAGTGGATAAAATGTTGTTATTTCTGTAGTTTCTGACATGCATGTTTCTGTGGCACTTCTTTTCAAGTAGGGTAAACACTTAGAAGTACCATAACTAAAGAGTACTTAAAATGTTGGGTTTTTTTTTTTTTTTAATCTCAGCCTCTCTCTCTCTTTCCTCTCCCCTCAATCCCCGAGACATATTGAGTGCTTTAATAAAAGTAATTTTGAATCAAACTATCAAGGATGTTAAACCTTTGCAAAAAGTTAACTAATAGAAAAGTTGAAATAGGCATGGTGTTTCCATTTGTTTGAGTTCCCCATTCTAGAAAAGAGAAGAATAGCGGACTAATCAATCAAAAAAATATATAGTTTGTAGAAGCTTAGAGACAGTAGTAAACTCTATGACCACAAAAGGAACAAGAATGTTACACACTTTGTATAAAGAATGTTTCAGACTAGATGAAAAAAAAAGCAAACTGATAAAAAGCCTTCTTTCTAGCTCTGAAAGTAGGAGAAAGCTAGTTAAGCAAGCTGTGGAATCATTAGTTTTGAAGACGTTTAGAAACAGTTTAGAAAAAAATAAATCAAGGAAATCTGGAAGTATTTATTTTACCTGAGTAAAAGCAGATGGAATAGATTAGCCTTCAAGTTCTAATATATAGCAACCATTGCTATTGTATGTACATATTGTGTCTGGGAGCTGTATGCATTTGATGTAAAAATAACAGCTCTGCACACCTTGCATTATAGGAGAGTACCGTGTGCTCACTGAAGTATATGATTCTATGTGTTTGCACACAAACTCTCCACTCCCACCTTACTCTCATTCTCCCATCCTTAAAAAAGCTTTTAATCTAATGCACCCTAATGTAGATAGGGAAAATTAATCTAATTTTCCCTATCTACAAGTGGAAGATAAGCTTTTAAATTTTTCTCATATTGAAGAACTGTCATTGGACACATGTTTTAATAGTTTAATTAATAATTGAAACAGGGACAATTTCACATATGGCATTATTTTAAAAAAAGAGTCTCAATGTTTATGTGAGCCTTTATTATGGAGTATTTAATTCTTATGAATGTTTTTAAAATCATTGTACCAAACTCCTATGAAAAAGGAGTTTTATTTATTAACTTGGATAGATACAAGTTTAGCTAATTCGTATGATCAATATTTCCAGGAGACCTGTATCTATGCACAGAACTTCAGATGCTAGTGAAAATTTAAAGCAGAAATGTGAGTAATTTTAAAAGTTCAAGAAACCCTAAACTGAAGTAGTAGTTAAACCAGGAGACTTTCAGTTCATAATTTCAGATTTAGATTTCTAATTTCCCTCTATGCCCCAATTTATACACATTAGACGTTTCTACTGTATCTTCGGGAAGGGTGTACTCCTGTCACCTGGCTTTAGGCAGCTCCAATGCAGATGGAATTATCAAGGCTATTATACATATCTGCTTTTAGATAAGCTGAATTTTGTTCAAAATAACCACTTACATGGTGAAAAGAAATAACCTTTTCCTTCCAGAACAGCCAATGAAAGCTAAGTGGTATAGTGAGCTACATCAGCTCAAATAATATCAGTTTACAATTTTTAGGAAACTGAATTGATCTTTAAATTTTTAAAGAAATGTATATGCAAAAACCTCTGAACAGTATTCACTTACATTACAGAACAATGGAAAATTTTTATAAAAGAAACTAAAAATAAATGAGATGTAAATTTTATTCTAGAAGTGAGCATAGTGAACTCAAATGATAAAATATTCTTTTCTCTAAAAAAAAACAAAAAACACCAAACAACAACAAAAAAGGAGGTCTGTTCCAATATTCAACAAAATTTCACATTTATATATAACATAGCTAATAATTTAGAAATGCTTGATGTTTTCATCCTGAATTTTCATAGAACTGTCTTTGTTTTTTCACATTTGCAGTATTAACATAGGTAAGCTGCAAGCTCAGACACCTAAGTGTTCCTCTTTCCCAAGCTGGAAATTGTTTTTTTTAGGATGGAAGTCACCTGATCCATTGTAGTAAATGGTTATCTCAGGATAAAATGAATAATGTTGTAGGAGTGCTTATTTCAGTCTATTAGCTGTAAAGACACCTTAGTGTGTCTCAGGCAGAGACATTGAAATAATCTGTTTTTATCAGATGAATCCCATACAATGTATCCTTTTGAATTCACGTCTGCTGTTATTTTGCATTATAATAGGTTAAGTAAAGAGGAATCAGTGACAAACTGAGAGATCTAGGTTTCAGAGTAACAGAAACACACACAAAAAGATTAAAACCAGCATGGAAAAGTTAGGTGGAAGAAAAGAGGGTAAGAAAGTAGACAGAAAACACTGTCTATTTTCTGTAAACAGAAACATTTTCCCCAGTGAAAACAGGGAAAAATATGCCATAGTGACAGGTACTTTACCTGCATAGTGCCCAACTGTGTTAGGAAAGCCAGGGTATCATAAAAGCCTATTTTAAATAACTCTGCACTTCTGTTACAATAGCTCCAGGGGGCTTGCTTTCACTGAAGGTTTGTTTCTCCAGTTTCTCTCTTAAAAGTTCCACAGAAGAATTTCAACTTTCTACAAAAAAAATAACATATACTGTTGCCTGCCTTCAAATCCATAAATATCTTGGAAAACCTTCTATAGCCCCCCTTCCAAAGATCAGCAGCCTCTCTTCTTTCAGGAGAATGTTTTACAAACCTCCTTTGTATATAGAAACCTGGAAATTAGGGACAGAATGTGAATGGGGAAAAGCAATAGGAGATTGAAAATACTCTAGGAGAAGCTACTCTCAGACTCAGGAGCAACAAATGTAGGGAAACTGGATTCTTTTTCAACTTTTTTTTTTCCCCAAGGCAAACAGCATTAATGTAGCAATACTACTAACATTAGTTAAGAATGATTTATTTTACCCTCAGAGTCAGGATGTTTTAAAATTTTATTGACATAACTATCTGTGAAATTGGGTATTACCGTGTCAGTTACATCGATGGAGAAGCAATCATAACATAAATATACATAACTGACAAATGTTAAGTTAAAAGAGAGGTAAAAATTAAATGTGAACATACCTTCTTGCCACTTCTGCAAGGATAGCTTTTGTTTCTATACAACAGTATTTCGGGAAGGACAGAGTTTTGGTGAGCAGAAACTTCCTGAGGTTTTACCTGTGAATTTTCCTAATAATTATCTATTACATGGTTTTAAATTGTGACCTTCTAGCAAATGCAAACTCAAATGGAAATAGTTTCTTTTAACTAAATACACAGATACACATTTCGATTATTACGGAACTCATAAATAAGAAAATAAACAGTAGTAACTATGTCAGCAGTTCCAGCTGGAAACCTCAAATAATCTGTGGTTATCCTTCCAACTTCTTACCCAGCCCCAGTAATTAGTACCACTTAATGTAAAGTGCTGTTCAGTGTATTAGAAATCTCTTGTCAGAAGATGCCCTGGGCTGACAGCAGGGTGACCAAACTAATTCTCGCATTTAGAACAGACAGAAATTGTAGGTCAGGGATAAGCAAGATATGTTCATATTTCAGCTGCCTCAATTAGATCTGAATCTAGGATAAAAATGTCTCGTGGTTAAGTCATACATGCAACTGACCCTTTGCCTTCATGAATATGAATGCTCACAGAAAAGTTAAACTAGGAAAAAATAGACTGGTAATTTCTCAAAAGTAAGTTGGCAGGCTATGTTTGTTTATTTATTTACTTATTCTCCAGACGTAAAGCCTGCTTTAGGATAAATGTGATTTTTTTTTACTCACACTTTGTTTAGAGATATTCAGGAGTTTAAAAATTGCCCAAAATACCCATAAAAAACCACAACTAATTTCCAATATGAAAATATCTTCAGGCAATGAGCAAAACTTCCACAGAAACTACCTACGAAATAAGAGAAGACTGTGACATTTACAGTAAAAAACAGTGTTCCTGTCAGAGGGGTGTTTCTCCACATTTTTTTCTAACACCATCATTTTTGACACAATATAAAATTTGTGTCATCTCACTCAAGTTTAGATCTTGGGAACAAGCCTGAATTTTCATATTTGTATTACTGAAATGATACTTTTTTTAGTGATATCAGTGGGAACAGGACCGCGCTTTTTGAAATATGTTTGAAAAATCCAGCTTCATAAGAAGTATTTAACATATTAATAAATTAATCAAACATATCATTTTATAGCTTGCCATTCATAGCTAAGGACATCACATTGTTTGATAGTATGATTTTCAGTGATGCAATTACAAGTCAAGATTACTGCAGAAATGTAGATGATTATAAGGAAAATTAATCTTATTCCATACCAGTGAAACTAACAGGAATTTCTCAATGACGTTTAAAAGCAGACTTGGGGTCAAAAGATGAATATAAATAACACTTATATTTACAATTTTAAAATATTTAGGACCCATTAATTTATATGCAGCTCTTCACTGTTCTGAATAAATTTAACCTAAAGGGGGCTTACAAGAAATCAGCAGAGGGACTTTTTTACAAGGGCATGTAGGGATAGATAAAGGGGTAATAGCTTTAGACTGAAAAAGAGTAGGTTTAGATTAGATATTAGGAATAAATTTTTCACTATGAGGGTGGTGTGGCACTGGAATATGTTGCCCTGAGTTGTGGATGCCCTTTCACTGAGAGTATTGAAGGCCAAATTGGGTGGGGCTTTGAGCAACCTGGTCTAGTGGAAGATGCCCCTGCCCACAGCAGGGAGTCTATGAACATAAAAAAATAGAGCATGATATTTAATTCTGAATGACATTCTACAGCAGTTATTGCAATTAATATTAAAATGCAGCTTTTTGTCTAATGAACTGTAAATAATTTTTATTAAAAAAGCCCTTATTTGTTTAGGTACATGCATTGCCTAGTTATCCAATTATTGCTGCAAAATTACAAATGGGGAAAGTCAAATCTGTTAAATTAAAAAGGTCACCAAAGCAATTAAGACTGCTGAAGCATGTTATTAATTCTTTACAGTAGGTGGGGCACTGCTGAATATTACCTGGTTTTCCTTGTTATGTAAATGATGTTCTTTTGTACCATTAATGTTTAAATGAGTTAATTTACAGATAAAAGAATTGCAAAAGATAAGGCAAATTTCGGGCAAGAAAAGTTCTTATCAACTACAAAATTAAATGATAACTATTATTTTGTTAGAAATTTGATTGTGTGTTGTTAATTGTATGTTGAGGATATTGGAATTTCTTTCTGTGCTTCAAAAGAAATGAGATTTAACAGGAAAAAAGAACAACGGTGTTGTATGAGAAAAATATTGCACTGAGGATGAAGTGAATGATGAACCTACTCCTGGTGTAAATTTACGGTTTTGGCATTTAGCAAAGGACATGAGTCTAATGAATTAGAAATAGGCCACTATGTCCCTCTGATTTTAACCAGAATTAACTATTGTTTTACTGTTTCTCTTTTGGCATTGGTATTTGGTATTTTTACTAAAAATACCAAATATAGTTTAAGACATCTGGATACTGTGTAAAAATTAAGGAAACAGTGATTGCCTGTGTCTACACTTCAACACCTAGATTTTTGTACAGTTTTGTACAGGTAAATAAACAGTCTTGTGATACAGAAGAATATAAAATGACTATTAGAGAGTCCTAAATTGTACAGGTATTTTATTAACTCCATTGTGAAACATTTCCATTGTGAAACAGTTTCACATATTACAGCCACAGAAACTATTATGGATATGTATCTGCATATATATTAGCTCCTATCTCACATTACTCTGAGTTTTATTCTAGCAATATAATAGCTCATAGTACATCATAAAAAAGCAAGGAAGCAAAAACAGAAGAGGAAAAAAAAACACAGTAACAGATCATGGAGCTGGGTAAAAATCAGCCAATATAGAAATGAATCTCTGCATGTATATGCATGTTTATTGCTTTCCTCCCCTGTTTGACAGTTTATCTGGTAAACAATAGTCATTGTCATTATTTCATCTTTGAAGACATAAAAACAAGTCACTAGAAACCGATAGACCTATAATATTTATTTCGTTAAATATCTAATTATATGACAACCAGATGCAAGATTAAACCTCCAAAAGGTGTTGCCCAAGGATTTGATCAAACAGAACATGCTGCAATTTTATTCGTCTTCTCTTCAGCATTTAAAGAGAACCCATTTGCTCTTCCAGTCATGTGGAAGAGCCTCTTAGAGACTCCGCCTTCAGACTATTGTGATCTTGGGAATTATTTTCACTAAGCTTAGAAGGAAAGAGGAAAAGTAATTTTCTAATATCAAGTAATACAATGAAAGGCATGACAGAAATGCTAGAATGACTTTAAAGTTCTATGAGAAACAAAAGAGCTCAGGAAATTGTGTGTCTATGTATAGATGAAGGAAGCAAATAAGTAATCTGGAAGAAGTGTAACTGGAAGGAAGTCAGAATCACTCTGGAAGGAAAATGGATGTTGCAATAGACTCAGATTAATGTTGGGGATTTGTTATAGACCATCAGATCATAAGTATCATAAAGATGAGGAAGTGGCCTGTAAAAGCAAAGGGATTTGTGATAAAGGAAGAACAGCACTGATGGGAGATTTTAATTATCTTCATCTAAACTAGTATGAGCCAGCAGTGTGTCTGGGCAGCCAAGAAGGCCAACATCATCCTAGTCTGTGTCAGAAATAGTGTTGCCAGCAGGGCCAGGGCAGTGTTCAATCCCTGTACCTGATATTGGTGAGGCCCGCAGCTTGAATCCTGTGTTCAGTTCTGGGCCCCTCACTACAAGATGTTGAGGTGCTGGAGCGGATCCAGAGAAGGGCAACAAGGCTGATGAAGGTTCTGGGGCACAAGTCCCATGAAGAACAGCTGAGGGAACTGGGGTTATTTAGTCTGGAGCAGAGAAAGTTAAGGGGGTCCTTATTGCTCTCTACAACTGCCTGAAAGGGGGTTGTAGTGAGGTGGGGGTTACTCTTCTGCCAAGTAACAAGTGACAGGACAAGAGGTAACACCCTCAAGCTGCATCAGGAGGTTTATATTGGATATTAGGAAAAAATTCTTCACAGAGAGGGTGATTAGGCATTGGAACAGGCTGCCCAGCAAAGTGGCAGAGTCATCATCCCTGAAAGCATTCAAAAGCTGTGTAGGCAAGGCCTTTAGTGAGATGGAAAGGAGGATCAAAAGAGTGCAACTCCTACGGGTTGAGACAAGAACAGTCCAGCAACCAATGTACAACACAAATCACCACCGCTACAACCAACAACAACAATGATAAGAGAAAATAACAAGGGAAGAGGATATGATACCACTGGCCAAGAAACAAGTCCCACCCAGAAGCCCGTGTCCTTCCGGGTAACTCCCAGTTAACCCCCACCCTGGGCATGACGTGCTGTGGTATGGAATACCTCCTTGGCTAGCCTGGGTCTCTGCTTCCTCATGGCTTCCCCTCCTCCCTGGCAGAGCACGAGCCTCACAAAGCCCTTGGTCAGGGTAAACACCACTTAGCAACAACCGAAAACATCGGTTTCGCCAACATTGGTCCCAGGCTGGAAGTCAAAACACAGCACTGCACCAGCTACCACGAAGGAGAAACATGACTGCTACTGCTGAACCCAGGACACGTGGTTTAGTGGTGGAAGTGGCAGTCCTGGGGTAATGGTTGGACTTGACGATCTTAAAGGTCTTTTCCAATCTAGGTGATTCTATGATTTTATCCCTAGCTATGTTTGAGAATCATATGTCAAAGAGAAATGCTTTTCATGATGAACACAGCAGAAACACAGATGTTTCAGTACTGAACTGTTCATATTAGAAAGATAAATTTATTTAGAAAGTGACAGATAACTGTTGGTAGAAGACAAGGAGGTAAAATGCAAATTCAAGGCACAACTTTTCTGAAAATTAATCCTACCTTTGAGGAAATTAATCCTACCTAATAGCAAACCTGGTAGCTCTTTCATGGATGTAGTAAATTACTTTCCCCAGGAACAGCTTGCTGCATATGCAGCCATATGACAGCCTTACTCTCTTTAAAACTAAACAGTGCAGAAGATATGACGTCAAGGAAACATGAAACTAGCCATTAACTCTTTTGGTTCTGAACATGAAACATATAGCATGAATAAATAAGATGGCCAAAATTTTGAAGCAACCAAGTATTCATAAAAAGGAGACCTGGAAGATCAATAGAAAACATATCTCTGGTTGCACTGGAAGTTATATAACTTCTGCCATGGACTAACTAAACTTGCAAAGTACTTCACAGCATTAGGTCACTTACTTTGGACTTTCATCTGGAAAACAATCCTAGGAAAACTTCCACAAAGTTGAGATATACCAGTTTTAGAGTTTTAGAATGTATTGTTTTGATTATTCATTTTGAAAGCACTTTTCAACTCTGATATTCACTAAGAAAACACAGAAAATAAAAATTAAGTAAAAATGAAATATTTGAATGCCTGTCAAGGCAAAAAGATTGCTATGCAACTAAAACTAAGCTTCTTTAAAAAAAATTTAAAAAAATCCTCCAAAATATGTAATTTTCATTGCAAATAAAACTACACTTTAAATGTCATAATCTTATGTTAACTGAAACTCCTGTTCTTTATAAAGTTGTGTTATTCACATAAGTGGTTTACCTAGGCAATTCAGAACTAGTGGCAGTAAGTCCATTATTTAGCTGTGAAGCTCTGGAGTACCCAAAAGCTCTTCACTTGTAAACTTTTTATTTCTGTATTTATAAGAAATCACAAAAAAAAAAAAAAAAAAGATTTTGATTATAACAAATACAAGGAAACAACACCAAAACCATAATCCCAGACCATAGTAGTGCAATTCTATGAATTTCCTATGCTGATGAGAAAACTAATTTAAGCTAAATTTAAATCACAAATATTAAATAAAAAGATTTCCAACAAACATAATAGTCATATTCTTCTTATAATTATTATAAAATCAAATACTGTGTGGTCATTGCTTTAAAATACTAAGAAATCCATAAGATTGCCTGTATTTTGGTGGCAAAAAAAAATAAATCTTCATAGATAGTTTTCATGTATTCTTCTTTAAACTGAAAGAGGGTCAATTTAGATTACGCTGCATATATTAGGTGAAGGGAACTTTATTATGCAGGTGGTGAGACAGTGGAACAGTTTGGCTGAAGAAGTTGTGGATGTCCCATCCCTGGAAGTTTTCAAGGCAAATCTGGACGGGGTCTTGAGCAACCCAATCTAGTGGAAGATGCCCCTGTCTGTGGCAGGAAAGCTGGAGCTAGATGGTCTTTAAGGTCTCTTCCAACCTAGACCATTGTACGAGTCTATGATTCTATACATTTGACTGTTACATGTAAGCTTAGGAACAGTGACAGACTGTTGCTTTATTTCCACCTCAGTTTCTGACAAGAGAATAAATATTTCTAAGGATGAGTAAGGTCTCCTCACTTAGACCACAGAAGTGTGCTAAAATTAACTGAAGTTAGTAAACTCCTTTGAGAAAGTTTAGTATTACTTTTCCTAGCAGACACGTGTTAGTAAGTTTCATGATGGATACTAGCAGCACTTTTTCTTTTTTTTTAATCTAATTAAGGGACATTTCAAACATGGTAATTTTCCAGCTGGCTTGGTTTCAGTCAGTGCCCAAAACAAAATGACAGATTTTTCAGAGTTTAGTTGGTATTATTTTCTTTCTTTTTACACAATAGTTCAAATACCCTGTGATTAATTTGAAATAAGGTGAAGGTATATCTGAGACACATTAAGAAAAATCACTTCTACAATCAAAAATGTTTGATAACATGATTAAATTACTAACTAAATAATTTCTATGGATTAAAAAAAAATCAGTTCATTTTTGGTTTCATTTTTTTGTTTTGTTGGGTTTTCTTTTTATAAATATTTTCTGTTCATTTATTGGTGTCTTTTGTGGGAATAAATGTGGAGACTGGGAGTTAATATATTCATGTGCATTTGTGAAGTGGCAAAGGAAAATAAAGACGTTATTTAGTACTCTGAAAGCATAATGTTGCAACCTAATCAAAAGAATTGTGGAGGATGCCCTCAAACATTTCATTTTAAAGTAGTATAAATTAAAGCTTCAGCTAAGCTTAATGAATGCCGTAAATATTAAATTACATTCAATTTACAAAAAAAAAACAAACAACAAGACTATGCATTTTGTGAAGTTATTCTGGGCTTTTGTAGGTAATAATCCAACTCCAGCCATCACATTTTATCTCTGTCTCAGTCTCTGTCTCCATCTCCATATCTACATCTATCTCTGTCTATAAATCTATACACCTATATTTACATATCTGTATCTGTCTCCCTTTCCATCTCTCTTTTTCTGTATGTGGGTATGTGGGAGTTTAGGAAGTTTATCACATGACTTATATAGAGTTTAATGAGCACTAAAAAGGGGAGTAAGAGTTTTTCATCTGTACATATGAGTCCTTAATAAGGTGTACAAAATTGCTGTAAGCATTTCTTAGGAAAAAAAATAATAGGCTTACCTGTATTGCTTTTTTTCAAAGATTCCATCTAAGTCAGTTGAGTTATTACCTCCTAATACACACATAGCTGAGAGCAAATACATTTTTATTCAAATTCAGTGAAGGCATAGTGGAATTAATTTCCCTTAAATTTAGCAAACTCAAGATAATCATCTGAATTTAATCAGCAGAGAAAGACAGACACTTCCAGAAGATAATGCAATTAACCTACTGAAATATTTATTCAATAACAGGTTTTACCTAGAAGCAAAGCTAGTTGACAGAGCTTCCATTCTCTCTGTCTCTTATTTTTGCTTGCATAGTGCAGTTTGCCATAACTACTTAGCATCCAATTAGTGATATAATCTAAATGAAAGATTTAAAAACTGTGCTTTCCATTTCCTGGAGTCTTATTTTTAACATGATTATTTCAGTCATATAGTTCCCGGTGCCTTATCATTGACCAATAAATGCTGTGTCTGCTCAAGTGAATAATTAACTTCCTAATTAATTCCTTAAGTGTATATATTATATATGACAACTCCATACTGAGTGGATGTCGCCAAAAGAGAAACTCCAAGTCTCTTAATATTCCTATTTCTTTTTGCATGTTTTATTTGACCACAATATTTTTTTCTACAAGAAAGTTAATTATTTGGGGAAAATAGCCCTTTTATTCTTACTCAAATTTTTTTTTTCTTTTTTTTTTTTGTCATGTCTAACATTTTAGGAGAGCTATATCAATTTTTGAACAACACACTATTGAGTTAACTTCAAAGTGATAAAAAGCCATTAACAAGCAATGTTATTTTTTGAGTTTTTCTAGTAGCTTGACTTCTCTAAATTGGCAGAACGGCCATTTCACTGTGTTACGTTTTTCACTGGTTTGTCCATACACAAGACTGATTCAGAATCCTTTGCACTTTATGGATTTAAGAGATTTTTCCCATAAGATGAGTTATCAGAAGAGATATCTCTCCTAAATTCAGATAAAACATTTACTTCCTGAAATCAGATTAAGGGCACAAAAATCCTAAAATATATATAGAGAAATAAAAACCTATTTTCAAAATAAAGAGGACAGCAGTGAGAAACTCATTATTTGAAAAATATTAACTTCCAGAGCAACCCAATTATCTATTTACAATTCAAATTGAACTGACTGATATGCTTTCATGATTTTCCCTGAAGTGTTCTCTCAAATATCAGCCACCCACAATGGCAAAAAACCTTCCCACTCCAGGAAAACAATTTTTCTCCAAACAAAATCTATTTGTAAAGTTTCAGCCTTTTACACTTCTGCTGGTCATTGATGAGTGCCCAGCATGCAAAGATGCTGTAGCCTCATGAAATATAGAGATGCACCTGGACAATCCTGTTAAAGAAGCAATGAAGAAGAAGAGCCACCTTAAAATAGACACAGTTTGGATGATACATAGCAGCAGGTGCATAATGTCAGTCATTTGACTTTTCTGTTTCACCCTGTTTTATTTTTTTAAATAGTAATAAGGTTCAATTTCTGAGGCAGCTTTGATAACATTTAGAAATTCTGGACGGCTGTTGACTTATCAATAGAACACAGCTTATCATGTAAATGCAATTCATGCAAATTTCCAAAGATAACAGGCAGACACATTTACAATCTCAGTGAAAAACATTCTCAATAGGTGAGATGAGCAACCTGTGAATCTTGGTTCTACTTATTAACTTACAACAGATATAGAAAAATATAAATAAGCTGGGCTTAGGTTTAAATGAAATAAATATCTACTCATGATATTTCCTTTTTTTTTTCAGAAGGCTGCTAATCATAATGATGGTAAATGAGAAATTAAGCAATGTTATAATATGGATAGTTATTCAGCTGTTATTATTAATTGCTATTATTATTACTGTTGTTATTATTATTTTGTTGCCCCTTATTTCACTCTGCTACAAGCAGGAAAATTGAGAAAAATCCTGCCAGGATTCATTTAACATTTCTTCAGTCCAGATTTCTGACAGGACATTTTTTCTTTTGCATGTCCAATCTGAGATGTATGGTTGATATTCAGTAACTCTGTGTACATGTTCAAGTCAAAATGAAATGTATATTCAGAATATTTCCAAAAATTAAAACTCATGTTTCCAAGTTTTAGTCACCTGGAACCTTAGTTTAAAAAATAACTTTATATATTTGCTTCTCGTGGTTTAAGCCCAGCCGGCAACCCATAAAACACGCAGCCACTTGCTCACTCCTTCCCTTGCTCCCTCAACTCCCAGAGGGATGGGGAGGAGAATCAACAGAATATGACTCCCACGGGTTCAGATAAGAACAGTCCAGTAACTAAGGTATAACTAATGTATAACACAAACCACTACTGCTACCACTGATAATAATAATGATGAGGGAAATAACAAGGGAAGAGAATACAAACGCTCACTAACACCACTGACACCCAGCCCGACCTGAGCAGCGATCTATCCCTTCCAGGTAACTGCCCCCAGTTTATATACTGGGCATGACGTGCTGCGGTATGGAATACCTCTTTGGTTAGTTTGGGTCAAGTGTCCTGTCTCTGCTTCCTCCCGGCTTCCCCTCCTCCCTGGCAGAGCATAAGACTCACAAAGTCCTTGGTCAGAGTAAACATTACTGAGCAGCAACTAAAAACATCGGTGTTATCAGCACTGTTTCCAGGCTGAAAGTCAAAAACGCAGCACTGCACCAGCTACTAAGAAGGAGAAAAAATGACTGCTACTGCTGAACCCAGGACACTGCTAAACAGTAAGTTTTGACATAGTGCACAGCTGTTTAAAAAGTACTGCCATGGGGCTGCCAGAATTGACTGTATCTCTGATATTTTCCTTAGATTTCTAAATTAACCCATCCTGGCTATGACATGATTTATCACTGCATAATGCTGGTAGAGCGACATAATCAGTTCCTCTATTCATACGTGATAAGCCACATGCCTTGTCTTCCATCCATTTTCTTGAGATGCAATTGATTCAAAATATGTGCTTCTTTACTTTGAAAAGGCAGGAACACAGCTGTTTTCTTAAAATAAAGCATTAAGAGTGGAAACACAGAATGACAGAAAAAAGATCATCTATACGTGTATGTACTTATATATACTATTTAGAATTTCCCATGTGATGCACTCATTCCACTGGTGAACGTTAGAAAAATTTCCCACAAACTCTACAACTCTCCTCTTTAACCAACTGATTTCTCTGCCAAGTATTTCCATAGCTTTATTTTTACCATCTATGAAGGACTAAATCTATCCTAAGGAAGGCCTTTCAGGTTCAGTGGAGGATCATACTAATGCTTTAAACCAAATTGCTCTATTTTGCCTTTATATAGCTTGCAGAGATGGCCTTACCAGAATTCAGCTCTCTGTTCCTCTATATTTATCCTCAGAAATTAATTGCCAATTTAGACAGTATAAGCATACAGTAAACAACACAGGGATGTAGTCATGGCACATAAATCATTGCTAGTGATTGCACAGCTGTCACTGGTATTACTTCATTGCTTATAGGAAGAATGCACTTTAGCAACTTATTTTGCAAAGCTTTTCTACCCTTTACTTTGAAAGAAGAAACACTTAGTGTTGCAAGTATGGGAGACCTGATGGATTACAAGTTTGATTCTTGTAGTTTTACAGCTAATTTCAGTATATTCAGATCTACGCAGAACAGTTTGGCTAAAAGTGATTATTATGTCAAGACCAGATTCCCCTAAATTCTTTTTAACTTGTAGTTACATCCGTTTTAAAATCACTTTGAAGGGGGTTTCCCTGAAATACATCAGATTTCTGTCATCTTCTAATTTCTTACTGTAGACTGATTGTTTTTTGAACAAACCCAGAAACCAACTGTTTGAAGCCCAACTTTCCACTCAAAAAGCCTGGACTCTTAAGGTATAACTTAGGAAAAAGAAACTAGCAAACAAGCAAAACCCAATAATCCAAAACAGTAAAAGAATGGCTCTGCACTCCTTAATTTCCCTTCTGTGTTAGAAATTATACTTCTGTTTGTGTGTTTGTGAAAGTGATTTACTAGTTTAGAAAAACACTAAATTCCTCCTATAGAAAATATTAGTCCATTATCGTGGCACAAAATGCAGTGTTAATGGCATTTGTCTTTTCATTATGATTTGGTTATATATGAGGCCATAGATTCAAGGTTAAAAGTGATAAATGCAGCAGTTGTAATAATAGTCAAGTGAATAGCTTGAATTATATTAGAATTATTCTTTTGTAACTGAATAATCTACCCTCCCCTTATTATGAACAACATCAGTTGTGGGTATTTAGGAAATGAAAAGCTAAAATCTATGAGAAAGGTAATGATCTCTGAAAATTTTCTCTAATGACTAATTTGTGGCTCAGTGGATTTCAAGAGATTATTGGGTTTTGAAATGGGTTCTATCAACTAAGGAGATAATGGAAATCATTAGGCTGAATAAAGTAAAACAGTAGATTTGTTATGTGGAGCTCTATTATACAAGCATATATTTCCCGCACTATTTTTTCTTAAACTGAGCTACTCTGTCAACTTACATTATAAGTCAAATTCTGATAACACAGCACTCAATGGCAAAACTTACATCAGCTGAATGAGGATTTGACTCTGATTTTTATCAGAACTGTTGTGATCTGTGAGAATTTCAGGTGCTCAGTATTGCTCACGTCTCTGATTCAAGTTCCAGGTTTTTCATATTCAAGTAGAATAAAATGAATTTAATCTTCATTATCAGCTGATGGACAAAATCTTACAGTGCCAGTCCTGAAGTTAAAATTCCATCAGTAATTCATGCTGGTGACATTTACAGGCCTTACACATGATCAGACTTATTAAACCAGATGCTGTACAAATTACAGAAAGACATATCCTATGCTTTGAAATGCTTAATAATTCAAAGTGCAGCCTTATCCTGGAGAAAATATCTGTGATATACTATTATAAATTATTCTGTATCACTCTTAGCCTTTGTTTTTTTCCAATACCCTGAGTATCATTTTTCTTCTAATTAGCATGATTTTAGCTTCCAGCAGAAGTTTTATAAGTAAACTGCTTTTACAAAATAATTTCTGCTATAAATGCCACAGAGGTATGTTGCAATAGCTACGTTAACCACATTATTGTTTGGAGGTTTTTTTTGCTGGTATTTTGTTTGCTTAAAATGTAGTTTCGAATTCCTGTTATGCCTGCTTGATATTGATTGGGAGAAAACTCCAGGAACAAACTTGCCAACAAAGTTCTCAAGCTGACAAGCAGGTATTCTATATTGCGGCACCAGGAGACATGGGGGATAGCTCCTCCTAACGTGTGTTCCCCCACTGCCACACAAGCCATCCTTTTATAGCCACTGGGCATACGTACATATTCATGAGGCTACATATGGATTACATAATTTTCCAGAAAGTTCCCTGCATGTTTACAGAATTGTGGCGGTGGTCTCTGAGGGTCGTTTACTTCTTCCAACAATCTTCATCACTTCTGGCAGCCTTTGAAGCATGCACAGTAGATGCTCATACCAGTTTGATTGGTTCGTTAGCACCAGAGACATAATAATCCTCCTATCCTCCTACTTATCAGTTAGTTTAACTGTAGCCCATCCTGGACACCTGCAGTTCCCAGATACTCCTTATCCCTGTGTCCTGTTCTTCTAGACTGTTTTTCTTAAGCTATGTCACAACTATAACGATTTATCTTGCGAGAATTCTCAGTTCTCTAGCTGTACTATTTTTTTTTCTCTATGTATCATGCACCTCAGTAATTTTCCATTGCTACTGTTACAAAGCCATCAAACTAATTCTAAAGGTTTCTATATTCCATTTTGTGATTTTGTGCCCCCTTGTTTCAATATACAAAACAAGTGATACCTTACTAGACATTTGTCAGATGCTTAAAGGATTGCTATTTAAGTTAGGTTGTGAAAAAGATTTTAAATATAACATTTCAGAGTTACTACAGCTACAAAGTTTTTAAATTTTTAGAATTTAGTAACCTTTCTAAACTTCTTTTTTGGAGGGTAGGAAAAGTTTCAGGATTTTGATTCTTTATAAAGTAGCTTCATCAAGTACAGAAAATGCTAATCCCAGGAACCCACCAGCAGACTCATCTGCACAGTGGTGTGTGGAGAATTAAAAAGCAATGCTAATTTTCTACTGAAGTAGAAGGAGACCTGCTGATGTTAAGCAGTGTCATTAACTGGGGGAAGACGTTGTTTGGAAAACTTCTTATTCTCTGCTCTTCATTTGTCTCTATTTGAATAAAAGCTGTAATTGTCTTTTATGTATTCTTGTTATCAGTTTTAAATTTTTACTAAATATGAGACAATATACATATATGCAGAAAGTTTATAGAGTTGCTCTTTTTTAAGACCTAAGAACATTTCACCCAGTTTTCAAGCCTGCATTTCTTTACTGATCAGTAACTGACCACTGGACAAGGAGACCCACAAGGATTAAATTTTATGCTTTTTAAAAAAAAACAACCAACCAACCAACCAACAAAAAAAACCTTTTGCAGATTCTATCTACAATATAATAGCATTTGCTATCAAGCAAAATTTGCTTGCTGAAGATAAGACAATCAGAAAATTTGATTTTTATTCAAATTTCATCTGATACTGTAAAAATTCTCGTGTAGTTCCAAAACTGCTTTGTAATAGAGCAGATCTATACCTCCACAGGCAGCATTTTTCCTGAAAAAAGTATGTTTTACATGATACTATGCCAAAACCAGAGATGCTATGGCATCTTCCAAAACTGCATTTTTCAAAAGCTGAATAAGATAAATTAGGCATTGTTATAAATTCTGCTTCCCATTACTATTATTTGCAGCATGAGCTACATTTCTACAGTAGTGGCTCCATGTTCTCACATAATTAGTTCTTAAAAATAGATCCTAACAAAGGCATTTCCCTGATACAGCATTGTATAGTTTGTAAATTCTTCACTGCTTTCAAGCCAGCAGGAAGAAGAGGAGTACAACTCTGAAGATCTTACTGGTTTCATTCATTCTTCCATGCAAGCCAGAAGGAAAAGAAGTATCATGGAAGGATAAAAAGTACAGCTTCTAAAAATAAGACCTCTTTACTTGTACTGCAAAGTGATCAGTGATGATAATTTATCAGAATATTTGTATGTAAATAGCAAGGATCCTAACAAAAGAAAGTTAAAAAAAAAAAAACAAAAAACAAAACACAAAAAACCCACACAAGAAAAAAACAACCAACCAACCAAACACAAAAACCAACCCAAAACATGACAGTCAAAGGAACAAAATTGATTGTAATTTCTGTAATGATTAAATCAGTATAAACCAGATCATTATGGGGTACTTAAACATGCACTTAAACCTACACTACAGCATTCATAATTAACCTATATTTCTACCTTTTTTTATAAAAAATCTCAATTACACAGTTGGCAGTTATTGAAGCTAAATGCAAAATCCATAAAATATTAAAGATTTTCCTTTAAAGATCCATATTATAATTAATTTTGTGTACTTTTTTTTCTCTTTATTTCATGGAGATCTTCTGGTTTAAAGATCTTGTGAATTTCTGTATTGTGTTAATCATGTGTCATTTTTACAACTTGATGTACAATTTTAGTTTGGAAGTCAAAAAGCACAACAAATTCAGGTGACTCTATCCATCAGCCTCATTTAAATCCAAACAGTGAATGAGATGTAGCTAGTGTCAGTGTGAATGAACAGTAATCTGAGAATTACTCATAGGCTAAAATGTTTTTAGTACAATTTTACACAAGAATCGGTGCTAGTAAACTGAAAAATCCAATATAATTTATAGTATATAGGTTTAAAGATTTTCTTTTCCTTTTTAAGTTTTGTATACTCTGCAGATGAAGACTTAGCTGGGGTTTACAGAGTAAACTACTTTTCACCTATCTACCCTGAATATCATTACCATAGTCCTCATAGCAGATACTGAACAGCCTTAAATCAAGTGTTAAATGGAATTATTCTATGTTTGAGATAATAATTGTGGGCTTCTTCGTATTAGCTAGAGAAAAAATAAGTACCTTCTGCAGGTGTTTCATCACAGATGTTTATTTTGCAGTAAAATAAATCATTTATTGAAGATTTATTTCTAATGTGTATAAAAGGGCAAAGTGGAGTTCAGGTTTAGCTTTTTGCCTTAGATAGCTAAATTAGGAAAACAATCTTAACCAACATTTTTGGCAGAAAGAAGTAAGGAATGGAGGAAAGTGAAGGACATACTCAGCTCTCATTGTGATGGTTGTTATGCTATTAGAGGGATTAATGCTACTTTAATTATGACTGTGGAGGACATAATCACAAGTCTTCAATATAATGTTGCTATAGACTAATTTACATAATTAATGGTGAATTGGGAGAAGTAAGTGAGGTTCTAGAATATAGTTTTGTTAATACGTATTAAATTGTTCTGGATTTTTCACTGTGAAATATTGGCAGTTATGCTTTGTAATTCATCTTTGTCATGTTTTAAACCTAGCCAGACAGCTTGTTCGCTCACTTCCCCCTTTATTGCCCTCCCCCTACTCCGGGAGGGACAGAGAGGAGAATCGAAAAGAATGCAACTCCCACGGGTTGAGATAAGAACAGTTTAGTAACTAAGGTATAACACAAATCACTACTGCTACCACCAATAATAATAATGATACAGGAAATAACAAGGGAAGAGAATACATCACCTCACCACCAGCAGACTGATAACTCGCCCCCCCCCCCCCCAGCCCGATGAAGCACCAACCGATACCTCCTCCAACCCTGCAGTCCTAGCCCTTCAGGGTAACTCCCAGTTACATCCTGGGCATGAGGTGCTGTGGTATGGAATACCTCTTTGGTGAGTTTGGGTCAGGTGTCCTGTCTCTGCTTCCTCCTGGCTTTCCCTCCTCCCTGGCAGAGCATGAGGCTCACAAAGTCCTTCGCCAGACCAAAACATCAGGCCGAAAGGCAAAACACAGCACTGCACCAGCTACCAAGAAGGAGAAAAATGACTGCTACTGCTGAACCCAGGACAATCTTTCAAGGGAGATGAAGTAAAAAGGTGACATAAGATAACAGGGACAAAGACAGTATCTGGAAAGTATTAGGTAGAAGTCAGCTGATCGGAGCTAGCCTAGCTAGAGCCACAGCCGGCACGCTTCAGCGACCGCGAGGATCAACGGAGATCAGGAAAATCAGAGGGGATAACGCAGAGACATCGCGATTCCCAAAATCTCCCGATGCCCGAAGCCCCAGCAGCCCTTGGGAGAGAGCGGCTGACGTGGCGGTGGGCGTTCCCACGGTGACGGTGACCACCCCCCTGCCCCTTGCCTAGAAAGAGCCTCTGAGAGAGCAGCGACCCCTGCCTACCAGGCGCAGGGAGGAACAAGGAGGTCGTGTTGCAGACCCTGTTGCTGGTGTCCCAGACTGCTGACCAATATGGTCACCTCCAGAAAGAGAGCTTGCAGTAAGAAGACTGCAGCAACTCAGAGACCCCGTCCCAAACCGTGGCTGTTCAGGTCTCTGGGTGCAGGGAGTGCCAGAGCCTGCTGCTGCCAGGGGAGAGAGGACAGCATTCCACCTGCGTGAGGTGTGAGCAGGTAGAAGATCTGCTTAGCCTGGTGGCAAAACTTAAGGAGGAGATTGAGACGCTGAGGACCATCAGGGAGTGTGAAAGGGAGATCGACTGGTGGAGTAACTCCCTGGCGTGCCAGTCAGAACGGTTCCAGGGAGATACCCCCCAAAAGGGGAAGGACCCCCTGCCTTCTCACACAGAGGGGGATGGCCCGAGACAGCCCCTGCCCTGTAGCTGTTGCGCAGAGGTAGGGGACCAAAAAGATGACGAGGGTTGGAAGCGAGTTCCAGTTCGGCGTCGTGGGAAACCCTCCCCCCTTCCTGCCCTGCTTCCCCAGGTGTCCCTCCGTAATAGGTTCGAGGCCCTGGATCTTGAAGGAGAGGTAGGTGAGAATGTGGGGCAAGGCCAGCCTACAAGGTCACATAGGAAAAGGCGGTCGACTTTGCACCTCAAGACTGCCTCTGATAACAAAGAAAGAAGGGTCATTGTAGCAGGCGATTCCCTTCTGAGAGGAACAGAGGGCCTGATATGCAGAGTTGACCCTCATCATAGGGAAGTGTGTAGTCTGCCTGGAGCCCGGATCAGGGATATCACCACGGCGCTCCACAACCTGGTGCACCCAACAGACTACTACCCGCTGCTGATCTTCCAGACAGGTGAGGGGGAAGCTGCTTCCCGCAGTCTGAGGGGGATGAAGAAAGACTACAGGGCCATGGGGCAGATGGTGAAAGAGTCTGGGGCTCAAGTGATCTTCTCCTCACTCCTTCCATCTTCCACTGATGATGTGGGAAGGAATGGGAAGATTCAGTCCATAAATGATTGGCTTCGAGACTGGTGCTACAGGCAGGGCTTTGGATTCTTTGATAACAGCTGGTTTTATGGGGCACCATTCTGGACAATGACAAGTGGGAAAGGTTTATCTCACAGAGGCAAAAGGATGCTGGGGCACGAATTAGCAGGGCTCATTTGGAGAGCTTTAAACTAGATTCGAAAGGGGATGGGGTTGTCGCTGGGCTTGCCCCAGTGGGGCAGCACTCCAGAATTAATGAAGACTGGGAGGCCTTCTATAATCCTAGGGTGAAATCAGTGTGCTCAGCTCGCTCCCTGGAATGTCTGTACACCAATGTGTGCAGCATGGGGAATAAGCAGGAGGAGTTGGAAACCTGTGTTAAGTCAGGAGACTATGATCTGGTGGCAATTACAGAGACGTGGTGGGACAGCTCACATGACTGGAATATAGTCATGGAGGGCTATGTCCTTTTCAGGAAAGATGGGCCAGTCAGGCGGGGTGTGGGGTTGCTCTTTATGTGCAGGAGCAACTACAATGCACCAAGTTCTGTCCAGGGACAGATGATGAGCGAGTTGAGAGTCTGTGGGTGAGAATTAAGGGGCAGGCTGGCAGGGGTGATACTGTTGTGGGTGTCTGTTACAGACCACCAGATCAGGGTGAGGAAGTTGACAAGGCCTTCTACAGGCAGCTGAGAGCAGCCTCACAGTCACAGGCCGTGGTCGTCGTGGGGGATTTTAACTTCCCTGATGTTTGCTGGAAGGACCACTCAGCAACCCAGCCACAGTCCAGGAGGTTCCTCCAGTGTATGGATGATAACTTCCTCCTGCAAATGGTGGATGAGCCAACCAGGAGAGGAGGCTGCTGGGTCTCATCCTCACTAACAAGGAGGATCTGGTTGAAGCAGTAAGGGTTGAGGGCTGCCTTGGTTGCAGCGACCACGAGATGGTGGAATTCAGGATCTTGTGTGGTAGGACTAGTAGAATACCAAGTAGAATTGCAACCCTGGACTTCAGCAGGGCAAACTTTGGCCTTTTCAAGCAATTGCTAGGGGAAATCCCATGGGCAAGGCTGCTTGAAGGTAAAGGGGCCCAAGATAGTTGGTTGGCATTCAAGGATTGCTTTTTCCGAGCTCAAGATCGGAGCATCCCGACACGTAGGAAGTCAAGGAAGAGGGCCAGGAGACCTGCGTGGCTAAATAGGGAATTGCTGGGTATGTTCAAGTGGAAGAGGAGAGTTCACAGGCCATGGAAGGAGGGGCTGTCCACTTGGGAGGAATATAAGGCTGCTGCTAGAGGATGTAGGAAGGCAGCTAGGATGACTAAGGCCTCCTGAGAATTAAACCTGGTGAGAAGGGTCAAGGACAGCAAAAAGAGCTTTTTCAAATACATGGCAGATAACTAACACCAGAGGCAATGTAGGCCCACTAATGAATGGGATGGGTGCCCTGGTGACAGAAGATACAGAGATGGCAGAGTTACTGAATGCCTTCTTTGTCTCTGTCTACTCTGCCAGAGGCAGTCCTGAAGAGCCCTGTACCCCTGAGACCTTAGATGAAGTCAGGTCAACGGAGAGGTTTGCCTTAGTCAATGATGAATGGGTTAGAGGTCAGTTGAGCAATCTGGACATCCATAAATCCATGGGTCCAGATGGGATGCACCCGTGGGTGCTGAGGGAACTGGCAGAAGTCATTGCTAGACCACTCTCCATCATCTTTACCAAGTCTTGGGAAACGGGAGAGGTGCCTGAGGACTGGAGGAAAGCAAATGTCACTCCAGTCTTCCAAAAGGGCAAGAAGGAGGACCTGGGTAACTATAGACCGGTCAGCCTCACCTCCATCCCTGGGAAAGTGATGGAACACCTTATCCTTGGTGCCATCTTAAGGCATATCAAGGATAAGAGGGTTATGAGGGGCAGTCAACATGGCTTCACCAAGGGGAAATCATGCTTGACCAATCTCATAGCCTTTTATGAGGAAATAACACGGTGGATGGATGATGGCAGAGCGGTGGATGTGGTCTACCTTGACTTCAGCAAAGCATTTGACACAGTCTCCCACAGCATCCTCACGGCTAAAATGAGGAAGTGTGGTCTGGATAATCAGGTAGTGAGGTGGACTGTGAACTGGCTGAAGGAGAGAAGCCAGAGAGTTGTAGTCTATGGGGCAGAGTCTAGTTGGCGGCCTGTAACTAGTGGAGTGCCTCAAGGGTCAGTACTGGGACCAGTATTATTTAATATATTCATCAACGATTTAGATGAGGGAATTGAGTGTACTATCAGCAAGTTTGCTGATGACACTAAGCTGGGAGGAGTGGCTGACACACCAGACGGCTGTGCTGCCATCCAGCGAGACCTGGACAGGCTGGAGAGTTGGGCAGGGAGTAACTTGATGAAATATAACAAGGGAAAGTGTAGAGTCCTGCATCTGGGCAGGAGCAACCCCAGGATCCAGTATAGGTTGGGGAACGACCTGTTAGAGAGCAGTGTAGGGGAGACGGTCCCAGTGGACGACAGGATGACCATGAGCCAACACTGTGCCCTTGTGGCCCAGAAGGCCAATGGCATCCTGGGGTGTATTAGAAGGGGGGTGGTTAGTAGGTCGAGAGAGGTCCTCCTTCCCCTCTACTCTGCCCTGGTGAGACCCCATCTGGAATATTGTGTGCAGTTCTGGGCCCCTCAGTTCAAGAAGGACAGGGAGCTGCTGGAGAGATTCCAGCGCAGGGCAACGAAGATGATTAAGGGAGTGGAGCATCTCCCTTATGAGGAAAGACTGAGGGAGCTGGGTCTCTATAGTTTAGAGAAGAGGAGACTGAGGGGTGACCTTATTAGTGTATATAAATATATAAAGGGGGAGTGTCATGAGGATGGAGCCAGGCTCTACTCGGTGGCAAACAATGATAGGACATGGTTTGGTAATGGGTAATGGGTACAAACTATAACACAAGAGGTTCCACTTAAACTTGAGAAGAAACATCTCAGTGAGGGTGACGGAACGCTGGAACAGGCTGCCCAGGGAGGTTGCGGAGTCTCCTTCCCTGGAGACATTCAAATCCCGCCTGGACACATTCCTGTGTAACATTATCTAGGTTCCTGCTCCAGCAGGGGGATTGGACTAGATGATCTTTTGAGGTCCCTTCCAATCTCTAGCATACTGTGATACTGTGATACTTACACAACATACAAATAGAATCACACTCTCATACTTTCTTCAAACATGGGCAAGATGGATTCATACCTGGACTACAAATAAGTGGAAGATTAAAAAAGGTTTTAAGTTTATGAGAGATCTTATAAGCACTTTGCTGAAAATGAAAGCATACCTACTGCAAATGTGTTAGATTTTTCTCCCATCGACGCAGGTAAAGTCAATGAACACATTGAAGAAAATTGCAAACTTCTGTAAACCAATGCAACTCAACTGCATTTCTGTAGAAGCATGATGACCTATTGTTGGAGATATTCTGTCCCACTATCCAAAAGTCTTTTGTAAAGGTGTAAGTAAGGAAAGTGTCTTTTCCTTCCTTAAGGGTGTCTTGTCAACGACCTTTATCCCTGCAACAAAGGATAATAAAAAAGGGAAGCCTTAAACAAGAACATACAGGGACACAAACCTGACAGACAAACAACAAGGGAGGCAGCTAAAGACACAGGCCTTAAAAAGCAAACATTGAAAAAATGTTAAGATGCAAACCTTGCCACTCACACTAATCAGTGGTCCATCATCAAGAAACAGGTGCTGCTTTCAGGAAGATCAACCTGGACTTTGGTAAGACTAAACTGTGGGCACTCTGGAATAGGGGGGGTGGAGGCATTGATAGAGCTCTACAGACAAATGGGGGGCCATGCAGATGAAGGGGGAGCAGAGGCAAACAAAAAGTGCTTATGTAGAGAAAGCAGTATAATAAGGGGCTGGTCAGCACACTTATCTGGCTGAGCTCTGCGCCTTATCACCCATCTGTCCTGTCTTCTTCTCTCTTCTTGTTAAATCTTAACTTTTACAGGGGATCTGCGAATGTGCATGTATTTATGAACTTTTGTACTACACTAGTGATGTTCTGCCTTTGCTAGCCCAAAAGGAGGAAGGGATGTTGCTGTCTGTGCCTGTGTCTGGTTTGGATCCTAAATGTGGGAGCTGCTGAAGGCAGCGCCTTGCCTGTGGCTGTCTGTGTGACTGTCTATGTCAGTGTCCTCTGTGCATATGCCTCTTGGATACATGTTCAGCATGTATGTGCTGGGCAGGAGAAGTCCCAGACCAGAGTGGCTGGAGAGGTCCAGGCTTCTTACATCACCTAACATCTTTATTAATATATTTTATTAAACAGCAACCTAGTAGACTCTTACCGACCCTGAACCAGTATTGTAAGAATAGAACATCATTTAAACATAATCTCTGGAAGACCTGAAATGACAGCTATGTTAATAACAAAAAGACAGTAGATGGGGGGCACTGTGTGTTATTGAGTGGTTGATGAATTATTGTATCTGTAGACTACTACTGAAATAACTTGGAATAAGTTATAAATAAAACTTTCTTACGACATTTATCTAGTATTTTGTGTGCTGATCCAAAATACACAGTATTCTGTTCTTTACTCCTAATTGTTTTTGTGCCCAGGCAATATAAAAACATAATACAAAATAACCCAACATAAAAATAAAAATCAGAATTACTAGAGGAAGCACTGATCTCTATAAATTCCTTTAGTCCATTCAGAAAGATTCAGACAGATATTTTGCAATTTTTTTCCTACACTGGACCAGACACAGATATTCTAAAATAATTTTAAAAGCAAAGCACCAGCCTGCCATGTTATAATATCTAAAATAAAGGAGGGGATCATTTATTAGGGCAGATTATTCTTTGCAGAATCAGTAATTATTTTAGAAATAGCTGGTCCCTTTTCATAAAAGCTTGTGATGACTTAGGAACAGCTCTTGAAACTTTAAGACATCTAAAAGAATTGCCAGGAGGCACTAATCCAAGCAAGTAACAATATATCACAGCAATTAACATCTATTATTTAATAATGTATGAGTTTTATGGCTACAGTATGTGCTTCCAGGTCATATATGTAAGTCTAAAAGAATTAAGAATTGACAATCTAATGGTAAAATAAAAAGAGGAACCAGAGATTTTACAAAATACTTCATTCATTATGCATGTAAACAAATGAAAAAAAAACAACCCACATCTTCTACAAGCAGAGGAAAACTGCAGAATTTAAGCTGGTAATGTCCAGGCTTGTTAAGGGATTTAAGTAATAATGAAGCTTTATGCATAAAATTGAAAAAGTTAAACTTAAAAATCAAATAAACAAACAAAACCACCCAACCCTCCCATTATACTACGTCTTATGTATCTGTTTTTAATTAACAGAATAAATGCATAAAAATGAGAGAAGACCAAAAGATTATTGTAAATACGGCAATTGTTTAATTTTTGTGTGAAGCTAAATGTTTTTAAAACTCTATTAATTATACATGCTGTTAGAAGTAAATTATAATGTACACTTTAAAGAAGCAAGGTTTTTAATTAGTTTGTTTTCCACAGATCTGTTTCCATTATTTCAGTGACAAGTCAACTTAATGTGTGAAATAATGCATATTTAGTTTTAGTGATATCTGAAACAAAGACTTTTTTGAAAAGTCTTTGTAACAAATATGTAATTATACAAAGTTCTGAAAGATCCTTGTTATATTTGTGTGTGACTGAACATGAAAACTAAATAAAATGGCTTTCCATACTTTCAAATTGAGGCAAAATAAATACCTAGTAATGACTATGATGAATAGTCCATTCTGTATATTAAGTGTGGGGTGGTTTTGTTTGTTTTTTTTTAATCAACATTATTGCCTATGGCTTTTGCATATGTAAAATTGTAAAAGAAAATATGAAGAGTAAAGCATGTTTGCAATTTTTTTCATTGGGAAATACTGCATAAAAATGGAATAGAATCATAGAATCAGCTAGGTTGGAAGAGACCTTTAAGATCATCAATTCCAAACACTACCCCAGCACTGCCAAGTCCACCACTAAACCGTGTCACTAAAGGCCTCATCTACAGAGCTTTTGAACACTTCCAGGGATAGTGATTCCACTGTTTTTTCTTCTATGTATTTTTCTTTTTACAGACTTTTATCTGACAATCATCACCATAGTAGTTTAACACCTCGCAGTCAATTGGTATATTTTTTCCCATTAAAAAATGTCATGATAAAATATCTTGGCTTTATTTTTCTAGTAAGTCTAAATAACTTGTAGACTGCATCTAGTTTTGTAAGAAGAGGGAACTTTCTAGCTCTGAGTTTAGATACATGGTTTAGATCTATGATCTCACAAATCTGAAAGAAACTCTTCTTACTCATCTGTATGGAAATAGATTATTTTAGCTGTAGCTAAGGAGGCTCAGAAGACTACCTGCAAAATTTTTAATATCATTGTGAGAAGAACTTATATCTCAAGATAACCTGTCAACTGTTGATTAGAACAATGTCAAGACATGAGCTCAACTACTGATCAATCATTGCTTGTATTAGTACTTGCTACTACTGTTTGGCACATAGGCAATCCCCTGTTATGGGTATCTTTTACCCAGTAGTGTAGACATAAACCTGGAAGACTAGAGTCTACAGTTTCACGAGCCTGTCAGTTCTCAAGGCATTGATGGGTTGAGAAGATAATGGTACAGAAAGTCCTTACAATGTTTAATGAAGCAACAATTAGACACCTACTCAAAAGGAAATTTACAAGTCCAAATAAAATTCGTACCAGTAGTTTCACCTCACTCATTTCAAGAACCTAATTTATGTGTTTAAAGACAGAAAGTAGGGTGAGAAAATTAGATAACCGTTAAGAATGCACACACAGATGTGTTCAAACACATTCAGGTTTTTTGGCAAGTTCATACATAGTCAAGTTTGTTAGGAGAGGGTTTGTTGATAGTTTAAGATACCAAAGGATTAAAAAAAAAAAAAAAGACCCTATGTTCACTGGAGTGATCAGTTAGGGCTATTTGGCAGCTGGATCACAGGAATTCACTGGAACAACATTATAGGGAAGTCTCACTTGGTCCAGATGAAGACGCCATTTACATGTCAATTTAACATCTTATCAAAACAGAGTTGTGAAAGGCAAGTTAGCTTATTTTTTTATTTTACTCATAAAAATAATCTTGCTCTTCATCGATACTTCTGCAGGAGAAGTGATAGCTGGAGGCTAGTCTTGTCCTGGGCTCAGCAGTAGCAGTCACTTTTCTCCTCCTTGGTAGCTGGTGTAGTACTGTGTTTTGACTTTCAGCTTGGGAACAGAGCTGATAACAATGGTGTTTTGGTTTGGCCAAGGACTTTGTGAGCCTCATGCTCTGCCAGGGAAGAGGGGAAGCCAGGAGGAAGCAGAGACAGGACACCTGACCCAAACTGACCTAAGAGGTATTCCATACCACAGCACGTCATGCCCAGGATGTAACTGGGAGTTAGCTGGAAGGGCTGGTAGACTACGGGGTTGGAGGAGGCATCAGTCAGAGTTTGGTCGGGCTGGGGGGGGGTGAGTTATCGGTTGGCTGGTGGTGAGATGATGTATTCTCTTCCCTTGTTATTTCCTGTATCATTATTATTATTCTTGGTGGTAGCAGTAGTGATTTGTGTTATACCTTAGTTACTAAAATGTTCTTATCTCAGCCCGTGGGACTTTCATTCTTTTCAATTCTCCTCTGCATCCCTCTGGGAGTAGGGGGAGAGCAAGAAGGGGGAGAAGTGAAGTGAACGAACAAGCTGTCTGGCTGGGTGTAAACCACCACAGTTCTTTTTGGTGCCCAACGTGGGGCACGAGGGGTTGAGATAACAACAGTTCTGACCAGATTAATAGTCATTCGTCACAATGCTGATTTATTGGCTCTCAGAGTTGTTCCTCTTGATCTCACAATTTCAGAATGTTGTACATTACTTAGACCCGGTACTTACTGTGTTAGTGTTTATCAAGTGTGGGGCTTGGGCTACGGTTCTTGTCTCACTGTGCTTTATGGCAATGACTTGTAATACAGGCGGGCTCCAGCAGCAGGGCGGGACGGACGTGGCCGTGGACTTGTGCCTGGCCATCCAGCTGCTCTTCACCGCCCTGGCCCTCGCCCTCGCCTCCATTTTCGTGAGGCCGCGGGGAGCCGAGGGGGAGCTGGCGGCTGCTGAAGCGGCGTGAGAGAGCGGTCCCGGGGACCGAGCGGCAGCGGGAGCAGGGCCGGAGGCCACGAGGGGACGGCTGCCGGTGGAGGAGGTCGGGGCGGTCGAGGAGCAGAAGGAGGCTGCTGCCGAACAGAGGGAGAAGGCGTCGGAGGAGCCGAGTCCCGCGAAGGAGCCGAGCCCCGCGGAGGGGCCGAGCCCTGTGACAGCCGAGAGCATTTCCCGGAAGCCACCCGCCGAGCCCCAGGAGAATGCAGGAGACCACGCAGCATTTCCCAGCAAGGCAGAGGAGGAAGAGCTGGACTCAGAAAAAGAGGAACTGGTAGTGGGAGAGCCGGTAAGCACAGCAGCTACACCAGCCCCAGTGACAAGTACAGCAGCATCGTTTGAGAGTTCTGAAGGTTTTGAATGGCCTTTGGGTATCCTTGGGACCTGCCTGCTGATTGTGATAGGGATCAACATATTGCCATGCATACAGACTGTGTTTTACCCACCACCATTTTGTCTGATCTCAAAAGTTAAGCAGAGTCAGGTTTGGGTCTTGTCTGGGGTTAGATGACGATATAGGAGGACCAGGAGATTTTCCCCAAGGCTGGACAGTCATGAGTGCAGGGCATGTGGGACAGTACGGGCAAGTATCTAGTCCACTGGGCCCCTCCAGTGCTTTGGAAGCATCAGAGATGGAAGGCAGCTGTATGGAGTCCCCAGCAACAAGCTGCAGAAACTGCTGAAGGGGACAGTGAATTATTTAGAGCCTGGTGGGCCCATGCCACTTCAGGCCACCAGGGTAGAGATGCAACATAGAGATGGACTCATGATAGAGGGGTGGACATAGCAATGGACGAGGTTATCCATGAGTGTGAGCACAGCGCACAGCCTCTCCTGCTCTAATAGACTGTTACAAGAGATGGAGCCCAACATCATGGACCGAATGGACTCAGCAGGTTTGTAGGGATTGGTCCATGCACTAAGAAATGACCTCTTTCTCTCACACACCTCTGTCTGTGTGTGTATGTCGATGTATATATATATCTGTAAGAGCAATACTGAAAATTTGAGATCTGAGCATGATGTGAATGGTATGGAATAAGGGGTGGATACTGTCCTGGGTTCAGCAGTAGCAGTCATTTTTCTCCTTGGTAGCTGGTGCAGTGCTGTGTTTTGACTTTCAGCCTGGAAACAGAGCTGATAACAATGGTGTTTTGGTCTGGCTAAGGACTTTGTGAGCCTCATGCTCTGCCAGGGAGGAGGGAAAGCCAGAAGGATGCAGAGACAGGACACCTGCCCCAAACTGACCAAAGAGGTATTCCATACCACAGCACGTCATGCCCAGGATGTAACTGGGAGTTACCCTGAAGGGCTAGGACTGCAGGGTTGGAGGAGGTATCGGTTGGTGCTTCATCGGGCTGCGGGGGGCGAGTTATCGGTTGACTGGTGGTGAGGTGATGTATTCTCTTCCCTTGTTATTTCCTGTATCTTTATTATTATTGGTGGTAGCAGTAGTTTGTGACTTGTGATTTGTGTTATACCTTAGTTACTAAACTCTTCTTATCTCAACCCATGGGAGTTGCATTCTTTTCAATTCTCCTCTCTGTCCCTCCGGGAATAGGGGGAGGGCAAGAAAGTGGGGGAAGTGAGCGAACAAGCTGTCTGGCTGGGTTTAAACCACCACACATGTAAAGAGTGCCTATATATCTATATAGTTGTTTAAGCAAGGAAAATGTAATAAGTTGTAGCTCTGCCTGGGGTCTTTAATGTACACTGATTGACCTCTGAAGACATTATTGAGGCCATGTCATGACGGAATGCCAGAAACAAAAGTTTGATTGCTCCCAGATTTTAGTCAGAGGTGTTAAGTACAAGGACAACTATTCACCTTCTCTTTGTACAATGCAAAAATGTGTTCAAAATCCCTATGCCTATTTGAGAACTATTTATCAGAGCTTTGGAATTTTCTGACAGCACATTGCAATAGACACATGACTACTACAAACTTCCCAGCTCACGCATGTGCAAAGACTACCTTTTGACTTACTTGTGTGTCCTAGACAAAAATACAGAAATTAATGCTTTAAACAGTAGCTTGTCATTGTACTCTTTCAGTGTTTTAGCTGGAATACTTTAAGAAATGTCTGCATCTGCAATGTTGCTTCTTTAAATGCAATTTGATCATTGTAGTTTATAGAACGTGACTGCTATTTCAGAAAATGTTTTTGAGTTTCCAATAATTTTTTAGCTTGAAAAAAATGTTTTGCTTTAACACTGAGAGAATGGCAACTAGTTATTGACACAAAATCTGGATCTTCATCTGGCAAACAGCATGATAGGCATTACGTCTATCACATAGGTTTGTTTTTTTAGGGACATATAGGTTTGTTTTTTCTTGTATAGTCTGACCCCAATATTTTCTGTCCACTGTCACTTTTAATCAGAAGAAAAATAAAGAAAAAAAAACAGCCTAACAGAAACAGTTTATCGGAACAGTAAATCAAAACTGACAGACTTTGAGACTAAGAATTGGCCATAATGTTGAACTGTTATTTTAAATCAGATGAGTCAGTTTTTCTTCCTTCAGTAATAACAGACTGGGGTGTGGAAGTTGTAATCTACTTTTTCTTCTGTGCTTTGTTTTTTTTTTTGTGGTTGCTCTTTTGGGTGTATTTTTTGGTAGTAGTTTTTTTTTTTGTTTGCTTTGTTCTGCTTGGGTTTTTTTGTTTTGTTTGTTTGGTTTTCTGTTTGGGATTTTTTTCCAAATAAAACATAAATAATAGTTTCAGTTACTTGGCAAATTTCGTATGTTTATTCATTTTTAAAATCGTTGTGGTAAAACTGTATTCATGGAAATAATAGAATAAAGAAAAGCTTTTCTATAAAGTACTGATCATGTATTGAAGGTACTCGAGATTGAACAATGAACACATGAACAGGATGAATGGCAATATAAAATATCCTAAAAGAGCCAGCATCAATATCACCAGTCACTATTCAGTGCTTAAATTGTAGTATTTTCAGAAATTTCATAATCTCCTGGGAACATTTCTGGCCTTGGAATAAACAGAAAGATTTCAACACATCAGAATGACGAATTTTCTGTGTTGCAGTTAGTGCACTGCAGTGTCTGTCATTTGTGCATGCAGTCAGTAATAAAACCATAGCAATCTGACACTTTGCATGGTCCTGTTTTTAAAGCCCTTGTAGTTTCTTCCAGTTTCTTGAAGGATTTCTTGAGTTCACAATTATACTTCTGATGGTTTCAAAACTAGTTGATTCTTGTTCTGATTTAGGAAATGCTGAAACTTCTTTGCTTGTAAGAGGTATGATTTTTTTCCAGCCATTCTTGGACAGCCTTTTAGCAACAGTATTCAAAAAAATTTCCATCTTATCTGGAAGCTTGATTTGTTGCTTTCAAATATGATCTTTTCAACATTTTATTATTTTCTTTTATTTTATTCAGTGGGGATTACTGAAATGTAACAGAGATTCCTAAAAGTTAGCTCACTCCAGAATTAAGTTATGTATTGAACTCACTATCAGTTATACATGACAGGGACTATGTACGCTGTGAGTAACCTATGATATTAGGGTTACTTCTAAGACTAAATTTTATACATTAATTTTAAATACAAATTCTCAAATGCTATTGTTTCTTTTTATATTAGACTATGTTTTGATTAGTTGGGTTATACAGCTACATATATTTACGTTCAGGTGACAGGTAGTCTGTATTTCATAGTTAAAGATCCAGCAAGTTATTCAAATTTTATTGTAATGCTATTAAAAAAAAAAAAAAAGTGAAATTAATTCTTAAAAGTATTCTCCAAATACAAATAGTTTTCATAGTTACAGAATTTTATATTCAACATTTTTAATAAAAATAATAAATTCTGAAAAGTATCAAGCTTTAGATATCCTATTTCCATTCAAATCCAGGCAATTTTTTTTTTTCCTTCCTTTTTTTGTGTGTGTGTGTGTGTTTTTTGGGGGGAGGTCGGGGGTTCAGCATAATAAATGACTCATCCTAAGACTAAGCCTTAAAACTGAAGGCTTTGAAATTGCTGAGGTTAGTAGCTCGAAAGAGGACACCTGAGCGGGGGAAAGCTCAGCGTCCAGGAGCCTCAACTCAGAGCTGCGAGAGCCACCGAGGGAGCCTCAAGTCCTCGACAGGACCTGCCCAGGAGCCGGCAGCTCAGCTGACGAGAGCGAGCAGCTGACTCACAGGGGGCGGAGCCTGAAGCAGCGGCACCAGCCCTGACTGGTTAAAAATCTGCCCCAGGAGCGGGAGCGACAGTCAGGGCGTGGCGGGGCGGGGCGGTTCGCGAAGGCGGGTGAGGGAACGGGGAGCGGTCGCCCTATGACCAGGGCCCGGTGTGGGAGCTCTGCTCTGGCTGCCCCGGCCGTGGTCAACGTAGGCACCCAGATAGAGCCGATGAGAGGGGAGGCTGCAGCGCGGAGCTCAGAATAGAGAGTGCCTGCACTGGTCTTGTGAGAGGAGGGTGCACAACGGGCAGGGCTGCACCCGGTGCTCCCTGGTGGAGGTCCTACTGCAGCAGGTGGCTGAGCTCCGGGAAGCAGTCAACAGACTAAAAGGTGATCAGAGAAGCTGAGAGGGAGCAGCACTACTTGCTCCAGGCCCAAACTGTGCAGGGGCCTCAAGTGTCCATCGTAGCACACTGAGGAAAGAAGGAGGCTGCTAACCCAGGAAGCTGAGAACGACTAACAAATGAAAACCATCAAAAAAGGAGGAAGAGGACAATTAAAAGCAAGGGTCTTCCTCCTAAATCTGATGTCCCCACCCAGAACCACTTTGCAACTGTGCAGGGGGCTAATGAGGAAACGCACCATGAACAACCTGCTGGTACACAGGTAAAGAGGATCGCTACTGGTACTGCCAGGAAAAAGTGGTGGGTCATAGTAGTAGGGGACTTTACTTTGAAAGGCACAGAGGCACCCATCTGTCGGCCTGACCCAGTCTCGAGGTGTGTTGCCTGCCAGGAGCACGGATCAGGGATGTTGCAAAGGGGCTGCCTGCTGTAGTAACTCCTACTGACCCTAACCCACTTCTAGTGATCCATGTGGGTGCTAGTGATATAGACAGCAGTAGCCCAGAGAACATTAAGAAGGACTACAGAGACCTGGGAGAGGTGGTTAGGAGTTCTGGAGCTGAGATAGTCTTTTCATCAATTCTCCAGGATAGAGGGGAGGATCTTAGAAAAGCTAGGAGGATTGGGCAGGTTAATAAATGGTTAGAAGGGTGTTGCCATAGTCAGGGGTTTGGGTATCTAGAACATGGGACTCAATTTAGTAGGCAAGGTCTTCTGGGGGCTGGTGGAGCTGGTCTGATGAAAAAGGGGAAGAGTGGTTTTGGTCGGAGGCTTGCCAGACTGGTCAAGGGTGCTTTAAACTAGATGTGTTATGGGAGGGGGGCATCATTCCATCCCGACACACCCAGTCAGTTGCCAGAACCTATAATAAATGCTTGGAGCGATGTTCAGATATTTCATTTGCTCCAGCCAATGAGCTGGCTTTGTTTGGAGCTCAGCTCAGCTGCCTCTGTACAAACGCTTGTAGTATGGGGAACAAACAAGAGGAATTACAGTTGTGTGTGCGTCTACAGGGGTATGATGTAATGGATATCATGGAAACATGGTGGGATGGCTCCTATGACTGGAGTGTTGTAATGGAAGATTACAGACTCTTGAGAAAAGACAGGCCTTACAGACAGGAGTGGGGGTGGTTGCTATTTATGTTAGGGATAGGCTGGAGAGTATAAAAGTCTGTCTGGGTACAGGTGATCAGTCAATAGAGAGTTTGTGAGTCATGGTTAAAGAAAGAACAGCGATGGGAGATGTTACCGTGGGCAATCTGTTCCAGACCACCTGATCAAGAGGACTTTGTGGATGAAGCGCTCTATAGACTGATAGGAACAGCCTCATGCTCACAGGCCCTTCTTCTCATGGGGAACTTCAACCACCCTGATATCTGTTGGAGGGATGTTACTGTTGACACGGGAGTGTCCTGGGTTCAGCAGTAGCAGTCATGTTTGTTTTTTTTTTCCTTTGTGCTAGCTGGTGCAGTGCTGTGTTTTGACTTCCAACATGAGAACAGTGTTGGTGAAGTCAATGTTTTCAGTTGTTGCTAAGTGATGTTTACCCTGACCAAGGACTTTGTGGATGAAGCGCTCTATAGACTGATAGGAACAGCCTCATGCTCACAGGCCCTTCTTCTCATGGGGAACTTCAACCACCCTGATATCTGTTGGAGGGATGTTACTGTTGACACGGGAGTGTCCTGGGTTCAGCAGTAGCAGTCATGTTTGTTTTTTTTTTCCTTTGTGCTAGCTGGTGCAGTGCTGTGTTTTGACTTCCAACATGAGAACAGTGTTGGTGAAGTCAATGTTTTCAGTTGTTGCTAAGTGATGTTTACCCTGACCAAGGACTTTGTGAGGCTCATGCTCTGCCAGGGAGGAGGGGAAGCTGGGAGGAAGCAGAGACGGGGCGCCTGACTTGGGCTAGCCAGGGAGGTATTCCATACCACAGCACGTCATGGCCGGGGTGGGGGGTGACTGGGAGTTACCCGGAAGGATACGGGGCTTCCGGGTGGAACTCGTCTTCTTGGCCGGTGGTATCGTATTCTCTTCCCTTGTTATTTTCCCTTATCATTGTTGTAGTTGATAGTAGCGGTGGTGATTTGTGTACATTGGTTGCTGGACTGTTCTTGTCTCAACCTGTGGGAGTTGCACTCTTTCGATCCTCCTCCCCGTTCCTCTGGGAGTGGGGGAGAACCCTGTTGGGGGGGGGGGGGGAACACGGACCTCGATTGTTGTCAGCTCGGCACCACTCACTGGGAGTGAGTGAACAAGTTACCTGACTGGGTTTAAACCACGACAGTTCTTTTTGGCGCCCAACGTGGGGCACGAGGGGTTGAGATAAGAACAGATCTGACTGGATTTTGTAGTCACTCGTCACAATGCTGATTTATTGGCTCTCAAGGTTGTTCCTCTTGATCTCACAGTTTCAGTATATCGTATCTTACGTCCATCCGGTATTTGCTGTATTAGTGTTTTTCAAGTGTGGGGCTTGGGCTAAGGTTTATGTCCCATTGTACTTTATGGTAATGACTTGTAATACAATAGAATCATTGATCATGAAACTGATCTGGCTTAGGTTCCCAGTGTGGTCACCACCTTTATACTTTGGGAGGTATATGATGGAGGTGCTTAGCAATTACACATCTTTTTTCTTCTTCTCAGGTGCTCAACCTGTGAAGGAGACATTCTTTTACCCTCCCAGTCGTCCCCCCAGACCATTTACATTTGAGAGTTTTGAATTTTTTGAATGGCATTTTAATGCTGTTGAGACTTGTTTGCTGATGGTGATGGGAATCACCATGCTAACACGCATACAGAGTGTGTTTTGTCCACTACTGATTTCAAGAGTTAAGCAGAGTCAGGTTTGGGTCTTGTCTGGGGTCAAACGACAATGCAGGAGGATCCCAAGAGTTGACTGTGCTGGAGGCTGAAATCAGCCTGACTGGGAGGGAGTGGCAAAAGCACCCTATTGTGACTGGTCCAGAGGCTCCATGCATCCTCGGCATAGACTACCTCAAGAGAGGGTACTTCAAAGACCCAAAAGGGTACCGGTGGGCTTTTGGTATTGCTGCTTTGGAGACTGAGGAAATTGAGCAGCTGTCCACCTTGCCTGGTCTCTCAGAAGATCCCTCTGCTGTGGGGTTGCTGAAAGTTGAAGAACAACAAGTGCCAATTGCGACCACAACAGTGCACCGGCAGCAATATCGCACCAACCGAGACTCCCTGATTCCCATCCATCAGCTGATCCGTAGACTGGAGAGTCAGGGGGTGATCAGCAGGACCCGCTCACCCTTCAATAGCCCCATATGGCCAGTGCGAAAGTCTAATGGAGAATGGAGACTAACAGTAGACTATCGTGGCCTGAATGAAGTCACACCACCATTGAGTGCTGCCGTACCGGACATGCTAGAACTTCAGTATGAACTAGAGTCAAAGGCAGCCAAGTGGTATGCCACGATTGATATTGCCAATGCATTTTTCTCCATTCCTTTGGCAGCAGAGTGCAGGCCACAGTTTGCTTTTACTTGGAGAGGTGTCCAGTTCACTTGGAACCGACTGCCCCAGGGGTGGAAACACAGCCCTACCATTTGCCATGGACTGATCCAGACTGCATTGGAACAGGGGCAAGCTCCAGAACACCTGCAATACATTGATGACATTATTGTGTGGGGCGATACAGCGGAAGAAGTCTTTGAGAAAGGGAGGAAAATAATCCAAATTCTGCCGAAAGCCGGTTTTGCCATAAAACGGAGTAAGGTCAAGGGACCTGCACAGGAGATTCAATTTTTGGGAATAAAATGGCAAGATGGACGTAGACAGATCCCCACAGATGTGATCAACAAGATAACAGCAATGTCTCCACCAACTAATAAGAAAGAAACGCAAGCTTTCTTGGGTGCAGTGGGGTTCTGGAGAATGCACATCCTGAATTACAGTTCGATTGTAAGCCCTCTCTATCATGTGACCCGGAAGAAGAATGATTTTAAATGGGGCCCTGAGCAGCAACAAGCCTTTGAGCAAATTAAACGCGAGATAGTTCACGCAGTAGCCCTTGGACCAGTCCGGACCGGACCAGATGTAAAAAATGCACTGTACACTGCAGCTGGGGAGAACGGTCCTACCTGGAGCCTCTGGCAGAAAGCTCCAGGGGAGACTCGAGGTCGACCCCTCGGCTTTTGGAGTCGGGGATATAAAGGATCTGAGGCCAGCTATACCCCAACTGAGAAAGAGATACTGGCAGCGTATGAAGGGGTTCGAGCTGCTTCGGAAGTGATTGGCACTGAAGCACAGCTCCTTCTGGCACCCCGGTTGCCCGTGCTGGGCTGGATGTTCAAAGGCAGGGTCTCCTCTACACATCATGCAACTGATGCTACATGGAGTAAATGGGCTGCACTAATTACACAACGAACTCGAATAGGAAATCTCAGTCGTCCAGGCATTCTAGAAGTCATCATGGACTGGCCAGAGGGCAAAGATTTTGGAATGTCACTAGAGGAGGAGGTGGTGCGTGCTGAAGAGGCCCCACCATATAATAAACTGTCAGAAAGTAAAAAGCAGTATGCCTTGTTTACTGATGGCTCTTGCCGTATTGTGGGAAAGCATCGGAGATGGAAGGCAGCTGTATGGAAGGCATTCTGTACCACCTATAGAGAAGAGGTGCACTTTACAGAACATCCTCTCACAAATAAATGAATATACATCTCTAATTTTGTCCTTAGGAAAGATTCCTGAATGAGTCATACTAGATAGGGGAACATTTACTATTCTAAGAACAATATCATACTTCTTTCCTTCCAGTCCATGGCACTTGATTGTCATACCCTTCATGAAAGTAAAGGATGCAGACCAGTTACAAATATTTGTGAAACCAATAGCAGGCAATATCTCTCTTCTTTGCAAGTTGCAAATACTAATATATTCACCAGTTATAGTTCATAACAAAGAGAAAATTGCGCTTCTGTATCTTGAGACTATAGCTGTTGTATTATTGCTGCTATTCATTCAGGATGGTCTAAAACAGGTTTTACTCTAATGAATTCCACAGGCAGTTTTCAACAGCTTTAAGCCTGCTGGGCATATATGGTGACACTGCATTTCTTTATACAAATACTGTCTTCAATTCTCTGTAGTAACCTGGGGCACTATATGTGTGGAAATAACACTTGAAATATCTTTTAGACAAAAAAGGTCATTTTAGTGTTGTTGATGTTTGAGCCTGGGAGTTCTACATCTCGCCTCAAGTGCGAACTTTTCAGGAACATAATTGGTATTGCCACAGAATTTGACAGCTTTTCCTACATAGGATTTTCTGCTACTTACCTATAAAAATTATGTCTTCATTTTATGCAATTTAACATCAGTGAAACAAACCATCTGTCACTTTCTTAGGAAAATATTATTCAACTTTTCCATGATTTTTGATGGAAAGCTAGTTCAAAACCAGTTACTTGAAGACTTAATTTTTAAAGTAGAATTAATCATTAATTTTAAAATGTAATCATTAATTTTAAAATGTATCATGATCTATCTCATTATTGTATATTTCCAGAGTGGTTTGCCAGTCCAAGAAAATCCTGCCATCACAGCTTTCTTTACACACTAGCAACAGTGGTTTGCTACGTTTGTCGGCAAGTAGTTCACCAATTCAAATAAGCTGATTCCAAAATAGACTGCACAGCTCATTGAAATGGATTTTGAAAATATAAGTGACACAGTAATTTACTAATGCATTCTAGACTGTGATGGTGCAAAAAAATTTAACTGCTTACGTAGTAACCATGACTCTCTCTGGACCTAAAACCAAGGTATGGTGAATAAAAAAAACAACAATGAAAACAAAAAAAAAAAAAAACACCAAACTAAACTGAAACAAACCAAACTTTGTGTTCAGTTTTCTGGTAATGACTAAAACTTTGCATCTTAATCTTCCATCTGTTCATGTATGTATTTCACAGTGCATTATTGAAATTTTACTGAGCTGCATTGTGCATGATAAAAACAAAACTGGTAAAAATAATGACCAAGAATTTTGATCCTGGTATTTGTTAACTGAATACACTCTTTTTTTATCCTTAAAGGCACTGGTTCAAATCCAGTCCATGTGATAGTAACTGAATGTAATTATCTTTCAATGATTAATGAGGAATGCATTAGTAGTTTCAGTCCATTCCCAGCACAAATCATAAAACTCGGCATCAAAACTATCGTTAATTCATTATGCCAGTAGAGAAGCCAAGGTTTAAATATTCTTGAATGTATCACTATTTTAAGCCCTGACACAATACTGCCAGTTTCTGACTGAGGCATTTCTGTAATCTGAATTTGCATTGGCTCTCCTGCTTAGTGGCTGCATTAATTTAGTCCAGATTGACATGTTTCTTAACCACTGGCTTCACATTTCATTTATTTTTCATTCTGAACAACAGCCTGCAGTTTTATTTTAAAAGTATTTACAGATGCTGTAACAGAAAAACGTATGAGGCACATCATCTAAGAAGAAGCCTGTGCTAGACAGTTGTGGTTAGTATCTGGCTGTTCCTTTATTTGTGTTCTTATATAAGCCCTTATATAGCAGGTGTACTCCAGATCGAGAGTGCATACTGGTTCAAGAAATTGATAGAATTATGGTGAATTAACCATTCTTTGCAGTCGTTCCATGCAGATTATACTTGGGTCTCTCTACAGCTCTCTTTTCTATACCAGAAAAAAGGGAAAATAATTATTTTCTGAAATGTTGCAAAGCTTTTTCTAATGTAGGCCAAATGAGTCTTTGAGGTGTTCTGCTGACAGGCAGGGTACACAACAAAACAATCATACACTACCTGTATAACGTGCACAGTTTTTTAAACAAGCACACTAAAGTGAATAAGCACGCTAGAGCAAAGAAGCGCAATAATGCAAATTGGGTATATATATACCTCTACGTAGCAATAAAGCAGATAATATATATATATAAAAGTATAGAGGAAAATTAGCAATGCATTGAATCAGTAGTGCATAGAGAGAATAGTGGCTAAGAAGCCACATCACCAATTACCATCAAGTCATCATCCAGGCCCACACTTCAAGATGGGAAGCGCTATTGCAGCCACTGCTGGGAGTCTAAGGTAACTAGGAGAATTCTTACATGGTGCATCCACCTGTAGGTGAGGCTTTGGATTCTGCTATAAGAGGGTCCTGCCTTTGTACCCTTAGGAAAACAACCACCTTTATGCCAGATTTATAATCATTTACTCTTGGGGCTGTACAGTTTCTAATGATCTCACTGTTGTCTGCACTGAGAGCATTGTCCAGGTACCCCAGTGCAGCCAAGTATGAAGGTCATAGACCAGCTGCACACCCATGATTTCCTGCTTCTTTGTGACAGCCATGATGAACATAAATATGTATATACTCTACCAAATACACTTTGACAAAAAACATACTTTGTTATGTCTCTCAGTCATGAGAGGGAATCAACTCTCAGCTAGGTCCCCATCCTTTACCTAAGGAGAAATAAATGACTTATGGAACTAAATACTCAGCCTTCTGGACTGAACTGTTTTCTCACAGATGTTTGGACCTACTCATGAAGGTGTGGGGAGCAGGAAAAAGTTACTGCAAATATATTTTATGTAGTTAACTGTATCATAACTACTGTAAATGTATACTTACAGGTCCAAACAATCTAACAGATTACGCTTTGTGGGTATGTTATTCTAGGATGTAAAGTATAACTACAAAAAGGATAACACTGTTTGGATTTTTTTTTTTTTTTTAGTCTGAATGACTAGCCTGAATTTCATATTTCCCACATAGGTTACAAAACTCTCAATGGAGGGGGAAAAAATAACACATAAAAAAGCCCAGCAAAAGCCCCCCAAACCAAATGGCTGTAGTTTTTGCATCAAGCAAAAGCTTTTATGCCTTAGGACAGAATAAAGGATATGTAACTCTTTGTTAGAATGTAAGAAGATTAAAACAAAGCACTCTACTGAGAACCTGTATAATGATGACTCTGAGGATATGCAAGGAATTTGTTCCACATGTACGCATCAGGGTTTGTTAATTTTGCTGTCACCCACAGGGACTATTCTTTTTCAGCTACTACTTAAAAAAAAATATCTGAGACAAGGAGACTGACTCTCATGTCTCATTTTCTAGAGTAAGTTAATAGCAGATTGCATGATGTTAATAGAATTATGGCACTGAGAAGAAATTTGGTATAAATTTCCAGTTGCATTTATAAAAATTGTGTGGTTTCCCCCCCTTCAGGGAATTCACTGCAACTCAGAAACTCTGATACTTTTTATGTGGATTCAAGTGTCAAAGGGGGTGCACAACAACATAAGAATAGCAGTGTCACCACTGAATGAAGTTTTCTATTATATCATAAAATCATAGAATCACAGAATCATAGAATCATAGAATAGTTTGGGTTGTAATGGACCTTCAAAGGTCATCTAGTCCAACCCCCTGCAATGAGCAGGGACATACATCTTCAAGTAGATTATACTGCCCAGAACCACATGCAGCCTGGCCTTGAATGTCTCCAGGAATGGCACATACACCACCTCTCTGGACAGCCTGTTCCAGTATTTTACCACCCTCATTGTAAAAATTCTTCTCCTCATGTCCAGCCTGAATATCCCCTCTCTCAGTTTAAAAACATTACTCCTCACCCTGTTGCAAAAAGGGCCTGCTGAAAAGTCTACCCATCTTTCTTACAGGCCCCTTTCAGGAACTGAAAGGCTGCAGTAAGGTCTCCCTAGAGTATTCTCCAGGCTGAACAATCCCAACTTTCTTAGCCTTTCTTCATAGGAGAGGTGCTGCATCCCTCTGATCATTTTTGTGGCCTTAAAAAAATGTCATCTTTGACATCATTTATTTTAGAAGATTATCAGGTCCCTTTTTTAAAACTAGAAAGAGAGTGTGGTGTTTTGTTTTTTGTTTTTTTTTTCTGTTCTGTTTCCAATGAGCTACAAAATTTGTTCTGTCAAAGTGGAAGAGAAGAAATTGAAAGAAAGCTATGAAGTTTAAAAGCCATTCTGAGAGGCAGAAGACTGAAAAGGAAAGAATTCATTAATCACCACTTTGTAAAAGCAGTGTAAAATGCACTGTGTAAAATGCATCGCGGGAAAGAGAAAAAGGCCTTAAGAGATTTTGAAGAAAATGATCCTTTGAGATATAGCTTTCTAACTTTACAGAAAAAGAAGATATGCTTATAGGTTATTGCTTTTGAGCTGTTTTTTCCCATTCTGTTCAAATGCTTTTCAAATTAAGATTCATTTAAGACATAATAAAAGGATGGTAATTGGCTATTTCATATATCCAAGGAATTTCTTCCCCCCCCAAAATGAGAGAAATTCTGAATATATATATATATATTAGCTCAGTAATTAGATGATTAGTTATGATTAAGCCTATATAAATAGCCCTTAATTCCTAAATAGCTCCTATTTCCCTTATCAGGAGATTTGTGTTCCTTGTATAACTAGCAAGGAAATAGTTAAACTAGAGAAGACAGCATTCATATTTTTGTATCATATTTACCTGTTCTTGGGTTTTATCCCTCTGTGAACCACCAATAAAACTGAAATGCAGAATGAAGGACACCATATTCAGTAAGGAAGTCAACACTATTGATCTGGTTTTATTTATTTAGTCAAATTAGGAAATTTCTGCATATACATGAGTATGATAGCTTAACTTTGGCTGGTTGCCAGGTGTCCACCAAGCCACTCTCTCACCATGCTCAACAGAACAAGGGGGGAAAACTGGATGAATATCGTTGTGGGTTGAGATAGGCACAGGAAGATCACTTGCTAGTTACTGTTAGAAGCAAAAAAAAGATTAAGCTTAAGAAAAAAAATAGTTTATTGCTAATTAAAAATAGAGTAGGGCAGTAAAAAAAATTAAAAAAAAAATCATAAAACAAAAAATACCTCCCCCCATGCCCCACTTCTTCCCAGGCTATACTTCACTCTTTCATTCCTGAAGGAAGTGAAGCAGTTCACTCTTCTACCTCCTCCTTCTGAGCCACACAAGGGGGTGGGTAGTGGGGGTTGCAGTCAGTTTATAACACTTTGTCTCTACTGCCACTTCGTCCTCATGCAGTGTGCAGTGCTTTGGCAGGGGTAGAGTTAATTTTTTCATAGTAGCTGGTATGTTTTGGATTTGTGCTGGAAACAGCATTGATAACACAGGGATGTTTAGTTACTGCTTAGCAGTGCTTACAGAGTCAAGGCCTTTTCTGCTTCTCACCCCACCCCACCAGTGAGTAATTTGGGTGTGGGCAAGGGATTGGGAGGGGACACAGACAGGACAGCTGATCCCAACTGACCAAAGGGATATCCCATACCAATGATGTCATGTTCATCATATGAAGCTGGGGAAGAAAAAGGAAGTGGGGGACACATTTGGAGTGATGGTGTTTGTCTTCCCAAGGAGCTGTTACACATGATGGAATGCTGCTTTCCTGGGGATGGCTGAACACCTGCCTGCTGATGAGAAGTTGTGAATGAAGTCCTTGCTTTGCTTGCATGCACAGCTTTGCTTTACCTATTAAACTATCTTTATTTCAACCCATGAGTTTTCTCACTTTTTCCTTTCTGTTTCTTATCTCCATCCCACTGTTGGGGGGGAGAGGGAGAGAAGGGGGAGATGACTGGGCCGCTGCATAGTGCTTCACTGCTGGCTGGGGTTAAACTATGACATGCTGTTACCCTGCTCCAGCATAGGGTCTCTCCCACAGGCTACAGTCTTTTACTAACTAAGCCAGTATAGGTCCCTTACATGGGGTGCAGTCTTTCGGGAACATACTGCTCCAGCCTGGGTCCCCCATGGGATCATATATCCTGCCAGCAAACCTGCTCCAGTATGGGCTCCTCTCTCCATGGGGCCACAGGTCCTGCTGGGAGCCTCCTCCAGTGCAGGCTCCCCACAGGGGCACAGCCTCCTTCAGGCATCCTGCTACTCTGGGGTGTGGGTCCTCCTTGTGCTGCAGGTGCACAGCCCGCCTCACCATGGTCTGCACCATGGGCTGCAGGGGTATCTCTGCTCTGGTGTCTGGAGCACCTCCTCCTCCCCTCCATCTTCAGTAATCTTCATGTCTGCAAGGCTATTTCTCTCACATTTTTCCTCATTCCCTACTGTCAGGCAGTGTATTTTTTTCCTTTCTTAAACACACTTTGCCTGAAGTGCTACCTCCTTGTCTAGGGGGGGGCTCAGCTGTGCCCTGCAGTGGTCTGTTGGAGCTGGATGGAATTGGCTGTGTCCGGCAGAGCGCAGCCGCAGCCTCTCCTCACAGATCACCCTGCAGCCCCCAGTGTCAGCACTTAGGCACCTGCACCCAATAAAAGAAGTAAGAAGCCAATATGTTTGTTAAAGGAAACTACACTACAACAACAAACAAAGAACTTATGAAGGAATCAGAAACAATTTATCACCACTGGTAAGAAATTTAAAACCAGAACCACTCATGTAAGTGTGAACTATTTACCTAGAAGCTCCTTATAGCCTCTAAGGATTAACTGGCTTTGCTTACTTTTTTCAGGTGATAAGAGACCAGGCAGTGGTGGAGTTAATTATTAAGAAAATCTTCCTAGGGAAAATGTTTGAAGAAACCAATTTTTTTTAAGCTTTCATTGTAAAAGAAGTAGGAAAACAATTCTGGTAATTTCTGTAGTCTTTAGCTTTTCTCACTGGCATCTGGCTGTTAACCTAAGGTACTGAATCTATATTGGTGCTTCTGATTTTGATCTTCAACAACTGGTTAAAAATTAATTACAATTTTGCTGGAATCATACTGATTTCAATTTTACCCTGAAATTCTGTTGACAGGCTTTTGAGCCCAGCAGGAAACTAATGAACCTTTTTGAAATTCCTGTTTCTTCTTTACATAGATTACACAGATGTCAAATGTGGTTATTTCCTTCTCTAAACAAAAAAAAAAAGAAAAAGGAAATCTCTGATAATAAGAAAAATTATTGCATAACTTACTAGATAATTATTTATTATCTACAGAGTCCACAGATTAATAGAGTCTGTGGAACATTCCCCTGCCCTCCCTCTCCTCCAATCCATGAAAAGTTCTATACAGTTTTTATGAACTAAGAGGTTCTGTTTTATGTTTTTTTTCTTTTATTTTCCAAAGTTAATTGTCTACATACCTGTAGTTACCCTTTTTTAGGAAGTGGTAGATAGATATCAGTGTTGCCCAGCCTGAAATGGGCACCTTCACCCTGGTTCTGAGATGTCTGGGTGTACCAACACTTTGCTCTTTGGCCTTTATGCCTATGGAACATGATATAGGATGTGAAGACCAAAATCACGGCTGCACTGATCGCATAACTTTTTATCCCTTTTCCATTTTTTCACACTCTTTCTAGATCTCCTTGTAGCGCTCATTTTCCTTCTCAGTCTCCTCTCAAACATACAACTTTCAATTACTTTTCCCCTTTAGTCTCAATTTTGCTACATGTATACCCAAATTTCCCATTTCTAGTACAATTACCAAGGTAATCTCTGATCTTTATGTCATTACTGATCTAGTTATTGAGGCGCTATTGGCTTCAGAAAATTGTATTTCTGTAAAGGTCCCCTGCCAGCAATCTGTGATATTTAGTCCGTTCTCACATAATTGTCCCCTAAGCACCTGTGATGTGACCGTGCTTCGTAGTGCAGTAATTAACATTTGACAGCTGTTGCACTGTTACCTATTACATACAAAAATTTCTCTTATCACTACAAGTAATTTTTCATGTAGCTTAACTTCAGGACAGGTCCTAGTCAGAGACTTATTTACTTGCGTAACTCTTTAGCCCTTATAGAATTCTCCTTTACTGTATGAAAGGGGAGGGGATGGGTGAGAAGTTCATAATATTAATATTTATTGTAAAAGAATGCAAAGCTTATGAATTTCTTGGCTGTATTCTGAAAAGGAGACTTTATAGCTTCACCATCACATAAAACGTTGCTTATTGCCAATTTAGTGAAAAATGTAATTTTTGCCTTTAAACATTTAACAGTGTTAAAACATACCTAATATCCAGCTTCCTTGTCTCCAGCAATACCCTTCTGTGATTTACTAACTAGAGCACAAAAAATATTTGCAAATGGCTTCAGCTGCACTGTTTTGAATTTGTGGAAAACTAGTAGACTATCAGCTGCAGCTGTCACACTGTTTATGGTAACTGTGAAACTCCCACAAAGACAAATTCTTTCTTAGCAAGCAGAACCAGAGATGTCCTGGAAACCTGTAGTGTATGCAGCAAAATTTTTTTTGTTGATTAGTTAGCTCATGCTGTAAATAAAACATTCAGTTCTCAACCAAAAATTCCATCTGTGAAAGTTACTTTACAGTTAAGTTCACATCTAAGTGTTGTTATAATACTTATGCTTTACTGCGTATATTCTCTACCCACCCTATTGTTTTCACCAGTTTTGCCTTAAAATGCTATGCTTATTGCATATAGTTTATTGCTCATCAAATAGAAAGATGCAGAATTATTACAAGTTTATTACAAGATTATTGTACAAGTTTATTACAACATTGTTGATTATCTACTGTTTTGATGAAATTATATAAAAATAAAGTTGCTATGCCTATTAAAGCAAAACTAAATAATTTTATATGAACATCCCTTAGAGTGTTTTCTTCATGTGTATCTTCCACAGTACCTAAATAGAACTTTGTTTAAAATTCTTTTTTGTTGTTGTGGTGTTTAGAAATTAAGTCAGAAGAGGAAGATCCCAGGAAGAGAACTACCCTTCCACAGATGTGTCTTGGGAAGAGCTACATGAATCAGTAGCCAAAGAAGACAGGTATCTTACAGTGCAGGATACAAGAGGCTGAGAAAGCACTAACAGTTCTGGAGAAAGGTGGAAGAATTTATCATCAAATTCTCACTAGCATTATTAGACCAGAATAGTGGTTCACCAGACATCAGTATTTCCTTATCTCTGAGAAACCCGTTTTCTAGAGAAACAGAATGGTCCAATGTTCTACTGATGTACAGTAAGAAAAGGTCAAAGCAGTGGCTGAGTCTAAGCAGATACTTGATTCATTGAAAAACTAAAAAACACAGCAAACCAAAGCAATACCTATGGGATTTTCCAGTATTTTTATACACATCAAGTGACATAGTTTAAAGCAATTTTGGATTAGAAATTTTTGGATGTGTTAACAAAATTTATTGGAATTATACAATAGAATCATTTATGTTGGAAAAGACCTTTAAGATCATTGAGTCCAACAGTATACCTAACACTGCCAAGCCCACCACAAATACACGTACCTAAGCGCCACGTCTACACATCTTTTAAATACCTCCAGGGATAGGGAATCTACCACTTCCCTGGGCAGCCTGTTCCAGTGATTGACAACTGTTTTGGCGAAGCAATTTTTCCTAATATCCAATCTCAGCCTCCCCTGCTGCAACTTGAGTCCATTTCCTCTCATCCTATCATCTGTTACTGGAAGGAGAAGAGATTGACACCCACCTCACTACAGCCTCCTTTCAGGTAGCTGTAGAGTGCAATAAGGTCTCCCCTGAGCCTCCTTTTCTCCAAGATAAACATCAGTTTCATCAGCCGCTCCTCATAAAAACTGTGCTCTAGACCCTTCATGTGTTTCTGTGTTTTTTCTTCTGGACATGCTTCAGGACATCAATGCATTTCTTGTAGTGAGGGGCCCAAACCAGAACACAGAAGTCAAGGTGCAGCCTCATCAGTGCTGAGTACAGTGGGGCGTTCACTGCCCTAGTCCTGCTGGCCACACTATTTCTGATACAGGCCAAGATGCTGTGGGCTTTCTTGGCCACCTGGGCACACTGATGGCTCATATTCAGTCAGCTGTCAACCAACACCCTCAGCCCCTTTTCTGCCAGGCAGTTTTCCAGCCACTCTTCCCCATGCATCCCAACCAGAAGGAAGTGCAGCAGGAGGGCCAGGAGACCTCCTTGGATGGATAAGGAGCTCCTGAGGAAAATTCAAATGAAAAAAGAGGCTTATAACAAGTGGAAGCAAGGACAGGTGGCATGGGAAGAGTACAGGGATGTTGTCCGGGAAGCTAGGGACCAGGTTAGGAAAGCTAAGGCTCAGTTAGAATTAAACTTAGCTAGAGGTATTAAAGATAACAGGAAGGGATTCTACAGGTACATAGCAAATAAAAAACAGACTAGGGAGAATGTAGGCCCCCTCAGGAAGCTCTCAGGAGAACTGGCTACACAGAATTTGGAGAAGGATGAGGTTCTGAATGACTTCTTTGCTTCTGTCTTCACTGCCAAAGGCTCTGACCAAACCGTCCAAGTCTTGGAAGGCAGATGCAGGGACTGTGAGAATGAAGACCTTGCGCCCACTGTAGGAGAGGATCTGGTTCGAGACTGTCATGGTTTAAACCCAGTCAGGTAACTTGTTCACTCACTCCCAGTGAGTGGTGCCGAGCTGAAAACAATCGAGGTCCGTCCGCCCCCCACACCGGGGCTCTCCCCTTCCCCGCTCCCGGAGGAACGGGGAGGAGGATTGAGAGAATGCAACTCCTACGGGTTGAGACAAGAACAGTCCAGCAACAAATCACCACCGCTACTATCAGCTAAAACAATGATAAGGGAAAATAACAAGGGAAGAGAATACGATACCAGCTAGCCCGGGTCAGGAGCCCCGTCTCTGCTTCCTCACAGCTTCCCCTCCTCCCTGGCAGAGCATGAGCCTCACAGAGTCCTTGGTCAGGGTAAACATCACTTAGCAACAACCGAAAACATCGGCTTCACCAACACTGTTCTCAAGCTAGAAGTCAAAACACAGCACTGCACCAGTTAACACAAAGGAAAAACATGACTGCTACTGCTGAACCCAGGACAGAGACCATCTTAAAAATCTGAACGTGCACAAGTCCACGGGTCCTGATGAGATCCATCCACGGGTCCTGAAGGAGCTGGCAAATGAAGTTGCGAAGCCGCTGGCCATCATATTTGAGAAATTGTGGCAGTCAGGTGAAGTTCCCGATGACTGGAAAAAGGGAAATATAACCCCCATTTTCAAGAAGGGGAAAATGGATGACTCAGGGAATTACAGACCAGTCAGTCTCCCCTCTGTGCCTGGCAAAATCTTGGAGCAGATTCTCCTGGAAGGCATGCTAAGGCACATAAAAATCAACAAGGTGCTTGGTGACAGCCAGCATGGCTTCACTAAGGAGAAATCCTGCCTGACCAATTTGGTGGCCTTCTATGATGGGGCTACAGAACTGATGGACAGGGGTAGAGCAGTTGATGTCATCTACCTGGACTTGTGGAAAGCATTCAACACTGTCCCACATGACATCCTTGTCTCTAAATTGGAGAGACATCAATTTGATGGTTGGACCACTCGGTGGATCAAGAATTGGCTGGATGGCCGCACACAAAGAGTTGTGGTCAATGGCTCAATGTCCGGCTGGAGACCAGTAACAAGTGGTGTCCCTCAGGGATAGGTGTTGGGACCGGTCCTGTTTAACATCTTTGTCGCTGATATGGACAGTGGGATTGTGTGTGCCCTCAGCAAGTTTGCTAATGACACCAAGCTGTGTGGTTCAGTTGATACCCTGGAGGGAAGGAATGCCATCCAGAGGGACCTTGACACACTCCTAAGGTGGGTTGATGCCAAACTCATGAAGTTTAACCATGCCAAGTGCAAGGTCCTACACCTGGGTCAGAGCAATCCCAGGCACAGCTACAGGTTGGGCAGAGAAGTGATTCAGAGCAGCCCTGCAGAGAAGGACTTGGGGGTGCTGGTCGATGGGAAAATGAACATGAGCTGGCAGTGTGCGCTTGCAGCCCAGAAAGCCAACCTTATCCTGGGCTGCATCAAAAGGAGTGTGACCAGCAGGTCAAAGGAGGTGATCCTGCCCCTCTACTCTGCTCTTGTGAGACCTCACCTGGAGTATTGCGTGCAGTTCTGGTGTCCTCAACATAAAAGGGACATGGAACTGTTGGGACAAGTCCAGAGAAGGGCCACGAGGATGATGAAGGGACTGGAGCACCTCCCGTATGAAGACAAGCTGAGGAAGTTGGAGCTGTTCAGCCTGGAGAAGAGAAGGTTGCGTGGAGTCCTCATAGCAGCCTTCCAGTATCTGAAGGGAGCCTATAGGGATGCTGGGAATGGCCTCTTCATTAGGGACTGTAGTGATAGGACAAGGGGTAACGGGTTAAAACTTAAACAGGGGAAGTTTAGGTTGGATATAAGAAGGAAATTTTTTCCTGTTAGAGTGGTGAGGCACTGGAGTGGGTTGCCCAGAGAGGTTGTGAATGCTCCATCCCTGGCAGTGTTCAAGGCCAGGTTGGACAAGGCCTTGGGTGATATGATTTAGCATAAGGTGTCCCTGCCCACTGCAGGGGGTTGGAACTAGATGATCTTAAGGTCCTTTCCAACCCTAACGATTCTATGATTCTATGATTCTATGCCTGTAGGACTGCATGGGGTTGCTGTGACTCAGATGTAGAACTCTGCGTGAAGCCTTGTTGAACATCATAGAACTGGCCTTGGCCCATTAATCCAGGCTGTCCAGATCCCTCTGCAGAGCCTTCTTATCCTTAAGCAGGTAAACGCTCCCACCAAACTTGGTGTCAATGCAATTCATCAGCATTCAGTGAACTGTACATTCAGTATCAATATCATCAGTAAGGCAGTTAAATGACAATACTAGGAACTGGGAAAATATTAGTAAAAACTCACAGATTTCTAAATACCCTATGTAGGTGATTCCAAAATGTTTGAACCCCACTCCATTTACAGTGATGCCAGCATCCATAGTTCAAATAATTTATATGTGTGGTAAAATCGTAGTTCAGTTAAATCCACTTCTAGCCTATGCTTTCACATCATAGAATGTCTTAAGAAGAGTAATTTAAGAGGGGAGGGGGCAGAGGTGTGTAGAGAAAGAGGGGTCTGACTCTATAGCGAGTGGTCATCATCCCAAGTCTTTTACTGGGAGAGGTATGATAATTATGGTTTTTAACTTCTTGCTCCAGAATCAGCTTGTAATAATTTTAGCATGTTGCTAACACCCTCTGCACCTTGTTTTTTTCTTTATTGGTCTTCATGTCTATGTCGTATCTTAATTTACCGTGTGTCAAGTTCATGGCATTTTACATATGTAAGTAATGCATGAAGCAATTTAATGCAAGTAGAAATAAACCCTAACCATTTATTTATCTGTCTACATTCATGTTATCTTTGAATTCAGATAACAAGACAGGGATCAAAACCAGTACTAGTTATAAGTAAATAGGAGGAAAACTAATTTAAAGAGACTTGTGTGGAATCAGGGGAAGGAGGTGTTCAGTTAAAATAATTTTTCTGTCAAAAGAACCCACAAAGTAGTCCACACCATGAGGTGACAATATTTTGCAGAATAAAAGCCCAAAGTGAAAAAGGCTAGCTGTATCCTGGCCTGTATTAACAAGATTGCGGACGTAGCGGGTTTGGGAGAATGACCCTTTGTCTCTATTTAGCACTTGTGAAGTTCCACCTGAAGTGCTGTGTTTATTTTTGAGCTCTCTAGCACAAGTCAAACCCAAACCATTCTATGATTCTATAAACTGAAGTCAGTCGGTACTGTGGCTGCAGAATGTGGCATACAAGGAAATGCTGCAAGACTTGGGTGGCTTTAGCCTTGAGAAGAGAAGGTGGTGCCTGATGTTCCTGAAAAGGCATAGAGATGTGGTAAGGTGAGTGAGCACAAGCTGCAAGACTGGAAAGTTCTCATCAGTTATAAGGAAAAATTGTCTTTAGAGAAGTCAAATGGTGGAAAAGGATGCCTCAAGAGGCTGTGGAGTCTCCAGTGTGAGAAACACCCTGACCTAAGTTGGTCCTGCTTTATTCAGAGTTGTTCTTGTCATTGTTATTTGAACAATATTTTTTTGTTTGAATAGCTTAGTCATATATGAAAATTTAATTACTGAAGTCCATGCAAATATTCTCCACTCATAAATGGAGAGTCAAATTACATTTGTGAACATTATTGATATAAGGATGAGAATAATAAAATAGGAGGAAAAAACCCTACAGTGTTGAGAAACATTTCATATTCTAAGGGAAAGCAGGTCTTTAAAATCCAGTGTTCCCTATTCAAGAATGAATAATCCTTTAGATGTCCCACAGGTAGTACTGTGCAGTCTGGATCCCTTAAGAAGGATCCCATGGTTGGACTACGTTGCACTGATTAAAAATTGTTTGATAAAATCAAGGTCTGAAATTCCAGTGAGTCTGTTATCCAAGCATTGAATTTCTTTTTATAAATATTTCCTTTATTTTCTCCATTTTCCTGAGTAACTGCAGATGACATATTTCTCTGTAATTCTCTCTGCTTACAGCTTTGTCTTCCATTTTAATCTGCTAAAATAATAATAAAAAAAAGATCCTATTGTTTTTAATAGAATGTGTGTCAGATCTAGGACATGATTGTAAGTATCCATGTATAATCAAATCTATTAACACCAAAAGATGCCTTTTTTTTTTCAAGTTACCTTAATAGGTATTCCTCACAAACAGTTTGCAAAGCAGAAGCATTGTGGCTGAGTTGCAGAAAAAGGGTATGTTTTCTGTATATTGATAACGTGACTGACTATATGTAACACTTCTCCTATGGAGTAAGAGTCGAAAAGGTACACCCATCCAGAAGGGAGGCTTCTTTGTATTTACTACAATTTTCTTTTAATAATTCAAGATAGACAGTGTATTTTATTTTATTTTTCCCCATGGTGAAAGTTCCTTTATTAAGGAATTAACTTCAAACTTTCATTTCTGTCCACTAGCTTCTCAATACTAAGTGGTAAAATTTTATTTGCTGTGTGGTTGTATTAAATAAAGCCTACTTTAAAAAAACTAACAAAATTAATCCTGCTGGCTCAGGGAAAAAAAATCTAAATAAGCATCATAAAAATGGCCAGATCTTAATTATATTAGGTCTAGTCAAAACATCCTAAGTTCTATGACAAGTTTAATCTCACTAAAATGCATAAAATCTTGCCTCTTCTCAATGTCTTCAAAATTCATTTTCCCTCTCTTCCTCTATTAATGTATCTTTCTGGAATGTATTGTTTCTATAGACCATACTCCATAAAATCAATGAATCTTGAAATGCCTCAGGACTTTTGTACTCTCTTGAATACACCCTTTCCATGCAAAAATAAAGTTTCAAAATATTTTGACCATTCATTCTTTGCAATATCCACTATCCAATTACTCATTTATAGTTGCTTGGCATGATATAGTCATATCCATCTATTAACTCGGAAGTGCTTTCTTTTCTTTCTTCTTTATTTCCCCTCCTCCCTCCCCCCACCCCTCCCCACCCGGGACTATAGATAGAGTCACAAAACTGATAACTTTGCTAGGGGTTTGTTTTTTGTGAGATATGAGCCTACAAAGCTCTTATCTCACAAAAAAGATGGTCTACAAATCCTGAGACTGCAAACAGTTGAGATGACGAAATATTTTGTAGAAAATGGTCATTTTTGTGGGGACAATTGTGTTTGCAGGTAAAGAATCATAACACAAATTAATTATTTTCTTGGTTAAAGGACCTCTGGAAGTCATCCGGATGAACGTTAAACAGGAGTTTAAAATGCATTGCAGTTTGTGCACCATTATGCATAGAAGGGCACACAGGAGATACCACAATTTAGTCCACAAGAGCTTACGCTTCCTAGTGATGATGCAGCAGAGGGCACAGTCCCTGGCAGCCACTGCAGCAACTGTCCCTATAACACCAGCAGCTTTCACCCAGTTGGAGCTCCTGAGGATGAATGCAGCTTTGCCAGTCTGGGACTTCTTGCTGAACACAGGACCAATGTATTCCATCCCACAGGATATGAATGCTCACGTTCCATGTTGCCAAGTAAAGGAGCTGTGGAAGGAGGTCAGCAGACTGTTCAGTGTCAGGGGTGCAAAGAAAGAGATTGACTGAGTCTTCCCCAAGACACTATACCTTCAAAAGCCTAAACTCCAGATGTACTGAGGAGGTGTAAGCAGAATTTGACCTTTTGGAATGGAAACTGAAACTTCTGTGATAGTGAAGACTGGAAACTCATGGCTTCTGGCACCAGGAGGATAGCTCCTGCTTTACCTGCAGAATAGGGTCAGTGCTCTGATTGCAGAAGAGGCTCTCTGAGACATCAAGGCATGCAAGCCCAGATGCTTTGTTCCTTGATCTGGTCAGTGAGTGGGGATGGGCTTCAGAAGGGGAGAAAAGATTCTATGGATTAACATTTGGTTGGTGTCCTGAGTTTAGCTGTAGCAGTCCCAGTCAATTTCTTTTTTTTTATCCCTGGTGCTGCACAATCTGCTGACCTCCTTCCATAGCTCTTGACAACACAGAGCATGAGCATTCGCATCCTGTGGGATGGAATGCATTGACGCTGGTCCTGTGTTCAGCAAGAAGCCCCAGACTAGGGCTTCTCCAGATTTCTGATAGAATCTATCTACGTCTTGGAAGGCTGCTCTAAGGTCTCCCCAGAGCCTTCTCTTCTCCAGGCTGAACTAGACCAATTGTCTTAGACTGTCTTTATAGGAGAGGTGCTCCAGGCTTCTGATCACTTTTGCTGGTCTCTTTCTGGACTTTCTCTAACATTCCTCTTGTGTTGGGGCCCCAGAGCTGAAAGCAGTACTGTATTTCGGATCTCACAAGATCAGAGTAGAGGGGCAGGATCACCTCCTTCAAACTGCTGGTCATGCTCCTTTTGATGCAGCTCAGGACACTGTTGGCTTTCTGGGCTGCGAGCACACACTGCTGGCTCATGTTGATCTTTTCTTCAACCAGCACCCCCAAGTCCTTTTCCTCAGGGCTGCTGTCAACCCATTTTCCACTCAGCCTTTAACTGTGTTTGGGATTGTCCCGACCCAGGTGCAGGACTTTGCATTTGGCCTTTTTGAACTTCATCAGGTTCACACTGGCCCACCTCTTGAGCTTGTCAAGGTGCCTCTGGATGGCATCCCTTCCTTGCAGCATGTCAACCCTACCACATGGCTCGGTGTCATCAGGAAATTTGCTGAAGCTGTACTCAGTCCCATTTCTGCATGTTGCCAACAAAGATATTAAACTGTGCTGGTCCCAGTACTGACTGCTCACTTCTTCACTGAACTTTAGAAGAGCACACTTTATTCTCTTCAGGAATTTTCTTGCATGACTCCAATGGGATATGGTCCTGGAGAAAAAAGGAGTGCAGGTGAGTTAGTTGGTATTCAAGGATCACCTCCTCCAAGCTCAGGAATGCTCCATTCTAATGAGGATAAAATCAAGCAAAGGAGACAGGACACTTCTGTGAATGAGCAAGGCACTCCTGACAAAACACAAAAGCAAAATGGAAATGCTCAATATAGAAGAGGAATAGATGACCTATGAGGAATATAGAAACACTGTCCAAAGGGTGGATAAAAATCTGTCTGGACAGCAAGGTTAAAAATGTTGTGGTGTATGGACTTAAATCCATTTGGAGGCTTGCCACAAGTGGTATTTTCCAGGACTCAGCACTAGGGCCAATTCTATCTAATATCTTTATCAATGATCAGGATGAGGGCACCAAGTGCACCCTCAATATGTTTGCAGATGACACAAAGTTTAGTGGGAGTGCTTACCTGCTTAAGGGTAAGAAGGCTCTACAGAGGGATTTGGACAGGCTGGATTGATGGGCCAAGGCCAGTTCTATGATGTTCAACAAGGCTCCACGCAGGGTTCTGCATCTGAGTCACAACAACCCCATGCAGTCCTACAGGCATGGGGAAGAGCGGCTGGAAAACTGCCTGGCAGAAAAGGGGCTGAGGGTGTTGGTTGACAGCTGACTGAATATGAGCCATCAGTGTGCCCAGGTGGCCAAGAAAGCCCACAGCATCTTGGCCTGTATCAGAAATAGTGTGGCCAGCAGGACTAGGGCAGTGAACGCCCCACTGTACTCAGCACTGATGAGGCTGCACCTTGACTTCTGTGTTCTGGTTTGGGCCCCTCACTACAAGAAATGCATTGATGTCCTGAAACATGTCCAGAAGAAAAAACACAGAAACACATGAAGGGTCTAGAGCACAGTTTTTATGAGGAGCGGCTGATGAAACTGATGTTTATCTTGGAGAAAAGGAGGCTCAGGGGAGACCTTATTGCACTCTACAGCTACCTGAAAGGAGGCTGTAGTGAGGTGGGTGTCAGTCTCTTCTCCTTCCAGTAACAGATGATAGGATGAGAGGAAATGGACTCAAGTTGCAGCAGGGGAGGCTGAGATTGGATATTAGGAAAAATTGCTTCACTGAGAAGTATTGCAACAGGCTTCCCACAGTAGAATCATCTTCCTTGGAAGTGTTCAAAAGAGATGATGTAGATGAAGCTCTCAGTGATATGGCTTACTGGTGGTCTTGTCAGTTCTGGGGTAATGGTTGGACTTGATGATCTTAAAGGTCTTTTCCATCCTAGATGATTCTATGATTCTATAAATCAACAGGGATCGGAAAGCTAAATTCCAGATGGAACTGAATCTGGTGAGAGACATCAGTGGTAACAAGTAAGGCTTCTACAGGTACACTGGCAGAGAAAGAAAGAGTAAGAAAAATGGTGGGTCACTTTTGAATGAGACAGGGAACTTGGTGAAAAAGTACTGGAAATGGATGAGGTACACAGTGATTTACTGCTAAGACTTTACTTATATCTCTTAGTCTTTACTTGTCAGACCAACTTTCAGGAATCCCAGGGCTGTGAGACCAGTGAGAAAATATGGACTAAGAAAGATCAGGATAGGGAATATTTAAACTAGATATAAACAAGTCCATAGACCCCAGTGGCATGGATTTCTGAGTTCTGTGGGAGCTAACTAACGTCATTATGGGGCTTCTCTCAATAGTATTTGGAAGATCATGGTGATCAGGAATGGTTTCTGAGGCCTGTAAGAAAGCCCGGATTTGCCCAGAGAGGTTGTAGAGCCTACATCCTTGTACATATTGAAAACTTGACTGGCCACAGCCCTAAGTCACCTACTCCAGCTAACTGCTTTGAGCAGCAGGGTTTGACTATGTGATCTCCAGAGCTTCCCTTCATATTTACCCATTCTTTATCGCTGTGATTCTGTAAATGGCAAAGGAGATAGTACTCTTATGTTGATAAGTTTTTATTGATTTTCTTTTGGGAATAAATATTAGAAAGACAGAAATAAATACAAAACCAGCAAAATAAATTAAATGCCTGGAAGCTATTGTTATTAGATAACTGATGAGCTAAACTAAGACAATTGCAAAGTAATCTTACTTCACAAAGTAAGGGCCTCTTAGTATTTCTAACAGTAATTCAAGGGTTGCTTTTAGGAATGAAAGTACATGTGGAAGAAAGAAAAGTGTGCAGGCAAAACAATGTTCTTGGAAAAATTTTACCGTCCCACACTGAACTGTAAAAGAGCAATGTCAGTTTGGGAACCAAAGTACACTCAAGTGAGTGTAGATGTTTGAGAAAATATGGAGTTGTTATGAAGGATCAAGCAGGATTAGCCACTGAGTGGGTGAAGAGACCTGGGAGCTAGGCAGGTGTGTGTGACTGTAAGGACAAGTCCATGGGAGGAGTCCCCAATAGCCTGCTCCAAAACCATGTGCCAAAGAGACTGTGGGGTCAGAGGATCACAAGGAGCAAAAATCTTCTGTGTGTGTGTGTGTGTGTTTGCTTGTAAGGGGAGATCATGAGGGCAGTTGACTACTGAGGGACCAGAGGAATCTTAGTCAGCTGTTCATATGTACGTGTGTACATGCATACGTGAGAGAGATTGTACTAGCAACTGCAGTGGGGCTGTGGCCCTAGCGCCCTATGTCAAGGTGCCAAAAACTGGTGAGACTGGGATTCAGGGACAGGTACTGAATGGAATGAATGCTGAGACCAGATGCTGGAGGGATCCACATTGTAGTTATGTACACACACACATTTGTATACACACACACACAAATATTTCCCGTTAATGGACCTTTATCCTGCTCAGCCAGAGAAGTTGTTGGTGCTGTGCCCATGCATGTGCTGTGTCCATGACTGTGATCTGCGTGACTGGCCCTATATATACATATGTACATGGTATATATGTGTGCTCTGCGTGCACTTGTTTCCTGGGAAATCACATTCAGCCTCACAGCTGGTTGGACCTGGGAGTATGGGGCTGCAGTACCCTTACCTCTGGTCTGTCATATCTGGCCCAATACTTTCTCCTCACATAACAATCATGTCTCCCTCAGTGTGTAATACACCTCACCACCAGCAGACCGATAACTCGTCCCCCCCAGCCCGACCAAGCTCTGATCGATGCCTCCTCCAACCGTGCAGTCTCCCAGCCCTTCCAGCTAACTCTCTGTTACGTCCCGGGCATGACGTGCTGTGTTATGGAATACCTCTTTGGTCAGTTTGGGTCAGGTGTCCTGTCTCTGCTTCCTCCCAGCTTCCCCTCCTCCCTGGCAGAGCATGAGGCTCACAAAGTCCTTGGCCAAACCAAAACATCCTTGTTATCAGCTCTGTTCCCGAGCCGAAAGTCAAAACACTGCACCGCACCAGCTACCAAGAAGGAGAAAAATGACTGCTACTGCTGAACCCAGGACAATAACTAATCTAAAAAATTAACAATTCTGTTTTCTATGAATTATCCTTCATGCTAATTTATGCACAAGAGAATGCATCATCCACAAACCATAATCTGTTTCACTTATACATGCTGAATATTCTCTGCACTTTGAGAATTCCTCCTAATTTCAGTTCTAACGCCCATGAATAAAGCTGTCATAATCTTCCTTTAACAGCAAACCTTTTATTACCTGACAGGCAGATATCATGAGCAGATGTGTCATTTGATACATGTCCTATCAAATAAGGATAAAAGCTGTCAGTGATGTACTAATATTTTACACAAACATCATCTAGTTTAGACGAAGATAATCTGATGAATAAAATACAGTCTTCTCTCTGTATTTTTGTGTCATTCCTTTGTAATTGTTTCTTTCCACATAGCCTTCAAGTTGTGCCCATTGGGGTTCTGTAGGACTTCAACTTACACTTACAGAAGCATTTGAGGAAGCTATATCAGGAATAAGAGACAAGAGTGCACCCTGAGACATCTAAACATCCTCCAGAATGAAACCTCCACATTTAAGAAATGGTAATTTTTCTTCATTTATCAATTAGCCTCTTTCTGCATGTAATTCAGGGAAGCAACACTGGTAGACATAGTTTGGTCTCCGGCTCTTCTTATAGGTCTCTTTTCAGAGTTCAGATAAACAGTTACTTGCCTGTGCCAATTTGACTGTAATGTAGATAATAATAGGATATATACCTTTTGTTTTTGAGAAGATATTTTCTGTTTTAAATGGGGAATCCTTATTTATAATGGACCAAAAGTCAACATGGTGAATTATCAGCACTCACTAGAAACGTATTCAGTCTTCATTATCTATGCTCTTCAGATCAGTTATTACATGAACTGGAAATTACCCCTCCAAGAAGCGAATTGTTGTAGTAACAATGTCATTAATGCAACTTTGCATATAATGAAAATCAATATAAAAATTCTTCTTTATTTCGTCAGGTTCTTAATTTGTGGAGTCACTGCCAGATTTATTTTTATGGCTAAGGAATAGCAGATCCACGTAGAAGTTAGATTTACACAGGAAAAGAGATAGTGTCCTCAAGATAGCAGTAAACACTGCCACTTGATAGCCTTGTTAGGAGCATGAAAAGTGCTGAGGATCTTAAAATATAAGGAACTTCAGTAAGAAACAAACAAAATTATCAGAATTTCTGTTATCATAACACAAAAGGCATACATCAGATAAAAGGCATCATCTCCAGATTACTTTTTTTTTTTTTCTGGTATGTTTCTTTATTGAATTTCAGCTATTTTATGTCTACACATAAATATTTTCAGTGAAATGTATATAATATTTACAGAAGCGCTGGTTATGTGATTTTTTTTGCTTTATAAACTCATTTTAGTAATTCCTTTGGAATGTATCTCCAAGTGCAGGTTGGTGAAAAAGTGAGAGTTACATCCAGTTAATATATGACCAGACGAGAGACTCTTCACTAAGTAACCTTGTTGGTTTTGACATATTGAAATTACAACAGTAAATGTAACGTTTATTCAACATTCATAAATTTATGATATTGTTTAATGCTACATATGTACTAAAAATATGCTTACCTTGTTTAAGGCTAACTAGCAATATCTTCCCTTTTATTATGAACCTATTAGAAATGCCATGCAAGTAAAATTATATTTAAAATCTTGGTGAATATATACAACATCAAGATAATACTTTCAGTTATTTTAACAATGTTGTTATAAATGCAGAAGTGTGATCACAAAATTTTTATCATTTCTCCTTCACAGCAGACTTGTAATATCTATCCTGACTATTCAGTTTTTCAAGGCCAAAATGTTTACTACAGCACTGAATTTTCTTGATCTATGTCCCTTTTCACCTGTCCGTTCCCACCTCACCTCCCTCCCCCACTTTTAGGAAGACAGGCTAATTTAGTTTAAAATGTTTTCTGAATAAAAATTTGACCCATTTGAAACATCCCACATTAGAGAAGAGAGAGCTAATGTGTCTGGAAAGCTTGAATTTTCTGTGGTTTATGCCTCCATAAACATAAGAGCAGCTTCATAAAAATCACCCAAGTGTTTAATTTGAAAAAGCCATTAAACAAATAGAAGTAGTTATACTGACATGAGATATGCAATGCTTGCAAAGGCTCTCTCCATGTATAGTGCACAGGCATGTATTGTCACACGATGATGTACCAGACATTATTTCAACTGTCGTTGACTACAAGATTTAATATAAAGGGCAACCATGTGCACACAAACTCAGCAAACATGAGAATGAAAGAGAATAATTCAATTTCATACATGCATGTTGCTGTTCTGCAGAAGATAAGTAAAGCAACTGATGCAGCAATTTAGTCAGGACTATGCATCAGGCATTCCTCCTCAGGATCTCCCTTCTTGGGCCTCCTCTTGATCTTTTTTTAGTTAACTAATTAGTTTAGAAGCATTTTATTTTATGTTTGTTATCCTAGGAAAGCTACACCGTCATCCAATCTAGAAGGCCAGATCTTCATTAAATGTGAAATTGGATACTCAGTTAATGAAGCTTTATCTTGTATTTGATGAGTGGCAATAAATCCGTTGTATGTTCTCTCTCCGAATCCCTTAATAGGCTTACAGAGAGTTAACTCTGACTTTGGTCTTCCGTTAACAGCAAGACTTCACTGGTTGGAATGTTCTTCTTGTTTAATTATTTAGTGGCTCAGTAGCACAGACAGCTTCTACAGAAGCCAAAAGATCATACACAGCAACAAATGAACACCGTAATCTTAACAAGATTATCATAATAAAGAGTCATTAGAGAAATTAAAATTATCTGCTTTAATTATGAAATTATAACCCCATTAACTCATCTGCATGAAAAGCAGGAATTGGGGAATAAGAGAACCCAGAGATGGCTATTATAAACTTGGCAGCAAATTAAAGAGGGGGTGAAAGAGATTTGCTGTGTGGGCTCAGATATTTCAGGGTGTGTGTGGGCTCAGATATTTCAGGTAATTTATTCTGCAGCATATGTTTTCTGTAGATTAGTCTTTCCAAAATAAGACAACAAGACCTGTGTTTCTTTTTCCTTGTCTTGTTTTTTTTTGCCTTTTTCTCCCAGATTGTGTTTACCAGCCTAAGATGCTCAGTTGAAAGCGACAAACTTAAAAGCAGACCCTTATTTAAATATGCCTAAAGCTGTAAATTAATTATGTCCTAAATAAGTTATTAGAACAATATTGTCACTAATGCATTATTTAGGACTACTTGATGAAAAGTTTGTAACAGCAAAAGTACTGAACTGACATTTCTAAAGATGTTCACATGAAAACAAGGTGAATTTGAAAAGAAAAAAGAAAATAATTCAATGAGCAAGCTTTTACCAAAGTAGCCTTCAATAATGCATATACTAACCACATTTTTTCTTATTTCTATTGTAAACATGTAATATTCATAGGACTAGTTTATATTTCTTTATGCAAGTTTGCATGATAAATAAAAAAAAACCAACAACAGGTCTCCTAAAAGTACATTTATACTTTAGGAAAACTATTTAGTATCATTGTTATCTCATATTATAAATCATGTATTTATGAGAATTTATCTTATAAACCGTTTAGGTAATACTGCCCAGGATACAGTTGCCTGCCTTTGCTGCAAAGACGCACTGCTGGCTTAAGCCCAATTTGTTGTCCATTAAGATAAGAAACACATATCTAAAAAGTTGCTTTCTTGATAGTTGTCCTCCAGCCTGTACTGGTACACAGTACCACACTTCCCGAAGTGAAAAACTTCACATTTTTCCTTTGCTGAATTGTGTAACATTCCTGTCAGCTCATTTATACATCTTCCCGAGGTCTCTCTGAACAGCAGTCTGACTTTCCAGTCTATCAACCACTTCCCCTATTTAATACCGAAAGAGAATTTTCTGTGACTAATAATTCATCTAAGCCCTTCTAATCCAGCAGAATTCAAGATTTTGCTAATCAAAAGCCACAGACATGATCTAGTCCAGGAAGAAGTTACACTTGGTGTGATGGGAGGAGATGACCTTCAGATATCACTTCAAACCTTTCTGACTTTTTGTTAGTTTTCATTGCTAATCCTTTTTGTTACTGCTCCCAGACTGGTTTTACTTATTATTCTTTTTAGTCCATTTATGCCAAACAAAAAGTATTTTTGTCTTACATGTATTTGCATGCACTTAGATTGTGTAACATGTTTTCAAGAGATAGGCGGGAAAGCTGTTGGCACCATGATTAGGGTGAATCCCTAGGAAATAAGTTCAGTCTTCTCCTGAGCCACAAGTCTATCCATTTCCTTTTCACAAGCATGTATCCTTGGGTTACAAAATGTGGAGCTCAAATAAGTGATTTTGGGTTGTTGGTTTTTTTGCTTTTTAAGGATCTCAGGAAAAGACTCTGACTCTTAGGTAATCAGTCTTGAGTGTCACCCTTTATAATTCTTATTACAGTCCACAGAAAGAGAGAGATAGAGAGATCCAGCTATACAGACTTGATTATCCTTTTCATGTTCAGAAAGGTGTCATATGTCCATATACAGTTTATCCATGACTTTTTAGTTGCATTAAGAGCAGTTCTGTAACAACACACGTACTGTAAAGGTTTGCAAAATTCCAATTACATGTCTTTTCTTTTTTTTTTCTGTTTTTTCCCTATCTTTTCTATCAATGGTTTATATTCCCCATTCTTTTTATATCTATACATTGCTTTCAGTTCTTCTTTATTCAGCAGCATCTAACAACCCATGATAAATAGCATTTTAACCTCTGAATCAATTTTCTTGTACTACTAGCCAAATACTATACAGTTCAGGAATTCTGTTTATTTTTTTTTTTCAGTATTTGACCGCACATTTATATCTGGAGAGGCCTTCAAGCCCACCAAACAGAAAAAGCTTTTACAATTGTAAACAATAAAATATTACTGAGCAGGCCCAGAATTGGAAGAGAAAGTGTCTGGATCTGAGATATAGCCAAAAATATCCTCTTTCTCTCCCCTCCTTTCCCTTTCCATTCTTCCTGTCCTCTCCTTTTCTTCCCATCCTGTCCTCTCTTTTCCCTCTCTTTTTCTTTCCCTCTCCTCTCCTCTTCTTCTTCAAACTCTCTCTAAAATTACTATACTCTCTAGATGCTACATAAATTATATAAATAAAATAAATACCAGAAAGTTGAAGAACAGCAAGTCTAAGAGATTTTGACAACTGTAACCGTAAGAAGTAAATACAAGTACTGTGAAAAACAAATATGGATAGCATGTCAGAAACAAAATAGGGAGGTAAATTGACAAGTACATCTACTGAGCTGCCACAGACAGTGATTATATCATAATGATCAAAAGACAAGCTGGCAAACATAAGAAACAATGCAGTACTGATGGAAACAAAGTAAATGAACCTGATGCAAACTCAAGCCCAGACTTTGGTTTTAGAGCAAGTAGTAGCTATTGTAGCAGCTCTATTACACAGAAGTGTTCTTGCCAGCAGCAAGGATAGGGGGTTGCATAACAGACAAGTGGGAGATTAAAAGAAAATGAAATAGAAAATACTTAAAAAAGTATGCTATAGAAGTGTAAAGGAATAATAAGGTAATGAAATGTATGACTCATAGCAGCAAAATACATACAAGAGGTCACGATTGTTTTCTTACGATATTGCCTTGCCAGTGATGATTTTTTTAGTCTACAGCAATTAGATACAACCTATTAATTTTGTTATAGTAGTGGAATGTTATCCAAGCTTTCAAATTGTTCTTCATTATTAATTTAAAAAATCCATTCTGAAACAGGCTTTCAAATAAGAAATTATGATAGCCTTCAGTAAACTTTATAGCAGCCCACACAATTTATAACATCTGCAATGTAGGAAAATCCAGATTGCTTAGTTTAGGTTTCCAACTAAAAGCCTGAGCATGAGTAGAATGATCCAAACAGACTATATGAAGTGTTTACACTCCTCATTGTCCAGGCCCTGAGGATACTCACAAGCTTCATAGTCCTGGCCCAAGCTCCATGAGGGCCTGCCTCTGCCCTGCTTTGTGGTCCAGGACCCCATTTCAGCCCATACCAGGGCCATCAGCCCCTGTCCCAGAGACACTGTGTGAGTGCCACTCTCCAGCCCTGTCTCTGGATGGACCTTAGGTCTACATTATAGCTTTGTCTTTGGCCCTGACTTCTTTTTATTTCTGACTAAGTGCCCATGATGGAATCTAGCCTTGGTGCACCACTTGGTGTGTCATGGTTGTTAATGGATCCTGTTACCAGCTGCTTGCTCTGCCAGCTGTGCTCAGGTGCTGTGGGCCATCATTGGAGGCACTCCTTGCACTGGCTCACTCTGATTCTGGATCAGCCTCTTTCCTGCTCCTCCTGACACCTCCTGACAACTAGTCATTATACTGTAGATGTGTCTGAAAAGTGGATCTGTCTTTTTGTGTGGAAGTTGATGTGTACGACTTTCTATCAAATTGTCACATTCTTTCACAGCAGGAGCCTGGACCCACTGCTGGCTACATTAAGCACAAACTACTTTTTAACCTGGCTTCATTCTGAAGACAGCCGTATAGTTTTCTTCAAGAGAAACAACACAATATTCACCAGCATCTAAGAGGGATAACCTTACCTGTATGTTACATGGCGTATATCAACATAGCTCTAAGGTGGACAAGAGACTGAATGAGCAAAATGGATGTCTTGAGCAAAATGGGTGAACTGTGCCTTTTGAATGTAGATTTCTTTTGACCCAATATGGTGGATTTATGGCCCAGAGACATAATTATTACTTTTAATGTTTTTGTTTGGTTTTTTAGTCTTCATTGTGTCTGCAATATTATGATCACTCTGATGCAACCCTGACGGGTTGCACGCAGCTTTTACAGCACGAAGAAAAAAAAAAAGATGTGTTATGTGCCTTGGGATCTGGTGCTAGGTTTTGTGGACGTATTAGAAGGTACAATGCTGGATGAGGTAGACCTGACAATTGTAAAGGGCTAAGGAAATAATTTGCTTTAGTGTCATTCATGCCACCATTTTAAAGTAACCTCTGGAGTTAGCTACCTCCAAGTTCATACCAGTTACATTTCTTCCAGCGAACTTAGCATACTGAAAAAAAACCAAACCAGCCAAACAAGCAAAATACCCCAAACAAATCAGTCTTATAGAAAATTAAAATTCATGCAGATTTCCATAAGAATATATGCCTGTATAAGATAGACAAATACAAGACCAGTACTCAGGTAACTGGGTTCTTTCACAGTCTGGAGGTATTCTTTACAGTATACAGCAGAGATGGTTTGGAGATGCAGGGACATGACACAGTTCAGAGGAGTGATGTGTAAGGTGGTTGTAGTTACTCTGCTCAGTGGTTGGTTCTCTGACTGGAATGGACTTAGGCTGTTCAGTGATTGTTCATAAAATGAATGGTAACTATCTACTTGAGATTAGGGAGATGCAATAAAGTAACAAACAGCTCCCAGACAAGTCACACGTGGAAAAAAATCACCTCTCCAAACTTTATGTATATGCTTTAACCACCTTTTCTTTAAGGCAGACACCTTCATAGCCTGCCCTTTGTAGTCATGGAAGGCAAGTAGGTATTTTTAGATACCTGGTCTCATCTCTGCTTTTGGACAATATAAATCCTGTCTTAAACAAATAAAAGTCTATCAAATTCTACAAAGAAGCCTAACGTGATTACATGCGCTGCAGATACATTTATAGTGTGGATTCTAAAAATGATACAGATTACAGTTTATTTTTCAAGTGTAGTAAGACCTGAAACTTAACGACTCATAATAAACACAACATGTTTATTAGCAATGACCCAATATCAGAAATAAGACTCTGGAATTTTCATAGTGTCATTAAAGTCCTCTCTCCAGCTGCAGGTTTAGCTAAAAAAAAAATTCTCAACAAAATATCCAAACTTCTAATGAAAATCACACAACCTTGTTTTTCTGGGAAAATCTTTTGTCTCTCAAGCTTTTTTCTGAGTTTTCATATGTAAAAGAAGCCAATTAAATACATAGTGTGTATGTCTTTCATATCTGCATTTCTACCCTTCTAAGTATTAATCCCCATTTTATACCTTGCATTGAGCTAATCTGCTCGCATTATTCAGGAAATATGAATTACTCAGACATTAGATTCAAAGTATAATTTACTATTTCACTTTCTTAAACACCGTCTCTTTCTGGTGAACATGGCAAGCTATTTAATTAGGAAAAAAAAAAGAAATCTAGAATTTGCTCCAGGTAGAAATTGTCACTGTGTATGTAGACCATTAGAAGAATGTGCCTGCTTAACATGTATGTTCTTGGTTCAGCTGTAACAGTTATTTTTCTCCTTCTTAGTAGCTGGTGCAGTGCTGTGGTTTTGGCTTTTGTCTGCGAGCAGTGCTAACACGCCAATGTTTCAGTTGTTGCTAAGTAGTGCTTACCCCAATCAAGGACTTCTCAGTCTTTCATGCTGTGCCAGTGAGGAGGGGCACAAGAAGCCAGGAGGGATCAAAGACAGGACACCTGACACAGACTAGCCAAAGGGGTATTCCATAGCACAGCATTTCATGCCCTAATGGGAGGCGTTACCCGGAAGGCCCAGGCTGCTCTTCAGGTCAGGCTGGGTATCGCTGAGTGGTGAGCAAGTGTATTGTGCATCACCTGTGTTTATTGTTGGGTTTTTTTTTTCCTTTCCCCTTTCAGTTTTTATATTCTCTTCCCTTGTTATTTCCTTTATCCTTATTATTCTTATTAGCGGTAGTAGTAGTTTTGCGTTATACTTTAGTTACTCGGCTGTTCTTATCTAAACCTGTGGCCTTTACATTTTTTTGATTCTTCTTCCCATCCCGCCAAGAGGTGGGGGGAAGAAAGGAGTGAGTGTGATTCTGAGTTAATGACTGGGCTTAAACCACAACAATAAATTACACTTCTTGAGGCCTCTAAGAGTTTTAACAATGCTAAATTACCAGAAAAACTTTCAAGTTTCCCAGTAAGTAGTAAATATCTATTCTTTTCTTTCTTCCCTTGCACAGATAATGAAACATACTGTAGTCACTTTTGGATTAAAATGACTGGTACTTCTAATGAGAGTCGAACTGCTACAGGGTTTATTAGACTGCAATTTTCAGCTTCTTAATACCTTTTAATTACAAGACTCATCCTGCTTACTGATTGAAAACTAGACATTAAGAAACTGATTTTCATTTATGCAAGAGGCTTATGTAAAGGAAACTAGCTTCTTAAAGCCCCACACAGATTTTTATAATTTTTTTCTTTTTTTTTGTTGAACTACTAGTTCCATTATAATTTACATTCATTTTGAATATACATTTAGCATATTTTATATAAATCTTAGTTCTTTCATTAATTAACAAAATTAATATATAATTAGGAAATCCAAAGAACTACTGAGATACTACGAACACTTTAGAAAAACTGTCTTTGAAACTGACTTTTGTCTGTGGCTTTTCAGTAATACATTGATCATTAATACTTTGTAATGTCTCATTTGACCAAAGAATTATTTTTAGCTTAACTAATTGTCCTGGGTTCAGCAGTAGCAGTAATTTTTCTCCTTCTTGGTAGCTGGTGTGGTGCAGTGTTTTGACTTTCAGCTCGGGAACAGAGCTGATAACAAGGATGTTTTGGTTTGGCCAAGGACTTTGTGAGCCTCATGCTCTGCCTGGGAGGAGGGGAAGCCGGGAGGAAGCAGAGACAGGACACCTGACCCAAGCTAGCCAAAGAGGTATTCCATACCACAGCACGTCATGCCCAGGATGTAACTGGGAGTTAGTCAGAAGGGCTGGGGGACTGCAGGGCTGGAGGAGGTATGGGTCAGTGCTTGGTTAGGCTGGGGGGGCCAAGTTATTGGTCAGCTGGTGGTGAGATGTTGTATTCTCTTCCCTTGTTATTTCCTTTATCATTATTATTAGTGGTGGTAGCAGTAGTGATTTGTGTTATACCTTAGTTACTAAACTGTTCTTATCTCAACCCGTGGGAGTTGTATTCTTTTCGATTCTCCTCTCCATCCCTCTGGGAGTAGTGGGAGGGCAAGGTGGACAGGGGGGAGTGAGTGAAGGAGCCCTCTGTCTGGTTTTAAACCACTACACTAATGATTCCAACAGAAAATTACCAATCAGTCAATATTTAACAGATTCGCCCCTCCAAAAACAAAGTTAAAATTAGCAGAGCATACTCGTCTTCTAGTAAGATAAATAGTATCATAATTATCTTCAGTTTTTGCATGGAAACATCTTTCCATCCTTCTGGGTACAAAACTGTGGTTCTAACCACCTAACATCTCAATGAAATATTCTTTAGTGCTATATATTAAGTGAGAAGCAAAGTTTATTACAAGGTCGGTAACCAAATGTTGTCAACTGAAATTCCCTATTCTGTATTTAATATCTTCAAAAGGATAAAAATATTAGTAACAGCTATACAGCTATACAGAGTAGTAACAAAAAATTAAGGACACACTGTAAACAAGCTTTTTTTTTTAGAGGTGAAAAAGGGTGATATTTTAGGATCTATAAACAGGTTTTTTTTCCTGGTTTTATTTCTAACATTCTGAGAAGTTTGATATATTATCCACTTGTACAAACTAAGAAACAGATAACTGTAATCCTATTATACATAGATTTAACTCAGATGTGCATAACTTTTTCCCCCAGTCCTAAGTTCTATGTATAGAAGAGAATAAAAAAGGTCATTAGTAAGGGGATGGAAACTTCCAATATAATAAAAGAATAATGGGGAAATGACAGCAGAAATGTAGACCACAGTGGAACACATGACAGTGCACCTTTGAAACATGATTATGTACTCATAAAGAGCATAGCACAGCTTCTGCTTCATCTGTGTGCCTGTTCCCTTCTTATAAACCCAAGGGCATCCTCCAGTGTGAAAAGGTGAGCCTGATATTTACTCTGATTGAAAATCAGCTATCATACGTGGGAACTGCAAAACTTTTCTAAATTTCCTAAATTTCAAATTCTTCTTTGATTCTTTCATGAACTTCTCACTTGCAAGGATGTTCCAGGTTGTCTGAGTTGAACTTTTCACTCAAAACATTCATTTGAAAATGAAATTAAGCCATCTCCAGGAAAGCAGGGTTCCATCAAGTGTAGCAGTTACTTGAGAAGACAAATACTGTAACTCTGAGCATGTCTCTGTTTCTCCTTCTTCCCACAGCCTTTATTGTTGAGCATGACACCGTATGGTATGGGATATCCCTTTGGTCAGTTGGGATCAGCTGTCCCAGCTGTGTACCCTCCCAACCTCTTGCCCACCCTCAGCCTAGTACCTGGAGGGGGGGTGTGAGAAGCCGAAAAGGCCTTGACTGTGTAAGCACTGCTCAGCAGTAACTAAAATACCCTTGTGTTGCCAATATTGCTTTGCTTCCAAATCCAGAGCATAGCCCTATGGAAGTTGTTGGGAAGAATATTAAGTCTATCCCAGTTGAAGCCACTACAAACTCCTATAGAGTTAATGGCACATGAAGAATAGCTTCTTCAGTGCTGCATGAGCCACAGGTCAAGCTGCAGGCCTACAACAACTTAAAGAATTTCAGAGAGATTTCCTTATTGCCATATATTTAAGCATATAAGAAAGAGAAGCGTCACCTTTATAGCATTTGCAAAAAAGTATCTGTCTCACATGACTATCAAGTGTATAACAAATAGGGAGATTTTATATGATAGTCTGCAATTCACCACAGTAGAGCTGCTTGTTTGGATAGGTGAGCTGCCACTTTAAAAAACAACTGGTGTTTCTCATACATGTCAAAATGAAAATCAAACAATACATAAATCCTTCTTTTCTACCTCTGCATCTAATAGATGTGAATCAAATGGAATGATCACTGCCCTAAGAAACTGGTATTTTCTCATGGTGAAAAAGCCCCCAGACAAATAAAAAGTGTAATTTCTGTTTCCACATGCTTCCATGGAGATTAAGTAAAAGACTGAAGGATGATCCTCTTCCTCCTTCTGAACCCCAGGAACAAATTTCTTTGCTTCTTGCAGTTTTTACTTGTTGCCAAGATGCAAAGGAGTGAACATAGATTGAAAATAATAAGGCAATAGATGGTAAGAACAGGAGAAATTTACCCCCCCAAAAAAAAAACAAAATAGCAGAGAATGTCTTATTACTTGACACAATGCAAATAAAGACCCAGAAAACAGAGACATGGGTTTAAGCATCCTTTTAAAAATAAATGGTAGAGACGCAAATGGTCTTAAGATATCCTTGTTGCAACATTAACTCCACTCTATGCTCCTACAACCCACTGAGGAACTGAAAAGCTGAAATTCATCCTTCTGCGATACACATCCTGTTAATTTCAGCTTAGCTAACAAGAACAATTCCTTGCCATTTCTGAATCTCACATCAACATAAATAGGGGGAAAAACTACGTCGTTGCAATTCTCAGAGTTTTTAGGTATTTTATATGCTGTGTGAAGCTCCTTAGTGAGTTGGAATGTTCAAATAAATCTTGATGGACAGGGTTCAGTGGTTACAAAGCAGGTGAGGTAGCCACAGGTGCATGGTAAATGTAATTTGCCACATTGTTCAGCAGTTTAACACATGGGTAGTTTCACACAATATGTAGTACAAATGCAGTGACGCATACAAACCACCAGCTTGCACCAGCTGAGCCATTCGTGAAATCTCCCTACATGAATACAAATCACGAAACTCAATATAGAGAAGTATCTAAATGAATCTCTGTATATAGAAAACGCTGGGAAGAGAAAGGCTACAGATTTACTTAAGAAATATGCACCTACATGTTCAGGAAATCATTCATCCTGTCTATAATGAATATAGATATACTATTGTATGAATGAAATCATAGCTATCTACATTATTCTTGTAACTATAAAATAAATAACATCACTATAAGTTTTTACCTCTGAGGTCTGTTCAGCTGAAATACCACTGCTAACACCATTGGAGCTTCTTCCTTTGAATAGGATCAATTCAAGATTTATATACGGCTTAACTAATAATCATCTTTCTGTAAGCGTAGTCTTGTAATCATATCAAATTCACACTTCTTCTCACTCTTTAAGCTTATAAGCATAGTGGTGTATATCATAGATGACTTAACCTTTTGAAGGTATTCAGAATTTGCAAAAATTGCTCAGATAGCCTGTAATTAAGAAAAAATGACAGCATTTTAGTTTGAATATTGCAGTGTGATAAAATGCAGGTAATATATCTTTAGGCTCACAACTGCTGATTTAATTTCTTTCCTGAACTGGCCTCATTTACAGCCTACACTTCATTTCTAGAATAACAGTATGCTTTTAGAATATTTTTTGATTTATTTGCTATAATTTTCTTAGCAATTTCTGACAATGAAAGATATTTATGACGAAAAAGAAGGTACAACCCCATAACTGTCAAACTTATTAAGATAGTACTGAAATTGAAGAAGTGAGATAAGTAAATTGTCTGATGTTATGTTGAGATGTAACTACCATGTTATTGGTGATCTCTGTGAAATAAACGCCAGAAGTATGAATGAAACTACATTACAATTAAGAATATTTTCTAAAAATAGGAACAATTATTAAGCTCTGCCAGGGAGGAGGGGAAGCTGTGAGGAAGCAGAGATGGGGCGCCTGACCCAGGCTAGCCAGGGAGGTATTCCATACCACAGCATGTCATGCCCGGGGTGGGGGGTAACTGGGAGTTACCCGGAAGGACACAGGCTTCCGGGTGGGACTCGTTTCTTGGCCGGTGGTATCGTATTCTCTTCCCTTGTTATTTTCCCTTATCATTGTTGTAGTTGGTAGTAGCAGTGGTGATTTGTGTTGTACATTGGTTGCTGGACTGTTCTTGTCTCAACCCGTGGGAGTTGCACTCTTTCGATCCTCCTCCCCGTTCCGCTGGGAGCGGGGAAGGGGAGAGCCCCGGTGGGGGGTGGGGGGGCCCTTGATTGTTGTCAGCCTGGCACCACTCACTGGGAGTGAGTGAACAAGTTACCTGACTGGGTTTAAACCACGACAGTTCTTTTTACTATATAAATGTTTGTTAGTTTTATATGCACGCCATCTTATAGTAGCGAAATAAACATGATACTAAATATGCCTTTCCCTGTATGATCTTGACACTGATTATATAGTTTGCAAACCCAAAATGTATACAAGTAAAGGTCATCTTAAAACAATATTGTTATATAAGAGAATAAAGATAATAGATACTGATTCATAATGGAAGGACAACTACTTCAGAGTGTTAGTGTTGGAAAATTACAGGACAGTTATTCTAACCTAATTATTATTAGGTGGTGTGAGGACAGGAATTATTAATTTTCTAAGAACATAATTGTTGCTAGAAATTTCTAAGAACAAACCTATATAACCATGTATATTCTTTTTCCTGAAAACAGCACACTTGCTAAAAAGGCAATATTTCCAATATAGCGTATGCTTTTAGTGTGCTAAAAAGGCAATATTTCCAATATAGCATATACTTTTAGTGGGATTTGTTAGTTGCATATGAACATGTTGACTTGGAAATGGATCCTTTGGTTTGGGTTATCTTCATATTGCTTGGTGAGTATTAAGGAAGTATGAATTAAGCTTACTACGTTTAATGAAGTATGCTAATATGCAGTGATTCTAAACTGCCACATGGTGGTAGAAGATGCACTTTCCACAACGTTTATCTAATTTGCAGAACTAAATGCTTTGTTACACTGCCACATTATTTAAATCCCTTCTTGGAAAATGTATTAGTCCTATAGCTCTAAAATTGTAAATTAAAGTGAAAAGACAAAAATCACACCTCTTGCACCACCACTGGGATGGTATAAGAGAATTGCTTTAAACATTTCCAACAGATGTCAAAGTTTGTTTTCATCTATCACATGAATGAGATTTTGTTAGCTTATCATTTTCCTTGTTAAATGAATGCTACAGGTTACTTCACTGATAACCTTCAGCATTGGTCCTGAGCAAATTGTTAAAATATAGTCAATATGTACGCAAAAATAAAAAAGTAATTATATATTCTTCATTTCTATGTCAGTAGTATCTGAAGATCTCCTAGATCTCTCCTGTGGTCTTAGATCTCTCCTCAGGGCTGCTCTCAATCTATTTTCCACTCAGCCTGTAGCTGTGCTTGAGATTGCACCAGGTGCATGACCTTGCACTTGGCCTTTTCAAACTTCAGAAAATTTGAACTGGCCCACCTCTTGAGCTTGTCAAGGTCCCTCTGGATGGCAACCCTTCCCTCCAGTGTGTCAATCACAGCACAGTTTGGTGAGGGTGTGAGTTTATGGAAGCAGTCACTAAATTGCTTAGAAGTATAACCTTTACATATCTTAATTTAGATGAGATTAAATCATTTGCATATTATGCAGACCTAAACTAAAGTAAAATGGAGAGAATAATCCAGCCTAGCTCATGATATGCACATTGTATTTCTGGTCCTGATATGAAGATAATATGTGAAATTTAACAAATGCAAAGTCCAACAATACCCAGCTTAGCTACGTGAATGCTGGAATTTATTTTTCAACAGAAATGAATAGCAACAAAAATGTTTGTGTTTGCTTTATGGATTAAAAGTAAAAAAAAAAAAAAAAAAATATAATTTTTTTTATAGCTTTATTTAAGTTGTGCCGTGGCAGTGTTGTGCATGTTTTCAATAATTAATTTTTTTATTGTTGCTTATTAGACATTAACATCGTAATTCTATAATACCTCTTTTATTAAGCAGACATGTTAAAATGCCTTTGGCTGAAACACTGCATTGTGGAATTTCTCAGATCTAAACAAATCTTAGTCTTTTTAGTGTCTTATACATTCTCTAATAACTAGGACAAGGGAATGTCTGTAATGTGGTGTTCTATGTCATATACTCAGTGGCATCTGATTAACATTAATCAGGTGTGCACAGCTCAGTGGCAGATTTTTATATGATCAGTTTCTGAGTTTATGCAAGTGATCTCAGCAGAAAGGAAAATTAAAACATTAAGAAAGTAAACCTTAAATGTTAAGTACTGTGAAGGTTATGGATAAAATTTAAGATTCTAATAAATTGTTTCTTTAATAAAAGCCAAAACCTTTCTGGAGTCATATCACTTTTAAAATGATTTGTATTTGAAGATGCCTATGGCTTTCTTTTAGTCTCTTGTGGATATTTTTTTGTAAGAAAGCATTTTTTTTTTTTTTTTTTTTAATTTAGAAATTGACATTCCTACATAACACCGCACTGGAAATGTTTAAAAGTATCTCTAACTGCTATATGGAAAAAAAATGCAATTTTAAATGCCAGATCTGTCATCTATGGAATTAAACTTCTGCTAGCCACTCTCTTTGTTAGGAGAATGTTCAGAGTTTTGTTGTTTGGTTTTTTTTTTAGTGTAAAAAAAAAATCTGGTTTCACATAAATTCAAAGTTTCTTTTAAAAAAACTGATAATTCAAGGCAAATAGCATGCTTTTAAATTATCGTATCACTGTACTTACATGTTCTTTCCTTTTTTACTGTATTTAAAAGGTAGCCTCCATATTCTCCTACATGCAGTAATTCCCCATTTATACACATATAACCATCTAAGATCACATTTTTTAATATGAAAGTATCCTGAGAACTATAGGTTTTCCAAGAAAATTGCCTCAAGCACCATTATTATTGTTTCTTGTTCTTTCAACAAATTCTTACCCAGTAAACCTATTGTATGGTAAAAAAGATAACTATATTTCTTGTAGAAAAGGGGAGAAAGCATTCCCATGAAATACAGTAATTAAAAAGGCTAAACGTTGGTTCAGTTTATTCCAATGTGGAAAGTGAAGTGCATTGATTCTGCGCAGATATACCTTCCCAAATCAAAGGTCACAATTGTTATTCATAAAAACATACTACATCATGGAGTTCAACCTTGAAAAAGACCTGATTTTATTTTCTAGTAAGAAGGTGGATGTCAATAAAACTTTTTGTTGTTGTTGTTTTTGTTTCTGTAGCACATTAAAATTTTACGTAATCTTTCATGAATGCCTGCTATAACTTCTCTCAGTAATGATTGCAAGAGAAGAGAAAAGAAATTATATAGGTCTTAAAGGCTTCCAACTGGATGAATAGTACGAACATCAAAGAATTTGGAAAAATTGTTAGAAAGCTGCCATTAGTTTTTATTACATCAATTGCTGATATTATGTATATGTGTGAAAAAAATAGAGGACAATAAAGTTTGGTTTTAAGGGCATAGCTCCAAATGCTCAGCTGGGAAGATTGTCTTTAAGCTTGGAGATGACTCCAGGTGTGACACAGAATTGTGAGTTCCAGCTCATGCCTCTGAGAGTAAGGCTGAGAAAGCTGGGGCTAGGCTGAGAAAGTTGGGCCTGTTCAGCCTGGAGAAAAGAAGACTGTCTGGAGACCTCATAGCAGCCTTCCAGTATCTGAAGGGGGTTTATAAGGATGCTAGGGAGGGACTATTCATTAGGGACTGCAGTGATAGGACAAGGGGTAACGGGTTCAAACTTGAACAGGGGAAGTTTAGACTGGATATAAGGAAAAAGTTCTTTTCTGTAAGAGTGGTGAGGCACTGGAATGGGCTGCCCAAGGAAGCTGTGAATGCTCCATCCCTGGTGGTGTTCAAGGCCAGGTTGGACAGAGCCTTGGGTGGCATGATTTAGTGTGAGGTGTCCCTGCCCATGGCAGGGGGGTTAGAACTAGATGATCTTGGGGTCCTTTCCAGCCCTAACTACTCTATGATTCTGTGATTAAAGGTGTTGTCCCGTCTGACTGCTTTCCAGATGCTTAGATTAGTACTGAAGCAATAAAATGTGTATTTCCAAAGTGTGTTTCCAAGGATATGTGCTTTGGTGATTTCCAGATTTCCAGTGCTTTTGGTTCCCTTACTCCTATTTGCTCAGGAATAGGTAAGCTTTACTAAAAGAATTTTCTACTTCCTGCCAGAGGGCATATAAAATGCTGATTTAGTTCTCAGTGGGAAATTAGCATATTACTTTTTTCTTCTATATTTTGAAAACAGAAAAACCCCAGGCTTCTCTATACTTCTTTTGCATTCAGAAGCTGATGAAGCTGTAAAAATTGTTGTTCAGGATACCAGTGAAGTCAAAGCATGTGAAAATGATAGACATGAATGGAACTATGCTCTCACTGAGAATCTGTCCTACGATGATATTACTAAAGTCTCTGCTAGAAAGCCTAGCACTATGAAATTGCCAGTCTGATTGATGCTTGCTCTTCAGTTTTTAGGCCCTCACAGACATTGTGTCCATTGTTTCTTGAGAAAAAGAAAAAGCAAGATGTATGATTCTGTGTATTAGCATGTGTCACAAGACATAGTTGTTGTTGTAGTTAACTCATTTTTCTTGTCAGAAGGCCCGCTGCTGCAGCTTTGTTTGAATGTGAATGGAATTGTGATTCACCTGCAAACCTAGTTATACCATGAATAAAACAGATTTCTGTATTACAGACCCCCAAAGTATAATAGATCATTGATTCTGCATTTTGATCTTATCTGTAGATTTAAAATGTGATAATTTGTGTTGGCTAAGATAGATAAGATATCCTTAAATGCTAGTCTTGTCCTGGAACACTACTGAATGTTATTTATGCAGTGTGCTGTGTAGAAAACAGAGGAGTTTATATTGTTTTTCCTTTCCCAACCAGCCATTTGACTACTGGAAACCAACTCACAGACAATGCAATCTTATATATATATATATGTATATATATACTGCAGAGAGTTTCACCTGTTCATGTGTCTTTTCTGTCAGAATTTTCTTCTTTCTTAAATAAAAATACATTTAGAACTGTTCAAAGTGTGTTCCCAACCAAGTTTCTGAGACATTGTTTTAGCCTCATTTTTAAGTGGATTTCTTTCTGGTTTAGTGTAAGACTGTCTTTAATGCCTTCTTCACAAAAACTTAACCTTTAACAGAACATAGATGCAGAGCATCTCTACTGGACACCATTTAGAAGAAAGAAAATTTGAAGTTGAAAAGTTTTTTCTGTTATAAAATCTAAGTTTTCTCATTCTGGGTTCTGTTTTACTTTCTGATGATCGCCATTTGTAATAGCCTGATAATATTTTCCAGCAGAAAACTGTCACAGGGAATGAGGTGGTTTATTCATAACTGTATAGAATAATTATTCACAGTACAATAATAATGATAATGTTGCATGTACTTCTGCTATTCAGACCTTCACATATAGATTGTTTGGTTCTGTCCTTTGACCCATGTTTATAAAGAATAAAATTTTATTTGGAGATGAACTACACAATTTCATTTAAAAGAGAAACACATACAGGTTCATTTATTTATGTATGTATTTATTTATTTATTTATTTATTTATATGTATGCATATGTGTATATGCAATCTGTATAACTGATACTCAAAAGAAAAGTGGAAGCATTTCATTGACATTCATTGTCTTAATCTGAAGGTTAAAATGGTATATAAATCCATCCTTACATCTCTGTGAAAGTGCAGGCAAGCAAGAGATATTTTTGATACTGTGGCCCATGGCAATAGACCCCAGTTCATCCACCAGCTATGACTGCAAGATTTTTACTATCTGAGCAAAAGACTAGAATCTTATCTGCAGGCTAAAATATTCACTTATGGATTGGTAAATATTCATGGTTGAAAAGTGCTGCAAATTTCTAACCTTCATTGAATTGATCTATTCACAAATTAGGTGCGATCGTAGTTAGACTAGCACTACTGGAAACTTGTATTCATATGCTAGGGGGTTCTTTTTCAAGATGCAGAAGATGTATTCTTACACAATCTCAACAGTACAGTTCAAGGAAGAGAATTATATCAACTGAAAATGAATTTGTAGGATGCAAACCTGAGAAATGTACCAAGTTTGGTACTGCCTCTTTCAGTACTATAAAAAACAGACTAAATGAATTCCAACATCCACACAGGGATACACTGTAATCTTAAAAAGTTACTGGTTTCACTGTATTATTAAGTAAAGTTTGCTTGTCATTAAATGTGCTGGCCAGCCATCTGCAAAATAATAGACATAAGATTTATGGTTGGTTTTGGTCTTTTTTTGGTCACAGGGATCTCAAAGATTTAAACAAGAAATTAGCACAATCTGACATCTATCACAAGTTTATATACATATCAGCATTTACAATAAGTATGCATAAATTTTAAATTTTTAATATTTTATATTCTACAATTTTTATATTTTTAATCACTTATTTTTTATTACTACCAATGCCCGTAAGTAATTTAAATATTATCTGATAAACTTCAAATGAAAATTAAGTAAAAATGAAGCAGTGTTCTAAACCTCTGTATAGAATCCATTTTATGGATAGTATACAAGTGGGTGACTCCTTTAGTTTTAACACAGTTATTGGAGTAAAAGTTAAGCAATTCTCATCATCCTAAGTATCCCAAAACAAACATGATTGCCCCAGTTTATTCTAATCACTTATTATCCAAAAAAAAAACCCACAGGAAAATCAGATAGTGTTACAGAGGGATGGATTCTTTGATTAACCTTAGTGTCTTAAAAAACAAAAAAAGAAAGAAAAAATAAGTGGGTTTATGTGTCCTACTCTGATTGTTAACACATTGCTGCTGCAATGCAAAACACCTAATACAGTCAGTCATAATGCACTACATGAAAGACTTCTGATGTGAGTGGTCTCAGTACTTCACAGCATGATGTGTCTGCCATTAGTAATTTCAGACAGAAGCAGCTTTTAAAGACAGAAAGGTAGTTGTAGGGAGTGAATTTCATCATTATGATTCAAGAACTAATGAAAATTCTTGTGGTGAAGGCAAAATAACTTGAAATTCATGCATCTATTTGCAAGAATAAAGAACTGGTCTGCTTTGGCTATCTAGTACTTCTTCACTGAAACTAACCAGAAAAGAAAAACATGGAGCTTTAGATTCTGACTACTTAGCTTTCAAGTTGTATGTAAATACATTTCCACTTCAGGGCTTTTCTACAGCAAGTATTTAATTCTCACATTCAGACTTTTTTATTTTTAATGAAGTCTGTTAAGCACAAGAAGGATTCAGAGTGATGTTTACCTTGTGAACTAGCCTGTATTCCACAGAACCCATTGGAACCTGATTACCTATAATAAAATTAAGGGCATCAGGTTTCCAGAAACACCACAGGCCATTAAAAGACAATAAGAGAACAGATGCAAGTCATTCAGACTTAAAAAAAAAAAAAATGTTTTGTATATATAGACTCACTTCTCAAGAATGTTACTAGTGATTTTTTTTTCCAAATTTTCAGTCTTCATTTGTAAAATTCAGACTAGTAAGAAGTCAATGGCAAATGGCAAATGGCAAAGCAAAAACCTTGCTTGACTGGGCATAACATAAAAATGGGCTTTAAGTTTTGAGAGATTTCCTTTCCCCCTCTCCTCTCCTCTCCTCTCCTCTCCTCTCCTCTCCTCTCCTCTCCTCTCCTCTCCTCTCCTTCCCTTTCCCTTTCCCTTTCCTCTCCTTCCCTTCCCTTTCCCTTCCATTCCCTTCCCTTTTCCTTCCCTTCCCCTTTCTGTTTCCCTTCCCCTTCACCTTCCCTTTCCCTTTCTGTTTCCCTTCCCCTTCACCTTCCCTTTCCCTTTCTGTTTCCCTTCCCCTTCACCTTCCCTTTCTCTTTCTGTTTCCCTTCCCCTTCCCTTTCCCTTTCTGTTTCCCTTCCCCTTCACCTCCACCTTTCCTTTCTGTTTCCCTTTCTGTTTCCCTTTCTGTTTCCCTTTCTGTTTCCCTTTCTGTTTCCCTTTCTGTTTCCCTTTCTGTTTCCCTTTCCCTTTCCCTTTCCCTTTCCCTTTCCCTTTCCCTTTCCCTTTTGTTTCCCTGTCATATCTCCTTAACACAGAATATCTGACTGAGAATGACTGACAATATTAAAACTATGCATTATACATCACCTTTCCCCATCACCCTCATTATCTTTCTCATCCTCAGATTGTATATATTGCCAGAGCAAGCTAAGACCGCATTGAAAAAACATGCTTCTAATTCTTGGACTGAAAGTACTTATTAATGGAACAGGAAAGGCATATCACACTTACTTTAAGACCGCAGCTTACAGTTACTAAATGCTACTCACGGAAGTCTGTCATGAAAACTGACATGCTGGGTAATTTAAGGAAATGTGCTCATGTCACTTTGCCTTCCCCCTCCCCCCGATAATTACATGTTCTATTCATTTTAAGATTTTTTACTTTTTTTTTAATTGGGGCCAGAGTCAAGAGATGAATATTTGCTTGTTTATTTCAGAATTATAAACTAACAGAATACAGCCCTTTGGCATGCATTTTATGTTTGTTAATTGTTATATCCTTCAAATTTGTTTTTGAGATGCAGCAGCTTTCCAGAAGTGTCTGAATAGGAATATAATCAGCTATGTCTAGGATCCTTAGACAAAATGTATATGATAGTTTCTGAATGTCTCCAGATTTTCAATGCCTTTTCTTTTTTCAGTGGGGTTTCAGGAATCTCAGTGTCACATATTCCAGCAAGAGTGAACAGATACTAACAATAAACATATGGAATATTTTTATTTCACCTTTGCCTTTCATTTCTTTTAAGACTGCTGAAGACTGAAAAAAGTACCCCATTTCTTACCAAAATGGCTATTGTGTTAAGAGAAATGCCAAATGAAAAAAGAATATCATCAGAGTAAAAAGGGGTGCAGGGAGCTTATTCTTCATAGTTTGAGCAATAGTGTGAATGCTTATTTTATTTTTCATTTTCATGCCATTCAATGCCTCTATTAAAGTGAATAATGGTTGGAAGTGCTAAACAATTTCAGAATGAATATTTGGAAACTTCCATTCACAGAACAAGAAGAAACTTATACAGTTATGAGAAGAAATATCCTTGTGCAATTTTGTATTCCATTGTGTGTACATAGAGTTTATATATCAAAGATAGGCATTCATCCTGTGAAGTGCTTCTGCTGAACAAAAATAATAATCTTTAAATATTATGAATACTACTAAAAAACCCTTATCTGTACATACATCTTTTATGCTGACAAAGTTTATATTTTGAAGAATAAGACCTTAATAATTCAGAGTATTTTTCCAGACCCATTTAAGCTTCTGAATTTTCGAAGTAACGTGTAAGCTAACAAAGAAGAAAAAGGAAAGATTTCATCACTAAGTGTACTTTATCTGTATGGTCACTATCATTCAGTTTTAACTACTAGTGATAATCCTTTATATCTTGCTATTAAATGTTCTCTAGTACATTGCATAAACGTATTATAATTAAGTCTTAACAATATAAATGGCAATTAAATATTTTGCCATTAGGATTTATCTGAGAAATTACAAATAGGCCAAACTATCCTGGGTTCAGCAGTAGCAGTCATTTTTCTCCTTCTTAGAAGCTGGTTTAGTGCTGTGGTTTTGACTTCCAGCCTGGAACAGTGCTGATAACAGTGATGGAGCCCGACACCATAGACCAGATGGACTCAGCAACTTTATAGGGATTGGTCCATGCACTAAGGAATGATCTCTCTCTCTCTTTGTGTGTGTGTGTATGCATACATATATATATGAGACAAGAGTGATGGTATATTGAAAACTGTGGGATCTGAGCATGACGTTAATGGTATGGAATAAGAGGTGGATGCTGTCCTGGGTTCAGCAGTAGCAGTCATTTTTAATCCTTCTTAGTAGCTGGTGCAATGCTGTGTTTTTGACTTTCAGCCTGGAATAACACTGATAACACTGATGGTTTTAGTTGTTGCTCAGTAATGTTTACTCTCATCAAGGACTTTCTGAGTCTCATGCTGTGCCATGGAAGAGGGGAAGCAGGGAGGAAGCAGAGACAGGACACCTGACCCAAACTAGCCAAAGGGGTATTCCATACCACAGCATGTCATGCCCAGGATGTACAACTGGGGGCAGCTACCTGGAAGGGCTAGATCACTGCTCGCGTCAGGCTGGGTATCGGTCGGCGGGTGGTGAGCAGTTGTATTCTTCTCTTGTTATTTTCCTTATCATTATTATTACTGGTGGTAGCAGTAGTAGCTTGTGTCATACCTTAGTTACTGGACTGTTCTTATTTCAACCCAGGGGAGTTACATTCTTCTGATTCTCCTCCCCATCCCTCTGGGGGCTCTGGGGCAGGTGGGGGGAGGAAGGAGGGGAGTGCGTGAACAGCTACGTGCTTCTGGGTTGCTGGCTGGGCTTAAACCATGACACAAACTTTTTTTTTTTTTTTTTTAAGATTAAAAGTATGGTATAGGGATAAGAATGTCAGGAATTATGTAGCAAATTATTATCTCTAAAGGCTTCACAATTCTACATGAACATTAATACACTTAGTTTAATAACTGTCGTGGTTTAAACCCAGTCAGGTAACTTGTTCACTCACTCCCAGTGAGTGGTGCCGAGCTGACAACAATCGAGGTCCGTTCCCCCCCCCCCCCCCACCGGGGTTCTCCCCTTCCCCACTCCCAGAGGAACAGGGAGGAGGATTGAAAAAGTGCAACTCCCACGGGTTGAGACAAGAACAGTCCAGCAACCAATGTACACAAATCACCACCGCTACTATCAACGACAACAATGATAAGGGAAAATAACAAGGGAAGAGAATACGATACCACCGGCCAAGAAAACGAGTCCCACCCGGAAGCCCGTGTCCTTCCGGGTAACTCCCAGTTACCCCCCACCCCGGGCATGACGTGCTGTGATATGGAATACCTCCCTGGCTAGCCCGGGTCAGGCGCCCCGTCTCTGCTTCATCCTGGCTTCCCCTCCTCCCTGGCAGAGCATGAGCCTCACAAAGTCCTTGGTCAGGGTAAACATCACTTAGCAACAACTGAAAACATCGACTTCACCAACACTGTTCTCAGGCTGGAAGTCAAAACACAGCACTGCACCAGCTACCACAAAGGAAAAACATGACTGCTACTGCTGAACCCAGGACAATAACCTAGGTCACAATACCAAAAAAATATTTACAATGATTAAATTCAGTGAAGCTTGAATTTATTTTGTCCTGCTCTCCATGGGTTTGGTACCTTGAAAGAATTTAAGAAAAATAAAAGTCTTTTTTTTTTTTCTTAGGATCTTCAGAATTAATTAATAGAATATTTTCAATACATTTAATTAAGTCCTTAGGGACCTGAACAGTTTATTGAGGGACTATAAGTGGAATCATAAATCAGATCAAATGCACATAGCCTTTGTCACAAGCTTGTTGATCTGTGTTAGCTTCACAGGGCTAAATGTCGATCTGAATGTTGTCTGCCTCAGCTGATCATACTAAACCAACAGAAGAAAATATTCATTAGAGATATTTTAGAAATCATTGCTTAAACGAACTCTCTTGACACCACCAAATGGCTGAGATTACATTTATGTGAGTTTTCCTCAGGGAGGTGTGACAGACCTCACATCATGCACACCTTATGGGCGACAGCAACAAAAAATAAAATAAAACAAAATAACAACAAACAACTGCTCCCAACCAAAACTTTTAGATGCTATCAGAATGAATCCCAACTATTTTCCAATTAAACAGCAAGATAGAGGCCAAAATAGCATCACTAATTCCTAAATACATTTCTCTGCTCCAGTCACCTGTAGACATTTACTTACGGCAAGCAGGCCCTGCACTAACTTGTAATGCTGAGTTAGATGAAATAATCAAAGGACCAAACCCAGGAAAAAAACAACAGCTGTTGCAGAAGGTGAGTGAACAGCTAGTAATCATATTGATGACAGCTAATTTATGTAGCTGATAAATTTTAAAATAAGAGAGAAAACTCATCTATCATCATTGGATATCATAATTAGCACTATGGTTTTCTAAGTAATGTGAAGTCTGTTAATAATTTTAGGGTTTTTTGTTGCTATTCCACTTGATTTGCTTTTGATATGGTATTTTAAAGACTCATAGAAAAGAAACACTTAAATGGGAGCAAAAGCAAATGCTGTATTTTTTTCTGTTTAATGGAGCAGATACAGTAAATACAAATGTATTCATATTTTCTTCAAAGTTTAAAATCATAACAGAGACTGGGGGTATGTGTTTTGCTTTGTTCTGTTTTATTTTGTTTTGTTTTGTTTCCTACAGCATGTACTTAATATTCTGTCCCATCTATAGTTTCTGTAGAACAAAAACTAGGCATATTTCCAAAGTGGCATACTTGAAGAGCAAGTGCCTGTGGTGCTGTGGTTTCTAGCTTTGAAGCAAGAAACGCCAGTCTCAGTCAAGGGCCTCCAATCAACTTGTTATATAATTTTGTCTTTTTTTTGTCTTTTTTTTTTTTTTTTTAAGATTTAAAGTTCCTTGTCATTTGACTACTGGTCTTTTTAGGTTCCTTGTCTACAGCAAACTCAGGCCTAAAACCTGCAAAATTCACCTCAGACATAAAACAGATTTTTAGAAAATTAGAGATATTTTGTAGCTAATTATTTTATACTGTGCTTCAGAAAATTTTTAGGTTTTATTACGTTGAAGATGAGTCCTGTGCAGATGCTTATTATTTAAATTTAGTAAGGTATCATATAGAAGGTGTTAACAGGAAGGCTTTCAGTCATTAAGCTATGGCAAGAGGTTAAAGTAACAAATATAAGCATTTGGACAGCTGCCAATTCAAGTGCCTAAATGTAGGTGTCTGCCGTATAGGTATTTATGTATGAACTTTCCATCATAGTCTCTGAAGATCTAGTCGGTATAGTCAATAAAATATAGAGAGGTATTAATCTTAGACTAATCATAATGCTTGTTACATCATACTCCCTAGTCTCTGTTAAATGAATTATCCAGCTCTCCTTTGCCTATAAAGAGAACTTAGATCCAGAAATCTCACATAGGACGTGCAGACACCTAAATTTAGGCTTTTAAAACTGGAGTTAAATTCTGCTCCAGCTCCTGCATCAGATCACACTGTTGATAAACCTTATTGTCAAGGTCTGGGTAGATTCAGCAGTATGGATTTTACATTTGCAGTTTCAGAATATCTCTGTATGAGATCTGAATCTTTTCAGCAGATTTTGGATAGATGTGAAACAAGTGCATGAAAATTTCAAAGCATGGATTGTAGCTCTGTTCTCAGCTACCTACTAAGACAGACTGTTGCTCCTCTACAATCTTTGTAGACTTTTTTTTTTTCTCCTATGAGGACATAACAGTATAGAAGGGCATGGGCTCCCTTTCTATATGATAATGGTATGACTGAACCTGGATCTGGAAGATGTGAAAAGCTCAGTGACACTGATGAAATGCTGACTCTGGTTTAGGGAAAGAAATTAGCTGTCCTTCATGCTTTCTTTTAACTGTGTATATTTGGGTTATCTTTGTTATTTAACAAATAATGGATAAAGCTTCTACATTATTGTCATCTAGTAACCAGTGTTATCTATTTCAGGCTTTCTTACATATTACTATATAAATCAATTAAAATTAATCTCTCAGTTGCTAAAAACTTAACAGCAGCACAAAGTGAAGCAAAACAGACAAATAAAAGACTCCCCCAGTCCCTAAATTATCTATTTCTGGTGTCAGTATATCGGGGATATTTTGGTTATTTTTCCATACTAAAATGGATTGGTTAAATAGTTATATCATTTTCTTCACAGGTAGTATGTTTAAGAATATGGTTATTTCAGTTTGTTGTAGCTGAATAGTTGGCTTAGCACTTGTACAAGTGGTAGACCAAGAGGTTTATTTCCTGGGGAAAGAAAAGAACACTTGGAGGGCTTTGATTGATGAGCACATGTGGAATATAATAGATTTTCATGCAACCTATTTTACTGTAGTGAGAGGTGTTATTCTGTGTCACCATTACTGGTTCTCATTAATGAGGAAAAATGTCAAAATGTATTTTTGACACTATCATCCCAAATTCATAACAGCTTTTTTTCTGCATGAAGACTTTCTCTTTTTTTCTTGAAGAAAGTCTGATCCCTGCCCATTATAAACTGAGGGTGAGTAAAAAGGGTCATGGAAAGAGAAAGATCTGGGACACCCATACTCTGGTTCCTGCTATAGCTGTAGCATCCTGTACCAAGAATCATACTGTCAAATATCTTACTTATGGCCAGTATCACTTAGCATTTAGAGGAAAACTCAGAGATTTATGCGTGTGATAGGCTTCAGCTTTGTCTTCATCTTTCATGTCAGTTCTTTGCTGAGATAGGTTCACATCCATCCCTATTTTTGAAAGAAGGTGGGGAAAAAAGGTCAACAAAAGAATGAAATTGCAGGACTATTGATTGAATGTTAGGTACAGCTACACCAGCATCATTTAAAGCTCTTCATCATCAGGTCTTGCTGTCTAAATTTTTCTTTGTGCATTAAAACATCCCATATCATGTTTTAAAAATAAAATTTACTTCACAAGACATTACGGAAGATTCCCAGTTTATGTAATGTCTTCCTCCTGGTGTCTTGAGAAACAGAGTCTCTAAAACAGTGATCTTCAATTCATCTTTGTGTGCCATTAGAGGTGACTATACAGACTACAATTTACCAGATGATCTCACCTTAAGCTTTTGTGGAGTCCAGTTTCATAGACTCCAGACATGAAATCCAGTTCTGTATTCCTGTAGAAAATGTGTGACAAGTCACTTTTCTTCATGTTACAATACCTTAAAACGATTTCCTGTTTTATTAAGGAACCTTGATTTAAGGATCTTCCAGAATGCAATTTGTCTAGTCTGTTCTCAGAACTATTCAGGAAAAGGATTCTCCAACTTGTGTTTTTTATGATTATGCACTGTCAGGTACTTCTAAAGTTTTTGTATTAGTAATGGCAAACCCCCCTAAAAATATTGTACTACATTTGCTTTTTTCATACAGTAAGCTTCTCAAATATGATCACAGAGGTTTGAAATCAGAAGGATATGTTCTCTAGACTGTATATGAAAATAATAAGAAATAGAGAAACTTTCAATGTAACTAAACAAAAATACAGGAGAATTTATAAGAAAATTGTACCTTTGATCTTTTCAGGACAAATCTTGCTTTTCAGGTTTGACTTCAGTAATTCACTAAACTTTAACAAAAAAATTTCTGCATGCTTCTCATGGTTCCTAGAAAGTTTTCCCATCCATCTTCCATGAAACTAGTCTGTTTGCCTTCTCCTAGCATTCTCCTGGGCCCAATTTAATTCCTTATAAACATAGCACCTCATGGTGTTTGAGACTCTCTAGGTTACCTAGAACAAGTGAAATGATTTTTCAGGTATGATACAGGATGTATTAAAAGTCTTACAGCCTTTTGGATAAATGGACATAGCTATGCCACAGCATGTAAAAACACCAAACATGTTTATTGGCCTGACTACTTTAAACAAATCCTCGCTGTTTTCCTTTCTCTCCATTTCCCACTTTCTTATGGATATATAATCTCTAAAACTTTTTTTTTTTAATCATCAGATACTGTCAGTTACTTTGCGACTAAAAACAAACCTCCACTTTCTTTAAGTTACTGCAATCTGATTTAGTCACTCAAAGAAATATTGTATATGACTGGAAAAACAAAGCTCAAATAGATAACATCTGACACAGAGTTTTCAGGTCAGTGTATGAAATGGAAATCAGAAAAAAAATTGTTGTTGTCAAGTTGAATCACACAGTGTTGTGGTAAAATAAAACTATGCTGATTCTAATAGAAATTAATATTTTTGATTTTTTTTTCATTTTAACTGCAGTTACTTTTTTAAGTATGATTTGAAATAAAAATTACAAAACTTTATTTTCAAAATCAATGATAAATTTCTTTCTTTGTTTGAGAAATATGTTTGAAAATTTCCAAGACAAGCTACATAATTTTGAAAATTTCACAGTGGGTTTCCATTAAATAAACAAACAAACAAACCAAAACAAAGAAAAAAGAAGTCTTTTTTTTGCTTTTGTTAATGTCAAACAATTTACAAATTTCTGTTCGAAACCCTATGATACTCTGAAAACCATGAAATTCCAATTTTTCGTGTATTTGACATTAATTCAAAATGCTTATCTTCTGAAAGAATTATTACTGCTGGTTTTATGTGGACACAAATACTGTAAGATCGGGAACATTTTGAGCCTTTCTTTTTCCTTCTTAGGCAATGGGTGAGTCACTAGTAGTAAAAACTAAGTCTTCATGTTTTCTACTATTTTGATCCAATTACCAGAGGTTAGCAAATTGTAACAATAATAATTGTGTCCCTATTGTAGATTCTTAGAAAGGGAAAAAGAAGTTAACCAAAAATAAGATTATTTGAGAAGCGGCAGCAGTAAGAAAGTCAGAAGGGAAATCACACATGAATATTCCTGTGGCAAGGGAAAATGCTATTGGAAAGGCTGATCTATAGGCATATAATTCCAGCCAGAAAAGAGAGTGCAAGAAGCCAAAAAGTAAATAAAGTAGATACAGGACCTAAATTTGCCAGTTTGCTACCAAAATGTTTTTTGAACTATTTTTCTTCAACTGTGGTTTATGTCATATTTTCATCTCTTTCCCTGTAGTTCATTTTTCCTTATGATGATATCCATTTTTTCATAGCAATTTTCTTTTCATTGGTTGTCAAAGTAAGAATAATCTCAATTAAAGGTATCTAAAAGTTTGCCATATAGTCTAAATTAATTTGTAGGCATTGTTTAGGAACCAGAGATTGCACCTCTGTGAAACAGTTGACCTCACCTGTCTTAGGACACAGGCGTTCATCCCATGTATTGAAAATGAATTCTCTATGAACTCCCTTTATTTAAATAAATAAATAAATAAATAAAATTTGCATTATTAGCTCAATGTAAATGTTAATTTAAGTTTCTAAATGTCGATGCTGCCTGGTCAGCATTTATGTATGCCAACATTTTTCATTCTGGTTGATGTTGGATGCTGATTAGCCATTTACAGTATCCTCATGTCTTCATTCAGGCTAATGGCAAATGACTGCATTATTTCTTGTTAGCAGCAAGATGAAGAGAAAAAGATGAGGATGTTCTTTATACCATGTAATGCAGTGATTATAACAGGTAGCCATACCGCAGCACCGCCAGTGCCTCGGTGGGCTCACGATGGCAGTCGCTCAAGATTGACCCAGGAAATGACAGTCTTGTTCAGAATGTGTGGGTCAAAGCCCATCCTGAATCTTCGTTAGCAAAGACAGGCCTTCCTCATAGGAGAAGGAAAACTCCTGTCTTCAAACCTAGGCTGATGGAGCTTGTCTAGCCTTGTATGGTCTTCCATGTAAGAGAAGGACACTCTTACAAAACCTACGACCTGAGGACTTTGCTGTCACTGTCCTAGCTAGCTAGGCTGTGGCAGATAAACATAAGTGTAAAGGGTGGGGCCAGCTCTGCACAAGCTGTGCCTCACATAAAAAATCCACTGCGCAGGCTGGAAGGGCTTACTCTCACTTGCCTGTATGGACAGGCAAGGGTCGAAATGGTAGGTGACAAGGTGCATGGGAAGCTGCAGATCCAACCTTGCATGTGGGCAGACCAGCACATGGGTAGCTCAAGATTACTCAGGAGATGACAGTCCTGGTCAGACACTCCCTGATTGCCTAAGCACCCTTTTCCAAACAGATTTGCATATCCCACATGCGCTTGGTCATCGTGCTTGTAGTAAGCATGGATAAAGCCCTTCCCAAACCTTCGTTCGCGAAGCCAAGCCATCAATAACATGCAGATATTAACTGCTCATTTTCAAGAGAAGCCAGGAGAAGGTACTTAACGATAACCGTCCCACCAGATTTGGGTGGTGTGTTGTTTCTTCTGGATTATGGAATATAGATGTGTTTAGTAGACAATACCCTAAAATGAAAGAACTAATCACTAACATCCAGAAATATCTTTAAATTATTTACTCCTGATTATTAATACATTTAAAGCAACTCCAAAAATCTTAGTATTCAACTAATTATCCCCTCTTACAAGTGAATGCTCGTTAATCTTCTTGTTATGAATACCAATGTCGATTTCTTGGAATAGAAATGGTACTAAGTACCTTTCTGTAATTTCACACATATATCTAACAAATATTTACTATTACAGGTAAACAATCATGAATATCATGTACTGCTTTAAAGTACAGCTGTTATCTAAACTCCACTGACCTCATATATATTTATAAAAATTTTACAAGGATCTCCAGAGTAGGTCTTGCACTTTTATTATTATTATTATTATCTATTTCAGTAGAACACATGATTTGGGGAGAACATAAATGTCTTGATCTGCAAAGCCTCAGCTGAAAACTTTATGCAACAATTCAAAGGGGCTAAGCATGGAAATCCATGAAGTTTTTAAGAGAAAAAAAAAACAAACAAAAAAACAACCAGAGAATTTTTTGGAGGGAATATTCAAGATGCTAGAAATACTGATGAACTGAGGATAAATAACATAGGAAACAAAAGATGATAATTCAGGTTAACAAAATGTTAAGGTTCACAAAATAGTAGTGGAATTAAAGTGCATTTCTGACGTATTAGGAATATTTCTTACGTCACACTTAAAGTGTTTGTTGACTTCTGAATACATAATTTGTGTATTTATTACTGTTTCATATCTAAGGATAATACTGTTTGTATCCAAGTGCTTAGAAAAACTCCTGCTTTCTCATGTCTTTTGTCTGTTTTCTTTTCAGTGCAAATCATAGGATCATAGAGTCATAGAATAGTTAAGAGTTGGAAAGGACCTTAAAATCATCTACTTCCAACCCATCGCCATGGGTAGGGACATCATGCACTAAACCATGTCACTCAAGGCTCTATCCAGCCCGGTCTTGAGCATTGCCAGGGATGGAACATTCACAGCTTCTTTGGGCAACCCATTCCAGTGCTTCCTCATCCTTACAGTAAAGAACTTCTTCCTTATATCCAATCTAAACTTCCCCTGTTTAAGTTTGAACCCACTACCCCTTGTCCTGCCACTACAGTTGCTAAAGAAGAATCCCTCTCCAGCATCCTTATAGGCCCCCTTCAGATACTGGAAGGCTGCCATGAGCCCTCCACACAGCCTTCTCTTCTCCAGGCTGAACAGCTCCAACTTTCTCAGCCTCTCTTCATATGGGAGGTGCTCCAGCCACTGATCATCCTCGTGGCCCTCCTCTGGACTTGTTCCAACAGTTCCATGTCCTGTTGAGGACACCAAAACTGCACACAATACTCCAAGTGAGGTCCCACAAGAGCAGAGTAGAGGGGCAGGATCACCTCCTTCGACCTGCTGGTCACTCGTCTTTTGATGCAGCCCACGATACAGTTGGCTTTCTGGGCTGCAAGCGCACACTGAAGCCAGCTCATGCTCATTCTCTCTTTGACAAACAGCCCCAAGTCCTTCTCCGCAGGGCTGCTCTGAATCTCTTCTCTGCCCAACCTGTAGCTGTGCCTGGGATTGCTCCAACCCAGGTGTAGGAGCTTGCAGTTGTCATGGTTAAACTTCATGAGGTTGGCATCAGCCCACCTCACAAGTGCGTCAATGTCCCTCTGGATGGCATTCCATCCCTCCAGCGTTAGGGATGTCATCATCAAACTCACTGAAGGCGCACTCAATCCCACTGTCCATGTCACCAACAAAGATGTTGAACAAGACTGATCCCAACACCAATCCCTGAGGGACACAACTCGTTACTGGTCTCTAACTGGACATTGAGCCATTGACCACAACCCTTTGCATGCAGTCATCCAGCCAGTTCTTTATCCACTGAGTTGTCCTTCCATCAAATTGATGTCTCTTCAATTTAGAGACAATGATGTCATGCGGGACAGTGTTGAAAGCTTTGCTCAGTTCCAGGTAGATGCTGGCAGCTGTCAGCATTTATAAAGACTTTCTTAGGTGAAATTTGACTTGGCATTTAAATTTCTATCCCATGGGCAGGTCGTACTGTAAGTTTAAAAGCAAAGCACTTCAGATGATGTTGAATTATGCATGTGTAGAAATTAACTTCTGAACAAGAGTTCCACCTGGTTTTGGGAAACAGAAATTAATGACATGATGTTGCATATATGCTTGTATGTGTCTTCAATCAGGTATTCCCTTATGCTATCTTAGAATGTTTGGGGTTTTTTTAATTGTAAGATGGAATCAAAGATGATTCATAAGATTATGCAACCATGCAGTGTGCTAGGGAAATGGGAATGGAAAAAAACCAGACAGTTTTAGTACACTTAAGTAAAAAACGATAAATACAGACTGTTATATTACCTTTATTAAAAATAGCTTACATGTGATATGAGTTCAAACTGTGTATTCTTATTAATCAAAACCAAAAGTAATAAAACATATCTAAATAAATGCCATTTGAAATAAATAAAACATAAGTCATGGAAAATACAGTGTTATGTAATTTGCAGTTACCATGACCATGAATGTCAAGCTGCATACCCACATTCAAAAGGGTATGTCCAATTAACTAAAAGTCTATTAACTCAATGTTCATTTTACGTATAAGCATAAAATCAAATATTTTCATTATCAAATTTAGATTCATATGTATTAACTTCTAGCATACATCCTTGATGGAACATTGTCTTCCAGCTAGTTTACTCCAGAAAAAAAAAAAAAATTCTTGTATTTTTCTGAATGAAATAAAATAAATTTCCTCACTGCTTCCTCCAGCCTACACAATAACTGCAGTTTAGTTATTGTAATCAGTGTTTATAATCATAGTTCATAACATTCATAATTTATAATTAACAAAATCAAAGAGGTTCCTTGACTCTGTGGAAGACATCTTGCAAGTAACAGAGGAGTCAAAAAGGGAAGGTGCCATGTTTGACCTCATGGAAATGAACAGGGATGGGCTGGTGGGAAATGTGCTGCTCCAAGGCATCCTTGGCTGCATGAAATGGTCAAGTTTGACAACTTCAGGGCAGTGAGAAGGGCACACAGCAAGCTCACTGCCCTGGACTTCAAGAGAGCATACTTTGGCGTCTTCAGGAACCTGCTTAGTAAGGTTCCATGGGATAAAGCCCTAGAGGGCAAGCAGGCCCAAGACTGCTGGTTAGTATTCAAAGATCACCTGCCCCAAGCTCAGGATTGTTGCATCCCGAAAGAAGAAAATGGGGTAGAAAGGCCAGGAGACCTACATGGACGGTTAAGGAGCTGCTGAGAAAACTTAGAAGAAAAAAAGAAACTTACAGAAGGTTAAAGCAAGGACAGATGGCCTGGGAAGAATACAAAGGCATTGCCTGGGAAGACAGATACCTAGTCAGGAAAGCTATGGCACAGATAGAATTGAGTCAGGGGTATGAACAACAATGGAAGGGCTTCTATAGGTATGTTGCAAACACAAAACAAATAGGAATAATGTGAGCCCTCTCCAGAAACTATCAGGAGAACTGGCTACCCTGGATTTGGAGAAGGCTGTTTCTCAATGACTTCTTTGCTTCAGTCTTCACTGTCAAGTGCTCTGACCTTGTGGCTCTAGTCTTGGAATGCAGATGCAGGGACCATGAGAATGAAGACCTTAGGCCCACTGTAGGAGAGGATCAGATCTTAGATCATCTTAGGAACCTGAATGTGCACGACTCCGTGGGACCTGATGAAGTCCATCCACGGATCCTGAAGGAGCTGGCAAATGAAGTTGCTAGGCCACTGTCCATCATATTTGAAAAATCATGGCAGTCAGGTGAAGTTCCTGACAACTGGAAAAAGGGAAATATAACCCCCATTTTCAAGAAGGGGAAAATGGATGACCCAGGGAAATACAGACAGGCAGTCTCCCCTCTGTGCCTGGCAGGATCGTGAAGGTATGTAGCGAATAAAAAACAGACAAGCGGCAACGTGGGCCCTCTCCAGAAGCTATCAGGAGAACAGGCTACCCTGGATTTGGAAAAGGCTGAGGTTCTGAATGACTTCTTTGCCTCAGTCTTCACTGGCAAATGCTCTGACCACACCCCCCATGTCTTGGGAGGCAGATGCAGGGAGTGTGAGAATGATCTTAGACCCACTGTAGGAGAGGATCTGGTTCAAGACCATCTTAAGAACTGGAACATACACAAGTCCATGGGACCTGATGAAATCCATCCACAGGTCTTGAAGGATGTGGTGAATGAAGTTGCTAAGACACTGTCCTTCATATTTGAAAAATCATGGCAGCCAGGTGAAGTTCCCGATGAATGGAAACAGGGAAATATAACCCTCATTTTCAAGAACTGGAAAATGGATGACCTAGGGAACTACAGACCAGTCAGTCTCACCTCTCTGCCTGGCAGGATCATGGAGCAGATTCTCCTGGAAAGTATGCTAAGACACATAAAAAACGAGGTGGTTAGTGACAGCCAGCATGGCTTCACTGAGGGGAAATCCTCTCTGACCAATTTGGTGGCCTTCTGTGATGGCGCTACAGAACTGATGGGCAGGGGTAGAGCAGTTGTTGTCATCTACCTGGACTTGTGCAAAGCATTTGACACTGTACTGCATGACCTCCTTTTCTCTAAATTGAAGAGACATCAATTTGATAGATGGACAACTAAGTGGATAAAGAATTGGCTGGATGACCACATGAAGAGAGTTGCAGTCAACAGCTCAATGACCAAATGGAGACCTTAACAAGTGGTGCACCTTAGGGGCTGGTGTTGGGACTGAATCTGTTCAACACCTTTGTTGGTGACATGGGCAGTGGGATTGAGTGCTCCCTCAACAAATTTGTCGATGACACCAAGCTGTGTGGTTCAGTTGATACACTGGAGGGAAGGGATGCCATCCAGCGGGACCATGACACACTTGATAGGTGGGCCAATGCCAACCTCATGAAGTTCAAGAAAGCGGAGTGCAAGGTCCTCCGCCTGGTTCAGAGCAATCCCAGTCTCACCTACAGGTTAGGTGTGGAACAAATTCAGAGCAGCCCTGAAGAGAAGGATTTGAGTGTTGGTCAATGAGAAACTGAACATGAGCTGTCAGTGAGCTCTCGCAGCTCAGAAAGCCAACCGTATCCTGGGCTGCATCAAAAGGAGTGTGACCAGCCGGTCGAAGGAGGTGATCCTGCCCCTCTACTCTGCTCTGGTGAGACCACACTTGGAGTACTGTGAGCAGTTCTGGTGTCCTCAACATAAAAAGGACATGGAACTGTTGGAACAAGTCCAGAGGAGTGCCACGAGGATGATCTGGGGACTGGAGCACCTCCCATATGAAGACAGGCTGAGGAAATTGAGGCTGTTCAGCCTGGAGAAAAGAAGGCTGTGTGGAGACCTCATAACAGCCTTCCGGTATCTGAAGGGGACCTATAGGGATGCTGGGGAGGGACTCTTAATTAGGGACTATAGCGATAGTACAACTAGTAATTGCATCAAACTTAAACAGAGGAAGTTTAGGTTAGATATAAGGAAGAAGCTCTTCAATGTGAGGGTGGTGAGGCACTGAAACAGATTGCCTAAGGAAATGGTAAATCCTTCATCCCTGGCAGTGTTTTAAGACCAGATTGGATGGAGCCTTGGGTGACATGGTCTAGTGTGAGGCATTCCTGCCTATGGCAGGGAGGTTGGAACTGTGTGATCTTATGGTCCCTTCCAACCCTAACCATTCTATGATTCTCTGAGTCTTTGATTAACATAAAATATATTAAACAAACTCAGTTATGTACTTATATTTTAGCAAACATACATTTTGTGTTTGTATGTGTTTTATTGTCTCCTTCAATGGGAAGACAGAAACACAACAGAAGTTTACATTTTACCAATGTATAAACTTGAGTCAGTAGGCAAACCAGAACTAGCTTGCTACATCAGATATTGCTAACAATGTGAACACTTAATATTTACTAGAAAGCCAAGCTGAAACTGTGGGGGAAGATCTTTATAAGTTACTCATACTAAAATCTAACACAAATCCATGTTTTTACTAGGAGTACTAGAGCTGAACAACTGAACGACAAGTTTGTGTGACAAATGTGGCTGGTTTAAGTTTACCTCATTCTTGAAGATATCTACATTTTAGTTCATTTCAGCAAACAATCTTACTGCTGTAAAGATTTCTACATTGTTTAGGGTTTATGTGGTTTTTTTTTTTCCACAGGATGACATATCTTTGAATGGTATCCTGATGTTTGATCTCACTCTTTTCACAAGATATGGAGGATTATTTTTCTTTTTCAATTAATGGAGTAACAGTAAAGTAATAACTGGCTTTATTATCCATTGAAATAATCAATTGAGTAATCTGGAAAACTCTAAAATTTTCTGCTGCCTCAGACCTAGTACTCCCACAGTACCTTAACACAAGCATTTGAAAACTCTAAGCACAGAAGTAGTTATTAATTTATTTAAGAATTTCAGAGAAAATTTCTCCAAAGTGATGACATTAAACACATATGGTAGATATTTTTCTGCAACTAGGAAGTTCACCCCCAATATCATCTATTATAGGTAGCACATAGACTTCAGGTCATAGAATCATAGAATATCTTGGGCTGGAAGGGACCTTTAGAGAACATCTAGTCCAAACCCCTAAAATGATTAGGGACATCTTAGACTTAGCTAAAGGCTAACCTGGAGTGCTGAGTCCTGTTCTGGGCTTCTCAGTACAAGAGAGGCATAGACATACTGGGTAAAGTCCAGCAAAGGAGCACAAAGGTGATTAAAGGATTAGAGTATCTTTCATACAAGGAGAGAAAGCAAAGAGAGTTGCGACTGATCAGCCTGGAGAAAAGAAGGCTCAGGAGTACCTTATAAATTTCTAAAAACACCTGAAGCGAGAAAGTGAGAGTGTAAAGAAGATGGAGTCAGATTCTTCAGAACAAAGAAAAGGAAATGGGAAAAAATCAAGTACATGAAATTTTGTTCAAAATTTTTTTTGTTGTTTAGATTTTTTTTTGTTTTGTTTTGTTCTTATTGCTACTGTTAGGATTGCCAAACACTTGAAAAGCTTTCTAGAATGGTTGTGCAGTCTCTGTTCCTGGAGGTTTTCAAAAGTGAGTGGATACAGCCCAGACCCACCTGTTCTAGTTCATCCCACTATGAGCAGAAGAGTTTGGAACAGCCTATCTCCAAAAATGGCCTCTAACCTCATTCATGCTGTGATTTTGTGGATCTATGGAAATAACAAGAGCAATAACATGTTGACTCCAGAACATTTTCCCACGCCAAATCCTTCCCTTTCAGAAAGCCAACATCAAAGTACTTGAATAGAGCTAAATCAGTGTAACAAACTCAATCCTACCTTGCAAATCAGTAAAATGTAGTGTTTCAGGTAAAAGGAAATATGTTTTTTTTCCTATCTAGAAGACAATGAGACAAGCAAAAAGTATAAAGAAAATAATATTGTTCTGATTCAAATAAAACTAAGCTACACAATGTAACTTATTTATAATTCTTGCTGAGCGTATTCTAAACTGCTATTTGTATATTGATGCATGATATTTTTATGCTGATTCTATAGTCTTTATCAGAGTATTTCGGAGAGGTTAGGGGTGACAAAAACTCTTTTGATCCAGATCAGTATAATTTTTCTTTCTTATCTGAATGCATACAATTCTCTGAATATTATTCTTTTAGACTTACAAAACTAGTTTTGACTTGGAGCAGAATTGGTTTAGAATAGCAGATATCACAATGTGGTAGTTATTACAATAGTATAATTCTGTCCCTGAAATTATTTGAAATGGTATTAAAAATTATTTGTTAATGCTGCTTATTCAGAGATTATGCTTAAAATCCTAACATATATCTTTGAGGAAATAAGTGTTGAGTAACTTGTCACTGAAACATCACATTTATATATGAAATACCTACAAATGTGAGATTTCAGAGTCTTGCAGAGAAAACTGGAAACTTAGTATGCTTCTCACTCTTTAAATCCCAGAAGAGATAAAGATTTCTTGCTCAATTAAGGCTCCTCCATAGCAAAAAAAAAAAAAAAAGGATTTTTGTAGAATAAATTTGTTCAGTCACTGTAATACATAGTTGTAATAGGATGTAGATGGGAGTCAAGTGTATTACCTAATTATAGCATGCAGACATTGTTATATAGTGTTTATTACATGTTAGTTTATTTTACTTAAATGGTAAAAGTTTAACAAGGGGAAGGACTCCTCCATTTTCCCTTTTCTCCATAGTATATAAAAACATTAAGCTATAGCAAAATCTGAGTAGTATTTTAACTTATTTACTAAAAAAAAAGCTGGTTGTATTACAAATATAGTAATTAATTAGTGTTAATTAATTGTGCTTCGTATATCTCAGGTAAAATGTGAGGCAGAGCTCTTTTCTTGTTTTGTGCAGCTCTGAGACTTTTTTGATACAAAATAATAAGGAAATTTAAACCTCAACATATACATTAATGAGTGTGTCTGCAGCTTTCTCCTCTAACCTTGAAATCTACATGTGTTCTCACTTTCAAAATATAATGCCACCTGCCTTTTTTCCTTATTACAATATCTAAAATAAAAATGAAAAAAGTGAAGCTATGTTCCATTAATTTGACTATATCAATAAGAAATATTTATAATTGGAAAGAGATTTTTTTTTGCTTTTTGTAAAATAATGAATATGTACCAAGCTACAGCTACTTTGATTTTAGATATAAGTTATGATACATCTTAGTACAGCTGGGGGGATGTGTCATGATCTGGGACACCTAAACTCTAATCCACTGAGGAACTTCTCTAGAATGGTATTCTGTGGTTCTCATAGAACCCTTTTATGGAAATAGATTAAAACTGAGATTATTTTATGAAAAATAAAGTCACACCAGTATGCATATAATTGGTTGAAACATTTAGACCTAGAATTATGCTTTCCTCAATATTTAATATAAAAGGATGAAGTATATTTCATAATTTATGCAGTTTCATGTGTGAAGAATACATTAATACACTTCATATATGCATAAAAATATAGTATAGTAACTCCGGTATTCTCTTAGAGCAAAAATCCATTTAAACCACCATCAAATCTTCATCAGAGCCAGTATTGTAAGCTTAAAGAAATTATTTAAGTATATGAAATAGGAAAAATAAAGATTTTCTCTTGGATAGTCTCTCAGCTTCTGTCACAATTCCCCTGTCATTAAATCAGTTAAAAGAAAAATTCCTTATCCCACTTATATCTATCATAGCTAAAGGCCTACCACAGACGCCCTGAACCTCTCCTCAGCTGCTTTTATCTGCTTTCCATGGTCTATCCACCTGGTCATGTAGAGATTGCTGCACAATTAACCAGATGAATGAAGGGGAAAATGACTTTATGTGATCTACCTTCCTTGAGATGAGTTATACATCCCCCAAAAGTTAAGTAATTTCTATTGACTCTTTTAAGAAAAGACCTATTTCACTTTTTTTCACATATATTATGAAACATATTTGTGTTAATCTCTACTCAATGTGGATCAGCAAACAAACATTCATAAGGAAACCAAAGATGAATCAATTTATTTCCCTTAAAAGTATAATAACTAGACTAGACACCTAGACTGGATGGCTGAAACTGTTTGGAAGATGGAAAAATAATGAGAAAAATCACCACATGGCTATCTGCAGGAAGTCAGAGAATGTTATTATAATCTAATTTATTTTACCATTTACCTGTTTTGCTGGTCTCTAAGAATATATACAAGAATTCCTTTTCCTTGCATCATGAGTTAGCTGGAAAACATAGTTCAAGGCATAGGGAAGGAAGACATTACCCTGGGACTTTAGAGTACATTTCTAGGCTTTGCTACTTATATTCTGTATGTTCTATAACAAATCAATCAAGGTACCTTTGAGAGTCTGTGCCTCATCTTCCTGTGAAGCCACATGTTTTAAAAAGACAACATAAATTACTCTTGTAGTACCAAAATATTGGTTATTATTAACCAATAATGTAAGTGGTTGATTAAATTATTTATTATAAATTGCAAGTAGAAGGAGCATACCTTCTAAATTTTAGTTCTTTTGAAAAAAAAAATGTTTTTCAAAATCTTAAATACATAATGGTGATTAAGTACCTGTCATATTTCATTATTATAAAATCTTCAAGGCAAGAAAAGACAGAACTGTGAGCAGAAATCACTGTTTAAAGATACAAAGAATTGCTGCTGTCACACTGAGCCAAATTTGAAGATTTTTTGTTCAGTCTCAAAATAAAAAGAAAACTTTTATGCTAGATCCATTTATATCGAAATACTTCTAGAGAGAATTTTAATTTTAGAAAGTTTACAAGCCTTGAAAATATGATCCTATATTGGAAGTGATGACAGAATGTTGAATATAGCGTTGTGACTGTGACCTTGAAATTACTGATGACACATACACCAGCTGTGATGAGTATCTAGGAACATGAGTTGATCTCCTGCCAGATTAGGCTTAGGACATGAAATTTTGCAGTCCATACCAGTGTGCTATCTACCAAGAATGAAATATTTTTATCTTTTGCCTTTTTGCTTTTCTTTTGTTTCTCTTTTGTTGGTCTTATATATATAGCTTCTCCTAGAGATGTGTTCAATTGTACCAAATGGTAGAATATTAAGTCAGCAACATATGGCTAAAATTTACACATGTGTAGGCAGGGAAATCGACATAGCTGCATATGTGCCTGCATATGTCTTGGCACAGTTAAAACTTTAACCAGTGTCTATCAATTCAAAGATAAGATAAATACTGATTTTGAGAAGAGAGGAAATTGAAGTCATAAGCATTGACCCATATTCTAACTATTAGATTGTAACTTCTGATTAAAATTCTCATGAGTGAATCATGAGTGAAGCTGCTCGTTGCTGCTTCAAACAGATTTGTGCTGCAGAAAATGAACAAAAAGGCTTGTTTATTTGATACTATTTATTGAACAAGATGTGTATACACGTTATGGTTTACACATGATAGGGAGAAATAATGAGTCATTTTGCATAGCTGAACTCAATGACTGTATTTATCCTAGTGGAACTGCACCATTTTCTGAGAAGTTACTTGAAAGTTGAATTTGTACCACTAGAACATCTGTTTCTTCTAATGATATGAGTTCTTTAATATTTCGGGGGTTTAGACGTACAGAATTGTTCTGCACACCAGGCAACTTTGGGAGTAAGGAGAGCAGTTTGATTTTATAGTCTGTTTGTTTGTTTGTTTGAACTATTTTTTGTTTGCATGCTTATGACAATTATTATTCTTGGAATGAATGAACACTGAATATATTATGTTCTAACCCTTGGAGCTTTACACATTCTGGGTTTTATCTGTAAAGTAGCAAACAAACCAAATGTAAATATTGCACTATTAAAAGTAATCCAGCTTGACTGTTTAAATTATTTGTGCATCTGCAGTACAAGCTCTCATGATTGTGTTTATTTGTAAAATATTACCATATAAAATCAAACAGACAATTAAAGTTCACAAATGTGGGGAAAATACCAACATGACATTGCAATTTAGTGACAGATATTGTATGGTAACATTGTAATGGCCCACAGCCAGTGATTTTTTCTGTGCAGATGGTCCAAGCACCTGCAAGCTATTGGAAGGTACCATTTTTTGAAAGCTGTGTTTAGATCTCATAAGAAGGCCATTTTTGAATGTTAATGCAATGGCCATAAATTTTGGCTTGTAGCAATTATTTCTATTATGATGAGACTAAGTTTTGTTTATTCCTCTATAAAAGAAAAATAAATTATCACAATGGAAACCTGTATTGCTAAAAGAACAAAGCCTTAACAGGCTATAATATGTGAGAATAATTCAGGAATTGGTTGAATTAAAAAATAATATCCCAAATACTCCAGTGGTTTACTTATTAAAGCATATCTGACACCTGTTTATATTGGGTTCAATATTCATGTTATGTGCCTTGCTAGTGTTTTGTACCAGCTGTTTGAACTCATTTGGAATGAATATCAGTTATTACATAATAGCATAAAGTGAGGAAAATCACGGGTTGAATGCATTTCAGAAAAACTTTGTTGTTACTCATAGTGTTACTTCCATCTGGATATCTGAGAGAATGTATTCACGTATATTTTACACTGAGCTATGCCTTATATGTCCAATGAGAATGATGTAACTATTTCATATATGATGCTTGTATAATACTATAAATAAAGCTATTTAGTAGAATTAATAACTGATCTTTCTTCTAACAGCCATATTTGATTGTGCTTTTTTAGGTCTTTCTGTTTTTTTATATAAATTTTTACCACTTTTTAAATAACGCCACTTAGCAAATTGCTTATGATAAAAGAAAATTTATTTGATAGCAGCTGCTGAAGATTGGATTTTAACCTTGCATTCAAAATCTAAATTTTCATATGTGAAAAATTACTTTGAAAGTAATTGTACAAATGTGGAGATTTTTTGTTTTTCAAGCAGTGACACATGCTTTTAAAGATGTTTTCCTTCAGAGAAAGATGTTTTTATATAGTTTAAACTTATTAAAACCATGTTATCAAATTTTTGTCCTTTCAAAATGATTATAATTTCTTTCCAGTGTACTTTGTAAATGTATCAAATGAGTTCAATGTTAATTATCATTCTCATTTTGAATGTTAATAAGTTTTATTCATATATCTTAAAGTTGGTGGAAATGAGGGCTGTTAAGTGGGTATTCAGCAAGTTTTCTAGTAATATACAATTTCCATTCCCTAAGCAAAGAATGCAACTCCAGCTTTGTTGAAATGGTTAATAATATTATATGTTTCAATTCCAGTCTGAGAATGGCATTTGTCATAGAATCATAGGATCACAGGATAGTTAGAGTTGGAAAGGACCTTAAGAACATCTAGTTCCACCTTCCCTGCCATGGGCAAGGATGCCTCACACTAGACCATGTTGCTCAAGGCCCCCGTCCAATTTGGACTGCAACACTGACAGAGATGGAGGATTTACAACTTCCTTGGGCAATCCATTCCAGTGCCTCAGCACCCTTATAGTAAAGAACTTCTTCCTTATATCTAATCTAAACTTCCTGTTTAAGTTTAAACCCGTTACCTCTTGTCCTGACACTACAGTCACTAATGAAGGGTCCCTCCCCAGCATCCTTATAGGCCCCTTTCACATACTGTAAGGCTGCTACGAGCTCTCCACACAGCTTTCTCTTCTCCAGGCTGAATAGCCCCAACTTCCTCAGCCTGTCTTCATACAGGAGGTGCTCCAGCCATCTGATCATCCTCGTGACCCTCCTCTGGACTTGTTTCAACAGTTCCATGCTCTTCGTATGTTGAGGACACCAGAACTGCACACAATACTCCAGATGAGGTCTCACCAGAGCAGAGTAGAGGGGCAGGATCACCTCCTTCGACCTGCTGGTCACGCTCCTTTTGATGCAGCCCAGGATACGGTTGGCTTTCTGGGCTGCAAGCACACACTGCCAGCTCATGTTCATTTTCTCATTGGCCAACACCCTCAAGTCCTTCTCTGCAGGGCAGCTCTGAATCTCTTCTCTGCCCAGCCTGTAGCTGTTTCTGGGACTGCTCTGAACCAGGTGTAGGACCTTGCACTTCGCTTGGCTGAACTTCATGAGGTTGGCAAAGATCAACTGCAAAACCTACCAGAACTCAAAATGGAAAAAAAGAAAAAAAAAACCAACAAAAATACAGCCATTGAAAATCATCAGTCTCAGATCCAAAACACAATGGGATGAGCTTTCTTTGCTGGATCAGAAGTCATGGAAGAACTAGACCAATGATGACTCTGAAGGATCTGAAATTTTGCTACTCACAATGAAATCAAGAACCTTTTGAACTGACACCAGTGCTTACAGGAGAGATCCCTGAAAGGGCATAAACACGTAGACAAACTTATGTAGCAGGCACAAAATTGATGAGGCATTAGCTCTAAAAGGTTTGCAAGCTATTTATAGACCATCTCACTGAGACAAATTTTATGAGGTGCATTTGTAAGGTCTGAAAATCTTGGTGAAAATGAGAAACTGCTGCTCATACTCCACACTATTTGTACATTGCAGACAAACAGTCATAAAGAGTTTGGTCAGATCAATGGAAAAAAGCATACAGGTAAATAGATTTCAGCTTTATTGAAAAATGTATTTATGGTAATTTGACATAGAAAGCAATCAGATCCATGCTGACCAGAGGGAAAGCTAGAATCTCTACATGTACCCAGAGGAAAGCACTCACTGACCCATGCTGTTATAGGCATTAGTGTCAGGAATACAAGATTTAAAATTTCAGCAAAATGATGCTAAATTGCAGCAGATTAACCTGCCTAAAGCCCAATTAGAGAATAAGCTAATAATTGTTCAACAGTTTTATGCAAGTGGCATAATGGCCCAAAATTAAAATAATATGCAATGGCACAAAATTAAAAAAATGTGAAGGTCACAGTGGAAGATTTGGCCAATATATGTTGGTCTTCAGGGTTGAGTACATAGCCAGTTTCTTAAGATGTATGAAAATTTTGTATATCTTCAACTCAGATAAAAAAAATGCACGTATTTTCTTTAGTTTCACTACTATTTCTTACCTTTTTGGAGATTAACACAAGTATACTACCCTTTTTTTGCAAGCAGTTTATTATGATTAAGTAAGAGTTTAAACTCTGTAAAGTGTGCTGAACAAAATCATGTGTAAATATATGCAATTTTTCATTTCTTCTCTTCTTCTATTTGTGTTGCTTGGGTTTGGGGCAACAGACTAGCAGGAGGTTTTAACTCCTCCTGCTATGTGCCTAAATTCTCAAACTTCGCATAGTTACTGGCTTTAGCTTTTTAGACACCTGTGTCCAGATTCATGTAAAATCTGACAGTGTAGATTGTAGATATATTTGATTTCCAGGAATATGTCAGTAGATCAATCCTTTTGATTGCTTGTGATGTAGGTCACTCTTCTTTTTCTATATTTTTCCTTTTTTTTTTTTCTTTTTCCCAGTTAAAAATCAAATTATAATTGTTTTAAACTCTACTCAGTTTGGATCAACTACTGTTCAACAGTGGAATCAACAGTAATGTGCCTATGTTCTCTGGTAAGAGAAACATTGCTCCTATCATAATCAATCTTCAAAACTAATTTTCAGCTAGAGTTTGGACCAATGCCTACAACTGAAATTTCTGTGCACAATAATAAATGCTGAAAGCTGTTGAAAGCATTAAAAAAGGGAACATAGAAGTTTCATTCAAGAAAAAAGATTCAAAACTCATCTATGTATTTTAAACTCAATCATAAAAATTAATTTTGATACAACTATGTTTTTAATAATGAAATTGCAAACAAGCTGAAACATTTGAGTTTATATTTGTAATTGACTTTGTTACAGCCACAGTTTGATTGCACCTTGTTTGGATTTGCATGCATTGTAATTTTTCCATTTATTTAGCCTCCTTGTCAGTATTCAAAAAAGATAATAAAAAGATATCTTATTTCTGACATCTTAGCTCTGTAATTTATATTGTAAGCCCCTGAATTGTAAGAATAGAGGCATTTTGTTGGGGGAAAAAGAAAAGGAAAATCAACTTGAATTTACTGATTCGTAGTGAACAAACAAAAGCATATCAAGGAAAGGAAATATGCTTAATGTGGTTTTTTTTGTTGTTTTTTTTTTTTTTTACCATTTGTGATCACATTGACATGAATTTAACAGATAACTGGGAATACCATCTGGAGACTTTTTCTGAAAACCTTACTCTACTCTCTTGTGCTTTAAAAAAAAAACAAACTAAGTAGAAAACCTTAATTTTTTTTTTTTTTTGTTTTTACAGTCCTGTTTATCTTGCATTTAGGACTATGTACAAGTCTTAATTTTACATATGTGCTACTCTGTACATGAACTGCTACAATGCTAGGGTGTATACAGGGAAAGAAGTGTAGAACTAAATCACGTCATCCAATGTCTGTTTATTCTCCTGCAAGAAATCAGTAGGGCAGACATTTCTTTAAAAGGGATGAAGACTTAATTAATCTTTATGAACTCATTAAAAAATACTACTAAACGTAACATTTTCTTGAAATATAAGATTCACATTTTATGTTCTCCTGAGAAATTGAATTATGATTTTGAAGATGAAATAATAATTAGTTCAAACTGTATTGTCAGTGCCTTTGAAGTTTTCCAATTGAGACTACAATATTTTAAATTATTTAGAAACATATTTTACTCTTTTTTATCAAGTAATCAGAGAAGTTATCACTTCACAAAATAGATGCACAATACAGATTTTACTTCTGAAAAAAAAAACATCTGGCAGAGAAAAGGGAGTGTTGTTTTCAATAGGAAGAAAACAGTGTTGTTTTTTTTCCTCCTGCCCCATAAACACTTTGTAAGAAATTACACCATAATGCAAGGCAAAGAGGGGAGCAGAGTGAGATGTCAAGTAAAAGGAATTGCAGAAGCTTCCAGTTACAAAATAGTGCAGCTGTATGCGGTTTGTACTAATAACTAGAACTGGATAGAAATTTTTTAGAATAATGATTTTGTCATTTAGAATATTCTTTCCCTGTGGTACAAATTCCATAGAAAATATCATTTTTTTCGAATAAAAATTAGTGACCGCAATTTTTCAAAAAAAAATTAGTGATGTGAATAAGGAAGCAATACTGACAAGGGAAACAGTCAGGAAGTGAGATTGAGTGACAAGGAAGTATATGAGAGAGAACAGAAAGGCTGAATGGACCAACTTTTCATTACTTAGCCTGGCAGCCTGTCTAACTGAGCTTGAAAATTGGTTCATTTGAAACTCAGAATGACCAGCTTTCAGAAGTTCATTGCTCAAAGGCATTAATCAAAATTGATAAAGGTCTTCATAAAGTAAGAATGCATTCCAAAGAAATCCCTAACTGGAATTTTAAAGAAATTGTTACTTTTAATATGGTGAGGGAAAAGCTTCCCCCCCCCCGCAAAGATTGACATATTTAATTGAAAAGAAATTCTGTCCCCTGCATGTCTATGTAGTCTGTCAAACACATACAGTGCTATGCAGCCATCTGAGGCAATTGAAGGCAGGCAAGTTAGCTCAGGCAGCAAAAGCTCTACATCTTATCTTGGTGTGCCACCTAAACTACTGCTGATTATTTTTCAAGGTGTCCTTGCTTTTAGAAGCCTACATTACTTCATAGAGTAGAAGCACCACAGAGCCACTCACTAACTCCCTTCTGGTGTGATGGGGAAGAGAATCAGAAGAGTAAAAGTCAGGAAACTCATTGGTTGAGGTAAAATCAGTTTAATAGGTAAGGCAAAAGCCATGCATGCAAGCTAAGAAGAACAAGAAATCCATTCACTACTTCCTATCAGTAGGCAGGTGTCCATTAGGGCTCCATCACTGTCGTGGTTTAAACCCAGTCAGGTAATTCGTTCGCTCACTTCCCCCCCTTTCTTGCCCTCCCCCTGCTCTCGGAGGGACGGAGAGGAGAATCAAAAGAATGCAACTCCCACGGGTTGAGATAAGAACAGTTTAGTAACTAAGGCATAACACAAATCACTACTGCTACCACCAATGATAATAATGATAAAGGAAATAACAAGGGAACAGAATACAACACCTCACCACCCGCTGACCGATAACTCGCCCCCCAAGCCCGACCAAGCTCCGACCGATACCTCCTCCAACCCTGCAGTCTCCCAGCCCCTCCGGCTAACTAACAGTTACATCCTGGGCATGACGTGCTGTGGTATGGAATACCTCTTTGGTCAGTTTGGGTCAGGTGTCCTGTCTCTGCTTCCTCCCGGCTTCCCCTCCTCCCTGGCAGAGCATGAGGCTCACAAAGTCCTTGGCCAAACCAAAACATCTCTATCAGCTCTGTTCCCGAGCCGAAAGTCAAAACACTGCACTGCACCAGCTACCAAGGAGGAGAAACATGACTGCTACTGCTGAACCCAGGACAATCACATGTAATGGTTATTTGGGAAGACAAAATACCATCACTCTGAACATCCCTTCCATTCCTACAGTTTCCCCCAGCTTTATATGTTGAGTTTGATGTCATATGTTATGGGATATCCCTTTGGTCAGTTGGGGACATCTGTTCTGGCTGTGTTCCCTCCCAATGTCTTGTTCATCCCCACCTTACTTGCTGGTGGGATGGTATGAGAAGTAGAGCAGAATGCTGTGTAAGCACTGCTCAGCAATAACTGAAACATGTCTGCATTATCAACAGTTTTACTCCCAAATCCAAAACATAGTTTCACACTAGCTACCATAAAGAAAATTAGCTCTGTTACAGCCAAAATTAGCACAGGGGGTAACTCTTTAAAAATAGCCTGTATAAGTCTATCCAGCATTGGTTTATTCAGCTTGTTCGAGTTTGAAGCATTTAGGATAAGGAAGTAATTCAGAAAGATACCTAAGATTTGTAAATACAGGGTTTAGAGCTCTTGATAATTGCTACAAGTTCAAGTGAAAATTCAGACCCTAGCTTAAAAGCTTGCATATAGCTGAAGCTATGCTACAAGGTATTGTAGTGTACAGAGTTAGCTGTAAGCAAAGCTATCTTGTGTACTGGGAACAATCTAGTTTGGCATTCTACTGAAAAGCACGGAGAATTAGTTGACAATAAGGTTGCTGCTGCTGCTGGTAAATTGCTCTTGATACCTAAACTACCTTATATATGGCTATCCTGTGTATCTGTACATTTCTGCCTCCATAGAGCAGATATGCTCAGAGATCAACTAAAAAAGTTACAAAGGACCTGAAGATGATGTTAGCAAGAAGGAGTGCAAAGTCAGGACTTTATTTTTTCATTCTCACCTTTAGGATAAGCAGCTTCTGAATGTTTGTAACCTATCCCCCCTTCCGTATTTTTTCACGTCTATTAAAAATCATAATATTTCTGGTACCTTTGTCAAGTTTTTGTGTGTCATTGTTCTAATCACTGGGTTTTTTCTCCTGGCTGGTCAGTATAATGCTAATGCAATTAAAGATATTCATCCTTGCAAAATATATGTTTCAATACTAATGTGTTTCATTGTAAAAAATACTGCAAAATGTCTTACAGCAGAAAAACAGAAGGGTTATGAAAAAGGTGCAAAAGAGAAGTTAGAATATAAACAGCTGTTAGAACCAGGATATTTCCTGCTTTTGTACTTGAGAAGAAAAAGATATAGTCCTCGCTATGAGGGCAAACAAATCCATACCAGAAATCTATGATTTTTTCCTAGTAATTCAGAGAACTCCTCACCATTAGATGTCTTAAAATAAATGTTCAATATATTTGCAACAATTATTCAATTGTGTATTTAGTAAGCAGAATATTTTTCCTTTGAAATTGGAGATATGAATCAAGACTGCAATCTATATAATTTTACAAAACATACTTTAAAAAGTGAGGAAGACAGAGAAGACTAGCACTGATGCAAACCTACAAAGGGGCAGAAAAGTATCAAACTCTAAACATTTACATTAAATCATAAAATTACTATGAAATCTCTGACAAATTTTGCATGCACCTTAGTATATGTACTACTATGTGTATTTCATATTAGGAATATTGGTGGACTCAGTGTTTACTTGTAATTTCAACTCCTAGTTGGAACAAACCTATTTTTCTTTGAGGGCTCAGGTTTATGTCTTTCTCTATATTTCTGCTCAAGGATCCAAACTGCCAAGAAATGTATTGACCATCCCACTAGAAGGCAGAGTATCATCGATATGAGCTTCTCTTAAATCTAACAACTGAAACTAAAATCAGACTTGGCTTATGTACATACGTACATCAATTATATATGAGTCTTTAATGTCTACAATGACACAACTGCCTAAATTCCCATTAAATTTGGCTTAGCTGCCACAAAAAAACAAGAGGATAGACATGTAATATTAGATAAAATCTTTTATCCATCGTGGCTTCCATGTGCATTAGATTCTGTGTAATATCTTTAATAGCAGTAGACACTGCAAAGGAATAGACCAAATTAAACAGATGCCTGCACTTATCTGTGGAACCCTAGTGAGTGAATTTCTGATCTCCATTGACTATATTGGCTATATCTTTATTGACTGTTGAAACTTAAATTTTTAGCTCACATGTATATATCTAGACTGTAGAAACCAGCATTAAGGAAAAGTGAACCCCAACTCCATATATAGATTGGAGGTAATATAATCTTCAAGTTAAACATAAAGTCTCAGGTATATAAAAAAAAATCTTTCCTAATCTTATTCAGGTGCCTGAGGATACCATGTCTCACCTCCAGCTAGCTGCCCAGTCATGGATTTATCCTAGCTCCTCTGTACTACCTGCCAGCCATACACAGATGTTTTGGATACATTAAAGCATTTCAAATGGTATGCTTAATCAACTGAGTTTGAAGAATCAGAAATAAATTTGACAAAAATGGTGGTTTTGATAGTACTTTAATTAGGAAGTTATGTCTTTGTGTTTGAAACAGATTAAGAACAGGAAAGTCTGGAATGTGCCTATTAAGGCAGTTATCCAAAATGTTCCTGTGAAAGGGGAGTAAAAATAGCCTAGCAATACCATGTGATAGTCCATTACCTAAGAATTATCAAGTAAGCTTGACATTTTTTATAGAGTAGGTGAAAAGCTGTATCTTTTCCTCCTGATTAGGGAAGGAGGTGTTCATTTGGAACATCTGTTCTTCTTTCTAACCATCTTCAAGCACAGAAGCAGAAATGTTTTTCAAGTAAATATCCAGATAATTCTGGTCCTAAGATAATATACACAATGAAAACAGCTAGCTGAGATGTCATTTTCGATTTTATCTAAACAACAGCCATTAATTATAAAGTTAATAATGTCTTAATTTATCATTTGCAACTATTATCCATTATTATGAATTATTTTTAAAGAAAACTTTTTTATCCATAAATTTTAATTAATGAACCCACGTGAGAGATAGCATCACTCTTTTTGTACAAAAAAAAATCCATCACAGGACTGAAAACTCAACTTCCATAGTTTGATATTCCAGCATTTTACAGAATTCGCAGGAGTTGAAGGGAAAAATATCTTTCTTTTAGAAACACTGAAAATTTGATTGGATGACACTCCAGGCTACCTGATCTACACTGTCCCTGTTTGGAGCAAAAATCTGAATGAAGGGATGTACAAATACGCAGTTCTATGCTTGGGAACTGGGTGACAAGTTGCTATGTTGTAGAGATACATGTCTTGATAACATTATGCTAATCCTCTCTTAGAATTATGAAGTTTGAAATGAGAGATCTTGGCTCTGATACGGGCCTGTTCTCTCATTACATCCTTACAGAGTAAACAGCATGTGGTTGATGCTTTTATTTTAGCTATTTGTCTTCCCAAGTTTAAAACCCAAGTGTGGTAATCTCCAGCTGATACTGAGTTAGGGATCTTCAAAGCTAAAATGGGAGTTTCTGCAGCACTAGTTCTTGAACGAGAGCTGTTACAAGTTTAGTTTTAGCTATTGTCCTCTAACAACAGCTGTACACAATCAGTGCTGAACTAAGTATACTGAGTTACTAGCATTAACAAAGAGATACCACAGACAGAAGTGAGGATATCCTCAAACAGCGTATGCATCTAGATACTGATGTTAATCATTATGAGGTTTAATTATCTTTTGCTATAATCAGTGCACACTGCCTATTTGAGAGCGTTGACTTATTGTCTATATATATTTGTAAGAGTAGCTGAGCCTTGTCAATATCTCTATCCTCTTTTGCATTTAGTTCAGCACACTCTCCCCCTCCAGTAACCAAAACAGTAGAATCATAAAATTGTAGACTACTGTTGGTTCAAAGGGACCTTTGAAAGTCATCTTGTCCAACCCCACTGCAACGAGCAATCTTCAGTTCGATCAGGTTGTATCAGTATATATGTTTTGTAATAATAGTCTTGTACATGAAGGGTTAAAAGAACAGAGGCATTTCAACATTTATGGCTCAGGATATTAATACAGAAATATATGAAAACTTAATTTCCAGAAGTGCATGGTAATAAAAACATGGCCTGTCCAAACTCACTTTATTAATAATTTTAAAAGTATGTATATGTGAAGTGCTTCTTAAGTAATGAGTGTTAGTCATAAATATTTAACAGCTGTGCTTATGAAATATGCCCTAAATTATGTCCAAATGTTAACAAGAATGCCTTATACTTGACAGAACAATGAAGCCCATAAATATTTCAGAAGTGCGTACCTGACAGGTGGAAGCTGAGAAGACATGTCCTGCTCTTTGTTTTAATCTGACACTGCAACCTTCAGGCCTATTCTTTTCAAGCTTAATAGCAATAAAGAGCTTTCTATCCAAAGCCAGTATCAAAGTTGATGGAAGATTACCTTTGCAGTTTGTTATCAGGCAAATGCAAGTTGCCTTATCAAAATCATGGGGCAAGAAATTCAAAGCACGCAAGCATTGGCTCAGTACATCCTAGTATTGTCTTCTGCGTGTTGTTTATCAGGAATAAAGTTCATAGGAAGTTCACAGCATGCTGGCTTCCTATTCCCTTCAAAAGCAAATTAAGTGATTGTCCTCAGGAGGTGGTCAGCATCTGTCACAATGTCTTGAAAAATTACTTGCCAAAAAAAAAAAAGCATTCTAATACACTAGAAGATAACTATTAAGATTATAATCTTAATTAGAACAACTAGTGATGGAGGAAAAAATAGTTGGAGGAAAAAATAAGCAATCACTCATAAATTCTACATTTAACCCTTAATGTTGCAAATTGGAAGACTAAGCATCTTAGAATTATAATCCATGTTTTGTCCTTTTTAAAGTTATTTTAAGTAAAGTCAGAGCAAGTAGAAGAAATTAATATGACCTATTTAGAGTAGAGAAGAAGAGGGAGAACTGAAGACACCACGTGAAGACTCCTGCTATGATTTTGGGTAAGATCTTTTCCTACACCTCCTCCTAAAAATTTGTTTGAAATATGGAGAAAAGTCTTCTGGAACACCTCTCTGAGAACTGTGAGATTTATGTATCTATTGCTGTGTGACTGAGGTGACACTATAAAAGGACTAATTTTTGAGAATTAGAATGGAGAAATAAATAATAAAGTTCAAAGTAAGAGTGCTATATTCATCTTAAGATAGACATTCAGAGCTTTCACAGGTTTTTGAGTGCTTCAGTTTAGGGAGAAAGTCTCAGCTTTACAGTAGTCAATGATCCATTCTGTCACTTATGACAACAAAGCCAGGATTTCGCATAAGGAGTACAGAACAGCTAGAATATTCAGTATATTCTGTCAAAAAGTTATTTTCAAAGACTTAAACTTCCTTTTCTTTCTCTCTCTGTAATGGTTCTCGCAGACCCTACAGCAGATATTTGGGTGTAAAAGCTCTCTAAAAGATGCTACTTTCCTCTGTGGAAGTATCATCCTTAATTGCTTTATGAAAGGCCTGTAGGGCTTCCACCTCTATTCACGTGGGCCTCCCACTACCAGAAAATTGTTCTTTGATCTGTACAGCTCCCTTACTGCATTATAATGAGTTTGTAAAAGCATTTTTTTCTCTCACTCCCCCTCCACCCTTGCCACTCGTTTTCATCTGAACTAGAGTTGTATTAGCTTTTCTTTATAACCTCCTTTTCAGTAGTACTGTTCACATCTTAGCCAAATGGAACTCCTGCAGCTCTCAGATCACAGTTATGCTGAGGAGACTCCCAAGTGCTTCCTGTTGTCATCAGAGAGGGTCCAGCCAGGACTGAAAAGCAAGAAGCTGAAATAATTCAGGTTCATGCCCTCATTTAAGTCTGAATAAATAGTGACAATCTATTACAGAGTGAGCATACTTGGATTAATATGGAAATATTTTAATGAGGATGAGAAGATATCAATATACACAGTTTATTTTTGTTAGATCATTTTTGTATGATCAGAGGTGTCTTTTGATGAGGGAAGTTAAGCATGTGCAATATATATTGAATCTGAACAATTGCTTATGCTTTAAAAACAAATTTACTTTATGCTTCAGCATACATAGTGGTTCAATTATATTCATAGAAGAACACCTCTTATGTACTGGAAATCTGGAAAACATATTGACTACAGAAAATTTTTATGGTCTTTCACATCACTACCTGCTTTCCAAAAGTAGACGTAGGTGACTAAAACCTAAACAGGTGGATGTCTTTTTTTGGCAATTATATTTAAGCTGATAAAATGTCATACATGTGAATACAAAATTAAAGAAAGCAAATGGCAGAGATAGTGATATATAAGCCTGAGACAATTGCAAACATCACTTGCATAGATTCTGACTGGTATTTAGTAGTGTTCATTGACTTTTCCCAAGGAAAGTTTCCCATAATCTGCTGACACAGCAGCACATTATTTCAGTACTGAGGCATAATCTTTCTTAAAGATGTTGTAAGCAGTAACATCACAGGTTGAAAATTAAATATATCACTCTATCTGACAAAGTGAAAGCAGTACATCACAAATGCAGATATCACAAGGCAAGAAGTCTGAACTGATCCAGATGTTAGGGTGCCATCTCCATCGTCGTATGATTATTTTTTTAATAATTTATTCAGGCTATTTCTTGGTACCAAAATTTAGTGTATGGGAAAAGTTCAGGAACACAGAGGAAAACAATCTTTTTAAGACTGGACATCTGAGACATTCCAAAATACTTCTGAAGTTAAGAGCTCATGACCTTGTGGAAAACATCTGATGAGTAGAATTTTTCTGATAAAATTCTACTCAACTCTCCATATTCACTGCAATGATACACAGCAATACTATGAAATACTATACCTATGTATCCTAAGACCATTACAGGTAGATTATCTCCACAATAAAACTGTTCTCTTTGTTCCCCCAAAAGTTACCTTTGATACCTAGGAACCCAGAAGCAATATTTACACAATAATGACTGAAACCATTAGCCAGAATTAACTGACAATTGCAGAGTTCATGACAGATACATGCCATAACCTTCTTAAATTTGTTAAGGTATTTTAAACTACGAGACTTTGGCCAATACAAACTTCATGTCTGTGCAGTACTGCTCAGAAGTTTTACATTTATAGATTTTCTAGAAGCAGTGTAATATCTTGTATTTTATGTATTTTAAAAACTCAGGCATGTATTTGTTTTCTACATTTATAACTATGCTTGTATTGAAAGTGCATATGCAATATGTTTAATTGGTAATGTGATATTATATTTGAATAGAGAATACCAAGAATTTGTTTCCTAAAATAATAACTATAAAAAAATTTAAAATATATAGTTCAGATTATCTGCTTATGAACTTTGATGTTATTCTGTAGTAAAAGTTCTTACTTCAAGAGAGATCTACAGATAATGCAATATTTTAAAGTAGCTTATTATGCTATATCTATATTTTAAATATACTTATTACAGCTAAAACAGTTGTGTGCATGTCCATTTCAGTTTCTGAGATCAAGTCAAATAGCTCTTTCTTATGTATGTTGGCAATCCCATATTTTTCTAGGATTTTTTTTTTTTTTTAAGAAAAGAAGAAAGAAACCCTAAACCAAAAAAAAAATTGAAACAGCTTCAGAGCCAACTGTAAATATGACTATGTTGTTCCACAATGAGATTTTGTTTAAACACACAGTGCATTTTCAAAGACAGCATCTTTTGCATGCAGTCATGCATTGCAAACATGCATAATTAATTAACTAATTCAAAACTCATAATCATTATACACCAGTGTTACAGTGTTGGATTGTATGGACACAGAAATAATATCCTGATATAACTTTTTTAGAAATGTAAACAAAATAAATAAATGTTTATTATCTGTATATGCAGATCGTTCTAGTAAGAAATCTGGCAACAGATTTATCCTGCATTTGCATACAATCGTGAGAAAATAATTGAATTTTCATAGTAGTAGTTACCAAGCAATTCCTAGATCCCAATGAAGTATGAAAATATAAATTACTTCTTAATCAGCAGTTTAGATTTCCAGATAATTTTCCTGACAGGAAACAGACTTAAGGAAAAAGAAAACTTACTCCAATATTGGAGGTGAGAGAGGGAAAAGGGTGGTTTTTTTGTTTGTTTTTCGCAAATGCCTGTTTGAATTTTTGCTTTGGTCTAACTATGAAAAGGAAACCTGTGGCACACTCTTGAATACTGTATGGCTTTACATGACAAGGTGCTGGTAAGGTCTAGGTGATCAGGAACCAGAGCTCTTCAACAACAAAAATCAGAACCAAAGTGAACTTCCCCAGCTTTTCTTTATTATGCCTGATTTTTTTATATGTTGCTTGCACTCCACTAGAAGGGGAATATTAATTGTTCCTGGTACTGTTTAGCTTGGTTATGGTTTTACCAGTCATCCTTCTCATTACCACTATATTTGCCGTCCTTTATCTTGTTCCTTATCTTGAGAGTTTTCTTATTTGGAAGCCTTCTAACAACCACACACACTGTTTTTTGCCCCTGTTGGTCAATTTGAGCACATATTTATGCAAAATATTTATGAGTAACACGTGGATAGGCCATCATAGTGTTACAAGATCATTGCAGTTTTTAATTAGACTATTTTGGTACACCTATAATTGGGTTAGAGATATGTATTATTTAAACGCTGACTAGTGAACATCTAAATCATAAGTTAGGGAACTCTACTATGGCTACAGTAGGGAAAAACACTAATATTCCTTTTCTCATGGAGCCAGGACATTCATACAAATGCCCTGGATTCAGCTATAGCAGTTATTTTTCTCCTGCTTAGTACCTGGTGCTGTGCTGTGTTTTCGATTTTAGATGGAAATTGACGGCTCGGCTTAGCGAAAGAAGATCTGGGAAGGGCTTTACTCACGATTACTACAAGCATGATGAGGACTAAAAGGGCAATGTGGGATAGGCAAATCTGTCTGGAAAAAAGGCTGCTTGGTCGTTCAGGATGTTTCCGAACAAGACTGTCATCTCCTGGATCAATCTCTTACTATTGCAGCAGCACAACATCAGTAGGGTAAAACATCTAGACAAGATTCTGATTTAGAGGCGTTCAGTCATAAGCCCACAGATGGTAGCCTCACGCCAGTGGCTCAAACAATGCTGATAACACACCAATGTTTTAGTTGTTGCTAAGTAGTGTTTACCTCAGTCAAGGACTTTTCAGTCTCAAGTCCTGCCAGTGAAGAGGGGCATGGGAAACCAGGAGGAAGCAGAGACGGGACACCTGACCCAAACTAGCCAAAGGGGTATTCCATACCACAGCACGTCATGCCCAGTATATAAACTGGGCGGGGGGGAATTACCTGGAAGGCCCAAACTGCTCTTAGGGTCGGGCTGGGTGTCGGGTTTGTGGGTGATGAGCAATTGCATTGTGAATCACTTGTTTTTATTGTTTTCTTTTCCCTTTTAGTTTTTATATTCCCTTCCCTTGCTATTTCCCTTATCATTATTATTATTGGTGGCAGCAGTAGTAGATTTGTATTATACCTTAGTTACTGGACTGTTCTTATCTCAACCCATGGGAATTACATTCTTTCAGTTCTCCTCCCCACCCGTCCGGGAGCAGGGGATAGGAAAGTGGAGGGAGTAAGTGACTGTGTGCTTCTGAGTTACCAGCTGGGCTTAAACCACAACAATGAATCACCCATCTTAACAGCTCCTACACTGGATGTACCTTTTTTTCATAATTGCATCAGCTTGATAGCCTGCAATCACCTTGTAATACACTTTAATGCTTTCATGAAGTATATATACACATTATGATACTAAGGTAGACAAACCTTTCTTGGTATTTTTAAATGATGGGGTCTTATTCTGTTTCTGCAAAGTCTGACATTCATTCTTTACATTAAACTTTATTTTGTAGCACTGAATTTTATGTTGTTTCTGTTACTCTGATTCTCAAGGTTATTTCTTTATCTAGTTGATCCGTTTCTTTCAGTAATGTTTAACTAAATCAATGTATCATCAGGAAACTGTATTCTGGCTTTACAGCAGGAATTTTTTTTTCTTTCTTGTTTAGCTATCTAAACAGAATGGAATTTCAAGAAGTCCCTTTTCTGTATAAGAGGTGATTCTGTTCTTTTCTTCATTACTTTCAAATATGGAGGATATAACAAAAATCAATCTGCATTATGCTTAAGTCTTTGAATTAAGACCTCACAGTCATTAGTTAGAACTGTCCATTTGTTTCAGTGTACTTTAGTTAAGACTAAAACATGACAGGAAAAGGTCAAAGTGAAATTACTAAAAGGTATTTTTTACAGTAGTAGGAGAAAATAGTATTAACAGTCTTTTTGTCAAGACACAGCAAATACATTGAGAGCAATCAAACATTAAATAATGTTACTTATATATTTATCTGTATTTTTACTTTTAATTTGGATAAACAAGATGTATAAATCAAAACCTTATATACTGTGTGATAATTTGCAGTCCATTTGTTAAAGGCACTGATTAAAACTTATTTGTATTTTAAGCAGTGATACTACAGCTATGATTGCTGCTGAGCTTGGATTAAGTTTTAAAATTTTTGCATTAAGTTCAGGCTTAGAATGTTGGAAGACTGAGAGACAAAGTTAATAATTTAAAATAATTGAAAAATATAATCTGAAAATAAATAAAAATATACCCAGCTGGTCTTGGGCAATGAAGAAATATCTAAGGCAAGATGCTGTAAGTGCTAAACACAATAAATAAACCAAGATACACATTAGGAAAGAATTTCCTCCAATGATCCATAAATTTCACAGAGAAAAGGAACAATTTCCCAAATAATATAATGAAATTATTAAATGATTTTGCTGGAAGAAACCTTAAGGATCATATAGTTCCAGCACTCTTTGCCACTGGCAGGGACACCATCCACTGAACCAGGTTGATCAAAACCCCATATACTTCCAGGGATGGGCATCCGCAGCTTCTCTGAGACCTGCTCCAGTGTCTCACTATCCTCATAGTAATGAATTTCTTTCCAATATCTGATCTAAATCTACACTTTTTAGTTTAAAGCCATTACTTGTCCTATCACTACAGGCCATTGTAAAATTTCTTCCAGGTTTCTTGTAGGCCCCGTTTTGAGTCTTGAAGGCTGCTGTAAGGCCTCCCCAGTGCCTTCTCTTCTCCAGGCTGAACAACCCCAACTCTCTCAGCCTGTCTTCATAGGAAAGGTGCCTCAGCCCTCTGATCACCTCCTCCATAGCCCTCCTCTGGACTCACTTGAAAATGCTTGCATCTTGCTTCTTTTTGGGACCCCAGAACTGGACACAGTACTCCAGATGGGCTCTCATGAGAGTAGAGTAGAGGGTAAGAATCACCCCTATTGACCTGCTGGTCATGCACATTTTGATGCAGCTGAGGATACTATTGGTTTCCTGGGCTGAAAGTGGTATTGTTGAGCTTCTTGATAACCAACACCCACAAATCCTTCTCAAGGTTGTTCTCAATCCATTCTCTGCCTAGCCAGAATTTTTGCTTGGAATCATCCCAGGTCAGATAGAAGACTCTGCTAAGAATCATAGAATCATAGACTGGTTTGGGTTTTAAATGACCTTAAGGTCATCTAGTTCGAATCCCCCTACCATGGGCAGGGACACTTCACACTAGACCATGTTGCCCAAGGCTCTGTCCAACCCAGGGATGGAGTATTCATGCAGCCTGTTCTGGTGCCTCACCAACCTCACAGGGAAGAAATTCCTCCTTATATCTAATCTGAATTTCCCTTATTGAAGTTTAAACCCATTACCCTTGTCCTATTGCTACAATCCCTAAAGAAGAGTCCCTCTTCATCTTTGTAGGCCCCCTTCAGATACTGGAAGGTCTCCACACAGCCTTCTCTTCTCCAGGCTGAACAGCTCCAACTTCCTCAGCCTCTCTTCAAACGGTACATGCTCCAGCCCCCTGATCATCCTCATGGCCTTCCTCTGGACTTGTTCCAACAGTTCCATGTCCTTTTGATGTTGAGGACACCAGAACTGCACACAATACTCCAAGTGAGGTCTCACAAGAGCAGAGTAGAGGGGCAGGATCACCTCCTTTGACCTGCTGGTCACTCTCCTTTTGATGCAGTCCAGGATACGGCTGGCTTTCTGGGCTGCGAGCACACGCTGCCAGATCATGTTCAGTTTCTCATCAGCCAGCACCCTTGAGCCCTCCGCAGGGCTGCTCTGAATCTCTTCTCTGCCCAACCTTTAGCTCTGCCTGGGATTGCTCTGACCTAAGTGTAGGACCTTGCACTTGACATGGTTAAACTTCATAAGGCTAGCATCAGCCCACCTCACAAGCATGTCAAGGTCCCTCTGGATGGCATTCCTTCCCTCCAGTGTAACAACTGAACCACACAGCTTGGTGTCATTAGCAAACTTGCTGAGGGCGCACTCAATCCCACTGTCCATGTCACTGACAAATATGTTGAACAAGACCATCACCAACACCGATCCCTGAGGGACACCACTCGTTACTGGTCTCCAGCTGGACATTGAGCAATTGACCGCAACTCTTTGCGTGCGGCCGTCCAGCCAGTTCTTTATCCACTGAGTGGTCCACCTATCAAATTGATGTCTCTCCAATTTAGAGACAAGGATGTCATGTGGGACAGTGTTGAACGCTTTGCACAAGTTCAGGTAGATGACATAAGCTGCTCTACCCCTGTCCATCAGTTCTGTAGCCTCATCATCGAAGGCCACCAAATTGGTCAGGAAGAATTTCCCCTTAGTGAAGTCATGCTGGCTGTCACCAAGCACCTTGTTTTTCATGTGCCTTATCATGCCTTCCAGGAGAATCTTCTCCAAGATTCTGCCAGGCACAGAGGGTAGTCTGACTGATCTGTAGTTCCCTGGGTCATCTGTTTTCCCCTTCTTGAAAACGGGTGTTACATTACCCTTTTTCCTGTCATTGTGAATTTCACCTGACTGCCAGAATTTTTCAAATGTGGTGGACAGCAGCTTAGCAACTTCATTTGCCAGCTCCTTCAGGACCCGCAGTTGGATTTCATCAGGTCCTATGGACTTGTGCATGTTCAGGTTCTTCAGATGGTCTTGAACCAGATCCTCTTCTACAGTGGGCCTAAGGACTTCAGTCCCATGGTCCCTGCATCTGCCTTCCAAGACTTGGGTGGTGTGGTCAGAGCATTTGCCAGTGAAGACCGAGGCAAAGAAGTCTTTAAGAACCTCAGCCTTCTCCAAATCCAGGGTAGCCAGTACTCCTGATAACTTCTGGAGTGGATCCACATTGTCCCTAGTCTGTCTTTTATTTGCAATGTGCCCATAGAATCCCTTCCTGTTATCTTTCACATCCCTAGCCAAGTTTAATTCTAACTGGGCATTAGCTTTCCAAACCTGTTCCCTAGCTAAAATGAATCAAGACACCACTATAGTTCTAAGTTAAAGAAGCATCCATAAGTCTTTATGCTATCTGTAATAATTAAATCTACAGTTAGTACACCAAATACAAAAGCAGTTACCTGTGTCCCAGGTGGGACAGGAAAAAAATGAATGCCAATAGTAACAAAGAAGATTAAGATCAGTTTAGAGGAAATCATTCTAGCAGTCAGAAAAAGAGAATGATTTACATTTATATTTTGGAATTCCCATACTGTAAGTCTCTAAGAAAAAAAGGTTAGAAAATTTCCTGCAAATACAGGTCATTCACCCTGTGTTAAGACTTCAAAATTAACTGATTCATTCTCTTCTACCTCTGCGTATTTTCTACTATTGGTTCAAATAAAGTGAAGTTCTATTATGAAACAGTTCTTTCCTATCCAGATGGTAAGATTTTTATAAGCCCATTTATATACCATTTTTGGATTGTCATTATGCAATTAAGTCTATTTAGAAAAAAGGATGGAAAATATCTTTAATGGGCTGCGTATATCAGAGGTTCACAGAGTTGAACTAATCTGTTTCTTCTAAAACATTTTTTTTTATATAGTCTGTCAAAATTAGATGATACCTGGATTTTCATGACATACTTTCTGATCCAGAAACTCATTTTAACTTTGGAGATTACAGACTGCCATTTCCCCAAAAGCAAACAAATACCATTTTTACCTGAACAGAAAAGGTTTAAAATCTGGATTGTGATGATCTGCCAGGTCTATTTTCCCATGATATTAAAGGTTATTGGAAAAAATCCTTTTTAATATTTATCCTTCCATCAGGTATAAATGCAGCAATGATGTGAAGAATAAGACAGACAAGCTACAGATAGTCTGCAATAGAGTGTTTCGTTTTTTTTTTTTTATTTTTTATCATGGGACTTATTGAACTGTTGTTCAGCAGAAGAAAGCAATTAAGCAGCATGTTGGAGTCATGGATAGTTTGCTTGAATCTGCAAGTACCAACTGTGAATCAGAAAAGAGCAGCAGGTACCTTTTCCCCTCTTCTTTATACCTTTCACCAGGACACTCATATATAAAACCCAAAGCCCAGTCAGAATTTTGCTTTAACATTATTGCATACTACTGGTAAGATCTTTTAGATTAGCTTAGAATCTTGATCCATGTTAAACCTTACATATATTTGAGTTATTTTATCAGCAATTTGCCAACTCAGCATTCAACATCAAATTGTGTGGCATGTTACTAATCTGATACAACAAACATTTTCAACTCATTATTGTGAAGTAAATATAAACTGTAGATAGATGCTGATCTTTTTCAGTGTAACTGGTGTCAAGTTTATCTCATTTTATTGAGACACAGGGTTCTAATTATCTTTGTTGTTTTTTTTAAGATAATAGATAATGTGTAATCTTTCATTTTTTGACGGATTTTGATTTTGAGTCCAGATTTGCCCATTGCAAGAAACATATAATGCTCAAAATACAAAGCAAGTTTAGGAGAAGAATAGTACCAGTTCAAGTAGTCAATAATTAATGCAAAGGTAATTTGTTTTTTCAGTTAAATATCTTTTCCAATGATTCTGTATGGTAAACTGTATCACCATCCTTTTGCTGAGGGGTGGTAGATTCGAAAGTGCTGGAAATTGGCTTCTTATATAGATGAAATCTTAGTGCAAGGCCTGGAAATAGTGACACTTGGTTTATATACAATTGTTTAGCACTGGCAGAATGAGTGCAATATCAATGAATAGGTGGAAATCCCATTTTTCTTTTTCAGAAAGGTCATCCCAAGTGATTGGCTGTCATAGAGTAGTTGTTTCAAGTTTGGCATTAGCCTTTGGAAACACAACAGTAAGTGTGAAATTCACTGGTATTTGCAAACTATAAATATTTTACCCAAAAATAAACAAGATAACCAGAATTCCAAAAATTTATTTTCTGAAGCTAGAAATTGTACACTTTAAACAAGGTGTAAGTCTGTGTGTAACAGCACCATCTGGTGACCCTATCATAGCAATGCTATATACAGATAGCCAGATTGAAAAAAAATTCTCCTGGCTATCTCAGGAAATGACTGCTGGATACAAGAAAGATACACTCTACCCAAAATATATCTGTCCCAATATTCATTTGCAAGTTAAATATGATTACCAAGTGGCCAGTAGCTTTAGTCTTCGTAGAGTCCCAATAAATTTTGTAGGATTAAGCCTAATTTACATACATCCTTATGACTCAGAAGAAGATGTGTGGACTAGGTCTTCTGTTAGTTGCAGTCCTTCTGTTACGGTTTTATTTTAGGCAGAGATAAAAGAAGAAATAGACTTCCTGTTATCCTACCTTAAAAAGAAAAGACAGAGTATGGTAAGAAAATGTTTATGATATTAATTTATATGAGGGCTACATTTATTTCACTGTGCTATTCATACACTGTCAGTGAATCTTTTCTAAGTTGTTTTTTCTCTAAGACTTGTCCTTCAGATGATCCCGATTCTCCTCCTTTCCTTCTTCCCTTTTTTCCCCTGAGAAATGTTGTTACCATGTATTTTGCCAGTCAACAGTAATTTTTGTAAATACACAGCACTGTAACCTTTGATATGGTTTGCTTAAATAGCAGAGCAAATAATTGAAACTAGTTTCTTTGAAATCAGCTGAGATTTCTGGAGACCTGGAAAAAAAAATGAACATATTTGTAGCTGAATGATTCCAAACAATCTGTTTAGTTCTGCATGCGTTTCAACTTGATTTCACGGTAATTTCATGAGGATGTCGTATTTTAATCCAGTGTGCTTCAAAGCTGCTTTTAGCCTTTTATTTAAGTAATGCAGTTGAAACTTTTTTTATGCCACTTCAGCTAGTAGTATGAATTCTGTTGTAGCACATTTTCTATTTATGTTTTAAATATCTCCCAATTAGCTTCCTTCCTAATACATAGAAATATATGTAAAGTTATCCATTTAATTCAAGCCTTTCCCCTTATCCTGTCTCTTTCTTTTTTTTACAAAAGCTAGTTTGCAAAGCACATCCCTTAGCTAATGACAGACAACTGATACAAGGTAAAAGTGGGGTTAAGATCAAAATGTGGGAGGAAAAAAAAGTGTGTTATAATGAGTTTTTAGTAAATGAATGATGCTTGTTTAAAATTCAGGTTGTAGTGAAAGGTTCCATAGATAAATAAGAAATAGCTCAAATTGTTTTGCTTTCTCTCTGGATCACTCTGTTGTTCATGTTTTACAAGAAAGATTATTTGTTCAACTCGGAAGAGCTAACAACAGAAGTGAAATTCCAAATTAAAAAAGGAAAAAAGGAACAGTGCAATAGCACCAAATTACCTCATGGTATTTACAGTATTTTTTTAGAATAAAAAGAACAAAACATTTTGAACAGACAAAAAAGAAGTATGTATATTCAAAAGTATTTTTAGACCTCTTTGACATGAAGACCAATACAATGTATTCATAATATTGTCCACAGCACATAGATAAAGACTTCCTGTTAGAAAGCATTTTGCATATCTGTACAGGAAAAAAGTCAGCTTATTTGTAAGGAATGTATTTTTATTCAGAGTACTAATAGACTTTGATTATTATGGTTCTTCTTTATCAGTATAAAAAGATGAAGCATCTTTCCTTTCCCACTGTGTCTTTCTGGACATGATTCAGTCTTCTGGCCTTGGCTGAAAGTCAAACTAGATATTGTGGAATTCATATAATTCTCTCAAATGGTGTATTTTCTGCTCATACCTTCACTGTATATCAAGATGGATTTGCAGTAACTCTGTTGTTAGCCAGCTATCTTTGCCAAAAGTCAGGATGGGATTATTTATTTTCCTTTTTTCTGTTTGAAATGTGTGCCTATGCGTAGAGAAAATTAGACTGAACCATCTTATACATGTACATATAGATTTGCTTAATTTTTCTCTCTTTAAGGTGGTTGATGTTCCCTCAACCATTCATCCCACTTTTTTCATATCCTTTCCACTGTTTTTACTAGATAGAGTGCTGATATTTATTCTTCCTTAGCATCAGGTAAATTTAGAGTCCGTCTTCATTCAGAATGTATTTATGTATCCTGGCTAAAGCATGTTGTTGGCATAATTCATTCTTGAAAGCATATCAGTTCCCTATGTTCCTGTCCTTTGAATATAGATCATTAGCTTACATTTGATATTCAGAGTAAATTATTCTATCATTTGGACCTCACATACCTATGGTGTTGCTGCCCTTCTCATTAAGATAACTTAGAACTTTTTTCTTTTCTTTTTTCTCTGTGGACAAGTAGATTTGAACACTGTTGTGCTGACAGCAAGACATTCTACATGATAGATACTCTAAGTTACTTCATTATTTTTTTTTAATACAAAACCTGTATTTATAATACTCTAAGAATCATTTAAACATAGCATTTAAACATAGGTGATGGTTACTCATGGTGCTATGTTTCCTGTATTGGTTTAAATCAATATATAATAAAGAACCCAAACTATTTTGATGTAGCACATAGGAAGTTATGAAAGTCTAGGATTAAAATACAACGCACAGCCTATAAAGTACATGCATGTGCATACATGTATGCATATATACATGCACATGTGTACGCAAGTGCATATATAAAAACAGCTCATATATGACATTGGATTAATTGTTTAATTAATCAATTAAATTGGAATCACATTGTCAGTAAGGTGAGTAGGCAGTTTAAGAAATGTGTAAGTAAGTGTTGCATGAAGCTGTATGAAGATGAAGAGGATGACAATAGAACAGTTAGTAGAGATTTCTGGTTTCCTTTTTCAATCTCTTCTGAGGAGATAAAAATGTCATTTCTTTTTCAGAGGTCAAAAATTAATAGATTTTCAAATGCTTTTTAGAATGGTTAATCCTAACTACTGTGAACCCAGGCAAATTTCATACCTCTTCTAAGGAAATAATAGATTTTTTTTTCTTTAAAGAAAAGCTACTGAAATAGACAGTCATGCCTTCAGTTTTTCAAGCTAAATGAAAACACAAACCTGCTTACAAACTAGTTTTATTGTATAAAGACACCCTAAAACAGAATAGGAATTTGACCTGGTTGCTGAGAAGTTCTTTTTTTTTTTTTTTTTTTACCGCACACTGCATTGTAAGAAAAATATGTCAGAATTTTTGTTCTTCACTAAAGAGTAAGTTACTGAAATTGTGAACATTTAATTTTTCTCCAGTGCTCTCTTATCAGATGTGGAGCACTGATTCTCTTTTTGAAAAAGATTGTGATAGAAACTGAAAATTATTGGCCTCTTCTTTATCTATTAAAGGAGCAAAGCTAAAGCTGGCCGGATAGATATTGAGAATGATGAGTTGCATCCACTAAATGGGGAAAATGCATTATTTTCCTACATGTCTGCAAGTCTGAAGATACTTCTTTTTTCATTAGTAGGCTATGGGTGTAACTCAGATATGGATCAATTCTGCAGATGTCTGTATCAAGTTCCAAACATCTAGTAAGTACCTGTTCCTCTTCTTTACCATTTAATCATATCCCTTGTCTTGGATTCAGCAGTAGCAGTCAATTTTTCTCCTTCTTAGTAGTTGGTGCAGTGCTGTGTTTTTGACTTTCAGCCTGGGAGCAGTGCTGATAACACCAATTTTTTTGGTTGCTGCTCAGTAATGTTTACTCTGACTAAAGACTTTCTGAGTCTCATGATCCTCCAGGGAGGAGGGGAAGCTGGGAGGAATCAGAGACAGGACACCTGACCCAAGCTAGCCAAAGAGATATTCCATACCACAGCATGTCATGCCCAGGATGTAGAACTGGGAGCAGTTACCCGGAAGGGGTAGAACACTGCCGGGGTCAGTCTGGGTATCAGTCAGTAGGTGGTAAGCGTTTGTATTCTCTTCCCTTGTTATTTACCTTATCATTATTATTGGTGGTAACAATAGTGATTTGTGTTATACCTTAGTTACTGGACTGTTCTTATCTCAGACCATGGGAGTTTCATTCTTTCTATTCTCCTCCCCATCCCTCCAGGAGCTGGAGGGTAGAAGGGGGAGGGCAGTGAGAGGGCGAGCTGCATGGATAGGCTTAAATCACAACAGTTCTTTTTGGTGCCCAACGTGGAGGACGATGGGTTGAGATAATGACAGAACTGACTGGAGCATGTCTAATCATATTTGTGATAAGCATTCATTGTTTTGGATTAATAGTCACTCTTCACAATGTTGATTTATTGGCTCTGAAAGTTGTTGCTCTTGATCTTGGAGTTTCAGAATGTCATACCTTACTCACAGCCAGTATTTGCTGTGTTAGTGTTTATAGGCTGGGGGTCTTGGGCAAAGGTTCTTGTTTCATTGTACTGTATGGTAATGACTTGTAATACAGTAGACTCATTGATCATGAAGCTGATCTGGCTTGCTTTCCCAGTGTGGTCACCACCTCTATACTTTGGGAGGTATATAATAGAAGTTTATAGCAATTGCAAATCTTTTTTCCCCTGCTCGGGTGGTCAGCCTATGAGGGAGACATTCCCACACACTGTAATGACAAGTACAGCAGCTACTCAAACTCTGGCTACAACAGATAATGCGGCTACACCAACCCCAGCGACAAGTACAGCAGCTACTCAGAGTCCGATCGCAGCAGACAGCACAGCTACTCCAGCTCCAAGCACAGCAACTACACCAGCCCCAGTGACAAGTACAGCAGCATCATTTGAGAGTTCTAAAGATTTTGAATGGCCTTTGGGTACCTTTGAGACCTGCCTGCTGACTGTGATGGGGATCAGCATGGTGGCATGCATACAGACTGTGTTTTACCCACAACTATTTTGTCTGATCTTGAAAGTAAGCAGAGTCTTGTTTTGGTCTTGTCTAGTGTTAGATGATGATATTAGGAGGACCAAGAGATTTTACCCAAGGCTGGCCAGTCATGAGTGGCAGGGTGTGTTGGAGAGTATGGGTGAATAACTAGTCCACTGAGCCCCTCCAGTGCTTTGGAAGCATTGGAGATAGAAGGCAGCTGTATGGAGCCCCCAGCGACAATTTGCAGAAACTGCGGAAGGGGAGGGTGAATTATTTTGAGCCTGGTGGGCCCATGACACTTCAGGCCATCAGGATAGAGTTGCAACATAGAGATGGACTCATGATCGAGGGGTGGACTTAGCAATGGACGAGGTTATCCATGAGTGTGAGCACAACACACAGCTTCACCTGCTCTGAAAGACTGTTACAAGAGATGGAGCCCAACATCATGGACCGGATGGACTCAGCAGCTTTATAGGGATTGGCCCATGAACTAAGGAATGATATCTCTCTCTCTCTCTCTCTCTCAATCTCTCTCTCTCCCTCTGGATGTATATATATATATGTATATATAAAGAGTGATGGTATATTGAAAATGTAGGATCTGAGCACGACGTGAATGGTATGGTGTAAGGGATGGATAATAAGGGGTGGATACTGTCCTGGGTTCAGCAGTAGCCGTCATTTTCTCTCCTTAGTAGTTGGTGCAGTGCTCTGTTTTTGACTTTCAGCCTGGGAACAGCGGTGATAACACTGATTTTTTTAGTTGCTGCTTAGTAATGTTTACTCTGACCAAGGACTTTGTGAGTCTCATGCTCTGCCAGGGAGGAGAAGAAGCCAGGAGGAATCAGAGACAGGACACCTGACCCAAACTAGCCAAAGAGGTACTCCATACCACAGCAGGTCATGCCCATGATGTAGAACTGGGGGCAGTTACCCAGAAGGGGTAGATCACTGCTTGGTCAGGCTAGTCTTGATCAGGCTATCAGTTGGCTGGTGGTGAGCATTCGTATTCTCTTCCCTTGTTATTTCCCTTATCATTATTATTATTGGTGGTAACAGTAGTGATTTGTGGTATACCTTAGTTACTGGACTGTTCTTATCTCAACCCATGGGAGTTACGTTCTTTCTATTCTCCTCCCCATCCCTGAGGGAGCCAGGGGGAGGAAGGGGGGGAGTGAGAGAGAGACTGCGTGGCTGAGTTTAAACCACAATATCCCTTAAAAGAGATCAGTTCTATCTAAAGACACCAACTAGGATAAACCCATAATATTTGCCTGGGGATAGCTCGATTACTGAAATGATGAATCAGATTCATGGCAGAAGACCATCCTGAGATGATTCAGTTGGTCAAAAACACATAACAGCTTTTTTTGAAACACAGTTGTGTTAGAACGTATTTAGAAAAGCTTAAGATAGAGCTAATATTTCAAATGAATCTGAAACATACTGTGTTATGAAGATTAATTTACCAAAATGGTCTGTTGTACATGATCCTTTTTACGTCATGAATGTTGTCTGTCTCCCAGGATTTAAATCTTGCTTCAGAATACAATGGGATTGCAAAAGTTTGCATCAGATATTATGGAGAAGCTATGGTGAAAATAAATGTCCAGGAGGCTTAGTTCAAGATATAAAAAAGTATAACTCAAACAAAAAATATGTAAATCTATTAGGTGATGATGATACATAGTTTGTCAATAGTACTGAGGCAAGATATAGCAATAGGCTATATTGTCCATTCCCCACCCTTCTTTACCATAAAGGGAATTGTTCTCCAGGGCATCAACTGAAAGCATGTACAAAAGAAATTAGGTTAGTTTTATTAATTTCCTTTCTTCACAACTGAATAGCCATAGCTTTATTCTCTTATTCCCCTTGGCACTATTTGTTCATACTTTAATAACAGTAAATGTGAAAAATCAGGATTTGTTCTATTCAGCTTCATCTCATTTTGAATGCTGTAGGGAGATGGCATTTGTAATCGTTCACTGTAATGTATAGGATATAGGTTGGATTTACTTTACTGATGATACAGTATCACTGCAGATGTCTCACTTCAGGTTGTACACTTTTATTAGAACGCTAAGTCTTGAACTCTTGACTGTTTCTGAGTGGCACACAAAAATTTCAAAGGAAGGTTATAAGCAGAAATCCTCCTTGGATAGTTTTGATCCCAGTGCAAATGAAACTTGTCCAAAAAGAGAGAAGTGATCTGAAAAAGAAGAATTAACTGTTGACATTTTCTCATAACTGATTTAATTCATATCTGCTGACACAGGGTTTGAATGGCTATTACTGATATAACACAATGACTGGTTTGTGTTCTGAGAATTTTCAAACCCCATAAATACACTTAAAGTAACTGGTTCTTAAAATATTCATTGTCAAATACCAACAACTATGTGAACAAAACTAAATTAAACTCTCATAAAAACAGGTATCTGGTATATCTGGGAAATTCAGGCATAAAGGAAACCGTTCTTAAACAAAACCAAAATGCTTTCTTTTGATTTGGATTATTTCAACTACTTTTTAGGAAAGGAACTTGGAAAAGAAAATCTGGTTACCCAAAGCAAAGGATTAGGTACTCTAAAAATCAGAAAAGACCCTGTGAAGGTCAGTGTTTAGACGGGTATTCATGAAAGCTGCAAGAGAACTGATTTTCATTCCTATTCTTACCTGATTTGCAGTATGGCTTAAAAATAGGTTTTCTACTTCATAAATAAATAGCCTGATCATGGATTAACAAATATTCAGGAGTGTTTTATTTCTTGGTCATGCTATTCCATTAAGCAACTGAATATCCTTTGGGATTTGTACCAGCCGTGTTCTTATTTCAGGTAAATGACGTAATGAAGAGGATATTCTGGAATAGTCTTTCAGGCATTAATAGATACTTTCATAACACCTCTCACTCCTAATAAAAAATAACCCTGCAAAATAAAGGAAAAAGATACGGCATCAATATCACTTAACCATGTACTTTAAGTCTATCTTACAGTACTTTACATCTACCTTACAATACATGTTTACATGTTTAATCTTTTGAATATAAAAAATAACAATATAATACAGTAAGGTTCATATCACCCAGCTTTACAGTTTTAATATACTATGGTTACATTTAATTAGGGAGTCAAATTTGTATTTCCGTTTAATAAGAGAATATATTTCTACACTACAGGTAATTTCAAAAGAAAATCTGTGCTTGTGTTTGGTAGATAGCTAACATTCTAGAGTGACTATTTCTTTCTGTTAATGACAACGGTAAGATCAGATAACTAGGCATGCTCAGATGTGCATGTCTAATTCCAGCAGATGAGTCTCACATTATTTATATTTGTCTAATCTGGTCATCAGGCCTTCAGCAGAGAAGATGGGAATAATGTTGAATGTTGTCAAACACAAAATAACAATCTGTTATTAATTTTTGCAATTTACCTGATTTAGCAGATAGAAGTAAGACTCCCAAGTGCCAATTTTTAAAAAGATTCTTTCTTACGTAGTGAAAGGTACAAAAGAAATTCTGAATGTTTGATCATCCTTATAATTTATCCCACTTATCTGAAGCCATGTGGGCTAATTTTACTTCCAGATGATCTGTCCAGCTCTGTTCTCACTACCCCATTCCAACTGATCACCACAGAACATCTCCTTGATATTATTCAAGGAAACTGTGAGAGGTTTATTTTGTTTGGTTTTTGCTTGGTTTTTGTTTGTTTGTGTTTCTTTATTTTTTTTTTTTTTTTTTTCAGAAGACCATATTTGCAAGTAGAGATTCAGATATGAAAGTTTTTCAGTGTGGTAAAATGTTTTATGCTTTGTGTCTGCCACCATTATGCTGAAGTGCCAATGTAAACTGGAGATGTTTAAAAGATTTCAGCTGCTGGTGATGAAAAGATAGGTAGCTTCACATTCCTAGCTATCACTTCACAAGGCTGCAAGCAGTTCTGCTTTTCTGAAAAGATGTCCCTAGACTGATCTACTTACTCATGTGGAAACTTTGGACCCCTGGATCCTGTGGAAACCTGGGGTAGAAGAGTAGAGGCAAGCACTGTGACACAAACAAAACAAAAAAAAAAAAACAAAAAAAACCCCAATATACTAGTTTGTTTGTTTGGTTTTCTATTTATTTCTTTTTCTTATTACTCTGCATTTTCATTTCCATAACTATCTTCAGTCGTTCTCCAATAGGCAATGCAAGAAGCAGTTCTGTTAAATCTACTTGGCGCAGTAAGTAGATGGTGTTTCTACTTCCGGAGGTACTGAAAAGCCAATTAAAAGATGCTAGAACAAATACCTTGGATTGTGTCTGATGAAAGAAAATCTCACTGTTTCCTAAGATATAACTTAGTGTGAACTCAAGAAGATTTTTGCTAAGTTCTCTTTTAGCCCTGCTTTATACCCAAATACTGGAGAGAAGTAAAGAGTTTTCTAAACTTAGAATGTGCTATGTGGTCTTTGATTTACTTCAGGAACCTAGAAGAATCTGCAATATCCTCTGAATAGTCTCTCCTCACTCTGCAGAGCACAGATTTAAACTACTGCTAGTCATTTGTGAGGCAACTTGCAATCTGCTGAGAATATCAAGTAGCTCCATGTAAGCAAATGCTGAGGATTGGTAAGAGGATGCAAATGTGTATAGGAGGATGGAATTTTTTTTCAAAAAGACCACCCAAATCCTTAAAAAATCCCTTAAAATAATCCAAAAGCCTCTAGGGTATGTAATAATTTGAAGCCTGTAGACAGACTCTCTTCTCTATTAAAATACCAGTCTAAATCACTACAGATGTGCATATGGTGGGAGCTGTTTCCACAAAACCTTTTTCAGTAATCTGATGAGTCATGAATTCAGAGCACGGAATGACAGAGTAAACTGTAAGGATATAGCCTTACTTAAGGATTTCCTCCCTTAAGGATAAAGATGCCACTCTATTGACCTGATGGACATGTTTATGTAAAATTGTAACTTAGTCACAACTTATTTTTTTTGGATTAGTTATATAAAACTTTTTTTTATTGTCATATCAAACTTTATAAATTAAAGTAAATATTTTACAAACTAATTTTATAATGTATTTATCATTATTAAAAAAAAAGTTTTAAATTTCAGTCTGGACTGAAGAAAGTATTTAAAGATCAGAATTTTGCAAAATACAATTCTGAGTTTCAACTCCAAATACAAATATGGTCAATTTTGTGTTTTCCTTGTTTACAGTGTTCTCTTATGAATTTTGAGTTTATAGTGAATGGCCTGGATATCATGATGAGAAACAGCAGTATAAAATCACTAAGACAAATGTATAAAATTAAAAATTTTATTTATTTTATTTATCCCAACCTTTTCTTTGTTTATGGTTAGGTTTAGGTTTTAATGACGTTTCAGTATAATGTCTTCTTAGTCACATATTCTTTTATACAACATAATTGTCTGCTAATTTCTTAGCAAATGCTTAAATTATAAATTTTAATAATGGGTACTAAATAATTTAATCATAAAATGTTAATTTTTACCAACCAAGTAAATGCACTGTAATTATACAATGATCACTTTAATTTCACAAATGCAATACACATACTGGTAAGTATGTTACTCATTTAAATGCTGTATCTGAGAGCATAAAAGAGGCATGTATATATTTGTATATGAAATTGAAATGTTCACATACTTTTATCAACATAATGAAATCATAGTTGAGGGGGGGAAATAACTTTGAAAGATAACGCTTTCCAATAGCATTAATATAGAAATGTGCCAACATCTATTTGTAAAAAGTTCCTATACAAATAAGTTGGGGAGGTAATAATTTTTAAAAATTGACTTTTCCTTTCCTTATGAAACCTTAGAACGCCAAATATGGGAAAGTGGAAAAAGACAAACCTGTTTGCAGTTATTTCACATGAAGATGTATCATTGCTAAGATTTATAGTAAAGTGGAAATTGATTTTTAAATAGGAAGAGGTAACAAGAAATGTGTAAATTTCCATCTAGAAATTCTGTTATCATAGCTCATAAGAGCTGGAGTTTAATTTTGCATTTTTCTGATCAACTGGATGATGTCCAGTTCCAGAGAACATTTTTTATGACGTCTGGATCTCTTGGAAAGACAGGTTTTTGTTTCTGTGGAGCTGAAATCTCTTTTGCACTTTTCTGGGGCTTTGCATAAAAAACAGTTTTTCTCTCATCTGTATGTACATTTACAAATTCAGATAATGGGGGAAAAAAATTGTCTATTTTTACAGTTTTTTAACCAAAAGGGAAGAAAAAAGAATCCCTTCAAACAGTAGATGCAGCTTCACATAATTTGTTTTCTTTGACTAACTTCACTTTGGTTTTCAACAGGTTTCTTAAAAATCTCCTTTAGCAACGTCTATCGTAACTTTTTTATCAGGGTACAGTACACTGTCTATGAGAATGAAATAGTCCATTTCAGTATAAGTAAAAAGAAAGCAGGGGTACTTAATATCTATAGCCCAATATGCTAATATGAATGCTTTAACATTTAAGATTACAATAGAGAAGCAGATGGCTCTACATGACAGGCACATATGCCAGCAAAACATTCTTCTGTATGCATAAAATAATGTTTTAAATTATAAAACAATGCAGATGATCTTCTGGCCCAGTGGGGGGGTTAAATTTTCCCGAACCCTACAATGGATAATGGGATTGTATGAGCAGAAGGGATTTTTGTGGTAATTGCCTACTCAATTGTAGTTCAAGGTAACATTCATAAATATATCAAGATCTATTGTAAAAATTTAGCGTGTTTGTTTGTTTTTGTTTTTATCCTTACTCTATATCTTTGAATTCTTCATCACATATATTTCAGTATGTGATCTAATTTCCATCTGTGCTTCTTTGGAGTGAGTTTATACCAACTACAGCTCTTACTGTGTAATGAAATGGCCTGGAAAACTGAACCAGAACTTTTCCTACACATAAGATAAACTATTCTGTTATTTATTACTTTTATGTATTACAGCTCTTCATTCTGGCACTTGCATTCTGTTCTAAATAAGTTTTGCCCATATATTATTAGGAGTGTGACTTGTCAAGACTTCCATAATAGCTAAACATATTATAGATTCCTTAAATATGAAAAAAATTGTAAATATTTTTTAAAAGTAATTGCAATATAAGGAAGGAATTTTCTACTGTTGTGATATTGAAACTGAAGAAGTACCAATTTAAGAAATCATCTACCACATACTGTATCAACATACTCCATGCATAGCACATTTTCAAGGGGACATACATATGCAGACCAAGCACCTTCTGACTATTTTCTGAAACTAATTTCAGATGTAATGCACAACTATGAAAAAATGAGGCTGTGAGGATCTTCTATCTTTCTGTCTGCAAAGCCAGAAAACTATGATATTGTATAAGTTGAGATTACTTTTTTTCTACAGCAAATTGATTATTTCGATAAGCAGTCTTTGGATTAGGAAAATTTGAACTTCAAAACACTGCATTAGAAGTAGTTCAGTTTGTGTCCTCTGATTTCTTGCATCTAAATGAAGATATAAAATATCTTTTTCAGTTTCCTGTCATATCACAGAAAGACAATTAAATGGAATCTACCAGTAAAGTAACCTGAGAACTACATCTATTATGACTCTGTAACCAGTCTATTGTGTAGGAAACTAAGTTGCAAAGACAGAAATCCATACTAAGTATTAGGCATCTATTAACAGTATGTGATCAGAAGGCAATATACATAGGCTGGGTTCTAAGAATATTTTTTATAAGCTCATCACTGCTGCTCATCACTGGAATAAAATCTTTGCCATATGGCACTTTGCTTTTACTAGAAAATAAGCTGCTATCAATATTCATTGCTCTTTCTCCCAGCTCTAGTCTATTGCCTGGATAATTCATAAAATAACTGTGTTCTAGTGCCCAAAAATTTTCCAAAGAGTCACACTTGCAAAATTATATAAGGTTAAGATACAACTTTTCAGTCATTAGAGTGTTTGTATGTACTCAGCCAAAACCGCAGAGTTCTCCAACCACAGTATCACATTCCTTTATCACAAAGAGCCAGGTCATGAGCTTCTTTTTTGTTCATGTAATCAAAAAATTCCTGAGAGATATGAAAAGATTCTAGGTGTCGTGGTTTAAAACCAGTCAGGCAGTTCGTTCACTCACTCCCCCTCTTCTTGCCCTCCCCCTACTCCCAGAGGGACTGAGAGGAGAATCGAAAAGGATGCAGCTCCCACAGGTTGAGATAAGAACACTTTAGTAACTAAGGTATAACACAAATCACTGCTGCTACCACCAATAATAATAATGATAAAGGAAATAACAAGGGAAGAGAATACAACACCTCAGCACCAGCTGGCTGATAACTCGCCCCACCCCACCCGACCGAGCACTGACTGATACCTCGTCCAACCCTGCACTCCTAGCCCTTCTGGGTAACTCTCCATTACATCCTGGGCATGATGTGCTGTGGTATGGAATACTTCTTTGGTCAGTTTGGGTCTGGTGTCCTGTCTCTCCTTCCTCCCGGCTTCCCCTCCTCCCTGGCAGAGCAAGAGGCTCAGAAAGCCCTTGGTCAGACTAAAACATTGGTGTTATCAGCTCTGTTCCCAGGCTGAAAGTCAAAACACAGTGCTGCATCAGTTACTAAGCAGAAAAAATGACCTAGGACATAACCCAGGAGATAGCTAGCTCTGATGATGACATCTAAAATGAAAATAACGCAAATTTATGCCCACATTCTGCAGTTAGTAATCACAAACAACCAGGAATGACAGAAATTCCTTCAACATATTCAAATATAAGTGCATTCATGATCAAATTTATAATAGCAAAAAGCAAGAACATCCATGTGCGAAAAAAAATCTAAGCTGAAGAATATAGGATGGAAGTCAAGAGGTGTTGAAATTTTTACATGGAAATGATACTGTCAGTAGAGCTGCTGCTGGTATTATTTTTCCAATTTTATTATTTTTTTCTTAAAATTTAAGACCTTTTGCTTTCCAGCATATTATCAATTTAATTGGTAATTGTGTCCTGATAGTCATTATGAGACTTTTGTTTTTTTTTTCTTTTTCTTTTTTTTTTTTTTTTGTGCAGAAATACATTACAAGTGTAGCCTTGATAAGCGTATATTTCCTCCTGGAATGAATAAACTACAACAGACTGGTGGAATATCTTTTTGCCTTTTTCTAAAAGGAGGGGAAAAAAACCCAACATCCTAAAAAGACACACACAAATGAAAGGATGAGTAACCTTAAGAACCCTCACAACACTTGGAGAGTAGAAGGACATTCCTTAACTTTGTTCATAGTCACCAGTTTTGACTGTCAGAATTAAGAGAGAACGGAGAGTAGTTTCTCCTTCTTTTAGGAAGCCTGAGGGCAAAAGTATAACAATACTGTTGATTTAGTGATGATATTATGAGTATTTGCTAACATTTTTCCTGTTCATCAAATATATTTAAGTGCAGATGTAAATGTACTTAGGATAAGAAGTGCGGGGTCCTTATTCTTTTATTTTGTTGATTAATATAATTTTCAAGATAACATGTTGGGTTTTTTTCTAAATTGTTTAATGCAATACTATTTTTTTTCATCTCCTTTTCCATCATATCAAAACCCCCAGATCGTTAATGACTCACAACCAGTGACCATAATGCTACTAAATGTTACATCAGGAAACATATACTTAAGAACAGGCCATATTAACAGCACTGAAAAAAAAATTGCACAAGCCCCACAATCCCATAGTAGAAAGGAAGAAACTTTTCTGAAGATTTTTCCTCTGATATCTAGAGTTAGATTATGCTTTTGAACAATTACAATTATTTGAACAATTGGTAAATGATTTGTTCTCCCTATTATGAATGCATGCTTCACTGGTGCACATTCTTGTTTTGCACAATAGTTGTTAAAATAGTCTATGAAAAATAAAACAGATGGAGGGAGAAAAACAAAAACAAAAAACCCAAAGATGCAAAAAAACAAGAGCAAAAACCAAAGGAGAACCACCAGGGGGTTGAAAAGAAATCCAGTATGATATCTGGGACAATCTTATAGAAAGCAAATTTTCTTAAAAACCGATGAGGGCTTTCAACTTCTCTCCGGAAGTAAAATCTGGTGTCTTTATAAATGCTTTACCTTTGGACACAGGCAGTTAGAGTAATTGTTTTGTGGTCTTCTTTTGCAAACCTAAATCTACCATATACACTCAGAGAATGCCTATCAAAGCATGTACTGTGTTAAGGTGAACTATAATGTATTACGGATAGTGCCACAGATTATAGGGATGTCTTTTAACAGCAGTTGCTCAGGAGAAAAATACCCCATTGCTCAAAAACATTAAGCCTGAAAATGTGGTTGGCATGTCCAATTGCTCATCCTTAAGGGCACAGGTTATTCTGTACTGAAGACAGTAAATACTATATTATGAGCTGGTATGGCAAAAGGGAAAGGGCTAGGATTCAATCTGCTTTGGACCACTGTAGTTCCAGCATTCCAGCACTGAATATATGCACATCTGTCTACTGGACCATTCAGCCAATTACTTATCCACTTAGTGATCCCTCCATCAAATCCATGCCTCTGCACTTTAGAGACAAGGATCTTATTTGCTGGTTATATCAATCAACTCTTTACCTGTTGTTAACATACATAAAATGCAAAAAAAAGTAGTGAATTTTATTTCAGAATAACAAAATGCTGCATTAAATGTTTTGCTTTCCCTTTCTTTGTGGTTTGTTTTTTTGTTGTTGTTTTTGTTTTGTTTTGTTTTTTCTCCCAGTTTCTTTGTACTAGCCATTACAGTTTGGGCCTGAAATATTCTCAAGTGCAATTAGATGTTTTTTTAAGCATTAAGACCTCATACAAGCTTGATAAATCTGAGAAACTTAGAGAATATGGGTATATACACATGTCCATAGACATCTGTATACATGCCTCTTTTCTGTGTTTTCTACTTCCTTTAAGTTGAACCTCTCACTCCTTATTTAGGCAAAGATTAACCTAATTATTTATAAAGTGGTTCTGATATTTACAAGAGAAAAATTCACTGAGCCCATCTACAGCATCCAGATCTGTGCCAGAAATAGTAAAAAAGCAGGGAATACATATATGCTTCCATAACTGACTGTTAAATAGATAAACAATTGTTTCTGATAATAACAGCTTAGAAACTTTTCCTGAAGTAGATCACTCTGCCACTGGCAATGTCTTTCACAAAAAAATAAAACCTTTTTTTAAGGTTTTTACTAAACTTTTACCGAAGCTCAATATAATCTGATTTTTAACACTTATGGAGCTTTTAATACTATATGGGGTTTAATAGGTGACTCTAACAGGTGACAAATACAGACTATGAAAGCGGGGCCTCACGATCTTTCTGGCTTTTAAGCAGGAGGGGTCAGAAAAGTTACCACAGGGATAACTGGCTTTTGTAGGCCAAGCGTTCATAGCGAGATCGCTTTTTGATCCTTCGATGTCGGCTCTTCCAATCATTGTGAAGCAGAATTCACCAAGAGTTGGATTTTTCACCCACTAATAGGGAACGTGAGCTGGCTTTAGAAGGTTGTCAGACAGGTTAGTTTTACCCTACTGATGATGTGTTGTTGCAATAGTAATCCTGCTCAATGGGAGAGGAACTGCAGGTTCAGACCCCTCGTGTGTGCGCTTGGCTGAGGAGCCACTGGTGCGAGGCTACCATCTGTGGGCTTATGACTGAACGCCTCTAAGTCAGAATCCCGCCTAGATATAGCGATACTGCAGCACTGCCGGCACCTCGGTGGGCTCGCGATAGCCAGCCGCCTGCCCAGGCTGGGCCCGGTGCGGAGCGCCAGTTGTGGTCGGGAGCTGAGGAGTGGACGGATGCAGCGCCACCTCTTCCCTGTCACGTACCACATGATCGTGGGGCACTCGGTGTTAAATCATTTGTAGACGACCTGATTCTGGCTCAGGGTTTCGTATGTAGCAGAGCAACACCCTCGCTGTGATCTATTGAGAAACAGCCCTCTACCCAAGCTTGTTTTTTGACCCGGGGAATTACAGACCAGTCAGTCTCACCTCTGTGCCTGGCAACATCTTTGAGAAGATTCTCCTGGAAGGCATGCTAAGGCACATGAAAAACAAGGTGCTTGGTGACAGCCAGCATGACTTCACTAAGGGGAAATTCTTCCTGACCAATTTGGTGGCCTTCTATGATGGGGCTACAGTACTGATGGACAGGGGTAGAGCAGTTGATATCATCTACCTGGGCTTGTGCAAAGCGTTCGACAATGTCCCACACGACATCCTTGTCTCTAAATTGGAGAGACATCAATTTGATAGGTGGACCACCCAGTGGATAAAGAACTGGCTGGATGGCCGCACACAAAGAACTGTGATCAATGGCTCAATGTCCAGCTGGAGACCAGTAACAAGTGGTGTCCCTCAGGGATCGATGTTGGGGATGGTCTTGTTCAACATACTTGTTGCTGCCATGGATAGTGGAATTGAGTGCACCCTCAGCAAATTTGCCGATGACACCAAGCTGTGTAGTTCAGTTGGTACGTTGAAGGGAAGGAATGCCATCCAGAGGGACTTTGACACACTTGTGAGGTGGGCTGATGCCAGCCTTATGAAGGTTGACCATGCCAAGTGCAAGTTCTTACACCTGGGTCAGAGCAACCCTAGGCATAGCTAAAGGTTGGGCAGAGAAGAGATTCAGAGCAGCCCTGTGGAGAAGGACTTTGGGGTGCTGGTCAGTGGGAAAATGAACATAAGCCCACTTCAGTGTGTGCTTGCAGCCCAGAAAGCCAACCGTATCCTGCGCTACATCAAAAGGAGCATGACCAGCAGGTTGAAAGAGGTGATCCTGCCCCTCTCCTCTGCTCTTGTGAGACCTCACCAGGAGTATTGTGTGCAGTTCTGGTGCCCTTAACATAAAAAGGACATGGAACTGTTGGAACAAGTCCAGAGGAAGGCCATGAGGATGATCAGGGGACTGGAGCACATAGCGTTTGAAGAGAGGCTGAGGAAGTTGGGGCTGTTCAGCCTGGAGAAGAGAAGGCTGTGTGGAGACCACATAGCAGCCTTCCAGTATCTGAAGGGGGCCTATAGGGGTGCTGGGGAGGCACTCATCATTAGGGACTGTAGTGACAGGACATGGGGTAATGGGTTCAAACTTAAAAAGGGGAAGCTTAAATTGGATATAAGGAGGGAATTCTTTCCTTTTAGGGTGGTGAAGCACTGGAATAGGTTGCCCAGGGAGGTTGTGAATGCTCCATCCCTGGCAGTGTTCAAGACCAGTTTGGATGAAGCCTTGGGTGAGATGGTTTAGTGTGAGGTGTCCCTGCCCATGGCAGGTGGTTGGAACTAGATGATCTTAAGGTCCTTTCCAACCCTAACTATTCTATGATTCTGTGATTCTACAATTAACTGGTAAGGGAAAAAAAAAGTGACCATTTACTCTGCCTTATAAAGCCATAGGGGAAAAAAAAAAATCCACTACACCATGTGATACTTTGATGCAGTTCCTCTTTCTAAAAGATTTTTGGAGGGCTGAGGAAATACTTTCGTTTGGAAAGGAGCTTTTCAACATACCTGAACAGGTAAAAGGAGAACCAAGAAACTTTAGTACATTCCTGAAGAGGAGAGTGAATCAACAATCTTAAAAAGATAGGTCAAAAAGAATGAAAGTTAAAAATGTACAATTAAATTTACCCAAAGGAGTTGTCTGTGCTAAAGTCAATTAGAGAAATATTAAAGCAGAGAAAAGTATGATACCAAGGAGAAATTAAGTGTTTGTGAGGTTAGGTGATTTTATTATTATTTACGTTTGGGGAAGCCAAAGCACGTGTAAAAATAGTGATTGAGGGAGGAAAAAAAAATAATTATTAATAACAGAAAGATGACCTGGGATGAAGAAGGCGAGCTGAAAGGAATGGAGGTAAAGCAGGTAAGATTCAAAGGAGATAGAAAGAGATAGGATGTGAGGTTTTTAAATAAGCCTCTGTGCAGAGTTATAGCTCTAACACTGTGTGCAGTTATAGCTCTAACACTGCAGTCAGGAATAGGAAACATAAGGGGAAAGGAATGAAGAAGAAAAATGAAAAGCTGTTAAAAAAAAAAGTGAAATGGTTCTCTATAGAAGTAATAGAAATTTGCTATTTAAACCTTAACTGTCTGGGGTTTTGTTGTTTTATTTCTTTGGGTGTTTGTATGGTTTTGATTTGGAGGGGTGAGTGTTTTTGCTGTTGTATTTTGGGTGCATTTTGGTTTTATTTTTTTTTCTTTGTTTTTTGTTTTATTTTGTTTTGTTTTGTTTTTTTTCCCCCAAAGTATTCATGTTCTTCTGTTCCTTTTTTACAATAACATCTTGGATGCTGGAAACTGGGTTCTCATTCAAAGGGCATCTTGTTCTTTCCTCTTGAGTCATACTGAGTTTTGGTTTTCCCTTCCTTTTATTTTTTTAATTCTTTTCTCTCTTTAGGGCAGAAGCCAACACAGTTTTCCTTTATTCTATGCCAGTCTCATCAATGATGCAATTATATGCCATCAACACAACTCCAAAACAAGTTCTTTTTCATGAAAACTTGCCAGCATAGAGAACACAAATTATTCAGCTCTACAGAAACCGGGCACAATTGTAATAGATCCGTACATAAATTATGGCTATTGTTTACCTGCTTTTCAATCTCTTGGCAACAGCATAATGGTTAACAAATATCAACTAGCAAGAGAACATTGTACCTGCGATTCTAAAAAAAAAATAAGGAAGACAAGATAGCCTATTTTTCACCTCAGACCTAATTTTAACAAATCAATGCATCTTTTAATAATGTATAATAATTTGAAATATTTTGCATTTAGTCTTTTTGAAATAAAAAACAGAAAGTGACAAAAAGAGAGGTATTTGTTGCTCAGAAAAGGAAAATAGCATGGTGATCTTTCAGTCTGAAAGTTCAGGTTTACCTTTAGTAGAAATTAGTAAGCAGAAAAAAGGGACTTCCTTTCTTGAGCCTTTCTGTTACAGAGCTGGAATATGGCTGCAATACATATATTATGTTCTAGGAACCTTAAACTTGTCTCAAGTTTGTTAATATAGATACAGATGAAAAAGATGAGGTGTTCCAAATCAGCTGACTATAAAACCAAAAATCTCACAGATGGATCATGAGCCTGAAATTCTCTGTAGATTGACGTGACACCACATTTCAGTCTAGGGTCCAGAATCTCAACATTTTTTGCCTGTATTCATAAAAGGCTTTGAATATCTCAATGATCTTTAAGTTGGGAACCTACCTTCCAAATTTCCTCTACAGCTGATGAGGAGGCAAAAGACTTTCCATAGCCCTTTTCACTCTTCTTCAAGTGTAAGTTTCCCAAGGCATTTGACACTGTCCCACACAACATCCTTGTCTCTAAACTGGCGAGGCATTGCTTTGATGGATGGACTGTTCAATGGACAAGGAATTGGCTGCATGGTCACACTCAAAGAGGTGTGGTCAATGAGTCAATGTCCAAACAGAGACCAGTGATGGGTGGGTCTCCTAAGGAGTCAGAACGGGGACTGGCACTGTTTAATGTCTTTATTGGTGACATGGACAATGGGAGTGAGTACACCTTGAGCAAGTTTGTTGATACCATGCTTTGAAATGTGGTTGACATGCTGGTTGGAAGGGATGCTATCCAGAGAAATTTGGTTGATGAGAAGCTCAACATGAGCTGGCTGTGTGTTCTTGCAGCCCAGAAAGCTCTGGTTTTGAACAGTCCTCATCAAGGACCTGAGAAAACCTGAATGTCTTCTCCCAGCACATGCTGGGAAACGTGCACAGGAGTATGATCTCCCTGCTGTACTTGTGGTGTGGTCATTTAGGTACTTGTAGAGTACATTTTTCTTCATTCAGGACAGAGATCTGAAATACATCAGCTGAGGGCATCTGAATCAGACCCTGAAGTGACTAACACTATGGAAAATAAAGCTTTCTAGAAATGAGGCTTTGATTTGCATTTTTATAGTGGAGAAAATGAAACTTTTACTTGTGAAGGCAGTATACAGAAACCACAGTAAATGTGTAGACTTGCCCAGCAAGAGAGGTCTCCAAGTAATGCGTTAACCTAACAGTATAAGGATGCTAACTAGTTTAATGACTTCTGTGGTCATCTGCTAACAAAAATATAGCACTTAGCATCTCAGATCATCTGTCATTTCTTGTGAAATTTTCCTTAATAATTAGTGGATTACTTAATTTCTTTCCCTCCTAAGATTTGTAATTATTTTGGTAGCATGTCAATACTTCACCAACAGTGACTGAAGCACAGAAAATTTACCACTGAAATTTGAAGACAGAAAGTAAATAAGCTACTGAAGATGAATAAAAAAGTAAAAATTGATGGAATAACCAGATCTAGTATTCTTTTAGGAATAGCCCTTGCTATTTAATGCAGGTAAATCCTTGAGTTTTTTCGTAGGTGTTTCATCAGCAGAGAAGAAATTTAAGTTATTTTCTTGTTGTTTGTTGTTGTTGATGGAAGTGGGTTTTGTATTGAGTTTTAAATAAAAATAATTTGAGTTTATATATAAAAGCAAGATAATTTTGTTTACTGTAGCTCCCAACCACTTTAATAACAGTGAGAGGTATAGACACTTTGTGTTTTGCATCCTTTTACACATGTCCAACATAACGCAGAAACCCAGGAGATAGCTAAATGTGAGTTGAAGAAGAAAGTGGTGAACATGAGCTTAATAAAATGGTTTCAAGTTGGTGCACCAATGAATATTTATTATTTATACAAAGAACAATTTTACCAGGGGAAATTGAGAAATGTGCCCCCAGCTAAGAATAGCTAGTACAGAATATGGTTTCAAATAACTTTTAAATTGCTATATCTATCTTTTTCTATGCATGATTCTCAGCTTTCTTCTGCTAGTGATTTCACTATCTCATTTTCCTAATTAACCGTAAATCCATTTTTTTGCCCATCACATTGGAGTATAAATCTGCTGCAGTAACTCATCTCTCTTAAATTGCTACCTCTGTTAACTTTGACTTTCAGGTAAGTCACTCCCTAAGGTCACAAGTGAGAAAGTCTTGTAACATTTATTCCTAGGGAAAAGGAGAGAAATTAAATGGAGTTTGCCAGTCAGGAGACATAGCTCATATTACATTGCAAGTCCCCAGTGGTCAGACACAATTTTGACCATTCCAATTCATAAATTGCTGGGCAGTGTTCAATAAGTTGAGTTTATTTCAGGAGAAAGATTGAAGAGAACATGCCTACCAAGAGAATGCCTTCTAATTCCTTTATAAATGTCCAAGCTCTTGTTATCCATTTTAAAATCATTAATTTAAAGATTACTATTTATGAATAGATGATAATATATGATAAGGGTTTTTTTATTAGGAATAAAATTGTGCAGGAAAAAAAAAGCAACCAACCCAAAACAAAACCAAAACCAAACAACCCACAACCAAAAAAACCCCATGAACAAACATTATAAAGGTTTTATTCAGAGATCTCATTTTTAGTATAAGGGGTTTAGAGGTAATGAATAGCACCTTGAAAGAGATTCCAGATGGGGAATATGAATAGATGATAATATAAGGTTTTTTTATTAGGAATAAAATTGTGCAGGAAAAAAAAAAAACAACCAACCCCAAACAAAACCAAAACCAAACAACCCACAACCAAAAAAAAAAAACCATAAACAAACATTATAAAGATTTTATTCAGAGATCTCATGTTTAGTATAAGGGGTTTAGAGGTAATGAATAGCACCTTGAAAGAGATCTCAGATGGGGAATACACCTCTGGCATTCATGTAGTAAAGACTTTTTTGCTAGCATGAACAACTAACAAGAGTGTATAATGGTTTCAAAATAATCCTATTTTTAAATCAAACTTCAGAAACAAAGTTGATATTAACATTAGAATACGATGAACAGCTCAGTCAATCCATAAACTTTAAAGTTAACATTATCTGCAAAGCAGAATAAAATTAAAAATAAGTAAATAAATAAATATAAACTTCCATTTGTTGGACAAAATATGTCTGGAAATATGCAGGTGATTTCTGGCACTACTTTTGAGAATCTTATGTTTCTTTCTATTCTTATACTGTTTTGTGGTATAATCAAATACTCTTCAAGATTCCCATGTTCCACACTCATCCAGAGTTCAGTTTCTCAGCAAAAGGAACCTGTACTTTCCAATTAATGCCTTCTAGTCTTTGTTTTATTTTTCTGTGAACAGTACACAGGTTATTGCCTGTGTCTTTTATTTGAATGATAATGCATTTTCTGTGAAGCTGGAAAAGTAAATAATTTCCTAGCTATGATTTTCTTTTCCTGAGTTCCAAATTTCTTCTTCTTTTTTATCCCTTATTGACGTGGTTTAAGCCCAGTCAGCCCCACAGCTTGCTCTCTCACTCCCCCGCTTCCTCCCTCCAGCTCCTGGAGGGAAGGGGAGGAAAACAGAAAGAATGTAACTCCCAGGGGCTGTGATAAGAACAGTCCAGTAACGAAGGTATAACACAAACCACTACTGCTACCACCAATATTAATAATGATAATGAAAATAACAAGGGAAGAGAATACAACCTCTAACCACCCACCAACCAATACCCAGCCTGACACAAGCAGTGATCTAGCCCTTCCAGGTAGCTGCCCCCAGTTTTACATCCTGGGCATGACGTGCTATGGTATGGAATACCTCTTTGGCTAGTTTGGGTCAGGTGTCCTGGCACTGCTTCCTCCTGGCTTCCCCTCCTCCCTGGCAGAGCATGAGACTCAGAAAGCACTTGGTCAGAGTAACCATTACTAAGCAGTAACTAAAAACATCGGTGTTATCAGCACTGTTCCCAGGCTGAAAGTCAAAACCACAGCAATGCACCAGCTAATAAGGAGTAGAAAAATGACTGCTACTGCTGAACTCAGGACACATATATTTGAAACTTTGTTTACTTCTGCACTATCTTTTGAAAGTAGTGAAAAAACTTTAAACTTTATACAGACATTTTGTATAAACCCTAGAATAGCTTGGTAGTGAGTAATTTTTTTTCCTGATAATTGTTCATTAACTTCCATGAAATCAATTCAACACTTGCAAAATATTTCTCAGAATTGACATATTCATTGAAGAAGTTGAAATAAAATCTGCACTCTATTCCTCTTTGTACTTTTTGTGGCAGGCTCAGAATCTAAAGAAGTTACAGGACAAAAAACTACCTCAGAAGTTGGCTTTCCAAGTCAATTTACAAGAAATTTGGAAGATTTGTTTGACAAGGCTGCTACTGTGTTTGTGGTAAGGCAAATGTATCTCTTCAAAGATTCTTGAGATTCTTGATTCAAAGATTTTTGAGGTTTGAAATTCATTGAAAGAATTTTTGATCAGGGACTTAGAGATAGCCATATATACTCATTGAAATGCAAGAGCAAAGGGCTTATTTGCATTGCTTAATCTCTAATTTTCAATTAAACAAATGATTTAAACTATTTTTATGCCTTCAGTAAAGTTCTCACCTTATTATAAAAAGAAGACTTTAAAAACCAGTCATCTACAACTGCAGTTGAAAGAGTGGTGACAAATCAGTGGAAAGTAGTAGACTAGCACAAAATAAACAATGGATTTTCTCCAAGGTGACTTGCATAGCAAAGTGATCCATACTGGTGTTCCTGAGAAAAGGTCTTTCTATTGCTGGCAGCTTTGCTACTGTAATAAGTTCAGCATAAACTTCTACAAGAATATTTTTTGGTTAACTGAATATACATCTAAAACTTCTGCACCAATTTAAAATAGAATTCTCCTTTCTTTAATGAATTTTCTGTTTGATTTTTTTTTCCCCATGACTAACACAATCATCAAGACAAGACAATAAAAACTAATGCTTCAGCTAATATTCATTTTCCTTTTTTGGACGTAGCAACCACAGTGAGTAGAAAAGTTCTCAACCACTCCCTACCATTTTCGCAACAGAATAAAAAACAATGTACAAAGTATTTAGAATGTTATGGTTATTGTTCTTGAAACCTGTAATTTGATATTTAGTATAGCCATTCAGAGTGAACTCAGGACTTGCTAAAAGTCACACCCTCCTGCCTATTAAAACTATGCCTATACGGACTTATATTTAACATGGTAAGGGCTGTGTCTTCTCAATTTCACCACAAAATCATAGCATTTACTGTTGATTATTTAAAAGATGTGGGACATTTTTGTTAAATAAATGCTTCATAGATATAATTTAATTTATATGTCGTGTCATGGGAACTTTTTTTTTTTTTACAATCCTTTTCACTAACCCAAATACTTTAAGAAAGCTGATTTGTTTTTGGTTTTGTTTTTTTTTCATGCATGGAAACATTCATAATTGAGTTGTCACAGTGAATGGGGAATTTGTTAACTTACTATCCAGAAGAAAGCTTGAGAATTTCTTAGATGAGCTCTCTGTTCTTCAGGTTAATGTGGGAGAACTGAAATGTACTTTCTTGTTAGTAAATGGATGTATTGCCTGGAGATGTACTGCAGGCTGCAGCAATAAAAGAAGAGGGCTTTAATCCCTTATGCATTACTTATAGCCATTTCTTTGCTGGCAACATTGCAATGTACCATTACCAGAGCTTCTGATTAGATAACCTGAAAGGTATAGACCTCTATGTCAGTACCTTGAGGTGAGATGGCCTCTGAAAAAAAGAGCAGGTAAAACGAGTGAAGTGCAACTTTTTAAAAGCAAGAAAAACAAGGGTAGTATTATGAAATAATGGAGTATGCATACTAAAATGGGTATTAAATTAAATAATTATGAACTTTTAAGACATATGTTTAGCTTATAATATTGCTTCCTTATTGATAGTGTTCTAGTAAATGACTTGGATATCTTTTCTCCACAAAAATAAGCTAAGAAATATAGGAAAAATCTTTTAAAGTTTATCTTCTTCTATATATTATTTCTTCTTGTGGCTCCATATCTCAAAAAAGTTTCCTAAGTTTATATTAGTATACAATTTATAAAAGGATGTTTTTTTATAACAAAAAGCTGTATCCATGTTATTGTATAACTCTGTGTCATATCGGTTAAGAAAAACAAAAGCAACATCTTGAAAATTTTTTCGACCTGGTTCTGGATTTATACTGAAAAGGAGTTTCCTAAAAGAAAAAAATAAATCTTTATTACAGGTAAGATAGGATGTCCTATGTTTTATTTGAGAAAGGACACCAGAAATTCTCCAAGAAATCATACCAATTTGCATTTTTTTTTATATAGATTTGAACTGTAATGTTACAGCTCTAATTAAAAAAAGTCTGAATCAGACATTATAGATTGCAGTTTCATACTTCATGTCACATCTTGGTTTCTTAAAATCCTTCTCAGCTGCCTTTCTTGCAAATAGTCAGAACAGGTAAAATCAGCATTTTAGCATTGCAGGTATTTCAAGTTTGGGTAGTAGTAAGAATTATGCCTGCATTAATGATAGATGTTGTGAGTTGTTTTACTTCTGTAAACCCCCTGTGAAGTCTATCATTTGTCCTGTTGTCTCCCTACTGGAAGAAAAAAATAAATCAACACCCCCCTAGGTGCTGTTGGCTCTTAGTTGGTTCAAACAATGTGGCATGCTTGATTTTAGTGCAGAAAGATTTCTGATTTCCTGAAACTGAGTTGAATTTTCAACAGTTTTCACATCTTATTTCTTTTCATATGATGCAAAAATTTCCATTTTAGTCTGCAGTTCTGTTTAAAAAATTACTGTGAGTTTTTAACTGAAACATTTAGAGAGACTGTAAGTTCACTTTTCTGTATTCTTGTGCTGCTCAGGCATGTTTACTGAGATGTGCTGTTACATGGGAATAATTCCTCAAACATTTCTCATTTTAAGTTTCCCAGTTCTTATAATTTAGAACTCATACAGGCATTTCTTGCCACATGATCACTCATCTTTTCATACCATATATTCAAATATAAGGAATAGTGCGACAATCATGTTTTACTTTTCTCTCTCCTTTGACTCTTGATAATTAGCGCATGAATGAAAAAAATTGTATTTGCTGATAAATGAAGAATCTGAAAGAAACAAATGCTACTGAGGAAAAAGAAAAATGAGGTGGGTTTTGTTCTTTCATCTTTTTCTTTTTCTTTAAGGAGCTTACAGTAGCAAAAAACCAATTTTAGAACTCCTTGGACAGCTGATAAATGTGGCCTGTGTACGTAAATAATACTGGTAAACATGAAATTATTAAAATAATAAATGTGAGACAAATGTTCCGATAAATTGAAAGCTCCTGCTTGTATAATGAAAAATGATGGTTTAGCCTATAAATAAAAGCAGCTTGATTGTCTCAGCTGTTTTCTTTTCGGAAACAGTACTTTATGATGGTGGCACGCTGTATAAATCTCATATATTTTAGCACACTATCTCCTAGACACTGAGTTATTCTCTGAGGGAATGCTGGACTGTCTAGGCCACTGCAAAAGTGGATTAACTGAACAGATCTGCAAATTCCATATTTTTTCAGCTTCAGGAGTTTACCTGTGGACTACAAGATATTTCTAGTATTATCTACCAATTGTCACTTAAAATTACTAGTTTTACAACAAACAGTGTAAAAAGTGAATTATAGGGAAAAATAAATAAGTTTTTTAATTTAGTACAAATTACAGTCTCTACTTGGGTATCTATCTCAAAAAAAGCATAGTAAGGACTGTTTCAGAACAGATGGCATTAAAACTCTTACACAGTCATTGTCATACCAACTGTATTATCAGTCTTGTGGATACTTGAAGAGTGGAAAATGAGATCCTAGTCAAATTGATACTAAACTCTTATTTTGACTAGTCCTGAGGTGAAAATAAGCAAAGATATTAAGAAGAAACATTCTTCTTTATAATTTCACCCAATCACAATTTACTTTGCGAATAGGCAATCCTTCCTCCCCAGAAAAAACGAAACCCATGAACCCTACGAAACCCATGAACCCTATTTCATTCTTATAAATGGAAGTCATTTGCTCTAATGGTAAGCCACATTTTGGCTTCTTTTCCATGCTATCAAAATTAACATACTTGGCTTTAACTTGTGAGTCTATTGGCTGCGAGACAGGGAAGGTTCTATGAATGTCTACTTACTTTGTGCTGTCTGCGCCAATTTTTTCACCATTACAGATATCACCCTAGTTCAGAGTTGACTATGTCATTTCCCTGTTTCTAGAATTTAAACCAATATCTGTATTAACAAACTAAGCAATCTACAGACCATTATCTGCCTGAACAACAGGTGGCATGTTATAACCTATGTACACGTGCTATAATTACACCACTACCTCCAGTAAAAAAGCTTATTCAGTAAACAGCCTGATTGGTAACGGCTCCTGGCAGGCAATGTCCCAAAACCAATGTCTTAAACATTATCTTGGAAAGTGATAGTCTCCTTTAATTTTGAGTTAAAATTAAAATTATAAAAAAAACCAAAACAGTACTTAAACCTGAGCCTGGCCTTAATGACTAAACTAATATCTATCTATCCAGTAAGGACATTCCAAATAGAAGCTCCAGTAGCCATTCACGGAATTACTTCATGACCTTTTGAACCTTTACAACTTCCTGTCATGTGTCTTGGTCTGCTATTCAGACTGAGCAAAAAATCCATAATCAATTAAGAATTGATCCATAATTAGTTAGGTTCTGTCATTATTTCAGTAATTACCTTCCATTATGTTTAATGATCAAGAAAATTTTCTCATCAAATTTTTTCTCATCATATTTTCATATGCATCAAGATAAACTGATTTTAAAATCAATAACTTAAAATCAATTTCTTCTTTATCTAATTATACATTTCAACATAAGAATTCCTTAAGTACTTCATATGAGCTAAAATATCATTGTATCTGCAATAGAGAATGTGAAAAGCCATCCAAAACCTATTTCTATCAAAATAATCTCACAGATTAAAGAAGCAGTAATTCAAGATTTAGCAACACAGTTTATACACTTATTGCTTTGGAGAATATTAGCATTTAACAGACCAACCACTGCATTTGAAATTACTAATTTGAATTATGAGTTAGCCACAAAGCCTGAAAGAAAAAGAGTAGACTCAACCTAAACCAGTGTCTCTTGAACAGTGTGAAAGTATTTGTATGCATTGACTTTTTTATAAATATGCTCATATCTATGTTATTAGAATTCAGAACTGTCTAATCCTGTTCTTATAGCTTTTCCTTAGTTATCTCCCAAAGGCACTATAACGTGATGATGACAAGAAAGCTATATTTGCTGAGAGATGTCTTCTTCTGGATTACCTTTTTGTGGAATATAATTAATTAAAGATACTATTTTGACCTAGACAGTATTTTTGTTATCATACACATGTTTTTAACAACATAACACAAATTAGGTCAAAGAAAAGTAATGATTTGTTTGAATTTTTAAGTGTGTTTTCTTCATTTGTGGTTATACATTTTTAGTTATGTATTTATTTATTCTTCCAAATAACAAAGCAGATGTTTTTAATCAGATATTTTTCTGAATATTTAATGCACACAAGAAAATAATCGTCTGTTCTCAGTCATGTTTTACACAGGATTTGTAGTTTAATGCATTGAGAACATGAATTTTAAAAACTGTAGATGCAGCTTTCATCCAAAAAACAGAGTAAAAAGAAAAATCCAGGGCATGGTTGATAATGTCCTTCAAATAAATGCCATTGCTGTGTATCTTGGCAAACATAAATAAAAGGTTTAAAAAACACAACCAAACAACCCCCTTCAAAAAGAGAAACATTACAAGACAAAATTCTGCCAGAAAAAGAAAAATAAAACAAGCAATAGCCAGTACAACAACCTCAGTTTATTACTCCCTTGACCTTCTGCTAAAGCAGATTTTTCTTTCTGAGACTGTTATTACTGGAAGTAATACTTAGGTTGCAAATCAGCCTCCATGTTTAATCTGGGTACTTAATATGGCATCTGCTGTGACTATTGCATCTCTGTGGTGTCACATAAACAATAATTAAAAGCATCTTCTCTAAAAAACTCCGTCTTTCTTTTCCTTTGCTGCTCAGCTTGACAGCTCTTTCAATTGAAGTTAGTTTCTTCAGCTGCATAGCCAATACAGCCTCTTCATTTGGCTATACCATATAAAATTCTCAGGGGAGTAATTATGTTATTTTGCCACCCCACAGCCTTATCACACATTTTAGAAGACTGAGATGAATCTGTGCCTTCACTTTCATGTCCATTTTATTGAGTTATTGACTCTGCTGGCTTTACTATTGTTAAATTCCATCTAAAGTCCACCATAATTTTTGATGCTAGTATGTAGTTTGGGATTTGACCTTTAATTTCTAATATATTTGTGATTGATTGTGCTCAATTTGCTTTGTTGATATTATACTTAATTGAGACGCATCTTTCAAATTTTGGCATAGTCATAGTCAGTTAAACAAAGTTACTGCATTATAACTCCAGTTTCATACCTATGTCACTCAGGTTTGTATTTTGTTCCTAAGACCAATATTGATTTTGCTCTTGCAAAATAGGGTCTTATTTGCTGCACATAAAATTCTGAATACAACAATATTTTTCTAGGTAAATACAGATTTTTCAAAAATTGGTAGTGTTGTCTTTTCAACAACTTATACATATTTTTTACTGTACGTTATCTGTATACATATTTTTTTCCTGAAAGCGTAAAATCCAGGATGGAAACACTTGACAGAAGACACTTTACTGTCATTCAAAACTTGGTTATTACTGTATGAGTTATTTTCACACCAATTTGAGTAATAATGATAAGATTTTTCCAACGTTTTCCTTAGCATTTAGCATCTAACACAGTTCACGTGTGTTTTTCTTGCTTTAAGAATCAGCTGTTGAGATATTCTTTCAGCTGATTTGCTTGACAAATCCTTTTTGGCTGAACTTTTGTGTGCATAGGAAGCAGCTGTTCAGTTACTGTCAATTACTGAAAAAGAACCTGAGTAATCCACAAATCACTATACTCTGCTTTCAGCCCTTTCCTGACAATGGTACTTGACTAAGCATGGAAAACCTTTCTTCACAAGATGCTGCATCTTGTAAAGAAACACATAAAAAAAGACAATGCATCCACTTCAACCACATGCGAGGACATAAAAGATTATAGCAATACTATAAATACAGCGTTCAGCCATATGTTGGTGAAAAATTTTTCTGTGTTCTGTTTTGAATGGTCTATTTAACAATGAATACAGATTTTCAACATGCATATAGCATGCACCATGACAAATTACTTTCATGTTGACAGATATATTTGCATATACATGATGAAAGTTAGACCATAATACCCTTCAATGCAAATGCATCTCCTTTGTGCTAAGTCTTGTTATTGTTACTCTAAACTTCTCAGGACATAGCATAAAAAACATTATTAAAAACTCCCTAAATTATCTTAAAGGTAAAAAGAACAGAATCCAATTCATTGCTTTCATGTTATATGAAAAATAGAGTTTCATGATGAATTGTTTTTTCTTGCTTATTAATGCTATTAGCTTCATACATGAAACAAGTTAAATGGTGCTCTCTTTTGAGTTTCTTTAGTTGGCAAGATGAATGGTAAAATTTACTCATGCATGCCTCATACAAGTAATACTGATATGCATATGAGTAGTGGACACTAAATTTATATTTTGCACTTAGCCATAATGTTAAATTGACACTTCACCAATTAAAATATCAGCTCAAAGAAACCCTAATATCCCCAAAGAAGAATAATTTTCTTTACCTAAAAATCATTGATATCTTTTATTTTTTACTTTCTATTCCCCAGTAAAATGTTATCCTTGTTATCTCCAGTTATGACTTCTGAGATGACCTTTCTATATAAAACACAAAAAACTCCCAACAAAAAAAAAAAACAACACAACTGCCTGTTTTGCAAAAAGCAAACCTACAGCTTGTCTTATAAGGCAGAGGTTTATTTACTGAAACAGATACAAGATCTGAGCAGCCAATACCATCATTACTCAGATAATTAGTCTATTGATTAGCAGCTCTCTAGATCAGATCACCAGTGTGTCCTTGGTACTCAGGGTCACAGAACTTCCTTTTAAGTTCCTTCTTTGTTCATGTCAGTGAATCCAGACCTGAGCATAAGCTTCTTTGTTTATAATCCTCAGTCTGGCATTTTACACACTGATTCCCTTTGCTAACCTATTAACACTGTTTACAGATATTTCTTTTAATATTCAATTAGCAATCTGACTATGTAAAATTAAGCAACAGAAGAAAATCATAGCATGTCTAATTTGATATTCTAATCAACCAAACCCCTTCCCCATTTACTTATCTGTAATTTCTCTAAAAACTTATTTAGCATAATTTTTTCAGCATCTAAGTTGGATATTTATGTCAGTAAAAATCAAGGTTTGATCCTGGATCCTATTAACACTGATTAAAAGTGCTGGCAGTTTCTTCTAGCTTTTACTTTCTAATGCCATCCATTGTAAAGGAAAACTGAGACTGCAAGTAAATTCTGCATGTCACAATTAAAGACAATATTAAACTACTTTCCCATCAGTTTCAGGAAAATTCTGATCTCACAACAAGGAATTATTGCAAACTTTTAAGTTCCGCAGACAAGATAGGCCTCTGAGAGTCCTACAATAGCCAGTCATGAGACTGTCATAGACCTATTTGATTTTATCAAAACCATCCCAAAAGCTGGTTTTGCCCAAAGAGCCACTTTTTGTGGCTATTAAAGACTTATTTCACTATCAAGGCATAAATATTTGTCAAAAAAAAAACAAAACAACAGACAAGCTGTCTCTGATCTCCTTTATAGAAGTGTCATGGTTTAAACCCAGTCAAGTAACTTGTTCACTCACGCCCCCCCCTTCTTTCCCTCCCCCTACTCCCGGAGGGACGGGGAGGAGAATCGAAAAGAATGCAACTCCCACAGGTTGAGATAAGGACAGTTTAGTAACTAAGGTATAGCACAAATCACTACTGCTACCACCATTAATAATAATGATAAAGGAAATAACAAAGGAAGAGAATACATCACCTCACCACCAGCCAACCGATAACTCGCCCCCCCCAGCCCAACCAAGCTCTGACCGATGCCTCCTCCAACCCCGCAGTCCACCAGCCCTTCCAGCTAACTACCCGTTACCTCCTGGGCATGACGTGCTGTGGTATGGAATACCTCTGGTTAGCTTGGGTCAGGTGTCCTGTCTCTGCTTCCTCCCAGCTTCCCCTCCTCCCTGGCAGAGCATGAGGCTCACAAAGTCCTTGGCCAAACCGAAACATCATTTTCATCAGCTCTGTTCCCAGGCCAAAAGTCAAAACACTGCACTGCACCAGCTACCAAGAAGGCGAAACATGACTGCTACTGCTGAACTCAGGACAAGAAGAAAAAGAAAAAAAAAAAAATGTCCTTCCCTCAGAGATTCATATTTTTCTGAGCATAAAATATGGGAACCTAGTAGAGATTTGCTTTTCAGCTGATTATATATTAACTTTTCCTCTTGCCGTAATTGATCTGTGTTTTGAACTGCTTCTGTTTAAAACTTTCCTCTGACCAAGAAAATATTTACACTCTTTCAAATTCCTCTTTCTCTTTGGCTTGCTTTCCTCTCTTGTAATCTCATCTCTTTTCCACATAAATTGCCCCTCTTTTCAAAGGCTGTCTAATTTGATGCATATCTAAATAATCTCTGAGCTGCTGTTATCACCTCGTATTTCACTTTTAAATTTACTACTTCTATTTCAGACCTTAAGAAGGGCTTGTATGCCCAAAAGCTTGGCTGATTTTTGTCTCATTTCAGTTGCCATTTAACCAGTAAAAAGATACTGCCTCTTTTCTTTCCTTTTCATCCGATAGAAACAATTGCTTTGAAAGACGCATAAGAAATAAAATAGCATACAGTAGTTGTCCCATAACTTATATATGCAAGTATTTCTGAGTAAATAGCTATATAGTGCCAAACAGGAATACCATTTTTTTTTTGTTTGCTTTTAAAAAAATGATCTACTGTTCAGATTTTGAGAAGGAAAAGGAGAGACAGTTCTTCTAATAAATAGTTAGCACTTATATCCAAGCAGTATTTATGTAAAATATTCTTTTTCTTTTTTAACCTTAGGTCTTATTAGTGACCTGCTCAGGAGCTTACTTATGATGCGACGATTTAAGTGAGTATGCAAAAATACAGGAAAAGAATTCATATTCAGGAAATCCTAACTAGCTAAAGAGGCATATAGAGACTGCAATTCAGTGATAGACACAAATACATTCCCAAGGTCAATATCAAGCTGCTCTGTTGACCTGAGCATGCAGGAATTCAGTCTTCTAGAGACATTAGATAGCACATGGATAGACATGGCAATTTTTTGTGATCTAAATGTCAATTGTCAACACAACTTCAGCTTATAGATTTTTCTTATAAAACCTCCAAGGGACTGATAGAATATTTAGATAAAGATTTGGACAGTTCTGCTAAAGGATGGTCCTGACAATATTTTTCCTGTAATTGTACTTAAGTCGCCTTCCTCATGCTAATGATAGTAGTGAAATGCTGTTATATTTTTTTTGTTTATTTTTTGCAACTTCTGCATTACTATTATTTATAAATCTTGTTATTTTACTGAAAATCAATTTATTTCAATATAAACTGATTAGCTATACAAATGAAAGAATCTCTAATGAAGTAGATTCTGAGGTTTCATCTGAATCTCCACTTTTTCATTAGGCAACTCTTTAGAAATTCTCTGAGTCAAGGTAAAACTGTAAAGACATGTTTTGATTATTTTTCTTTGTTCAAAATCCTATAGTTACTGCTTACTATCTTAGTTCTGTTTTAGCTAAGCAACTACGTAATACTTGTTTATGAAGACAAGTGTTACTGTTGTTAATGTCACTAATGAGTCTCTACACATACAGAAAGATGTTATACAGTCTTTGTGTGTTTGTGTGTATTATTTTAGTGGCTAGAATGAAATAAAGGATTTATTTTTAGTAGTCAAGCTCCAGACTACTTGTAGCAATGACAAAAATAAAATAATTTTTTTTACAGACAAGTTATTCTGGAGATGTGTTAGTGTTCAAAACTGATGGTCTTCAGGAAAAGTCTAGGCAAAGTCCTTGTAAATAGACTTTTATAGTATAAATAATTGAAGTATTTCCTAAAGTTCCTTCCAAGTCCATGGTTTTGCACACTTATCTTTGCGGAAAAAGGAAAACGTGTTACAGCAATCCCTATGGGTCATATCACACAGGTTTTTCCTTATGTATCATAGAAGGCAGGTCCTTAATTTATCTATGAAGTGATTTAAAATTCTTTTTTAATAAGTAGGAAGCATCCTTCTGACCTCTGTATTCTCTGCATAAAGCTATTTTCAAAATGCACTTAAATTTGATGAAGAGACAGTGATATAAGAGAATTTAGATAAAGAAATAATATGAACTACAGTCATTCTGCAGTCTTCCCAGAAGTATACATTTTTAAAATGCTGAATTTGAAATAGGCATTAGAAATAAATATTTGAACTAAAGGACAGAACATCCAAAGTAAGTGGGGACAAAAAAGAAAAAAAAAAGAAAATGTAGAGGGTCAAAAAACTTCCAAGAGTTAAAAATTTAAATGGGATTTCAAAGCAACTTGTGTCTAAATTCAGAATTACAGTCCCAAAGTTCTAGTTTCAATTTCTATGAGACAGTACTTATGCTCCTGTCATGGTTTAAGCCTAGCTGGCAACCCAGAACCACGCAGCCACTTGCTCACTGCCTCCCTTCACCCCGGGCTCCTGGAGGGGTAGGGAGGAGAATCAAAAGAATGTAACTCCCACAGGCTGAGATAAGAACAGTCCAGTAACTAAGGTATAACAAAAACCACTGCTGCTGCAATTAATAAGAATAATAAGGGAAATAACAAGGGAAGAGAATGCAACTGATACCCAGCCCGACACGAGCAGCGATCTAGCCCTTCCAGGTAACAGCTTCCATTTTATATACTGAGCATGACATGCTGTGGTATGGAATACCTCTTTGGCTAGTTGGGGTCAGGTGTCCTGTCTCTGCTTCCTTCCAGCTTCATCTCCTCCCTTGCGCAGCATGAGACTCAGAAAGTCCTTGGTTAGAGTAAACATTACTCAGCAGCAACTAAAAACATCGGTGTTATCGGCATTGTTCCCAGGCTGAAAGTCAAAACCAGAGCACTGCACCAGCTACTAAGAAGGAGAAAAATGACTGCTACTGCTGAACCCAGGACAGCTCCATAAACACTCCCTATTTCTTTTAATGCTTGAAAGTGAAAATTTACTGATGCCATAGTCTCAAATTTGCAAGTTCTCTTGGCACCTAGGTATTGTGCTGCCAGTTCCTCATCCATGTTCTTGAAAGCATTTGTCCTAAGAAGAGTCATGGTTCCCAGGCCAAGTACTACAGAGCGAATAGTCCATGAATAAATTTCATACCTTCTCATAAAGCTTTAGAAGCAGGTATGAAAGGTACGAAACCCTTGATAATTTATATATATATATAAATATATATATATATATTGGTTACAAGATCCTTAAAAATGTGAGAGCGGTGCTTTCAAGTACATTTAGGACAGATGTGCCTAACCTTAGCATGCCTTATGACTTTAACATGCCCTCTTTGGCATAAAAGCAAGTGAGTATATTGGCTACTGGCAATAAACATTAGGCCAAAGCCCACTGTAACAAAACCAGAGTACTCTGTAGAATAAAAGATCCAAATTTATCCACCCTGATTGTAAGAAATCTCTAAAATGGAGAACTGATTCAGAGCAGCCCTGCAGAGAAGGACTTGGGGATGTTGGTCAATGAGAAAACAGACATGAGCTGGCTTCAGTGTGCACCTGCAGCCCAGAAAGCCAACCGTATCCTGGGCTGCATCAAAAGGAGTGTGACCAGCAGGTCGAAGGAGGTGATTCTGCCCCTCTACTCTGCTCTTGTGAGACCTCACTTGGAGTATTGTGTGCAGTTCTGGCGTCCTCAACATAAAAAGGACATGGAACTGTTGGAACAAGTCCAGAGGAAGGCCACGAGGATTACCAGGGGGCTGGAGCACGTGCCATATGAAGAGAGGCTGAGAAAGTTGAGGCTGTTCAGCCTGGAGAAGAGAAGGCTGCATGGAGACCTCATAGCAGCCTTCCAGTATCTGAGGGGGACCTACAAGGATGCTGGGGAGGGACTCTTCATCAGGGACTGTAGTGGTAGGACAGGGGGAAATGGCTTCAAAATTAAACAGGGGAAGTTTAGATTAAATATAAGGAAGAAGTTCTTTACTGAACTGAGTAAAGGCACTGGTGAGGCACTGGAAAAAGTTGCCCAAAGAAGTTGTGAATGCTCCATCCCTGGCAGTGTTCAAGTCCAGACTGGACAGGGCCTTTAGTAACTTGGTCTAATGGGGAGGCATCTGTGCTCATATCAGGGGTGTCAGAACTAGATAATCTTAAAGTCCTTTCCAGCCCTAATCGTTGTGTGATCCTATGATTCAATGAATACAAAAAACTTATTCCTTAAGAATAACATGTTTATATTTCATTGTACATATCTTTTTAAAACGAACATACAGAAACAGGAAGTAAAACCAATTCCTTTCCTTTCATTCACTATCCTTTACCTATTTTGACCACTCCAAAGAGCTACAAGAATGAAGAGAGATAGCTAGCAAATTCAATGAGAAATTTTCAGGAAAAAGTTATATTATTACAGTTGTGAACTATTACATGAACACAATAATATGTATGAGCAAAGAAAAAATATTTAATTACAGAGCTAACATAGAGAAAAATAATGCATAACATTTATGCACTTCTGTTTCTGCACATGGCTATGAAGTGTAATATACAGCCTTATGAGCGTGGAAGGAAACCACCTGTGGAAATGGCTTTCCAAAGAGAAAACACCCCACACAGAAAAGCATTGAAAATTAACATGCCTAGGCAGATAAATGTAAGAAATTTCTCAAGACTAATATTAATTCCTACTCAGATGTATAATGGAGATTGCTGTTCAATGGGAATTGCAAGAAAATGTTCCCAGCTATTTAGTATCACAACCCTGAAACCTTTGCTGAAGTTAAAAATCAACAGACTTTTAATAAACTAAGGAAAAATAATAATCCTGTTTATTATCTGCCTACAAAAATGAGCGAAATTAAGAGAGCTGGTTGAGTAACAGGAAGGATATTGTCGGATGGAGACTGGATAGTAATTTGTAGGGTTTTTTGGTGAATAAAATGGAGGCAGAGACAAGGAGGATATGTAATGAGGGTAATTTTTTAATTTTCCTTCTCTTAGGTAGCACAAATTGTTCAATAGATTTTTGTTCAGGTTTGGGTTTAATGTTACAGTGGGGTTTGAAAGATTTTATCAGAGGTAGAAAATCGAATGCTTGTTTGCAGACTAAGGTACACTTTCCCAGTTCAAATAAAATGACAGCACTCTACAGTTTGTTTGGCTTTTCAATGTCAAAAGCAACTGACAGATCATCATGTAAATGAAATGTTAATATATATAAGGGCCAGCAGCTCCATGTAGGCCAGGACCCAGGAGATGGAAGGCTCCCTGGGGTCTGTCAGGGCAGGACCTGGCAGCCAGGTATGGGATGTGACTGGGCTGGAGCATTGGGCAGGCCTGGACCCAGGGGGTAAGGGCCAGCCACAGGCAGGTCTGCGAGGCAGCAGGGCTGGAGCTGGGGCCACACTAGGTGAGGTGCAGTTGACAGCAGCTCCTAGGGCTTGCAGAGGCTGAGCAACTACCGTCACCTTCTCTCATGGTAGGTATATATGCTGATGATATATATACAGGCTCTGGCATCCTACTGCATGCATGTGAACATCATTTTCAGAAAAAAAAAAAAACAAACATCAAATGTAACAAAAAGAAAAACATGACAAAGGGGAGACACCTATTACCACTGAAACACGGAGAGACTTTGTTAAGTTTTAGAGTACAGGTGATGCCAAACACACATCATTAAAGTGCTCCTGATAAAAGGGTATTTCACTGTTAAGTATCAGTTGTTACTACTGAGGTTAAACAAATAAGGGGCATAAATCTGCTTGCCATATCAGAACCTAGAAATGAAGGATGTTATAAAAGTATCACTTCATTCTTACAAATTGAAAGGAATGGCTTAAGTACTTTAATTAGCAATTGACTATAAAATTACTGCTATACTAACATAAATGCAAATTAACATGCTAATTTTGGCAATTAATTGATATCAAATCAACCCACTACACTTACTTTGTTAAATATCAGTTAAATCCTAAAGCTTTTTGCAAGTTTAATTTATCAATTACAGAGAAAAGAACTTTTATTGCTGGCATGGTTGGGTTAATTATAAGGCAACTAGATTAGGTTGGTATTGCTTTTTAACTTTATTAAATCTTATTGAAAAGGTTATGTACTTAGTGTACAATAAACATTCAATCTGAATTAAATAGTTGAATTTAATTAACTTTTGAAAGTTTCATGCAGCTTCATGTAATGTTATAGAACTAGTATATCAGGCCTGAGAACTAAACTATCATTATGGTTTAAACCCAGGCAGCAATGAAGTACTACACAGGAGTTCTGTCACTTCCCTCACAAACACCCTCCCCTGGGCAGGACAGGGAGGTGAATCGAAAGAATGTAAATCTCACGAGTTGAGATAAGAACAGTTTAATGACTAAAATAAAGTGCAATATAATACTAATACTACTAATAATAGGAAAATAACATGCAAAAAGATATAAAAGGGGAACGGAAAAAGAAACCAACAATAAGCAACAGTGATGCGCAAAACAATTGCTCATGACCCGGTGACTGATACCCAGACCATACCTGAGCAGCGATTGGTCCCTTACAGGCAACTCCTGCCAAGTTATATATTGGGCATGATGTGCTTTGGTATGAAATACCCCTTTGGGTCAGGTGTCCTGTCTCTGCTCCCTCCTGGATTATTTTGCCCCTCCTCACTGGCAGAGTGTGAGAGACTGAAAAGTCCTTGATCAGGGTAAGCATTACATAGCAACAACTAAAACATCGGTGTGTTACCAGCATTGCTCTTAGACTAAAGCCAAATCACAGCACTGTGCCAGCTACTAGGAAAAAAAGTAACTCTATCCCAGACAAAACAAGGGCATCGGTCTGCTCCTTTCTCATCACTGACTATTATAAAGATTTGTATCACTTCAAGTCCAGAAAAATACTTATTTTCCAACCACACCCATCCTTCAACGCCTATTATTAGCTTCTTACAATAACATTACACTCTTAGGTTCACAAAAACCCTTCCTCATGGGTTGATAGATACCTTCGTGTACATGTCTGGAATTTACTCATCCTAACCCAGCTACAGATGAAGAACCATAAAGAAAAATCCTTGCACCTTAGCTCCTCACTTCCCCAAATAAGAACCAGATACCTGAATATTCAAACTATTATCTGTACGCCCACCACTATAATCAGAGATATTATTACACCAAAGATAATCAGAGATGCATATTATTCCAAAGATACACATTTTTCAGATTAGCTGTAATCATATCCAGCATTTTTAGAGTGAAAATAGCAAAAGTTTAGTTTAATTTTTATTTAAAAGTTGGTAATGAAGTTAGTAAGAAAAATAAAATTGTAAAATACAGTCCTACATGAACGCTTAACAATATTAATCATTCCCACCTTCCCAAGACCCTCTCTCCTACCTCCAAGTAATGCTGATGTGAAGCAACAATGTTTCAATTGAAGTACCCAATGAGGGCGACTCTAATTACAGACATCCAAGAGATATTTAGAGGCCCTTTAATTTCTTTCCAATGCAAATTAAATAGTTTATCACGTATAAAGGAGCCTGTAGAACTTTTCCTTTCACCAACGCTTTTGGGACATAGCTTTAAATGATTACGGGACTTCAGAAGAGCAGAAATTATGACCTTCAGAAGAGCAGAAATTATGACCTTCAGAAGAGCAGAAATTCTGAGCTCCTAGGTTTCTTTGGGTTTCTATTTTCCTTGATGACAGTTTCTGAGGGGATGCTAATATTCCATTTCATCTTAATTTCTCTTCAAAATATCTGCCATGGTCTTGAGTGTAACAAAAGAGTCTGCAGCCTCCTTTCTCACAGGGGAGGAGTGCTCAAGGCTAGCTATGATATGACATTCCTGTATAACACTGGATCAGATTTATGTTAAAAGAGCTGTGTGAGAATAAGCTGTGAGAAGCCTTTTGTGTATCTTCTCCTCCTCCTTCCCTAGGCTTTGGAGTTGGATTTGAGCTTGAATGGTGATCCTGACCTGCTGACTTATCTGCTTTGACCTTGGATTTCATTGCTGTGGTGGTGTCTGGCAAACAGAGCTGTTGGCTGACCCTGGCTGTCGTTACCAGACCTAATCTACTCTTCTTGTTCAGGTGCTGTGTCACTGTTGCTGAGGGCACTGCCCTGCTTGCTTTGCTGTCACTTTTGGCTCCTGGTTCCCCAGCCCTTCTGGAGCAGCCCACTTCCACTGCTCCCTGGCAATGTCAACTGAACTGAAAGCATAAAGAATTATGCCTGTCCCTCACAATGATGTGGGTATTGTGCAAGTCCTCATCACGTTTGGGCAAAATGCCAAATCTCTTACTGTAGATGACTTTAAAAAAAAAAACAATTGGTTTGGGTTTGTGTGTTTTTTTCTTTTTCTTACTCTAACACCAATGATGATATACTTGTAAAATATTAGTAAAACTGAGCTTCTTTTTCTGTTTGGGGGAGGAACAGGGAGAGATTTTTTTGCGTGTGTTTATATGGGTTTGAGTTGGGGTTTTCTTGTGTTGTGCTTTTTGTGTTGTGTTGTATTTAACACCAGGGCTTCAAACTGGTGTTTAAAAAAAATAAATAAATGAACAAAAAAGAAACTGTGGATATATGTGGATATATTGACTAATAATAGTCAGGAACCCAGTTGTAGTTCTAGAGCCGACTTCAGCTTCCGTGGAGTAACTTCATTAAAACCACCCCACTAAGGTCGTTCCATTCAAGTCAATTTGCTCAGGAAAATAATTTAACCATTGGTAGAACTGATAACATTCACATCTACAGACATACACATGCACATACACATGCAAGCAGATCTCTCTATCAACCCCCAGATGTTATGGTCCTCCAGAAGCTGGACATGACTCCCTTCATCCTTCTGATAACCAGCTTCTTCTGTGGTCTCAGCCTCAGAGAAAGATAGATTTCTCCTTGATGGCTAGTCTATTGTGATCTTTGCTAGTGTCCACATGCTTGCTTGGAGCAAGCTTCAAATGCTGTCACCACTGACAAGGAAGTTTCTGACCACTGATCTGATTCCAGCTGCTAACATCATACACACATGTGTACACAAAAGAGAGAGGACTTTGACCAAGAAAATAATTAGATATGGAATTTAATGAGATGGTGAGACAGACTGTGCCAATCAGGTGCGCGATGTGGCCAAACAAGGTACTGACCAGCAGCCTGCTTACATATACTCACCCCGTTTTTATACCCTTAGTCCTGCTTTCCCATATTTGTTCTTTCCTGGTCCACCTGGATCCCTCCATTTTCATACCTTTTTTTCCCTCCTCTAAAAATCCCATAATAAGTATTGCATAATCCCCAAATGTTCTCCCCCTGCATGCATTAATGTATCCCAAATCCCATAGGTAGTGACTCTCCTTCATTCTGTAAAATGGTGAGAGAGACGCTCTCTTTGACTCATGAGGTATCACCTCTGCACACTGGAGCTGAGGTTTCCATAGCACAGTCCTGGGAGGGAGCTAGGCAGAGGCTTCTTTTCTTGATGAAGCAGCTGGGGTTCCTCCACCTTCCATTGTGCCATTGTGCACAATTGTTGTGCTTGCAGGTGTGCATTCTAGTCATGTTCTTTAGGAAAAATCAAGTATGTGGAAAATTTACTAACTATGCAGTAGAAACAAGAGTCATTAACATTTCCTTTAATTTTATTACAGAAAAAAAAACCTGAAGCTATAATCTGTATCAACTAGAAGAGAATAATTATTTTGGGTTTATATAAACATTATTTTATTTTAATGATTTACATATGTAGATCTTCCCATGGCAGGGGGTTTGGAACTAGATTATCTTAAGGTCCTTTCCAACCCTAACTATTCTATGATTCTATCTGCAGTGATGAAGCAAGTTTTTCAGTAAACTGAAAAATTTGGAACTAACTAATAGCTGTGTAGTCAGCAGAATGCATGGCAAAATAAGACACAAAAAGATGGAAAAGCATACAGTTTTTACAGATACAGATTACAGACACAGGTATCTGCATCCGATGCAGCAACATAAACACATGAAAGATATTCTAAAAGAAAACCAACTTTTAAGGGTAGTTCAACCATTTACAAGTGTAAAAAACTCTCAAAATTATTCTGTTGCAGTCCTGACAATCTTGTACACAAAAGGGAAAAAAAATAAGAGATCAATAAAACACAACCCTTGGGTTGGTTTTTTTGTGTGTGTGTTTTTTCTTTTTGTTTGTTTTTTTAAGAACTGTACAAATTGCTTCATTGATTCATCAACAAAGAGAAAAGGTATTTGACTTTCATCCCTAGCTGGATGAATTACCTTTTCAATTTCCATATTCTTCTGTCAATGATTTTCTTAAGTTGTGAATACCTGCTGATTGAATCTAGTCTTGCAGCTTGGTGCTTAGCTCAGTTCCAGATGCTGTAGTTCCTGTATTTGTTCCTCTTAAGTAGAACCTTCATTTGGTGTTAAAAGTTGTCTTGGTGTAATAGATAACTATATGATTAAGAAGAAAATTAACGACAAGCTAGCTAATAAGAACATTCACTGGTATTTTAACCTGTTCAAATTTCTACCTGTGCTTCTCATCCATCCCTCTACCCTAGGAGTTCTGAGAAAAATGGTGATTAAAGCCATATATATGAATAAAGATTTTCTTCCTGTCTTAAAATACTCATTTCTGTGTATTGTAGGTATAAACCTAGTATTAAAGAACTGCATGGCTAAAAGAGAAATTTATTTATTTATCTGTGTTAATGAGTGATTATAGTTTTTCTACAGCTCTTCCTGTTGTTTTGTTTTTTTTTTCTGAGCTCCTATGTGCAAATTTTTGTCAGGTCATCACAGCCCTATACCAGCTAGGAGGAAGAAAATTAACTGTATCCTAGTCAAAACCAGGACACCTGTAAAAACTAGGATCCCTTCCCTCCAACACGTTGACCCCACCATGTGGCTTAGTATCACTGTCAAAATTGCTGAGGGTGCACTCAATCCCACTGTTCATGTCACCAGCAAAGACACTAAGCAGACAATTTATCTAGTTTCTAGAAAATAATGACATTGTGTGTGTGGTTTGTTATAAAAGTGCCTGCTAGTATTTTGCTTCATGATCTGCTAGAGAACACATGTACCCTGCCAATTCAGAAAGAAAAGCAAGATATGGAGAGTGTAGCTTGATTAAACTTCAGCTTAATTATGTGATGACATGGGGGAAATACCCAGCAGAGATTCATATAGTTCAGTTCACAGTTTATTCTCTATTTATCCACCTATTTTGGAATGACAACTGCTTTCCTATTGTACCAGGTGTAGAACACACCAAATATTTTTAAAGAACGCCTTCCTCTGTGGATTCTCAAAGAATCAAGCCTCTGTAAATAAAAGATTGCAGAACCTAACATCTGCCAAAAAAAAGGCACAGGCAGTTAAATGGTTATCCTTCCTTCTCAATCGCAGCTGGTACTTTGACACCTCTCCTCTCATATCAACAAAAAAATCTGTCTGCTCCTTTGTCAAAATCCATCTGCTCTCTACTATCAGTCCTAAATGCCAGTGCAACACTTTTTGATAGGTAATCTTACAACCTTCTTATCTTCATTCAAACATTCCTACCTGCTTTTTCACATATCTGCTTTTGTTTTCTGACAGAATTCTCTAGGCTCTGTGCCCTTCATATATGCCATCCAAACAAATGTCCCATGCATGTGCTAAAACCTATTTCCTGATAAATAAACTGTTTAAATGATCTTTGCCCCTTAAAATCCCCAAATGCTAACCAATATACTAATCCTAGAAGCTACCTTGTGCTTGACTGTGAAAGAAGCCAAAAGGAGTGCCAAAACCAAATTGCTCCAATTAGCACTAACCTTTAGGAACTGGAGACCTTGGATCTTATTGGCCAGAGAATATTATTAGTTGGCTTTCACACTGCATGCAAATACAAGCTGAAAAGTCTCTAATGTTTCTGTTCTTAGCGATACAGTAATTCAACTATGTGATACTACTTTGGATTTTTGCATCATCTCAGGACACCTAATACTGTTGAGAAGCAGATGAAACCTGTTTGTCATCTATCCTTTCAGCAATAAACCAACTTAAGTCTTTGGGGTTTTTCTTGGTTTGTTAGTTAGTTTGTTTGTTTGGTTTTGTGGGCTTGTTTTGTTTTGTTGTTTTCTACATTGCTTTTGTGTCCATGAAATAAATTTTATAGCAGTGATCAACACCAAGATTGGGAAAAAACTGATGAGGATAAAATGTTATAAAGAGCTGAGTTAGAGGAAAAAAAAAACAAACACAGGGAAATGCAATTTAAATTGTGTATACATGCAAAGGAGAGGAAACAGCTGAACAAATGAAGGTGCTGGACAAGAAAATTAACTACCTGAACTACACATGCACCTTTCTAAAGACTTTAATGTAGGACTTTTTAAATATATGATGAAAATACCTCCCTTGGCTTTTGCTGCTTAACAATGTAGGACATGCCGTTTACCTCTTGAGCCAACAGATACAGTAAATACCAATCTTAGTCAGTTTTAACCTCCTGGACAAGACATAGCCTGTGCTAATTCAATGACACTCACTTGCATCCTTCTTATCTTTCTTCTTAGCTGTGACAACTCTAACAATTTTTTACTGAGGCAATTGCAAAAAAATTAAAAAAATATTAAAGGTTCTCATTTTATTCCAAAAGTACTTCTTTCTGTAAAAAAAATAAAAACAGTAGCTAAAAAAAGAAACAAAATGGACTATGCAAATATTAGAATTAATCTATAATTTCCTATACTATAACTAATTGCCAATACTTTATCTGCATGGAAGAATGGCAAATCAGGGGGGAAAGTGTTTCTAAATATTCAATCTTACTTAAAATTATAATGATTAATTTTCATCAAAATCATGCTGCACTTACTAAAATTCATCATAAAGCATGATTTTTGTGCCAGAAGCAATTGTAAAGAAGAATTGTTGAGTTAAAAGGGCCTTAATCACATGCCAATGTATACGTAGCCAGAAAAGCAGTACGTTTTGACTGAAGAGGTATTGGGGGCTATATACATGTGGTTTATCACAGAAATGTGTCAGAATACACTGCAATGCACACAGCTATATAATTTCTTGGTTAATTATTTCCTTAGATATTCTTGTCCTAAGAGAAGTCACTTGAACCTGGAGGTCAAGCACATGTTGTGGTTATGTCATACAAGGGACTCCTAAGATTTTGCTATGAGTGACCTGATAAATTTGGAAAAGAAACAGAAATTGGGATCTGGGGAAACACTGGCAGCGAAAGCCTTCTTTAGATGACAATACTTATGTCATCATTAACTGACTTCACTTGAGGAGAGGGACGTAGTATCTATTTCTGTTATGTCCCATGAGTGGTTTAACTGTATCTAATAATCAAAAGATGCAGGTGAGTCCAGAAGTATGACCTGCAAAGTATTTATACTCAAAAATAAGTCATATTTATATGAGTTTTCTCATATTTAAAGTACTTAATGAATTATCATCTTTTCTTCTGCTTTCTAAACTATTTTGGTAAAATTTGGTTTTAACAGATTATGGGGATACAGATTTTTTTTCTTTTCCATTGGCTGTATTTTACAGCAGTATGCTGTCTTGAATTATTCCTGTAATAATAAGACCATTTTTATGACATTTCTTCTGCCTAATATGTAAGCTCTCTTTGAACACTAATATTTGTTTTGCTCTGTGCCTTAAGCACCATTCTAGCATTTATGATAGTTATTTTTATTCATGTTACATCTCTGTTTAGCTGATATTTTCTTCTATAACTGATGTCAAGTTACTAATCTTCAGTTCTAGGTTCTTCTTAGAGCTCTGTAAAATCATTTGCCATTGACTATGAAGGTTCATTGTCTAATTCTTTTAGCACTCTCTAATGGATTTAACCTGGGCCTACTGATTCAAAACATTAATTTGGTCCAGGTATTTTCTCATTTGCTGTTGAACAGTGTTGGTATCTATTCTCTTATGTTGTTCATCAACTCCCAGCATAATTAATCATTTTACACAAGAATCCTTTTGAGTGAAGTGAAGCAGAGCAAGTACTTAGAAATTTTACATTTTTCCCCTCCAGTGTATTCTCTTTCTGATAATTAGAGTCCTCACCTTTCCTTTTATCTTCTCTTTTACTCTGAAGTATCTCTATAATTGGTTTTGTTTCCTTATCTATCACAAAAATGTATTACTGCTGAAGTATGCTTGTCCGCATTATATTTTTTATAACTTTTTATTCTGACTTTGCTTACCCTTGTAATGAAATGTTGTGATTGCAACAAATTCCCATCTCTGCATGTTGTAAAACTCCAGCCTCCAGAGATTTGTTTCTTATTTTCCATTTGTTTCATTTTTTTGAACTTTCACTTCATGTGAACCAAATGACATCTAGGAAAATATAAGCCTTTTAGAACAAAATACTGAAGGTCCTTAAGCCACTTGCTACTAAGGCTTAGGTAATGGTTCAGGGCTTTTTCATGAAGTGGTGGAAAAAAATGTAGTGGACTGGTTATAACATGAGTACTGGCTTTGGTATGGATGTGGGACAACAATAACAGAAAGCCTGAGTAGAAGAGATGGAGCTTCAGCAACAATGGACTATTCAGTCTGCTATCAATCAGATAGTTTCAGGAAAGGCAGAAATGTTGTGGTTGTATCATACAAGGGACACCTAAGAAAAGTCTAGTGTGAGGTGTCCCTGCCTGTGGCACGGGGGTTGGAGCTAGGTGATCTTTAAGGATCCTTCCAACCCTAATTATTCTATGATTCTATGATTCCATACCACAGGGAGGTTATCGTTACTGCTGAGCAGTGCTTACACTGAGTCAAGGCTTTTCTGGTTCTCACCCCACCAGCGAATAGGCTAAGGGTGCACAAAAATGTGGAGGCACAGCCATGCCAGCTGACCCCAAGGGACCCAAGGAATATTCCATATCACATGACATCATGCTTAGCATATAAAGCTGAGGGAAGAACCAGGAAGGGAAAAACCTTTGAATTGGTAGCATTTTTCTTCCTATGTAATCATTAGGTGTGATGGAGCCCTGCTTTCCTGGAAACGGCTGAACAGCTGCCTTCTGATGAGAAGCGGTAAATGCCTTCTCTGTTTTGCTTTGCTTTGCTTATGAGTGTGGCTTTTGCTTTACCTATTAAACTAATTTTATCTCATCCCATGAGTTTTCTCACTTTTACCCTTTAATTCCCTCCTCCATTCCTCCAAGAGGGAGTGAGTGAACATCTGTGTGGCACTTCCATGTCGGCTGAGGTTAAACCCATAAACAACGAGCATGGTGATATTAAATATAATTTAGGTAGTTGAAACAGCAGAATTTAAAACTGATAAGGAATAAAAAGAAAATTTCATATAGTCCCATGATTCATAAAGACAAGAATAATATACAGTGGGGTTTTTGTTTTGTATTGTTTTGTTTTGTTTTCCAGTATAAGGAAAGCACTGCAGCCTTTCTATCAGACCTGGAAGAGCTAGTAGGCTGGGAAGCCTAGCTGTCTTTTGGAAGCTGTCAGCTAGACTAATGAAAGATATGACCTCTCCTTCCAAATTTTGCCTTGCTACTATTATACATTTGCTGTCCAGTCAAAGATAAAATATTCTCTGTCAGAGTTTGCAATCAAGAAGCTTCCACCTCACTCCTTCTCCTTTTTCCTTGCCTTCCCCTGCCGCTGCACAAAAGGATGCATATTTACTTCACAGTAGCAAATTATAAACGCTTTCTAGAGCTGCAAGATTGAAAAGATAGAGAAACCATATGCATCTGAAATTCTTCTTCCAGTGAAGCAGAAAGATGCCAAAGTAGGTATCAAGTGTTCGAAAGGGGATAGGACAAGGTAAGATTAAAGTGCCTGTTGACACATGCAGAAACTAAACTGAGAAATATTACATTGTTGTAAGAAACTCTATTCTATAGGTGTTAAATTTCTTGTCACTTTGTCATTAGTGACAAAATAGCTTTATGAAGAGTATCAGTTTGCTCAAGTATAGCAATATATATTTACTTCTGCATGTTTCTGAACTCTTGAGATTTTATCATGCATCTTGTATTTGCTGTAGTTGAGTGTAATTTTTTGTCTAGTTACTTTCAGTATGATAATATAATGGATTGCAAAGATACATTTTTAAAAGCTGTTATCCTTGAGTAGGAGTTTGAGAATTATTTACTCTTCATGCACATATGTGTTTACATCTTGTACCTTAGACAGTGATAAGGGCTGAATTTTGTTACACTGTGAAAATGACAGCTGTTCATCTGTGAAGACCTGACTGTGGCAAGTGCTCTGCACAATATAGGAAGTGCCGATGTAAATTCATTCTGCCATCAAGTATATATATAGTTTAAAAGACCGCAGTGATACTTTAGAGAAAGGCTGCTTTTCTTAGACTCTGGCTATTTAAAAGATGGATAAGTTTTGCTAAATACTTCATTAACCTTGTTTAGTCTCACTCTTCCTGAGCAATGCTAGCCAACAATGGAAAGATTCTGCTGAAAACAAAATTTCAACATGGTGACAAAAAGTTTTACTTTGCATAATATTGCTAATGTATGAATGATAATGAAAAAGGTACAGACCAACTTGACAATTACTGTGTTTTTATAAAAAAATTGCGTCTATTCCAAACTTCGTGGAAATTCATGACATCGATGACAGTCTATCAGCAGTTGGTGTGCTTTAGCTCTGTCATTTTTCCTCCTTAATCTTTCATCTCCTTAACATGTTTGTTAAATACTAATTTTAAATTACAATGTAAGTTCTTTGAGACAGCTACCATAATTTGTTTTGCATTTGTTAAATCTAGAGCAACAATGTCCTATTTTCTAGAAAATACCACAGTCATAGACTAAACAATTACTAGAACAACATTTGCTATTCTTAATAACACATTCTAACATTTAGGGTAGACCTTTATTTTCTATGAATGTTACGGTGACATTATGGTAACTTTCTAATTTTGATTAGGGTTATATTTTAGGATATTACTATTTTCATTGAAATTTTTACATATTTTAGCCTGCTGTGTATTTCATTTCAGTTTTATATTACAAATGTCTTTTAACTGAGATAGTTAAAATTCCTACAGTCTTGCTTCATTTAAAGTATGAAGTAAGCTTTGACATGTTGTTATTTTACTTTTAAAGGATCCCATAGTATTATCCATGAACTGTTATGGTGAGTGTTAAGTCCATTAAATCACTACTAATGACACATTATTACAGTAACTCATAAGATCTGTTATTAAGATTGCATTGTCTTGTAAATTACCTATCTAATAAATAACAATTATGTTACACAAAACCATGGCTAGTAGGTTCTTTATAAGTCACCATAAAAACTATGATTTCATTCATTTCCTCATTATATGCATGAAATGGAGTATCTGTAAAATCGAGAATAGATCAACTCACATGTCAACTCGCATGTCACATAACACCCCTGTTCAATTTTCTTTCTTGGTGTTGATGAGTTCTGTTACTATTCTAGCACATGAAAGTGAATAAACAATACAAGATTTTTTCTGAAACTTTATGAACCTGTGTCGTGGTTTAAACCCAGTCAGGTAATTCGTTCGCTTACTTCCCCCCCCTTTCTTGCCCTCCCCCTGCTCTCGGAGGGACGGAGAGGAGAATCAAAAAGAATGCAACTCCCACGGGTTGAGATAAGAACAGTTTAGTAACTAAGGTATAACACAAATCACTACTGCTACCACCAATGATAATAATGATAAAGGAAATAACAAGGGAAGAGAATACAACACCTCAGCACCAGCTGACCGATAACTCGCCCCCCAAGCCCGACCAAGCTCCGACCGATACCTCCTCCAACCCTGCAGTCTCCCAGCCCTTCTGGCTAACTCTCCCTTACATCCTGGGCATGACGTGCTGTGGTATGGAATACCTCTTTGGTCAGTTTGGGTCAGGTGTCCTGTCTCTGCTTCCTCTCGGCTTCCCCTCCTCCCTGGCAGAGCATGAGGCTCACAAAGTCCTTGGCCAAACCAAAACATCATTGTTATCAGCTCTGTTCCCGAGCCGAAAGTCAAAACACTGCACTGCACCAGCTACCGAGGAGGGGAAACATGACTGCTACTGCTGAACCCAGGACAACCTGGAACTTTTTTTTTTTTTTTATTCTACAGTTACATTTCTATTTTCAGAGCTCTAAACCTGTAAAAGCTATCACAAATCAGATCACCTGCATTGATTCAAGAAATCTTGATATTGTAAATAGTGCCCATTCCATACATTAACAAGAGCTGTTAACAGTATTGGAGAGGCTGGTTAGAATAGCAGTAGAGTATGAGCTCAGACTAATGCTCCTAACAAGATCAAGAAGTGAGAAATGCCTAGCAAAGCAACTGGGCTGCTACTAGAGAATCGTAGCAGGAGTTTGTGGGTGAGGGAACTGTGGCAGAGCCGTGAAACATGGCTAGCAGCAATGTCTAGCAAAATGAAAGAAACTTGCATCACAAGGCCAACAGTAGGTTTCATTTGTCTTTGTTACATAGACAGTCCTGCCATTTCTGGACTGTGACTGACACGTTACTGCAGGAGGGGAGTGTCTGGCCTAGCCATTACCTGAGAATATAGGCCTGTAAATTAGAATCATAAAATCATAGAAATACTATTTGTTACCCGGTTTATTTTCTTTACGCTCTATTTTTAATCATTTTACTCTTGAATAAAGTGTTTGCAAAACTAACTGGTTTGTTACTGTCAGTGTGGAAAGTTAGCTCACTGAGTGCAGGTTTATGGTCAGGAGATCTAGCTACTGTTGCATTATGAGCCCTTTAAATTTGACCCTGCCCCTGATTGCTACCCATAGATTCTACCATATTCTGATAGAAGATGTCTTCAAGGAAAAAAAGAAAAAAAAACCTAATAAAGAAAAGGTTTCCTAAAACTAATCTGAGAGAGAGAACTAACCTGGAAGTTGCATAGCCGACGGTATTCCAGTGGCCAAAGCTGTTTCTGGGCACTGGTTACTGTTCTAACATCTAAGGTGAAGAGAAAATCTAGTTTTTTGCTGTTTCTATTAATTGCAATTGCAATCCTAGACATGCAAAGCTAAAATATATTAGTTTAAAAATCTAAAAAAAAAAATACTGTGGCACTCAGGTGGTGACTATGAATTATGCTAGATATTTTTCTATCCAAGAATATCACTTGCAATTCTAGACTCTAATTTTAGCTTTAATTAATTTAGATTGAGATGTTGATATTCTTTGGTCAGAGGGACAGAGTCAGGCAGATAATATTTTTGGATTTTACAGAAATACAGACATAATGTAATCACAACACAAAATTATGATTCTTTTAGCCTTGGCTCAAAATAAAACTACGTCCTTTCCTCTAGGAAACGAAACAAAACAAAACAAAACACCTCTATAAACAGCACAGTGTATTTTCCATTCTGTGCTAGCAAGCCTACTTATTACTCAAAATATTTTTTTTTCTACCTGTATTTTTAAGGGAACAGAAGAAGTTTATTTCTGTCATCTCTTTGGAAGGTTGTCCAGGTGGGTTTCTCATAAACATAATAAGATATTTCCTCTTCAACCTACTTATAAAATTTCTGAGGGTTATTCAAATCTGTGCTAATGATAGATTGCCTGAGAAAATGTGGTGTTCATGTGTCAACATTCAGAAAAACCTCAGTGGCCACAGTACGTTGTCTGTCCCTTTCTGGTAAATCAAGAAAATCCAGTTATATAGCTGGAACTTCTATTTAGAAGAAGGAAAATGTTTTACCTTTACTTTGAAAGATAAGATGGTCTAAGAGGGTATGGATGTTTACATATGATTAAAGATTCATGTTTTAAATTAAAAAAAATGTTTCCAGTATTTGGACAACTATACAAGCTCAGAAAACTCTTTGCAATTATTATTTTTCCTTTCTTCATGTGGAAACTCCTGGAACTGATGATAAATAGAAGTAGCCCAGAAAAGTTTCTTTAATGAAACATGACCACTGACAGTTCCAATAATTTACCTCTTAGACTATGAAGATGTGCTAGAATAGAAATAACTAGAATAGAACATACTATCTTGTGTGTCATGTAAATACTTCCTTGTAGAAAATATTATCTTATTGAAAAGGTTACCTCATTCATCTCTATAGCCACTTAGCATTCTTACAGGAGCAAGGAGAGTTAAGGCTGATATGACGGTTTTTAAAATTTTTCTCTTTGTTTGATGTCTTTCCAATGGGATCACAGCCTTAGTCATCATTTGGCAGCTGTTTTCTTTCAATGGATTTTTTTTACTTAAAATACTTAAAAAAAAAAAATTATAATTTTACTATTCAATGAACCTTGCAGTATCAACATTTTAGCATCTATCCACCATGGCAGATGGCAAACTAATGAGGCCTGCTGTAGCTGCATACTGATATATTCTGTACACAACACTTCTGCACTCCAAAGGGAGGTCAAAGAGTAACTTTTATTTATATTCTTTGTTGTATTTGATTGTTGAAAATCATAACAGAAAAACCACTCTTTTGTACTTTTTAATTAGACTTGCTAACATTTAGTGCTTGTTATCAATCTGACAGAGCTCAAAAAACAGACACAGTCCATATTTCAGTGTTGTTTAGCTTGCATTTTTAAAAAGGAATTCTGATTTTTTCCTTCCACTTAAAATTCACCTTAGAATTAAAGCTAAAGATGATTTGCTGTGCATTTTTTCAACTCATTTTAGTAAAACTAATATTTTAATTTTGTTAGCTTCTAGGTATTAAAGAGAGAAACAGTTAATATTCTACCTCATTATTTTGCTTGAGGACACTACTGAAAATTCCCACCCACCACTCAGGATTTTGTATTTTTCCTTAGTGAAGGTACCAGATAATTTTCATCAAATCCAGTGGAGCCTAATCTAGCACAACTTCATGTTTCAGTGACTTCATAGAAAAACAAGATAAAACAGTCATGAAAAATCATGAGTCTGGTAATAAGTGCAATTGACTTGACCTCAGTCAAGGCGTGTAATATAAGTATGTGGTCTACATTCCTACACAGAGAGAGGAGAGCAAGGAAATGTACGACACAGGAAATTATTGACTCTTCTAGAAGATTATCCAACCTACACTGATTAAAAGCGTATCTAAATCACACTTTGGAGTTGTTTTCTTCTAGGAGAAAAGCCCAGCTGAATAATTAGCCCCTTACCTATAAAACCAGTTCCTGTTACCCTCTTTTGCATTGATTTTAGTAATTTTTGCCCTCAAAGATATATCCCAAACTTCTTGAACCAAAACCAGAGCATCTAGCTTTAGATAAATAAAATTTTACCTTTAATGTTCCACAAGCTTTTCTAAATCAATTCAATGATTATATTAATGATTGGAAGGTATCATTCGAAATCCCAGTAATCTCATTAAATTAGGGTCAAAGATTAAAATATTGGAAAGTAAACTACTTTCAATTATATGACCTGCAGTAATACTGGCTGCAATCAAATAAATATAACAACTTTCCTTCTGTCCTTCACTGATTTCCAGTGCTGTGCTGTGTGTTTCTGTGCCAATAGCATATTACTGAGACTTATTTTATCTTATTTTACCAAATATGTGTATTTTGCAAAATGAAGAGCCCTGAAGTAGTACATTTTAAAACATCAGTAATCTGTTTCTGACCTTCATATATACTTCAACTACCACTTTTTAGCTCTTCTGGCAAATTTCTTTTTTTATCTATTGCTTAGAGAACATAGCTGTAGATTTGGAGAAATATAGTCATTAACTCTTATCAGTATTCTTCCAATATATTGAATTATTTTAATATATTTTATTATTAGACTTGCTTTCTGATTAAATACACCTAAAAATGTCTTGCCACAGCAGTAAGATTGCAAATATCACCTTACCCTAAAGGCAAAATTGAAAATTGTAGAATTATATATGCTTTCTGCCTTTTTTTTAACTATTATTTCATTTAAAAAAAGAGTTGGACTTTATGATTTTAAAGATATTTTCAAAACTAGTAGATTCTGCAATTCTATGAGCTTTTTTGCTTTTGTTCTGAAATATCCTGTCTGAAACAGCTCGTCTTTTAAGAAAATTAGCAGTTGGAGAAAAAGAAAGTAATAGCTTGTTCATCTGTGCTCACTCTTTCATCAACATATTAAAAAATCTTGGAAATCCATATTCTCATCTTCACCTTTTCCTGTCATCCATTGACTATAGTAAAAGATAAAGAAAATGGGCTTCCTATAGAGTCAAAAGTAGCCATAGACATGATTTATAAAGATGCAAGCGATTGATTCCTTCACTGAATAGAATTAGATGACTGTGAATTTTGCTTATAATGTAAGTTGGCTAGTCTTCAACCCTATCACCTGGGATTTTGTTTCAGAAAATGGAAGCAGAAAAGGGCTCTGAAACGCTTTTAATGCCAGTCTGCCTGAGTAGTAATATTTAAATGAGTGCTTTCTTAAGAGGTGTAACGCTGCATACTAATTCTTACCAGCCTGACTTTGTGTTTATCCTACGTATTATTAAAGGGATATGTAGTACTTTTGCTTGACCTGCAGAGCTTTTAAGAATGTTGCTAAATACTGTGTAATCTACTCATCTTAATAATTTGCCATAGAAGGCAAATTGTAGTTAGAAGCCCTTCAATCAGTGTATTTCTGGAAAAGAAATGCAGGGAATCACCGTTAAACAAGTATTTGATCTGTTAGGAATGTGTGATTTTTCTTACAGCCTATTGTTTGAAAACATAGTTGGAACAGTAATTGTAAATTGCAAAGTCATCTTGTACACTGATTGCCTGATAGTACTTCATTTAAAAAATTTACTTTTATATCTCTAGATGGTGCTATATGTACCTCTATTGGTTGAAGAAGTATAAGCAATTTTAGTATGAAATTATACAAATCCTAAGTAAGAAAAAAAAAGTAGACCCATACAAATTATTGCGGAAAAGTTTTATTCTGCTTTTGCTGTAGGCCATGAAGCATGTGTTGCCAGGTGATTATGCCCATGAGAAAGTTAATCCTGTGCTGTATTAACTAGCAATCACAAAGAAGTAGTGTAGAAAGACAGCCTACATTTTTTTTTTAGAAAATATTAGGCTAATTCCTTGTAAGAAGTTAACTGGAGAAGTGTAGTGTTTTGTTTTTTTTTCACTCAGTCCTATTATATACAATATTTGCTGTTCTACCAGCGTATTTATACATATGTATTTCTTTTCCTGTTGATTTTTTTTTTTTTAAAGCAGCTTACAATTACACATTAATTTGTGGTAAACTGCCATATCTATGAGCTCCTTCATGGATCGGTAATACATGAGGTTTTAATACTCATACATTAATAATAATAATTAAAAAAGTAAACTGCAAAATGCATTGTTTAGTAAGGAGTAGTAATTCTTTTCTAGTGGATTGGACTGATCTATCAAACAACAATTATTGACTATCTTATAGGCATTTTTTTTATATTCACCATAGGAAGCTTCAGAGGCACCATTACACATTTCTGTCAGTATCATATATCCTGAATCCAAAGAAAGTTTGTAGATACATATAGCAATTTGACTGAAGAAATTAATGGACAGTATTTTCATAATCATAATAATGGAATATTCTCAACTAATACACAAAATTTTGAAGGAAATAAGACAATCATAAGGAAGTGTTTAACAATATGAGCATATTTTTGTATCTGGATTGTTATCCTTCCTCCAGATAATAATAGAATCATAGAATCACAGAACGGTTAGGGCTGGAAGGGACCATGAAGATCACCTAGTTCCAACACCCCTGCCTCTGCCAGGAATATCTTCCACTACAGCAGTTTGCCAAAGCCCCATCCAACCTGGCCTTGAACAAGTCCAGGGAGGGGCAGCCATAACTTCTTTGGGCAACCTGTCCCAGTGTCTCACTACTCTCACAATAAAGAATTTCTTCTTTATATCTAATACAAATCTATCCTCTTTTAGTGTAAAGCCATTCCCCCTTGTCTTATCGCTATATGCCTTTGTAAAAGGTCCCTGTCCATAATTCTTTCAGGACCCCTTTAGGGACTGGAATGCTACTCTAAGGAGTCCCCAGAGCCTTGTCTGCTCCAGGCTGAACAAGTCCAGTTCTCTCAACCTGTCTTCATAGGAGAGGTGCTCCAGCCCTCTGATCATCTTTGTGGACCTCCTCTGGACTTGTTTCAACAGGTCCACGTCGCATGTTGTTCTCATGCTGGGGAGCCCAGAGCTGAATGCAATACTCTAATACTCTAAGTGGGGTCTTACAAGAGTGGAGTATAGCAGGAGAATCATCTCCCTTGACATTCTGGTCATGCTTCTTTTGATGCAGCCCAGGGTATATTTGGCTTTTTGGGCTGCAAGCACATATTGCTGGGTCATGTTGAGCTTCTCATCAATCAACACCCCCAAAAGCCCTTCTCCTCTGTGCTGCTTTCAATCCAGTCTTTAGCCAGCCTGTATTTGTGATAATAATTTATGATAAGTGACAACAGCACAAGGATGCCTCTTGACCACCATTTACAATTATTAGGCACCACAGGTGGAAACTGCCTGGCCATCGTTCATCCACTGTATGTTCTCTTTTCTAGCAGCTGATTCCAATTGTGTGGCTGCTCTCAATCACTTTGCCACCTGTGCTTCAACACTTACATTTGTAGCCTCTTCGTATGGTATGTTAAATGACAAAGGGTAGTTTGTATTTTTGCTTTACTGCACTGAATTTTTGACTGCTCGGGTCAGGCTGGGTGTCAGTCAGTGGGTGGTGACCAATTGTATTTTGTGTCGTTGTTTAGGTTTTTTTTTCTTTTCCTATTTTAGTTTTATATTCTATTCCCTTGTCATTTCCCTTATCATAATTGTTAGTTGTAGTAGTATATTATGCTTTAGTTATTAAACTGTTCTTATCTCAACCCACAGGTTTTACATTCATCCTTTCTGCTCCCCAGAGAAACTGGGGCGAAGAGGTGGGGCATGAGCGAACGGCTGCATGTCACTGTGTTACTGGCTGGGCTTAAACCATGACAGTAATTGAAAAAATGTATTCTGGGTTAGAAGTCTCTGTTGTAAAAATAGCATGGATAAGCCAACCACCTGCAAAATTTAATTTTGTGCGAAAAAAAATTGGAAAGTCATCCTGTTTCTTATAGACAATTGCCTCCTTGTAAACAGAATATAGCAATAATTACTGAAACTAGTATGAGAGGTTGTTTGATATATTAACTAATGCTAAATATAATGGCAGAAAGTTGATATATTCACAGAATCACAGAATGTTTTAGGCTAGAAAGCACCTCTAGAAATCATCTAGTCCAACACCTTTCCTCCAAACTGTGTAGCAAACTAAAGGAGATGGCTTGTGTCTGTGTTTGGTTGTATTTTTCATATCTCCAAGTGTTAGCGCAAGAACTGACACATAACCACTGGAATGGTTATACGAGGTGTTTTATTGCAGCACTGGGAAACCAGGGGCACGCGCCCAAATCTGGCTTCCACCGCATCACATCGCGCTTACAATTTATACACTAAAATGTCATCACTAATACATATTCAACACAGATTACATCACTGACTAATACATATGCATTAAGGATTGCCACATCAGTCTATTACGACATCAGTCTCTTTTGCGCTTGCGCAGTCCCCCTCTGGTGTTCATCCTGATGAAGTAAGGAGTCTTCCTCGGATGAAGTAAGAAGTCTTCCTCAGGTCGTCCTGTTCACTTTTCTGTTCCTTGGACATGTCCCAATCATTATGTGGACGCCAGCATTCTCTTATTTTCACTTGACTACTCCTGGTACCTTCGTGAGTTCTGCTTCAGTAGTGTTTCACAATACTCCCCTGGATCCACCCATATACCCTTCCCCATATATGGCTATGTTAATTGCTTATCATTATAGCTACCATTGTAACATTTAGTTATAAAGTAACTAAGATACATAATAGCAGAATTTCAACTTGTTGTTAATACAAAAGAAACCCTCTACTGATTAACAGATTTTCAAATATAACCATCTTTTCTTTTTGTACTATTGTTTCAACGCACAATTTCACCTATTACCAACATTTCCCCCCTTTGAAAATATTTCATTTCAGCAAGTATTTTCATCCTCGATTTTAAGTTTCCGTTTCCTGTTAGGTAGGTGGAGGTGTTGGATACTTCAGATATTCTCTTGTCACTCCTCCTATTATGTGACGAGTCCATGCACTGCTCCGGGCTATCTCCTTTCGGACACAAAGATACATTACATATAGCATTATGAATACAATCAGTATCACAATTACAGTTTGCACGAGGGAACGAATCTATCCTGTAAGGTGAAGGCCCAAACTATCGAAAAGTGCTCTGATCCAACTTTGTTCAATACACTCTTTCTCTTTTTCTATTTCTTGTTCTATTTTAGTCAGTTGGGAAATATTGTATTCTATATTTGCAGTTACGTTAGGTATATGAATACAACAATGATCTATTCTGTCTTTCAAATATTCACAAACACCATGTCCTTTAATCAATAATATATCCAATGCCATTCTGTTCTGCAAGGTCATTTTCATCGTTGCTTGTAGCTGTAGATTAAAATCTCTAAATCCTTTCTTTGTTATCCTCGCTAGTCTTTCTGTTTGACCAATCAGATTATAAATCATTTCTCTGTTTCGGTAGGTTGCAACTTGGGCAAATAAGGATTCTAAATCCCATCCTGCTTTGACTCCCGTGGAGGGCTCTTGCCAAGTATCTTCATCATCATCTATATCCCTTTTTGTTCGAATTTGTAGGGTTTCTAGCTTACCTTTAAATGGTGATTTCTTCCAAATTGGACAGAGTGTGGGTAAGCCTAAAGTAATTTCTTTAACTGGACCTTCCATAGGTAAATGGGTAGTCCAGGTACCATCACTGATTGCCCAAACAAAATGTCCCATACTGTGTACTGTTGAGTATTTACAGCCTACAGTCCTGTCTGGAACATTAATTGTTCTTCCTCCTATTTTTAGTCCTCGACATGCACACCCTGCCATCAAGACAACTTTAACTGGAAGTATTGCAATCTTTTCAGGGTCGGTATCACAATCCAAAATTCTTGTACAATTCCACCAGGGTACATTTTTAATAATTTCCTGACTAACTCCATTCATTGATAGTGAATTATTTATGTCCCCTGTTATATTTTGTTTCCCTGTCCATCTAAGACACCAGGGTGTATCTCCACCATATTGAAATTTTTGCATCTTTTCCGTTATTTGTCTATTTACTTTAGTTTCTTTATCATAAATACATCTCCCAACTCCTCCTTCATAAGAGGTAAACTGAGAGTTTAGTTTCTTTTCACATAATTACTTTGTTATAGAAATCCCCAAAATACCTTCCTTACGATATTCTGTCGCCATTATGTTCTTTGTCATTTCCTTCTCCTGACATGCAATTGTTTTATTAATTTCTGGAAGTCAGAACGTTATTATTCCCCATTCAATCGGTTCTCCAGCTGCTTTTGGTATTGGTAAGCATGCTGTTATTTTACTTGTATTTTGCATTCTTGCGAAATCTCTGATTAGGCCTATCAAGTTTTCTTCAGGATCCTGGAGGGATATCTGGACTATTTGTGCTGGATCCACTGATCTTTTAATCCTTTTTCCTGTAACTCCAATTTCGCTGTGGCCAATTGCAGATTCAGTCCTATAGGGCCATTTACCTTTTCCCAAACTACCTTTATTAGTGTTGGTCTTATTGGAATGGTTTCTGTGAACTTGCAGGTCAGAATGGCATCTTGTTTTAAGTTTTGTCAAAACATTTTTCTGAGGAATTCCTAGGATAGGAATAGATAGCAGCTGTGTTAGTGACCAAATGACAATCAAAGTTTTGTAACAGAACCCAGACATCTTATTTACATTTCAGCTCTAGTCTCGTAGGACCTAGTATCTGTGTCTCCCAAACCTTTGGAACTTTCTTTACTCGTGTATAATGTATCCAAGAATCCACCCCTTCTACCTTTACTGCTGTAAATGTAGTTAGCAGTACTTGGTACGGTCTGTCCCACCGTTCTTTTAATGGTTCTTCGTTCCAGTTCCGGATGTATACTTGGTCCCCTGGTTGGATGTCATGTGCAGGATTTTCCAGGGACAGTGGCCTATTCCACACCAGAGTGCTACGCAGTAGAGTTAAGGTTCTACCGAGAGACAGCACATAATTATAGACATCCTGATTCCCTTTAATATGGGTATTAGGGTTGGGTTCCAGCGCCTCGTATGGCTTTCCATAGAGGATCTCATAGGGGCTTACTGACATTTTGTTTCTAGGTTTTATTCTGGTTCTTAGCAGTGCTATAGGCAATGCTTGTGGCCATTTTATTTTAGCCTCCTGACATATTTTACTGATCTGTCTCTTTATTGTCTGATTCATCTTTTCTACCTGTCCACTAGATTGGGGCCTCCAAGGAGTGTGTAAATTCCATGATATTCCTAATAGTTTACTAACTTCTTGTGCTATGGTTGCAATAAAATGTGGACCCCTATCTGATGATATCCCAAAAGGGACTCCAAATCGTGGAATGATTTCTCTAAGCAACCACTTCACCACTTCTTTTGCCTGATTGGTGTGACAGGGAAAGGCCTCCGGCCATCCAGAAAAAGTGTCAACCGCTACTAACAGATATTTGTATCTTTGTACCTTTGGTAGTTCCGCAAAATCAATCTGCCAATAATCTCCTGGTTCCATTCCTACTCTAATTCTTCCCATTTCAACCTGTCTTTTTATGATTGGATTGTTTTTCAAACAAATTTCACATTTTGATCCCACTGATTTTGCCATTGTTAACATCTGTGTGGAAATTATTCCTCGTTTTAAATAAGTTACCAATGCTTCTGCACCCCAATGACATTTCTGATGTTCAGTTTGTAGAATTTTCTGCATTATTGTCGGTGGCACTATTACTTGTCCTGTTGTCATTACATACCACCCTTCAGAGTTCTTTTGGGCTTTTAAGAGTCCTGTTAACTTTTCATTTTCTTTTGAATAGTTTGGACTTTGTGGAAGATAGGTGTGGAGCGGGCTTACCTTCAGAGGTATCAAAGCCATCATGCTCCATACCCTCCGAGCTATTTGCCGAGCTGTCCGATCAGCCAGTGTATTTCCTTCGGATATCTTTGAAGTTCCTCCTTGGTGTGCTTTGCGATGCATAATAGCCACCTGTTTAGGCTTTTGTACAGCAGTTTTTAATTCCAAAATTTCCTTTTGATATTTTATATTAGATCCTTGTTAGGATAAAAGTACCCGTTCTTTCCATAACGCTCCATGAATGTGTACCACACCAAATGCATATTTTGAGTCTGTCCATTCATTTACCCTCTTGCCATTGCTCAGTTCCAATGCTCTCGTGAGAGCTATTAATTCTGCCCGTTGGGCCGATGTTCCAGGAGGTAGTGCTTTAGCTTCGACTACCTCTTGTTGCGTTTTCACAGCATATCCTGCGTATCGTGTCCCGTTCTCCACAAAACTGCTTCCATCTGTAAAGAGTTCCCCAGTCTGGTTGTTCAAGAGGTACATCCTTTAAGTCTGTTCTGGTATGTATGTTCGATGACTTCTATGCAGTCATGTTCAAGAGTTCCTTCTTCTAGGTCAGTTCCTAGAAAAGCTGCTGGGTTTAGCAGATTAGTAGTTCTTCAAATTTATGTCATCCTGTTCCATTAGGGTTGCCTGATAGTTCATCATCCGGCTAGGGGCCAACCAATGCCCCCCTTTTTGTTCTAGAACAGTGGTTGCCATATGTGGCACAAATACATCAATATGCTTTCCCAAAGTTAATTTACTAGCTTCTTGGATCAAAATGACAGTTGCTGCTACTGCCCTCAAGCATGAGGGCCATCCTGCACTCACCGGATCCAGTTGTTTTGAGAAATATCCCACCGGTCTTTTCCAGCTTCCGAGTTTCTGAGTTAATACTCCCAGTGCCAACCTCTGTCTTTCCTGGACAAACAATTGAAAGTCTTTTGTCAAGTCTGGGAGTCCCAATGCCGGTGATTTTGTTAATGTCTCCTTCAGATTTTTGAAGGCCTCTTTCTGTGGTTTGTCCCAAACAAAGGCATGTGATTTTTGGGCTTCATGCAGGGGTTTGGCACAATAAGTCCACAGTCCATTATCCATAATCAGCACCACCCTGTCATGCCCAAAAGTATTCTTAGTTCATGCAAGTTTCGTGGTTCTGAGATGGCACAGATTGCCTTTATGCGATTTATTCCCAGTTTTCGCTGCTCTTGTGAAATCTCATATCCCAGATACAGCACAGTCTGCATGCAATTTGTGCCTTTTCTTTTGAGACTTTATAACCATTTAAGCCTAGCTGATTCAGAATTTCAATTGTCACCTTTATGCACAGGGATCTTTGTTCTGTTGCAATAAAAATGTCATCTACATATTGTAACAAAAGGTATTGTGATCTCGGTACCTGTATTTTCCCTTGGGTGGTCCATGCTTCCAATTCCTTGGCCAGTTGGTTTCCAAATAGGGTCGGACTGTTCTTGAATCCTTGTGGAAATCTGGTCCATGTCAATTGTGTTTTCCGTCCATTCTGTGGATTTTTCCATTCAAATGCAAACAGTTTCCTGCTACTTTTGTCAAGGGGAATGCAGAAGAAGGCATCCTTTAAATCAATTACTGTAAACCATTTATATTTTTTCCTTCACAGATGTTAGCAATGTATAAGGGTTGCCACCACCGGGCATTTATTGCCCTCAAGTCTTGTACTAATCTATACTCACCATTTGGTTTCTTTACTGGGAAAATTGGCGTGCTATATTCTGATTCACATTCTTCTAAAATTTGGTGTTTTAAAAATTTCTCAATTGTTTTTATAATTCCATATCTTGCTTCTAGGTTTAATGGATATTGTTTAATCCTTACTGGTTTATCTCTGTCTTTTAATTCTACTACTGTTGGCTGAGCTGCTTTTGATTTCCCCGGGATTTCGGTTTCCCAAACTGTCGGTATTACAGCTTGTTCTACTTCTTTTGGAATTTGTGGAATAGGTTTGTCTTTGAGAACTAAAATCTGTCCCATTTTTGATTCAGGGATTTGCATTATCAATTCACTGTTTTCAAAAGCAATTGTAGCATCCAATTTACTTAATAAGTCTCGTCCCATTAGCGGAATGGGACATTCAGGCACATATAAAAATTCATGTGTCGATTCTTTTCCTCTAAATCGTAAGTCTAGGGGTTGCAAGAATGGCCGTACTTCTTCTTTCCCTGTGGCTCCCTCAACTGTCATAGTTTTCTTTTCTATTTTTCCATGCAAATCATTTAAAACTGAGTAAGTGGCCCCTGTATCTATTAAAAATTTTACTTATAGGATCATAGAATCATAGAATAGTTAGGGTTGGAAAGGACCTTAAGATCATCTAGTTCCAACCCCCTGAGTGGGCAGGGACACCCTACGCTAAATCATGTCACCCAAGGCCTTGTCCAACCTGGCCTTGAACACTGCCAGGGATGGAGCATTCACAACCTCCCTGGGCAACCCATTCCAGTGCCTCACCACCCTTACAGGAAAGAATTTCCTTCTTATATCCAATTTAAACTTCCCCTGTTGAAGTTTGAACCCGTTACCCCTTGTCCTGTTACTACAGTCTCTAATGAAGAGTCCCTCTCCAGCATTCCTATAGGCCCCCTTTCAGATACTGGAAGGCTGCTATGAGGTCTCCAGGCAGCCTTCTCTTCTCCAGGCTGAAGAGCTCCAACTTCCTCAGCCTGTCTTCACTCGGGAGGTGCTCCAGTCCCCTGATCATCCTTGTGGCCCTTTTCTGGACCTGTTCCAACAGTTCTATGCACTTTTTATGTTGAGGACACCAGAACTGCACACAATACTCCAAGTAAGGTCTCACAAGAGCAGAGTAGAGGGGCAGGATCACCTCCTTCCACCTGCTGGTCACACTCCTTTTGATGCAGCCCAGGATACGGTTGGCTTTCTGGGCTACAAGCACACACTGCCGGCTCATGTTCATTTTCTCATCAGCCAGCACCCCCAAGTCCTTCTCCACAGGGCTGCTCTGAATCTCTTCTCTGTCCAACCTGTATCTGTGCCTGGGATTGCTCTGACCCAGGTGTAGGACCTTGCACTTGGCATGGTTAAACCTCATGAGGTTGGCATCAGCCCACCTCAGAAGTGTGTCAAGGTCCCTCTGGTTGCCATTCCTTCCCTCCAGCGTATCAACCAAACCACACAGCTTGGTGTCATCGGCAAACTTGCTGAGGGCACACTCAATCCCACTGTCCATGCCAGCGACGAAGATGTTAAACAAGACCGGTCCCAACACCAATCCCTGAGGGACACCACTCGTTACTGGTCTCCAGCCGGACATTGAGCCATACTCCCCCAACACCATTGTTTTAGCTATGTTGGATCCTGCGAAAGGATTCCTTGGGGACATAAACTGCCCTCCCCGGATAGGCATTCATTTTTCCAATGTCCTTCCTTCTTGCAAAGTGCACATTGATTATATCCTAGTCTTTCTGTGCTCATTCCCATTCTTGGATTATAAAATCCTCTGCCTTGTCCCCGTCCTCGCATATTTCCTCATCCTCTTCCCCTAGGGTTAGGGAAACCTTGTTCTATTCCCTGTATCACTGCCAGCAAATTCTGTTGTTGTCGCCGGGAGTTCTCTTTTTCCCGATTATTATACACCTTCCAAGCCACGTCTAACTGTCTGTCCAGGTTCTGTAAATCTGCCCCTTCTAGTTTTTGCAGTTTCTTTCTGATATCATCTTGAGACTGCCCCAGGAAAATCAAGGCTATTTGTGCTTTAGCCTGTTCCGTTTCCACATCTAAATCCGTATATTTCTTTGCGTCTCTTTAAGTCTCTCTAGAAAGGTAGATGGTGATTCTGTCTTTTCCTGCCTAACATTACAGAATTTTGACCAATTCATTGTTTTGGGTATAGCATTTCGTACCCCAACGATTACCCAATCTTGGTACCTTTGTAAATTCCTCATCCCCCCCTGGTGAGTTATAATCCCACATTGGATCTTCCATCGGAAAGTTCTGATCTAAATTTCCCATGACTAGCCCCTGTCTAATATCCTCCCAAACCCTCTCTCTAGCAGTTCGCAATACGATTTCCTTTTCTGTTGAATCTGTAAGAGTATCTAAAAGTACTTGGATGTCATCCCAGTCTGGATTCTGGGTTTTCATAATCATTTTCATTGCTCGAGCTACTCTATCAGAGTTTTCTCTATATGTCCCTGCTGACTGTTTCCAAATAAAAAAATCCCCCGGGGAAAAGGGTACCTTAACGTATACTGGTCCTTCCGTTCCTACTCCCTGTCTTAAGGGTGTGAGCACTGCATTGGGCGCCTGAGCGTGTATCTTTCTTTCCTGTCCTCCCCTCTGACAAGTTCAGTGTGAGACTGGAGTAGCAGGGAGATCTGCCCTCTGACCTTTACCTTCATAGTCACTCTCACTCTCGCTATCACTATCATCCTCTTCCCTCTTCCCTCCGTTTGTTGCCAGCGGGGCTGTTGGAGCTGTTACTAAATCAAGATTTTCATAATCCCTCTGGTGTTGCAAACTATTTTCTAAGGCAAGACACTCAATACACCTTTTTCCTGCAACACACCCCTTACATTGTTCATTTGTACTCGTTTTAACAACCATAAGTCTGCAAGGTTTTTGCCATTCCTCATTATTTCTTAAAGCAAAGAATAGATCCACATATGGTACCTCATCCCATTTTCCTTTCCTTTTACAATACAACATCAACTGCAATATAGTATTGTACTGTAAAGTCCCATTTTCAGGCCATTTTTCCTTATCCTCTAGTTCATATTGAGTCCACCAGGTATTACAATAATCAATTAGTTTACTTTTTCTCATACTTTGCCTGAATCCACCCTCCTTCCAATGGTTTAAGATACAACCTAAAGGAGATGACTTAGGAATTGACGGCATTTTGTAAATGCAAAGAGATTTCTAAAACAAGTCTCTCTCACTATACACACACACACACACCCCAATATGTTACAGAATTTATACAGACAGATGCTTATCCTGCAGCACAAAGACCAATACCAAACCACGTTTGCCAAACCTGCAGAGCTTTCGCTACTGTCTAAGAGACGGTGCTAGGCTTTTACCCTGAGAGCTCTCTAGCCCCAACCAAGCACAGCTTTCGCCGCGTCTAACAGGCAGGCTTTACTACTAGCCCAGCCAAACGCAGCTTTTTCGCTGCATGTAACAGGCAGGCTTTTACCAGACCTTTACCAAAGGTCAATACCATACACCAGACTTTTACCAAAGGTCAATACCATACACCAGACCTTTGCCAGCGGTTAATACCATACATTTACTAGAAATTGGTACCATAACCCAAATCCAAAGCACCTTTCTTACCGTGTCAGAGGTCTGCCGTGAGCAGCGGAGGTCGGTCGTGGTCGATGGCTCCCCGAGAATCTCTCGGTGCCGGCTGGAGCAGGATCGTGACGCGATCTTCCTCAGCAATGCCCACGAGGTCCCATCTGGGTCACCAAAATGTTAGCGTAAGAACTGACACATAACCACTGGAATGGTTATATGAGGTGCTTTATTGCAGCACTGGGAAACCAGGGGCACGCGCCCAAATCTGGCTTCCACCCCATCACATCGTGCTTACAATTTATACACTAAAATGTCATCACTAATACATATTCAACACAGATTACATCACTGACTAATACATATGCATTAAGGATTGCCACATCAGTCTATTACGACATCAGTCTCTTTTGCGCTTGCGCAGTCCCCCTCTGGTGTTCATCCTGATGAAGTAAGGAGTCTTCCTCAGATGAAGTAAGAAGTCTTCCTCAGGTCGTCCTGTTCACTTTTCTGTTCCTTGGACATGTCCCAATAATTATGTGGACACCAGAATTCTCTTATTTTCACTTGACTACTCCTGGTACCTTCTTGAGTTCTGCTTCAGTAGTGTTTCACAATACTCCCCTGGATCCACCCATATACCCTTCCCCATATATGGCTATGTTAATTGCTTATCATTATAGCTACCATTGTAACATTTAGTTATAAAGTAACTAAGATACATAATAGCAGAATTTCAACTTGTTGTTAATACAAAAGAAACCCTCTACTGATTAACAGATTTTCAAATATAACCATCTTTTCTCGTTGTACTATTGTTTCAACGCACAATTTCACCTATTACCACCACAAGAACAGGTATTCTACAACTTCTCTAAGCAAAATGTTCCAGTATGTCATCACCTTCAAAGTAAAAATGTTTGGAGTTGTTTGGTTTCTTTTTCTCACGTTTAAATGGAATTTCCTGTATTTTCAGTTGTACCCATTGCCTTTGTCTTTTCACTAAGCACTACTCAAAATACTTTGAGTTCCTCTTCTTTATTCCTAACTATCAGGTATTAATAACCACCAATAAGATTCCCCTAAATCTGTTCCCAGGGTGAATAGCCCCAGCTTTCTCAGCCTCTCCTTATATGCCACATTCTCCAAAACCTTAATCATCTTTGTGACCTGTTATTCACTTGACAGAGTAGGTCCATGTCTTTTTTATACTGGGAAGCCCTAAACTGCACCCAACAGTCTCACCAGTGCTGAGCAGAGAGAAAGGATCATCTCCCTTGAGGTTCTGGCAACATTTCTTCTAATGTTTTTTGCCTGCTCTGATGCAGGGGCACATAGGTGGCTCATGGTTAACAAATCATATGTGACTGACACTATTTCTAATCAGGTGCAGAATATTGCATGTTATAGAACCATGGAATGTCCTGGGCTGAAAGTGACCTTGAAAGGTGATCTGGTCCAACCTTTTGTGGGAAAGAAAGCCTATATGAGATTAATGAGCAGTTGCATCTTGAAAACCTCTGGGCAATTTCCTTTTGTTGAACTTGATGGTTTTAATATGTGTCTATTTCTCCAGCCAGTCAAGATCCTTCTGAATAGGAGAGCAATCACCTGGTCTGTCAGTAAGTTTTCCTAGTGTTGTATTGTCTGAAAACAGTTAACAAGCAGTTTGCTTGTTAATGTAGCTATTGAACAGTTTTAGAGCCAGTATTGACCCCTAGGGCACACTGCTGGTGACTGGCCTCCAGCTGAACTTTGTGATGTTGATGGTAATTCTCTAAGACGAGCAGTTCAACCAGTTTTAAGTCCACCTCACTGTACACTTATCTGGTCCATACTGCATCAGTTTCTCAGTAAGGATGTTACGTGAGATGACATTAAAAGCCTGGATAAAGTCAATCCCTCTGATGCTATATCCCATCTTCTGCTGCTGTACTATTTTACACTCCTTTTTTTAAAGAAGTGTGATATCAAAACAACAGAACTGAAAAACAGAAAGTATGTCCAGAGTTTGCTGACCCAGAAAGCACTAAACTTCACTGAATTGAATACAAACATGCATTTTCCATAAATTCAAGAAAATCTGCTTTCACCAAGTGCAAGAGCCCAGAATCTTGTGTCCAAGCTTTGCTGAGATGCAGAAATTAAATGATGTAGCACTAGTGGTCTCTGGGTTATAAAGTCTATTAGATGAAAAGTATGTTCCATAATCATGAGCAGAATCAAGCCCCTCACAAAATTCAGCTATGGCAGCTATTTAAAGTCCTGTTTGAAGATATGGAGGTAGTTCTTTCTGAGTTTATACATTACCTACTTATTACTACTGCCCTGAAAACATAGTCTACTAACTGCAGCACTTGGGGATTTTAGGTTTATTGCTTTAGAATAGCCAGATGCAAATTTTCTACTCTATTTTCTAGGCAGAGATTGCCTAGTAAATCCTTCATCTATGTCAAACAAGATGAATCCTGTGTTCTCTCTGATGGGACAGCTTCAACACAATATATTAAGTGTGCCCTCTTCCCACCTCTTAGTCAGGAGTCAGTCTGGACCAGAATGCAGAACTGACAATATTCTGTATATACTGGATGTGAATATTGCCTGGATACAGTAACGGAGCATTTCCTCCAGTTATATTTAAAATAAATTGCAATTACTGTTTATTTCTTAAAAAAAGAAAAAATATTTGTGCAAACAATAAACAAAATAACAATATGTATTTTTTTCTCCCTGATAAACGTACTTTATTCAGTTCAGAAGCTTTGGTTCTGGAAATGTGGAATTATAAACTATCCAAATTCTTACTATTTCCTGTCTTATGAGATGCGTGTGTTTTCAAAAGCTTTTGAGCAGTACCACTTAAACTACTGTGGCGTCATAGCATTGACTTGGCAACCAAGCCTCACTAAAACGGTTTGGAATTATATGAGAACAAAATAAGATGCAATCTGTTAAGTATTATATTAAAATGTTATTTAGTATATTATTATCATTTAGTATCAGTCAGAGCAACCCTGAGGAGAAAGACTTAGGGCATTTGCTGATGAGAAACAACATGAGGCAGCAGTGTGCCAACCACATCCTGGGCTGCATCAAAAGGAACGTGACCAGCAGGTCGAAGGACGTAATCTTGCCCCTCTACTTTGCTATCATGAGACCCCACTTGGAGTACTGTGCACATTTCTGGAGCCTTCAAAACAAAAGTATTGTGTGCAGTTCTGGTGTCCTCAACATCAAAAGAACATGAAACTATTGGAATAAGTACAGAGGAGGGCCACGAGGATGATCAGGGGCTGGAGCACCTCCCATATGAAAACAGGCTGAAGAAGCTGGGGCTGTTCAGCCTGAAGAGAAGGCTGTCTGGAGACCTCATAGCAGCCTTCCAGTACCTGAAAGGGGGCTATAGGGATGCTGGAGGTGGACTATTCATTAGGGACTATAGTGACAGGACAAGGGGTAACAGGTTAAACAGGGGAAGTTTAGATTACCTATAAGGAGTAAGCTCTTTACTGTAAGGGTGGTGAGGCACTGGAATGGGTTGCCCAGGGAGGTTGTGAATGCTCCATCCCTGGCAGTGTTCAAGGCCAGGTTGGACAGAGCCTTGGGTGAGATGGTTTAGTCTGAGGTGTCCCTGCCCATAGCAGGGGGGTTGGAACTAGATGATCTTTAGGTCCTTTCCAACCCTAGCTATTCTATGATTCTATGATACAGAGATTTTTTCACTATCCACTAGATATATTTGTCTGCTTGTCTGGACTTCTACAAAGGTAGACTTCAGGAGAAATGTTCATAGGTTTAAAAAGTAAGCAAACAATGCTTGTATAAAAATTAGTAGTCACTCATATGCTTCAGAATACTTAAAGTGAATTTTGGTACTCAGAAGAGTGGTGTAGATGCTATGAAGGGAAATAATTAGAAATAGACTGGTCATGTTTACACACAAGTAATTTCATCCTTTGACAGGACACATGATTTACCCTACTTGCAAATTCTTATGTGTCGACTGTAATTTCTTATATACAATCTGTTTCAAATTATTAAGATTTTATTGCATTCTTGGTAGTGACAGTTACACTTTGTTATCTCTTGGGCCTTCAGCCATGTGATATTTTAATGTGGAATTAAGTCTGTAGAATACATATTTGGTAATGACATCAGGAACTGTAGTGATGAGACAAGGGGTAATGGGTTTAAACTTAAACAGGGGAAGTTTATATCAGAAATAAGGAAGAAGTTCTTTACTGTGAGGGTGGTGAGGCACTGGAATGGTGTCGTGATTTAAAATCAGTCAGGCAGCTCGTTCACTCACTCCCCCCGCTTCTTTCCCTCCCCCTACTCCCGGAGGTGTGGAGAGGAGAATTAAAAAGAATGCAACTCCCACAGGTTGAGATAAGAACAGTTTAGTAACAAAGATATAGCACAAATCACTACTGCCACCACCAATAATAATAATGATAAAGGAAATAACAAGGGAAGAGAATACAACACCTCAGCACCAGCTGACCAATAACTCACCCCATCCCACCCGACCGAGCACTGACCAATACCTCGTCCAACCCCGCAGTCCACTAGCCCTTCCAGGTAACTCACAGTTACATCCTGGGCATGACGTGCTGTGGTATGGAACACTTCTTTGGTCAGTTTGGGTCAGGTGTCCTGTCTCTGCTTCCTCCTGGCTTTCTCTCCTCCCTGGCAGACCATGAGGCTCACAAAGTCCTTGGTCAGGCTAAAACAGTGTTATCAGCTCTGTACCCAGGCTGAAAGTCAAAACACAGCTCTGCACCACCTACTAAGAAGGAGAAAAATGACTGCTACTGCTGAACCCAGGAGAAATGGGTTGCCCAGAGAAGTGGTAAATGCTCCATCCATGGAACTGTTCAAGGCCAGATTGGACAGAGCCTTGGGTGACATGGTTTAGCATGAGGCATCCCTGCCCATGACAGTGGGGTTGGAACTAGATGATCTTAAGGTACTTTCCAACCCTAACTATTCTATGATTTTATCATTCTATCTTATTTTATTAATTTGCTTAATATAAAATAAATTTTTATTATAAAAGACATTTTTTATTCCAGAGGGTTCATCAAAAAGAAATTTGGAGTCTAGCTTAAAGGAAAACTCCATTCACACATGTGAACAAACACGCAGAATTATATCCTGATGCAATGATGCAAGCTCTTCCCCAACAATGCTAATAAATAACCAAGTAAGGTCCAATATTTTCAAAGATTAAAAAAAGTTTGACTCATACTGTGTTTTCATTCAAAAGCATTATTTTATTCTGAAATAAAAAGGAAAATAGAGAAGAGTTCAGGAAATCTGAAGTAATATCTCTACTCTGTAATTCCTGTTTGGCTTTTACAGAGCAGTGGATCTACTTTGTTCAAAAAATAGTTTTTACTTTTAACTTTCCTTAGAAATCTTAATAGATAATTTATTCTATATCCCTAAAGAAAGGCTGTATTCCAAGCATAACGTCAAGCATATCTTCTACATAATGCCAAGTAGAAAACAGCAGGAAAATAAAAATCAAGATGTCTGCACACCTTAGAGTGTTCAGCTCCTTTTACCTGAGAGCTTCCCCTAGAGAGCTATTGTTCTCTATCTTCAGTGGTCTCATGCTCTATTTCTGCCAACTGGTCCTACAATAATAATTAGGGTTGTTAGTCCCTGCTTACCTGAAATAATTGCAGTGTAATTATCCTTACCATCCTGAACATGAGGTGCTTGCATTGAAGAAAAAATTGCTTATGATCGGACAGACAAAAGATAAAAGGACAAAAGGATAAGCAACAGCCTGCTTGATATTATGAAGTAAATTACTTTGGGCTGGACCTACTAGAAGATAAACATGCTCACATCCTGGGGCTGTAAGCATATAACTTGTTAGTGCTCACCCCTTGAAACAGATTACAAAGCCTTGTTTTAGGTGTATGGGTTTGCACTGTGTCTGGCCAGAGATAAACACAACAGCTCAGAAAGAGATTCCAACAAGTGATATGGTGAACAGAAACTATTTCAGTGATGTAAAACAAGAGCTGCCACACTCTGTATTGACTCGAGATGGTAGAGTGGTAAGTTCAGTTAACTGGCTTTTACAGCTCTAAGTGCTATCCTAAATATAAACTTCATGTTTCTTTTAAGATAAGAGTGATAGTTCTGGTCTTTACTTCTTTCACCCTGGATATGAGGTTGCTATCTGAAAAGTTTAAAATTCCATTTTCGACCTCACAATAACATGTCTTAGCAATTACATTGCAGGATATATTGGTAAGAATTTGAGGCTGTTCTTTATCTCTCTTTTTGAGGCCTTAGCATGGGGACAAATAAAACAAGATCCATCCAGGATGGGAGAAAAAGAGAAAGGGAGAGATTCTGTTCAGCTGAAGGGCATAGACTTCAACCTAGGTCCATACATTCTGCATAATACTAAAAATACATATATACTTAAGGTTCCAAGACTGAAACTGACTATTTTCATGTTCTATGCATGGAGATCCAATCATTAAGATTCTTTCTTCCTGGAACAGTGAATCTTCAGTTATTCTTTTTGTCTAGACACACAGCTTTAGCAGACATGATTTTGGGTACACCTGATCCATTCCAGCCTACAGTACTGTGGTAAGAGGTAAATACAACGTTCCCAGAAAAAAGAAATGGGAGTTAACATCTCTCCAGACGAGATAAAAATTGAGTTCACACTATATTTTGCCAATAAATTATTTCCTAAAGGTAGTGAAAACTGTTTCTGAAAGAGTAATATCTTCTACCTTCTTTTTGCATGTCAATGTTTCGGTTTTAAAAACTGTAGATAACATTTAACAGAGGTAAAATATTGAATCTGAAAAAAAGAGCAACAGGATGCTGAAGATCAAAATTTAGATATGTCCTTACAATTTTGTTTTGGATAACTCTAGGTCTCTATTACAGTTTTTAGATCTCCTGTTGAAAAATCTTAATGCTCCCATATGTACTGAGCATATATCCCTGTATAATATGTTTGATGAGGAGTACCTAGTCATCCACCTCAAGACACCTTTTTCTGTATAGTTATAGAATCATAAAGTCATAGAATAGTTAGGGTTGGAAAGGACCTTAAGCTCATCTAGTTCCAACCCCCTGCTATGGGCAGGGACACCTCACACTAAACCATACCACCCAAGGTCTCGTCCAACCTGGTCTTGAACACCACCACAGATGGAGCATTCACAACCTCCCTGGGCAGAAAGAACTGTTGTGGTTTAAACTCTAGCCAGACAGCTTGTTCACTCACTCCCAGTGCCTGGTACCGGGCTGAGAGGAATCGAGGCCCCCCCCCGCCGGGCTCTCCCCTTCCCTGCTCCCAGAGGGACAGGGAGGAGGATCGAAAGGGTTCAACTCCCATGGGTTGAGACAAGAACAGTCCAGCAACCAATGTACAACACAAATCATCACTGTTACCACCACCAACAACGATAAGAGAAAATAACAAGGGAAGAGAATACAATACCACCGACCAGGAAACGAGTCCCAAGCAGAAGCCTATGTCCTTCCGGATAACTCCCAGTTACCCCCCACCCCGGGCATGACATGCTGTGGTATGGAATACCTCTTTGGCTAGCCTGGGTCAGGCGCCCCGTCTCTGCTTCCTCTCAGCTTCCCCTCCTCTCTGGCCGAGCATGAGCCTCACAAAGTCCTTGGTCAGGGTAAACATCACTTAGCAACAACCAAAAACATCGGTATCATCAGCACTGTTCCCTGGCGGGAATTCAAAACACAGCACTGCGCCAGCTACCAAGAAGGAGAAAAATTACTGCTACTGCTGAACCCAGGACAGCATTCCAGTGCCTAACAGGAAAGAATTTCCTCCTTACATCCAATCTAAACTTTTCCCACTGAAGTTTTAACCCATTACCACTTGTCCTATCACTACAGCCTCTAATGAAGAGTCCCTCTCCAGAATCGTTATAGGCCCCCTTCAGATACTGGAAGGCTGCTATGAGGTCTCCCCTCAGCCTTCTCTTCTCCAGGCTGAACAGCCTCAATTTTCTCAGCCTCTCTTCATACAGGAGGTGCTCCAGTCCCCTGATCATCCTCGTGGCCCTCCTCTGGACTTGTTCCAACTGTTCCATGTCCTTTTGATGTTGAGTTCACCAGAACCACACACAATACTCCAAGTAAGGTCTCACAAGAGCAGAGTAGAGGGGGAGGATCATCTCCTTCGACCTGCTGGTCACGCTCCTTTTGATGAAGCCCAAGATATGGTTGGCTTTCTGGGCTGCAAGAGCACAATGAAGCCAGCTCATGTTCATTTTCTCATCAACCAACACCCCCAAGTCTTTCTCCTCAGGGCTGCTCTGAATCTCTTCTCTGCCGAACCTGTAGCTGTGACTGGGATTCTTTCGACCCAGGTGTGGGCCTTGCACTTGGCATAGTTAAACCTCATGAGGTTGGCATCAGCCCACCTCACAAGTGTGTCAAGGTCCCTCTGGATGGCATTCCTTCCCTCTAGCTTACCAACCGAACCACACAGCTTGGTGCCATCAGCAAACTTGCTGAGGGTGCACTCAATCCCACTGTTCATGTCAGCGACAAAGATGTTAAACAAGACCGGTCCCAACACCGATCCCTGAGGGACACCACTTGTTACTGGTCTCCAGCCGGACATTGAGCTATTGATCACAGCTCTTTGAGTGCTGCCGTCCAGCCAGTTCTTTATCCACTGAGTGGTCCATCCATCAAATTGATGTCTCTCCAATTTAGAAACAAGGATGTCGTGTGGGACAGTGTTGAACGCTTTGCACAAGTCCAGGTAGATGACATCAACTGCTCTGCCCCTGTTATGCTGAAAGCTAGACTATCTGTGTGATGTTCCTTTATCTACACTACCCTGTAATATAGGTGATTTAAACTAGACTGTTTGACTTCAACTTATATTACAGAAAAAAAAAAAAAACAACATGAAACAGCAAAGCAAAGATGTCAGATGAATGACAGTATCCAGGTTATAGGCAAAATCTTTGTTGATAGTTCCTGAGCTTTTGGATTTAAACTGTATATGGTAGACACAGCAACTTTCCTCTGACATCCTGCTTAGGACAACCTGGTGAAGAAGCCTCCAGGCTAAAATCCTGAGCAGTCATCATAGACATGAATTAACTGCAGCTTTGCCTACCAATCTAAACAAATCCTAAATCATTATTTGAATTAACTCATAGAGAAGATGCATTCCGGAGTCAATGAGATTCATCCAAGTGTTATGAGATTCATGCCAGGGTTATGAGATACATCCCAGGATTCTGAGGGAGTTGGCAGATGTTGATGCTAATTTACTCTCCATCACATTTGAAAAGTCGTGGAGAAGTCACCAGTGACTAGATACCAGTGAGGCACAAGTCAGTGCCCAGTAATGTCCAGGATGAGATCCTCCTGGAAGTTCTGTCTAAGCATATTGAAGAGGGAGGTGATTAGAGATATTCAGCATTGCTCCACCAAGGGCACATTGTCCTTAGTGGCCTTTTACAGTGGCATCATTGTATCGGTGGACAAGAGTATGTCATCTGCCTTTGATGAAGTCCCCACCAATATTCTTGCCTCTAAATAGGAAGCATATGGATTTGATGTATTAGACTAACAGACAAATAAGAAATTGTCTGGATAGATGCATCCAAGGAATTACAGCCAATAGCTCAATGCCCACATGGAAACTAGTAATCAGTAGTGTCCTTTAAGAGTCTGTATTGGAACTAATACTATTTGAGATCTTCATCATTAACATAGAAGGTGAGATTGAGTGCACCCTCAGAAAGTTTGCAGATGATGCCAAACTGAGTTGTGCAGTTGATACACTAGAAGGAAGGGATGCCATTCAAAGGACATTAAATTAGGCTGACAGGCTTAAGAAGTGGGACCATGGAAACTTCATGAAATTCAACAAGGCCAAGTGCAAGGTCCTGCACCTGGGTCAGGGCAATCACTGATATCAGTAGACCCTGTGGAAAGAATTAATTGAGAGCATCCGTGTGAAGAAAGACTTGGACATACTGCTGGATGAAAAGTTGCACATGAGCTGGCAATGTGCACTGGCCATTGAGAAAGCCAACTGTATCCTGGTTTTCACAGCCCAGAAAGAATCATGGCCAGAAGGTCAGGGGAGGTGATTGTCCACCTCTCCTCTGCTCTGGTGAGACCCCACCTGGACCACTGATTTCATCTCTGGAGCCCCCAGAATAAGAAGGACATGAACCTGCTCAAGTGAGGCCTGAGGAGAGCTACAAAAGTGGCCAGAGGGCTGTAACACCTCTCCTATGAAGAGAGGTTGAGAGTTGATCTTGTTCAGCCAGGAGAAAAGAAAGCTCGAGGGAGACCTTAGGGCTGCCTTCCAGTACCTAATGGGGGCATAAAAAATCTGGAGAGGGACCTTTTACAAGACCATATAGCAATAAGAAGAGGGGTAATGTCTTTGAACATAAATAAGGTAGATTTAAACTAGGTACAACAAAGAAATTTATTACAGTGAGGCTGCTGAGACACTGGAAGAGACTATACAGAGAAACTGTGGATGCTCCGTCCATGGAAGTCTCCAAGGTCAGGTTGGACAGGGGTTTGAGCACCCTAGTCTGATGGAAGGTGTTCCTGTATTTGGCAGAGTATTGGATCTAGATGATTAAGGTCTCTTCTAGCCCAAACTATCCGATATTCTACTCAGTTTTTGTGAAATGGATATTTTTTATACTTTTGGCCCTGTTCAGGCTCAGCCCCGCATGACAAAGTCTAAGCAGTTTGATACCTGTCAAGTCTGAACACTATTCTGGACATGTGAAGAAGTTTAATTCCATCAAGAGTAAGTACAAAGGAATGTAAGTACACCTAGAGTTAGGTAGTGGCTGACTAGCATATTTTAGATTACAATATTGGACCTGGGAACAAAAATTTTGTTGAAATCCTTTACTGGATTTGAGTATTTATACCAATGCAATTTGCAAGGACATGTGAAATACTCTGACCACTTTGGAGAAAGCAATATGAAACTAGAATGGCACAGCCCCTGACAGTTTATTTTAGTACCAGAACTCAAAACTCTAAAACAAACCTCTGGTATTTCTTCTAGTAAAATTTATAAACCGTGTACTTAATAATAATTATTTCAACAACAGTCCAAACACAGAGGGGCTTTTTGTGATTACAGTCACACAGCAATGAAGGTTTCAGCATTGCTGTCCTAGAGCTCCTATTAAAATTCAAGCCAGCTACTTATCATTCAGTTCTTTGAATGGAAAGCCATTAAACAATAAAGAGAAACATGGGCAGGAAGAAGGATCTGTTCCAAATGCTCTTGCATGATCCCCTTTGCCAGGGGAATGAATCTTTGGCCTGTGTGTACTTGGCTTATTACTTCTTTGCAACTTTAATTTCTATATAATTAATAGCATCTCACTGTGTCATGTAGGAATAGATGGACATAAATGAAAATTAAAAAAATAAATAAATAAATGAAAATTAAAAAAAAATTGTCAAGGGAAAATTTTAAAACTTACATTTTAACAGCTGATATTAGGATTTGATTTTAAGGTTCTGCTGAAATTGCTAGTTTAGAATTCAGGATTTCTCTTCAGGACTTCAGCATTTCCTAGAAGAGAAGAAGAAAGATAATGTAAAATACGTACAACATATTCACAGTTAATCAGACAGTTTTCCTATGTATTTTGAATGCAAAAGCCTGGAAGGCTCTTGTTTCTGTGACAGCAGCAGCATCCACAAGTATAATATGTTGTATTAACTTTCCTCCTCTCTTCTCAAAATGTAAATTTTCCTTCCCAAAAATTTGCTTTTAAATAAAACAAAATGCAAGCAAAACAATTAGTAAATGTTGCCAATTGTATGAACAGCTCATTCCATACTGCTAACTGTTCAGAAAACTCTTCCTATTAAATACAGGTAGTAGGACACTAGGATAAATATAGCATTTGTCCAATCCATCAATAAATTCTGATTATACTGTATTTTTCTAGCCCTGCTTAGTTGCCATTTTCTCTCCCTTCCACTCTCTCTCCTTCCTTCCCTATCTCCCTCTTGTTCTCTTTCCCTCTTTCCTACCATTCTTCTTTGGAAGTTTTAAAGGAAAAGAAGGAAATAAACAAACCCCCCAAATCCCTTTCTTCATTCCTTCCTCCCTACCTTAAAAAAAAAAAACAAAACAAACAAACAAAAAATCAACCAAAATAAACAAACCCCTAAAATCCCCAAGCAAGCAAACAAACAAACAAAAATTCCCCAACTAAAAAACCCAGACAAAACTTTCAGGAAAAATTGATTCTAATCCATATTTATTTAAACAAAGAAACAAAAAAAAACCAAAACCTAAAACACACACACAAAAAACCAAAACAAAACAAACCAAGAAACTAAAAAATAAAATAATCTTGAATCTCAGCTGTGATTTTTTTTGAAGCTAGAGTTAGTAATTTGAAACCTGCAACACCAAAGCACTTAAATACTTTTTGGAAGAAACCCAAAGGTGATAGCTTTGGTTTGTTGTTTTTTTTGTTTGTTTGTTTTTTATTATTTTATTTTTAACTATAACATATCCATGGCTATTTCAGTATAAAAAATAGTATTTTTTGTTCCACTACTCATGCACAGTAAGCTTTGTATATGACTATTTCTGGACTTGGGGAGAAAGAAACCATTAACCACCGGCACTGAACTCGCCTCAGTAAAGAACTGGGGACAGAAGGGACATTGCTACCACTCTGCTTGAGGAAAATGTGCTGTCAAACTTAGGACGGAGAGGGACATCAGAAGGGTGAGCAAATAGAACAGAAAAGAGACTAACACAAGTGAAGTAATGGTGGCATTTGGACCAGACCACATGGTCAAGAAAAACTGATGAAAACTTCTTTCAACAACATTTTCAGGCCTTGGTTCTCGTAAGGAGCTGTAATCATCCTGACATTTGCTAGAAGGGTAACATGGCAAGGAATTTGTCAAGAGCACCAAAGAAAATTTGTTGATGCAGCTGACTGATGAGACAGCTAGGGAAGCTGCTAAGCTGCACCTGTTATTCATAAATAAGTATAATTTTTCAGTGTATGAAGACTGATGGTAGTATTGGCAAGAGCAACCATAGGTCAAAGAATTAGCAACAAAGCATATAAAAAAGGCTAAGATTTTGATTTGATTTATATGGTTAATTTCTGTCCTCTAATGTTGAAGGTCTTTGGTCCTATTGTCAGATTTTAGGGCAGTGAAGCATTCCTCTTCCCATGGCAGAGGAAAATTACATCAAGGACCACTGAACTGAATTTTAACAAAATGAGGTACATTCCAGGGTTCTGAGAAAGCTGGAAAATGCCACTGAAAGAAAAAAATACATATCTTTTGGCCATGGGGACTGGAGGAGGGTCGTGGTGAATAGAAATAGGCAAATATACCTGTCTTAAAGAGAGCAATGATGTGAAAAGCTATGACTTGCTCAGCCTAACATCAGTTCACAGGAAAATCATAGAGCAGATATACTAGAAGCCATTTCCAAGGACCTGAACCAATTGTGGACAGTGTCCTGCTTTTGGCTGGGATAGAGTTAATTTTCCTCCTAGTAGCCGGTTTGAGAATAATGCTGATAACACAACAATGTTTTAGTTGTTGCTCAGTAGAGCTTACCCTGATCAAGGACTGTCCTGGGTTCAGAGACTTTCAAGTCTCTCATGCTCTGCCAGTAAGGAGTGGCACAAGAAGCCAGGAGGGAGCAGAGACAGGGCATCTGACCCAAACTAGCCAAAGGGGTATTCCATATCCCCGCACGTCATGCCCAGTATATAAGCTGGGGAGAGTTTCCCAGAAGGCTCAAATTGCTGCTTGGGTCAGGCTGGGTATCAGTCAGTGGGTGGTGAACAATTGTATTGTGCATCATTTGTGTTTATTGTTGTTTTTTTCTTTCCCTTTTTTGTTTTAGATTCTCTCCTCTTCTTATTTCCCTTATCATCATGATTATTAGTGGTAGTAATATATTGTACTTTAGTTATTAACCTGCCCTTATCTCAACCCATGGTTTTACATGCTTTTGGTTCTCCTCCCCATCCTACCAAGGGAGGGAGGCAGAGGAGGGGAGCAAGTGGCTGTGTGGTACTTAGTTACCAGCTGGATTTAAACCATGACAGACAGAAAAACTGGATTAAGCAAATCAAAGTCATGTGACAAAGCTGAATGTTGTAAAGTCTGACTTAGCAGGCCTTCAGCAGGGTCTCCTCTAGTATCTTTATAGCCAAAGTGGTGAAATAAGATCCATTAAAAACTGTCTGGGGGGGGCTGGTGAGTAAGAAATCAATTAATTTTTCCCATGCATCAATACTAAGTTCAACACTGTTTAATGTCTTTATTAACAGTCTTTAATTGTGTGATGTAGTGCCCCTTAACACATTTGAGGATGAAAGCAAACTCAACAGAATAGTCCATACACTGAAAGGCAAGACTGCTCCTAAGAGAGACCTAACAGAAACCTCATGAAGTTCAATAAAATCAAATAAAATATCCTACATGTGGTAAGGAAAAAAAATCATGCACCTATAAACAGCTTTTCAGGGGAGAAAATGGTGAGCTTGGTGGGCCTAGCTGAACCTAACTTAGTAGTGGGCCCCTGCAACAAAGGCGGCCAACCACATCATGGTTGAGGTACCTTTTCTTGAGTAGACTTTACAACTAGGTGTGCCTGTTTGACAAATTGTTTAGGTCACATAAATCCTAATACTTAAAGGTTTCTGCTTTTGTTGTTTGGCTATCTGACAATCTTTTTCTTGAGGAAGTTAAGTGACAATAAGTTTATCTCTTTCTGGTACTAGTGTGATTAAGTTTGATTACAGCCTAGTTACTGTCTCACTTTTTTCATGTTTTACATTTCAGCAAAATATGAGTGCCATTTCACAGGGGGAAAGTATAGATTTCTACAGCCTGAGGTGTTTAATTTTATACAATGCTAAGAACCTTTTACAAATGTAGGAGATTTTATTTTTGCTTGGAAAATAAAAGCACAAAATCCCTTTTAAGGATTGAGAGTAAAGCAATGTGAACATAGGGACTGTCACATCCCTTTTGCCAAAATGAACTCATTAAAACCCAAAATTTCATTAGTGGATGAAATAAGTATATCTGTTCCATTAATTTAAAACTTTTTGTTGTATCATTAATGTTATTAAATGTAGATGCTTTTTTTTAGTAGCCAGAATGTCAGGGAAGAGTCATGCCACAAAAATACTGCTTCATTTGTTTCAGTAAATACATGCTGGGCAAAAAAAAGTGAAGGATGCAAGAATACTGCTATAATCTACCAGTGAAGAGGAATGTAATAATATCAAAGTAGGAGACAAATTTCTCTTTCAGTGCTGCTACATATATCCTAAAGAAAAAAAAAAAAACCCTACTTAGGTTTTTGCAGTTCAAATATTCACCTACTACCATTATTCTTAATTTCATAAATGACCCTTCTGTGTTATGCAATATTTTCCAGATGTATTATATGCACCCTGGTTGCAGCACTCCTACATTCTAAACTATTTACAACAAGGGAATTTAAAAACACATAATCTTTCTTCCTGCAAAATTCTGTGCATACTGGATTATAGATTTCCTTTGCTTGTCAGTGCTGTGCCACGTTAACATGCATGTGAGCAGTGCTTTCCTAAGCGTATGGAAGTTTCTACTTGCAAGCAAGGGAGAAATTTTAACACCTCTGTAATGACATTTCATATGCCATAAAGGCAGCATAGTTCAACCTAATGACTATGAATACTATCAACTAATATCAAATGAATATTAAATATAGAATTAATTTCATCCTTTTAAAAACATATGCACAAGGATAAGCAATGAAAATAAAACAAAGAAGTTATTGATTGAGTTTTCTAGGTATTGTAGTTTTTACTCTAATTGATAGTATACAATACGTGTAACGAAACTAAAGAAACTAACTCTAAATTGTTAAAATCCTATTAAGAATGAATAATTATAGCATTTGTCTCAATTTTTATCCATCCAGGGAACAGAAGAAGTAAGAAGAAAAAGAAAATCAGGCATCCAAAATACATGTGTTTTACTGAAGTAATGAAGTCTAGCAACTCTTACAGGTTTGGCTGCTTTTGAGGTATTAGTAGAATGAAATCCTGAGAAGGGTATGTATAGATGTATAAGCTGAGACCTAAAACAGTTCTTTTTTATTATTATTATTATTTAGTGAAGGAGTGAAGGGAGATTGTTGTCTTTGCCATTCACAATTGCTAAAAAAAGCACACCAGTTATGACTGCAGTGAATTTTATCTTGGCACTTTTTTTTTGACACCTTATATCATAGTAGCTTGTTGGGAAAATGACTCAGTTCTTCCCTTATGTGGATTATTATCCTTCAGCTTCCTTTTAGTCCCTCCTTTGCTCCACAAGAAATGTATCAATCGATAAAGACTTTCTAACATTTTGTTCTAATGCTGTCGAAGAGGCTGACAGTGAAGCTGCTTGTTTGTGCAACTAAAAATATCCTCCAGCAGAATTGGAAAATTAGTTTTATATTTCCTCTTCTGTTACTTTCAGAGCACTCTGTAGCTATTTGTGTGGCTGTTTTCAAGAAAGCTTTTTTAAAAATAGGCAGTTTCATCTATTTGTCAGTAAACTCAACAAATAATTTCACAATTCTGAAGAGTAAATTTGACAAGAAGTTTTAGAAAGTAAGTATCTGTAGAAAAGTAACCGCTTGTGTCAATTAGCTCACATTTATTTTGAATGTTAGCCATTTTGGTGTCATTAATGTGGACAACTGAACTACATGGATTTAATTTTGACTGATTAATTTAAATATTCTATAAGTGAAAAGTAACTCTTTTGGGGAAGAATTATTTTGCTCACAGGTTTGTTCTGTTTATGGTTTGTTTGTTTGTTTGTTTGTTTTTAATACTACCACTCCAAAACTCTAAGTAGTTTATGTACTTTTTTTGTCATTCTATAGGTTTTTATTCATTTGATCCCAGCGTGGAGAATAAAAAAAAAAAAAGAGAGAATAAAAAAGTCTTGGATGTAGTAAAAAAAATACTTGCTCCCTACCAGGAAATAAACTGAGCAGAACAGTGACCCCTGTTAGGAGTTCAACACAGTGAGAAGAACCTAGTCTTGAGGGAGCAGCAAGGGCAGGCTGCTCCGGAAGGGAAGGCAAGCTTGGAGCTGAAGATGAAGAGAGATGGGCACAGCAGTGGCCTCACTGATAAGGAGTCAAGAAGGTAAGTCATCAAATACAGGTCAGGATCAGGATCAGATACATAGTTCAGGGTCAGGTAGAGATCAGTTATCACCTAGCAAATCAGGAAGCCATGACAGAAGGTCAGGATCAGGTTCAGGGTCTAAAGGATGCAAGACAAAGTTTTGATACATATTGTGCAATGTAGCACAAGTTGGGGCAAGATGGAGAGCCTCAGCTTCAAGCAGCTCCAGAAGGAGAGGCAAGCCCTCACTTCTAGCTTTATTTGGTTTGGCAATGTGTCTTTCATAATCCCTGTTATCCTTGGAAAATATTGTTGCTGAATGAAGGAAATACTATTTTTTATTATATTGTCTTATTCTGTGTTCCACAAGGTCTAGGATTTCTGTGAAAGACATCAGAACTAAATGATTGTCATTACTAGTGTCTGGATAGATCCTGTGCTTGATCATAATGCTAATGTCATCCATCACTGCCTTCTGTAATTTTTTTTTTTTTCTCTGCATTTTAATTTATTCTTTAGCTCCTTTAGACAGTAGGAAAGCAAATTAGTATACTGCTCCTGAATAACTAAACCAGTGGTTGTTTCATCAATAATTGGTACCATGCATTTGAGGTTCAAAAGGCATAACCTAATTTTCCTACCTTTTCAGTTATTTTAACATAAAAACCTGTAAATATTTACAAAACTGTATAGAGTTAATAGTTCTAATATTCAGTTGCACAATGAATAAACTTTTAACTTTTTAGTTCATGAAAGTTCAATGCAAATTGAATATGCTTTGAACCTAAAGCTAGACTAATCATTTAAACTGACAGCTATAATTAAATGAAACATTTAATATATGCATGTTTTCTGCTTGGAAAAAAATAAATATTATTGTTTATATGAATGTCATGTCCTTAAAATTGGTCCAGGGGTGCCTTTTGTGGAGAAATGTTGAGAGATTCATATACCTCACCTCACTTTTTTCTGTTTCAGAATGAAATGCTAGTATAAGTTCAGCAATATTAAGTCATGACCTTGAAGATATGTGCTGTGGAGTAATTTCATTCACATGCATGAAGCTACTTCACTCTGGAAGTTATTTATCTTAGAGAAATTTAGAGTTGTTCAAAACACAGACAGAGTGTGAGCTTCCAAGTACAGTGTAAACAGTCAAGTGGTTCTTTAAGCTCTGGGTTTTTTTATTTAGCAAAGTACATATACAGTTGAATAATCAGTTTGATGCAATGACGACTTCCTTTTTAGTCTGTGTAAAGTTCAAGGTAACTCTGGCAGTGGAAGATGCACTAAAGAGACAGTGTCATTAATAACAAACCCAGCTGAGAACATTTCTTTTGCCAGAGAGAGTTGTAAATTCTCCAGAATCTGGCTTGTTTCTAGACAGAAATATGGCTAAAACACTTTTTTATATGGTACTGATAGCATTTTTATAAAGCATAACCAATGTGGTCAACAAGTATTCAATCTATCATCTTTTCTCCATCAGAATTCAACCCTGGAACCACCACTCTTTAAGTTTTGAATGAAAGCCTATTCATAAAGATTGCTAAAGTAGTATTTTGAATGATATGAATAAAATACAAGCTGTAAATTAGAACCAGTACTACATGCAACAACATGCTCACTAACCATCCTCATATAAAAGAGATTATGCCAATATTCATGGTTTATATTGATAGAGACCTGGACTTCACTTGTTTGCTCCCCATCTTCAGGTTCCTAAAGAGATTAGAGATCGTTTGGGTAGTATTTCTCTCATGTGTTTTGTGAGATAATCTAAAATCAGTAGGGATATCTAGATAAACACAGATAATTGCCCTGGGGCAGACATTCTCTGAAGCAAGCCTTGGAATGTTTAATTTCTTTGTCCTGTAGGCAAGTACAAACTGAGTCTTTGTTCCTTTTTCACAAGTCACCAAATTATTTTTGCATTAGTGTTTAGCACTGTAATACTGCAATTATTCAGGCTTCAGCTAGTGTCAGTGCAGTATGGTTTTTGGACAAATGGACAGAAATAATTCTTTCCTGTGTTACATTAATGCATATTTTCTTTCATGATTATAATGCCTATAAAAATATTATTCTCTGCTAATCATAACAGTTGTCTGGCACTGATATGAGTTGACCAACAGGGTTTGAAACAAATAAAGGGAACAATGCTTTCACATGTTGCTTGCAAATGTTGTTACCAGTGGTGAACAGCACTCTTCATGAAAGAATAATAGCTGCTTATGTGTGTAATGATAACTGACTGCAGCTATTTTTAAATTACTTGTCTTTTGTCTGTCACAGTTACAACAGAAAAAATAGGTTTATCTTTTTCTTTCGGGTAGGTCTATATGCCCTTTTTCGCAGCACATCCTTTTCAGCATGCACCAAACACATTGCTTAATTGGCATACATTTCCCTCAGTAGGCATCATAGCAAGGAGAAACTATGATAGTCATGCAGAATTTGAATAAGTGCTTTTCTAATGAATAGTAGAAAATAAACAGTAAGCAGTGTTAACTTTTTTAGGTTATACAGTCCACTCTATTAAGGGTGAAGGCAATACAAGCATATATCTTATGTACTTTTTACTACATCAATAAGAACACAATGAATTAATACTACTGTAGAATACATTTTAATACAGGTTACAAAAAAAAACAAACTAGACAGAGGTGGTGACACAAAGAAAAGAATACAAGAGATTCTGTATATTACACTTGGAAGATACATTTTAAAGACTTATTTCTTAGAAATGCAGTCTTCCACAGCTGCCTCGTTTGATGAAATTGTTATTTTAACTTATTCTGAAGATTCTTCTATTAAAGATTCTTCTGTCTATCTCCTTTGCCATTTTCCAGCCTATTGATCTCAAACTATGGTTCAAGATTATTAAAGTTCATTTGTCTGTTTCTATCATACAGAAAACTGCAGTGGCACAGTATGGAACAGTGGGCACACTTGCTGCTCACATATAAAATAGATTTGTTCTAATATTTTTTAGACAAAAAACCCAACATATGTAAAGAAGTACATTGTTTAATATTTGAAGGAGAAACTCATTTAGAGTGTAAGGTTGTGTCTGAAGTCTCAAGTCATGTGTTAGAACTGTGCACTAAACTCAATTTAAAGATGCAACAGTTAACTCATGAGTCATTGTGTGGAACTCTTAGGGTTTTTTAAATGTCAATAACATTTTATTATTATTAAAAAAACAATGTATTTTGAATGAGCAGCTGGAAGTATGGCTGCAGTGTGAGATTTTACATTTCTCTAATTCTAAAAGAGTAATTTTTCAATTGTTCTTGTAATTTTATCTGGATCTCAGAACAAAAAAAAATCAATTTTACTTCTCCCTTCTCTATCTTCAATTCCTTATTTAGGTGGCAAAAACACATGAGCTACCTAAATAATGCTTTGCTGTTAACATTACTTAATATGCCAAATCAGTTTAATTGCAGTTTCTATAAATAATCTATGCAAAATACTTCCCTGAACAGAATGCACTTTCCCTTCTGTATGTAGCACATTTTAATACTTAAAAGCATTAGAACAGATGTTGGGTGCCTCCTAAACTTGTTTTCAGTTTTCTTTTATTTATATGTTAATGAGAATTTAATTACTTCATGAATACTTAAACAACCTGAGGGTGCCTGATATCATTAGCTTGAACATGACAAGCACCTCAAGTGACCATATGGGAAGGCTAAAATTGCTTTTAGTTCTGTTGAAGACAGAAAGATGAATTCATTTCACCCCCTGCTATGTTCTACCTAACACACAAACCTGAAAAAGTAGTGGGCACTGATTCACTCCTACTCCAGTATGACCAAAAGTATCTGAGGAAGGAATGTACACCAAAGTGTGTAACTGGTTCCTTTTTCAATTTGCCTCACTGTTCATTAATAAATAATCCAGGAATATTTTGTTTCTGAGTCTTTTTCTTAATGTTTTTAAGGCAAAATTGTTTTCTGTCATGTAAATTTCCTTGTTCAAAGCTTGTAAAGTTATGCACAGCATGCCCTACAGTGATCAAATCATCCAGGATGAAAAACAGTATGAAAAATGCTTAACTATGTCTATCAGGAAACTTGTTGTAATAAAAATATTATTTGTGGGTGTTGCAAAGTAATAGATGGGGGCTGACTCTGACCTATGGAAATAATGAAGGGAAAGAACTAAGAAACTGATATTTTTGGAAGAAAATTATTAACAATGGCTCTATTTTCTGCATGCTATATTTGTGGTGAAACAGTGAATTTACTATTGGATAGTATATATGAAGAAAATGTTTCTCAAGTATGTAGGCCACCACTCTTATTTACAGTCCTCTTTCTCATGATACATACAAGAAAAGAGAATGGAAATAACGTAAGCTCTTAAAAAAGAAAAAAAAGAAAAAAAGACAACGAGAGTAACAACAGCAAAACAAAATATAACAAAAAAACCCCCCACATTTATTTTCAGAGGGTGTAGGAACATTTGCCTAGTCTGTTTAATAATTTTTGGAAGAGGTTGATTTCATTTTGATTTGGATCCTGCAGATACCCCTTTTTCAATAAATTCTACTTCTACAAGTATTACAAGGAAGAGTATGTCTTAAAGAATGAAGACACTTTTGAAATATTTGATTTGATACAGTTTAACATCTCACAACAAGAAACTTGTTCATTTATTCTTTACAGTATCATATATCCATTTCAGTGTTAATGAATTCAAAACAGTAGCTCAGCTAAGCATGACAACAAAGTTGTGAATAAAAATAATATTCAAGTTCCTAAGTTGAAAGTTTTGTCTAATCTATTATTTCTCCTGACTGGGCAAGAAATGGGACTAAGAGCTTAGCAAAAAAAATGTTTGGCCAACAGTTAGATAAAAGGGGTGGACCACAAATGCACTGTATAAAGAATGACAATTTTACCAATAAAAGAATGCAAGTATTTTTTAAAAGTTAAGCTCTTGCCCTGAGGAGGTTGTGTTTGTCGGGGTAGCATTCAAGCAGCAGGTTTCTCTCTGACTTTTCTATCTTTTTAAGAATAACACTCTCTTTTAATTTCAACGCTTGAGAAAAAAATGCAGTATATTAGATCGTCAGACATGTCCAAGATAAAGCTATGTAGCTTTTGTTTCCATTTCTTAATTTTTTCCATGATATCTGCAGATTTCCAATTGCAATCGCTTAGCCGCATACCAGAGACACCTTTTGTTAGCTAGGTCCATTAGATGCAAATATCTTTGTTTTCTGTGTTTGAAGATATTTACAGGGGAACTGTTACCAAAAAAATATCAGACTGAAGAGAGAAAAAATATGAGCTAGGTGGTAATGTGTGAAAGTCTCCCAGAACATGGAGGATTAGCTGCAGAAACTGGAAGTCCTTCTGAAAATGCAACAACTGACAAAATAAGGATGCAGATAAGCAGCTGAATGGATTGAAGGTCACCAGCATATATTTGCCTCAATAAATTGTTTTGTATGTCTGACCACATTCAAGACACAGTGGCTGCTGTATGTAGGCAGACAAGTTCTTAAAGTACAGGTTCTTAAATACATGCTTGATAAAACATATAACCCATAGAAGGATTTTCCTATCAATCACTTATCAAGAAAACAATGGCACATCAGTTTGACCTTTGGCATCTGAGTAAACTGCTGAGGTTGGCCTCTCAACCGATGCTCCAGGTGCATTGTTATGAGTGTGCGTGTGAATTGTGTGAAGGAGTAGTTGGATATACTGTATTGAAAGTTACAGCTATGAATAATAGCAGCTTTGTAAACTTAATAACAGCTTAATTAATTAAGAATGCTTTAATAAACAGTTTGTGATCTGTGTCTTCACTGTGCCACCTTCCAACTTTCAAATCCTTTTGTGCCAGACTGTCAGGGAGCAGCCACAGAGGGCAGCTCCAGAAGGGACCCAGGAGCCAAGGACGACAGGCAGGTCAGTGCCCTCAGTGAAAGGGCCACACCACCTGAACCAGAACAGCAGAGCAGGTCTGGTGCTGGTAACCAGGGACAGCCAACGGCTAGCAACAGGTTGCCAGGCCAATCTGTAGCAGGTCGAAGGTATATGTAAAGATCTCATCAGGATCTAGGTCAGTGAGATATAAGGCCAAGCATCAGCATGATTGAAATATAGCTCTAGTAAGGACCAACAGCGAGTACCTAATCTTAAAAAAACTTCCAAAAGAGGAGATTCCAATGATGAGAATTCTCACAGCTCTTTCTCACATAGCTCTTTTCATGTCTGATCCAGGGCTGCACAGCTGCGTGATGTGACCTGGCCTTGAATAAAGGCCAGTAAGCTCCTGCAAAGTTCATGGGATGCTCTGGGTTGCTTTCCAGAATTATGTTTTATCAGAATGGTTAAGCTGATTCTGCTTAATAGTAATAATAAAAAAGCATGTGGACACAAAGCCTAGGGCTGGCTTCCCTCCACTCTGTTAAAATATAGGCTTCCCTGAAGAACACTGTCTGTGATCATACTAAGTGTCCATTGATCCTGGTTTTCTTCTGTGATAGGAGATACAATTTTAAGATTTTTTTTTTATTTTTTTTTTTGGGTGTGGGCTAGAGGGAGTAAGATGTGCGTGTGAAGATGCTGAGTACATATTTAACTTCCAAGTTAATTTCTGAATCCTGTTTTTCTGATAAAATACATTTCATAAATACTGGGTCAAGGCTACCCCTTGTAGTGTATGTTTACAGAATGACAGAGATTTTTTTCATCAAACTGGAAACAACATGTGTTTATAAACAAACATGCTTATAAATCTCTCACCACTTTCACTTACTGTGCAGCATGCAGTGCTCCAAGAGGCATTGTTTCTATTCCCACTCAGGCTGGCTATTTAGAAAAGATTTGAAACTTCAAAGTCTTGTCCTTTTAAACCGCAAAAACATAATACTACAGGCAAAATTGTGTTGGTAGGATTTGTTTGATCAAAAGTAATGCTAATCAACCAGACACCCCTAACAATCAATGAGGAGAAATAAGTACTTGAGAGACAGTATAGCTGACAAAATACATACTAGTAATTTAGAGATCCCAGCATTTCCCACCCATTCTCAAACTTTAATTCTGAAGAACATGGGTCTCCCACATATTCCATATGCTACTTTTATGATATGCAACCCTATCTAGATGCCATTAATGACATTGAATATCTCAAATGGCACTAAACACCTATTTTTTGGTAATTAGGAAAGGTCAAGTTGCCTGTAAATGTCTGTCTTTAGGCAACTGAATCGCATGATTGCACGCCAACTGATATCAGTTGTAACTCAGGGACATGGCCACCCAACTGAAGGAACACTTTCAGTTTGCTCACTATTCAGGCCTTTGAAGGGCCAGAAAAAAGAACCCTTACACAAACAGTGTCTTTATTATCAACGCTTGATCTTCGGTGACATCAAGCTGGAAATTTCTTTTATAATGATTTCTTCTCTCCTCTCTCTACCTCATCAGTCACTCTTTATAAAAACTTCTATGTGGTATACTGACCTGATTTCATCCCCCCTTGTTTCTGGTGGTCTTCAGAACCTCTTGTTTCCTTTACTACTAAACTAGGGTAATTATCTAAATAAATTCAGTAGTTGTTTAAATAGACTGTATTCATTGTTTACATCTTTGTTGTGAAGGTTAGTTTAGCTGGGAGTTGAGACTGATCAGAGATATCCAGGATAGGACAGAAAACATAAAGTTTGATTACAGACATCTGTATCAGCCAGTGAATTGCAGAGGATCCATTTGTACTAAGTAAAGTGAAATGGATGCTGCTAAAGGAGGAATCATCTTATCCTAAGGTAGAAATCTAAAATAGGTCAGAAGAATCACACCGTAAAAATGACCTTTTTGGTGATAAGGGAGTGTAGGAAATCTACCTCAGATTCATATATCTATAGTGTAGACTTATGAAGTTAGATGAAATATATCTTATCTCTACAGCTAGCAGTATTTCTTACTACAAAGGGCAAGACCGCTCAGAATCATATCCTTTGTAGTTTGAAAAGCATAAAAGGCCTATAGCTCTTCTGTGGTTTTAAACCTCTATGTATTTTTAGAATATCAAATGCCATCTTTTCTACCAAGAAGTAACTGTAACAAGGTGTTGCTTTTCACTCCAGAAATGCTCAACTATTTGAGGGGAAACACCCAAAGTTGCCTGAAGGATTTTTTTTTTTTTTTGTCTCAAAACTGATAACACTGAAAGGAAATTTGCCATAGTAGTTTTCTTTAGATGACCATGGGCATTAAGCAGCAAAAGGAGTTTACCAGGAGACTTTTGAAAAAGGAAGGAGTGAGCTTGAAAGGAAGTATGAAGGCAAAATGACAATTTGTGTTGTGGGGACAGACTTTGGAGTGAGAAGAGGGTGTCAGAGTAGAAGTCAAAGCTGATTTGACACTGCCAGAAGTCACCCTATGGCACTTCAACCCCTGGCCATGCTGGGCAAAACAGCCCCCCTGCAAGCTGCTGTGAGAAGCTGCACTCCAGCTAGTGGGCTTACACATGGCGACCCACACCTCAGGTGTACGTGTATGGCATCATGGGTTGTTCTCCCACTGGTGAGTGCATTAGTGAAGTGTAAGGATCACCAAGGATGAACAAAAAACTATGGCACCTACATCTGCCCTGGGGCCAGGGTTGCTGTGTGATACTGGAGGAGAAATCCCTTCAAGAAGTTGTACATTTTTTTAGGATATTGGTCGTGAATTTGTAGTTCATTGACTGCTGGCTAATTACATGTAGCTAATAAATCAATAAACCATTTCTACCCTGATTTCTTTCAAGCCAAGTGAATGGAGAACTTTTTTCCCTCAACATACAATAAAAATTATTTAATGATTATTTTAATTAATAATACAGATCTCTGATATGCACAACAAAATGGAATTGCATTGGCCAAAATAAGATTCTGACAGACAGAACATTTCTCAATTTGAAAACAGAAGCAAGAAGAAATTAAGACATTAAAGACTTTATGAAATTTCATAAAACATATGTGAATCTATAAAATAGGATTACTCTAAGTAACATGGTTTATGAAGTTAAAAAGAAAGATAAGGTAAATAAAAAAGGTGTTTAATTATAAAAGTCTAACTAACCAGATGTTTAGCTACTTGCAGGTGCTACATTTGACAACTTTTTTCTCATGTCATTAACAACTTATTCACAATTATCTATTTTTATAACAATATCTGTACCAGGGATTAGAAGTGAGATAAGCAGGCAATTCACAGGCACATTTGGGACTTAAACCATCCCAAAAATTGTTTTCAAAAAGTAGTTTTCATATGGCCACCCTTTTTTTGAAAACAAAAATAATTTACTAGCATAGGCATTGACTGTGCTGTGCTAGCTAACCTCACTTCCTTAGAACCTATCCTTCGGGTACTTTGCTAGTATAGATCACAACCTCATAGCAGAAGACATGAGAGTGCTTTCAGGATATCATATAATTAAAGAATAGAATGGAATGGAATGGAATGGAATGGAATGGAATGGAATGGAATGGGATGGAATGAGATGGAATAGTTGGAAGGGACCTACAACAATCATTTAGTCACACTGTCTGGCCACTTGAGAGCCAATCAAAAGTTAAAGCCTGTTATTAAAGTCATTGTCCAAATGCCTCTTAAACACCAGCATGTTTGGAACATTGATCACCTCTCTAGGAAGCCTGTTCCAGTGCTTGACTACCTTCTTGGTAAAGAAATGCTTCCTAATATCAAGCCTGAACCCCGTCGGTACAGCTTTGGGTAATTCCCATGTGTTCTGTCACTGGACGCCAGGAAGAAGAGATCAGTACACCTGTCTTCAATTGTCATCCTCCCCTCAGTGTCCTCTGCAGACTAGATAAACAAAAATCCTTTGTCCTCGTAGGACATTCCTTCCAGCCCTTTCTCCAGCTTTGTTGGCCTCCTCTAGATGCACTCAAAGGCCTTTACCTCTTTCTGAAATTGTGGGCCCCATAACTGCACACAGTACTCAGGGTGAAGCCTCATCAATACTAAACACAGAAGAGTAATCACCTCTATTGACCTACTGGTTATATGGTGATGTACCTGTGGAGACAGTGTTCTCATCGGAGAATGGATAATTGGTACATAAACTCTGAATAATCCTGAAAGATACAGCAAGGCTGTGAGAGGCCCAAGGAAGCTTAAGCAAGCAAGATAAGAAGAAGCTGGAATTCACTGAGGTAATGAGAACTGTGGACTGTTGACAAGCTTTCGAGGTCAAGTTCCCACACCTGTGCTTAAGCAATTATATGCTAGTTGCAAAGGGTCTTCAAGACATGTATCAAATCATAATATGCCAAATCACTGTAACTGCATGTAAGAAATAGTATTTAAGGGGTTAAGGCTTTGTAATAAACGGCTTTTTGTCTGATCATGTTGATCTCTGACCGAGTCCATATATTTTCTGTGGCATGTACCTAAGGATAGAATTTGCCTTCTTGGTTGCCAGTTCACACTTCTGACTCTCACTGAGACGGCTGTCTATCAACACCCCTAGATCCGGTTCTGCACAGCTGGTCTCCAGCCCCTCGTCTCCCAGTCTATATTTATGCCTGACATTACTCTGTCCCAGGTTCAGAACTGGCATTTATTGTTGAATTTCATGTCATTAATGATCAATGCTTGAATCTATCCAATTCCCTCTGAAAGGCATCTTGTCCCCCAGGAGATTCACCTCTACCTCTCAGTTTGGTATTATCAGCAAACTTGCTAATGGTGCTTTCATCTCCTGTATTCAGATCATTGCTAAAAATGTTGAGCAGGACTCACCCTAAGATTAAGCCCTGAGGAGTACTACTAGTGACTGGTCTTCAGTCAGATGTAACGCTATTCACTACAACCCTTTGAAACATGCCATCCACAAAGTTCTTCACCCACTGCAGCATGTACCTGCTCATCCCACAGGTGAGCAACTTGTCAGGAAGGATGCTGTGACAGTATCAAAAGCTTTACTGAAATACAGAACAACTACATCCATTGACTCCTCTTCATCTACTAGGTGGGTGACCTTATCACAGAAGGATATAAAATGAGTTGGACAGGACTTTTCCGTAGTGAACCCATTGTTGAGCCAAGACAGCCACCTGTTGGTTATCTTATCTCCTATAAGTCCTTCTCTATTCACAAAATAGCAAGTCTAGGAGGTCATCTTTCCTAGCTAGCTCACTGAGTACCTGTGACAAGTTATCATCTCCTACAAACTTCAAGAATTTTCAAGGCCTGCTCATCACAGCAGCATGGTATTCCAAGCTGATATTGATCCTAGCTGAAACCTTTCTCAGTCTTACCAGTTTACAAGCAAAGAAGCATTTCCCTTCTTTTGGACAGGTAGATCCTGTCATGTCCCAACATACCATGTGTCTTAAAGGCTCTTGCATGATTATAAAACACTAAATTCTGGTGGAGGAGCCAGTCTTGGACTCAGGCGCTGTTGCTCTACGCCTGCCTGTTTCGTCCAAAGTCTTCCTCCGTTACAGGGAGGATTGATGAATAGATTACCTGTGCTCCTGAATCCATAGGCATTCTTCTAAGGGCCCTGAAATCTCTTCTGAGTGACCCTGGACTTGTTATATTATTGTTGGTAGCCATGTGAAAGAGTAGGAGTGAGTAATAATCTGAAGGCTGTATTGAGGTGGTCAGTTTTCTGGTGACTTCTTTGATCCAGATAGTGTTCTCCTTCCTTGTTAGATAACTTACAATGCAGGTGAAGACATAGCAGTACTTTATTCACTATGTTTTAAGTATGCTAGCATGACATAGTATTTTATATATATATAATCACACTATTATTTCTTAGTAATATTACTTTGCTTGGAGATATGATGCTTCGTATACTATGAAGTTCCCAGATGAAATCATAATGTCTTTGAACTCAGCTGAAAAGGTATTGATTTTGCATGGTTTAAAATGGCACATGAATTCAATTAATGTCCTGCACAAATCCAAATTACCACAATTTCAAGCAATTCAGGTTTAAAGTTTGTGTGTCTGATCCAGTGCTCTGAAATACTGTCTTTTGTTGCAACACTGGTCTTGTCCTGGCATGCTTAATGGTGGATTACACAAAACTAATCTAAATTATACAAGTATAATCTAAATTACGTAAAGCAGTTTGTGGACAGCTCACATACAATTCGACTTTTATAGTATCTACATGCATCCATATCCAGAATAAAAAAGTACGATCTGACAAACCTAATGCTGTCTTTCATACGTATTTATGCTCTGAGTCATTAACTGGTGGGAAGATACTTACAATGTTTTCCTTATTTTATCTATTTCCTGACAGTTCCTCTTCTGGCATTTATTTCCTTAACATTATTGATTTCATATCACAGTTGACAAGTACATTCTTTCATAATTTTTAAGAAACAAAAATAACTGAACAGCCATGTCAGTAGTTCCTGAAGCAAGTAAATATATCTGTGATGATCGAGGGTATTTTGTTCTGATTTCAAAATAAAAACTTGGCTACTGATGTGTGGGTATTATGATAATTTTGTAAAGTATAATGGCTCTAAAAGTGATAGAAGTGCACCACTTGAAACTTTAACAGAATGTAGTTGACCAAGAACACTAAGCAGTTTATTTGTTGTAACTGTTAATAGTTTTTGCATGAAGCAATCATTATAAACACTATTATTGTTACACTAAACTTTATGTACTCATAATTTTATTTCTATAGTATTGTGAAAAAATATTGCCTTTCATTCAAAATAACTCTTGGGAGTTTTATGTTTTAATAACTAACACATAGAAGCAAAGTTCCATGATTCCCTGCTATAATAAATTACATTTATTTAAAAGTAATCTGATTTTAAATGGGAAAAAAATGCATTTTTTGTATTTATTTAGAATTATTAATTTGTAAATAGACTTCAGTCTCCAAGTCTGGGGATTTGATCTTGTAATTTCTGAGAGCACAAAACTCAAAGAAATATAAAGGAAACACTAGCAGAAATGGCTTTAAAGAATAAAGTCAACAGCAGCAAAGCCTTCAGCTGAGAATATTTTTACCTGGCTATAATAGATTACTCTTGTCAAGTTCATATTCAGCACCAAAGGAAAATACTAACTCACTGTGATATCTCAGACCTTCAACAGTTACCATAATTTCTTCTGTTTCACAGGAAATCTTCACACTTTAGAAAATAATTCCTGATACAGAACTTGAAAAATCACATTGTTTAACTGTCATAGCTATTTATCCTTACATTGAGTCAGTGGGAAGACTGAAAGAATTTATACAGTTTAAATGCAACGAAAGTTCAAAAACCAGGTATTTCGTCTTGTTTAGGTAGATAGTAATAATCCAGAGAATAAAAGGGGGCGAAGCGTTTTCCGTTGACTTTAAGAGTTTTTCTATGAATGTGTACAAAATGCAATTAAGTGGGTACAAAACTAATTAATTTAATCTGATCAAATATCAGCAAAACCAGAACATTTGTTTTCCTCCTGTTTGACACATTTATTAGAGAATGTTGCTTGATGGTAGATGCACAATTTGCTTGAAAAGAAAGAAGTATTTGCAGTACACTTAAATAGTGATTTTTTTTCCTCCTTTGTTGTGGAATCTCATAGAATCATAGAAACATAGAATATACATGTTTCTGTTACATTCATTAGCTTTCCAAATCGTTGAGAGGACAGGTTTGTCTGTCAGAGATACAATTTACTCATGTCTTAGGAAAATAAGAAATAAAAGTCTATGCTGAATTTAGCTGAAGTGTGTTGCTTTGGGTTTTGTGTTTTTTTTGTTTGTTTGTTTTTAATCTTGTATTTACCAGTTTTCCATTTGAAGTGGGGTATACAATCCAGAATGAAAGGTAATGAGTATTGTTAGCTAAATTCTGAATTCAGGAGAGACTGTGTGTAGTATTAACCACTTGCCTCCAAGCATTGTTATCTGATACATCTTTGTGGACTTATTCCTCTAGTGACTAGATGATTTTATTGTTGTGCTACAGGGTTATGCTGCTTGCAATAGTGATATATTAATATGTTTTTATTTTTAATTATATAATTGCTCTACCCTTCAGCTCTGGAATTTCACTACTTACCTTTATTTTGAAGTAGCCGAATCCCTTCTACTGATCATGTTGAACCTCTTAGAGCTGAATATCAGGCACATATGAAAACCATAGCACTATCATATACTGTATGGCTACACATGAAAAATTGCTTCTGTAGTTCCAGTACCCCAACCATTAGCTAGATTCTACTTTTAGCTTTCTCAAAGTGTTGCTATATACCTATGGGTGTATGATATACACTATAATATTCGACTCAGGGTTGCAAGGTATTGCAACTCATGCTTGTGATATTCCATTAGAAATTAAAAAAAAAAAAACCAAACAACAAACCAAATTTATGACCACCTTCAAATATAAATAAGAAATAAATTAATTAAAACAAAGGCAGTCCATTTCCCTGAGAGCTGAAGAGAGTTTTGATAAGTCTGTAATGTTTGTCAAAAAAGTGCTTATGCTTGTTCGTGAGTTTATTTTCAGTATTTGCTGATATACAACAGCCCATAATCAGACCTCTGTTTAGGTGTCATGGTTTAAACCCAGTCAGGTAACTCATTCACTCACTCCCCCAGCCCATAATCAGACCTCTGTTTAGGTGTCATGGTTTAAACCCAGTCAGGTAACTCATTCACTCACTCCCCCCGCTTCTTTCCCTCCCCCTACTCCCGGAGGGACGGAGAGGAGAATCAAAAAGAATGCAACTGCCATGGGTTGAGATAAAAACAGTTTAGTAACTAAGGTATAACACAAATCACTACTGCTACTACCAATAATAACAATGATAAAGGAAATAACAAGGGAAGAGAATACACCACCTCAGCACCAGCCAATCGATAACTCGCCCCCCCCGCCCCAGCCCGACCAAGCACCGACCCATAACTCCTCCAACCCCGCAGTCTCCCAGTCCTTCCAGCTAACTCCCAGTTACATCCTGGGCATGACGTGCTGTGGTATGGAATACCTCTTTGACTAGCTTGGGTCAGGTGTACTGTCTCTGCTTCCTCCCGGCTTCCCCTCCTCCCTGGCAGAGCATAAGGCTCACAAAGTCCTTGGCCAAACCAAAGCATCATTGTTATCAGCTCTGTTCCTGAGCTGAAAGTCAAAACACTGCACTGTACCAGCAGTGTACCAGCAGAAGAATGACTGCTACTGCTGAACCCAGGACATTAGGTAATATCTATGAATTTGGAAAAGAAAGACTGGGCCTATATCTGTTCAGGTTAGATCTAATGCACAGCACTGTGCTGTCTTCTACCTTCTGCTGAGTCTCTTACTTTTTCCTAAAGCTACATATGACAAAGAGAAGTCAAGTAGGGATTTTTTAACAGTGTAGGAGGATCTTGGCATTGGACATTTATTATTTGAAAGTGCTGATATTCAGAATGTCCTGTGGACACTCGCAGCAAAACTTCCAGGTGATAACAAAATGTGGCTGCATGAAAAAGCAGAAAGAGCATACTTAGAGAGCTCTTTTCCTGGCTTTGTACAATAGAGCAATAAAACTCTCTCTTGTGCTAAGCTCTTGCTAAATTGTTGAGTACTTGAATTTTCAAATGAGTGAGGAAAGACTGATTACCTTGGTAGAACTTCACTAAGCAAACATAGGGTTTCCACAATCTCATAATATGCAAATACACATAACAAGTAGACTGTTGGCTAGTAAGAAACATGAAAAATGTTTTTTTTTATGTGAGCCGAATGCCTTTATTGGTCACCCTGATCATCCTATCACAGTGAAAGGTAATGATTAATGCACTGTTCAAACAGAGAAGAAAAATATGTTGAAAACCATTCAAGGAGAGAAAAGATTTATCTTTTTATTGTTAAGTAAGCTGTAGGATATTTAGAGAAAACTGAGTTCTTGAGGAGGGGGGGTATCTTTTTATTTCCCCTAGCTGCATTTTGTTTTCAATATACCTTGATATATTTCAGGGGTTTATACATATGTGTGTGTGTGTGCATGGGCATATATATTAACATATTAGGGTATATCCAAAATGTATCTCCAAAACTAATATAAATTCCACCCTAAAATAGGTATCAAAACAGGCATCTTCACAGCTTGAATTCCTTTCACCTTTGGGCCTCTTTTGACTACAAAGGGAATTAATTTTTAGATGGCTAAACTTCATTCGGAGGAATCTTGCCTCTAGACTCTCAACACTCACTCCAGGGAGATATGTTATTACAAAAACTCAGTTACCTTCAATATTGGTTACTAACTGAGGTTTTATATTTTCGTTCTAGATGTGTAAAGTTGTAGTTAAGCTTTGAAGTCTTTCTGTGTGTGGCTCTCTGAAATAAATTCCCAGGGTCAGGGAAAAAGTTTGAATGGAAGAGAATCTGAATCCTAAATTCCCCAAATCCAGACATTTTAATTAAGCACTGCTTCTCAAACACTCATGATTTAAAAGTGTCCTGGGTTCAGCAGTAGCAGTCATGTTTTTCCTTTGTGTTAACTGGTGCAGTGCTGTGGTTTGACTTCTAGCTTGAGAACAGTGTTGGTGAAGCCGATGTTTTCGGTTGTTGCTAAGTGATGTTTACCCTGACCAAGGACTCTGTGAGGCTCATGCTCTACCAGGGAGGAGGGGAAGCTGTGAGGAAGCAGAGATGGGGCGCCTGACCTGGGCTAGCCGGGGAGGTATTCCATACCACAGCACGTCATGCCTGGGGTGGGGGGGGTAACTGGGAGTTACCTGGAAGGACACGGGCTTCCGGGTGGAACTCGCTTTCTTGGCCGGTGGTATCGTATTCTCTTCCCTTGTTGTTTTCCCTTATCATTGTTTTAGCTGATAGTAGCGGTGGTGATTTGTTGCTGGACTGTTCTTGTCTCAACCCATAGGAGTTGCACTCTCTCGATCCTCCTCCCCGTTCCTCCGGGAGCAGGGAAGGGGAGAGCCCCGGTGCGGGGGGGGGGGGGGGGGGGGCGGGGGAGACGGACACGGACCTCGATTGTTGTCAGCTCGGCACCACTCACTGGGAGTGAGTGAAAAAGTTACCTGACTGGGTTTAAACCACGACAAAAAGTAATAAGACTGATGCTAGGAATAAGATGACAGTACTCCCTACAATGATATTTGATATTGTCCTGTGTTCAGCAGTAGCAGTCATTTTTTTTTTCCTTAGTAGCTGGTGCAGCACTGTGTTTTTTGACTTTCAGCCTGGGAACAGCACTGATAACACCGATGTTTTTAGTTACTGCTCAAATGTTTAGTCTGACCAAGGACTTTCAGAGTCTCATGCTCTTCCAGGGAGGAGGGGAAGCCGGCAGGAAGCAGAGACAGGACACCTGACCCAAACTAGCCAAAGCGGTATTCCATACCACAGCACATCATGCCCAGGATGTAGAACCTGGGGGCTGTTACCCGGAAGGGCTAGATCACTGCTCGGTCAGGCTGGGTATCGGTCGACGGGTGGTGATCAGTTGTATTCTCTTCCCTTGTTATTTCCTTTATCATTATTATTATTGGTGGTAGCAGTAGTGGTTTATGTTATACCTTAGTTACTGGACTGTTCTTATCTTGACCTGTGGGAGTTACATTCCTTCGCTTCTCCTCCCCATCCCTCCAGGAGTGGGGGGAGGAAAGGGGGCGGGGAGTGAGTGAGTGGGACTGCGTGGCTGACTGAGTTTAAACCACGACAGATGTGAAAATGACTACTGTATTCACTTGAAGCACTATGTGATAAACTAGCTCATTCTAATTGCACACTTTGCAACAGGATTTGTATTAGATTATGTGTTCTGAAATATGGGATTGTTAAGGTCTTCCTTTTCCCTTCCACTGCTTTCCTTTTTTATTTTATCCCTGCCTTCTTTCCCTCTAGTTCCTGAGTCAAATGAAGTCTAGGTCCACGTACTCTTTTTATATCTGTGAAAATTGCTGGTAAGATTTGCTGGGTTTTGTTTGTTTTGTTTGTTGTTTTTTTTTTTAACAAGGTGTTTTCTGGAAAATTCTGTATTTAGACATGGTGTTTTGCAGAAATCTTTAAAATTCACAGACTGACAGTCATGTGGATAAAAATATGTAGCATGGATTAGAACTCTTATTCCTGTCTTTTTTTTTTTTTTAAGTGAAATTAGTGTGATATGCTTTGTAATCAATTTGAAACGATCACACATCATTTCTTACCAATCTGCACGCCAGTACTTTGACAGAAATAACTAACTATATCCTATGTAAACAGACTTCTAGGCAGTGATGTGCCCATACCCCTATGGCATATAAAATAAAGGAGAATGAGCAATTTCTAATGTGAAGATAGAAAGTACAGTTATGGAGCCACAAATAAAATGACAGGCTGTGACATTCTAATTAATAAGTATCTCTTTCTCGTTAAAAACAAGCAATGCTTAGAGATGGTTGGTAGTTTCTAGCTGACATTTCCATTTCATGCTTCATATTTTGCGTTCTGCTCTATCCATACATCATGTCTAACCGAAGTATAATTTTTCGGTTATAAGTCTTTGCAAAAGAAAGAGAAGTCTGAGAAGCAAAACCATAGGATCACATAATAGTAATGAATTAAGAGTTTTCTATGACTCAGGTTTTAGATTATTGTCAGAATACACCATCATGTGAAGTAGCTCAAGAATTTATCTGGTTGCACAGTGGTAGTTGAGGACTCTCAAATTCTTTTCACTTGGTTTGAATTGTGAATTGTAAGTCATGATAGTGGGTAAGGCAATCATCACTGGCACTCAGGAAATCTTTTCTCCACTTACATGCTTGGAAAATTTATGTTGTGGAAAGTTTATATTTATGCTATAATTTAACAATTACAATAAAAAAGAGAATAAGGATAGTAGAAAGAATATGATGAATATAGAAATGCATACATAAAGCTGCAACACAAAAATACAGTGTGCATGGCAGTTTATATTTGTGCTGAAAGTCCTCATTCATGGTGAATAAGTAAAGCTGATTTACAGTTATTTTAATTTTTTTTCATTTTGAAAAATTTAGAATAGTTTTTCAAGATGATGAAGTCCCTTGTAGTTAATTGGAGATTGATGTTTACAATTAACAGTTTCATAAAGCTGAGTTTATGACACATTTTTTATGTACTCATTAGATTAAAAAAATAAAAAATCACTAAAAATATAGAATCATTGCTATGCTACCAATGACAGAATAAAAAAATAAAAGAGTCAGAACTGTATATCAGTGACTGAGAGAAAAAACAAGTTGAATTACTTTATCTGATGGCTTTCTCAGCACAATTCTACTTAGCTTCTGTCGTCAAACTGAACATTTTATTTTATGACTCAAAAGAGTAATTAGTTTAACAAATATATAGACAGAGTTAAAAAGCTCCATTTTTTTTTTTTTTTTAATGTGAATTTTTCCAGGGAAAAATAATACAGTTATACTTTTCTTTTTCTAAACATCTGTATTAATGAACCAGGTACTAATAATTAAAAAAAAAACAAACACAACAGACATGCAAATATGATAGAAGAAAGGCTATTTTTCACATATAAATGAATGTTTGGCTTGTCTTTCTTGTAAATCCATATAATCTGTATTTTCAACTTTAATTTAATATCTTGTTTACATATCTATACGTATACTAAGAGAAGTTAAAAATTCATGAGAGCCTGAATATTTTTCCTGCTTTACTTCATGCACATCAAATAACATATGCATGGATTGATAATATAAAATGGTTCTAACCGCTTAGAGTAAATATATACTTGTTTTCACACCTTACCATTTATCTGTCTTAAAACTTGTATATTCCTGACATCCCTTGGCCTTTTAACAAGGTATCTTTCACCTCTGACACAAAGATAATATGAATACCAAATGTGTCTATTGTAAGTGAACAATTATATTGCTATTTAATGATATTATTTTCCTCCCCTCCCCTTCCCTTCGATTCCCTTGCCTTCTCTTCTCTTCTATTCCTTTCCCTTCCCTTCATTTCCAAAATCCTCAATAATTTTCAATGTCAGAAGTTTACTTTTTGTCTTTAGTTTGTTTTTTTTTTTACCATGTCTTAAATCTTATCTTTTTACATTTAAGGTCTCTTATTTAAAGAGAATTGGTTGTACCACAGTCAAGGTTTACACTTTTTCCTTTTTATCTCTATGCAATTTTTGTTACTTAGGCTTACTAAATATAGATCTATGTCATTGCCGTTTTTAACCTGCATTTAATTATTATGTTTTCTCAGACATATTTAGTCTGTTTAGTTCAGAATTGTTATACTAGCAGTGTTTATATAAAATCATATATGTACCTATTCCTGAGTAGTAGATGACATATTGTACTCTGAAAAAAGAACAAATTAAATTTAGCAAACATCTTTATTTCCAGTGTATACTTTCCTTTCTATAAATAAATTTCATCATCCATGCAGACATCTATCAATTAAAAAAGTATAAAATTATTTCATCAAATTATTTCAGAGGTAATTGTTGTTAGCTGTTACTGTTTTATTTAATCCATCAATGACCAATTAATATGTGTTTAAATTTATGCCTTCTGTTCTTTATTTGAAAAATGTCACATGAGGATTTATTGATGTACACAAAATAAAAGGACCAGCAGCAGCTGTTGAGAAGGTAGATAAGTTTATTTTAAACTGAACTAAATAATTTATCAATTAAGGATTAATAAAAGCTACTAAGGTAGATGGAAAAAGGTATTATTTGGAAACATGTTCAATGACCAATTCCATTGAATGTGATTAAAAAAAATATATAAATCAGATACTTCTTCATGTACAATGTTTTTAGCACATATTAACATATGTCCGTACAAATTAAAACTTGCACTATGGAAAATAAGACTGCAGAAAATATGTGGCTCTTTCAACAGGCCTAGTAATTATTTATGTGTATTCAATAAAATAGGAATAAAACTGAGTCTGAACCTGAACTTGTGCATGCTGCACAAGTCCTTCACCAGCATCAATGACAAAATATACTGGCAGTGGAATTGATAAAACAACACAAAAATTGGCAACTACAACATGCTAAAGTAACCAATGCAATGTTATAATAGAAGTCAATAAATTCAATAAATCCAATAAATTATGGACACTCAAATCCATAAATTATAATCATGTATCCTGTGCAAACATGAAATAGCAACAGGAAAGAGTAACTTCTGCTGAATGATCCAGATATAGTTGAAACCCCAGAGGTAATAATTACTATATATTCACAGTATCTTTCCAAATTAAAAAAAAGTTTCTTTTCAGAACAAGTATTTTTGTAGACCCTGTACAATGACTCAGGAGGTCATGAGATGAGGATTATATGTTTTGGTAGGATAGGTACCTGAGTACATGTAGGTCAATCAAAGAATTGTCTGGAGATGTGCCTGCTCTGAGGATTGTGTCCCAAATATTCATCCTACTTTGCATCCAGGTTACAGATTTCACGTAACAATAGAAATTGAGAAAAAGACATCATTAGCCTGAGGACTAGAACTTCTACTAACTGTTAGGGTTTTCTAACTTTCTTTTACTAATGATATTCTTTGTCTCTTCATAAAAAATCTGAAAGTCTGTCTTTTTTCTTAGGGTTCCTCAGAAGCCAGAGGTGATGTGCATGCATACGTTCTGAGGCTACAGAAGAAATAGATCATCCTGATGAGATTATAAGAAAAGGTTCTGTCTAGATGTAATTAAAGTATTTAAATGTATTGAAAATGCACTGTTATAAATGTAGCAGCAACAGCAAAGTCAGTAAATCTGAATAAAGAATACCAGTTTGCTGATTTGGTTGCCTTTTTTGTTTGTTTGTTTTTTCTTTTCTTTATTGACAAATTTTAAAACTTTTAAACCATGTGTTGTCTGTAAGTTTGATGAGTATGCATAAGTATGTAGAAGAGTTTGGTCAGAAATAAGTTGTTTAATCACCTCTGCATTTCACTAATAACTCTTAGAACACCTCTTTACTGAATTTTCCATGTTTGCTTTGCAATTTAACCCCATTTAGATAGCAAGCTTCCTGAAAAGTCACAAAATACATAAGTCCAGTCAATTCATAAATATGATGAGATGTCAAAGGTCACAGAGCAAGAGAGAAGACATATTTATGTAAGCAAATGACATTTCCTTGCTTGTCATATGAACTGGCTGTATACACGCCAGTGTCAATCGAGAGCCTTCACAGAACTATTATCATAGTATTTTGTGTCAGTCAATAAATCCCAACCTCTCAGGTGGTACATTGCTGCACTAATGACTCCATGTGGCTTCTGGGTTTTGGCCAACATATGCCCTGCCAGACTGTACTGTGGGCAGAGCAAACTCATATCATGCTGCACCTGCCCAAGCAGACTCGGTGTCTGCCTTCTCAATATTCATGTCTGTTCCATTCTCACTGTGTCTGTTGTGTAAGAAGCTTCCATTGAAGACTTCAGACAAATTGCATTGAAGGCTATAGAAACTGAAAATTGATTTTGATATGAGGTTCTATATGAGAAATTCATTTACTGTTTAATTATTAAACATTTTTTAAAAATTCAAGAAAATTATCCAAAGTTACTTCAAGCTGAAAAATTAGCATCAGACTATTTCCACATACTGGCAAAATATCTCAAATGAAATAGTTGATAATATCTCCATATACATTTTTTTCTCTGAGTATTTGTACCATACTAATTAAAATAATTTCTTCCTGCCATCTGTTTTGTTTGTTTGTTTGCTTGATTTAGCATGTACTTTTTCATTTCTGCATGGTTAGAAGTAAGACATTTGTGTAATTTTTATACTTACATCAGCAGGTATGCCAATAATAAATAAAAATGTTCCATAAACACTTCAAGATACTTCTATCAGGACTGAAGTCTGCAAACGTTTTTATCCTAGGTTTTTTTTGAGGATAAAATTATTTGAGATCATTTTCAGGAGGATACAGAATTACCCAATAAACAAAACAAAACAAAACAAAACAAAAAAAGCTTTGTTGTGTAAAATAATGTCTTATGCTTTTTTCTATTTTTTTTTTTTCAGCTCCATTAGTTTCCAAGGAAATCACACTAACTGCTGCATATCTTTTAGCTAAATGTAATATGGGTTGCTTAAAAATTTAAAAAGGTACAGTTAGCGTGATTTTCAATATGAATCATATTTTTTGCCTTTGCTTTCCTAGCAAAGTATTTAACAGATTCACAGAAACTTAGAAAACACAGAATGCTTTAATAAATCACCCTACCACCTGGCTGGTCTTTTGTTGAAATATTTTATAAAAAGTATACTTATTCTGTGATGTCTTTTTTTTTACCATTTATAATCATAAAGAAGAAACCTGGGAAGTGGAGACAAAAAAAAAGAAAGAAAAAAAAAAGGAAGAAGAATTGAAAGTTTCTTGTCAAAATAATAGTTTGTACTACTTTTTGACAGACCCCTAAAATGTAAAACTGACTGAAAGGCATTTACTTTGAGCCACAGTGTCATCTCACACCTGATGGAATTCTTTACAGTAAATCCAAATTCCTTCTTGTGGGTTTATATACACCTGCCAAAAATCTTGCCTAATACTACACTCCCAAACATTTTAGAAAAATACTTCAGGCACCATAAGTTTTAAAACGTGACCTAGATAGACTTGGAACACCTAAATGGAAGTAGGAACTGACAGATGAGAATCAAAGGCATATTCTATTTTGCTTGGAAAAGCTTGCACTGGTCTGTCTGCTTGAGTACAAAGATCACATCATCTTGAACTCTATGCAACATTTTTTTCTGTTAGATAAAACTCTACCTTCATCAGGGAGAGGGATGTAAATTTGATAATCTTTGGAGCTGTCATCAAGATTTCCTCTTGTCAAAAGCAGTTGAAGAAAAAAATGCCTATATTAAACACTTTTTTTTTTTTTTTTGTGGAACAACTAAATTTGTCATGGAGATTTAAGTTCTCAGCATGTTTGTCTTATGAAAGAAAGAGCATTTCTTGAACAACGTGTCCCTGACTGTGAATCTTTAGTATCCATGTTTCTCATTCCCTAATGATACACATTTTCTTGTTACAAAGACCTTTACACTTGAGATATTTTGATCTTCTTGTCAATATTTCCTGTTGTCAAGATCTCATGCCCCTTTCAGACCTGTTTAATCTCTTTGTTGGTTAAACTTCATATGTCTGTAAAGTAAACATTCCTAACTTATGAAAAAGAGGAAGGAGAGAGACATAAGTATGTCAGTAGAAATGTGTTTAAAAGACAGATGTCATAGCATGAAGTACAGCAAACCCTAAGCTTTTTGCAAGTTTGTGCCAACCCTGTGGAATGCACAAAGCTGGTACAGGACTTTGCTAGTGTAACTGGTTAGAGAAAGAACTGTAATTCATATGAAGAAAATTATATGAATTTATAATTTCACTTCATAGCATAAATACTCATTGGGATTACGGTGTCAGTCCTAGAGGACAAAATGGAAAGTTCATGAATTCTAGACATAGGATTAAAACCAAATCAAAAACATCCAAACAAACAACCCCCTCCCCCCTGCCAAAAAAAAAAAATAAATCCCCAAACCACACAAAAAAACAAACCCCCAAAAGCCCCCTAAAAAAAAAAACTAAAAAACCCCACCACACACAAAACCCCCCAAATTGTAAACAAAAACAGTCCAAGTATTAAGTCACAGAGAATTTATGGCTTTGACAAGATTCTTTTTGGTCACACTAAGCAAATTAACTTTGTCTTTCAGCATACAGTCAAGAAACCCTGCCTACTGCAAACTGAGATGTTGGAACCTGATGATATAATGCCACAATAAATGTAACAAAAACAAAAATGAAGTGCAGACCAGTTGATATGAGTCATCAGAAAAATATACTCATTTTTTATATGTCAATTATATTGGGTCCAAATCTGGTTCAAAACACTAGATTTGTTGGAAATACATTATTCATTTTTAATTACTTCAAATGCCTTTATACGTTTTGGGGTTTTGGTGTCTTTTTCACCTTTAGTCTGGGTTTGAATGCATTTAATTGTGACCAGTGAAAATTCAACTACTGAACAGATTTGATTAGCTAGGTCTAAATAAGGCACAATACAAATCTGACCCATAACCCAATGAAATTCATATTAAAACTCTTATTTTAGGATGACCTTGTTCAAAGCCTAGCTCACTTCATAATTTTACCTAACTTCCTATAATTGTGTGGTTTAGCAAGTTTTTCCCAGGTATCATAATGTATTAGATTTCTAAAGTCCTAACAGTTTCTATCAATCAGCCGGTTATCAAACTTCTTATTTCCTCCTCTCCTCAGTGGTCTGGTCTGCTAAATTTAAGCATCTAGCTTAGATGCAACATTAAAGCAGACAGATTACTTCTGTTTGTTTGTTTCTGGAGATTTTCAAAGGCACCTTCTTCACTGTCTGGTGAATTAATTTATGAAGACTAAGTCTCCAGAACCCTAATATTAGGCAAAAATTAAAGGATTTAATTAATCATTCTGAATCTCTCATAAATTGCAATTGACTACTTGCTTTGTGAAAACAAAGAAAGCAATTTGAATTTTTCATTAGTAGAATCTACAGTTCATCTGCATAAATGGAACTCATATGAAAACAAAGACAATAACATAAATGCTAATAATATATAAGCTATTAAAAAGTACTGTAAATGTCACAAAAATAAGAAGAAAGATGAGAAGAAAGTACTAAATCATCAGCTTTACCCTGAGAGAGAAAAATTGGATCAGTTTTATGGCAGATATAGTTAGCCAAGCCATTAACTTTCAACTATTGATTGTAAAAAAATAAATATATAACTACCACAAATATGACTGGCAGCAAAATTTCATAGAAACTGTACTGCTTTGATGATTCATGCCAAAATGTTTTAATTTGCTAAAGAATTGAGCTTTAGATATACTTCAATCAAATCAGTTAATCTGTCGAGGTCCCTCTGGATGGCATTCCTTCCCTTCAGCATATCAACCAAGCTATGTGGTTCAGTTGATGCCATCCAGAGGGACCTCGACATGCTTGTGAGGTGGTCTGATGCTAACCTCATGAAGTTAAACCATGCCAAGTGCAAGGTCCTGCACCTACACTCGGAGCAATCCTAGGCACAGCTACAGGTTGGGCAGAGAAGTGATTCAGAGCAGCCCTGTGGAGAAAGACTTGGGGGTGTTGGTCGATGAGAAAATGAACATGAGCCGGCAGTGTGCGCTCACAGCCCAGAAAGTCAACCATACCCTGGGCTGCATCAAAAGGAGCATGACCAGCAGGTGGAAGGAGGTGATCCTGCCCCTCTACTCTGCTCTCCTGAGACGTCACTTGGAGTATTGTGTGCAGTTCTGGTGTCCTCAACATCAAAAGAACATGGAACTGTTGGAACAAGTCCAGAGGAGGGCCACGAGGATGATCAGCGGACTGGAGCACCTCCTGTATGAAGACAGGCTGACAAAGTTGGGGCTGTTCAGCCTGGAGAAAAGAAGGCTGTGTGGAGACCTCATAGCAGCCTTCCAGTATCTGAAAGGGGGCTATAGGGGTGCTGGGGATGCACTGTTCATTAGGGACTGCAGTGACAGGACAAGGGGTAACGGGTTAAAACTTAAACAGGGGACGTTTAAATTGGATATAAGGAGGGAATTCTTTCCTGTTAGGGTGGTGAGGCCCTGGAATGGGTTGTCCGGGGAAGTTGTGAATGCTCCATCCCTGGCTGTGCTCAAGGCCAAGTTGGACAAAACCTTGGGTGGTATGGTTTATTGTGAAGTGTCCCTGCCCATGGCAGTGGGGATTGGAACTAGATGATCTTAAGGTCCTTTCCAACCCTAACTATTCTATGATTCTATGATCTTCCTCTCCCTCACAAAATTATTGGCATAACACCAATCTCTGTTGTCTTGAATTTCCATTGTATTAATAACTTTTGAATAGTTAGTAATGTCAGAGACCTCCCTAAAGGCTGATTCCCTATGACTATTTATAGCTATAGACTATTCAAGCTATAAATAAGCTACACTTATTTCTGAGAACAGACAGTTACAAAAAAAAACAATTTCACAGACAGCAGGTTCATTATTTAAATTTTACTCAGTCATATACCTTTTTGTTTTGACTGAAGTAAAATTCAAGTTAAGAAAAACAAAAAGCTGTTTCAAATTTAATTATATAGAACTGTTTTTTGTCTGTATCTATATATGTGTACCAATACCTATTCAAGTTCTCTTTCTACCCTTTTCCATCTCTTTCTCTGTCTGTGTCCCTACCTGTATGTGTATATATGTATGTGCATGTGTATGTGCGTGTATCTGTATCGGTATATCTGGATCTAGATCTACTAGTTCGTGGAGGTAATCTTGTGCTATTCAAACATACCTGAGAACACTAGTCTTTGTTTTTTTTCTTAATGTATTCCGAAAAGTGCTTATCAGCTAGTTGTTTGCAGTTTTAATATATGTCTTGCCTTTGACAAATTTAGAAAAGTTAAAAGTATCAAAGAGCAGTTGGTTTTGCATTCTCTGCAGAACTCAAAAAATAAGGTGCATAGACCTTGAAGAGTAATTCCAAGGCTGACTTAGGTTTCTAAGTTCATAGACTTCATTTTCTGAAAGGAAAGTGTCCTGGGTTCAGCAGTAGCAGTCATGTTTTTCCTTTGTGTTAACTGGTGCAGTGCTGTGTTTTGACTTCTAGCTTGAGAACAGTGTTGGTGAAGCCGATGTTTTCAGTTGTTGCTAAGTGATGTTTACCCTGACCAAGGACTCTGTGAGGCTCATGCTCTGCCAGGGAGGAGGGGAAGCTGTGAGGAAGCAGAGACGGGGTGCCTGATCCGGGCTAGCCGGGGAGGTATTCCATACCACAGCACGTCATGCCCGGGGTGGGGGGGTAACTGGGAGTTACCCGGAAGGATAGGGGCTTCCGGGTGGAACTCGCTTTCTTGGACGGTGGTATCGTATTCTCTTCCCTTTTTTCCCTTATCATTGTTTTAGCTGATAGTAGCGGTGGTGATTTGTTGCTGGACTGTTCTTGTCTCAACCCGTAGGAGTTGCACTCTCTCGATCCTCCTCCCTGTTCCTCCGGGAGCGGGGAAGGGGAGAGCCCCGGTGCGGGGTGGGGGGAGACGGACACAGACCTCGATTGTTGTCAGCTCGGCACCACTCACTGGGAGTGAGTGAACAAGTTACCTGACTGGGTTTAAACCACGACAGTTCTTTTTGGTGCCCAACGTGGGGCACGAGGGGTTGAGATAAGAACAGATCTGACTGGATTGATAGTCACTCGTCACAATGCTGATTTATTGGCTCTCAAGGCTGTCCCTCTTGATCTCACAGTTTCAGTATATCATATCTTACGTCCATCCGGTATTTGCTGTATTAGTGTTTTTCAAGTGTGGGGCTTGGGCTAAGGTTTTTGTCCCATTGTACTTTATGGTAATGACTTGTAATACAATAGAATCATTGATCATGAAACTGATCTGGCTTCTGTTCCCAGTGTGGTCACCACCTTTATACTTTGGGAGGTATATGATGGAGGTGCTTAGCAATTACACATCTTTTTTCTCCTTCTCAGGTGCTCAGCCTGTGAAGGAGACATCCTTTTACCCTCCTAGTCGTCCCCCCAGACCATTTACATTTGAGAGTTTTGAATTTTTTGAATGGCCTTTTAATGCTGTTGAGACTTGTTTGCTGATGGTGATGGGAATCACCATGCTAACACGCATACAGAGTGTGTTTTGCCCACTACTGATTTCAAGAGTTAAGCAGAGTCAGGTTTGGGTCTTGTCTGGTGTAAAACAACGATGTAGGAGGACGGAGAGATTTTTCCTGAGGCTGGACAACCATGAGTGGCAGGGTGTGTGGGATAGTATGGGCAAGTATCTAGGTCAGTGGGCCCCTTCAGTCCTTTGGAATTTCACTACCGAACTGCAAAATCCAGAAGAATTAGTAAAACACTTAAATGAGGTGTGTGGTCATTCTGGCCATACCAGAGATGGACAAATCACGGCAACGTGCTGGGGCTTGGCCTATGCTTACAGGGCCTTGTTCAACACTATCCAGCACCTTCAAAAGGAAAAGAATGTCGGCGGATCTGAGGGCAAAGTGACAGTCGCTACTCAAACTTTGGCTGCAATGAACTGCGCAGCTACCCCAGTGGCAAGTACAGCAGCTGCTCAAACTTCAACTGCAACAGACAGCGCAATTACCCCAGCTCCAAGCACAGTAGCTACACCACCCCCAGCAACAAGTACAGTCACTACTCAAACCACAGTGATAATCACTGCAGCCAAACCAGAGGACCAATTCGTACCAATATCAGTTGCCCCTGTACGCAAGAGAACAAGCAAAAAGGAGGCAAAAAGGGTGAAGCGAGATGAAGAACCAATGAATTCACTACCCGGTCCAGAATCTGATCAGGAGTCATCATCACATGACGAAGATGAAGAAGAAGAGGTAACTTCTCAACCTCGGACCTCAACCGAGCTGCGGAATATGCGAAAAGATTTTACCCGTCAACCAGGGGAGCACATCATCACCTGATTACTCCGATGCTGGGACAATGGGACCGATGGTCACGAACTAGAAGGTACAGAAGCCAAGCAGCTGGGATCACTTGCTAGAGAAGGGGGAATTGACAAAGCAATTGCAAGAGAGAAAAAGTCCCTCAGCCTTTGGAGGCGGCTCTTGGCAGCTGTGAAAGAAAGGTTTCCGTACAAGGACGATGTTACGAGTCGTTCGGCCAAGTGGACAACTATAGACAAAGGCATCCAGTCTCTGAGGGAATCGGCCATCGTAAAGATGCTCTATCACATCAAGCCAAATAACGGGGATACACCTATAGATCCAGATGAAGTTGAATGTACATGACCCATGTGGCGAAAACTTACACGGAATGCACCGTCATCATATGCCCATTCATTGGCAACAGTGACCTGGAATGACATAGTACCACTAACAGTGGATGAAATGGTTCATAAACTCCGAGAGTTCGAAGACAATCTCACTCCTTCCATCATCTCATCTGTGAAAAACTGTCCCAGGACCTCGAAAAATTGAGGGACGATGTATCTGATATATCCAGCTCCTCACGTGTACCAACACACGTCTCAGCTATTAACAAAAGGCGTCCTATTGTTCAAGAGAGGAGATACAGAAGGTATACGCCACTGGGTACCCTATGGTTTTACCTGCTGGATCACGGAGAAGACATGACAAAGTGGGATGGAAAACCTACTTCAGCTTTGGAGGAACGGGTGAGTGAACTGAAGAGGGGAGCAAGGGCCAAGACTGATCGTCCCATGAGAGCTACGGCTTCAGTCTCTGGTGAGCAGTTTCCCAGATGGAATGGAAGAGCTGATTTTACTCCAGCTCCTGTGATAATGAAGAATAATCCCTTTCACCACGACTTAAGTGTCCAAAGCTGTGACGACCATTAGAGGGGCCCTGCCTCCAGCCAGGTGGAGGTAGGGGACAATCGGATTTACTGGACTGTGTGGATCAGATGGCCTGGCACATCAGTCCCACAGAAGTATAAGGTCTAGTAGATACCGGTGCACAGTGTACCCTGATGCCATCAAGCTGTCAAGGGTGGAACCCATCTATATTTCTGGAGTAACAGGAGGATCCCAAGAGTTGACTGTGCTGGAGGCTGAAATCAGCCTGACTGGGAGGGAGTGGCAAAAGCACCCTATTGTGACTGGTCCAGAGGCTCCATGCATTCTCGGCATAGACTACCTCAAGAGAGGGTACTTCAAAGACCCAAAAGGGTACCGGTGGGCTTTTGGTATTGCTGCTTTGGAGACTGAGGAAATTGAGCAGCTGTCCACCTTGCCTGGTCTCTCAGAAGATCCCTCTGCTGTGGGGTTGCTGAAAGTTGAAGAACAACAAGTGCCAATTGCGACCACAACAGTGCACCGGCGGCAATATCGCACCAACCGAGACTCCCTGATTCCCATCCATCAGTTGATCCGTAGACTGGAGAGTCAGGGGGTGATCAGCAGGACCTGCTCACCCTTCAGTAGCCCCATATGGCCAGTGCGAAAGTCTAATGGAGAATGGAGACTAACAGTAGACTATCGTGGCCTGAATGAAGTCACACCACCACTGAGTGCTGCCGTACCGGACATGCTAGAACTTCAGTATGAACTAGAGTCAAAGGCAGCCAAGTGGTATGCCACGATTGATATTGCCAATGCATTTTTCTCCATTCCTTTGGCAGCAGAGTGCAGGCCACAGTTTGCTTTTACTTGGAGAGGTGTCCAGTTCACTTGGAACCGACTGCCCCAGGGGTGGAAACACAGCCCTACCATTTGCCATGGACTGATCCAGACTGCACTGGAACAGGGGCAAGCTCCAGAACACCTGCAATACATTGATGACATTATTGTATGGGGCGATACAGTGGAAGAAGTCTTTGAGAAAGGGAGGAAAATAATCCAAATTCTGCCGAAAGCCGGTTTTGCCATAAAACGGAGCAAGGTCAAGGGACCTGCACAGGAGATTCAATTTTTGGGAATAAAATGGCAAGATGGACGTAGACAGATCCCCACAGATGTGATCAACAAGATAACAGCAATGTCTACACCAACTAATAAGAAAGAAATGCAAGCTTTCTTGGGTGCTGTGGGGTTCTGGAGAATGCACATCCCAAATTACAGTTCGATTGTAAGCCCTCTCTATCATGTGACCCGGAAGAAGAATGATTTTAAATGGGGCCCTGAGCAGTAACAAGCCTTTGAGCAAATTAAACGCGAGATAGTTCATGCAGTAGCCCTTGACCTGTCCGGACCAGGCCCGATGTAAAAAATGTGCTGTACACTGCAGCTGGGGAGAACGGTCCTACCTGGAGCCTCTGGCAGAAAGCTCCAGGGGAGACTCGAGGTCGACCCCTCGGCTTTTGGAGTCGGGGATACAAAGGATCTGAGGCCAGCTATACCCCAACTGAGAAAGAGATACTGGCAGCCTATGAAGGGGTTTTAGCTGCTTCGGAAGTGATTGGCACTGAAGCACAGCTCCTCCTGGCACCCCGGTTGCCCGTGCTGGGCTGGATGTTCAAAGGCAGAGTCTCCTCTACACGTCATGCAACTTATGCTACATGGAGTAAATGGGCTGCACTAATTGCACAACGAACTCGAATAGGAAATCTCAGTTGTCCAGGCATTCTAGAAGTCATCATGGACTGGCCAGAGGGCAAAGATTTTGGAATGTCACCAAAGGAGGAGGTGGTGCGTGCTGAAGAGGCCCCACCATATAATAAACTGTCAGAAAGTGAAAAGCAGTATGCCTTGTTTACTGATGGGTCTTGCCGTATTGTGGGAAAGCATCAGAGAACTGGAAGGATGTCGAAAAGAAAATCGGAGAGATCTTTCACCTGATGTAACCGCAAGGCAAACACAGATGTGCTTTGCTAATTGCTTGCAAGAACATAAATATCGCATAATCTTTTCAATAAACGATCCAGCTTGCACTCTACCTCTGGGTCTGTGCTTCCATCCTCACACTACTCAAAAAAGAAATGTGTGATCACCAGGTCTTTTCTTCTTTCCTTCATGATTTCATTTACTTTTCCTGGCTACTTTCCACCAGCTCAGATATTTCTGAGAAAAAAAAGCAAACAAAAACAAAACAAAAAAAAAAAAAAAAAAGAAAAAAATCTATTATGTCACAATCAGGAGTTCAAAGAACAACATAAGTTTCAGTAGAATTGAGGAATAGAATAAATCATGAAATTTCAGAAGAAATCCCAGTTTAAAACAAACAATCAGTTAATTTGTTTAATTAAATAGCAGAAAATTAATATAAATTGCTGAGAAAATAACTCTATATTATTCACTTGTTTTTTTAATTCTCATTCTTATTTGGTTGACCTAACTGAAATCAGATAATTGACTCTTAAATGCACCTCTCTGCTCTTGTTTTGGAGGCTTATTCCAATCCTTCTGAAGCAGCTTTTTAAAATTAGTTTAGTTTTGTTTTCTTTTGGGAAAGACAGGATGCAAGAAGAAAGTAAAAAGAAATTTCGAACCAAGAACTGTTTTCTCGTGCAAATTTATATATAGTGGGAGAATGCTAATAACTCCTTTTAAATAAAGGCATGTAATTTTTACTTTCGATAGCAACAATATTTTGCTTTATTGTACTTCTTATTCCAGGTAAAATATCAGCTTCTTCAAAGAAATTCAGAGTGTTTTTCTTTCCAAATTTAATAATATCCTAATAGCAGTGATCAATAACATGCAGATCAGAAGGTGATTGAGGGCTGGCTGCAGGTACAATAATGTCATTGCCTGAAATAAAAATATAATTCATCTAGTGTGAAATACAGATTGACTTCTAAAGTCTCTGAAGTGTCACATGATGCTATATGCATTGAAAAGACTAACACCAGTAATTGTTCTTCATGTTTTTCACAGTTAATATTTGAAGCAATTTTTATATTTGCTAGAATACTTTTGTTATATAACACTGAATCCACCAGTTGAATTCAAGTCCCACCAAGAGAGTCCTAAGTTGTAAGTTTTCTTCTTACATCATCAGCTTCTAAAAGTATCTTAGAGAGTTATAATTTGCTGCCAGTCCAGCAAGAAATGTCAACACACCAGAGCAGCAGAGAAGAAATTCAGAGCAGTCCTTTGGAGAAGGAGTTGGGGGTGTTGGTCGATGAGAAAACGGACATGAGCTGGCTTCAGTGTGCGCCTGCAGCCCAGAAAGCCAACCATACCCTGGGCTGCATCAAAAGGAGTGTGACCAGCAGGTCGAAGGAGGTGATTCTGCCCCTCTACTCTGCTCTCGTGAGACCTCACTTGGAGTATTGTGTGCAGTTCTGGTGTCCTCAACATAAAAAGGACATGGAACAGTCGGAACAAGTCCAGAGGAGGGCCACGAGGATGATAAGGGGACTGGAGCACCTCCCATATGAAGAGAGGCTGAGAAAGTTGGGGCTGTTCGGCCTGGAGAAGAGAAGACTGAGGGGAGACCTCATAGCAGCCTTCCAGTATCTGAAAGGGGGCTATAGGGATGCTGGAGGTGGACTATTCATTAGGGACTGTAGTGACAGGACAAGGGGTAGCAGGTTAAAACTTAAACAGGGGTAGTTGAGATTGGATATAAGGAAGAAGTTCTTTACTGTAAGGGTGGTGAGGCACTGGAATGGGCTGCCCAGGGAAGTTGTGAATGCTCCATCCCTGGCAGTGCTCAAGACCCGGTTGGACGAAACCTTGGGTGAGATGGTTTAGTGTGAGGTGTCCCTGCCCACGGCAGGGGGGTTGGAACTAGATTATCTTAAGGTCCTTTCCAACCTTAGCTATTCTATGATTCTATGATGCAGAGATTTTTTCACTATCCACTAGATACATTTGTTTGATTGGACATCTGCAAAGGTAGACTTCAGGAGAAATGTTCATAAATTTAAAATGTAAGCAAACAATGCTTGTATAAAAATTAGTAGTCATTCATATGCTTCAGAATAATTAAAGTGAGTTTTGGTACTCAGAAGAGTGGTATAGATACTATGAAGGGAAATAATTAGGAATAGACTGGTCATGTTTTCACACAAGTAATTTCATCCTCTGGCAGGATACATGATTTACCCTATTTGCAAATTCTTCTGTCTCGACTGTAATTTCTTATTAATGATTTGAAACAGATTGTGTATTTTTTATTACATTCTTGGTAGTGACAGTTGCACATTGTTGTCTCTTGGGCCTTTAAGCATTTGATATTGTAATGTGCAATTAAGTCTGAAGAATACATATTTGGTAATGACATTTGTATTTGCTGAATGAAACTTCCATTTTATTTTCTCACTGGTAAGATCCTACTTATCAAAGAATTTAGAAAAAAAATCCACCAATGCTGTAGTTAGTACTAAAACTAGTATTGCATCTGAAAACTAGATACTTGAAACTGTAAATAGATACTAGATACTAGAAAGTAGAAACTGTATCTGAATAAAAGCAATTTTTTTATTGAAAAATGAAGTAGCTTATAGGAAGTCAATGGATTTTTTTTTTCTTTTCCCCCGTAAAACTGCATTAATTAGGATCTGTTTCATAGGATATAAATGTGACTTTGACAAAGATAAGATTCCTTCTTGCAGGAAAAACCTGTACTTCACACCTTTTTGGTAAGTCTCCACAGTCTTTTACTCTCAGCAGGACTTATTAACTCAAACACAGGACTCTGTTAACACAGCTTAAAGTTTACATCTGGATCCTGCCTCGACAGCTCAGGGTAGCTAAGGGAGAGCTTACTTTCCTCCAACTGAAAAACAGCCAAACAAGAAGAAAAGAGTCTTTGGCTAATCAGCAGTATCCTCTGATGTCTCCTTGTGCAAGTTATCATTCCTGAAACTGGAAACACAGTTTTTCATTTGTTTGGGGCAATTGTATATTTGTATTGAATACTTTTATGTTTTTTGTTTCATGCTTGTTTACAAGAATAAAGTGACAATGACTATGCTATATCATGTTGACAGAGTTGACATTTCAGTTTTGTTGTGGTTTTTTGTGTTTTGTTTTTTTTTACAAGGTAAATGCAGAGCGCAGATTTTACTTGTAGCTCAAAAAAACCCAGATGTTATGATTTTCCTCTGTTGGAAGCATCTTGAATGTTGACAAAGGTTCAAGCTATAGGTTGATTAATTTTCAGCTGATGCACGGGAGTTATTTTACCTGAAACTGTATTGAAAAGAAAGGCTTCAGTGAAATATGTTAGAAATGTCAGGGCTGAGAAAGGGCTGTATTTCATAAACTGTTTGAATAGCCTGCATATTATCGTCTAGAAAAGTAGCTGTGACTATGGGGTGTACTTGGATAAACATTGATTTTTTAAAAAATATTTATACTTCTTGTTAAATTTAACATTCATAAAGCATTGCAATGTGGTTTCAGATTTCTGAATTGAGGTTTGCATCATGTGCGTGTGTGCATGTATGAACATATCTATGTAAACACACACAAATACGCATTTATGTTCTTATTTTAATGATCTGCAGATTTTAGAAACACTTTGATAAAGTGAGATTATTTCTGGGAAATTCATCTGTGCTCCTGTCCATTTCTTGATTTTACAGTTCTACCCTGATGTAGGGACACCATATACTTTCCAGGTTACGATACTGACACATTCCTATAACACTGACATTCTTCTTACCCCTGTCCAACTCATAGATCTATGTATTGAAAATGCATAAGGGATGATGCAGAATAAAATGAAAGTTAGCAAATAGGCAGGGAATTGTTGGTGGTTTTTGCATCCAAAAAATGAGACATTTGGACTGCTAGGTGCAATATATGGCTTGGAAACTTTTCATTTAATGCAATAAAATACAATGATTTGGTGAAAATAACTCCCCTTCAGAAATCTTTCAGAAGGTATCTTTTAAAAGAATTACTATCCACCTGATGAAATACTAGAAATAATTGACATATTTAGAAAAAGAATCTTTTTTTTTCATTTCACCTTTCTCCTTTCTCTTTTCTTTTTCTTTTTTTTCATTTTTTTTTTTTTTATTTTCCCCATGTCTGTGGGAGTTAGGTTCTTTTTGTCCTTCTCAGTGATTGCTAGAGAAGACCTCCTTTCTCTCTTGATGTTATATTCTATCAATCCAGTTAAATACTGATGCCCAATAGCATTCCTCCTCCCTGATTTTTTAACTCGCAAGCAAAGCGAATTTTTCAAGGGCTGCTTGCAGCTTTGAGGGAGAGGAGAATCACGTACAGCAGCCAACCTACTGCAGTGTCTCTAAGAAACTGATCATGTTCTGCTGTGACAGAATAAGACTTTGAGGATAATGGAATTTTCAGCTGCAGAAAATTTCCTTTTTAATTTATTTGAAAGGGGAAGAGGCTGAAATGATTTTCAATTTCAGGATATGCTTTTCAGCTTGACTTTCCTTTAAGGACTAACTCTTGGTTCAGGGGCAGATGTGGGGCTCCTACTAACATGACCCTGTAGAAATGGCAGCATTCCAAGGAGCTGGAGTTTTTAAATTATTCATTAAATCTTTTTCCTTAGAGAACACATCCTTCAGTCTATTACTTGAAAACTAAATTAGAGGGGTAACAGCAATGCTGTCCTAGTGAGCTTACAAACTTCAGGAAACTGTGAGATACAGATGAGGCAGAAGGGAATAGAATCCACTTAAAAAATGCAAATTATTTAATTTCTCCTGTGCCTTTCTCATACTGATGATGTCACTGTGTCCAGTTCCATGCAAGCCAACAGTTATCTTTTTCTCTTCCCAATTGATTTTTGCATGTTTTTCATTATCGCCATGTAGGCATCTGTATGCTGTCTTAGTTGAGGATTTACAGAATGCCCAAAGGTCCAATGTCATCTGCAGATACTTGATCCTGTTTCAGAGCATCAGATAATTTTCCCCTCATATTAAAAAGTGCCTTACTTTCTAAAATTACTGGTATGTCACCTCATTCAACTTAGAATAGGAACTTTTTTCAGTGTAATATCTGAAAGAAGTAGGTTATTTCTCTTATAAAAGTTTTCATCATTTTCATGAAAACCAGGGAGTTAAATCTGTTCCTGATTCTCCAGACAGCATTTTGGCAATTATTTTCTAGGTTTAAAAGTGACATTAAAAAGGTTTTATGCACTTAATTTGTTGGTTGGTTGTTTTTTATTTTTAATCCTATGTTCTGACATTAGCATTCTAGCTATGCGCATGCAATTTGTCCATAGATGCCTAGTGAAAAGTAATTGAAAAATATGTTCAAACTCTTTGAAGATTTTGCAAAATCATTTGAATAGGATAAAACTCTTAAATATTTTTTTTTTCTCCATTTTAAAACAGAGAATTAAGATAAAATGTCCTGGAGGAGTACCAAACAGAAATATGTTATTCAAAAAACAAAAACCAAACGATTCTTTAACAGCTCATCACATTGCAGTTCTTGACTCCACGAGAGACTGGGGACTTTCTGTAGCACCAGATATCAATAAGGAGCTTTCTTTCTCTGGTCCACCTGATCTGAAGGCAAAAGACAGCTAGCACAATCAGGTTCCTCCATCTTATATTTGTATTTGTAGTGTAAACTGAAAAGTGAAAAAAAAAAAAAAACCTCACTAAACATCGCTTCATCCAGCCCATGATTGATGTCTGTGTGGTATCATTACTCTTTTCATTCTACTAGTGTGGAATTACAATGGGGGATCAGGCATGTCAAAACAAATTTTATTGCTTCCCGCTGTGCTCCAGTTTCAGTGTGAGATGATTGTCTAGAGGGAAGTAAAAGATGTCTCAAATACAACAAAGTATATTATGACTCAACATAACTGGTAGTCTGTGCATATTGCATGTTTACCTACTATTGTTCATAATTTTTTGCTCATCATTTGAGAAAGAAATCATGCAGATATATGGAAATTTTCTGTGGTCGCAAGGATATGATCAAGTAATCAACCTTTTGGTCTTTGAAAATTCTCTGCAAAACTAAATATACGTATTTTGTTCCTTGTTCAGAGATAAGGCTTGCAACTATATCCTGGCACTTAGAGGTTATTTATGACTGGAATGAAAGAATGAATGCACAAAGATTGGTTTTATATAATATTTATGTAAATACCACCACCATAAAATACAATTTCATGTTTAAAATTTATATTTGCATAGAAATAAAATTTTTCTTTGTGTCTTTGTGTGCATGCATCTGTGTAGTTATAGAGATATAGATACAGACAGATAGCTACAAATACATACATAGATGCAGATACTGATACATGCTCTTAAAGAAATAAAAAAAAAAGAAAACACTCAGGGTACTAGTTCCTCGGTTGAAAGTATCTTTTCAAAGTTAGATATATGCATTGCCCCTTAAAAAAGTAATGAGAGGAGGGCAAATGTGAAGTGTGGAGACAGTGTTCTCATGGGAAAATGGATAATTGGTACATAAACTCTGAATAATCCTGAAAGATACAGCAAGGCCATGAGAGGCCTGAAGAAGCTTAAGCAAGCAAGATAAGAAGCTGGAATTCACTGAGTTAATGAGAACTGTGGACTGTTGGCAAGCTTTCGAGGTCAAGTTCTCACACCTGTGCTTAACCAATTATATGTTAGTCACTAAGGGTCTTCAAGACATGTATCCAATCATAATATGCCAAATCACTGTAACTGCATGTAAGAAATAGTATATAAGGAGCTAAGGCTTTGTAATAAATTTGGCAATCACTTGATCACATTGATCGTCTCTGTGTTGTCCGTGACTCCCACGTCAACAGTAAAGAACTGAGTAATTCTGAAAATTGAGCATTTCAAATAGATAGTTAACTTAATGTTTATGTAAGGAATTTGCATTTAAATGGGAGAAAGTAAATAATTTCCTATTTATACCAGAGGGACAAGGCTCATAATAAAAAAATGCCTTTAAGATAAACTAACAAAAAATAAAAAAAGATCCTAAGAACAAGATGCAAAGTACCAAAAACATTGAAAAGAAACACCACTGGACATCAGAGATAACATTTTCAACCAAGATGCTGATAGATTTCCTAACACAAATATGATTCCTGTCTATATAAATTTGAGTATCCTCTGCTTGGGAAAAAGTCAACATACTTGCTTCATTTTGACTTGTGTAATTTAGCTCATAAGGTAACAAGCAACCACCTTATCAGCCAACAGCAGAGCTGCAGCAATAATAGGAGATGCCATCTTAGATTAATGCAAGTGAAAATTGTCTGCATTTTTTTATATTCTGTCTCTTGTATACACTTTAAAGCTTCATTTTTATCTCAGCACATCATTGGTCACACCACTCTTGATGCTTCAGGAAAATATTTGAATGCAACTTTACTCCTTTTTTTTTTTCTAGAATTTTTGTGACATCAAAAAAAAGAATATGTCCAAAGAATTATGTGTGGATCAGTGTAAATACATAAACTTCTGCCTTAAATGTACTCTAAAAATACTGTAACTTCCATTTCAGTTTTCCAGTCTATCTAGACATTAAGTCCCTTGACAAGGTATCAGCCAAAAACTTTTGATTTCTCTTATTCTAACAGAAGAGTAATCACAAGCATTTTGATATTCAGATCATTCATGGAGTAGATGGTTTTGAATTATATATGAGGTTTGTGTATTTTTATACTGAGATGTGAAAGTCATAACTATACATTGCTGGCAGCGTGTATTGCAGTCTCCAAAACCAAGAAAGATTCTTTTACCAATTTCAGCAGGCTATGTGGACAGTAAAAAGTCAAACCTATGGATTTTTTTGTAGTTGTTGCATAAGAATAGAGTAAAAACAGCGTATTAAATTCAGCACAAATTTTGGGGGAAAAAAAAACAAAGCAAAATCAATGAAAACGAATGTAGGGAGTATAGAAAAGCATAAAAAAATAACAGGGTTGTTTTCCCTCAAGATTTTTTTAAAAAATATCTCTCTGGATAATAATGTTTAATTACAGTGAAGATGTCTTACTAAAGTCAGAAAAAGTGTTTCTTTTCCTGTATCTGCTGCAATTCTTCCATTGATGTGAAAAATCCTTAACTTAGGCAACAATACATTAAAATCTACGTTATGATCTCGAGCTAACTCAAGTCTGAAGAGGCATTATGCTTTGCTGAATAAAACTTTAAACAAATTTCTGTCATATAAAGGAATAATTGCTAGAAAGTTAACATTTTTCACTTAATTAAGGGTGAAATATAAAATAAAATATGCTCAGAAAAGTGCCTGATACATACCTTTTTCAGACGATTGTGTACCTGTGCTCTTTAATCAACAACCACCGCTTTTGTCCATGGCACATCTCATTAAAAGGATCTTTGTGTACAACTGTGGAGGACAATTGTATCAAGCCTAACACATTCTGAAGTCAGCATAGTTTGAGGCACTGACAATTTAGCATGGATGCAGCTATTAGATTGCATAAATTATTCATGTTTTTAGCAATATTCTCATGTGGAAAGCAAGGACTGTAAAAGAGAGTTAGACAATGTGAAAAATACCACAGTAAGCATGTCCAAATTATTTGATATAGTCACATCACAGGAATAGTAGACTTCATTTAAATAACTTACATTATAAATATATTTTAAGAAAATGCTTTCACAATTGTAAATAAATGTTATTTACAAAAAGAAAAAGGAGAGACAAGAGTTTCCCCTTTTTGTGTAAAGAGAAAAGGAAAGTCTGTATCTCTGAATAGAAAAAGGCTTAATGAGCAAATTTTAATGTTTATAAACTATTAGCTAAACACTTAGAATTCTATCTTGTTTATTTATTTAATTGTTCATACAATCAAACAAAAATAAGCTTTTTTAAAAGCTTTTTTTTTGCCTTCATCAACATAATCACTGACCAAAAAATATCTGTTTAAGTCCACATCAAAATTCTCGCTTACACAAGGTTCTGACAAATTTGAACCTGTTATAATCTTTCACACAGGAAAATAACAATTATACTTAACATTGTTATCACAATGTTATCACAAACAAATGTTCTGCCTCCAGAAAAATCACAGAAGTTATTAAAAAAATTACAGTTCAAGATGCATGTTGAGTTTGATGTTGCTGAGCAACATATGAGAAATGGTCTACAGGATCCAGATCAAATTAAAGTAGATTGACCTTCAAGCACGGGATCAGAAATTATGATAAATCGTTCCACACAATGCTGAAGGAAGAAAGAAGAAGGAGGGACATTTGGATTTATGACATTTGTCTTCCCAGGCAACTGTTCTGCATGACGGAGGCCAGCTTTCCTGGTGATGGCTGAACACCTGCCTGCCAATGGGAAGTAGTGCCTGAATGACTTGTTTTGCTTTGTTTCTGTGCACAGCTTTTACTTTACCTGTTAAACTGTCCTTACCTCCACTGACAAATTTACTCACTTTTACCCATCCAATTCTCTTTCCCATCCCATTGGGATGGAATAAATTGTGCTGTATGTCCCACTGACTCTGTGGATCTGACATGAGTGAGACAATGCAACAAATAGTTAAAATGTTAGGGAAAGTTAGACCCATGCATTTATTTCAGTCTGAACTTATGTCAGATTAAAGTGAGCATGAAGTTACCATCTAATAGAGCCACATTTTTTTAATACTAGTGAAAAAGATGTGAATGTAAAAACATGGGTACCATGGGCTAACTTTTGACAGATAAGCTGGTTACAAAATACCCACAATATGTTGTTGACAGATCACAGTTGGTCCTTAATACAATTGCACGTTCAAATGTACAGTAAGTATATGGGATACAAAGCACTCAAAATTCAAGTTTTATTGAGTTAACTATGGATATGTTAAGGAAAACGTTCATTATTCAAGACTACTCTCTAACTGCACTAATGGAACTTTCCATCAGGAAAATCTAAGTGGAATCCAGTTTATAGTTTCAGAAATTAAAATTTAACTATTTCTATTTTACTTTTACATTAAATGTAAACTCTCATTGCAATCATTCAACATCTGGTCAGTATAGCTGGTAGAGCAGAAAGTTATTCAACTAACCTGATAGTAGTTAACCATTTTGCTTGACCAAGTAACTCTTGGCATTCAATGGATTATGCAGAGAGGATTCCTATCACCTATAACATTTACATGTCAAATGTAAAAAGAGGGAATGGATACAAGGGGTTATACATTATCAAGCTGAGGTCCTCTAAATAGGGAAGAGGAAGTTCAAGTGACTACTGGGTGAAGAGTAAGCACAAAAAAGTCTCAGCAAAGATTGGAATCATTTAGATGATGCAAAGGCTGAGAAACTGTTAAGTAGAGCAACAGCAAATAGCTATGCTTCAGAAATGGGAAAAAAAAATGTTTTAGGGGACTGTGCAGAGTTGTTGCGACTAGGAAAGTCAGAAGGTTAACAAAACCACTGTCTGGAAGCAAAGACTGAACAACAAGGGACATATACAGAGTTTAAGAGAACAGTATGTAACCCATTTTTCCTTTTTATTCTTTCCTTGCTGGTCCTTTGAGATTGTTTTTTAAAATGTTAAGGATTCTTTTATTTTAATAAAACTTTGCTTTTTAATGTAAAAGTTTTTTACCCTTCCTTTGGGGAACTAACTGTAGAAGAATGGCCCAGGAAAATCCACTTCAAAGATATAGTCAGTTCGGAGTCCCATAACAGTTCAGCAGTTCTGAATATAATTCCTTTAGCAATATTCATATTAAAAAGTTACACTCCAAGAAAAGTCTTATTGAACTCCTGAAATCCAAATTAAATTCAAACAATCTCATTTTCACATGCATGATTTCTTATAGCATTTTTTTGAGTAAATTGGACTGTTTAGAGGTTACCGGCCAGAATAACCAGGAAACAACAAACCACACATGAAGTTTTACAAATGAAAGCAGAAGCTAATACCGACTGTGTAGCTAAGCATAAAAAAACTGGTATTTAGAAAGAAATTAGTGGGACCTTCATGGATAATTAGTTTTACAGTCTAGGGGATGGTACTCTTAGCCACAGCAACAAATTACTTTCTTAAATGTTACTCATAACCTCAGTGTTAAGGGATATTAAGAGCAGCTACCACCTACACCAGCAGGAGAAATTCTTGCTGGGCTGCTGGAGCCCAGCCTGTGGGGACTCGGGGTTCTGGCCAGGTTGAGAGATGAAGCTGCTGCTTTCTTCTTTGCAGTGGTGAAGCTGAGCACATACCCCAAAGATGCACATTACACATAGGAGACACTAACAAGGCTCCACAGGTCCCCAAATCACTGGCTGGTCCAGCCTGATGCTCACTAGTAAACATGAAGTACTCACACACTTGTCCCACAGGCACCTAACATTCTTGGTTCCCCCCACGTACCAGCATAGACCCTCCACCCACTGATATCCTTTTCAAGGACTGGAGCCTCCTACTCCCTTGCTGTTCCATGTTGGAGTTTGCCAGTGGCTACACAGGCACACATTCCAACCACATCCTGTTTGGGGCAGGTACAGACACTTGCCCTCAGCAGGGGTATTCTCAGCACTTACTGACTTCAATGTTGCTAGACAGCTGAAACTGAGTGCCAGTGTTTCCATTGGTTAAAATGTAAGATTTCAAAGGAAATTACCTCCAAATTCAGGAAAATAGGCTGAGATTATTGTACATAACCTTATAGAACACTTTTTGACATAGATTAACTCAGGTTACTATCCTTCCCAACATTTCAGAAAAGAAAAGCAATATTCCACAGAAAGATGGTGGTGATTCTTTTTGACTTACTGGTAGCTTCTAAAAAGAATTGTATTAAAAAGAAAATCTATAAAACATTCTAAAAACATCATCATCTGATCTTTGTGGAATGTGGAAAGCCTGTAAAGACCCTTAGAGAAAGAAAGAGAAGACCAAAGAACATATATGCACCTGAAGTTTAAAAAAAAACCAACAAAACTAGACCTCTAGCTTAAGCTTATGCTCTGTGTATGAGAGAGAAAGAGAAGGGAAGCGAGCAGGAGGGCAATAATGAGATAGCGTTTAACTTCCAAATCACCAATGATTTAATAAAATTAATGCAAATATAAGAATCTCAGTGATAATTATATTTTTGCATGTGTTGGGAATGAAGATGCTCTCTTCCCCCTATGGTATGCTCTGATTATGGTAAAGGCAACAGTGTAAGAATGGAACAGTGTAAACATGGCTACCACTGGGCAACAAAGACCCAACAGAGTGACCTCTTAAAATTACCCCACTATTCCTGATTGAAGCTTGCACCTTCTAAGATACAAAAATAATCACCTGCTTAATCAACTGCTAATCCATGAAATCACACTTAATTAGTTCTAGCATTCATGGAACTGCTCACTTAAAAATTATAACTCTAGAAGCAATAAAGATGAATTAAATGTAAAATAATGTTCATGTTGTTTATTTAATTTCCTTTTTTATTATTATTAAACACTAATTTCCAGCTTGTCAACAAGCACATAGAAAAAGTTCATTTATAATATTAGCTGAATCACAGAATCTTACCTATTTTGCAAAAGAAGTGTGTTTATAAAGCTGTATTCTGTAAATTAAAACTTTGAAATTACATTTTGCCTGGAGATGGCAATTTTTGGCTTCTGTGTATGAGATTCACACAGGAAATTTTAAAATACCTGTATTTAATTGCCATCCTTATTGTTTGTTTTTTTCTGATTTACCTTTTGCTTGTCTTCTATTATTAGCGCTGTTATTAGCGAGTGAAGTCTTGTATAATAATGAATCTACCAGACCTTTTTTTAGTGCATATTTTTTCCAGTGTACCATGCTTTCCAAAGACTTAGAAAGTTTGTGTATCAATGTTTTACCTTGCACACCCTTAAGGGACTCATTTTTCAGTAGTAGCACCAGGCCCTACAGTGTAATGCTTGACTTATTTTTCTGTCAACGACCGTTCTATAACTACATAGTCTTTTCTATTTGGAGCTGTCTAGAGGATACAGCACTGACCCTGCCTGTTCAATGTGCAGGGACTCATGCCTGCAAGGACTAAAGCTTTATAAAACTTACCCCCATGTCTTTACTAGTTATATCAGCAGCTTCATCTGCAGAAATACATTCTGAGTAAGCCTGAGGTAGACAATGCTTAATTCTCCATCACAAAATCTTCCAGGAAGAGAAGAGAGATTCAGCTGCAGGGCATATAGCCTGTCAGTACCCTATTATCCTAACACACCGTTTACTCTGTTACTGGTTTTAAGCTGGCCTTATTCAGTATGATTATTATGTTAGAACCTTCCCTTGGATCGCTGTACAGCAGCACAAAACATATTTTTATTTAGCTGCTTTTCTGAGACTCTGGGTCTTTCTTGTACCTGCTTATTGTGTACCTGTGAACAAACAGAATTCAGAAAATTTCCAGTACTTAAATTAGATGTTGCAAAGTCAAAATGTGAGCTAGTTTTAAACTAAGAAGGAAAAAATAAACAAATAAATAAGCAGAAACAGCTGTTCATAAAAAGGAAATTATAGTTCCTAGGTTCTATTCTTTCATATCTGGCAGAATAGACCTGTGCTTTTCATAAATATGCAGCACAGTCGAATATAGCATATATCTATGTGTTGGATCACAAAGATCACACATCAGTTACTATTTTCCTCCACACACTTTTTATCCCCTGTTGTGGTTTATACCCTAGCCAGGCAGCTTGTTCACTCACTCCCAGTGAGTGGTGCCGAGCTGACAACAATCGAGGTCCGTCCGTCCCCCCACCCCGCCCCGCCACCGCCCCCCCGCCCCTCCTCCCAGAGGAACGGGAAGGAGGATCGAAAGAGTGCAACTCCTACGGATTGAGACAAGAACAGTCCAGCAACCAATGTACAACACAAATCACCACCACTACCACCAACGACAACAATGATAAGAGAAAATAACAAGGGAAGAGAATACAATGCCACTCACCAAGAAACGAGTCCCAAGCAGAAGCCCATGTCCTTCCGAGTAACTCCTAGTTACCCCCCACCCTGGGCATGACGTGCTGTGGTATGGAATACCTCTTTGGCTAACCTGGGTCAGGAGCCCCGTCTCTGCTTCCTCACAGCTTCCCCTCCTCCCTGGCCGAGCATGAGCCTCACAAATTCCTTCGTCAGGGTAAACATCACTTAGCAACAACCAAAAACATCGGTATCACCAGCACTGTTCCCAGGCTGGAAGTCAAAACACAGCACTGCACCATCTACCGCAAAGGAGAAAAATGGCTGCTACTGCTGAACCCAGGACATCCCCCAAGGCTTCTAACACCTTACAGTAAATTTAGCACATTAAATAAAACAATCATATGCCGCAGAATCAGTATCTATCAAAAAGAAATAAGGAAGATTAAGGGTACTAACAACCTGTAATTTATTAAAAATAACTCAAATTTATTGAAAATATTTCTAAGGGATTTACACAGTATTTGTCAAAGAAATCTGGTTTTCAGAACATCATCATGATTCTGATACATCCAGCTAAAGATGAAGATGGTGACTAGGTTTTGTAAAATGTAGTTGAGTTTTCAAAGGACTAAAATGCAGAAAATTTCAGTCAATAAAAGTTTGGAACATTAATTTGATAATTTCAGATTTGCATTTCTAAGGATATTTTAATGTTAAGTAACTTTGTTCAACTTTATTCTTCTTAAATTAATAGAAATTATACAATTGTTTTGAGTTTGCTGTATCATTTCTCCACCTGTAATCAATGTGTAAAAGTATACTAATACTCTAACAAAGAATACGTTTTCAGATCACATTTCCTTTGTAAAATTACAGGATTCTTAACAGCATTTTATCCATTTAACAATAGGGAATAGAGAGTTTTCAGACAATAAACCTTTTGTCATTCTGACTACATCTATTAATCAGCTTTTCAGGAGAAATCATTCACTTGATTAAGATATATAGATCTCATCTTTTGCTTATTAAAGACAAAAGAAGAAAGTATGAAGAAAAATGATTACATTCTGAAATTACTTTTTAATTTATTGTGTGACTAGCACCACCTTACAATCTTGGAAAAAAAATCAATGTGAGTATCACTGTTACCCAGGCCTCTTTCATCGACATTCTTATGCTGTCAAGGGTTAAAGTCCATGTCTCACAATGTTTTGAGGATTGCAGTGAGAACATCCATGGAAAAACTTTTCATGGTTTTGTTTATAAAACCAGCAGACCTGTAAATTCATGCTATAAATAAGCTCTATGAAGAGAAAGTCATTCTGTAGAGCAGGTAGGATCCTGTGTGCCCAAGCATGCCCTGTGCATTAATGTGGGGTGAGTAGAATGTCACATATACTAACAAGGCTAGCCATGTTTCTATACACTGCCTATAGGGCTGACTTAAAGTATAATGGACACCAAGCACCTTAGTTTTAAGTCTGTCAGGAATCTGATATTTCTAGTTTCAAGTACACAGGGTTGATGGGCATATTCTTTGGTGTTCAATTTTCAAAGAACTGACTTCCCTAGAGGTTAATTTCTGTAAAGCCCTCCAAAACCACACACTCAAGGTGTCTTTTGTGTGTTTTGTTTTTTTTTTCCATCTCTGTGTTCTAGTGACTAGCAAATACTCCTATGTGATTCTATGTATATCAAGATGAAGTGATGGTAACTAATTAAGTAGACTAAAGTACTGAAGTAACTAAAGAAACAACTCCTGTAATATAAAATACAATTACTGTGAAGTGTTGTTAAGACCTAGAGTAGATTTATGTTCACTTTAAAAATTAAATAAAATTAATGTCAAGTCTTGCAGTTGATGTACTTGGATCATTTAAGATTAAGTAATTCTGTAGAATGAGACTGTCCACTGAAGTGAAAGAAGAGAACACTAATGGGTATGTTGATTCTGCAAGTGAAACAGTTTTGATGCCATAATCACTGAAACACACCTGTGCTAATAATTTAGGTTCTTGTTCAGGGTCTTCCAGAAGGCATGCAATATTTTTTTTCTGCCATGATCATAGTCATCATGGTTGATTAGTCAAAGGAGGAAAATTGATAACAAACTTTCTCAGAGGGAAAAGTCATTACACAAGATTTCAGAAATAATGTGAATCTATTCTCAAATGGGTATATACACAGAAGAATGTTGGAATATTAAACCAAAGAGAAACAGAAATGTATTTTTTTCATTTGTAGTTTCTGTATGTTTGAAAATTTTAAATTGCAGAATGAAATCATATTGCAGAACAAACGTGAGCTAAAATTGATCAAAAAGTGTCAGGATCATGAGAAAAATCCATGCAAGTTTGTTTGCTTTAGAAATGCGATTATGACTTAAAATCAGCTGTGTTTTGTCATTGTAATACAATAAACACTGCAAATTAATACTGCTGGAACCTCATGTTTATTTCAAGTGGGTATCATATGTGTAAGCTACAGTCTGGTTTTTCTTCATTACAACATTCCCTAAGGTAGCTGATCCAAATAAGCAATACGCTTTTCTTTTAACAAGGAAAGCAAACCTTGAAATTAACTGATAATTCATAGTCAGGAGATTTTTATTATACTCTTGTTTTACTAGGAGAACAATTAATCCATAAAATTATATTTTTTTCATTGTGTCTCTACCTTTTGTATTAATGGACGTGTATAAAGAAAATGTCTATCATGTATTGTCTAATCTAAATCTTAATACTAGATTTAATGAAGTAACTGAGTATTCACATCTGTCTTTCTGCAATTAAGATTTTTCAGGTCTGTACTTCAGAAAACTTAATTACATCCATTCAGAATGGGCTTATTATAGGCAGAGCAAAATTTTTAATCTGGTTACTTGTTTTATGCTTTCTTGTCAGGATTTTTCCACCTAACTGTAAATGTCAGCATTAAGCTGTCTACCTAATGACTATTCAAAAACCAAAGAACTAATGACCATGCAGTGATCAGAGACACAATGACAAAGTGGAGAACCCATATAACCAAAATCAACAACTCCTAAGACCATCCAAGGTGCATGATTGAGTCATCTTCCATATTGCAAAATCCGCTAGGATGATTTGGTATAATAAACTGTCTCCAGAATGCTATTCATGCTAAGAGTGACTACTGCACAAATGGTGTAGCACTTAACTAAGAGGCATCTGGTGGAGGGTGCACTTTTGGAAATGGACATTCGGGACTGTATGGGATTTATCATAGATTATCTAAGGAAGGGTTAGGTGAGGAGAGAGACCAAGGCAGATCAGGGAGGAACAGGTTTGGAAAAATGGAGGGAAAAGAATAAAAGAAACCAGTCATTTGTAGGCTAGAAGCTGATCAGTACACAAGTCTGGTTCAGCCCTGCACAGTCTGTCTTACCTTCTCATTAAATTTTATTTCCAACTTTCTTCTCTGTGTGAATATGTTCATGATTCTCTATATGAATATGTGGGGAGGGATACAGGCGAGGTGCTCCACTATTGAACTTGAAGCTGTCAGCAGAAGATGTCTGGTAGTTGGATGCTGGATTTGGTGCCAGATCTTACAAAGACTGAGAATCTGGGAGCTAGATGACAGGGACACACCTGAAGGATGTTTTGGTTTGGTTTAGGATGTTTTGGTTTGGCTTGGTTTTTTTGGTTTGCTTTGCTGTTTTTTAAGTACACTAGGACAGCTTTCTGGCTCTGAAGGTATTAGGCATTGAATGACACAATTTCATGCTATTAAACTTTCCATTTCTAAACATGGGTTGGTGTATACAAGCTATCAATTACTGACTGTTTCCTGGACCTCACAATCTTCAGAAATACTTTTGGTAATTCTTTGAGCTAGGACTAGTTGGTTTGTGTAAAAATCATGCAGGGACTATTCTAACAACTTTACAATATAGGCAGTTAATTTCTAATGCCTATGAAGGTTCCTAGCATTGCATAGTTTCTGAAATATGAGTAACCTCACTGACTTAATAGCATGTTGCTCTATTTACAACTATTTCACATTATGGATGTTTCTCCTCATTAATTTTTGCAGTTTATTTTGCTTATTTCATTTTGTAAAATGTTGTACCTGTTCATTAGTCTTTCATTTTTTCATAGAATCAGTCATAGAATTGTTTGGGTTGGAAAGGACCTTAAATATAATAGAATTCTAACCCCCCTACCATGGGCAGGAACACCTTCCACTACATCAGGTTGCTCAAATCTCCATCCAGCCTGGTTGTAAACACTTACAGGAATGGAGCATCCACAACTTCTCTGGGCTACCTATTGCCATGTCTCACCACCCTCACAGTGAAGGATTTTTTCCCAGTATCTAATCTAAATCTATACTCTTTCAACTTAAAGCTGTTCCCCATGTCCTATCACTACATGCCCTTTAAAAAATCCCTCTCCAGCTTTCTTGTAGACCCCTTTTAGCTACTACGTACTGGAAGACAGCTCTAAAGTCTCCCCAGAGCCTTCTTTTCTCCAGGATGAACAACCTCACTCTTTCAGCCTGTCTCCAGAGCAGAGCTGCTTTAGCCTTTGCTCATTCTTGTGGCCTTCCTCCCAATTCGCTCCAACATGTTCACATCCTTCTTATGTTGTGAGCTCCAGAGCTGAATGCAGCACCCCAAAATGGGTGTCTCATGATAGTGGGCTAGAGGAGAAGAATCACCTCCTTCAACCTGCTTGTCATGCCTTTCTTTTTTTCTTTTTGTTTTCTTTCTTTTTCTTTTTTAATTTAACTGCAAAATTACATATTCAAATTATAAATATTTTATTTCTTAAAAATCTAAAGGACAAAATAGAACTGCTAAGAGTTAAAAAATATTTAACATTTCAAAAGGGACTATATATTATATATTATGTAGTGTTTTTTCTGAGACAGTCATTTGTCAGAATCTAAATCAGATAAATTGTCAGGAAATTGCCTTCTGAAGCTATTGTTTCTGCATTTAATAACTTTCAAAAATTAACATTCTTTTTAGTAAATCATTTTAGATGTACTCATATCAATTACATACACAGATGTGAAAAAAGCCTTCTTTAAAATTATATACCTATCCTTGTATTTTTGACAGATTGCTTCCATACTACCTATTATAAGAGAACCACGGAATTCTTAGGGAGACAAGTAACATTAGTGGCATTCAGAGGATGACACAGAGAACTTTAATTAGTAACCTGCCTTAAAATAACAATCTTCAAAAAGACCTTGGCTGAATCATAATGCTACCTTTCAAATAGATACTGAGTGTCTCAATAGGAGATTCACTCATCCCTCACAGTTGGTACATCTGTACAGTAAGTAATCAGAAAAACAGGATGTTTTTATAAGACTTAACAAGAAACTATTATTTTGCAAAATAACCAAAGGATTAACTCACCTTTCCCCAAAGTGCAACAGCTAGATTTCTATCTCACATAATAGAGCCCTATTCACAAAGATGTAGGGCTCCTTTGAAGTTAGCCTCCTGTGCAGATGCATAAGCAAATGTGTAAGGTTGAATGGAGCTCAAGTAAAAGCCTCATCCCTGGAAATGTTCAAGGCCAGGTTGGATTGGGCTTTGAGCACCCTGCTCTGGTGGAAGGTGCCCTTTCCAGTGGCTCGTTGGAGTTAGATGACCTTTAAGGTCTCTTCCAACCCTAGCCATTCTACTATTCGGTAATTCCACAATTATTTAAGTGCAACATAAAGTTCAGGAAGTGTCTTCACTACTAACTGACAGTAACTCGGAGATTGTACCACTGATATGATCATCCTATTCTTTGTTTGTGTCACATGCTTTCCCAACAGCATTAGTTCCTGCCTGCTGTCAAAGAATGATCAGTGTATTAGCTGATAGTATCCAATGCATAGTTTTTCTGTTAGAGTAAGGATGCTTATATGAGAGAGGAGAAAGTTGTGGTTCCTATCATTGTTCCCTGGGTATCTCCTGTTTATATCCAATAGCAGTCTGACTGTAAAATGCATATCTATTTCTTCAGACTAAAGTAGTTCTAACTGGGCTCCTAGAGACTTTGGTATTTTAAGACATTTACTACTGATTTTAGATACCTTCTGAAATTAGAAATGATTCAGAAGCGAGGAATTGATCATTACATGAAACCACCACCACCGCCCCACCCTCCCCCCAAGCCCCCCTCGTGGTTTTCTGGTCCACAGTTTCAGATAAAGTTTTAATTTATTACCCATGTGTACATTTTAGCTCAAACTTTTGCACAAGTCTGAGCAGACTTTCAGTTCCCTGAGAGAGAAACTAAGATGCAGTCTGTACTATTGATAGGGTGGAGAGAGCATGTTCAAAATATTGGATTCAAGCTGGAATATAAGCAGCAAAACATAGCACAGAAGTATCTTGCAGTACCCGTTTAGGTGAAGAAAGTTTTTTCTCAAAGTCTGCCCTAAAGTATGTATGAACATTTTAATGCAATTTACATACAAAGGCTAGAGATAAGAAGCTGGCCTTCATAAACCCTGAGAAATACTCTGTCTTCAGTTACATGCAGTAAATGTTACACCAAAAATCTTATTACGGGTGCAAGGACAAATGAAAGACAAGAGTTTAAGATTAGTCTAATTAAAACACTAAATGTCTAATCCAAACGCAAGAATCATTGTTACGGATACAGAAAAAAGTTCGTCTTATTTAATGCTGCAGAAAAGCATAAATGTTAAGACTGTTGTATATAAACTTTCTGTTATGTACACCTTTGGTGTTATGCTTACCCTTTCAGTTCTTATCTAAGCCCTAAGGTTCATGATTGCTTTCTTCCTCAAGTAGAAAAAAAGTGGTTTTCAGTGAGTAATCTGTCCTGGGTTCAGCAGTCAGTCATTTTATTTCTTCTTAGTAGCTGGTGCAGTGCTGTGGTTTTGACTTTCAGCCATGATACAGCTGATAACACTGATGTTTTTAGTTTCTGTTTAGTAATGTTTAAGCTGACCAAGGACTTTCTGAGTCTCATGTTCTGCCAGGGAGAAGGAGAAGCCGGGAGGAAGCAGAGACAGGACACCTGACCCAAACTAACCAAAGAGGTATTCCACACCACAGCACATCATGCCCAGGATGTAGAACTGGGGGCAGTTACCCAGAACAGCTAGATCACTGCTGGGGTCGGGCTGGGTATCAGTCGGCAGGTGGTGAGCGGTTGTATTCCCTTCCCTTGTTATTTCCCTTAGCATTATTATTATTGGTGGTAGTAGTAGTGGTTTGTGTTATACCTTAGTTACTGGACTGTTCTCATCTCAACCCATGGGAGTTGCATTCTTTCCATTCTCCTCCCCATCCCTCCGGGAGCGGGGGGGAAGGATGGGGGGGGCAGTGAGAGAGAGACTGCGTGGCTGGACTTAAACCAGTCATCAGTGTTCTGAGTTCTTTGCTACGAAGAGTATCCCTAGATAGTATTGGGCAATGAGGGGAGGGGGGGAAGAGAAATAGGAAAAAAAAAAAAAGGCAGTTTAAGCTACATAAGGAGGTTCTGAAACTTGCATAATGTAGTTGGGAGCCCATGAGAAGAAAGCAGAGTATAAATCTCAAAAATAGACCCAAATATATTTCATAACTGAAACACCAGCACCTTTGAACTCCTCCTGGTGAAGAACTTGATTTGCTGATTGGTACGCTACCACCTCCCTGTTTGAGAAAAGCTGGTGCTACTGACCTGAAGTTCCAGAAAGAAATTGGTCAGAAGTGTGCACAGAACACTAAGGATTAATTTTTAATAGTGATTTTAAAAGCATTTTTAATATTGTCTTTATTGATTATTTGATTTAGAGTGTTACTATTACTGCAGCTGGTCTAGTAGCAACTGTTGTATCTATTAGCTGTAGCTATGCAAACATCTCTCCAAATTGAAGTCAAAATCAAAATCCAAATGCAAATGTAATCCAAATCCAAGCCCATATTTATATTACATAAAGGACTGGTGCCTGTTACTAAGTGACTGCACAGGCTTGTTTAGTTTTTTACAGTAGATAATATTCACAACACTAAAGCAAAATAAGCTGTGCGTCTGACCTCTAGAAAATCACAGCTCCAGCAAGCCTAAAATCACCTTTGACCAATGTTATCCCAGGAAGGTTGCAAGGCACTGCACTGTTAGGTCAGCCCAATTTTTATTAATAATGTCAAAATCAGTTTATTAAACAATGTGAATCGGGAAGAACTGTATAAGATGTAGTAAATAATAAACACATCTTAAACTAGTAATGTCCCTTAGCTTCCTTTCTGTTCTACTTTATTAGGAGGAGAGAGAAGGAAGAAAATTATTCTATTTTCATAGAATCATAGAATAGTTAGGGTTGGAAAGGACCTTTAGATCATCTAGTTCCAGCCCTGCTGCAATGGGCAGGGACACCTGTCCTGGGTTCAGCAGTAGCAGTCATGTTTCTCCTTCTTGGTAGCTGGTGCAGTGCAGTGTTTTGACTTTCAGCTCAGGAACAGAGCTGATAACAATGATGTTTTGGTTTGGCCCAGGACTTTGTGAGCCTCATGCTCTGCCAGGGAGGAAGGGAAGCCAGGAGGAAGCAGAGACAGGACACCTGAACCAAACTGACCAAAGAGGTATTCCATACCACAGCACGTCATGCCCAGGATGCAACTGGGAGTTAGCCGGAAGGGCTGAGAGACTGCAGGGCTGGAGGAGGCATCGGTTGGAGCTTGGTCGGGCTTGGGGGGCGAGTTATAGCTCAGCTGGTGCTGAGGTGTTGTATTCTCTTCCCTTGTTATTTCCTTTATCATTATTATCATTGGTGGTAGCAGTAGTGATCTGTGTTATACCTTAGTTACTAAACTGTTCTTATCTCAATCCGTGAGAGTTGCATTCTTTTTGATTCTCCTCTCCGTCCCTCTGGGAGTAGGGGGAGGGAAAGAAAGGGGGGAGTGAGTGAATGAGTTACCTGACTGGGTTTAAACCACGACAACACCTCATACTAAGCCATCTCACCCAAGGCTTTGTCTAACCTGGTCTTGACCACTGCCAGGGATGGAGCATTCATAACTTTCCCGGGCAGCCCATTCCAGTGCCTCACCAGCCTAAAAAGGAAAGAATTTCCTCCTTATATCCAATCTAAACTTCCCTTGTTTAATTTTGAACCCGTTACCCCTTGTCCTGTCCCTACAGTCCCTAATGAAGAGTCCCTCCCCAGCATCCCTATAGGCCCCCTTCAGATACCTGGAGGCTGCTATGAAGGCTGCATTTTCCTTGATTTCTATACAAGCTTAATTGTTAGAGACACTTTTAAGCAATCTTTAAATATGTCTTTATTTCCAAAAAAGTAATTGAATCGTGAAAAAAATCCTAGCTGTCTCACATTTAAATTGCTTAAGTACGTTACCTTAAAAAAGTAACCAAACTAACCTTTCTGATGACAGTAAGGTAGAATCTATGGAAAGGTTTATTAAGTAATTTTCATGGTTCTGATGAATACATGTGGCAATATGTAACACAAAAGTATAAAGGATCTGGATCTGATATGGTGATGTAATTAAGCAGAAATGTAATAATGAACACCTGAACTCTAAAGACTACATCAGTGCTGAAGTTATATGTTATCAAATCAAAATGCCAGGTAAGCCAAACGGTAAAATTTTCTGTATTGTATTTTACAGTATCTCTCATCTGACATGATAGTTAGTTAGTTGAACTGGATCCAATATGCAATATGATGTTAATTTCAAAATCCTAGACTATATCTCAACAGTTAACAGTAAGGATCTGCAGATTTTGGTTAGTAACTAAAAAAAAACAGATCACAAATATATGATTGCTGATTTTACCATTTTAGTAATTCAACTTCCTGGTTTTCACTCCAACTTGTTTGCATGTTAAAATTTGCTACTACCATTAGATCAACAACTAAAGCTCTGAAGTAGGATTCAACTGTAGAATGCACTTGATGAATATGCAGTCTATCTAAAAGTCAGCAATCAGCAGTTTGAGAGCTATGCCTTTAGAAAGGTCAGGCATTTTAATCCTTGTATTGATGTAACATAGAATCATAGAACCGTAGAATAGACATGTTGTGGAACTCTTTCCCATAGGATACTGCAGAAGTTTAATATTCGTTAAAGTTAAAATGAACAATAAGAACAGTTCCTAGAAGGATAATCCTTCAAGGGCTATTAAATACAAAGTCACGGTCTCTGGTTGAGAGATCTTTTCAAGCTGCTTTGTGCTTGTTCTTTTTCTTGTATTCTTACTTAAGCATCTGTTGTCGGATACTGTTAGAGTCATGAAATTTTTCTCTGATCTAGCTTGGCAGCTGTTATTTCATACTCTTATATAGTTAAAGAATTGAGCTCAGCCAAAGTGGAAATAAGGCATTAAAAACATGGCTTAGTTAACAGAAGAATCATTACTGCTTAGTAAAAGGAAATTTTCAGTATACCAGTCTAGAACACAATCCATTATATTAAGGAATATTTGCTCTGACTGGAAAAAAGAATTGCAACTCTGATGCAAAGGTTGCATTAGTGTATGAGGACATGATAATATACTAGATGATAATTTTTTTCCCTTACCATTTTGAATACACACTGAGATTCACTGATTATAGCAAGGTTAACTTAGCTGCTTTACAGCTGCCAATCTATTGCTCTTGTTTAGCCAAGTTATATTCACAGTTCCATAGATGCTCATTCTCTAAACAAGCAGCACTGAGCAGTGCCTCAAAAATCTTTGTTTTTTATTTCCAGATTGTAGGACATTGACATAAACTTACCTTCACAGCAAGAATATTTATAACACATAAGGATGGAGACACAGACTCCTTGGGCAATCTGTTACAGTGTTTGATCATCTTCCTGATAAAATTTTATTTCTTTATGTTGAGTTGGAATTTCCCATATTGCAATTCCTGTCATCATTGCCCTGCCCTTCTACTTAACATCTCTGAAAGCACCGGTTTTCTCTACTCTCCTATTAGGAAGTTACTGGCAGTGGTGTCTCCTTGTTTCTGTCTTCCCAACACCAAACAAGCCCAGCTATATCTAACTGCTCCTCATATGTCACGTGCTCCTGCTACCTGAGCACATGTGTGGCTTTTGCAGGACTTATTCCGGTACATCCAGTCTTTGCCTAATCAGAAAATTATTGCTGCTTAACCACACAGTGAGGCCAACAGTCTTCTAACCATTGCAAAAAAGAACAAATGAATGACATAAGTCACTGATTACATTTATATGGGTTCCCTTTGCAATTATTTTTCTTAGAAGTACACTATAAGAAGGATAGCATATGAAGTCTTACACATACTTAGCATAGTTCAGGGGAAATAAAATTGTGCCAGGTCTGAGATGTTGTCAAATAAAAAATGTAAAATAATGCCATGGAAATTAAAGACAATTCTAGGCTTTAGGTAATTTTCATAGAACCCTGTTCTGTTCCAAAAGAATCAGTTCCCTGGGACAAAGAAGGGGATTAACTTTGTTACTTCTCTGAGGAAGACACTCAGGTGAAGCAGGAACTCTTGAGTACTTACAGTTCCCTGATGATTCTCTTGTTGATGTACAAGTTCTAACATAGCACTTCATAAAGCCCTTATAATGATTGGCTTTCTTCCAGATTTGCCAAGTATAACTAATAGAGCAACACATTTACATGTAGTTAGCCCACAGGGGGTTGAAGGTTAATCCCTTATAAAGATATCTGGCCCCCAACTGCAAAGAAAATTATTATAGCAGGAGCAAGCAATTTCTCCTAAAAGTGAAACATAGACTATAACTAGAAAGAGACTTGAGAGGAAAGACAAACAATTCTCTATGCAGTCTGGTCATGACAAAATAGGATGACATGGAAGATATTTAAAAGGTGTTAGTGTCTTGAAAGCTTGTTTGTTTCTTTTCCTGGAATATGATTTGGCATAGTGATATATATCCTGTAGTCCTCCAACTGTCTGTTGAAACCATGTTGACAGAAATAGTATGAAATTAGTATATTAGTATAATTAAATATCTAAAAAAAGGTAATTAAACATAAAACATTAATTTTATTTTTTTACCAGCCATTACAGCATCAAAGTACAATGTTCTTTTAATAATTAAAAAAAATAAGCTGGGTGTGTTAGCAGTTAATAATGATATGTAAAATACAGCATTCAGATCCATCTCCAAATATCATATCACATTTGCATTCTAATTAGTACATTACAATGTGTGCCCAAATGAAGCAACTGGCATCTTCAAAACAGTTTTTAAACTGTTATCTATGGTATAAGAATGACTTTTGAACATCAGGCAAAGAAGGAAAAAATCTCATAAAGTTATTTGTCCAAGATTTCACAATGGATTAGATATGTGATATGTTGCCAGATCTGAAATTGTAACAAAACAGCAAAAGTATTTGGAAAAGTTTGTATTTTGGGGGATTATGGATGCTCGTAACTGTCAAATGAGCACCTATCTTTGCCTAAGGGACATTTGCAATGCAGAAAACAGGCTTTTGGAAGTTTAAGCAACCCAAGAAGATTGATTTATCAGGTGATATAAGCTTGACTAATTCCCTTGAGATCTGTGATGCAGTGTCAGCCTTGTTTATTATATAATGTTTCAGTGCTTAGGATATTCACCCCAGAAGTAAACAAAATTCATGGGACTTCTATCATTGTCATTTGATACGAAATAACAATTTCACCATCCTAAAAATGTTCACAAAATACTTGCCTGCTGGCTATTACAAAGGAATACACATTCCATCCCTGACCTAAACTGTGGGCCACTGTGTAGACACTGCAAACTCAGAACGGGTCTGTTAGATGCCAGAATAAGGCTTAATACATCTGCAGTAGGACATACAGTCATTTAGTAAGAAGGATGAAAGCATCAGCATCATCTTTGCTCTTTTTAATCAATGATTTTATGATATAAGATACTTAAATACTGCAAGAAACAAAACCTCTGAATTTACCATTCACAGACAGTGTCCTAAATCCAAGATTACAGGGACAGTCATCCATGTTGTGGCCTTCTGTACTGGATGCATGGATTTTGTACATGTGGTGTCCAACTGCTCAGTTTGAACCAGAGGGAAAATCAATAGTAGATTTCCAGAAGGTAATATAGATACTTTGTAAGCCAGGAAGTCTTGTTTTGACCTTATATAAGCTGTGATTCAGCAGGGTAATTAGATGACTGCTTAGTTTAATCATATAAGTGTTGCTATGCTATTACCATCCATTAAAGCATTTGCTTGTCTAGAAGCAAGCACATATTAAGTCTTTTACTGAATCAAGTCTTCAGCTGACTAGCTTATTTACATGTGTTTCAATTAACCAAATTGTCTTTTTCTGGTTCTTTTTCAATAGATGGCTTTGCAAGATCTTCATTACTTTCTAATTGCCAAAACTGTTGTTGACTTTTTTGTCTCTTACTGACAGGTTGTTTTAAAGCAGCTCAGCTATTTAAAACCCTCATTACTTTATTCCTTTTCCCATTTATTAATTAGACTAATCTTGTCTTATTATTTTTCCATCAATATATGGTGTAGCCCATCAGATTGTCTGTAACCCTCTGACTACATTAATTCACTCACCAGTCTGGCTGCTTTTCAGCCTTGGAGGCCAGTTTATTTCTGTGCAGGTATTCTTCACATCTCACAGTATCACCAATTTTTAACCCTTAGCTCTTCAATTATCATGGTTTGAACTTAAGACAGAATTTCCCATTTTTTAATATGTCTGTCTACATGAGCATTAAAAAGAAAAGTTCACCTGCTAGAAGAGACAGGCTTCACAGAGAAAACGTACGGAAATGAGGAAATAATAGCAAAGATAAACATTCCTTAAAGTTCTCAACCTCCAAACTCGGCAAATTTGGAGACTTAGCAAACCTTGTACATCTTTAGCCATATATTACACACTATTCTGCTATACAGTCATAATGTGGGATGCAGGGACAAGATTTACATTTTACCTAACATTTGTTGTTGACACTAGACATCTACCCTGAAAAGTGTTTGAGTTTCTTAATGCATTGACTATAGAATTCAGACAACTAGCTTAGAAGCTACATCTACATGCTAGATTTTTACATATAGTAGGATGAATTCTACCAGAATATTACTGCAGACGTGATCATATCACTTTCTGCTCCAGATCCTTTTACCAGTGCCATGTTGTGTTATTTTTACTATGAAGAGCTATTAACTTCAAAACTATTAACCAAAAAGAAATTAAATCCCTCTAAGAGCATCTTAATTGCAAAATGCTCTATTTTACTTTGTTTTGCATTAGGCTACACCTCTCCTGAGCTTAATACATTTTACATCCTAAGGGCTCAGTTCCCAAATCCCCGATCCAAGTGTGCACCCAAAATGATTTTTGATATATACTTGGGCACACACATACACATACAACACTCTGTACGCCTTCTTTCCCACAACAGGAAAACTGAAGCTTCTATCCCAAATGGAATCAAGTATCACAAACTGTTAGACTGTTAGTGAGCCATGACCTTCTACATAAGAGAGTTAATTAACAGCTATGTACAGGCCTTAAACAGCCCCACTGGCTTGCTCCATTGATATGGGTTACCCTTGACTAACAGACAAACTCCCACCCAGGAGCTGAACCTCTTCTCCAGCACCTTCAGTAGGATGTGGTGGGTTGAAGATAGGAAGAACAGGAATGAAGAAGCTCTTGGGTTGAGAAAAAGAGGCATCATTGTCCTGGGTTCAGCAGTAGCAGTCATGTTTCTCCTTAGTAGCTGGTGCAGTGCAGTGTTTTGACTTTCGGCCTGGGAACAGAGCTGATAGCGATGTTTTGGTTTAGCCAAGGACTTTGTGAGCCTCATGCTCTGCCAGGGAGGAGGGGAAGCCAGGAGGAAGCAGACAGGACACCAGACCCAAACTGACCAAAGAGGTATTCCATACCACAGCACTTCATGCCCAGGATGTAACTGGGAGTTAGCCAGAAGGTCTGGAGACTGCAGGGTTGGAGGAGGCATCAGTCAGAGCTTGGTCGGGCTGAGGGCGGCAAGTAATCGATCGGCTGGTGCTGAGGTGTTGTATTCTCTTCCCTTGTTATTTCCTTTATCATTGTTACTATTGGTGGTAGCAGTAGTGATTTGTGTTATACCTTAGTTACTAAACTGTTCTTATCTCAACCTATGGGAGTTGCATTCTTTTCGATTCTCTTCTCCATCCCTCCGGGAGCAGGGGGAGGGCAAGAAAGGGGGGGAAGTGAGTGAACAAGCTGTCTGACTGGGTTTAAACCACGACAATCACTTACCAATTATAGTGAGAGGCAAAACAGACTCAACTTGGAGAAAATTGGTTTATTGCTAATTAAAATAAAGATTTAATTAATCATTCAGGCAGTATGAATCAAAAAGTCAAACATTAAACCAGCATCTCTCCTCCCCCTTTCCCAGTCTCAACTTCGCCCCTTCATTTCTGATCCCTCAGAGAAATGTAGTGTTGTTTCTTCTCACACTACTCATTTCTCACACTGCTGTGTAGCATTTTTAAAATCCATTTTCCACAAGTTTCCACCACCTTGTCTGAGGAGCTCAAGCTGTGCCCTGCAGTGTGTCAGTTGGATCATCTGGAACCTTGGCACCTGCACCAGATACAACTGTTTTCTGTCTTGAAGTATTGCTACTTCCTCATCTGCTTAGCTGTACAGTAGAAGAAATAGGAGACGTACAGCACTAAAGTCAGACCTCATTCATGGTGATATGGCTGGAATACTCACAACAATCACTAAAAACCTTTGGAGGAAAGTTTAAAAATAATTGTTTGGCTATCTGTTTTGGTTGGATTGAATTCTTACTGTTGTCATGATTTAAGTGCTGAACCCTGAACAACTGTGAAATATGAGCAAGTGAAATAGCGAAATACAATAAAAATAAAATGCTTAAGGGCAGATACTGAAAGGAAAGATGCCAGCAGAAAAAAATTACTTAACAGAAAGCTCTGTTTTCGTCAGCTTTCAGTAATATTTTTCACTCTTTTTTCTCTTTACCCAGTGCCAAAGATAACACTCATGCCAAATCTAACCACTGATTCTTTGAATTGTAATTGCTGTCAGCAGACAACTCATTTGAAAATATTCTACATGCCTGATAGTTTCTGTATCAGAGAAAGGAAGTACATGAAAATATTACGGGGCTTCAGGACATTAACTGTTTTGAGGCCCTAAGTCTCTGAGTATACAAATAGAAATATTAATGTAATAAAGACTATGAATCTTTATTCTCTGTACATTTCCATTAAAATCTTTAATGTGAACTGAATTTATACTGAGGTCTTTTCAGACATTCACTGAAATAATGGCCTTGAAAGAAATACATAATGAGAACAGCATCAATCCAGTTAGTCTTTAGTGGTTTACCCCAGAATGCACTTATATGTTACATGTCACTGAAGGTGGAGGTTTAACCACTGCCTTCATTTAAGATGCCATGAAGGAGGCTCTAAATGCATAAATGATACTAGACTGCAAAAGATCAAGGTCTCTCAACCAAAATATATAGATAAACAGCTAATATTTCTTTCTCATCATGCTTTATGTTGATGAATTGAAGAATGCAGACACACCATGGAAAGAGACAGGCACAGCTTCTAGGCCTCACATAGAGGTGGATAAAGGCTTTTAAAATGACTATGCAAAAAGTCTGTGCTGAAAGATTGTCTGGGGTCAGTGAAGTTTGAACAAAGAAATTATCAGCTGATTTATTTCTGCTGACTTCAGGTAAACAGTTCTTAATGTCTTTACATTTTTAGCAATCAAGCAACTTCCCTTACTTTTAATTTTACTGTGAACTGTGATTCTGAACTACAGAAGGCCACTCAGGCAAAAGAAAAAGGTGTGTGTAAAACCTAAAGGAGAATGAACTATTTGAGATTTTGGAACCAGATTCTGTTCTATTTAAGTTCATCATCATTACCTTACTTCCTAAGCTATCTCTTTTATTTTTACAGCTAAATCATAAAGCTTGAAATGAAGATGATAAAACTTAGCTCATAGTAATATTTATAAAAGCTTACCATATAAGCAAATCGTTTCCATTTTGTTTAGATTGTTTGAATGTAATACATTTTCTCCTTTGCTAAAAACAAATTTGGCTCCTCATCTTCAGTAAGACTTTTTTTTGTGAATTCGGTGAATCAACATGAGTTCACTGTAGAGCATCTGGGCCACAAGAAACTGGTTAGCATGTTACTAGGTGTGATGCAATGTCATAAGATTTATGACTGGGGTGGTATTCAAAGACGACATAAAACATCTTTTCTATCTCAAGACTGCTTCTGCATCAAATCAACAAAACCCTATTTTGAAATCTTATCTTACAATGAAATAAGATAGGAAATACATCTAGTTTACTTGCCTGCCCATCTCCTGAAAGAGAACAAAAATATCTATCTCTCTCTTTCTTCTTTAATTATCACATTCAAGATCTAGTGAAATACTTTGTTTGTTTTTATTCCCAAGGGAAAATATATCTTTCAGAAATGATTAAGAAACATTTGTTTACAAAAGTCCACATTATTTTTGATTTTGAAGCATATGTGTCACATTTTGATGCATCTTGTCAGGTTTAATCAATCAAGTTTATGCATGTGAGACATGATCCAATTTCACATGATCAGAATTACTTCGTTTGACATACCACCATGTGACATTTAAGGTCAAATTGAAAACAATAACAAATAAAAAAAAAAACAACATAAACAAACAAACAAAAAATCCCCTCAAAACCCTAAAAAACCCACAACAAAAACCTTTGCACAATATAAAAAGAAAAAAAGAACTATATTTTTAAAGCCAGTTATTTGTGTTCAGATGTGAAACGTATGCATTTTAACTATTTGTGGTAGTTTGGTGGCCAGATTAGATTTCCTGGTATTATGAATTTTAACAGTAGTATAACTCAGCACAGAGCTGGAACATCAGGAGAATGGGAAAATATTTGCCCTTCTGTGAAGGCTGGGTAGACAAAGTTTTAAAGCATACAGTACCTGCTCTTGTTAGTCCAAAAATATACTCTTTACATACATGTTCTTATGTAAAAGAGGTTGTATAAAAGACAGACAGCTGGTTTCCTTTTATTCCTAAAATTGAAAAAACCCACAACCAACCAAACAAAAAAGCTCCAACTACTTATGGATCATAACTAAGAGTAGATTTTATGTATAAATTTACCCAATTGATACCTGATTTATAGCAAATGAGCAAGCAGAACAACAAAAAACCACCATATGTTTAAAAAGTTAAACTGAAGGTAGTCTATCTTAGATTTGTTACAGCATAATTTGTTTCATATGTGTGGGAATACACTTAAATTCATGTTGACAATTTCTTGTGAATGAACTTACAATCAGTATACTTCATCTGGAGAAAAATCTACAACTTTATTTTCAGGTGGGATGTGCTAAGCTAAACTTTTTGGTCTGAAAGTTTCTGAAATACTCAGTATCTCAAAAACTGTTGTGCTTTTATGAAGTTCTTTGCCATATGAAATTAAAGGTACTTCTGGAACTTACTTTGCACTACTGAGAGACCTGGAAACTAATTTTACTTGAGCTATCCCTTCCTGAGCTGTCTTGTCTTTTGCATATTTAGGAGGTGACAGAAACTAAGAAATTAGAAAATAAGGGATTTTTCCATCAGAAATCAGAAATACATGCGGTGTTCAATGATGTTGGAGTAGGTACTCCTTGTAGCCTCTGAAGGATCCACACCAGAGCGGAAGGATAATGCCAGTTCACAGGGAAAGTGTGAGAAGGAATGAGCACCAAAGGAAAACCCTTAATTACTGACAGTAACCCCACTGTGCTGCTTGCAGTGGATGGAAGGTAGAGGATTCTGGATTAAAGAAGTGAAGCCTGGGAAAAGGGGGAGGAAAGGTGGTGATTTAATATTTGTTTCTCAGTACCCAAATTAGTAATTATCTTGGTAGCTAGCTAATGTATTTATTATATTATAATGCATTTGTGGTACTTATATGAATGCATGTACACATTAAAATATCTAACATATATTACCTAATATTCCAGAAATGAAACAAATCTAGCATCACATGAAATCAGTTTAATTAGTGGGGAATGCATCTGGATGAACTTTAAAATTGTAAGTTAATAAAACGCTTTCTCCACTGAAAATTAATATATAAAAATAAAATGTTTTAACAGTCTTTTCATTATCCCAGCAATGTTACTACAGATAATTTCGACTCAGTCCATCCTACTTGGGACTATATTACCATTATCCTATAGTTTGCAATAGCAAAACAATAATAAAATTCTTATCTATGAATATTAAAAATTAAAATGTTAAACCATTGTATTTCAAAATTGATTGCTAAGTTTAAACATAATATCCTTTTTTTCCTCTGAAATGCCATTTTCTGAAGGTAATTAGTATTTTTTCAGTTGCTTTAGATACATAATTCATTCCCATAATAATGGTTAAAAGGTAGGTTGTGCACTTCCAGGCTGCTCAAACACAAATTAGATAGACTGACAGATCTCCTAGAGGTGTATGTGTGTCACAAGATGTATATCTTTATAGACAGAGAAACAGAGATCGATTCTTGTATTTACAGAATATAGGAAAACGGTGCTGTGATTTGTACTTTGGGAATAATTAAACTGCTTGTTGAAAATATGATTTTTATCTCTTGCTATCTGAGGTCACTTCTGCAAACCTGATGACATTGTTTTAACCAATATGGTCTGAAACAAATTGAGGTCAGTGTACATTTTCTCACAGCCTTGCTCTCAGATTTCTTCCATGAACTGCAGAAGGTTTCAATTTACCGAAGCACTGAAGTAGGTAAGATCCAATCAAAGTAAAAGCAGAATCAATAAATGCTAACCTCAGAAGGCTAAATAGTAGCAACATCAGTCACAGGAAAAAGTTGTTTGCAGATCCAGAAAACTATTGTTCTGTGCTCAGAAGAAAATGAAAATGCAGCTATATGTTTTTATATTATTTATTTACTGAATTGTACTTAATATGTTTGACAAACAACAAGATGGATTTTTCTGTCTAGGATAAGAATACATCTCTGTGTTTTAGCAAATATTCAAAATATATAGGCAATCCATTGAAGCCAGTTGGACACCAATCCAAATTCTGCTCATCTCTGCAATGTATTTCCTATTGCTGTATCTCCTAACTTTTAATGGTTGATGTAAATGAATCATACATTTGTAAAAGCTATAATCAATAAAACATGCATAAAATATTCACAAAACCAGTTCTGTATTGAATTGCTAAACAAGTTTGGTAAAAAATAAATTTACATTTAAAGAACTTAGTTGTCTCTGCTATCTTCCTTTTTTTTGGTAACCAAAATAACTGTAATTGTGTATAAATATTTGAGGAAAAATAGTTTTTGTGTCAAAATTACTATAGAGTATATATGAGTTAAAAAGAATATGTCATATGTAGTTATAGAATACTTGTGTGTGTGATAATGCACACTTTTAAGCTTGCTTTAAAAAGAAACATGATTTTATTTTTTAGCTGAGTATCAGCTAAACTGCATTATGCTCAGTGCAGCTCTGTTGTGTCAGCATTCATAAAAATTCTTTTTTCACTCTTCATGAATTTTTATACATCAGCATTAACTGTGATTTGCCTTTTCAATCCCTTTTTCAATTGCCTTTTCAGTGAAATATAAAAATAGTTTTCTTATAAAAGGTAAAAATAATTTTCATAGTTTCACCATTGCTCATTCTACAAGAATAGACAAAAGGTAATTTGACAGAATTATATTCACTATAAAATAAAAATCAGAGAAAAATGTTTGGTTTTTTGTTGTTGTTGTTGTTGTTGATGATATATCTGTACTATAAGATTATTTGTTAATCTTTATGGGTTTGCAGAATTTATTTTTTTTTAAATAATGTCCTAGCTATGTATAGGGAAATTGTGTGGTGTGCTATGTTTATTATTTTATATTTATATTTAATAATTATACACAAGAAAACCCACCACAATAACACAAAATAAATAACCCAACAGAGTGTCACAGAGGTCATAAATGATCAGGATATCACTTCCATCATGATAACACATAAACAGCACCTTTTTTCCTTCAAGTCTTTTGTTTTCCATTTAAAGTGTTAATCTGGAAAATGTGCTGCCTGAAACAACTAAAATGGTCCAGTCTAAAATGTTTTTCACTGTGCTTGCTCAGAAAAATCATGCAGCTGTTTACTGTCAGGTATTATGTGAATATGCACTGGTATCCTGACCTTCTACAAAATCTGATTTGAGGGCGATGGTCTGAGAAACCAAGGCTAAAAGTCCTTTGAAAATCTAGCATCTGGCCATGCTGACCAGTAATTCATTAGGCTCAATACACTGTTCTTAAAATTGATCAGTAGTAATTGTTTTCAGAAGAACATAAAACTGAGGCAAGTTTATAGTGCTATTTCATACCTGAAATGTATTGTTCTGATGAGTAAGAAATGAAAAATCTGGAACATAGAAATATATAATTGATATATGGACAACTCTGCTGAGAAAATGGAAATAAGCATGTGCATGAGTAAACACAAGTTAAAACATAATATGACATAAAGAAATATCTGTCTTACTCAGCATGAGCACTAAAAAGAAAGTGTTCATAATGATTTATACATTTATACATTAGCATAAGACATATATCCTAATGAATTTAGCATATTTTATAGCTCAAACACTTGACATATTTTTTCCCCTATTTATTAATGTTCATCATCTAATCACATAAAAAGGAGACTGGATGTTATAGTAAAAGGTCACTAAATCCTTCTTTAGTGAGAAAGGATTAAACGTTACTTGACTGTAGATACAGCAAGAGATTATTAACTAGTCAGATCTTTAAAAGTATATTCTATAACTTCACTAATGCATTCACATAGTTCACTGACTTTGGGAATTTTTTCAGAATATTTAACACAAACCTTTTACCACCAGAATGAGGATACTTGCTTATTATCCTTTTCATGGCAGTCTTTTTAGTCAGTTAAGACAAACCACTGGTTTTGGCCTTTCCTCCTTAGCTATGTTTTCGAATTTTCATGCTGTTCCTGCTTGCTGTCTCCTCTTTTGACTGTAACTTTCTTTCAAGGTGAGTCCAGATTAGACTGAAATTTAGTGCAGAAAAAATATAATCTGCATTTAAAGCATATGTCTTCCTACATGACATTTTCCTTAATCATAACGAAAATCACTTCACCACCACACCAGCAGTTAATTTGTGGACCACTGTGGACTTCCATCTTTTGAACAATAATGTTTCTTGTTTATTCTGCGTTTTGTGTTAATGAATTTTAGTTAACTGAGCTGTAACATTGTAATAATGTTAAGCACCGTTTTCCTTGCTAATTTCAAAACATCTTTATTTTGTCAACTTCAAATCCAATCATCTAATGTGTTTGCAACCTCTCTAATTCAATTCTATCAGATTTGTTGATGTCATCAGCAATTTCTTTAATACACTGTATTCTACCAGCTAACTCAATTTAGTATTGAACAAAACTGGGTCCAGACCAGAAACCTTACCTAAAAACCAATCAAAAATTAATATCTATTTGTTCAGGGTGATTTTCAATCAATATCTCTCAGGATTTAATCTACTTATATATCTCTGGTTTAATTTTAAGGATGTCAGACACTATCAAAACTTTTTTAAACATAATACACAATTACTGCCATTGTTTCAATGTTATCTCCTAGGCTAGTTATCCTATCGAAGAATATTTGATAATTATGTTGTTAATGAGACCTAACTCTTTATCATTTCGTACTGACAATTATTAATATTAAAGACACTGCAGGTAAAGACTTATGTAGTACTAGTAATAATTTTTTGCTCATACAATCTGCCTTTGTTGCCTTTGTTTTGTTAGTGTCAGTTAAATATTGATAACTTCTAGCAGCAGAATGTAAACATAATTTTGCAAGTGCAGACCAGGTAGCTAGCTCAGTGAACCACTTTTATATCTTAAAATTCTACTTTTTTTTCTATTTGTTTTCCTATAAGCTCTTCAAGCTTCCTGTCCTACAGTAAAAATACACCGAGTGTAGTAAATATTTGTTCTATGCATGTAAACTGTGTTGGCTGTCAGACATGTTTAGCTGGTTCTATATACAAAAATGTGCTCTGGTCTAAGTGAATCAAGTTATTGAAAGGAAAGGACCAAATAGAAATTTATACTGCAGTATTTTTTTACCCACTCACATATTTCATTACATGTACAGAGAGGAAAATATTTAAAAGTCAAAACATCTATTATATTCAACTATGCACAAACAAAAGGGTACTCTATGCCTGCCTCTTCTCTCTCTCTCTGAAACAGTATATCCTCTTAAAGAAAAACTTTAAATTAATTGTTGCTATGAAACATTTGATAAAAATCAGAATTATTTGTGCTGAAACACTAATAAGGAACTAAAGCAACCCTGATCTTAAAATAAAAAAATAGTAAGATACCATCATTACTATAACAACTATTTTCTTATCACTTACAAAATAGGCATGCTAATAATAATTATGCTTTTCTTTCCCAACGCCATTTCACCTTCTAACCAGCTCAGTGATGTCCCATTTGACCTGTACAGTTTCAGTCTCCAAGGTTAGTAGGGACAGTCACATTATCTGCTCATATAATATGACATTAAACATGCAATAAAAGTACTATATCTCATTCCACAAGCATAAAGACTTATGGAAACTCAGGATCCTATTATTTATGCAAGTTGTATTTGGTAAAAAAAGACCCATTTTAAAGAATTGTTAAAATAAAAATCAAAGGATCCCATTCACCACTACATTAAGATATATACAAGATATTCCCAAATCAGAAATGGTATTTGTTGTTGTATGCAAATTTTTATTTTTTGTTTAAAGAGTTAAAAAGTTGGTATCCCCATTATGCAAAAAGTCTAGATAAAATTTTAGTCTGAAAGAAAAGAATAAAAACTGTACGTGTGTCAGGTATAAAATCTGTATATATCAGGTTTGGTTTGGTTTGGTTTTAATGGATTTTCTTAAAAGTACTTAGTTTGTTTAAATATAAAGCTAAGAATAAAATATGTTCAGATGTTGGAAACACCATCTGAAATTAAAGCAGATAATATTCAACCAAATTGCCCTTTTTTTCAAGGGGATGGTCAGGGAGGGAAGATTTTACAAAGATTTCCGCAGCCATTAGTATCTTCCATTCTCTTTGCTGCAATTGTATTTTAGATTGTGCAGCAAGCACAGCATGACAAAGGTACCTGAGGGTGTGATCACTGTTATACAGTTTCTGTTAAGTGAGGAGGTCTGCATCTGAGACGCAAAACTGGTAAATGAGAGAAGGCTTTGTGGAATGTAAGCAAGCAGATATAAAGCTAGTCAAAGGGCACTGTTGGGAAGATTAATTATGTCTGCTCAAGACTTTACTTTCCACAGCTAAGTAGGAGTTTATAATAAAATTTCACCGTTGGGTTAAACCTTGAATCGGTGGCTTTGTATTTCAGTATAATCAATATCAACTAGTTAATTTCTGCTTGATTAATACCATTTATTTGTTCTTCAGTATCTTGAATTTTGGTAAATTAAATGTCTACTACATCTGAATAATGCAAATTGTAAAGCAATTTTAAAAACAGCACTTGGAAGTGTTGTGAATGCACTGTATTTATGGCACCTTGCTAGAGATCTACAATTGGAAGTTTAATCCTTACTCTCAATTTGGGTCAAAATTACACCTACTGTATTACTTTATGGGTTAGAATAGACTTAGGGGAAAAAAAAAGCCAATAAATCTAAAGGTAATGCCAATACTATCACATTCTCCTGTGTTGTTGACTTCAGGTTCTGCTGTGCACTGACCTTGCCAGTCTGGGGATTGCCTCCTGAACACCTTCTCTTCCGAGACATAAACTTCTTATTAACTAGGAAGTCCAGAGAGCACTAAAATTCCCATCTGAAAATGTGTCTTTTTTCCAAGTAATTCTCTTAGTGATTTAACTTTACTCCTATCTGACAAACAAGTTACTTTATCTGCCAAGAACCTCTTCTGCCTAATGAGATGACTAGCTGTCCAATGAGACGAGTACCTTTCCAAAAGGAAAAACTCTTAGAGGTTTATTATTTCTCTTATTAATGAGACACATTCAAAGTTTGTCCCAGACACTCATCGTACTGCATTCCCCAAAATTAGCTGTTGAAAAAACATTCTACAGGCAGTTGTATTTTCTCTAGTCCATGTAGGGAACTTACTCAATCATCACTGTAGAGCCTCATATTTAGAATATGAGGGTGGCTACACTACACCAGGTCAGTATTTTTCCCCTAAAATGTCCATAAACAAATATCTGGAGGATGATAGAGCAAGCACATATGACATATCTCCTTAATACTTTTCCATGTCTTGCTAATGTAGCCCATCAGAACACTTGGCTTCCATCGCTGCAGGAGCACACTGCTGATTTGCATTTAACTTGTTTCAAAACAAAAAAATTTTCTCTTTTCTGTAAACCTACTGACAGTCAACTTTCAGCCTGTACTGTTTCATGGCGATAATTCATCAGGGCAATTGAAACCAAAGGTATTTTTGTTAATCTGTTTCTCTAGTCTGTTGAAAGCCTTTTCAATGGTAGCCAGTCATTCAGCATATCAGCTGTTCTCCTGTCTAGAGACATGATAACAGTACATTATCCCTCATCATGCAAACCATTAATAAGGATGTTGAACAGTATTTGCATCAGTATGAACCCTGAGGAATAACTCAGTCTGACATATAGTGTCTGGCTAACAGCTGGGTTTTGAACTGCTGACAATTGCTTTCTCAGCATGGCGATTTAGTCAATTTTTCACCAAGCTTGTAGTTCTGTGTATCCAGACCATTTCTTTCCAATACAGCTGCAAGAAGACGTACAATGGGACAGTATGTGAAAAATGTTGGTAACATCAGGGCACTTCTCTTTCCTTGCCCTCCAAGCTAGTTCTCATTGTAGAAGGAAATCATTTTGGTCAGCCATGATCTGGCCTCAGTAAATGGCTATTCTCAATCTTCCTCTTGTCCTACATGAGCCTTGATTTAACTTTCAGAAAGTATTGCTCTATAATCTTCAACTGAATTTGGTTAGGAACACCAGTCTGCACTTCCCTGAATCCTTCCTTCTGGCCCATCTCAAAGATGAATGTGATATTTCAGGGGGTTTTAAGTCACCGGGAACCTTCCCTAACTGCCTTAGCCTTCCAAAGATGGTGGAGGTTGGATTTGTAACATTATCAAATCTCTAAGTAACTTTGGATGCTGGCATAATTGAATTACTAATATAAGAATTAATTTTCAGGAACTAATCCAATGTTATAATTTATGGATGATATTACCAAAGATAGACCATATCCAAATTTTAGATACAGAATTGTTCTTATATTTGGTTTTCTCCAGGAGAGGGTACTGACTCTCTGGCACCTGAAAACTAGAATCTGGTTTCAGCTGTAATTCACATCTGAAATCACTTTCTTACAAATCAGTTTAAGAAAAGAGAAACAAAACCAAAAAGAGGGAGAAAAAAAATCACTTTTTTATCTTCTTGACTCTTGACACTGAAGATTAACTTTCTTTTAAGCCAAAGCAATTCTTAAGCAGTGATGCTGGTAAAAAATATTCCATTTATTCTGTCTTTGATTTTGTATAAAGGAAAAAAGGTAAGCAAAGGATTATGTTTTGGTTTTTTGCTCTTTTCAGGCTATAGCTACTAAGAAGAAATCAAATAGTCTTTAAATAAGTATATTTGGGAGCTAAATTATATATGAAAATTCTAAACCATAGCTGTATTTCTGCTTTTATAATACAGAAGAGCATAAGGTTAGGAAAGCTAAAATCCTGACAGAAGTAAATCTGGCCAGGGTACATTAAGGGCAGCAAGAAAAGCTTCTATAGGTGTGCCAGTACTAAAAGGAAGACTAGGGAAAATGTGGGCCTTCTCTGGGAGTAGTCAGGAGACCTGATTAGCTGGTTACACAATTCCATGGGACTGATGAGATGCATCCACAAGAACTGGTGGCTGAAGTGGCTAAGCCACTGTCCTGGGTTCAGCAGTAGCAGTCATGTTTTTCCTTTGTGTTAACTGGGTAAGGATTGAAAACAGACCTGAATAGAAGGGTTTTGGGGGTGTTGGATGACGAGAAGCTTAACATAACCTGGCAATGTGTGCTTGCAGTCCAGAAAGCCAACTGTAGGCTGAGCTGCATTAAAAGAAGTGTGACCAGTAGGCTGAGGGAAGTGATTCTGCCCCTCTGCTCCAGTTTCATGAGACTCCCTCATGAAGCACATCTCCTGTGAAGACAGGCTGAGAGAGCTAGGCTTCTTCATCCTGGAGAAGAGAAGGCTCTGGGGAGACCTTAGAGATGTCTTCTAGTCCCTACAGAGGGTCTACAAGAATACTGGAGAGGGACTTCTTAAAAGGGCATATAGTGATAGGACAAGAGGTAATGGCTTTAAACAGAAAGAGGGTAGATTTAGACTAGATATTATGAAGTTCTTCACCATGAGGGTGGTGAGATACTGTAACACTTTTCTCAGAGAAGTTTTGGATGCCTCCTTCCTGGAGGTGTTGAAAGCCAGGTTGGATGGGGCTTTGAGCAAACTGGTGTATTGGAATGTGTTCCTGGCCCCGTCATGGGGGCTGGAAGTATATGATCTTTAAGGTCCCTTCGAACCCAAACCATTCTATAATTCTATGAAGACAATCTCTTGGGAATTCCTCTTGAGAAAAATATCTGAAGTTCTAGATGAAAAAAATGCAGTAAAATGTTCAAGGAGTTAAGTAGTCAATGTTGTACTATGCCCTTAGAAGTAGCTAGCCACTCTCAGCACAAATACCAAAGCAAGTACACTGACAACAAGGTTTTTTTATGACCTTGATAATCAAAATCAAAAAAAAACCCACAACCAAACAAACCAAAACCCTAAGTGACATTTAAAGAGGACCCCAACACAAAGCTGGTTCAATTGGTGCATCCAGAAGTTGAAAGGTACAAAATCACTGTTGCTAAATCAGTTTCTGGGATACCTGGATGTCTCCCACCTTGTGCAACTGATCTTCTAGAAACATAGTCCTTATTCAGCAGAAATAGGGATTGAATTGCTGTTAAAGGGAACCGACTACCATAGTGTCCTGGGTTCAGCAGTAGCAGTCATGTTTTTCCTTTGTGGTAGCTGGTGCAGTGTTGTGTTTTGACTTCCAGCCTGGGAACAGTGTTGGTGAAGCCGATGTTTTCGGTTGTTGCTAAGTGATGTTTACCCTGGCCAAGGACTTTGTGCTCATGCTCTAGCTGAGGAAGCAGAGGTGCTAGCCAGGGAGGTATTTCATACCACAGCACGTCATGCCCGGGGTGGGGGGTAACTGGGAGTTACCCGGAAGGACACGGGCGTTCGGGTGGGACTCTTTTTCTTGGCCGGTGGTATCGTATTCTCTTCCCTTGTTATTTTCCCTTATCATTGTTGTAGTTGATAGTAGCGGTGTTGTACATTGTTGTACATTGGTTGCTGGACTGTTCTTGTCTCAACCCATAGGAGTTGCACTCTTTCGATCCTCCTTCCCATTCCTCCGGGAGCGGGGAAGGGGAGAGCCCCGGTGCGGGGGGGACACGGACCTCGATTGTTGTCAGCTCGGCACCACTCATTGGGAGTGAGTGAACAAGTTACCTGACTGGGTTTAAACCACGACAGTTCTTTTTGGTGCCCAACATGGGGCACGAGGGGTTGAGATAAGAACAGATCTGACTGGATTGGTAGTCACTCGTCACAATGCTGATTTATTGGCTCTCAAGGTTGTTCCTCTTGATCTCACAGTTTCAGTATATCGTATCTTACGTCCATCCGGTAATTGCTGTATTAGTGTTTTTCAAGTGTGGGGCTTGGACTAAGGTTTTTGTCCCATTGTACTTTATGGTAATGACTTGTAATACAATAGAATCTTTGATCATGAAACTGATCTGGCTTATGTTCCCAGTGTGGTCACCACCTTTATACTTTGGGAGGTATATGATGGAGGTGCTTAGCAATTACACATCTTTTTTCTCCTTCTCAGGTGCTCAACCTGTGAAGGAGACATCCTTTTACCCTCCCAGTCATCCCCCCAGACCATTTACATTTGAGAGTTTTGAATTTTTTGAATGGCCTTTTAATGCTGTTGAGACTTGTTTGTTGATGGTGATGGGAATCACTATGCTAGCACGCATACTGAGTGTGTTTTGCCCACGTCTGATTTCAAGAGTTAAGCAGAGTCAGGTTAGGGTCTTGCCTGGGGTCAAACGACAATATAGGAGGGCCAAGAGATTTTCCCTGAGGCTGGACAGTCATGACTGGCAGGGTGTGTGGGATAGTATGGGCAAGTATCTAGGTCACTGGGCCCCTTCAGTACTTTGGAATTTCACCACCGAACAACTGCAAAATCCAGAAGAATTAGTAAAACACTTAAATGAGGTGTGTGGTCATTCTGGCCATACCAGAGATGGACAAATCATGGCAATGTGCTGGGGCTTGGCCTATGCTTACAGGGCCTTGTTCAACACTATCCAGCACCTTCAAAAGGAAAAGAATGTCGGCAGATCTGAGGGCAAAGCAACAGTCGCTACTCAAACTTTGGCTGCAATGAACTGCGCAGCTACCCCAGTGGCAAGTACAGCAGCTGCTCAAACTTCAACTGCAACAGACAGCGCGGTTACCCCAGCTCCAAGCACAGCAGCTGCACCACCCCCAGCAACAAGTACAGTTGCTACTCAAACCACAGTGATAATCACTGCAGCCAAACCAGAGGACCAATTCGTACCAATATCGGTTGCCCCTGTACGCAAGAGAACAAGCAAAAAGGAGGTAAGCAGGGTGAAGCGAGATGAAGAACCAATGAATTCACCACCCGGTCCAGAATCTGATCAGGAGTCATCATCACATGACGAAGAAGAAGAAGAAGAGGTAACTTCTCGACCTTGGACCTCAACCGAGCTGCGGAATATGCAAAAAAGGTTTTACCCGTCAACCAGGGGAGCACATCATCACCTGGTTACTCCGATGCTGGGACAATGGGGCCGATGGTCACAAACTAGAAGGTACAGAAGCCAAGCAGCTGGGATCACTTGCTAGAGAAGGGGGAATTGACAAAGCAATTGCAAGAGAGAAAAAGTCCCTCAGCCTTTGGAGGAGGCTCTTGGCAGCTGTGAAAGAAAGGTTTCCGTACAAGGACGATGTTACGAGTTGTTCGGCCAAGTGGACTACTATAGACAAAGGCATCCAGTCTCTGAGGGAATCAGCCATCGTCGAGATGATCTATCACATCAAGCCGAATAACGGAGATATACCCATAGATCCAGGTGAAGTTGAATGTACACGACCCATGTGGCGAAAACTTACACGGAATGCACCCTCATCATATGCCCATTCATTGGCAACAGTAACCTGGAATGACATAGTACCACTAACAGTGGATGAAATGGTTCATAAACTCCGAGAATTCAAAGACAATCTCACCCCTTCCATCATCTCAGCTGTGAAAAAAGTGTCCCAGGACCTCAAACAATTGAGGGACGATCTATCTGATTTATCCAGCTCCTCATGTGTACCAACACACGTCTCAGCTATTAACAAAAGGCGTCCTATTGTTCAAGAGAGGAGATACAGGAGGTATACGCCACGGGGTACCCTATGGTTTTACCTGCTGGATCACGGAGAAGACATGACAAAGTGGGATGGAAAACCTACTTCAGCTTTGGAGGAACGGGTGAGTGAACTGAAGAGGGGAGCAAGGGCCAAGACTGATCATCCCATGAGATCTACGGCTTCAGTCTCTGGTGAGCAGTTTCCCAGATGGAATGGAAGAGCTGATTTTACTCCAGCTCCTGTGATAATGAAGAATAATCCCTTTCACCAGGACTTAAGTGTCCAAAGCTGTGATGACCATTAGAGGGGCCCTGCCTCCAGCCAGGTGGAGGTAGGGGACAATCGAATTTACTGGACTGTGTGGATCAGATGGCCTGGCACATCAGTCCCACAGAAGTATAAGGCTCTAGTAGATACCGGTGCACAGTGTACCCTGATGCCATCAAGCTGTCAAGGGATGGAATCCATCTATATTTCTGGAGTAACAGGAGGATCCCAAGAGTTGACTGTGCTGGAGGCTGAAATCAGCCTGACTGGGAGGGAATGGCAAAAGCACCCTATTGTGACTGGTCCAGAGGCTCCATGAATCCTCGGCATAGACTACCTCAAGAGAGGGTACTTCAAAGACCCAAAAGGGTACCGGTGGGCTTTTGGTATTGCTGCTTTGGAGACTGAGGAAATTGAGCAGCTGTCCACCTTGCCTGGTCTCTCAGAAGATCCCTCTGCTGTGGGGTTGCTGAAAGTTGAAGAACAACAAGTGCCAATTGCGACCACAACAGTGCAGTGGCAGCAATATCGCACCAACCGAGACTCCCTGATTCCCATCCATCAGCTGATCCGTAGACTGGAGAGTCAGGGGGTGATCAGCAGGACTCGCTCACCCTTTAATAGCCCCATATGGCCAGTGCGAAAGTCTAATGGAGAATGGAGACTAACAGTAGACTATCGTGGCCTGAATGAAGTCACACCACCATTGAGTGCTGCCGTACCGGACATGCTAGAACTTCAGTATGAACTAGAGTCAAAGGCAGCCAAGTGGTATGCCACGATTGATGTTGCCAATGCATTTTTCTCCATTCCTTTGGCAGCAGAGTGCAGGCCACAGTTTCTTTACTTGGAGGGGTGTCCAGTTCACTTGGAACTGACTGCCCCAGGGGTGGAAACACAGCCCTACCATTTGCCACGGACTGATCCAGACTGCACTGGAACAGGGGCAAGCTCCAGAACACCTGCAATACATTGATGACATTATTGTGTGGGGCGATACAGCGGAAGAAGTCTTTGAGAAAGGGAGGAAAATAATCCAAATCCTGCTGAAAGCCGGTTTTGCCATAAAACGGGGTAAGATCAAGGGACCTGCACAGGAGATTCAATTTTTGGGAATAAAATGGCAAGATGGACGTAGACAGATCGCCGCAGATGTGATCAACAAGATAACAGCAATGTCTCCACCAACTAATAAGAAAGAAACGCAAGCTTTCTTGGGTGCAGTGGGGTTCTGGAGAATGCACATCCCGAATTACAGTTCGATTGTAAGCCCTCTCTATCATGTGACCCGGAAGAAGTATGATTTTAAATGGGGCCCTGAGCAGCAACAAGCCTTTGAGCAAATTAAACGCGAGATAGTTCATGCAGTAGCCCTTGGACCTGTCCGGACCGGACCAGATGTAAAAAATGTGCTGTACACTGCAGCTGGGGAGAACGGTCCTACCTGGAGCCTCTGGCAGAAAGCTCCAGGGGAGACTCGAGGTCGACCCCTCGGCTTTTGGAGTCGGGGATATAAAGGATCTGAGGCCAGCTATACCCCAACTGAGAAAGAGATACTGGCAGCCTATGAAGAGGTTTGAGCTGCTTCGGAAGTGATTGGCACTGAAGCACAGCTCCTCCTGGCACCCCGGTTGCCCGTGCTGGGCTGGATGTTCAAAGGCAGAGTCTCCTCTACACATCATGCAACTGATGCTACATGGAGCAAATGGGCTGCACTAATTACACAACGAACTCGAATAGGAAATCCCAGTCGTCCAGGCATTCTAGAAGACATCATGGACTGGCCAGAGGGCAAAGATTTTGGAATGTCACCAAAGGAGGAGGTGGTGCGTGCTGAAGAGGCCCCACCATATAATAAACTGTCAGAAAGTGAAAAGCAACATGCCTTGTTTACTGATGGCTCTTGCCGTATTGTGGGAAAGCATCAGAGATGGAAGGCAGCTGTATGGAGTCCTGGACGACAAGTTGCAGAAACTGCTGAAGGAGAGGGTGAATCGAGTCAGTTTGCCGAGGTGAAAGCCATCCAGCTGGCCCTGGACATTGCTGAACGAGAAAAGTGGCCAGTACTTTAACTCTATACTGACTCATGGATGGTGGCAAATGCCCTGTGGGGGTGGTTGAAGCAATGGAAGCAGAGCAACTGGCAATGCAGAGATAAACCCATCTGGGCTGCTGCACTGTGGAAAGATATTGCTGCCCAGGTGCAGAACCTGGTGGTGAAGGTACGTCATGTAGATGCCCATGTACCCAAGAGTCGGGCCACTGAGGAACACCAGAACAACCAACAAGTGGATAAAGCGGCTAAGATTGAAGTGGCTCAGATGGACTTAGATTGGCAACATAAAGGTGAATTATTTTTGGCCCGGTGGGCCCATGACACTTCAGGCCATCAGGGCAGAGATGCAACATATAGATGGGCCCGTGACCGAGGAGTGGACTTAACAATGGACACTATTGCCCAGGTTATTCATGAGTGTGTAACATGTGCTGCAATTAAACAAGCCAAGCGGTTAAAGCCTCTTTGGTATGGAGGATGATGGTTGAAACATAAATATGGGGAGGCCTGGCAGATTGACTATATCACACTGCCACCAACCCGCCAAGGCAAGCGCCATGTGCTTACCATGGTGGAAGCAACCACCGGGTGACTGGAAACATACACTGTGCCCCATGCCACTGCCCGGAACACTATCCTGGGCCTTGAGAAACAGATTTTGTGGCGACACATCACCCCAGAGAGAATTGAGTCAGACAATGGGACTCATTTCCGGAATAACCTTATAGATATTTGGGCCAAAGAGCATGGCATTGAGTGGGTATGTCACATCCCCTACCATGCACCAGCCTCTGGGAAAATCGAACGGTACAATGGGCTGTTAAAAACTACACTGAGAGCAATGGGTGGGGGAACTTTCAAGCATTGGGATACACACTTACCAAAGGCCACCTGGTTGGTCAACACCAGAGGATCTGCCAACAGGGCCAGCCCAGCCCAGTCAGAACTTTTACATATTGTAGAGGGGGACAAAGTTCCCGTGGTGCATATGAAGAATTTGCTGGGGAAGACAGTCTGGGTAATTCCTGCTTCAGGTAAAGGCAAACCCACTCGTGGGATTGCTTTTGCTCAGGGACCTGGATATACTTGGTGGGTAATGCGGGAAGATGGGGAAGTCCGATGTATACCTCAAGGGGATTTGATTTTAGGGGAAAACAGCCAGTGAACTTAATTGTGTGCTGTTGCCTGCTGTGTAATACTTTAATAGCCCATCAACTAGATGTCTTCAGGTCACCAGTGACTGGCCCTGACTTCCCTCCAACCATCATCCCAACAGAGAATGAACTTTGAACATCATGGACCGAATGGACTCGGCAGCATTATAGGGATTGGTCCATGCACTAAGAAAATTATCTTTTTCTCTTGGTCTGTATGTATATGGATGTATATATGTGGGAGAACGATGGTGTATTGAAAGTGTGGGATCTGAGCATGACGTGAATGGTATGGAATAAGGGGTGGATAATGTCCTGGGTTCAGCAGTAGCAGTCATGTTTCTCCTTCATGGTAGCTGGTGCAGTGCTGTGTTTTGACTTCCAAGCTGGGAACAGTGTTGGTGAAACCAATGTTTTCAGTTGTTGCTAAGTGATGTTTACCCTGGCCAAGGACTTTGTGAGGCTCATGCTCTGCCAGGGAGGAGGGGAAGCTGTGAGGAAGCAGAGATGGGACGCCTGACCCGGGCTAGCAGGGAGGTATTTCATACCACAGCACGTCATGCCCGGGGTGGGGGGTAACTGGGAGTTACCCGGAAGGACACGGGCGTTCGGGTGGGACTCTTTTTCTTGGCCGGTGGTATCGTATTCTCTTCCCTTGTTATTTTCCCTTATTGTTGTAGTTGATAGTAGTGGTGGTGATTTGTGTTGTACATTGGTTGCTGGACTGTTCTTGTCTCAACCCGTAGGAGTTGCACTCTTTCGATCCTCCTTCCCATTCCTCCGGGAGCGGGGAAGGGGAGAGCCCCGGTGCGGGGGGGACACGGACCTCGATTGTTGTCAGCTCAGCACCACTCATTGGGAGTGAGTGAGCAAGTTACCTGACTGGGTTTAAACCACGACACATAGTCAGTAGACCTGACAGTTTCAGAAAGAATTACAAAATAGGTTAGTGAATAAAATTTATTATTGCTATATAAGTATCATTTATTTACATATATATTGGTAAATCCTCTCCTTATACTCTATTGATAATTTCCCTGTCTTTAAATTATAGTGCCATCAGATAATTTTTCAAGTTCGATAAAAAAGTGTGCAGTTTTTCGTTCTAGAACTGAAAAATTCCTCCACCTGATGTAGAGATGTAACCAAGAAGTGAACTTTGTTAAGACACAAAAGGAATTAAGTGTTGACAAATATAAAAATACTAATTTTCTTTACATGCATAAGTACATTGAAGGAATAATGAACATATGGTTTCACCATTGTCTGAAGCTTATCTGTGCATTTCTGTTGAAAAAGAGAGTCCGAGTAGGTCTCTTCTATCTTTTCCCTTTGCCCATGTTTCAACTTCGCTATTGCTTCTGTAATGCATCAGTACCAATTACTCAGTAAATCAGATGAATTTGCTGATCTTATTAAAGTCTTCCCTTCCCACCCTCTCAGGATTAGCTTCCAGTCAGATAACCAAGCTGATTTGACTTTCTGTGCTGACCATTAATGGTAACACAATGAAATCAACAGGATTATGCAGTTAGATTAACACCATCTTATTTAAGAGCAGAGACAGCCACAGCCACTTTTGAAAACTAGACTTTGGTTCAATGCTTATTACTGCAAAGCCAAAAAACTGCATATTTGTTGTACTGAGAAGAATTAACTGTCATCTAAAAAAACTTTTGAAGAGATTGGATTGTTTTCCTTAGGACTAAACCAAACAAAATCGTTAAGAGTGTCTAAAGTATTAACTGGTTTAAGGAAACAGTAATTAATTTATTTCTGTCTTGTGCAGGGGGACAAGAAAAAGGAGGAATTTTAGATCTTTTAAAAGTTGGAAAATTTAAAAAGGATAGTGCTCTTTGTTTGCATAGAATGTCTGGTTAATTCATGAAACTTAGTTATGAGAAGTCATTGACCCAAACACTTTAAAGCTTAAAACATGCATTTTATGGATATCAGTAAGGAACTACTGCTTTATCCATTAACAAATAAAACTGATATAAAGGTATACAATTAAGTGTAAGCAATATTTTCTAATAGTTTTAGATTGTTACCTTACCAACTAACAGATGAGGTGGCTTCTAATATAAAGGCTTTTTTTATTCACAATCATCGTCTTTTGAGATTCTCTATCTATTCCCTCAACAGTCTACTAGAGATAATCTCTGATATTTAATTCATATTTATCAATGTGAAAACTTTAACATAGTGAAAGAAAAAAAGACATTACACTGGAATATGTGTATGTATATTTGTAAATGTTCATTTAAATATTAGGGAATTAAAGATTGCTTTGGTGGGAGTATTTAAAAGACTGATAAATCTGAGCAGTTTAAAACTAAAAACCAAAAAATTCAAATAAACTCTTTACTAAACTCATTGATTAACAACATAATTTGTGTTAATGATTAGTTCTTACACATTTTTGTTCCTTATCACCACATGTTTATAAGACTGTTCAGCTTTAGTATCTGTAGTTTAAATTAGTTCTGGCTGTATAATACTAGGGAGCTGATAGCATACAGTTATCACTGATAGCTATGGTTGTTGGTGGCTCTATGTTACCGAGATCAGAGAGATCAGATTTAACAATACTTAGGACAAAAAAGAAGTCTGAACTGAAATGAGCTAATGTCTAACTGCTGGTTGGTTTTGGTTTTTTTTCACTTATGACTAACAGGTTTCTAATGATCCCCTTCCAAAAGGAGTATCTTCTCTCCTGCTGATGCAACTTATTTTTGCTGTTGCCAGTTGTGCCTCTTTTATGCTTAGGAGGATGCCCTGCTTATCTCTCTTGTTTATTGTTTTTCTATCACTTGGATGCCTCCTGGTGCAAAGAATCCCATCTTTCTTTACCCCCTCAGTTGTCACATAACTCAGACTTTCATGTAAAATCATTTATATTTGGCTATGCCATCACACGTTTGCAAAACATTTGCATACTCCTGAAAGTTGAACTACCAAAGTATTTTGGTTTAACTTCTGCTAATGTATCTTGACTGTTGCACTTATAGTTTATAATTGTCACAGGATACTATTTAGCTACAGACAAAAGACAGAACAGAATTTGCCAGTATCTAATACTCATACTAGTTTTTGTTTCCCATTAGGTTTGTAAGTGAAAAACAAATCTGTGTAACAATTGACTTTGTCTTTTTGTTAAGGATTTTCTCTACTTGTTTGGCAATCCTTTTAAAACTTCATAATGTAAATGTAACAGGTTTTAATTTTAAGTGTTACAATATGAATATTAGCACCACCCAAAAAAACAAATACACTGTGCTGTAATAGCTTGTGATACTTCTCTAATTTATGTTTGCAATCCACTCCTTTCTGTTTAAATAATACTTTTATTTTTATTTTCATTCTTTCTCATGTATTTCAGCATTTTGCCTACATTACCTTAATAACTGCATAGAGAGTAATTTTTTTTCTGTTTATTTTTACCACGTGCATCATGAACATTAACACCTGCTTTTGTGTACAGTGTGCACGTACTAAGACAGGCTTTCTCATGCTATGGCATTTTCCCTTATTTTCCTATATTAAATGTCACTTGATAATTTACATGCATACAGTCTTAGCGGGGCAATACTTTATATTTCTTAGTAACTTCATGCTCAGAAAGAAATTATTATTCAAGATATTTGTAATTTTTTCTCTTTCTTTAAATTAATTTCCTAGTTTGATATTTTAACCCACAGTTATATAAGCTTAAAATAATATCATATACACCATGCTTAGATCCAATGTTGAGATGTAATTCTGTAAGCATAATCACAGGTTTGTTCAGAAATAGCCACAGCAATTTTGGTTTGCATTTTGAAGTGCAGTCACATCATAGACCTAGTGCTGTTTTGTCATCTGGGCGTAGCTGAAATCTGCTGACTACAGTTAGATATCCTGAATGATGAGTCTCTAGGGAATGTCAAAGCATTATTATTATTTGCTTGTGAAAAACATTTTCTCAACTAGTTTTTAGATTATTGGGGTTACACTCGAGTAAACATTTTGTTGTTTTATATTTAATTAAAAGAGATTACTTCAAATTTACTTGCAAATATATTGGTTCTTCTCACTCCTAATTGACATTACTAGGGTTCAGATGGGTTAGCAATTGTTTCCACTATCCCTAGAAGAATAATTTGCATACCTTCAGGTTGGAATTTTATTTCTATAGAATTTTTTTATAAATAGACACGATGGAAGTTTAAAGCAATAAATGCCTATTTCTAGGCTGAATTCTTGACATTGCTGTATGCTGTTAATGGTGGTTATGAGTTTATTCCATATTGCATTTCTAATTTTACCTGTGTACATAGGTCAAAACTAGAAACCATTTAATATGCCATCTACAGTTTGGGTCCCTAGTCAGAAAAGAACATAACAACAACAAAAAAGTAGCAGTAAGTAATGTTTCCCCCACTCTCCTATAAATGTCACAGCTTGTGGTCAGCTACCTGGGTATATTAATATTCTGCAGTGGATTTCTGTCTCTGAGTGAAATGTCTGTCAAGTGAGCAGAAGGACAGTTAGTTATGGCCTCTTAACCAGCTGAATGTCGATTTCATCTGAACATCCTTAGAGAATGATAAAAATGGTTCTTGCTATTCTGTATTATGTCTATTCAGTTTAGATAGATTTGCAATTTCTCAGGATTTACATAATTTTGTCTTTTCTATGGTGGAAATTATATCTTTTCTGTGAAAAGTGTTTTGTGGGGATTTTTTCAGTCACCAATGTAGTTGTCCCAAAGTTACCTGCATAAGTATTACACCTACTTAGCCATCAAACAGGAAAAAAAAAAAGAAAAAAGAAAAAAAAGTGTTTAATTAGATGACTCTATAAAAATTTTACTTTATGAAACTCACATAGAAAACATACCATGAATATATGCAAGCCATAGCTTACGCCAAGATATAATATAGGTGGTAAGAGATGGTGGGGTATTTTGTTTTAACCCCCAGGACTTACTCTAGAGCCAGTCTACATGTAATACAGGGATGAGATTCACATGTACATGAAGACACTTAAGATGGGTTAATTAAAATACTGCATAGGTTTCTATGCGTGAACTGGCTATCTGGACTCCCACTACTGTGACAGCTGAACTAGTGAAAAAAGAGTGCACATTGTTATTCAGGTTATCCTAGACACCTACAAATTATTTGCTTTCTATGTACTCCCTTGATTGTACCGGTGAAATACTTGTCTTAGATCAGGAGTGAACTTCTTAAGTAAACTTCTGATTGTTCATATTTTGATCGCATCGTGTTTTGTTTTCCATTGTGAAACAGTTTCAGGGCACATGAACTGCAGTGTTCTTTTCTGGTGAAATTAAACTAGAAGATACTGTGAAGGATCTCTTTTCATACTCTTCAGCCTTAAATGCTCATTATGTCAATGGGACAAGGCTAGAACTCATCCACATTAAAAAAAGAACCAAATTAATTTCACAGATATATTTGCATCATAAACACAAGAGCTTGTCTTATTTGCTTCTTGTATGACAAATTTAAATGTGTTTTATTTTACTGCATCTTCATAAGAAACCAGTTTCCTTAAACTGTAGTTTTTGGTGGGCATCTGGATGAATGAAACAGCAATGCTGCTACACACAGGGGTAGATGAAAAGCAGAATTTATTCTTGGCAATATCTTGGCATAACAATAATCTTGTTATGTAGAAACATCTTTTTCTGAAATGACAAAATATAAAAGAATCAATTCTGCTGTCTGAGGCATCAGTAAAATACTGACATGGATGTATAACTTTCAGAGTTATATTTAAGTTAAAATTCAGAATATTTTGTTCATGTCTTTGTACTTTGATTGACATAGAGAAACATTTCTTTGTCTTTTCAGATTTACTGACTTTCTTTCACCACAGAATGCATCTTATCTTATTGACATCAATAGTATTTTTCACAGTATATACCTATTTTGTATTTCTATTGGTTCTATTCCCAGAAAAATGTTCAGCATCACAGCCTGCTTTATCAACCACACATACAATGAAAGGCAATAACTGTTCTATCCCTGTAGGACTTTAATTCTGTTTTCATTAAATTAGCTGGATCAGTAAGAAAGCATGCATTTTTATAGCATTTCTATTTTGATGACCAAGGTGTCTAGAAGAATATTTACCACTAGTTAACATATATGTACTATTAACTTTGTTATCAGTTTGCAAAACAGACATGTCCAGACCTGTTATTGGCAGGTATTCAAATACAGGATAAAGGATGAGGCTCCAACCAGCCTCTATGTCAGACAAGGAGTAAATAAACAGTATCAATATTTAAGATATTCAACGGATGTGAAATTCTCTTCAAAAAGAAAGTTATGCCTAAGTAGATGTAAATCTTAATTTATGTTTGTTATTTAGGAATTCTGAAAGGCAGATTGAACATTCATTTCTTGGTAGAAAATGATTTGGAATAGAGAAAGGGAATGTGACAATACTAGCACCACCTGAAATAGACTGAGAAAGAAAAAGGAAGTATACATTGATACGGAAAAAAATAACAAAGCAACCAAAACAGGTTATTTTTCAGATTCCTAAGTACAGTTACCTTTTGGATAAACTATATGACAGTATTTTATAAATTCCTAACGTGCTCGGTAACAGGTGACTTGCCCGCAGTATCTACTATTACAGGTGCTCTACTGTCATTTCTTGAGTTTAAGTGTTGGTTTTAGAGGGTGAATATGCTAAATACTACTTGATTAACACCATAGTCATCAAAGAAAAAGGTTGCTTGAATTGATGGGGGATAAGGGTCTTTTGCACCCCTGTATATCATATGTATCTATCTCTGAAGAGTAAGCAGGGGTAATTTCTGATGTTTTGTAGCTCTGTGGGATTGGTACTTGCAAGTTAGGCATATAACTTGTTTCTCCAGTGTAACAACATTACAAAAGGAGTAATAGTACTCTTCAGGTTTTGAGTATTGTCACTGAGATTAGGAAAGAATTTTGTTTTCTTGATAAATATTCTCAGCTATTTGACTGAGTTGTCATTTATTTTTGAAGCCTCCCAGAGGGACAACACACTAGTCTCTATGGGCCATGATTCAGATTTGGTACACTGCACTACAAAGCTCTAAGACCTGGGATGCAGCCATACTGCTTCTGATGAGCAAGAATTAAAAGATGAACACCTTCAGAGCCTGCTAAAGCTCCCCTTTGATCAGTATGAGGAACTGCTTCTTGAATAATGTAAAACTGTTTCTTCAGAAACACGTTCTACTTCACAGCCTCGTGTAGTCAGCAAGTTTAATTGAGCTGCTATAGAAAGATAAACACATATATAACAGCTACATATGCATAACAACATGAAATAAATAGCAGTTTGTAGTAAACAGGTAGAGGTTAAACTGCCATTGACCAACTTCGAGCAAAAAGCTCATCTTCTTTATTGTCCCAAGTTTCTCTTTAATAAAGGAGTGTGAGGGGCTGTCCTAAAATCAGTTGTGGGTCCCTGATTCTTAGGGCAGAACTGATCCCCAGTGTGTGTTAAAGCAGCTGGAAGTTGTTCTATCTCACAGAAGCTCCCTATATTCCTAAAGTGTGAGACATCAGACAGGGGCACCTAGAGTATAGGACACTTCAGCTATGCATTTTTAATGCTAATTTTTGCACACTATCTCACTATGAGTGTGGCTGCAGCCAGCTATCGTAACTTGAGGAATGAAACACAAATGTATCTGTGATAGAGTAAGTGCATGTGCCGGATAAATCCAAAATATCTATTCTCTATGTGCTATCAATAATAAAAATCTGCTGTAGAACAGAAAGATATTTTCAATCATACCATCTTGTGATACTTCATCCAGATATCCAGAAGATATTTATATTTAAAACTGGCTGTAAAACTTTTCAAGCTTTTAAAGTTCTGAACTTCAGTGCATAACAGAGGACTTCATTAGTATTTTTAAAATACTAAAATATTCTAAGATACTGTTATAAAATTTGGTGGCTAGATCAACAAAGGTGGAATGTAACAACCTGAGTCTTGGTCAGTATCTTCTTTTATATAAGTGGCTGTCAAGTCTGAAAATGCATGTATGCCTGGAGCATGATGAGATGAAAGCAAGTAGCTAAAAACCCCCTTAGTTATTTGAAATTAATAATTGTACTTTATTGTTTGCGATTAGGATGGGAAAAGGGGGAATTTGGAAATGGTACAGGGTATTGTGTACTTAGCTCTGCACTCCACTATTACTCTTTCGAATCTACTAAGATCTAGTATAGACCTTAATATAGTATAGTAGAATATAGTTGTATAGTAGAATAAAACAAAATGTGTTTCCCAGTAGATATTTATGACACTCTCCACAGTAAGAGGATTAAGGTTGCCTGCTCATATTCGGTCTGCATATCAACTTATGATTCTGATTGCCAGGTTAACATGAGAACATCTGCAATGCTCTTAAGCCATTCAACAGAAGGACTAATAACTTCTCTTTTCAATAAACAACATATTTTTTAAATATTAAAAAGACATGGATAAACACGAAAAGCTATGAATTAGTTTTCTTATGAGTTATGTGAGACATTTGGGGGAAGTTGTGTTACTTTTTTGTTATTAACTTTTTTTAGTCTTAGTAGCAGTTTTGGAGCAAAGCAGTGTTTTTATTGCATGAAACTAAAGGTGTGAGTTGAATATCGTGGGGCATGATATGAGAAAATATAAAAGTTTTTGAAGGTTAGGAGTCCTCAGGGATAGTGCTGGAAGACAGTTAAAAATGGAGGAAAAAATGTGGTGCAGTTTCATCTATACTGGGCTACTGGAGTAGCCTCAGGAGTAAATTATACCAGAACAATACCCAGAAATTGCGCTAGCAAGAGCTAAATGCAGTGGCCCAAAACAGAATCAGGAAGTAAGCTAATGATTTGCTAGTACACAATTCAGTTTTTGAAGTATGCTTCTTGGACTCAGTTTCTGGCTATTTCTAATTTTGAAATGATCTGATATCACAAAGGGAAAAAAATATCTGAAGTGTAGAAGACAGAGGAAAAAAGGAAGTACAACAGTCTGACTGAACATCAAAGATTCATTAGTGTGTGTCATGGCTTAAACCCAGTCAGGTAATTCGTTCACTCACTTCCCCCCCTTTCTTGCCCTCCCCCTGCTCCCGGAGGGACAGAGAGGAGAACTGAAAAGAATGCAACTCCCACGGGTTGAGATAAGAACAGTTTAGTAACTAAGGTATAACACAGATCACTACTGCTACCACCAATAATAACAATGATAAAGGAAATAACAAGGGAAGAGAATACAACACCTCACCACCAGCCGACCGATAACTTGCCCCCCAAGCCCGACCAAGCACCGACTGATACCTCCTCCAACCCTGCAGTCTCCCAGCCCTTCCGGCTAACTCCCAGTTACATCCTGGGCATGACGTGCTGTGGTATGGAATACCTCTTTGGTCAGTTTGGGTCAGGTGTCCTGTCTCTGCTTCCTCCTGGCTTCCCCTCCTCCCTGGCAGAGCATGAGGCTCACAAAGTCCTTGGCCAAACCAAAACATCGCTATCAGTTCTGTTCCCAGGCCGAAAGTCAAAACACTGCACTGCACCAGCTACCAAGAAGGAGAAAAATGACTGCTACTGCTGAACCCAGGACAGTGTGAGGAAGACGAGGCTGTGTTGGTGTAGAAGAAAGGGAAGCAAAGTGAAAACTAGCCTGGAGTTGAAAAACTTAATTGTGTCTAAAAACATGACAATGAATAAAAAATAACATATCTGATTTAAATGAAGAATCAGTTCACATGAAACAATTAGTTGAAATGGCAGAAAGAATGACAGAAGTTTCAGTGGGTTAGGGACTAAAAGCACTGAGATACATAACTATCTGGAGCAGAATTAAGGAATCCACCTAAGGCAACAGACACTGGCTTCTGCTAGAAAAATGCTTTTCAAAGTGAATTATCATTAAAATCAGAATATCTATTTGGTGGCATAAGAACTACATCTCGCTCCAGGCTTTATAACTGTCACCTTTGGTCAAACCTGAGGTTATCAACTTACCTGTGTTTATTGAATGGGTAAACACTGATTTTGTTTCTGTCCCTTTGCCTCCTTTTCTCCCTTCCTCTCCCTTTCTGCCATCTCTTAGAAAAGCAGAATCTAGTGTAAAATATTGATAGCTACTTTGCTGCATTTTAAATGAGACAGCAATTTACACTTGTTGTGGTTTAAACCCAGTCAGCCACACAGTTTCTACTTCCCCTTCCCTTTCTCTTTCTGCCCCCCCCCCCCCCCCCCCCGCTCCCGGAGAGATAGAGAGGATAGAGAGGAGAATTGAAAGAATGTAACTCCAAGAGGTTGAGATAAGAACAGTCCAGTAACAACTAAGGTATAACACAAAGCACTACTGTTACCACCAATAATAATGATAAGGGAAATAGCAAGGGAAGAGAATACAATAACACCCACTGAAATGAGCCCTACTGAGAAGAGAGTGCCCTTCTGGGTAACTCCCAGGGCATGATGTGCTGTGATACGGAAAACCTCTTTGGCTAGTTTGGGTCATGTATCCTGTCTCTGCCTCTTCCGGGCTTTCCCTCCTCCCTGGCAGAGCATGAGACTCACAAAGTCCTATGGTCAGTCTAAACATTTGAGCAGTAACTAAAAACATCAGTGTTATCAGCTCTGTTCCCAGGCCGAAAGTCAAAAACACAGTATTGCACCAGCTACTAAGAAGGAGAAAAAATGACTGCTACTGCTTAACCCCGGACACCACTTATTGTAGCTACGCTTGTTATTATTGCTTTCTAGTTAAAGTTTTAAATTGTGATGGTTCTGCTGTCCTTCATTAACATTGAAAGATATGATGATGATCACAGCCTTCAGAATTATCAAATTAAGGGGATTTCACTTAGAAGTTAATAAAGATATTAAGTGCTTCAGATACCAAACTTACATGACAAGGCAAAAGTATAGGTAAATTCCTTGACCAAATACATAGACACATGAGTATATTATATAAGTTTTAGGAGAACAGGTCTAATCCAGTTGAAAACAATTTTGCAAGTAGGTATTTTTGTATGTTTTGCTCATTAGTATAAGATCAAAATGTATACAAGGAAGATACTACATTCTTAGTGATAGCTTGATTTTCAGATTGAAGAAAAAATATAATCTTTAAAAATAAGAGACATAGAATATCTTTATATTTTTAAAAAACTTAAAAAATAGAGAAATTTGATTGCTTATTCAAAAAGAGAAATGAATATATTACATAGTAAAGGTAAAATATTAATACTTTGTTGTCTTTATGTCAAAACATCTAATTATGAATGAATAACTTTAGAATATTGCAGAGAAAATGTGATGCTTTTAGTATTTTACTTTAAGCATAAACTTAAACCAGTTTACAATCTTTCTATGGTATTTAAAAAAAAAAAAAATGACTTAATATATATGTGTATATATATATACTCTTTTGTATGTTTTAGCCAACCTAATAGTGATGTACAATTAAGGGTAAGATACCAGACTTATTACAAAATATTTGGCAAAAATTCAGAATTTTTCAAGAAGAAATAATTAGTGCTAGACAAAATGCTATATAAAGTGCTATATAAATTTCTATATAACATGAAATATTATTTCTGTAAAAAATCTAGATATAAGAGAAAACTAAACACATTTTGGATTAATTTATGGGTAATGAAAAGAGAATAGTATGGTGGAGTTGACAGACGAACTTCTGCTAACAAATACACATAATTTCTTTATGTTCCAGATTGCTCTTTAATCATTCAACAATATTGGACATAGGATACCCTGTATTCATTTGAGAAAGAAAGTGAAGGTGCAGGACAGTGTGATTAAATGATGATAATATCACTCATGATAGTATGATGAATAACAGTATGGCTACTTTACTAGGTCCACTTACAAAGCTCCAAGAAGTTGAAATGTCTCTGATGTTGTTTTCAATGTCTCGCAAATGTTCTTAGGTGAAATGCTCCAATAACAGCTCATGCACCAGTAGTAGACATGTATCACAGAACAATACTGACATCTGAATATCACTAGTGTCTGGAGGAAATCTCACAGCTGATTCCTGGAGCAGAGCTTGAGCAGGATTCAAGTTATCTCTGGAAAGGAAATTGTGAAGTTTTTAGCCATGTACAACACCTTTTTATTTCCTTTCAGCATCCAGTCATATAGCTGGGTTTTTTTGGTCCATAAATTTGAGTGCTGTTTGGTGTCTTGCTATTGCTAACATGTCACAGCAGCATCTGTCACTACTGCGCTCTGCTGTACAGCAGTCAGTTCCTCTTTGTACTGAAATGAAAGACAGTTTAGAGCCACTGCATATACACTGCAGCTTCTCAAGTGACATTAGGAAACTATAACTGGGAATCTGAATGACGTCTTACCTCTCTGTTGTGCATTGTTCTACATTAATCACATTCATAGTGACCAGACACTTATGTAGAAATCCACTTAGAGAAACATTCATATGTTCTCATCCTAGCCTAAATCATACAGCCGGTATAACCTTCTAGGAACTGTAATGTTTCTAGACTTTGTTTCAAGTCTTGATATGGCCCTGTATTTAAGACAAAATTCAGGTGTAGGTTTTAGGTAATTGCTACAGCATAGCTACAGAAAAAAAAAACAAACAAAAAAGCCAAATCTGTCAATATGGGCCCAAGCATATCAACATTGGAGACGATGAACAAATGAATGCCTGTCCTGGGTTCAGCAGTAGCAGTCATGTTTCTCCTTCTTGGTAGCTGGTGCAGTGCTGTGTTTTGACTTTCAGCTCAGGAACAGAGCTGATAACAAGGATGTTTTGGTTTGGCCAAGGACTTTGTGAGCCTCATGCTCTGCCAGGGAGGAGGGGAAGCCAGGAGGAAGAAGAGACAGGACACCTGACCCAAACTGACCAAAGAGGTATTCCATACCACAGCACGTCATGCCCTGGATGTAACTGGGAGTTAGCCGGAAGGGCTGGGAGACGGCAGGGTTGGAGGAGGTATCGGTCGGAGCTTGGTCGGGCTTGGGGGGCGAGTTATCGGTCGGCTGGTGGTGAGGTGTTGTATTCTCTTCCCTTGTTATTTATCATTATTATCATTGGTGGTAGCAGTAGTGATTTGTGTTATACCTTAGTTACTAAACTGTTCTTATCTCAACCCGTGGGAGTTGCATTCTTTTCGATTCTCCTCTCCGTCCCACCGAGAGCAGGGGGAGGGCAAGAAAAGGGGGGGAAGTGAGCGAACAAATTACCTGACTGGGTTTAAACCACGACAGTGCCCATAAAACTTTCAGTCTCCGTCTGCATTGTAGTTCTTAGAGCAATCAATGGCAGCAAGTCAGCTTAGAGGTTTAGATTTGTTGTTTTATTTTTTTCCCTAGGATGGTCAGTGTTGTATGCTACAAAGTTTGATGAGATATATCAGCAGCTGAACTACAAGTCATGAAACTTACAGCTTTTCCAGTGTATGTGGTAAATGACAGCTAGGTTGAATTAAGGCATTTTAAATCTCTTTAATTATTCTAAGAGAAGCAAATATAAAAAATCATGGAGGTTCTCACTAGATGAAGTGATTTTTAAGGAAAAGAAATGGGCACAGCTGAGCTATAGGATTTCTTTTGCTGCAAAGGAAAAAATAATACCAAATATCTTATATAGTCACTGATTAGACAGTGTTTGCAAACAAAGGTCTCATTGGAAACTAAATCATTGGAACTTAAATCATCAAAATGGAATTCTAGGTGTTTTCTATTTTTGATTTTTCAACTGTTTTTCTATACAATAAAATAATTATATTCTGCTGCCCAAATTCATGACACAAAATGTGTCATGACTAAAAAGGTTGTCTATGTTGTTCTCAACAGAGGTTTTAGTGGAAAATTGAAGTAGAAATTTGGTGCCATGATTTCTAAATAAATGCAATAAATTTTGAGATTATTTTAGTTGTGTTCTGTAAGAAAATAGAAAGGAAACTACCTGCAATGCACACATCCCCACACTGAATGAGATTTGTAGAAAAACTCATGTTGAAGAGTTAGGGATTTTTTAAGATCTGTCCCGTGAAACACTAATGACTATTATTCACTGACTCTAACAAGATGAGATGTGTTCCACTCAGACATTGAAAAGAGCCAGAATTTTATTTAAAATACGTGTCCTTATTATTCATCTACACTGAAGTATACACACTGAAAGGCAGCAGTGTGAAAGAAAACTTTTTCTGCAGTTTTCATCGTTACTCACTATACCAGTCACATTTTTTCAAGCTGCTGAGGCTCACTTTCCCTCACAATATCTTCAGAGACATCTGTCTTCAAATTCTTGAAGTGTTTTTTGCTTCAGTATGTGTTATGTTCTGAAACATGTTTTCAAATATTACACCTAACAGTGTATTTCCTTGCTTGAATTTCTGAGCCCTGGTTTGTAACCCAACGAACACTGTTAGAAGGCAGTGATTGGTATCTTCCAGGAAGACTCAATGCCCTAAAATGAGTAGTAGCAAAAACTGTATGATTTGAAAGTGCACTCCTCTTCTGAAAAATGTCCATAAATCATGCTTTAATTTTTCTGTTTCTCATATCCATGGCAAACTTCTGTACTTTTACAAATGAAAAGATTTTATTTTTTAAAACTGAAAAGTCTGGAAAGTTAGATGGCTTCTTTTTTTTTTTTAAATTGTTATTCCACCTGCCTCCTTTCCCCCATTAATAATGAGCATATTGAAGACCAAATTGGATCATAGACACACCTGTGCAATCCCTCACCCTCTGACTATCACCCTAGTGATATGGACAGTCACATTGCCTTCCATTGCCTTGCTCAGATGTAACTAAAAGGAATTTATTACGGTATTGGGTGATGATGGATAAGCTGAAATGGGAGAACCTATAGTTCATATGTTATTAGGTGTGATGGGTTTGCAGGGCTGGAACATAAGTTTTCATCATTGCATTGACTTTATCAATCAAAATGGATTACTGAGTAAAATTTACTAGCCTTCCATGAAATGATTTTATGGCAGATGAATAAAAATTATTTTTGCTGTAAATTATTTTACCCTAAAGGTCCCTGCAAGTTTTTCTTCATTCCTTTCCATGTGGTACATTTGAGGTTTTTAGCACTATCCCAGCTTCCCTATTCAAGGGAATTAGAATGCTATACATTTGTCAAAGTTGTTGTGAAATAAAGGATTTCTAGTTCTGCTCATAAATACTATGATTCATATAAATGCATTTAGATGGCACATTTCCACTAGATGTGTTCTAAATTATTCTGTGCCTGATCCTTATCTCATTCCTACTAGTGTAGTAAATAAAGTCATTTCATTGAAATAACCAGTGTTAAATCAGTGAAAATCTAATGTAAACATAGATCTTTTACCAATAGTGATACATTAAAGCTTTAAACTTGTTACTTTTCTTTCTGCTGCATATACGATAGAAGAACTTTTCAGCAGATCACAAAATAAGGTGGGTGGCAGACACTATATGCAAAATGTTAACAGCTACTTGAGAAATGTAGTTTCTAAAGTTAAATGAAAATAGAACCCTGAAAGGATTTGATCAATCATATGACTCTTGTTTCAAAATGTGTGTGCATGCTTCAAAATATCTGGCACAACCAATAATTTTTGTATGATTTCAACTTATTGCAAGCTGTTGAGCAATGATTTTTTATGCAATAAAGTGAGCAGCTAATATAATATCCAGGCACATTATATTTCTTTTAGTAAATGCACAGCATCCAAAACATCCAAAACACGTAAAGTCATTTTACAACTATTTGTACCTTCAACTGCCTGAAAATATTCTACAAATAGTAGAAAAATTGGTACATATCCAATCTGAGGACAACAGATTATAGATTGCTTACCAGACAGTTTTGCTAAAGTAATTGCCATCCATAAACGGCAAAATTTGGCTTGATATATCCTAACTTGTAGCTGAGATTTAGAAATAAACAAAATTGCCACATTATTTTATTGCCAGAAATAAATGGCTAGTATATCAATGGTCACTACAAAAGCTAGAAAATCCATTATCCATAAAGTGAGTCCGTGTTCTGCTACCATATTCCCTTTAAGACTACTTTTTCTTCAAAACTACACATGCTGTTACTGTGTTATTTAAAATATTTCTGAATTGCGTTAACAAAGCTTGGGCATTTTTCCTAACTTTGTTTCTTTCACAGCTACAGCAGGACCCCTTAAATCCTAAGCAATGTAAATCATGTTATAATATGTCACATCATGTATTTAAAAATGAATATGTTCAGACTGATACATAAGGTCATAAATGTGGATATTTTAAAAGATTTTACTTTCTTGCTTTAAGCAAATATACCTGCCATTATTTTAATTAGTTTTCAATAAGATTAACATCTTAAAATTATGAGTAAGTAAAGTTTATAATATACTTTAGACTTCAACTTTTTTTTAGAATTGGCAAAGAAAATTCGAATGGTTGTAATATTTGATAACTAATATTTGTCTCAGTTAATTATCAGTGTCATTGAAATGGTAACAAGGCAGGTTTTTCCACCGTATAAAATTCAGTATGTTAAAAGAAAGAACCCCAAAGATCTAGTCTTTGATTTTTCATGTAACAATGAAGATTTTGATGGAAAGAATGGCTAGTTCCCTTTTTTAAAAACACCAAAATTCTTACATTTGTCAATATATTAACAAGGTCGTATTTTGACAAAATTCTTAAATCTGAAAAAAAAAAACCAACAATTAGAAAAAACAACAACACAACAACCTACAATTTGAAGGAAACTGTGGATTTATAAAGTAGCAAAAGAAGATATACTAGCATGAAGGCAAGTTGCTCCATTACTCTATCATCAGCCTGTACTACACTATCAACATGAGTAAGCTGGAAAGAGCTTGACGGTAAGAAGAAACAGTCTTAGTCATAACAAATGTGGGAACTTGGGTAGACCCCACTACTGCTGCTGTTGTTCCTGTTCTTGCTGCTTTGCCTCCTGAACAAAGGAATTACTTAATGTTACAACATACTATTTAAGGAGCTAGATTTCCATATATTTTATCACTTTTCCTCATTACTAGTCCAAGCCACTGCCACATATGTCATGTCAGCTTAATAATTTCTTTAAGAAAAACTTTTCTGCAATTTGTCACAGAAATGTCTGTGGAATCTATTTGCTTCTCTCTCCCCACCTTTCCTCTCTTCTCCATACCCCCTCTCCGTTAGGATGTTGAAGATTATTCTCTTTTTCTGTTGAGTTAAAACTTAATTTCCTAGCAGTAACTGCTGAGAACTTAGTCAAAACCACCTGTAAGAGAGCTGTCTGTTACAGAGGAATCCATGGAAGGCAGCCTTACTTGGTTGATTCATACACTTGGCTATAGCCTCTTGACAGTAATGTCTCAGCTGGTGAATTGACTTTCCTTGTGAAATGTGGAACCAATTCTGCTGCTTCTACTGTTGTTTATCCCTTGTGATTTTGGAGCATAATTGGGCTTTCTGTGCTCACATTTCAGGGGTTAGCCACATGAGCAGTCCCATTAACAAAAAATAGATTATTCATCTGAGAAGTCAATGACGTGAAAAAAGGTGGTATATTTTTGTCTTTTTTTAGGAATATTCTGTCTTAACAGAGAAGAACACATTTTCACATGAAGTTTCTAATGTATAATTGCAATACATATTTATAGTTAATTTAGGCTTAATTAGTCTCAAATATGAGAAAAATAAATAGAGAAAAGTTTTCTTCTGACTAATTCTGAAACAGTGCTCTCCCACTGAGACAATAAATGACAATGTTTCCTGCTGACCTTTCAAGCAGACTGGCAAGGTAGCTGAGAGGATTTGTCAGTTGATCAGAGAAAGACCAGATGAATTTGTATTGTGATGTTGAGAACTGAATTTCAGGTTCAGCCTATCTTACTAAAGGTAGCAACTCAAAGCCAGGCTTCAGGAGAAGACACTGAATAGTAGTATTAGCTTGATTTTGATTTAAAGGTGATTCTTGAAAGCACAGATGAATAAAATTAAGCTCTTAATGAGGCAGTCAACATATTTGGGCATAAATTTTATATTCAAAAGCAAAAGATATCAAACCAAATTAAGCATACTCAGTACATGTAGCATAAATTAATGCTTATTATTTAAATATAGTTGATTTGAAAAATCTGTAAACCAACCTGTAGATCTCCTCTCTTATGTGGAGTTCCAGAAACTATTCAGTCAGAAATAGACTGGACTACCCTAACAAACTTTTTACGTTCTCTATTAATGTTTTTGTAAAGAATTTTGCACTGGTATTTAGTAGAGACTTAATTTAGGTCCAAAGGATATGATAAACTGAGACACAGAGGTTTCAAGATGAAAAGTGGTAAAGCAGATAAAAAAAACAAGTAAGGACAGTTTTATGGAAGGACAGTTTTATTATATACTCTGAAAACAAAAATATGTTTCAAACAGAAATATTACATTCATATTAAAATGTGTTATTATGGAAGTGTGCAGGGCTGAATGTGTTGTAACTCACTTTAAATAAGGTCTCAGTCATTAATTTATAGATTTGTGACATTTTATTCAGGACTAGAAGAAGACTGAATGGTAACCCAAACAAATGTAGAAAAATAATAAATCCCCTAAACCAAACTAACATGGCTTCACAAGGAAAATTCAGTGTGTACATATACTTGTGAATGTGTCTGTGTATGTATTTGTGAAGGTATGCACAGAGAATGATGGATGGCTATTCCTTTAGGATCTTTAATATTTACTCATTTATTTATTGGCATAAAGAGGGAGTGGGTTAGAAAAAAAACTCCTTAGATAGATTATTATATAAGAGGATTTTCCAAGTGTAAGTGAGCCTTTTAATAGAAGTATTAGGCTTGCTGGACACAAGGATCTTTATTCCTAGCTAGATGCTGGTACTTAGTGGTCTGACAGTTATTTAAAATTATCTCCACCTTTCAAAGTTTTTGCTGTAGCTGGATCCCAAGCAATTACCATTTTGTGTAGTCTGAACACAAACCTTCTATTACCGTATAATGCATCTCTGTAAGTAATTTTATTTTTGAACAAAGTGTGGATTTAACCATTTTCAGTTCTGTGGACCAAAAGCCAATTTGAAGACACCTCTGTGGATCACATAAAGGAATAGTACTGCAAGCATTGACGAGATTAATTAGGTATTCATTGTCTTTTATCTACCCTTCAGTCTTGAACTGTGAAACTGGAGCCTCCATTTTACTGGTCTTACAGATCTCACATTCTTTCCTTATACATGTGCTCTACTTTGCACTTGATGGGAAAAAGCAGCTAAAGAGACAAAAGAACCTGCGTATGAACAGGTGCAGAGTAGTAGTGTATTTCTTAATTTTAATTCCACCTCAATTCCAATCTCAAACTGAAGTCACAATAAATTTTAGATAGTTCTGCAAGGAGCAGGGAGTTGTACTCAGTGATACATATGGGCCCCTTCCAACTCAAGATATTTCATTTTTCTATAAGAAAAATCATAATTTTAAAAAATAAAATAAAGTCTCCAAGGCAGATTTGGCTGCAGTTTTATGCATTCTCTGGACCTCATTTTAATTTATTCACATCTATGTAAAGTTCATCATTGTCTTTAAGAGATATATGATGATTTTGAATACATGCACAAACACAGAAAAACAGGTCTTTTAGAACCCACAAAAATTCATTAATTTATATTAAGTACTAACAATAAAAAATAGTGAAACCTAATACCCAAATGCCTATGTTGCAGCAATGTGAAACCTGTTTGCTGCATCTTTCCACGTTCATACCTCTGAATCTTTTGTTTACTCATTTTTTCTCCGATATTCTGTGCCCTCCTTTCAGAGGCATTTTCAGCTTGCTTCCTGACTGTTTCAGCCAAGAAGCAAGAGCGTTTATTTTTAACCTAAAAATAAAAAAAAAAAAGTGAACATCTGTGCCTCATATCCCTACACAGATTAATCAGTCAGAGTGACAATTCCATTGGAAATCGATACAGAGAAAACAAGAAAAAATCCAAAGGTTGTCAAGTAAATAGTTTGTGCGGGCAGAAACTTCAGAAAAATTGCCCAATTTATGACTGCTAGCCTAACTGAGTGAACTACAGTATGATTAATTACAAGGATATTTTACATACCTTTCTTGACCAGTCATACATTTCTTCCCATTCTATGCTGAATTTGCAGCAAAATCAGGAATGTTGTATGTAGGCTTTTCACTGTCTCTCAGAACTAGGAATAGACAGAATTGATATTTGGAAGGTCATGAATACGAATATGTAGATATGAGAGAGAATCTAATCATCTTCTACACTAAAACTGAAACAACCTAGAAAAAAGAAAAAAATCGGCATTCTAAAGATTCTTCAAGGACTTAAAATCATTTAAATAACTATCATCATGTAACATGGGGAGGAAGGGGAAGGCTGAGCACGTTCTTTCCCCAGTCTGTCTGCTGTTAACATTGACTTTTTGGGTGCTTTTTGTCTAGGCGTCTTTTACATTGGCCACAAAGGTCCTGGGATTCTGGGGAGTTCTCCACTGATTTGGACCTAGCTAACATTATTGCAGTTTAAAGGAAGGGCAAAAGGACGCAGGGAATTACAGACTTTTTATTCTAATCTCAGTATGCAGAAATATTATGGAGAAGGTAAACCAATTTTGGTGGCCTTCTATGATAGGGTTTCAGAACTGATGGATAGGGGTAGAGCAGTTGATGTCATCTACCTGGACTTGTGCAAAGCATTTGACACAGTCTCACATGACATCCTTGTGTCTAAATTGGAGAGACATCAATTTGATGGATGGACCACTCAGTGGGTAAAGAACTGGCTGGATGGCTGCACGCAAAGAGTTGTGATCAATGGCTCAATGTCCTGCTGGAGATCAGTAATGAGTGGTGTCCCTCAGGTATTGGTGTTGGGACCAGTCTTGTTTAACATCTTCGCCGCTGACATGGACAGTGGGATTGAGTGCACCCTCAGCAAGTTTGCTGACGACACCAAGCTGTGTGGTTCGGTTGATATGCTGGAGGGAAGGAATGCCATCTAGAGGGACCTTGACACGCTTATGAGGTGGGTTGATGCCAACCTCATGAAGTTTAACCATGTCAAGTGCAAGGTCCTACACCTGGGTTGGAACAATCCCAGGCAGAGCTACAGGTTGGGAAGAGAAAAGATTCAGAGCAGCCCTGCCGAGAAGGACTTGGGGGTGTTGGTTGATGAGAAAATGAACATGAACCTGCAGTGTGCGCTCACAGCCCAGAAAGCCAACCACATCCTGGGCCGCATCAAAAGGAGTGTGACCAGCAGGTGGAAGGAGGTGATCCTGCCCCTCTACTCTGCTCTCGTGAGACCTCACCAGGAGTATTGTGTGCAGTTCTGGTGTCCTCAACATCAAAAGGACATGGAGCTCTTGGAACAAGTCCAGAGGAGGGCAACAAGTATGATCAGGGGACTGGAGCACCTCCCGTATGAAGAGAGGCTGAGAAAGTTGGGGCTGTTCAGCCTGGAGAAGAGAAGGCTTCACAGAGACCTCATAGCAGCCTTCCAGTATCTGAAGGGGGCCTATAAGGATGCTGGGGATGGACTCTTCTTCAGGGACTGCAGTGATAGTACAAGGCGTAATGGGTTAAAACCTCTTAAAAATTCTTTCAGATTAAGGACTATTGAGAAAATATGGATCCATGGGAGGTACCCATGAATCCTGAGGCAGGCCGTTGATGTTATTGCAAGGTACTCTCCATCATGTTTGAAATCTTGTGGCATTAAATATGAGGTTCCTGAGAACTGGCAGAAAGCAAATATCACTGCTGTCTTCAGGAAGGGGAAGAAGAAAGATCTGGGGAACTACAGGATGGTCAGACTCAACTCAGTCCCTGGGAAGATGATGTAGTAACTAACCCTGGAAACCATATCTTGGCATATGGAAGACAAGAACATGATCAGGAGTAGTCAGCATGGATTTATGAAGAGGAAATTGTTCCTCACCATAAGTTTGCAGAGGATAAAAAACTGGGAGGAGGGGCTAATAAATGAGATAGCTGTGCTGCCATTGTATAGTACTCATCTCTGTAATTGTTTGTGATATACTGACTCAACTAGATTTTTTTGAGGTGGTAGCATACATCAGTATTATTTTCAGTTTGTTAGCTGCAGAAGAACCTGTGACTTTTTAATGAAAAGTTAGTTTTAATCAAAATCTTTTACCATTTGAACTAAGTAAATCTGAACTGCAAAGAAATCTATACAGTAATACTCAGTTTCTATGAACTGAATAGTGAAGGCATTCTTTAGCTTTGTTTAAATGTAATCTTCAGACATCAATGAACATTTTTGCAGCAGTTTATGACATCAGAGTCTCTAATAAGTATTATTTATAGATTACATCATCAACCAAAGGAAAGTACAGTGTATTTACCTCAAAGTTCAAAATAAAAATAAAATTGAGGAAAATAAAAAAGATATCAAGCTTACTATCACGCATGATTTCTGTTTACATAGTTATAATACGGGATACAAGCATCTGTAATTTTACTGAGACAAGAAGTTCTTACTATCATGAGCAGAAACAATGAAATCAGTGTGGCTGCTCGGGTGAAGGATGGTCATATCTTGAAGAAAGCCTTACTGTCTTGATATATTATCCCATAGTTCAGTCTTTCAGTATTGTTAGCTTCTAACATATTTTTAATTTTAAAAACTTCTTTTATATCCAACACTGTATTGTACAATTCTTTAAACTGTCAAGTGTATATGTTGAGAAATCACTTGCCCTTTAATATTCTGATTTGTTCATCATTTAATGTTCCACTATGAAACAAAGTTTTCTTTAGTCATCTGAATTAGTAGATGAATATGCACTTGTCTCTTTTGTCAGCTGAACTATCCTGACTTTCCACAGATAAAAAGACAGCTATGCCATTGCATATGATCTGACATGAAGCGAAGGAAAACACATTAAGGGAGGGAAGAGATTTGATTAAAATAGATAGATGTCACATTCAATATTTAGAAGTTTATTTCAAAAACACATTCTGAATTTTCATCACAGAGCTACAATATTTTGTCAAGTTTACTTGACGATACCTGAGCTTTTAGTTAAATAAACTAATACAACATGATGCTTTGTAATGTCTAATATGTGCAAGGACTAATGCCATAGTTACTTTTAAAACCTCTAATTTTAAGGGTAATCAATGTGTAAAAATAAATTGAGATTATGCACAAAACAAAGGTCAGAAACTAAGATAATATTCTAAGAAAAGTCTGGCCAAGACTATAGAAACATCTTACTTGCTATTAAATTGTAGCTTTAGCAGAAGCATTAAAGGTACAGGTTCATGAGTTTATTTAACAAAGAAATATGTCAAATTGCAGTTCATTATGCAAGTTATTATTTACTGAAATTTACTCACTGTTAAAAATAGAATTGGTACTGGAAACCAGGATGACACAAATCACAAACCAACAATTGACATGAAATTTTATATAGAATGTCCCAATTAATATTATTGTTATTAATTCTGCCATACTCCAACATAGTAAAGAACACTTAAAGGGATCTCATATTAAGTTGTCAATATTAATTTCTATGAATAATCACAAAAGTGCATTTTCCACATTTGTTTACCAGGCAAGCATTAGCAGTAGCAGACTGATTTTAAGTAAATGCTAAAAAGGCAATACATACCTTTTAAGTATTGCATTCAAAAGGCTAGTAATGGAGCAAGCATTTTTTTTAAAGAAAATAAACCAGAAAGCTGTGATGTCTGAGAGGCCACAAAACAAGCAAAGGAAAAAAAAAAAAACAACAAAAAACAACTAAACTCACAATATATTTAGTTGTTGCTTAATAACATTTATATATTATATTTGTCCTGGTTTCAGCTGTAACAGTTATTTTTTTTCCTTCTTAATAGTTGGTGCAGTGCTGTTTTCAGCTTTAGTCTGAGAACAGTGCCGATAACACCAATGTCTTTAGTTGTTGTTAAATAATGTTTACCCCAATCAAGGACTTTTCAGTCTTTCATGCTCTGTCTGTGAGGAGGGGCACAGGAAGTCAGGAGGAAGCAGAGACAGGACACCTGAACCAAACTAGCCAAAGGAGTGTTCCATACCACAGCATGTCATGCTCAGAATATAAACTGGAAGTTATTACTGCTCAGGTCGGGCTGGGTATTGGTCAGCATGTGGTTAGCAGTTGTATTGTGCATCACTTGTGTTTTTTGAGCTTTCATTTCTTTTCTTCTTGTTTCTTAGTAGTATCAGTATTGTTGGTATTCTTTCTAGTATCACTATATTTTGGGGGATTTTTAGTTATTAAACTGTTCTTATCTCAACCTGTGGGGTTTGCATTCTTTCAATTCTCCTACCCATCCTGTCCAAGGAGGGGGGAAACAGGGGGTGAGCGTGGTATTTAGTTACTGACTGGGGTTAAAAAATGACACCATTCAACCATATAGAGGTTTGTTTTACCAAGGAAATGAGAAATAAAAGGATGTCCATTACCTTTTGTTCAGGTAATTACCCCTAAGCATACACACATTACTGAACATAGGAGATAACATACTTGATCTCTTTAGTTGTTCACCTGGTACTGAATTTGTCAGTATTCAATATAAAATTATTCATACTATGTTTAAAAATAAAAGTTAATAAAGACAAGCAGGAACAATTTAAAACATTTAGCTAGATGCTTGATATTTTAAAGGAGAATCACGTTTTGTTTTCTGTCAATTCTTTCCAAGGTTTTCCATAAAAAATTGTAGCTGAATATAACCTTCTCATCTTGTGATTGTGTAAATTTGGTCTTTGGGCATACTGTAAATTTCTGGGCTCCTAAAAAATTCTGCAAAAAAATATTATTGTCACTAGCTTTGAAGTATGACATCTTTTAATTTCTTTGAAAGTGTTTTGTCCATAGATGTAGAAAAGTCCATATAGAAGTTCTTTGGTTTTTATTCTCTGCAATAGAAATACATTATGTGCAATTTCATTACCTTCCCTCTTAAATGTCTTTATTTTAGTAAAAAAATAGTTTTTTTATGAAACAGCATGTCATCCTATCCTATATATTACGCTGTTTGCCTATTTTCTATTCCTATTACTGTCATTTTCCTAACATGCTTATTACAAATATCTTTATGTTTTTAAAGTTTCTCCCCATCAATGTAAATGCTTTCTCCTTTTCTGTAGATTATCCTGTACATAAAAAAAAAACCTAAAACTGAGGCCACAAATTACTTGGCATCTGCCAGCATAGAAGTTATTTTTATAAGTTGCCTCCTGGTTTATCTTAATATGTCTACTCACACTTCTGCTCTCCTTTCCCTGACTTTAAATAAACTGAATATGCAAGTTCCACATCCAATCTTTGCTTCCTCTTTGGAAACTACATATAACTATGTTAAACATGGATCCTTATGGGGAAATAGCTTTTCTAACTTTTCCCACTGATAAAAACTAGTCATTCTATTCCTGCTTTCTTCACTGTTTTCTTATAAAATAAAATATTTTCTTTGTATATGACTGTTTACTTATTGGAATAACTTAGATGAAAAGAAATATTATTGCAAAATCCTAAAGTTTATGTTCCAATTTCTTCTATTTTACTGATTAAGTTATTCTAAAACATAAAGTCACTCCTTTAACTGATTCTTTGTGAAAGCTAGTTTCTAGATCCAATAACTTTTCTTTTTTCTTTTTTTATATTGTTAATGGAAATTAGACTGGCAAAAAGATTTTTTAACAGTTTACATTTTATGCCATCATGATGATTTTTAGATACTAAAATAAACCCCCAAAAAACAAAACCGCCCACCCCCCAAAAAAAAAACAAAACAAAACAAAACCCAACAAAATGACCAACCAAAACAATAACCTTGAAACTCACCAATATTTAGATGCAGTAGTTTAGCAGTTTGTTTTTATAGCTTCATTTATTACTGGGAAGAAATGAAGAGTGAAAGAAGTATAAGGACAGATGGGAGTCATTTGGTTTAAAGTACTGTTGGAAGCCCTGAGATGGGATGTGGTATCAAAAGAAGAAAGAGGAAAGAGGAAGGAGGAAAGGAGGGGTGAGGAGGGGAGAGGAGAGGAGAGGAGAGGAGAGGAGAGGAGAGGAGAGGAGAGGAGAGGAGAAAGGACTAATGATGAAAAACAGATATGAAGAAGGCTAAAATCTAAACTTTCCTCTCTTTGAAATTGTTTCCTTTACTTGGAAAGGGACAACTGCTGAAATAGCTGGATCTAACTATTCTATGATTGGCAGAAATAAATGATAACTCTATTTGCTTCAGTATGCAGATGATATCTTATGTTGAAATAATTACCTTGATATAGTAGTACAAATCCAGTTAATCAACTGACGCATGAAATTTTGGAAAGATATCAAAGCTAATGGATGAGACAACAAATGGGACCTGGTTAATTCTGAGTGCATCTAAAAATTTTTTTTTTCTTCTTGATAATGGTAGAAAAAGTATAGTCGAAATAAGTGGTACTTGTTTTCAGGACACTATGTCATTTGTTGACTACCAAGGATTAGATCTATTCTCATGAATGTCAGAAGGATTTTGCAATTAACTTCACAGCATGATGAAGCCCTGAATCTTTAAATATAGAGTTGTGGTATAACTCACAATTTTTCAGAAGTTTTGATTTTTTTTAATTTTTTTTTTTCTATCACATTGTTTTATAAAAAGACACAGGTTAACACTTCAGTCATATATTAAAAAAAAATAGGTACTTTAAAATATTTCATTCTCTACTTTTTTTTTTTCTCACCAATTATTTTACAATCTACAGTGTGTTATTTTCCTTACTTTCATTTTTTTGGCAGTTTCAGTTATAGTTCCAAAGAAACACAGCAAGACTGAGATTGAAAAATTTCTGTTATTATATTGGGTAACTGTTTTATTCAAGCAGAAAAATGCAAAAGACAAAAGTGTGCTTTAAATGTCAGCTGGAAATAAAGCATGTTTGTTCTGCATGTATATCTGCTGGTAGAGAAGCAGAATAAAAAGAGGAAACTTCAGCAAAAATATTACTTTTGATTAAAGAGTTTATTATATTGACTTCATGTAAATTAATAATCAAAACAGAATCCAGAATCTATTATTATAATATGGTGCAGTATAAATAGATATTATCTGCATTGTTGATACTATACTAATGTTTAATTTGTGCATTAATTATTTTGTACCATGCAGTACATTATGACACCTACCCTTTTCTTATGTAGTTCAGAAAAATACTCAAATTTACTTCTTATATCCAAACTAAACTTCCCCTGTTGAAGTTTTAACCCGTTACCCCTTGTCCTGTCACTACAGTCCCTAAAGAAGAGTCCCTCCCCAGCATCTTTATAGGCCCCCTTCAGATACTGGAAGGCTGCTATGAGGTCTCCACACAGCCTTCTCTTCTCCAGGCTGAACAGCCCCAACTTTCTCAGCCTCTCTTCATACGGGAGGTGCTCCAGTCCCCTGATCATCCTCATGGCCCTCCTCTGGACTTGTTCCAACTGTTCCATGTCCTTTTGATGTTGAGGACACCAGAACTGCACACAATACTCCTGGTGAGGTCTCAGGAGAGCAGAGTAGAGGGGCAGGATCACCTCCTTCGACCTGCTGGTCACACTCTTTTTGATGCAGCCCAGGATACGATTGGCTTTCTGGGCTGCAAGAACACACTGCCTGCTCACGTTCATTTTCTCATCAACCAACGACCCCCAAGTCCTTCTCTGCAGGGCTGCTCTGAATCTTTTCTCTGCCCAACCTGTAGCTGTGCCTGGGATTGCTCCGACGCAGGTATAGGACCTTGCACTTGTCATAGTTAAACTTCATGAGGTTGGCATCAACCCACCTCACAAGCGTGTCAAGGTCCCTCTAGATGGCATTCCTTCCCTCCAGCGTATCAACCAAACCACACAGCTTGGTGTCATTGGCAAACTTGCTGAGGGCACACTCAATCCCACTGTCCATGCCACCAACAAAGATGTTGAACAAGACCAGTCCCAACACCGATCTCTGAGGGACACCACTCGTTACTGGTCTCCAGTACTTCAGCAACGATTGATTGCAGGTTGGTTAAGTATATTTTTCAAAAACCATTCTTCAGTCTACAGAAAAGTACAAATTCTAGTTCAATATTTGCTTAAAACATATAAAAAAGCCTTTAGTTGTAAAATTCTCTCTGCTTGGTTAAACGAATCCAGGAACCCAGGAGTGGCATCTATTGCAGGACTTTTTCAACACTGACATTCTTTCTGGTATGATAGTGAAGTATACTGCCTCTAGACATCACTGCCCACATACACTGAATTCAGACCAAGCAAGTTTCAGTTACAGCACATAGTAAGCATATGGGTCATTATTTTATAAGGACTAGTTAATCTAGTTAAGGAAATATCTATTTCACTGCAACTGACAACACTAAAGAGAATGAACTGATTTAACTACAAAACAACTAAAAAGTTGATGAAGCGAAGTTGTAGAAAGCTGAAACTGGGGGTGGGAGAATGGGGGAGGAAAGAAGAAGAAAAAAAACCCCACTCCCAAATGCTCATGCAAACCTAACCAAACTCCTCCAAAAATGAGTAAATGTTAGCCATCGTTTAATAATTACACAAGCTATCTGCTAATGAAAGGCTGGATGGGAAGAGACAATATATCAAATCTGTTTGAATACTTATATTCTATTACTAGCTGTCAAGTTTGAAATTTAAGCTACAAAATGAGAATGGGACAGAGGAGACTGAGATGTAGAATAAAAAGTCTGAGTCTTTTTCTGTCTGAAGAGCAAAGTAAATCCAGTTAGTGTTTTTCAGGGCTAAAAACCACAAAAAATACTGTTTAGAAGGTGAGCATTATTGCCACTCTTCCTCTGTTTAGGTTTTGGGTTTGTATGTGTGTGCACTGTTTGTGGTGTGTGTGACCTTTTTTAAGTTACTATAGCTGCTTAACTTCAAGCAATGTTTGTTGTACTTAAGGAGTACACAGCCTAGCAGTCTCTTCAGTTTCCAAGGTTACCTGGTAAATGTTAGGTAAGTCTTGCATTAAATAATAATTTCAGTGAGCATGTTGTTGGAAAATTCCCTTAAGGGTCAACATTGAATTTTCTTCTTCAGGTTTGTCTTGGATACTAAAGCAGATGCATATTTCCTACTCTGATTCTAAGAGCAATACCATGAGCAATGAGGTACCATGTAACATGAGTGAGAATATTGTTTTTTAACTTTGTGTTAACATCTAGAATACACATAAAAATTGTATTTTCATTTTGTATTAAGCTACTTTGAAAAGTCCTCCATGTACTTCCGTGTCTTTTTGAACACATGATACTATTACCATGTTGAAAGGAAATATTTCCCAAAAGTCTCATCTAAACATTACTAAAGTCATATAACCATCATAGAATCATAGAGTGGTTAAGGTTAGAAGGGACCTTAAAGATCATCTAGTTTCAACCCCCCTGCATTTGTCAGGGATACATTCCACTAAACCAGGGTGTTTGAAGGCCCATCTAACCTGGCCTTCAACACTTCCAAGAACAGGGCATCCACAACTTGCCCAGGCAATCTGTTCAAGTCTCATCACTCTAATCTTTTTCCTTATATCTACTCTAAATCTATGCTGTTTCAGTTTAAAACTTTACCCCTTGTCTTATCACTACATGACCTTGTAAAAAGTACCTCTTCAGATTTTTTGCAGGCTGTCTATGGACTGAAAGACTGGTCTAAGGTCTTCTCAGAGCCTTCTCTTCTCCAGGATGAACAAGCCCAACTCTCAGCCTGTCTTCGTAGGAGAGGTGCTCTTGCCCACTGATCATCTTCATGGCCCTCCTCTGGACTAGCTTGAGCAGATCTGTTTCCCTCTTTTGTTGGGGGCCTCAGAGCTGAATGCAGCACTCTAGGTGGGTTCTCATGAGAGTGGAGAAGAGGGGAAGAATCACCTCCCTCCACCTGCTGGTAACGCTTCTTTTGATGCAGCCCAGTATACAGTTGGCTTTCTGGTCTGCAAGCACACATTGCTGGCTCATGTTGAACTTCTTGTCAATCAACACCCCAAGTCTTTCCCCTGAGGAGTTTTCTTAACCCATTCTCCACCCAGCCTGTATTTGTGCTTGGGATCGCCCTAGCCCCGGTGCTGGACCATGAAGTCTTGTCAAACTTCACAAGGCCTGCAACTCTGGATGCCTGTCCAGGCACCTCTGGAACCTGTCAAGGTCCCTCTGGATGGCATTCCTTCCCTCCAGCAGGTTGACCACACCATACAGCTTGGTGCCATCAGCAAACTTGCTGAAGGTGCACTCAATCCCATTGTCCAAGTCGTCAACAAAAATGTTGAGCAGGATCAGTCCCAACACTGACCCTTGAGGAATACCATTGATCACTGGTCTCCACTTGAACATCAAGCTGCTGACCACAAATCTCTGAATGCGACCATCCAGACAATTCCTCATCCAGCCAGTGGTCCATCCCTCAAATCCATGCCTCTCCAGTTTAGAGGCAAGAATGTCACGTTAGCCAGTGTCAAATATACAAGTCCAGGTAGATGACATCAGTTGCTCTTCCCATATTCACCAACTCCTTGGCCCTGTCGTAGTATGCCACTAAATTTGTCAGGCACTATTTGCTCTTGGTAAAGCCATCTTGGCTGCCAACAATCACCCCCTTATTGTCCATGGACCTTAATGTAGTTTCCAGAGGACCTGCTCCCATGATCTTGCCAGGCACTGAGGTGAGACTGACTGGCCTGTAGTTCCCTGGGTCTTCCTGTGTTTTTGGTTTTTTTTTTGTTTTTAAAAATGAGGGCTATATTTCTCCTTTTCCAGCCAGCAGGAACTTTACTAGACTGCCATGACTTCTCAAATATAATAGATAATGGCTTGGCAACTACATGTGCCAGTTCTCTCAGGACCTGCAGATATATCTTGTTAGGTCCATGGACTTTTGCATCTTCAGATTCCTTAGATGATGTCAAACCTGATCTCCTACAGCAGGCAGTTAGTCGTTCTCCTAGTCTCTGTCCTTGCCTTCTGCAGCTTGGGCAGTGTGGTCGAAGCTCTTGCTGGTGAAGACAAAGGCAAAAAAGGCTTTCAGTACTCCAGCCTTCTCCACGTCCTGGATGGCTAGGTGTCCTGTCCCCTTCTGGAGAGGGTTCACATTTTCCCTTGCCTTCCTGTTATACCCAATGTAGCTACAGAAGTTTTTCTTGTTGCCCTTAATGTCCTTGTCCAGGTGGAGTTCTGTCAGGGCTTTAGCTTTTCTAACCTGATCCTTGACTGTTCTGATTATTTCTCTGTATTCCTCACACACTACCTGCCTTTTTTTCCACCCTCTGGAGGCCTCCATTTTATGCTGGATTTTGTCCAGGAAGTTGTTGTTAATCCTTGCAGGCCTCTTAGTGTTCCTGCCCGACTTCCTCTCTGTTGGGATGCATTCCTCCTGAGCTTGGAGGAGGTGATCCTTGAATATTAGCCACCCCTGGTCTGCTTTTCCCTCCTGGCTTTTATGCCATGGCACTCCCCCAGGCAGATCTCTCAAGAGGCCGAAGTCCATTCTCCTGAATTCCAGGATAGTAAACTCCTGTGCACCCTCCTCATTGCCCTAAGGATCTCAAATTCCACCATTCCATGGTCATTGCAGACAAGGCTGCCCTTGAGCTTCACATTCCCCACCATCTCCTCTCTGTTGGTGAGGACAAGGTCCAGAATAGACCCTCTCCTCACTGGTTCCTCTATCATATGAAGAAGAAAGTCAGCATCAACACATTCCAGGAACCTCCTGGATATCTTGTGCCCTGCTGTGTTCTTCCCCAACAGTTATCAAGGTGGTTGAAGTCCCCCATGAGGACCAGGGCTAGTGAACATGAGGTCACATGTATCTGTCTACAGAGGGCCTCATCCACCTGTTCTTCCTGATCAAGCGGTCCATAGCAGACTCCCACTGTAATGTCTCCTGGCCCTGCTCTTCCTAAATACTGACCTATAAATTCTCATTTGGTTTGTTATCCAATCTCAGGTGGAGTTCTGTGCACTCCAGCTGGCCACTGACATAGAGGGCAACACCCCCTCCTCACCTCCCAGGCTTTTCTTTACTGAAGAGCCTGTATGTTTTCATTCCAATGCTCCAGTTGTAGAAGGCATTCCACCACATCTCCATGATGACAATGAAGTCATAGCCCTTCAGGTGTGCACACACATCTAACTCCTCTTGCTTGTTTCCCATGCTACGTATACTGGCATAAAGGCATTTAAGTTGAGACCCCTCTGGTGCTGGCTTATTGACTGGAGTTGCTGTAAGTCCTTTGGGCTGCTCATCAGAGCTCCATTGCTGACTCAAGCTCCATACTCTGGGCATCTCCTTCTGGCACCAGCATCAGAATGATAGGAGAGGGCTGGGTTGAGGTTTCCTTCCCCTGGCAACTTCAGTTTAAATCCTTCTTCACCACCTCAGGAAGACTGTGACTAAAGACACCCTCCTCCATCATCAGACCAGGTTTCTCTGGGTGAGTCCCAAGGTCTAAGTATGGGACAATGGAGAGAAACTCTCTAACTTGAGATAGTGAGGGTCAGGTTTACCATATTTTAAAAAACTGGTAGTCTGTCCTGGATCCTTCAACAATTACTGAAGTCAAGAATGATTTTTGACTTTCTGTTCAGCTTAATCACGTATTGGTTTGAATCAGAGGTTCACCATCATAATAAAAATTAAGAAAATGAGACATTCCATCTGCCCAATAAAAGAATTTAGAATCTATGCCACAACAATCATGATATTGAGAAAAATTTGACAAGCTCATGCAAAAAATAGTCAGAAAACAAGACCAGCTGATATGCAGTCTGTTATCACTAGCTGGAAATAATTCTGTACATAAAATATGAATAATGAGATAAGTAAAATATTATTTTTTGTCCTCTTATTTGTAACAAAAGTAAAAACCATGTGCGCACACACTTTTAAATAAGCACAGTAGTCTCAAAATTTAATAACAGATATTAAAGTTAACCAGATTGAATAAGTCCATTAACTGATTGTATCAAACTACATTAAAACTTCTTCCTTTATGTAAACTTTGTATTTCTTGAGTTATTAATGTTGCTAGTTGCCCTGTGAAGTGCATTTTTCCTAACATATTTCAAGACAGATAAATCTTGAGAAAAAGTGGTACTCAAATATTTCATATTGATTATTCTGCCTTTTGCTAGTTCAGTGTTTCTCTTTCTTAAGAATGCTTTAATATAGACAAAACTGTTTCATGGAAACTTAGAAAAGGAAACAAAATCATTTGTGTATAAAGTTTAAAAAATACTGCATGCATCTTAATAAGAAGAAGAATTTCAGCCAATCTGGATACTTAACATGTATCTTTTGACATAAAACATTGGATTTACGTTACAAGATTTAAGCTGCTTAAAAGTTAGACATTAGCTGAGTTTGTCAAACAAGCTTTCTTTATGGTTATGTCGTGGTTTAAACCCAGTCAGGTAACTCGTTCGCTCACTTCCAGTGAGTGGTGCCGAGCTGACAACAATCGAAGTCCGTGTCCGTCTCCCCCCCCCCCCCCCCCCCCCCCCCCCCCCCACCGGCTCTCCCCTTCCCCGCTCCCGGAGGAACGGGGAGGAGGATCGAGAGAGTGCAACTCCTACGGGTTGAGACAAGAACAGTCCAGCAACAAATCACCACTACTTTAGCTACTATCAGCTAAAACAATGATAAGGGAAAACAACAAGGGAAGAGAATACAATACCACCGGCCAAGAAAACGAGTTCCACCCGGAAGCCCCTGTCCTTCCGGGTAACTCCCAGTTACCCCCCACCCCGGGCATGACGTGCTGTGGTATGGAATACCTCCCCGGCTAGCCCGGGTCAGGCGCCCCGTCTCTGCCTCCTCACAGCTTCCCCTCCTCCCTGGCAGAGCATGAGCCTCACAGAGTCCTTGGTCAGGGTAAACATCACTCAGCAACAACCGACAACATCGGCTTCACCAACACCGTTCTCAAGCTGGAAGTCAAAACACAGCACTGCACCAGCTAACACAAAGGAAAAAACATGACTGCTACTGCTGAACCCAGGACAGGTTAATAGAGAGCTAAGTTCTGAAATGATGTCTTGAGATGATATATAAAGAACAGAGATAGCAAGCTTAGTTAGCTTTAATATGGCTCAATTCACTGAAGCTATTAAATTGACCCAAACTGACTGCTTCTTTTAAAAGCTTAAAAACAAAAAAACCTCAGAAAACAAAACAACAAAAAAACAAACCAAAACCAAACAAAAAACAGTGCAAAAAAACACTGTCCTTTGTGAAACATGCTTGTCTTACTCTTCCACTTTTTCTACACTTTACCTGCTTGAAATCTTACTTAAATACACCACTATTTATTCTTGCTTTACCAGTATGACTTTACCTTTCATTTCTTCTGAGCATTTCATGAGCTAATATTTTACTCCAGAATCACAGAATCACAGAATCCTAAGGGTTGGAAGGGACCTCAAAAGATCATCTAGTCCAACCCTCCTGCAAGAGCAGGGTAACCTAGAGTACATCACACAGGAACTTGTCCAGGCGGGCCTTGAATATCTCCAATGTAGGAGACTCTGCAACCCCCCTGGGCAACCTGTTCCAGTGCTCTGTCACTCTCACAGTAAAGAAATTTTTCCTGATGTTCACATGGAACCTCCTATGCTCCAGTTTACACCCATTGCCCCTTGTCCTATCACTGGACATCACTGTTCATCATCCTGACACTCACCCTTTACACATTTGTAAACATTGATGAGGTCACCCCTCAGTCTCCTCTTCTCCAAGCTAGAGTCCCAGCTCCCTCAGCCTCTCCTCATAAGAGAGATGTTCCATTTCCTTAATCATCTTTGTAGCTCTGCACTGGACTCTTTCAAGCAATTCCTTGTCCTTCTTGAACTGTGGGGCCCAGAACTGGACACAATAATCCAGATGCGGCCTCACCAAGGCAGAGTAGTGGGGGAGGAGAAGCTCTCTTGACCTACTAACCACACCCTTTCTAATGCACCCTAGGATGCCACTGGCCTTCTTTGCCACAAGGGCACATTGCTGGCTCATGGTCATCCTCCTATCCACCAGGACCCCCAGGTCCCTTTCCCCTTCACTACCGTCCAGCAGGTCAGCCCCCAACCTGTACTGGTACATGGGGTTGCTCTTCTCCAGATGTAAGCATCTACACTTGCCCTTGTTGAATTTCATCAAGTTCCTCTCTGCCCAACTCTCCAGCCTGTCCTGGTCTCGCTGAATGGCAACACAGTCCTCTGGTGTGTCAGCCACTCCTCCCAGTTTAGTATCATCAGCAAACTTGATGAGGGTACATTCAGTTCCCTCATCCAGGTCGTTGATGAAAATATTAAACAGCACTGGTCCCAGCACCGACCCCTGAGGGACTCCACTAGTCACAGACCTCCAGCTAGATTCTGCCCCATTGACCACAACTCTCTGCCTTCTTCCTACATTAAACTGTTACTCTGAAATAATTATGACTTTAATTGTATCTCTTCCCTATCCATCATATTCTTACACACTGGTAATTTCTGATTCAGCTGCAAGAGTAGTGAGACACTGGAACTTATTACTCAGAGAAGTTGTGGACGTCCCATCGTTTGAAGTACTCCAAGTAAGGCTGGACAGGGGCTCCAAGCAACCTGATCTAGAGAAAAGTGTCCTTTCCCATTGCAGAGAGGTTTGACTAGATGATATTTGAAGGTCCTTTCTGACCTAAACCTGGAGAAGAGAAGGCTGCATGGAGACCTCATAGCAGCCTTCCAGTATCTGAAAGGGGGCTATAGGGATGCTGGAAAGGGACTCTTCATTAGGGACTGTAGTGACAGGACAAGGGGTAACGGGTTAAAACTTAAACAGGGGAAGTTTAGGTTGGATGTAAGAAGGAAGTTCTTTCCTGTTAGGGTGGTGAGGCACTGGAATAGGCTGCCCAGGGAGGTTGTGAATGCTCCATCCCTGGCAGTGTTCAAGGCCAGGTTGGATGAGGCCTTGGTGTGAGGTGTCCCTGCCCACGGCAGGGGGGTTGGAACTAGATGATCTTAAGGTCCTTTCCAACCCTAACGATTCTATGATTCCTTCCAACCAGTTCTTAATCCACATCACTACCTGATTGTCAAGCCCACACTTCCTTAGCTTATCTATGAGGATGTTGTGGGAGACAGCACCAAATGCCTTACTGATATCAAGAAAAAACACATCTACCGCTCTACCATCATCCATCCACCTAGTTACTTGCTTATAGAAGGCTATAAGGTGGTCAAACATGATTTCCCCTTGGTAAAGCCATGTTGGCTGCTCTTAATGACCCCCTCATCCTTGATATGTCTAGAGATGGTGTCAAGAATCATTTGTTCCATCACCTTTCCAGGGATGGAGGTAAGGCTGACCGGTCTATAATTACCTGGGTCCTCCTTCTTGCCCTTCTTATAGACTGGTGTTACATTTGCCATCCTCCAATCCTCAGGCACCTCACCTGTTTCCCACGACTTACCAAAGATGATGGGGAGTGATTCAGCACTGACATCCGCCAGCTCCCTCAGCACCCATGGGTGTATTCTATCCAGACCCATCGATTTGTAGATGTCCAGATTACTTAACTGATCCCTAACCCAATCCTCATCTACCAAAGCAAACTCTCCCTTTATCCTGACTCCTTCCAGGGCTATAGGAATCTGGGTCCCCCAGGGAGAGTAATAGAATCATCTACTATTTACTCATTCAAACTTTAACTTACTGAGAAAGGACCCCAGAAACTTCCAGTACCAAGAGTTACAGGATATTGTACCCAATACTCACAGGAAAGTGTAGAAATAGTGTGGCATTTCACAACATGGACTTAAGTTGATCCAGCGACTCAAATCCTCATTTATTATCACGAAGCCCTTTTTATCCCCTTGTTTGGTACTTTCCCAACCTGCACATGCATACAACGTTCAGTCTCATTGGCCCCTGTAAAACTCTCCAGGTAAATAGTCCAATCACAATGTTGCAGACCCTCTCACAACCCCCACATTCCCTGGCCTCCAGCTGAGATTCCTGACACAACTACATCCTGGCCCATCCTCCCAAGGCTTGCTTTGTTTACCTTTCCTGTTCTTCACCTTCCAACTCCTTGCCCCAGGGCTTGTCAAGCACCAAGGCCTCAGAGCTCATTCCCAAACTCTTTTTTCATGCAAATCTTATTGCTTTCACTCCCCACAAAATAGTGTCTGTCTATACTGCTCTGCACCAGTGCTATTAAATCCCACAACCTTATGTGTAGATTGCTGACAATTGCTATGGTGTAGACCAGGACCAACCTATCAAGGACAAGTATGCTTGAAAATCAGTAACTCTCAGCACTTTCCAATGTGTCCTATATGTAGTACAGGGGCTGTATAAGTAGGATCTGAAGTACTCCACAAATTAGTATTAAAAGCTGTCCCTCAGGCTTATGACACCATACTATACTTCAGCACCTGTGCATATTTCTTCTAACATTTAGTGATGAAGTCATTACAAGCTTGTAAAAGCTAGCCCCACTTAGAAGTCTATCTGTGCCATTAGAACTACATGATGACTCAAGCAAGATGGCACATAGGCAAGGGAAATAATACATTAAACTGTTACTCTGAAATAATTATGACTTTAATTGTAGTTCTTCCCTATCCATCATATTCTTACACACTGGTAATTTCTGAGAGAGAGGTGCCAGATTCAGCTGCAAGAGTAGTGAGACACTGGAACTTATTACTCAGAGAAGGTGTGGACGTCCCATCATTGGAAGTACTCCAAGTAAGGCTGGACAGGGGCTCCGAGCAACCTGTTCTAGAGAAAAGTGTCCTTTCCCATTGCAGAGAGGTTTGACTAAATGATCTTTGAAGGTCCTTTCTGACCTAAGCCACTCTATAATTCTATTAATATGTTTCCATTGTGCCTAGAGACTGAGGCAGGCAAAAAGGCAGAAGTAGGTGCTTCAGAGAGGTTTTGAGATATTGTTTTGAAAGACTGAAAGGGAGGTACCCTTCCCACATAGTTCCTTCTGTGGGCTTCCACCAAGACTGACAAGACATTCAAGCCACAGGAAACAGTCACTGCCTCGGAATGGGGCAAAGAAGCAAGCAAGCAGTACCATGTACGATAAACCTCACAAAAAAAATCACAAAGACACATTAAGTGATTGGGCGGATCATCCAATTAAACAAGGAAAACCTGATGCACATGCAAAAGAAAAAGGAAAATGTAGACATGTGGCACTGAGTGGAAGAATTTCAGATTTGCTAACCCTGAGTGTGACCAAGTCACAAGAGATGCTTTCACAGTAATGATCCTGCAGCTCCCTCAGAGTCACAGTCCTGCTGAATGACTGCTGTGCCTGACTAACTTCAAGAGAAAAATGTCTACATGACAGACAATCGGGATACATGATAAGGGCTGTTCTTATAAGTAATAAATCAGAGAGAACCTGGCAATTAGGCTTTGCTTACTCAAAGTTTAGGTACAAGAACTGATCACTTTCATCAAGTGCATGCTTAGATATTTTCTTAGGTAAAAAAGGTCATTTCACTACTAGGATACTATATTTTAACTATCTATCTACTCTGCAACTCAAAGGAAACCTAGAGAGATTGACTGCTTATTAGTCTTAACCTTGAGAGTCATTTCAATAACTTTCTAAATAAAATGAAAATTGCACTTAGATTTCTTGCATATCATTCATTCATAAAATGCATGACATTATTCTTTTCACCACAGGCTAGCATGTGCCTTTTGTCACATTTAATTTATCATTCCATGACTGAAACCTTATTAAAAGTATTCACATTCTATATACGTGGAAACAGTTTTGATTCAATATCAACCTGACATGAATATGACCCACGTTAATTGTTTAAGAGAGAGATCAAATTTAATTTCTGATAATGTATCAAAAATTGAGAAAAATAGTAAAGGTCCCTCTTGGTATACAATTTATTTCTCTAAGTTAATAATAAAGGATTTTTTATGTGTACTAATTCTGTATCTTAAGAAGATTTGATGTGGTAGCTTGATACTGGAGGAAACTCGTATTCATCTGATAACCTTATTACTGACATTTAAGGTTTTACTTCAAAGATATGAATATAGTAATGGGGAAAGGGAGTCTGGAAGAAGTTGTTAAGTTAAATAAGACACAACTGTGCCCAAATCCTTGTTTTGAAGGACAATAATTCGGGTTTCTCTCTCTCACACACATACACACACCCCTTTCTAATTTCTACTCAAAATCTATGCATATTTTTATCCAAAGACAAAAGCAGGCACAGCTGTCACTTCTAATTAAATTTCAGAACCTCAAGTTGACTATTTGTGAATTTAATTGTGTTAGCACTGTTTTCGGTAAATAAAGACTTATTCTTTGATGTAACAGCAAATAGAAGAAAAATGTCCACCAAAAATATCTTAAGGGAAAAAAAAGTTGTTACTCTTTTTTTTTGTCTTTGGGATTATATTGTCAAAATGAAACACAGGGTTAGTATCTCCTATTTAGGTTGTATGGCTACATTGCCAAGCACCTTTATTTCTTAGAATTCATCCTTACAGTCATTAGCATACTACACAGCGTTCGATAAAAGGAATCAAAGGTACCTGCCAGTTTTCCAGAACAGAATCATATAGAATATGCACTTTTCCAAAGCTGTGTTTAATTATTTTATCATATGTTCCTAAAGAAATAAGGACTGGTTTGCAATGTGTTACTTTGCTCACTGAAGATCATATATAACACTATGTAATCTATAACACGTGCTTTGAATATGATTTCTAAGAAAGAAATTTAAAGCATAATAAAAATAAATGTTTTCTTATTTTGTTTTAAATCTTATCCAATAACATACTTTAGATTTCACATTGTTAATGTCATATTCCATAGCAAGGTAGTTTAACAGTCTTAATTATGCAAACAAGTATTTGGCTGCTCCAATCACATGCAATTCCTCAGCTGGAAAGTTTAAAAGGAAAACTTAAATAAATTTTATAGATAATAGTCTGGCACTGTTGAAATCAATGGGACGCAACATAATTTTAGTGAATTATAATAGATAGAAATAATTCTCTACTGACTGTAGTTGTGATCCCAGATTCCAGGAGAGGGATCTATTCAGAAACTGAATACTAATACTAAAACTTCCACTAAGGAAGTAATAGCATGACAATGATAGTCTGGCCTTGTCATCTCAATCGCAAAGTTTTTCCTGTGCCTTTTTTTTTTTCTTTCTTTAGCAAACTGCTTTATGCTTTACCTGATTGAAGAAATGAACATATTTAAATTTCAAAGGCTAAAACATGTCTTGTGAATAGTCTCCTAATACATCTATCTGATCACATGCAGATATGTGTGTCTACATTATATCTAATCATGAAAATGTGACTGTCTTCTTATGATTTTCCAAGACATGATTCATCTCATCCTAAGTAGTTATGCATTTTTATACAGATGAATCTTATGACAAAAATAATTGATTTAATCTCTGCTGTTTTTTAAAGGAGCCTAAGGCGACTAGTTATAAATGTAGACATTTTAAGCTCAGATGAGGTCAATTTGTCCTCAATGAGCTCAGTTCAATTATACAGACAAAGCTGTCAAATACCTTTATAAATGTCATAGTATCTCCTACCCAACCTCCAGCTGGTGTTCCAGAGTAATGTAGATATTCCATAAATCCTATGTAACAGCTGAGAAGCCTGTCTGGATATCCTGAATACCCAAATGTATCTTAAAGGGCATGATATGCCCTATGCTTAAACAGATGATCTGAGCCTTAAATGTGCATAGCAATTCCTAATTATTTTTTTTTTTATCCATTTCACAATTTTAAGTGAGCATTAGCAACTGGATGTATTTTTATTTAGAAGGTGAAGACAGCTCAGTTAGATATAGCCAACCACAGAGGGCCTCAAAATAGCCTTGCTAAGTAGCTGCCAGCCATAAAATGAAGGTAAAAATATACAAAAGTACATTTATTCTATCTAAATGATAACATAAACCAGAGGCAATTTGAACGATTATCTGTAACAAATAGAAGGAAATTCAAAGTGATGGTCAACTGTTCATACTGGGTATGATAAAGCCTCTGACTATGTAAGTACATCTGTATGTATGTATGATATATATAATATATATATAAAGGGTAACTAGGCCATGGCAGTTAAACCTCAGGTGTAAAGGGTGGGGCCAGTTCTGCTGCACCTCACCTAAAAAATCCACTGTGCAGGCTGGAAGGGCTCACTCTCACTTGTCTGCATGGACAAGAGAGGGTCAAAATGGCAGGAGACAAGGTGCATGGAAAGCTGCAGATGCAACCTTGCATGTGGGTGGACCAGCACACGGGTTGCTCGAGATTGCTCGGGAGTTGACAGTCCTGTTCGGACATTTCCTGATTGCCTAAGCACCCTTTTTTCCAACCAGATTTACATATCCCACAAGCCCTCGGTCATCTCTTGTTGTAAGCACAGGTAAAGCCCTTCCCAAAACTTCGCTCGCAAAGCCAAGCCATCGTATATAAAGGGAGTGTGTGTATGCACACATCTTTTTTTATTTATATGTGGAATCATAGAATAACTTAGGCTGGAAAGCATTCAGTTAGATCTGGTTGCTCAGATGGCCAGCGAATTTTGAAAAGCTTCAGGAATAAAGATTTCACAAACTCTCTGAGCAACTTGTTCCACTATATCACCACGATGAAATGAAATTTAAGAAAAAGAAAATAAAAATCCTCCACTCAGAAATAGCTGTGTTCACAGCCTTTTGTCCTATCACTACTGTTGCCATGGTGCACCTTTGAGAAGAATTTAGTTGTTTTCACTATTCTAGTGTCTGCCAAAATCTGGAGACAACCACAAGATTTCCTCTTAACCTTCTGTTTCTAAGGCTGAACAAAGCCAGTTCTCTCAGTAGTAGTAACTATTGAGTTATTTAACATTTCTTGTGGTTGCAGATAGTAAGGTCAAGCACTGAATGACAATTATTGTAGGGTGTTGCTTTCTACGTAGCTTGAGGTGTTCTGACGAGCCTGGGATACTATAGAGATTCCTTTGTTCACAGCCTTTGGTTGATAAGCAGGACAACTGGTTAGCAAAGTGAAAATATGTATTCAGTCTACTAGCCCAACTGGTTTCCCTTAGCTGGTGTACAGCATAATTTCAACTGTGGAAAACAAAATGATAATAGATTACTCTTCATCTGCATAACAGAATAGCAAAATGAACAGTTCTGTTTATTTCTTTTAGCTTTAGAAATATATAATTAAAATCTATAAGTCTGACTCAGTTACTACTGTATCCCTATATGGTAAGTGGTAAAAGCCACCTATGTTCCAAGGAAAATTCATCTGAATGTGACAGAATTATTGAAGAGTAACATAATTTACTCTGGAGATTTTACTTTTCTCTGTTTGCTTAAAAAGACTACAAATGAGTTACTGGATAGTGACTCTCCTAGGTTTGTATATCTAGGATAAACCAGGTAGATCTAAATGCACTAAAACTGGAAATAAAGCTCACTCTGCAAGGAAGAAACCACTTGATTTTGCTTTGTTTCCTTGCTTCGTAAGCTTATATAAAGACAGTGATTTACAACTGAAATAATTTATTTAAGTTTATAGTGAGGATTCTGTAAGACTAAATAATTGTTTTAATGCAAACAGCAAAAATAATTGTATCTTCTGATATTTATATGTATCAGAAGCAATTTATTGGAATAAGCTCCTCTTGTATTATCCTCATCATTTATTAAACCATCTAAACATGCATAAAGCTGGATATTCTGAAAAAAAATGTTTGCTATTTGTGTACAAATAAGTAGGCAGATATTTATCTGTCCACCTACATGCAGGGGCTATAATTATATTTTTCTTTTTATTATTTAGACTTTCCATTAATGTCAAAGCTATGATGCATATCTGAATTACACCCACTCCCCTCCAAAACTTTCTAGTTTAATCACATTTACAGCTGTACTGGCAGTGTGATCCAAATAAGGATCTGGTAAGCCAGTTCTAATTTCTCAGTTTTCTTAAGGGAAAAAAATGAATCCTGGTACTTGGCTATTCAATTTCACTTCTAAAGATTGTGGGTTTTTTTAGTTACTGTCTGAAGGTCAACAGATACAAAACTGACTAATATCTTTTTCCAGTCTTAATATTACATTTTATCTGTGAATAAATGTCACTTACATTTTGTTTCTGAAATTCAAAAGGAGTACTTTATCTAAAGTATGTTGAAACGGCTGGAAATCTTTTGAAATTAGTGGAAATCTTACCATTGGCAACAATAGCTTTTGGATCAAGGACTGAGAAGTCTGAGCAGCTACCTTTTCAAAAGCTCTGTGTGTCTGTGTATTCATACTGATGTCAGGGAATTAAAGGCAAATAAATGACCAATCTTTTCTAAATGCAGCAAATAAAAAAAAAAAAAAGTCAAAGTACATCTGAGAGGGAGTTCAATGTTGACCTCTTTTTGAGCATCTTACATTCTTTGTGTTTTTCTGTCACTGTTCTTTGAAGTTATTTGCATACATTTGTTCTCCTTTTCCCCAAGCACCATGTAAGCAAATGAAAAGTAGTATAGAAGCACAAGCAAAAGAACTGACCTGTCAGCAGCCATCTAGGACTTCAATATTTTTTCCTTCAAAAATCAAACAAACAAATGACAACTTCACAGAAAGAAGTAAAAACTCTATGAAAACTTCATCGTAACAGCTGTAGACACCGTCAGGTATAGGAAACCTTTTATCTTATAACTTGTTATACTGAACTTCATGGATTTCTACATAATTATACAAGTAGTAGGCTCTGCAGCTGAAACACATATCTCTGCATAGATATAAATTCTGTTGAAATAAATATTTACAGAGAATATTAGGTATATTTTTTTTATGTTTAGTTTTTGACATCACCACTGACATCAGCTCTCCATGAATTTTATATAGATCCATATCCCTGGGCTTTTATGATCAAAATCTCACTGAAGTCTCACTGAACAAAGCTAGAACAGCAAAGGTTTTGGAAGGTTCACCTTAAAGCTGTCCATATCCCCATGCTCCTAGCTGTCCCTCAACAAGAAACTTTTCTCTGCACACTTTTTGAGAGATTTTCAACTATACTAAAGATGATATGTGTCATCTTGATGAGATAGTAGAAGACGAATAAGCACAGAAAATCTTATTATTTTATTATTATTATTATTTTTTAAACCTAGTTGTGTTTCAGGAAGCCTTCGACACTGTCCCACATGACATTCTTCTCTCTAAACTGCAGAGACAACAACTTGATGGATGGACCACTCGGTGAATAAAGAACTGGCGGAACGGCCGCACACAAAGAGCTGTGATCAATGGCTCAATGTCCGTCTGGAGACCAGTAACGAGTGGCGTCCCTCAGGGATCGGTGTTGGGACTGGTCTTGTTCAACATCTTTGTTGGTGGCATGGACAGTGGGATTGAGTGTGCCCTCAGCAAGTTTGCAAATGACACCAAGCTGTGTGGTTCGGTTGATACGCTGGAGGGAAGGAATGCCATCCAGAGGGACCTCAACACTCTTGTGAGGTGGGCTGATGCCAACCTCATGAAGTTTAATCATTCCAAGTGCAAGGTCCTGTACCTGCATCGGAGCAATCCCAGGCACAGCTACAGGTTGGGCAGAGAAGAGATTCAGAGCAGCCCTGCAGAGAAGGACTTGGGGGTCGTTGGTTGATGAGAAAATGAACATGAGCAGGCAGTGTGTTCTTGCAGCCCAGAAAGCTAACTGTATCCTGGGCTGCATCAAAAGGAGTGTGACCAGCAGGTGGAAGGAAGTGATCCTGCCCCTCTACTCTGCTCTCGTGAGACCTCACTTGGAGTATTGTGTGCAGTTCTGGTGTCCTCAACATAAAAAGGACATGGAACAGTTGGGACAAGTCCAGAGGAGGGCCACGAGGATGATCAGGGGACTGGAGCACCTCCCGTATGAAGAGAGGCTGAGAAAGCTGGTGCTGTTCAGCCTGGAGAAGAGAAGGCTGCGTGGAGACCTCATAGCAGCCTTCCAGTATCTGAAGGGGGCCTATAGGGATGCTGGGGAGGGGACTCTTCCTTAGAGACTGTAGTGACAGGACAAGGGGTAATGGGTTAAAACTTCAACAGGGGAAGTTTAGTTTGGATATAAGGAGGAAATTCTTTCCTGTTAGGGTGGTGAGGCACTGGAATAGGTTGCCCAGGGAGGTTGTGAATGCTCCGTCCCTGGCAGTGCTCAAGACCAGGTTGGATGAGGCCTTGGGTGATATGATTTAGTGTGAGGTGTCTGCCCATGGCAGGGGGTTTGGAACTAGATGATCTTAAGGTTCTTTCCAACCCTAACTATTCTATGATTCTATGGAGCTTCACAAAGCAGATGAGACAGTCCAGCTATGAGTATTTATATAAAGCAAGAGGCTGTCCCATCACTTCATCCAGCTTTTCTCTCTCAATGTTCAACTTACCTGCGATATTTCTCTAGAGCCAGTGAGCTGCTCATTTAATTTGTTAATGAACTATTTCAGCTCATTCAATCACAGAAAAAAGTGCAACCTGGGGAAAAAAGCCCAAAATCACAGATAGATTTTTGACTATGTTGAGAGGCATAATACTTTACTGAAGTCTAAGGCGAGATGGAGTACACAAAAGAGGAGGCACAATATGCTGGATCATGCAGCTAGGAACAAGGAGGAAAAGCAAAACAAGTAGATCTTCTTGGAAACTAACTTGTGAATTCAGCATGGGGTCCCTGGAAAATTTCCCCGCTAGAAACTAATTTTAGCTACTATTTTTTATTCTATTATTCTGCAGCAAAAGTTTATTATAATATATATATTATATATTTATATATATATATTTATATATATAAATAATTTTTTTGTCCATTAGTAAATTAAATTAAAGCCCCACACAGTACAGAAGGCAAAAGAAAAGGAAATGGAAAGAAATTAATTGTGGACCAGAATGTACACCAGCAGAGAAAAGAATCATTGGAAACAGACTAGCATCTGCTTTTCTGAGGTATTCATGATTTAGTTAAAGCTGTGCAAGTTCTGACATCTTGACCCGGTGTGTTAGAGTCACCCAGTGAGTGCATTGGATAAAGTAATGAAGACCAAGATTAAGAGAAAGTTTCTCAGATATTGAGGAAATCAATTATTAAGAGATACAGGATCAACAAGGAGAGAGACTACGGCTTGGTCTTGGGATGTATCTTTTAAATAATTAATACAGCCACAGAAGGTAGGAGAAACCAGAGTACTCATTGAGACAAAAAGATGTGAGACACTGTCACTTCAGACTAATGCAGAGTGTGGAGAATGACTGAGAAACCTGAAATTCAGATTAGTTTGGAGTACGAGGAGGGGAAAAGAATAGCTAGATCATGGCGGACAATTAGGTGTATAGTTTAAGCTGTCAAAGTGTGATGACACTGTCAGTCTGATGCTTTCACTCTGCTTTTTGAAACAGAGATCTAAGCTCTACCTATAAATTCTGTCTACTTTTAAGGTCTGTTCATATACTAACAATAATTAAAATGTATTGTCTGGCAGCGTTTCCTCTAGGTCAGATGTGGTTTGAAGAAAATGACAGAGGAACTGGTTGGAGCAACTTGGCAGGGTACTGACTGAATTATGAGCTGCCTAAATGAGGTTTTTGACTGTGCTCTGGATATAAAGTCTCATGGATCATGTATATTATAAGATACATATATGCTTTATTTCAGTGGGCAGTTTTCTTCTAACTCTAGAGGTCACTAGAGGACATGTCATAGGGCATGCCGAGTGTGTGACCTGCTGATGGATAAGTGCAGCTATAGTACTAGGTGATGTTATGCACACAAAACTGAATGGATCTGGTGAGAGGTGAAATCAGGATGATGATCAGCCTTGTGGCCAGAAGTCTGTTAAAAAAATAAAGGCAAGGCAAAGGGAAGGGAAAGGAAGGGAAGGGAAGGGAAGGGAAGGGAAGGGAAGGGAAGGGAAGCACTCACCAAGACAAAAGGGGATGATCTCATCTGATCCTCATTTTTTTTTTTTTTATTGATTGGTTCTTACCTGGGTTTCACTAAGCATATTTCCCAGCTATTCAGAAGGATGGTTGGGATTCCATAGAATACCTTTCTTGTTTATTATCACAGTCTTGTGATATCATGAAGATTTTGCTACCCACATTTGGTTTCCTCTCTGCCGATTCTTCATCTGTACCACAGGTTTCCCTTTTCTACTTTTCAGTTACACACTATGTTTACATTTATATTTAACTCTGTCATAAAGTACTTGTTGCTGGTTATGCAATCAGTAATTTTACACTTATTTTATATATAGTATTAATATAGTATAGATATATAGCATAGTATTAATATGATATATGCATTACTGTGTTTCTGACTGCGTTGAAGACCAGAAAATATTGTGAAAGAAAATATAAAGGAGAATTCTTACCCTTGCTCCCCTCTTTGAAGACTGAATACAAAATTTATTCCACCTGTATTTAGGTTCAAGATTATATGAGGTTAACTCACTTTGTAGATGATGCTAAGCTGGGTGGGATTCTTGAACTGCTAGAGGGTAGGAAGGCTCTACGGTATAGGCCAACCATATACTGGGCTGCATGGAAAGGATCGTGACCAGCAGGTCAAAGGAGGTGATCCTGCCCCTCTGCTCTGCTCTCGTGAGACCTCACTTGAAGTATCGTGTGCAGTTCTGGTGTCCTCAACATCAAAAGGACATGGAACTGTTGGAACAAGTCCAGAGGAAGGCAACAAGTATGATCAGGGGACTGGAGTGCCTCTCCCTTCTGAAGAGAGGCTGAGAAAGTTGGGGCTGTTCAGCCTGGAGAAGAGAAGGCTGCATGGAGACCTCATAGCAGCCTTCCAGTATCTGAAGGGGGGTTATAAGGATGTTGGGGATGGACTCTTCATTAGGGACTGTAGTGACAGGACAAGGGGTAATGGGTTAAAACTTAAATAGGAAAGTTTAGGTTAGATATAAGGAAGAAGCTCTTTACTGTGAGGGTGGTGAGGCACTGGAACAGGTTGCCCAGGGAGGTTGTGAATGCTCCATCCCCAGCAGTGTTCAAGGCCAGGTTGGACAGAGCCTTGGGTGACACAGGCTAGTGTGATGCTCCCTGCCTACGGCCAGGTGGGTTGGAACTAGATGATCTTAAGGTTCTTTCCAACCCTAATCATTCTGTGATTCTGTGATACAGAGGGGTCTGAACAGGCTGGATCAGTTGGCCGAGGCAAATGGCATGAAGTTCAACAAGGCTCAGTGCCAGGTCACCGCAGCCCCATGAAATTCTACAGGCTTAGGGAAGTGTCTGGAAAGCTGCATGGTGGAAAAGAACCGAAAGTGTTGTTTGACAGTTGGCTGAATTTGAACTGACAGTGTCCCCAAGTGCCTAAGAAAGTCAACGGCATCCTGACTTGCATCAGAAACAGTGTGGCCAGCAGGACTAGGCATGTTGTTGAGTTTCCATCCCTGGAGTTATTTAAAAGACATGTAGGTGTGCTGTTTAGGGACATGGTTTAGTGGTGGATTTAGCACTGTTAGGTTAACAGTTGGACTTAATGATCTTAAGGGTCTTTTCCAGCCTGAATGGTTCTATGAGTCTATGATTTATACTAACATCTTTACAAAAGGAGAAGGGTTTCCTGATAGAAAACAACAGATCTTTATTCTCATCTCATCTATCACTGGCTTGACAAGGAACAAATCATACATTAGGTCTTTCTTACATCAGGGCATCACTTATGGATGTTACATATTCTGATTATCACACAAAGGTTTGGCAGGACAGTGACATGAGGCACAATGCAGCTTGGTTTCTATATAGCTACTTTATACTGCCATGTTTGTTTATCATACAAATCACTTTATGGCTTTATGATCTCATTTTCCTCTGGGTTTAATGACATTTTCTGAAATGTTATTATGTAAAGCTTGTGAAAACCTTTCATCAGGAATATTCTTTAAAAAAAAACTGTATTTAAGCTGTCCAAAAAGACTGTGTTTGCCTGACTAAAAAAAAAAGAAAAAGAAAAAAAAAAGACATCTGAAAACCATAATACTTAAAGGGCAATGTGGAATTCATTAATGTGTGAGCATCAAAATATGAAAGAAAAAATAAAAATTTGAAAGTTTGGTAACGACTTCTTTCGACATTCCCCTAGATTTGTTACCATAACCAATAGTCCTTATAATGAGTGAGCTACAGGAAAAGTGAGTATATTAAGTGAGTTAGTCATAAGAAGACTTTGGTTTCCATAATAAAAAAGTCTGGCATGCAAGTGATTTATTTTTATAAACCAACTGTAAATCTCATATTTAGCTACAGTGATGAGTGATGAATACTAGGACTTAAAACAACTGACAACAACTATAAGTCATTTTGTGTAATGGAGAAAAAAAGCAGCTTAATAAAACATTGCCATACAATCTCTGTTTCCCACATTTGGACAAGAAAAAGAAACCATGAACCTATGACAATATTTCATCCTGTTGACACTTCCCCACTCCCTGATGGAACTGTACTCATAATATGATGCTTTATTCTTTAAATGAGAATTCAAACCACATTTTAACATCTTTTTTTTTCAACATGTATTGCTGACTCATGTGTGGGGTTTTTTGTTTTGTTTTTGTTTTTACTTTTCCATGCCAAGATGATTTATTTGTTTGCTTGTTTATTTGTGTCATTAAACTGGAATTAATCACTGTTAGAAAATGAAAGAGCAAATGTAGCAAAAAGGAGATCTAGAGTAGGTGGTAGTTTAAGGGGTAATCAATGTCTTCAAAATGTAAGGTAATTTCCCTTTCAGGTTGTGATATCCTAACAGCCTCACAGCTCTGCTAGAATTAGAAGTTAAATGCTGGGTTAGAAACTAACAAAAGATATTGCAACTGGATGGGGCTTTAGGGATATATTTCAGAAGAAAAAAAATAAGCATATAAAAGGTGGAAGCGAGGCCAGGTGGCCTGGGAAAAATACAGGGACATTGTCCAGGAAACTAGGGATCAGGTCAGGAAACTTAAGGCCCAGTTAGAACTGAGTCTGGCCAGGGATGTGAAAGATAACAGGAAGGGCTTCTATAGGTGTGTTGCAAACAAAAGACAGACTATCGACAACATGGGCCCTTTCCAGAAGGAAACAGGAGAACTGGCTACACAGGATTTGGAGAAGGCTGAGGTTCTCGATAACTTCTATGCCTCAGTCTTCACCAGCAAATGCTCTGACCATGCTGCTCAAGTCTTGGAAGGCAAATGCAGTGACTGTGAGAAAGAAGACCTTCAGACCACTGTCGGAGAGGATGAGGCTCGAGATCATTTTAGGCACCTGCATGTACACAAGTCCATGGGACCTGATGAAATACATCTGAGGGTCCCGAAGGAGCTGGCAAATACAGCTGCTAAGCCACTCTCCACCATATTTGAAAAATCATGGGAATCAGGTGAAGTTCCTGATGACTGGAAAAAGGAAAAAAAAAATGGATGACCCAGGGAATTACAGACCAGTCAGTCTCCCCTCTGTGCCTGGCAAAATCTTGGAGCAGATTCTCCTGGAAGGCATGCTAAGGCACATGAAAATCAACAAGGTGGTTGGTGACAGCTAGCATGGCGCCACTAAGGGGAAATCCTGCCTGACCAATTTGGTGGCCTTCTATGATGGGGCTACAGAACTGATGGACAGGATTAGAGCAGTTGGCGTCGCCTACCTGGACTTGCACAAAGCGTTCGACACTGTCCCACATGACATCCTTCTCCAAACTGGAGAGGCATGGATTTGATGGATGGACCACCAACTGCATAAAGAACTGGCTGCATACAAAGAGTTGCAGTCAATGGCTCAATGCCCATAAGGAGACCAATGACAAGTGGTGTCCCTCAGGGATAGGTGTTGGGGCTGATCCTTCTCAACATCTTTGTCAGAGACATGGACAATGAGATTGAATACGCTCTCAGCAAGTTTGCCAATAACAGCAAACTGTGTGGTTTGGCTGATACACTGGAGGGAAGGAATGCCATCCAGAGGACCTTGACATGCTTGTGAGGTGGGCAGATGCTAACCTGATGAAGTTTAACCATGCCAAGTTCAAGGTCCTTTCACCTGGATTAGAGCAATCTCAGGCACAACTACAGATAGGGCAGAGAAGAGATTCAGAGCAGCCCTGCAGAGAAGGACTTGGGATTGTTGGTTGATGAGAAAATGAACATGAGCCAGCAGTGTGTGCTCGCAGGCCAGAAAGCCAACCGTACCCTGAGCTGCATGGAAAGGAACGTGAACAGCAGGTTGAAGGAGGTGATCCTGCCCCTCTGCTCTGCTCTCGTGAGACAACACTTGGAGTATTGTGTACAGTTCTGGTGTCCTCAACATCAAAAGGACATGGAACTGTTGGAACAAGTCCAGAGAAGGGCCACAAGGATGATCAGGGGACTGGAACACCTCCCATATGAAGACAGGCTGAGAAAGTTGGGGCTGTTCAGCCTTCAGAAGAGACTGCTGTGTGGGGACCTCATAGCACCCTTCCAGTATCTACCATAGTGATAGGACAAGGGATTATGTGTTTAAACTTAAACAGGGGAAGTTTAGGTTAGATATAAGGAAATAGTTCTTTACTGTGAGGGTGGTGAGATACTGGAACAGGTTGCCCAAAGAAGTTGTGAATGCTCCATCCCCGGCAATGTTCAGCATCAGGTTGGAGAGAGCCTTGGGTGACATGGTCTTGTGGAAAGTGTCCCTGCTTACGGCAGGGGGTTGGAACTGGGTGATCTTAAGGTCCTTCCCAAATCTAAACATTCTGTGATTCTATGATACTGTGGTTCTATGTTAATGTTCTTTGAGTCTCTTCCACTTACATTGATCTAAATGGGTTAAGACCTGACGGTATGAGCGAATCTGCCTTTCTTATGCAACTATGTTGTACCACAGCTTGGTAAATGTCTGCATGGATGGATAAGATTGCTTTCTTTTTCTCTCTCTATATTGTCTGGAGAGGAATAGGCACCTCAGGGGGCCCTTCATTCTACCTAAATTAAACAACTACCTTGAAACAGGGGAAATTGTTCGCTGGTGGTGTATTGACTGAAGAAAGTACTGTGGTTCTAGTTGTGTGCAGACAACTGAAACAAGGATGTAAGTTACTTTTACTTTAAAAATCTAATGCCTCTATCAGAACTGTAGAGGGAATGTCAATAAGGAGACTTCAGCGCTGCACTTTTCAGCAGCTGAAACAGGTGTGCTAAATCTCAGCACTTTCTTGAACCAACTTTCTAAAGCTTAGGGTCAAGCTTAAGCTGGATGCTGAAGTAAAGCACATCAGATATTCCTCTGAAGTATCTCTCCTTTATTGTTTCTAATATTCATTATTTGACTTCATAGCACAACAATTATCTTTCCTCTTTTGCTTGAGCTTCTGCTTAAAAAATTCATAAATGGAGATGAGGACGTGGTTCAGGGATGTTAAGAGCAGCACCTGCTCCAGCTGGTCCGTCCCAGGACACCTCTTGCCTGGCTGCTGGAGTCCAGCCTGGTGTGTACACACACACACAAACACCCACATACACAGACACAAACGACATGGCCAGTTACACAGACAGCCTCAGTCCATGCACTGTGTCCAGCAGCACCCACATTCAGGACTCACAACAGACTCAGCACAATCAGCCACATCCCCTTCTCCTCTTGGGCTGGCAGAGGCACAAGGTCACTAGTGCAGCTCGTACACCACAATCCCCAGGTTCACGTGTACATTTACAAAACCCCTGTGCACAAGCATGGCCTCTGTGCCTGCCCAGAATCCTCTCCCAGAATCCCCACTCAGAACCCCTGCCCAGGTTTTTGAGACACAGTGGCAGCTGTTCCTGCCCCATTGACTGGAGGTTGAAGACCTCACTCACTCCAGTAGCTGACATCACAAGCCAGGGGTGGGCCACCAGCCCCTGTCTGACCCCAGGAGTTGGCATGCAGTCACCTCATGGTCATCCTCTAGTAGCTGGCAATGAGCCCTTGCAAACACATGGAATAGAAAGAGAGATTACGCTGAAAGATCACCATAAGAAGATTTAATAAGATAAGACAAATGGGAGTGGTCAAGCACAGGGCTCAGTGTACTAACCAGACTTATTTTGCAGACAGCTGACCTCTTTTTTTTAGCATTTTCTATTTACCCTTCTTTATTGCTTTCTGCTCTCACTTTCCCTCTATGTTCCCCCATGGGTCTGTACAGCTGTTTCAGTGCTGGGTCTCCCCCAGTTTGCACTCACCAATTGCAAAGTCTAGGTTTATCTTCCTGGAATTGGGGTCTGTAGTTTCTTGATAGGCCATCAATGAGTGTGAGGGGCAAAATTTAGGTCTTTCCTCCACATGTGTTTTGTCAGGTCTGTCTCTCTCAGTACCTCCCTTATCATCTAACCCTCAGGTATCCCTGTGTGTTCTTGTTTATTACCCCTTTTTTTTATTATCCTTTTGCATTTATAAAGGTCTTTGACCTGATAACCTTAAAGGAGCAGGTGCTCTCTCCTTTCACTTGACCTTGCATTAGCTACAGGTATTTAACTATTGGATCAACAGAAAGTCAATCAAACAAAAAACAATAAAAATCAAACACCTTCCTCCCAAACCAAAACCACAAATAAACAATAAAAACAGCTGTTCTTGTTTCAGCTCAAAAAACAACTCACCTGGTTATCAGGCATTTGTATATGGTAGTGTATTGGGAAACTCTCAAAAGTGCAAAAGGAATAGTCAGATAGTCAAGACAACTACCTCACTGGCTCTCTGTCAGTTGTTTGATGTCTCAGTTCTCACAATGTTCTGTTCATTCAAAGAAGTTCAAGAATAGTCTCAAGATTCAAGTGTATATAATAAATAGTCTCAAGATTCAAGTGTATATCATAAATAGAAAAAAAATAATGGCTTGGACATTGAAACATATGTAAACCTTTTCTATGCACACAAACCAGATTTTATATTTTCTTATACTAACTTTTATGAATTATTTGTGTTCACCTTAGAAAAAAAATAGTCCCACTAAATTGTAGGGCAAGTTTTTAGATGCAGACACTGGTGAGCACAAGCTGCTGAAACAAAGTGCTTCATTTTCAAAAAGAGATGTCGGAACAGCAGTACAAAAAAAGAACTAAGTTTGGGATTTCATTTTAAAGAGTTAAATAAATCAGCTTGGATCAGATGAAAGGAAAAATACTTGAAGAATGAAAGCAAGTAATGCAAAAGGCTGCAGGTAGAAAGCATTGCTATGACAGAAATATTTCAACTTAGGCAGTGTTTCAAATTAAGTACTGTCTTGAAGTTTGGCTTTTTGCAGACTAAGAACAACTGTCAAGATTCCTATATGGTGATATATACCTTGTAAACACAGCCCTCTCTGGTAGCAAGAGAACTCATTCCACATAATGTGAAATAGCTGTTTTAAGATTAAAGTGAAAATATATTTGAAAATTTTTATTCAGTATGATGGATATATGGCATGGTCCTTTAAGATTAGAAGATTCGATAGAATTTACTGAATTTTTATATACTGAAAGTGATTCTGTGTATTGGAGTTTTACATGTCATTTTAAAGGGAGACTTAAGAGGGAAAAGCTGAAGAAATAGAAATGCTACACTGCATTTACTTTTTTTCATGTTAGCATGAAATTTCAGGAAAAAAAATGACCCAAAAGTCAGCAATAAAAAGATTCTGCTATATGTTGTGATCTTTAAGGATCAAAGATGCATATCACTAAAAAAAAAAAAAAATGAATTGCATATAAGGAAGAAAAAGAAAAGGAAAAAAAAACCACCTTAGAATTGAAACAACATATACTGATAAGTAGATGCATGGCAATTTTGTCTCTTTGTTATATATATAGAAAAAAATGAAAATTGCATAGTCCATGTTGAATTACCAGGGCTTTGGGTGCACCATATATCATTTCTGTCCATTTTATGCTGTAAGATATTCTCCTTCATTTATTAAATAAAATGATAATATCTGAACTATTGGCACACTTATTTCCTTTTGTTCTTTTTGATTGTTTTCTTTACTGATAACACACATACCCACTCTACTTCAAATCTGTGGTTACTGTTAGATTTTCTTTGAAGTTTTGAACAGTCAGGTCTGTCAAGGATCAATAAGTTGAAAATCATAATTTCTCTAGAATAATTTCAGAAACATGTCCCATCGAGTTTTGGATTCTCACAAACTCATGCATTTTTGTTATTACTCCTTTTCCAATGCTCAGAAGCATTGATGGATGTTATATTGAAACAATAGTACTAAAATAACCCATATATATTTACTATTTCTAGGAGCTTCCCACTGGAACACAAAAGTAGTACATAGAAGCAGAAGGAAAGGTAATACTGACAGTCATTTTGGCATCCTCATTTATGAAGATGTTTCTGTCTATTTTGTACTTCTTTTTTGTCTTTCCTTTCAAAGTTTCTCTTCCCAAGACCCTCATGATTTACTTGATACAGATAAACTGTAAGAGGTTGAAGGTAATTTCACCCTCCTATCCCCATTTAGAACCATTCAGTGAGAAGCAAGAGTATCTATCTCTACTGGCTTAGAAAACTTAATATTTAAATTATTTCATTAAGCTTTTCTGTTGAGGAGGATTTAACATACATAAATAGTTAGTTATGGTAATTCATATTGTTAGTTCAGTATTCATCAGAGCACTGACCTCAAACTCTCTGTTTCTTAACTGCTGTGTATCTAAAATGCCTTCTGTTCCCTAATGGATGTTTATGGTATAATTCATTGTCCTTCCATGAGGAAAAAGAAATAAAAAAAAAAAACAAACAAAATGCACAAATAGAAAAGATCAGTCAGAAAGGTGGCATATTGTAATTTGGAAATATCTATATATATTGACTTCCTCAAAATTGCTATAATTTTCCCAATTTGGGGAAAGATTACCCTGATGAATGAGCATGATAGATGATGAATGATGGAATTTATCTATCTATCTTGTTTGTTTATAAAATCATAGAATCATTTACATTGGTAAAGCACCATGATATCATAGAGATCAATCATAAACCTGACACTACAAAGTCATCAACTTGGGCTTGTGCAAAATGTTTCACACTGTCTCACATGACATCTTTGTGTCTAAACTGGAGAGAGAGAAATTCGATGGAGGGACCACTTGCTAGATAAAGAACCGGCTGGAGGGCTGCAAGCAGTGAGTTGCAGTTGATGGCTCAATGCCCAAATGGAGACCACTAACGAGTGCTGTCCCTCAGGCATCGGTGTTGGGACCAATCCTGTTCAACATCTTTGTCAGTGACATAGACAGTGGGATTGAGTGTGCTTTCAGCAAGTTTGCTGATGACACCAAGCTGTGTGGTTCATTTGATATACTGGAGGGAAGGAATGCCATCCAGAGGGACCTTGACATGCTTGTGAGGTGGGCAGATGCCAACCTTACGAAGTTTAACCAAGCCAAGTGCAAGGCCCTACACGTGGGTCAGGGCAATCCCAGGCACAGCTACAGGTTGGGCAGAGAAGAGATTCAGAGCAGCCCTGCGGAGAAGGACCTGGGGATGCTGGTTGATGAGAAACTGAACATAAGCCCAGACAGCCCAGAAAGACAACCATATCCTGGGCTGCAATGATCATGTGTGCTAATTCCACAAAACTAGAATGAATTTCATATGATAAAACTTTCTGTCGTTAAACATTTAATAAAAAATGGGTGTCATTTAGTAAAACATGGGTGGCAGTAGCCAGATGTTATTAAAACAAACATTATTAGTTCCCTTGGTTAAAGCAGAACTGTTTCTATTTTTAGACAATTACAGGATTTTTTCCACTGGATTTATGCAGAATTAATCAAGGATTTTTTATGTAAGTGCTCTCTGAATTAAACTTTACTGTAAAAAAATATATATGTATATTTTATCATCAAATAAAAATCTTGAGATTAAATAGCACTCTGAACTCTTTAATCATAAATTTCAATTTAAATGTTGTCTTCTACAAAATGCTGTTAAAAATAGAGTCATTTATTTGAGTAAGAACTAGACTGAAAACATCTCCTATCTACTGAAAATTTATTGGAAAAAACTTTTTTTTTCTCAGTATCATCATGTACAAAAGCAGGTGTAACGTACTGTTATACGTAAGGTACCCTAACAAAACTGAACTTTAAAAAAAAAGAACAGGGAAAAAATACAAACAAACAAACAAAACTGACTCTATAAGATATAAATTAAGAAACTGGTAGGGATTTTAACTCAACTAGTTAATAGCATAATTTAGAATTATTTGGGCTTGATCTAGGAAAAAAAGAAAAGATAAAATTAAAGCTTAAGTCAAACCCCTAGCCCTTTAAAATGTACTAACTTGTTGCTAGGAAATTATATTTCTACAATAAATTTACTTTCTTGTCAGTCTTAGAAGGAAGCAGAAGACTTTTTTCTGCTGTTTGTAGTGACTAAAAAGTAGTTCCGCTGAAGAATATTTGGGGTGAAGTAGCAGAAATTGTTCCTGCATTTGAATGTGATAATTTACAGTAATGAATAGTGCTTTGCTGGAAAGGTTTCCTAACAGCTATCTTCTTGGAGTTTGTTACTTGAACATGGCAGATATTATCACTTTACTACCCATATCTGCAGAATGAGCATGATCGCCATCTATAAAGCTGGAAAACTTATCTACAGGTGGTAGATAAGGTGGTTATCTCTCAGTAGCTGAGAAGTGTCACTTAGAAAATTAACATTAACAGTTCTTGGTAATTGCCATCTTTCTTTGTATTTCTAAATGTACTCATAAATCTCCAGAGGTTACTTAATACAAGTTTTGTGAAAGCTAAATTGAAGATTCTGTCATTTCTGTCATTGTTTTGACAACCCAAATCAAACATTTCTTTGAATGTTCATGGTGAAGACTTCCAATTCTTAACATGATCCTACAGAGAATATAATTTAATTGGATTTCTAAAGCAGCTCTTGAGATATTGATTATATAAACATAGAAAAGTAGAAAGATGGAATTCGAATTTCTTCTTTTATGAGCAGGTGTTCTTAGCCCTTGTATTCTTGTAGGGGTAATTAATGCGTAACATGATTATTTTACTTTTTTTAATAAATGGAGAGAAATATTTAAAAGAGAGTGTGGAAGAAGAAAGCAAATAATTTTTCTAGTAATTGGAAAGGAATGGAAATATTTAAATTAGCTTGAACTTTTCTTATTGCTTTACAGACAAAAAGTCAATTTGTCTTTTAGAACTAAGAAAAATTAAAAAAAAAGGAACAGGAAATAAGATTAAACTGGCCAAAACCCAACATTACCTTCAATGAAATATCTAGAAAATGATCATATAATGGAGTTCCTGCTGATCAAGTCATCTAGCAATGCCATGCTCCTACAAAATTGGTGTTCAGGGATCCTTGGCCATACCAGACCTTAGCATGAATCTAGAGATCTATTGAAGAAACACCTACATGCATCTCAGTTAATTACTTTAGGTGAATTTAATATTCAAGGAAGCAAAATAAATTTTTCAGTCACTATTCTTGCAACCCATTTATATTAACATTTATATACATAGTATAATGTAACCCATTATACTAACATTTAGATATGTTAGTATAAATCATATAAAGAAGGAGTTCTTTACTATGAGGGTGGTGAGACACTGGAACAGGTTGCTCAAAGTGGTAAATGCTCCACCCCTGGCAGTGTTCAAGGTCAGGTTGGAGAGAGACTTGGGTGACACGGTCTTGTGGAAGGTGGCCCTGCTCATGGCAGGGCTCTTGGAACTAGATGATCCTAAGGTCCTTTCCAACCCAAACCATTCTATATTTCTAAGATTCTATGATTCTATAGTATCTCTATTGGCTCCTAAGGAATGCTCAAATGTCATAGATGTCAACACTTTAGATTTCATGTGGATTGTTTAAATTAATCCATACGCCATAGCTCTTTGAGATGTACAACCCGCCTTCCCTCTGTCTTAGATCCTGTCCTTCAAAACAGATTCCAGGGTCAACTTTTTAAGGAACTAGGTCCCTTCAGCATCACAAACACTCTGAATTATCAGCTCTGAGCTTATGAGAAGATTAAAAAACTGCAATCAGGCTAGTCAGTGAGAAGGATATACCACACTCATAAATGCACATACTGTTAACTTCACAGCAAGATCTAAAAAATCCAATCCTTCTTTAATTACAAAATAAGTAAGTCTGGAGCTGTTCTGCTGTGGTTTTTTGACACCAGATGTCCTAGAAAGATGAAAAGAGTTTAGAAGCAAGAATGTTTAAAATAAATTATGAACAGGAAGAAAGCATATCCTACCACATGGCTTATTAAGTCACATAAGAATCCTCATTCTGAGGTTGCAAAATACAATCTTAATTTTGGACTTATAGTTAATACACAGTTAAACAATGTTGCAGTATCTTATTCTGTGTTAGTGTAGATCTTTATTTAAAACATATGAAAGTAAACACAAAATTAGCTATTGATTTCCTTGGGTTTAAGATCAGACTGAGCTGCATTTTTATGTAAAATTGTAATATTCTTTATGTATTATAGACACCAATGAAAGAGCAAACTGAAATAATCAAAGAATTCCCCCCCCCCCCCCTCCCCCCAGCTCTTAGCATACTGTTGTTTCTCTTCAGTTCCTTATTTTGAACTAATGCCCCAAAGTAGGGGGCTAGAAAATAAGGTGTTATTATTCCTAGTGCAGTCATTTTATTGGCTTGACAAAGAAGGCACTCAGGACTTGTCTGGCCTGTCTGAGTCTGAGCTGATAGTTTTAGCTGTTAGTGTCATTACCTGGGAGAAGGTGACTATTGACTAACTTGGCTTGGCTTATCTCCGTGATGACCCTCTATGGTAAAGGTCTGACAAGCCTATGTAGTCACTAACAAAAAACCCTTAACTCTTTATAGTCTTATGGTAAAGTATTATGCTGCTATAAGTAACAGCTAAGTGGTGCAAACTGACAAATATTTGATGGAAACCAAGAGGAAAAAGAAGCAGGTAAGCATCCTGTGTTAAGGAAATCTATAAAAGCAGCCCCAAATGGACTCAAGACTGAGAACTACCACCTTGAGCAATCTATTCTTCCTGGCAAAGATCTAACAAAGATGATGACTCATCTTTACATCTCTCATCCCTATCCTCTGGGAAGAGTGAACCTGCAGGTGTAATGACTCAGAGGAGCACCAGAAGTGAGCCTAATACTAGGGAAAAGGAAAGGCCGTGTCTTCACTGTGTCAATGGTTAGTGAATGTTGCTGTCACTGTAATTGAACCAATAATAACTGATTGTTGTGTTTTAATTAGACTTTAATTGGACTAATAATAAATTCTGGAACACATATCAGTTATGCTTCCCTTTGCCCATATACAATCATAAGTCTAACTGTTTCAATAAATAGGACATTTTCTAAACCTCAAGAAAACCCCAATCTCCACTTAGGTCATCTGGACTTGGAATTTATTTTTATGATTGTTGGATCATTTTACTTTAGGAAAGGTATATTGCCATTCCTTTGGTTACTGTATGTATGATTGTTATTAAATTCTTTTGTTTTTTTTTTCCTGTTAAAAAATGTTGCTTTTTCTCCTTTGCTAAGGAACCTACCCTTTGTTTAGGAATCTACTACTGCATAAGCACTGTGGAAAAGCACAAAAGCTACATGTAGGCTAATAAATTAAACATGTCTAGGACAGTTGTTTGGTGTTGACAGATGGCACAGAACAGCTTGCATTCAGATTATTAAATTCTCTCGTTCTCCAAACAGTAAGGCCACATCCTAATTAAGATTCCTCCTTCTTCTATGGTCCCTCCCAGAACATACTTGGAAATAACTGGGAAAAGTGTTACTTGGTAGATAGGTTTTGCATGGCAAGGTTTTAGTAACAGTGGGATGGCCTCTGTGAGAAGCTGCTAGGAGTTCCCCTTGTGTCCCATAGAGCCAATGCCAACGATGGACCCACACCTGGCTAAGGCTGGGACCATCAGTGACAGTAGTAGCACCTCTGGAATAACACATTTAAGAAGGAGGAAAGAAAACTGTACAGTAGCAATTGCAGCTGGAGAGACAAGTGAGAATATGTGATTGAAATAGCCCTGCAGACACCAAGGTCACTGAAGAAAGAGGGGAGGAGGTGCTCCAGGCACCAGAGCAGAGATTCCCCTGCAGCCCATGCTGCAGACCACAGTGAGGCGGGCTGTGCCCCTGTAGCACATAGACATCAACAGTAGAGCAGTTATCCTCCTGCAGCCCATGGAGAACTCCACACCAGAGCAGGGGGATGCCCAAAGGAGACTGTGATCCCATGGGAAGCCCATGCTGGAGCAGGATCCTGGAGGACCTGTGGAGAGAGGAGTCCGCACTTGAAAAGGTTTGCTGGTGGGACTTGACACTCCGTGGGGGGCCGATACTGAAGCAGTCTGTTCCTGAAGGACTGAACCCAAGGAAGGGACCCACACTGGAACAGTTTGTGAAGAACCGCAGCCTAAGGGAAGGACTCATGCTGGAGAAGTTAACAGAGGACTGTCTTCTGTGGGTGGGAGCCCACACTGGATAAGGGGAAGAGTGTGAGGAGTCCTACCCTGAAAAGAAAGGAGCAGCAGAGACAACATATGATGAACTTGGGCCACAACAACCCCATACAATGCTACACACTTGGGGAAGAGTGGCTGGAAAGCTGATCATTCAAAAGCACCTGGGATTGTTGTTGGATAGCCAGCTGAACATGAGCCAGCTTCTGCCCAGGCAGCCAAGAAGGCCAGTGGCATCCTGGCCTGAATCAGAAATAGTGTAGCCAGCAGGTCCAGGGCAGTGATCATCCCCCTGTACTCTGCACTGGTGAGGCTGCAACTCGAATCAGGTGCTCAGTTCTGGGCCCGCCAGTACAAGAAAGGTATTCTGGTGCTAGGAATGTTTTGGTCCGGAGAAGGACAATGAAGGTTGTCCTGGTGAAAGGTCTGGATCACAAGTCCTGTGAGGAACGGCTGAGGGAACTAGGGTTGTTGTCTCTGGAGGAGACTCAGGGGGACCTTATCACTCTCTACAACTACTCTCTACAACTACCTGAAAGGTGGTTGTAGTGAGGTGGGGTCAGTGTCTCCCTCCAAGTAACAAGTGATACAAAAAGAAGAAACACCCTCAAGCTGCATTAAGAGAGGTTGGATATTGGGAAAAAAATTCTTCACAGAGAGTGTGGTCAGGCATTGGAACAGGCTGCTCATGGAAGTGGTGGAATCACCATCCCTGGAAGCATTCAAAAAATGTGTACATGAGGCCCTCGGTTATATGGTTTAGTGCTGGTCTTGTCAGTGTGGGGTAAAGGTTGGGCTTGATGATCTTAAAGGTGTTTTCCAGCCTAGCTGATCCTATGATTGTATGAGCTGACCACAACCATCAGTTTCTCCTGTGCTGCTGTCAGGGAGGAGGTGGAGAAAATCAGAAGCAAAGTTAATCCCAGGAAGAAAAGGGAGGGCTGGAGGGAAGGTGTTTTTCAGATTAGGTTTTATTTCTCATTATCCTATTGTGATTTGATTGGAAATAAATTAAACTGATTCCTCCAGGTCAAGTTTTGCCTGTGATGGCAATGGTGAATGATCTTCTTGTCATTTTTTGACCCATGAGGCTTTTGTTACATTCTCTCTCTCCTGTCCAGCTGAGGAGAGGGAGTGATAGACCAGCTCGGTGGGCACCTGACATCCAGCCAGAGTCAACTCACAACACTTAGGCAAAACTATGTCAGGGGCAGTTCTTACAATTGAACATTATAGAGAACTGATTTCTAGTGACTAGGAAGTGGTAAAACAAATCTAGCTTAAACGTCTGACCTACATATATACTTGCATATTTCTTTTGTAACATAATTAAAGATGGTAGGGGACTCTACTTTGAAAGGCATAGAGGCACTCATCTCTCAGCCTGACTCAGTCTCAAGTGTGTTGCCTACCAGGGGCACAGATCAGGGATGTTGCAGAGAGGCTGCCTGCTCTAGTAGGTCCCACTGACTATTATGCACTTCTAGTAATCCATGTGGGTAGCAGTGATATAGATAGCAGTAGCCCAGAGAACATAAAAAAGGGGAGGATTGTCCAGGTTAATAAATGGTTAAAACAGTGGTGTCATAGTCAGGGGTTTGGGTATATAGAACATGGGACTCAATTTAGTAAGTCAGGCCTACTGGGGGCTAGCGGAGCTGGTTAGGAGGATTGCCAGACTGGTCAAGGAAGCTTTAAACTAGATGTGTCAGGGGAGGGGGCATCATTCCATCCCAATACACCCAGTCAGTTGCCAGCACCTATAATAAATGCTTGGAGCAATGTTGAGATACTCCAGCCACTCCAGCCAATGAGCCGGCTTCATTTGGAGCTCGGCTCAGATGCCTCTATACAAACACCCATAGCATGGAGAACAAACACAAGGAATTAGAGATGCGTGCACGTCTATGGGGATACGATGCGTGCACATCTACGTCCCACAGAAACATGGTGGGATGCCTCCTATGACTGGAGTATTTAAATGGAAGGTTACAGGTGCTTTAGAAAAGACAGGCCTGGCAGGCAGGGAGGGGGAGTTGCTATTTATGTTAGGGATAGGCTGGAGAGTATGGAACTCTGTCTGGGGACAGGTGAGCAGTAAATAGAGTTTGTGAGTCATGGTTAAAGGGAGAACAGTGATGGGAGACATTACTGTGAGGATCTGTCACAGACCGCCTGATCAAGAGGACTCTGTGGATGAAGCGCTCTGTAAACAGATAGGAACAGCCTCACAATCACAGGACCTTGTTCTCATGGGAGATTTCAACCACCCTGATATCTGTTGGAGGGACAGTACGGCCCAGCACAAGCAATCCAGGCAGTTCCTCGACTGTGTAGAAGACAACTTCCTTCTGCAAGTAATAGAGGAGTCAACAAGGAGTGGTGCCATGCTTGACCTCGTGCTCACCAACAGAGATGGGCTCATTGGAAATGTGATGCTCCAGGGCAGCCTTGGATGCAGCAATCATGAGATGCTGGAATTTGAGATCCTCAGGACAGTGAAAAGAGAGTGCAGCAGGTTCATTGCCCTGGACTTCAAAAGAGCAGACTTTGGCCTCTTCAGGAACCTGCTTAGGAAGGTTCCATGGGATATAGCCCTAGAGGGCAGAGGGGCCCAAGACTGTTGGTTGATATTAGAGGATCACCTACTACAAGCTCAGGAGTGTTGCATCCCACCTAGAAGGAAGTGCAGCAGGAGGGCCAGGAGACCTCCTTGGATGGATAAGGAGCTCCTGAGGAAACTTTGAAGGAAAAAAAGAGGCTTCTAAAAGGTGGAAACAAGGACAGGTGGCATGGAAAGAGTACAGGGATGTTGTCTGAGAAGTGAGGGACCAGGTTAGGAATGCTAAGGCTCAGTTAGAATTAAACAGCGTGGGCCCTCTCAGGAAGTTCTTGGGAGAACTGTCTACCCTGGATTTGCAAAAGGCTAAGGTTCTGAATGGCTATTTTGCCTCTGTCTTCACTGGCAAAGGCTCTGAGCAAACCACCTAAGTCTTGGAAGACAGATGGAGGGACTGTGAGAATGAAGACCTTGTACCCACTGTAGGAGAGGAACTGGTTCAAGACCATCTTAAGAACCTGAACGTACACAAGTCCATCTGTGGGTCCTGAAGGAGCTGGCAAATGAAGTTGCTAGGCCACTGTCCACCACATTTGAAAGATCATGGCAGTCAGGTGAAGTCCCTGATGACTGGAAAAAGGGAAATATAACCCCCATTTTCAAGAATTGGAAAATGGATGACCCAGGGAACTACAGACCATTCAGTCTCCCCTCTGTGCCTGGCAAAATTATGGAAGAGATTCTCCTGGAAGGCATGCTAAGGCGCATGAAAAACAAGGTGGTTGGTGACAGCCAGCATGGCTTCACCAAGGGGAAATCCTACCTAACATTGACTTTGGGTGCCTTTTGTCTAGGTGTCTTTTATATAGGCCCCAAAGGTCCTGGGATTCTGGGAAGTTCTCCACTGATTTGGACCTACCTAACATTATTACAGTTTAAAGGAAGGGCAAAAGGACAGAGGGAATTACAGACCTTTTATTCGAATCTCAGGATGCAGAAATATGGAGAAGATAAACCAGTTTTGGTGGCTTTCGATGATGGGGATACAGAACTGATGGACAGGGGTAGAGCGGTTGACGTAATCTCCCTGGACTTGTGCAAAGCATTCAACAATGTCCCACACAACATCCTTGTCTCTAAATTGGAGAGACATCTATTTGATAGGAGGACCACTCTGTGGGTAAAGAACTGGCTGGCTGGCCACACACAAAGAATTGTGGTCAATGGCTCTATGTCCTGCTGGAGACTAGTAACAAGTGGTGTCCCTCAGGCACTGGTGTTGGGACCGGTCTTGTTTAACATCTTTCTCGCTGACATGGACAGTGGGATTGAGTGTGTCCTCAGCAAGTCTGCCGATGACACCAAGTTGTTTGGCTGATATGCTGGAGGGAAGGAATGCCAAGCAGAGGGACCTTGACACGCTTGTGAGGTGGGCTGATGCTAACCTTATGAAGTTTAACTATGACAAGTGCAAGGTCCTATACCTGGGTCAGAGCAACCTCAGGCACAGCTACAGGTTGGGCAGAGAAGAGATTCAAAGCAGCCCTGCAGAGAAGAACTTGGGGGTGTTGGTAGACAAGAAACTGAACATGAGCTGGGTTTAGTGTGCACTTGCAGCCCAGAAAGCCAACCGTATCCTGGGCTGCATGGAAAGGAACGTGACCAGCTGGTCGAAGTAGGTGATCCTGCCCCTCTACTCTGCTCTCCTGAGACCTCACTTGGAGTACTGTGTGCAGTTCTGGTGTCCTCAACATCAAAAGGACATGGAACTGTTGGAACAAGTCCAGAGAAGGGCCATGAGGATGATCAGGGGACTGGAGCACCTTCCGTATGAAGAGGGGCTTAGAAAGTTGGGGTTGTTCAGCCTGAAGAAGAGAAGGCTGTGTGGAGACCTCATAGCAGCCTTCCTGTATCTGAAGGGGGCCTATAAGGATGCTGGGGGGGGATTCTTCATTAGGGACTGTAGGCCTGAGGCAAGGGGTAATGGATTCAAACTTCAACAGGGGAAGTTTAGATTGGATATAAAGAAGAAGTTCTTTCCTGTTAGGGTGGTGAGGCACTGGAATGGATTCCCCATGGAAGTTGTGAATGCTCCATCCCTGGCAGTATTCAAGGCCAGGTTGCACAGAGCCTTGGGTGATATGGTCTAAACCATATTGTGAGGTGTCCCTGCCCATGGCAGGGGGGTTGGAACTAGATGATCTTAAGGTCCTTTCCAACCCTAACTATTCTATGATTCTATACTGTCCCATCATAATAAATTAATACCTCTCAGTTATCTATGTAATTAGCTGCTTTGCATGGTAGAGAAGTATACTTACACTTATTATATTTCAGTGATGGAGAATCGAGGCACGGAAGGTAAGGCAAAGATCTAGTTACATTCTTCGACCACATTTACTTACCTGGTTGAACTTACTCCAGCAAACTACTCTATGTGTGCTTTTAATTGTATCAGATATGTTAATTAAATAATTTCTCATGTGTTTTAATCTGAAGAACCTTAATCAGAGGTATTAGACCTCTTTTTTTTTTTTCTGAATAGTTGTAAGTAAAACAGCGTTTTTGTAGAGTAGAATAGAATCATAGAATCACAGAATAGTTAGGGTTGGAAAGGACCTTAAGATCATCTAGTTCCAACCCCCCTGCCATGGGCAGGGACACTTCACACTAAACCATGTCACCCAAGGCTCTGTCCAATCTGGCCTTGAACACCGCCAGGGATGGAGCATTCACAGACTCCCTGGGCAGCCCATTCCAGAGAGTACTCAGAGTACTCTTATATATGGAAATCTATTCTCCCTCCCATCAACTTGACTTCACTCCGTCTGGAAATATGAAAAATTTCACAAATTTTAACACAGTTATAGCTCAACAAGTAGGCCAAGATATGGGGAAATTGCTTCTAAATGTTTCTAGAATATGTTTACATGAAAACAGAAGCTAAAAAAGAAAACCACATCTCTTAAAGGATATTGTTTTCACAAAAAAAAAAAAGAGCTTGAAACATATTTATTTGTCAAAATCATCTGTGAAATGGAAATAATGAGGAAATTTAATTTCATAATTATTTTCTTCAGCTGTTGCATTTCTACATTAATATTACTGCATAATTTAAATTGAAAAAAATGTCTGACTACAAGGCATGGCAGAAATGTAGTAAGCAAAAAATTTGGAAGCAGCTATATATGTAAATATCTGTTTATTATAGAATTAGTATGACTTTCAGACTAAAATTAGGTATGCAGATATTAGGTTCCAAATTATAAGCAGCTATGTGCCTACAATTATGTAAAACACAGTATGGCTTTTGTGGCTGCACTCTTTTTTTTTATTGAAAAGTTATTTCCAGCAGCATAGTAACAATATGCAGATTCATTGATTCATACCCATTCACATATTCATACAAACCTTAACTACATGAAGCCCTCAAGCATGCAATTGACTTAAATAAAGAATGTTGACAAGCATTAAGCTATTTTCTAAGTAGGAGTAGGATAATATGCATTCTTAAAACTAAAACCATACTCAAGTGCATTGAATGAAGTCTGAAAAGGGGACAGTACAATTTGCTGACTCATCACCAGCACTTGCTAAAGTCTTTATTCACATGCTAATTAGATTTGTCCCTGTTTTGCCTGCTGGAGTTTACAGTTTGAGGTTTCATTACTGCATATTCAGCTTAGTTCAGTTATGAGAATTAATAGCTTTGAAATCTTCAAATCTGAGTAGTCTTTAAATTGATTTATTACAGGCCTTTTTATATGAGGATGGCCTAGTCACAATGGCAAATAGTCATCTGCCTTACCTACATTTCTCTACTTAAAGACAGTAATTTTCCTTCTCTGTGAGTTAAAATTTCAGACTTTTCCAGTCACATTGTCTTGTACCTGGCCATATAGTAGAATGGATCTCAGAATCTCATTATCAAAACTGTTCCCTCTCTCATAAAACAATTTAAATTTCATAGGAGACACTCCTGATGAATGTATTCTTCCTGGAGCTAAGGAGTCATTTTGTCTCTCCCAGTTTCACCTTCTGCCATTAAGCATTAGTAAAACAAAGCAGAACATTTTCCTGAATTAATCCACACTGTCTTATTTCCTCTTTTTCACAGGGACAGATTGCTCAGTAAATGCAAGGCCTAAATTTAAGTCTTGTGCAGTAAGAATTCACTTTCTTCTCCATTAGTGTTTTGCTTGTCACTAGCCTGTTTATCCAGGCCTCCAATTTCATATAGGTTAGATTTTCTTCTGGAGAAGTTGGAGGCAAGCAAAGTTTCGAGTTTGTCCTTTGGCTGTGTTTACGGCATTGACAGATGCTTTCCATGTTTGTACCCTTGTCCCCAGGTGACAAGGGTGAATTCACATGACAGATGTGCCTGGATCCAGGATTCTTCCTGTTTCTCTTCAGATGTCCAGATTCTTGGAGAAGGAAGCAAAGAAAACCTGGCATAAAAGAAGTCATTACTCTAGTAAGTCCCTCTCCAAATGTATGAAAATCTGGACTGTAGACAAAAAAAAAGTGGCATGCACTTTCCCCATGCTTGGGACATAGTTAAGATACGTACTCAGAGAGCAGGAAAACTGAGCACACAGCAGAGTGAATGTTCTGCATTGTAAGCACAGGTAGTCAGTGACTAAATATTAGAACTGACACCTAACGTGGCAATTATAAGACCTACCACAATGATATAAAGGATGCTGTTTGGGTCTTGTTTGTTTATGTTGTTTCTGAATGAAATCCAGAAAATATGCTTTAGAGTCCCACCCCTGTAAAAAGTGAATAAGGAGGTTAAGGATTTTTTGACTGGATGAAGACCAATCAGTGCTTCTATGAATAGCAGAATGCTCGAAGGTATATTTGTCACGGGCAGCTATTTACAGAAAAAAAAAAAGAAAAAAATGTGCATAAAAGAGAATTTCAAAGAAAACAGTCATTCTCTGAGTTAGGTGGTTTACTCAAGGTTTCAGAATAGTGACCCAGTGACTGACTTCAGGTTACTAAATCCTTCCCAGAGCAGATATGCACAATGTTTCTGAAAATAACTGGTTATTTATTTATCATTAGAAAGCATAACCAGAAAAGAATCATAAATTATACTGTTTTTCTTTTTTTATATGATAGCCTACCAGTTAGAACAACTGTTTGGGAAGTTACATTGATTCATTTCTTGCTGTATTTTGAGTTTAGAAGCCTAGATTTGTTTTTTTCTGGGAAACTCTTTTGAATAATTAAATCATTTCTTGGTAATTTTACCCCACTTTTCTTTTTGGCACTATATTATAGTCCAAAAAGCAGTTAAAGAGTCATGGAGAAGAGAAAGAGTCATGGAGAAGAGGGGAAGAGAAAGAAAGAAGGAAAGAAAGATTCTAATATTTCAGGTTGATGACAAGAGCATTCACCTGAAAAAGTTCTTGTTAATTTTGGCGAGTAATAATAACTAGGCTTTTGCTCGTTTTAAAAGGAAGAGGAGTTTAGTCATTTAATCTCAATTTGTCTGGCACATCAGAGGTTTTCTGCGATGCACAAAAGAGAAACTGCACTCTGTTCATGAATTTACTCTCTCAAATTCTTCTAATTGCCTAAACGTTTGTTGTGTTATACTCTGTCATGCACTTTCTTGGTCCCCAGTACTGTGGAATAGCTTGATTAAGAGCAGGCTAGATGACAAAACACTGCAAGATTTTACGACAACAGCATTAACCCAAGAAGAATGAAGCAGTTTTCCTCAAACCCTCAGGGATTATCTCTGAAAGATAAGAAAGAGAAGCTGGATATAGCCTTAAAAGGGTCAGAGTGCAGTAAGTTACTTGTTACAGAAAGGGAAGAAATGTGGTCTAGCTGCATTTACAGCACAACTAGGAAAGGAAAAAAGATGGGGTTTAACTTAGAATGATGGTCAAGGTAAAAAGAGTTTAAACTGAAAATTCTTGATATTTTTTGCAAAGCAGCAAATGGAAGAAAGGAAAAAAAGGGTATTGTCATCTACTCATGAGTAAATAAATTTCTAGAGCAAAATATGTATTTATATGTATCTGAATACAAATTAATAGGTTTTCACTAAAACCAATTTGTACTACCTGAGTTGTCCCATAGTAATATATATTGACACACAACTATATCTGCTGCTGCCTGTATTATTATATGATAATGTTAAATACTAATTTTAAAGAACAGACATGTTTTATTGTTAATTGTTTCATGATATGGTAAAAATTAGTAATATAATGTATTTTTCAAAAGTAATATTTATTATTGCATATGGTAGGAAAGGAATGGTGTTCACTGTCTTAAGTGTTGTAGGGAAGGAAAGCTATGGCAAGAGTACATACCACAGCTTTCAAGTCTTAAACAGTTCTAGGGAGTGTAACTAAAATAGTGAAGTCTTTGGAGATGGGAAGAAAAGACAAGAAAATAAAAGTCAAACAAGTACAAGCTATTTGAGAAAACTGGACCATTTATCCAGACGTGAAATATTTGAAGGGCAAGAAATAATCAGTGAAAGATATTCAGCTACTCTCTTTGCAGGCTAAAGTATTCTCATACCATTGATCAGGCAACGAAATTTAGAGGCAGCTAATCCATGACGTCCATTCTACTGTGGGCTCTCTTCTCTATTGGACTATTCCTTCCCCTTTTTGTGAGAGAACACAGTTTGCCATTGGTTCTTAGTAAGAAGTGCTAAACCATTACAAGTAACTTACAGGATTTTTTCTTTAAACTTAGCCAGAAAAAGGTTAGAAGATTTCTATTGAAAAGTGCATCAAGCCTTTAAGATAGTAACTAACAGTTTTTTTAGAAGGGATTGTATTACTGGTCATCTAAATACAGTTCAGCTTTTCTCCTTCTCCTTTCATCAGCAAACTTAACAGCTGGGGCCTCATACAAGACACACAATTGACAGATAGAGGACTCAGATGCCAATATCTAGAATGAATTTTTTAGCAGCAACATCTGTGTCTGTCGCAAAGCCCTTGGTTGATTTCTTGGCTGGCTGCTTGGCTGCCTCTGCTCTCCCTGTGACTCCAGTGCTGGCTATGCTAATGACCATGTAATGGCCCCTGGTGCCCTCTTGGGGAATTAAACTGCTGAAAAACTTGCTGGCTTGCCTTGTTCCCGAGATCTTTTTTTTAGCTTTGAGTGACCTGCATCTGGAGGGGTTTGTTTCTTATTTGAGAGGAAGGCCCCCAAACAAATGCTCACAAGTTCAGTGTGTGCAAGGCCAGTTGATGTTGCCAAAGGAATATTTTGCAGTCTGCTGTAAAGTCACATTCTTTTTAGATATAACATCTCCTCCAGGCACTGGAAATACTAAAGATGTCAAAAAACAAAAAATTCTGGAGAGCACAGATTGTGGAGTCATAATTCACTTTGGTATCTTATGAATTTCAGAACAGCAGGTTCATTATCTTATTCAGCACATGCCTAAGCTTGTTCCACAAAAGACTGTTTTCTAAATGTGTGTTTGGCTCATCAGAAGGTAGGGAAGGTAACTTTTTATTGGAAAAAAAGTACAAGCTTATGTTTTTGTTTTGAATACAAGAACACTTTAAAAAGATCCTAAGCCCCAAAGGACATTTGCATGTATTTAAACTGAAGTGTCCTGTGAACACTTTCAATTTGCTGCTTGTAGTTACTCAGACTCTCTGGCTTTGCCATGGGCTTGTAATGACTATTCAACTGAATTTTAGCCAAAATACTAATATTCAGTTTCTGCAGACTTACTTTTCAAATGCATCCTTGAAGATGAATAATAAAGACAGGGTGATGCTCTTTGCCTAGGAGAAATCCTGCTCCCTTTAAGCACAGAAATAGAGCAACCCCTCAGGGCCTGATTGCTCAATTCTCTTGGGTATTTTTATGCATTTTGGTGATATAAAATGCCTGTAAATGTAGCAAACATTGCCAACAGGGAATATCAGGGCATATGGAGCAGGTCAACGGAGTGGCTGAGAAAAGGGTGCGTGACTGAAAGCCTCAAGCTATTCGAAACAGAATGAAACAACAGTGTTTGCTCCAATTTTCTCCAAGATTGGGAAGCAGGGTTTTGGTTTGCCTCAGAGTAGTTTCTTCCACAGAGGAGAAATAAGAATAAAAAAAGAAGATTAAACTCAATTACTTCATTGCAATGCTTTAAACTGGCAAAAAAAAAAAGTTTTAAAGAAGAATGCAAAACAAAAAAGCAGATTTAAATATCTTATCCTGATAACTAATACTACATGTTTAACATATCTAATCCCTGACAGGAAAGTGAGATTGGCTCGAGATTATCCTCTCACCTAGGTTAGATACCTGAGATATAGGCTAATACTACCTATTAAATGCAAGGCAAGCTTGATGTATCTAAGAATAAGATTCATTGATACCAATGACAGGCAGCTAGGTAGCTATTATATAGTTACCAGTTATAACATTGTGCAGATGCGGAGTGCCTATGTTGGACAGTGTCCAGAGAGATAGGTTTTTCAAACAGAATTATAGAGAAGTAATGCTTTGTTCAGGATGACAGTCATATTTCAGACCTAATTTCTTAAGAGAAGTAATTTGTTTTTTTTTTTTTATTCTTTACCTTTCAGGAAGAATAAGAAGAGGGAAATATACTCAATATTATCAAGAAGTGTCAACCAAAGGTCTCCCAAATGATCACTGACGTACTAAATTTCAAAATCTGTCCAATAATTTTTGATACAGACTTTTATATGTTTAAATATTGTATGCAAAATCAGTGCATAAGACCGACAGAAAATAATTTCAAAATATTGTATATTCATTGGTTATGATGCTTTCAGAAGAGCTAAAATATCTGAATATGTGATCCAAGACAAGCAAAATATGAGTTTGGATCTGTAATGAGTCTCTTAAATACTGAGATTTTGTACTACCCAAGAGGATATCATAAACAGTTTATTTTTTCTTTTGTGTCTAAGTAAGTCTATGCTGACAATGACCACTAGTTTCCTATTCACAGGTGGTACACTAGTGCCAGCACTGCAAAACCCCAAGAGTTTAGGTGGACATTGAGCATCTTACTTTCTGAATATTCCTTGATAAATTTCTGCTGACATTAACACAGTATAGAAGAGGGATGGATTATCTATTGCACCATTCATTACTTGGCTTCTAATTTATTTTCTTTAAATAGTATTCCTGGTAATGTCATGAATAAATAGCTGTATGGATGGCTAAGAATATAATAACTACCATTCAGGAAAGATTTTTCTTAATTTTGTTACAGGTCAGAAGATTTTTTTTTTCTTTTTCTTAAAACAGTTAAGTTTCACCCAAAAGGACAAATGGTAAGGATAGCTCCTCAGATGTATAAAAATGGACCATATCAACTGTTAGAAAATATACTTTGAACAACTATCACACAGAGACAAATTAAGTTTAGATTTTTGGATTTTGGATTTGTTGGTTTAGATTAGATATACTAGTAAGTTCTCCACAGCCTTGTTAATTTCCATGACTCTGTTGTTTAAAGTTTATTTATACTACTACCATTTAGAAAACACTTGAATTTTATGGCAGCTGATGCAACAGTTTTCTTACAAAGGCACATTATTGTACTGTAGCAAGAACCTAATAGCAGTGGTATGAATTTTTGAATATCAGTATAAAATAACACCAATACAATGATGATGTTTTATAAAATCAAATTCCAAAATAAAAAAAAAAAGGAAATAAAAAAACCACAAAAAAACCACTACAAAACTAAATAAAAACATTAGCTCTTTGTCTACCTTTCAATAATGTCTTTTCTTGGAATTTAGGAGGGATAATAAACATAGAATCATAGTATCAGAATCATTCAGGCTAAAAAAGACCTTTAAGACTACTGAGTCCAACCATTAACCTAAAATTACCAACTCTACCACTAAACCATGTCCCTAAGCACCACATCCACACATCTTTTAAATACATCCTGGGCAGCTTCTTTCAGAGAATCATAGAATCATGGAATAGTTAGGGCTTGAAAGAACCTAAGATCATCAGGTTCTGAGCCCCCTGCCACGGGCAGAGACAGCTCACATTAAACCATATCACCCAAGGCTCTGTCCAGCCTTGGTCTGAACACTGCCAAGGGTGGAGTATGCACAACTTCCTTGAGCAATCCATTCCAGTGCCTCACCACCCTAAGAGTAAAGAACTTTTTCCATATATCCAATCTAAACTTCCCCTGTTGAAGTTTGAATCCATTACCCCTTGCCCCATGCCTACAGTCCCTAATGAAGAGTCCCCCCCCAGCATTCTTATAGGCCCCCTTCAGGTACTGGAACGCTGCTATGAGGTCTCCACGCAGCCTTATCTTCCCTAAGCTGAACAGCACCAACTTTCTCAGCCTATCTTCCTACAGGAAGTGCTCCAGTCCCCTGATCATCTTTGTGGCCCTTCTCTGGACTTGTTCCAACAGTTCCATGTCCTTTTGATGTTGAGGACACCAGAACTGCACACAATACTCCTGGTGAGGTCTCAGGAGAGCAGAGTGGAGGGGCAGGATCGCCTCCTTCGACCTGCTGTTCACGTTCCTTTCCATGCAGCCCAGGATACGGCTGGCTTTCTGGGCTGCAAGTGCACACTGCCAGCTCGTGTTCAGTTTCTTGTCTACCAACACCCCCAAGTTCTTCTCTGCAGGGCTGCTCTGAATCTCTTCTCTGCCCAACCTGTAGCTGTGCCTGAGATTGCTCTGATCCAGGTGAAAGGACCTTGGACTTGTTAAACTTCATGAGACTGGCATCAGCCCACCTCACAAGCATGTCAAGGTCCCTCTGGATGGCACTCTTTCCCTCCAGTGTATCAACCGAGCCACACAGCTTGGTGTCACTGGCAAACTTGCTGAGGGCACACTCAATCCCACTGTCTGTGTCTCTGACAAAGATGTTGAATAGGATTGGTCCCAACACCAACCTCTGGGGGACACCACTTTCTAAATCGGTAGAAGCACAAAATGTTTATTATCACTGTTGTGCATGTCTATGCTAAAGCCGTGTCTGAGTATGAACTTTTTATGAACTGAGATTTTTTTATAAAATCTCAATGAATTCAGTGCCATATTAACAACTCGATATACTGAAATTAACACTTATAGTATAGGTTTTTCTGTTTTTAAGACCACTTGCATCTTTGGATATATATAAAATAAATAACAAGACTGAGATAAGCAATTAGAAATGTTTCTTCGCAATTAATAGGTTGAGTTCTTCATATGCATTATGACATAGCCTATGTAATAACAAACACATACTTTTCTTTCCTCCCTCAGGATCCTTTGTTCAGTATCCAAGACATATGGAGTTCAGTTACCAAGGAATTTTCATAACGTATTTCACATCTATTCAATAAACTTTTTCTTTCTTGCACACTAATCAAATGTTGCTCCAAAGACAGATTTCTTTACCTTGTTGTGAACTTTTCCTCTGGGGTATGTGAGTGTACCATAAACATTAATTAATCTATTTTTGCCGCATCCCTGAGTGATGAAATAATATTATTTTACAGGTGATGAACAGAGACATAGAGAAATTAAAATTAAAAAAAAAATTATTTTATCATTCTGTGCGAAATTACTTTATTTTGTTTTGAGCTCTAGGCTTATCCTTTCTACAAAATCACACCTCTGAGCTCTGAAGTCAATGAAAAACTAAAATATATTTATAGGCATGTGTGACCTTCAATGAAGAAAGCCAACCACATCCTGCACCATATTAGCAAGAGTAACCAGCAGACCCAAGAAGATCCAGGGAGAGCCTTACCTTGCTATACACAGCAATTGTGAAGCCACATTTGAAGTTCTGGACCCATATTTGGACTCTCCAGTACAAGACAGATACTGATGCACTAGAGCACCACTGCAATAGTCAGGATGCTGAAGCACATGGCATACAAGAAGAATCTGGGTGTGATTTGTCCTAGAAAATACATCTAAGAGATTTTATTACTGCTTTCAACTATTCATGGAAAAGGTATTGAACAGATGGAGCCAGACCACTTCTTGTCAAAACACATCAAAAGAGTGAGAATTCAAGCTGAAAATGGAGAATTCTGGTAAAATTATATAGTTGTCTCTTTTGTGCTTAGATTCTGTAAGAAATTCAACTGATTGAACTAAGAATAACTACCCCAGTCATTATTTCTTCAAGTAAACTTCTTCCACAGCCCTCTTGGAGAAATGTACAAATGAAGTGTGGACTATCCAGATGATACCATTAATCTTCATGTCTAGGTCAAGACCCTCTTTTATAACAAGAAAGGGAGAGTCCCACTTAATATCATTAAATACTGATTTTAATGACAAATGTTGTTGTAGTGTATACTTACAGATAGCAAGTATACTCTTGCTTGAGTAATATTAACTCAAGTATTTCCTAAAACACTTGATTTTACAAATTTGATATAGATATATATGATAAAGATCTATATTTTATAGATGGTATCGATATAAACAAAATAGACAGCTATAGATGTAGATACAGATGATATAAAGCCTTTTGATGTATTTCCCAACAACAAAATAAAAACTACTTGAAATCAACACAAAACTACTTGAAATCAACACAAAAGAGAGATCATTGGGTTAATCAGTTCTGATAAAATACTTTTGTACTGAATTCTCCCAGTTCTTTTGAAACTGATTTTTTACCTTTCTGTTAGTATCCAACTCTTGCTATCTAGCTCTGCAGTTCAGGATATAGTCTCAGCCTATAGCTCTTCCAGCTGCACTTTTTTCAGGAAAATCAATTGCTGTCCCTGGCCTTCATTATGGTCCAGATGCTCACTATCATCTGCCAGATCTGTCCATTAAGCTCCTTGGTTAAGCACTTAGTAACCTTTTCCAGTAAAAAAAAAACCAAAATATAAGCAGTTTAAAAAGCAGGTTTTGAAAACTGAACTGAAATAATTTAGGGAGCAATCATGCAGTAACCCTGGGGACAGGAGATGAGAAGCTGGGGAAGGGAAGAAGAATAACAAGATCCTTTCATTCACACAGCTGCAGCTGGACCAGTTTTACCTTCTTTTACATTCTGCCCCCTTGTTTTATCTAGAACTTCCAATGGGGCTTCGCTATACCTTGAGTTCTGTGGAACATACTCAATAAAGATCATAAAAGTATACCAAAAATTAAGCCTAGAGAAATCTTACAGTGAGAGTTTAATGGACTAATCTCAAGCCTGTTGAAATAAGAGCAAAACTCCCATTACACCAGTGGCTACCTAGTCAGTAGACCTCAAATTTCTGTAGTAAGCAAGCAGGTCTTTCATCATGGAAATAATATAAACCAATGTTTATGTGTCATTAGCTTGTCTTCATCAGAGTTATTTGCACTTTATTAGAAAGAGGAAAAAAAAATATCTATGGAGCACAGAGAACTGTCCTTAACTGTCCCTAACTGTCCTTAAGCTGTCCTTAAACTTTCACATATCCATCCTCTTGACTGAAGTGTCATAGAATCATAGAATCATTAGGGTTGGAAAGGACCTTAAGATCATCTAGTTCCAACCCCCTGCAGTGGGCAGGGACACCCTACGCTAAATCATATCACCCAAGGCCTCAACCAACCTGGCCTTGAACACCGCAAGGGATGGAGCATTCACAACCTCCCTGGGCAACCTATTCCAGTGTCTCACCACCCTTACAGGAAAGAATTTCAGTCTTATATCCAACCTCAACTTCCCCTGTTGAAGTTTGAACCCGTTACCCCTTGTCCTGTCACTACAGTCTCTCATGAAGAGTCCCTCTCCAGCACCCCTATAGGCCCCCTTCAGATACTGGAAGGCTGCTATGAGGTCTCCACACAGCCTTCTCTTCTCCAGGCTGAACAGCCTCAACCATCTCAGCCTCTCTTCATACGGGAGGTGCTCCAGTCCCCTGATCATCCTCGTGGCCCTCCTCTGGACTTGTTCCAACAGTTCCATGTGCTTTTGATGTTGAGGACACCAGAACTGCACGCAATACTCCTGGTGAGGTCTCAGGAGAGCAGAGTAGAGGGGCAGGATCACCTCCTTCAACCTGCTGGTCACACTTCTTTTGATGCAGCCCAGGATGTGGTTGGCTTTCTGGGCTGCAAGTGCACACTGCCTGCTCATGTTCATTTTCTCATCAACCAACACTCCCAAGTTCTTCTCTGCAGGGCTGCTTTGAATCTCTTCTCTGCCCAACCTGTAGCTCTGCCTGGGATTGCTTCAACCCAGGTGTAGGACCTTGCACTTGGAATGATTAAACTTCATGAGGTTGGCATCAGCCCACCTCACAAGCATATCAAGGTCCCTCTGGATGGCATTCCTTCCCTCCAGCGTATCAACCGAACCACACAGCTTGGTGTCATTGGCAGACTTGCTGAGGGCGCACTCAATCCCACTGTCCATGTCAGCGACAAAGATGTTAAACAAGACCGGTCCCGACACTGATCCCTGAGGGACACCACTCGTTACTAGTCTCCAGCTGGACATTGAGCCATTGATGACAACTCACTGCTTGCAGACCTTCAGCCAGTTCTTTATCCACCCAGTGGTCCATCCATCAAATTGTTGTCTCTGCAATTTAGAGAGAAGGATGTCGTGTGGGACAGTGTCGAACGCTTTGCACAAGTCCAGGTAGATGACATCAACTGCTCTACCCCTGTCCATCAGTTCTGTAGCCCCATCACAGAAGGCCACCAAATTGGTCAGGCAGGATTTCCCCTTAGTGAAGCCATGCTGGCTGTCACCAAGCACCTTGTTGATTTTCATGTGCCTTAGCATGCCATCCAGGAGAATTTGCTCCAAGATTTTGCCATGCACAGAGGTGAGACTGACTGATCTGTAATTCCCCGGGTCATCCATTTTCCCCTTCTTGAAAATGGGGGTTATATTACCCTTTTTCCAGTCATCAGGGACTTCACCTGACTGCCATGATTTCTCAAATATGATGACCAGCGGCTTCACAACTTCATTTGCCAGCTCCTTCAGGACCCACAGATGGATCTCATCAGGATCCATGGACTTGTGCACATTCAGATTTTTAAGATGGTCTTGAAACAGTTCCTCTCCTAGGGTGGGTGCAAGGTCTCCATTCTCACAGTCCCTGCATCTGTCTTCTAAGACTTGGGTGGTTTGGTCAGAGCCTTTGGCAGTGAAGACAGAGGCAAAGAAGTCATTCAGAACCTCAGCCTTCTCCAAATCCCATGCAGCCATTTCTCCCGAGCGCTTCCAGAGGAGGCCCACATTCTCCCTAGTCTGTTTTTTATTTGCTATGTACTTGTAGAATCCCTTCCTGTTAACTTTAATACCTCTAGCTAAGTTTAATTCTAACTGAGCCTTAGCATTCCTAACCTGGTCCCTAGCTTCTCAGACAACATCCCTGTACTCTTCCCATGCCACCTGTCCTTGCTTCCACTTAATATAAGCCTCTTTTTCCAGTTGAATTTTCCTCAGCAGCTCCTTATCCATCCAAGGAGGTCTCCTGGCCCTCCTGCTGCACTTCCTTCTAGGTGGGATGCAACACTCCTGAGCTTGTAGTAGGTGATCCTTGAATATCAACCAACAGTCTTGGGCCCCTCTGCCCCCTAGGGCTATATCCCATGGAACCTTACTAAGCAGGTTCCTGAAGAGGCCAAAGTCTGCTCTTTTGCAGTCCAGCGCAGTGAGCTTGCTGCACACTCTTCTCACTGTCCTGAGGATCTCAAATTCAACCATCTTGTGATCGCTGCATCCAAGGCTGCCCTGGAGAGTCATATTTCCAACGAGCCCATCTCTGTTAGTGAGCACAAGATCAAGCACGGCACCACTCCTTGTCAGCTCCTCTATTACTTGCAGAAGGAAGTTGTCTTCTACACAATCAAGGAACCTCCTGGATTGCTTGTGCTGGGCTGTACCGTCCTTCCAACAGATGTCAGGGTGGTTAAAGTCACCCATGAGAACAAGGGCCTGTGAGCGTGAGGCTTTTCCTATCTGTCTATACAGTGCTTCATCTGCAGGTTCTCCTTGATCAGGTGGTCTGTAACAGATCCCCACAGTAATGTCTCCCATAGCTATATTCCCTTTAACCCTGATCCACAAACTCTCTGTGGACTGTGTACTTGTCCCCAGAAAGAGTTGCATACTCTCCAGCCTATCCCTTACATGAAGGGCAACTCCCCCTCCCCGCCTGCCAGGCCTGTCTTTCCTAAAGAGCCTGTAACCTTCCATTCCAACACTCCAGTCATAGGAGCCATCCCACCATGTTTCTGTGATGCCTATTATATCATACCCCCGTAGACATGCACACATCTCTAATTCCTCCTGTTTGTTCCCCATGCTACGGGTATTTGTATAGAGGCATCTGAGCCGAGCTCCAAATGAAGCCGGCTCATTGGCTGGAGCGGCTGGAATATCTCTACATTGCTCCGAGCATTTATTATAGGTTCTGGCAACTGACTGGGTGTGTTGGAATGGAATGATGCCCCCCTCCCCCAACACATCTAGTTTAAAGCCTCCTTGACCAGTCTGGCAAGCCTCCTACCAAAACTGCTCTTTCTCTTCTTTATCATCAGACCAGCTCCATCAGCCCCCACTAGACCTGGCCTACAAGCTTGGGTCCCATGTTCAAGACACCCAAACCCCTGACTATGACACCACCCTTTTAACCAGTTATTAACCTGGCTAATCCTCCTAGCTTTTTTTAGGTCCTCCCCTGTACCCTGGAGAATTGATGAAAAGACTATCTGGGCTCCAGAGCCCCTAACCACCTCCCCCAGGGCCCAGTAGTCCTTCTTTATGTTCCCCAGGCTACTACTATCCATATCCCTAGCACCCACATGTATCACTAGGAGTGGGTAATAGTCAGTGGGACTTACTGGAGCAGGCAGCCTCTCTGCCACATCCCTGATCCGTGCCCCCAGTAGGCAACACACCTCCCTTGAGACAGGGTCTGGCTGGCAGAAAAGTGCTTCTGTCCCTTTCAGTGTAGAGTCCCCTACTACTACGACCCACCGCTTTTTCCTAGCAGCACCAGTAGAGATCTTCTTTAGCAGTGCATCAGTCGGCTGTTTCTGGCTCGTGTGCGTTTCCTCATTAGCCTCCTGCAGGACAGCAAAGCGGTTCTGCATGGGGACAGAGGATTTAGGGGGAAGCCCCTTGCTTTTGGTTGTCCTTTTCCTTCTTTTTTTTTTTTTTTTTTTTTTTTGTCACTAATTCCCAGCTTCCCAGGTTAACGACCTCCTTCTTTCCTTTATGAGGTAGAGGTGAAGCTCGAGGTCCCTGCACATTTTGGGCCAGGAGCAAGCAGTCCTGCTTCCTCTCAGCTTCCGTGACATCTTGCAGCTTATTAACAGCATCCTGCAGCTCAGCCACCTGCTGCAGGAGGACCTCCACCAGGGAGCACTGAGTGCAGCCCTGCCCATTGTGCACCCTCCCCTCACAAGACCAGGGCAGGCACTCCCTACACTCAGAGCTCTGCACTGCAGCCTCCCCTCTCGTCGGCTGTGTCTGTGTGCCTACACTGGCCACCGTCGGGGCAGCCAGAGCAGAGTTCCCAGACCGGGCCCTGATCATACAACAGGTGCTCACCATCCCGCTCGCCTGCCCGAGCGAACTGCTGCGCGAACTGCCTCGACCCTCTCTGTTCTCCACGCTCCTGCTCGCTCGCGCTCCCTGGGGTAGGTTTTTAACCAGTCAGGGCTGGTGCCGCTGCTTCAGGCTCCACCCCCTGTGAGTCAGCTGTTCGCATCAGCTGAGCTGCCAGCTCCTGGGCAGGTCCTGTCGAGGGCTTGAGGCTCCCTCGGTGGCTCTTGTTGCTCTGAGTTGAGGCTCCTGGACGCTGAGCTTCCCCCCGCTCCAATGTTGACGGCGTCCTCTCTCGAGCTACTCACCTCAGCAATTCATTTTAAAAGTCATTTTAAAAGTCATTAAAAGTCATTTTAAAAGGACAGTCTCGGGTATTATAAGTGTGTGCATTTTCTTTCTTGTAAGATTATTTCAAATAGATTACTTGTAACTTAACCCTCATTTATTTGTATTAGTTAGCTGGATAGTTAATATAGCTAGTATGTTGTTTGAAGAAAACAGCTTTTATAGGGTATAGGAGTCATTTGGATGGCATCACAGAGTTCTGATGTCAAGGCCTGAAAAACATTATTCCAAAGGCAGCATCTGGCTTCTTGACACATCTAGTCTGTAGTTTCTTAGTGCCTCTAGGTCTGTTGCACTGTTGGTCACGTTTGAATGCTAATTTTAGTTCTGAATTTCACAGAATAAAATAAACTTTTGACATTTTGTAGACTATATATGTAACATATATATAGTGAACAACTTGAACTACTTCTTCAAAGTATTGTTACTTCTCTACATATATGTCTGCTGATTACCTGTATTCATACTTATGTGAATATCTGTACACATGACAAAGTACATACCTAAATAATTATAAGAGGAACTTCTTTTTCACCTGTTCAAATCATTATCTTCTATGTTACACGGAAGTCATAAAGGACTAGATTTATTTCTTCATCCTCAGCAAAATGAATACTTTGAAAGTAATAGCAGTAGTTTCCCACTTTCTTTGACATGTATAGAAAAAGGTTTTAGTTTGTGATAAAGACCCAATTTTGTTTTTGTTCAGCTGGATCATTTCTTATGTTTCAACTTTTTCTTCCCCACCCTCCTTGCTTCTTAATATTCACTTTTCTGATCTGTTTGCTAAAGAGCATCTACACAAATCACTTTTGTCTTTTGCCATTATCTCATCATGGCCAAACTGATCCCCTTACTGATCCCCTTCTTTTCTTCTATTTTCTTCACAAGTCTCCCTCATTCCCAAGATCTTACATCTGCATTAGCTTTCTCATTATTCTTTATTCACCCTGACCCTAGCAATCCCTTCTTCCACTTTACTTCAATTCTGTTTTAGTCCAAAGCTTGACCAAAGGATCTATAACACCTAAGAAAAATGCATTATATGTAGAAGTAAATTTTGAAATAAGATATTCAGTCTACTCTATCAAATCCTTAATGATCTGCCTTTTCTTTGTAGTTCAAAGCACCATGTATCAGCACAGTGATAAATGAGACATCTATGACAGCTAAGGCTGGTGGTAGAAATTTTATTCACTGATTTGCAGAAACATACAACAGTAGGTTTATGTGAACTTACACAGAAATTGAAGATTTAACTGTTTCAATTGATTTTCTTTTCCTTAATGTTTTCTTTAAGATCTATATCTTTAGAATCGTAGTCCTTCATAATGACAGGAGAAAAAAACTTCAGCTTGTGAGTCAGCATACGCTGTTTTATCACTTGCCTTTAAATGAATCAAGGAGGGGTGAGATTTCCCAGTAATGGGACATGTCACAGTCAGTCTCCAAGTTTTAAAATTTCCAAAGGGCATTTAATATTAACTTCAAAATCCAGTCCTTGACACAGAATTCAAATATTCTTAATTCTGTCACTTTCCAGGGAATAGAGACTTTAACAGTTTTTATTGGTAATACAGTAATGTATTTCAGAGCACTGACTTTAACAGAATTAACTTTGTCGCCTTGTAATTGGCAGAACTGGGACAGTTAGCCTAAGCCTGAGCAGACACTGCTCATTTTATCAACAAGGTCCCTGTCACTGATATAATGTTTTAGAGATTATATGTGACAGATTTACATCTGCTAAGTATCTTTTCATACAGATCTTTTCCACTTTTGTGTTAGAAGGACTGGAAAATTATTCTGAACTAAAACTCCTTTATGATGACATATACAAATGCATATATTAACTTGCACGTATGATTTGGAAAGGGTTTTTTCTGGTGCAATGCCCCAGAAAAAAAAACAAAAACAAAAACAAACAAACAAGAAATGATATTATACTCAGGCACATTTAAAAGATTAAAAAGCAGTTTGATGCAGATCATTCCTTTTTTTTTTGTATGTGCTTTTTTCTTTATTTACTTTAGTGCTTTTCCTGATAAAGTAAGGTAGTTCATTCTTATTTATTTATCTTATTTATTTATTTTGTTACTAATTTTATATTCATGTCCTGGGTTTAGCAATAGCAGTCATTTTTCTTCTTCTTAGTAGCTGGTATACTGCTGTGGTTTTGACGTTCAGCCTGTGAAGAGTGCTGATAACACCAATGGTTTTAGATGCTGCTCAGTAATGTTTACTCTGACCAAGGACTTCCTGAGTCTCATGCTCTGCCAGGGAGGAGGGGAAGTTGGGAGGAAACAAAGACAGGACACCTGACCCAAAATAGCCAAAGAGGTATTTCATATCACAGCACGTCATTCCCACTATATAAACTGGGGGCAGTTACCCGGAAGGGCTAGATCGCTGCTTGGGTAGGGCTGGGTATTGACCAGCAGCCAGTGAGGATTGTATTCTCTTCCCTTGTTATTTCCCTTATCATTACTAATATTGGTGGTAGCAGTAGTGGTTTTGTGTTATACCTTAGTTACTGGACTGTTCTTATCTCAACTTATGGGAGTTACATTCTTTCAATTCTCCTCCCCATCCCTCCGGGAGCGGGGGGAGGAAGGGGGGGGGGGGGGGGGGGGAGGGAGGGCAAGGTGAACTAACAGCTGCGTGGTTCTTGTTGCCAGCTGGGCTTAAGCCACGACAGTTCTTTTTGGCGCCCAACGTTGGGCACGAAGGGTTGAGATAATGACAGATCTGACCAGAGTGTGTCTAATTGTATTTGTGATAAGCATTTATTGTTTTGGATTAATAATCACTTGTCACAATGCTGATTTATTGGCTCTCAAAGTTGTTGCTCTTGATCTCACAGTTCCAGCATGTCGTAACTTACAGCTGATATTTGCTGTCTTAGTGTTTATCAGCTGGGGGCCTATGGCTAATAAGGTTTCATTGTACTTTATGGCAATGACTTGTAATACAATAGAATCATTGATCATGAAACTGATCTGGCTTGTGTTCTCAGTGTGGTCACCACCTCTATACTTTGGGAGGTATATAATAGAAGTGTTTAGCAATTACACATCTTTTTTTCCCTCCTCGGTGGTCAAACTGTGGAGGAGACATTCCCGTACCTTCCCAGCTCCCCCACCAGTCCCAGCTCCCCCACCAGTCCCAACTCCCCCACCAGACCTTTTACAACATCATTTGAGAATTCTGAAGGTTTTGAATGGCCTTTGAGTACCCTTGAGGCCTGCCTGCTGATTGTGATGGGGATCACCATGTTGGCATGCATACAGAGTGTGTTTTACCCATGACCATTTTGTCTGATCTCGAAAGTTAAGTAGAGTTGGGTTTGGGCCTTGTCTAGGGTTAGACGACAATGTAGAAGAACCAAGAGATTTTCCCCAAGGCTGGGCAGCCATGAGTGGCAGGGTGTGTGGGATACTATGGGCAAGTATCTAGGCCAGTGGGCCCCTCCAGTGCTTTGGAATTTCACTGCTGAACAAGTGCAAAATGTAGAAAAATTAGTAAAACATTTTCTTGTGGTTTAAACCCAGCCACGCAGTTCGTTCACTTAATCCCCCCCCCCCCTTTCTTTCCTTCCCCCCACTCTCCCTGCTCCTGGAGGGATGGGGAGGAGAATCAAAAGTGTAACTCTCACAGTTGAGATAAGAACAGTCCAGTAACTAAGGTATAACACAAACCACTACTTCTACCACCAATTATAAAAATGATAAGAGAAAATAACAAGGGAAAAGAATACAATACCACCTGCCGAAAAGAGCCTAACCCAAAAGAGAGCCCATGCCCTTCTGGGTAACTCCCAGTTACCTCCCTGGGCATGGCGTGCTGTGGCATGGAATACCTCTTTGGATAGCTTGGGTCAGGTGTCCTGTCTCTGCTTCCTCCTGGCTTCCCTTCCTCCCTGGCAGAGCATGAGACTCAGGAAGTCCTTGGTCAGAGTAAACATTACTTAGCAACAACTAAGAACATCAGTGTTATCAGCTCTATTCCCAGGCTGAAAGTCAAAACACAACGCTTCACCAGCTATGAAGAACGAGAAAAATGACTGCTATTGCTAAACCCAGGACACATTTAAATGTGGTGTGTTGTCATCCTGGTCATACCAGAGAAGTACAAATCACGGCAATGTGGTGGGGCTCGGCTTATGCTTGCAGAGCCCTGTTCAACATCATGCAGCACCTTCAAAGGGAAAAAAATGTCTCTGAATCTGATGGCAAAACAACCTACAAAGCACCTACTCCAACTCCAAATACAGTAGCTACTCCAACTCCAAATACAGAAGCTACACGAGACCTAGTGACAAGTACAGCAGCTACTCAAATTCTGACTGCAACAGATAACACAGCTACTCCAACTCCAAGTGCAGCAGCTACACCAGCCCCAGCAACAAGTACAGCAGCTACTCAAACTCTGATCGCAACAGACAGTGCAGCTACTCCAGCTCCAAGCACAGCAGCTACACTAACTGCAGCGACCAGCCCTGATTAAAGAGGTTAAAGTTCCTGTGGTTTGCATAAAGAATTTGCTAGATGTCTTCAGGTTACAAGCGACTAGCCCTGACTTCCCTCTGACCATCATCCCAACAAAGAATGAACTTTGATGAAACCAGACGAGTTCTGCAATATCATCAGGCAATGATCCAATACTGCACACAGCCTTTCCTGCTCTGAAAGACTGTTACAAGAGATGAAGCCCAACATCATGGACCGGATGAACTCAGCAGCTTTATAGGGACAAGCCCATGCACTAAGGAATGATATCTCTCTCTCTCTCTCTCTGTGGATGGATGTGTATATATATATATATATAAGAGTGATGGTATATCGGAAATGTGGGATCTGAGCATGACGTGAATAGTATGGAATAAGGGGTGGATACTGTCCTGAGTTCAGCAGTAGCAGTCATTTTTCTCCTTAGTAGCTGGTGCAGTGCTGTGTTTTTGACTTTCAGTTTGGGAACAGTGCTGATAACACCGATGTTTTTAGTTGCTGCTCAGTAATGTTTACTCTGACCAAGGACTTCCTGAGTCTCATGCTCTTCCAGGGAGGAGGAGAAGTCAGGAAGAAGCAGAGACAGGACACCTGACCCAAACTGACCAAAGAGGTATTCTATACCACAGCACATCATGCCCAGGATGTAAACTGGAAGCAGTTACCCGGAAGGGCTAGATTGCTGCTGAGGTCAGGCTGGGTATCAGTCAGCGGATGGTGAGCGTTTGTATTCTCTTCCCTTGTTATTTCTTTTATCATTATTATTATTGGTGGTAGCAGCAGTGGTTTGTGTTATACCTTAGTTACTGGACTGTTCTTATCTCAGCCCATGTCTATTCTCCTCCCCATCCCTCCGAGAGTGGGGGGAGGAAGGGGGGAAGGGGGGGGGAGGGAGGGCAGGGTGAACTAACAGCTGCATGGTTCTTGTTGCCAGCTGGGCTTAAACCATGGCAATGCAGTAGAAAAGTCTGAGAATAAATGTGCTAGACCTCTGAATACACTCAGGTTGAATATACTTCAAGTTACTCTGGTCAGCCGTGGTTTAAATCACATGTTTGTTATGGCATTTGGAATTGATGTCAAATCAGGTCTAGTGAATGATGAACAACTTGAAGCCAGTGTGAAGGAAACTCTCTAAACTGTAAATTATAATGATGATGAGACTTAATTTATTTGTCATAAAAATTATAGCTAACTCCAACTAGGTCAGAAGTGTTTTGCCTGCAAAGTTAAGCAAAAAAACATTTCAAAACACAAAACAAACAAACAAAAACCAACAAATTTTCTTATACCTTCACCTATATTCCAGATGGCTATAATTCCCTTATTCCATGGTCACATAATTGATTAAAAATATTGATACATACACACTGATGATTCTTTAAAGTATTATATCTCTTACTACAGTTTTATATCTCCTTTTTTTACTGCTAGGCAAATCAAGACCCAGAGAATTTAACTGAAGTATTTACAGCCAGAGAGAGCTCCCAAGGGGTCACAAATACTCGGTATATCAGTGAAAACATAGTTACCCCTGTAAAGTATATACATTGTCAAATAAATCATCATGAAATTTTATCCTTGCTCATGGCATGCAGCTCCTCAGACCATATTACGTTTCAACATAGAAATGTAGATGTTGAAGGTACTGATTCAGAATGACAGCAATACACAAATATACGTGACCCAAAGACGTGGTGCATGATGAAATGTTGGCTTTCTGATTATTTTTCTTGTCATTAGGTATTTCAGATCTATCCAAGTCTGCCTTTAGGTAACAAAATTAAACATCATGACTACATTTTTACTTTCTATTTTGTGCTAGAAGAAAGCATTTTTTACTAAATAAATTGTAACTCCTACAGAAAAAGCTGAATGCTGCCAGCAGTAACTCCTCTAACAATATGATGATCACAGAATCATAGAATCAGCTAGGTTGGAAAACACCTTTAAGATCATCAAGCCCAACCTTTACCCCACACTGACAAGACCAGCACTCAACCATGTAACTGAGGGCCTCATGTACACATTTTTTGAACGCTTCTAGGGATGGTGATTCCACCACTTCCATGAGCAGCCTGTTCCAATGCCTGACCACATTCTCTGTGAAGAAATTTTTCCCAATATCCAGTCTAAACCTCTCGATGCAGCTTGGGGGTGTTACCTTTTGTTGTATCACTTGTTACTTGGGAGGAGACCCCGACCCCATCTCATTACAACCACATTTCAGGTAACTGTAGAAAGCAATAAAGTCCCTCCTGAGTCTTCTCTTCTTCAGACTAAACAACCCCAGTTCCCTCAGCCATTCCTCACCGGACTTGTGATCCAGACCCTTCACCAGCTTTGCTGCCTTTCTCTGGACCCCCTCCAGCACCAAAATACCTTTCTCGTAGTGAGGGGCCCAGAACTGAGCACCTGATTTAAAGTGCAGCCTCACCGGTGCAGTACAGGGGGATGATCACTGCCCTAGTCCTGCTGTCTATATTATTGCTGATACAGGCCAGGATGCCATTGGCCTTTTTGGCTGCCTGCACCCAAGTTGGCTCATGTTCATCTCCATAAATCACCACCCCCAGGTCTTTTTTCCACTGAGCAGCTTTCTAGCCACTCTTGGGGTTGTTGTGGCCTAGATGCAGGACCTGTCACTTTGTCTTGTTGAACCTCACACCACTGACCACAGCCCATTGATCCAGCCTGTCCAAATCCCTCTGCAGAGCCTTCCTGTCCTTCAGTAGATCAACACTCCCAGCCAACGCAGTGTCATCCGCAAATTTACTCATCCAGATCATCAATGAAGATATTAAACAGCACTGGCCCTAACATTGAGCTCTGAGGGATACCACTAGCGACTGGTTGCCAACTAGATGTGACACCATTTCCCATCACTTTTTTGGGCTCAGCCATCCATCCAGTTTCCAATCCAGCAAACAATAAGCCTACCCAGGTCATGAGCAGCCAGTTTCTCCAGGAGAATGCTGTGGGAAACAGTGTCAAAACTTTACTAAAGTCCAAATAGACAATATCCACAACCTTTCACTCATCAACCAGGCAGGCCAGGACCTGCCCTTCATGAACCTGTGCTGACTGGGCCTGATCCCTCCATTTTCCTGCATGTGCTTTACGATGTCACTTAGGATCATCTGCTCCATGACCTTTCCCAGCCTGTATTTTCCTGAGCCTTCCTTTCTGTCCTTTTTGTAGAGAGGCATCATGTTGTCCAGCCTCTAATCTTTGGGGATCTGCCCAGAACTGATATATGTCTAAGTGGAGCAGTAGATGGGGAGGACTCTTTCTTACGTAAGAGTGATCTCTGATCTCATAAACATTTGAGTCTTCTCTCATATCTTAGGTTATTGTTCCATCTGCCACATTATCGACTAATGCTAATCATAAAGCGACTGAATAGATCCCACTGTTTTAATCTAACCTGATGATCAGCTACATTCTTCAGTGAAGTCACTCGTAGTCAAGGATATCCAGCTTTTCCACCTTCTATTTCACCAGGATAAGGCAGTAAATGTCTTTTAAGTTTAGTGCAAGGACTCCTGCAGAACAGCCAGCAGGTTTGTATTACATTTTGATTGTACAAACCTCAGAATCAGTTAAAGAGTAGAAAATTTGTTGAAGATAATACCTTCCTAATTATCAATGACTAGTACATGAAGCTTGAATTAGGGCTGAACACAAAGACACAGAAAACATTTTCTCCACCGTATACAGACAGTCACTAACCTTTGTTTTCTCATATAAAATCAGGCACCTAAAGCCAGGAAAGAGTTCATAATCTAAAATACAGATAGATTAGTCTCTGACTAATTTTCTCAGTGTCCAAAATCCTTCTGTTTTCACTTGCACCTCAGTTGCACCTAGTTACACCTAGTTAACTTCTTGCTTAGCTGGTTTCTGGACATCCAGAAGCCAAAGTAGTAAGTGATGTTTCTTTGAAATAGTATAGGTAACACAAGGATAAGGTCTTATATTATTTACTGTTTTCTGAAAGCTGTACCATGATGTCACCATGAAAACAAATCCAGCTTCCATGTCAGCTCAGATGAACAGGAGTGTTCATGTTGGTCATAGTAGAGTTTGACTTATACCCATGAACAACAACCCAGCTATCAAAATCTGGTTTTACCATTTGTCTTGCCAAATGAGTATGGGGAAAAAATAGTTTATTCAGAGAATAAACTTTTATTTGGAGCAATATAGAGTGCTCTTTTCCAAATGGCCATATATTTTCCATATGAAACCACAAGTTTTCATCAATAAACCAGTAGTGCAGAAGGAAACAAATAACAGAAAGATGCCTATGATATATATTATTAGTGGGTTTTTAAACTGCAGACAGGCAGAACAAATATTTGTGGATAAAAAGAAAAAACTTGGGTTCCTTTATCGCATCTTATAGGCCCAGCATAAATCATGATTTACTCTTCTGGAAAATTGTTCTTAGATTTCTGTGAACTTGTGGTAGATGTGTTCATGAAAAATTATGCCTGTCATAGAAAATTTGGAAAGAATCCTAGGCTGCCCAATTTTGCAAGAGTTATAGCTCATGTAAGGGACACCTACTGTTTTAAAGAGGAAAGTGGGAATTATAGATTTTCCACAAAGGAAGTTCTGTCTGATTATGGAGCTGGGACTTGAACAAAAGACGTTCAGTCAGATTTTTTTGTTTTGCTTTTTTTCTTTTCTGATACTCATTTTGTCAACAAGTAATATTAAGTGCTGCAGTGGTTTGAATCCAAACATAAGCATGTTATTCACATTTGCTGCTTACTGTATGTTATGTAAACGGAAACAGTGAAAAACACAGGCATATTGCCAACTGTTGGGTTGTAGTTTTTTTCCTCTGGAAGGATTTCTTTTAATACTCTGGGTGCTTGCTGTTAATATATGTATTTGAATATTCATTTAATTACCGAGTTAATATAAGATGTAAAATATAAATAACTTATAAAGAATATGTTCATTTCAATATATTATTTGTTCTAGTGAATCCTAGAGTCAAAGTCCAGAAGTACTGATTGCATACACTTAATTTGATCTCATGTATTGTACAAACTGGCTTAGATCTGGAGCTCTATGAAAGATGGATGTTCCATTTTGTCCTGGGTTTAGCAGTAGCAGCCATTTTTCTCCTTCGTGGTAGCTGGTGCAGTGTTGTGTTTTGACTTCCAGCCTGGGAACAGTGCTGATAATACCGATATTTTCAGTTGTTGCTAAGTAATGTTTACCCTGACCAAGGACTTTGTGAGGCTCATGCTCGGCCAGGGAGGAGGGGAAGCTGTGAGGAAGCAGAGACGGGGCTCCTGACCCAGGCTAGCCAAAGAGGTATTCCATACCACAGCACATCATGCCCAGGTGGAGGGTAACTGGGAGTTACCCGGAAGGACACAGGCTTCTGCTTGAGACTCGTTTCTTGGCTGGTGGTATTGTATTCTCTTCTCTTGTTATTTTCTTGTATCATTGCTGTTGGTGGTGGTAGCAGTGGTGATTTGTGTTGTACATTGGTTGCTGGACTGTTCTTGTCCCAACCCATGGGAGTTGCACTCTTTCAATCCTCCTCCCCGTTCTCCCGGGAGCGGGGAAGGGGAGAGCCCTGGGGTGGGGGGGGACCCTCGATTGCTCTCAGCCCGGCACCACTCACTGTGAGGGAATGAACAAGCTGTCAGGCTAGGGTTTAAACCATGACACATTTTATAAGAATTTTTGAGATTTCAGAAGTGTTCTGCCTGGAAAAAAAAAAAAAAAGGTGAAAACAAAATTGACCAACATAAAATTCAGTTTTAAAAACATCATAAAATCTTACAATACCAAGTTAAAAGAGCCCTCAAGCATGATCTGCTCCAACATTTCTCTGCAAAAACATGGTATGGACCAGATGGCCCAACACTGTGTCCAGATGAATCTTAACGGTATCCAACACTGGGGAATCTACCACGTGCCTAGGGAGATTATTCCAATAGCTGATTGTTTACATTGTGAAATTTTTTCCTCATTCACAAAGTGAAATGTGTGGGTTCTGCATTACAGTCATCAGGAATTCAACTATGTGTATATAACTGGTAACATAACACAGTGTTTTCTACTAATTCCTTGAAGATACACTATTGACCAAGATATGCTTAAGCCTGAGAAATGACAGCACATGACAGTTAATTGTACATAAACTTTTTTAAGATGAAAATCCAACTTTAACTAGATAAGGAGGTCTTTAGTTAATTGCATTGTTATGGTTTAAGCCCAGGCAGCAACTCGGAACCACACAACTGCTAGTTCACTCCTCCCATTCTTCCTTCCCCCATTCAGGGAGAAACAGCAAGGAGAATCAAAAGAATGTAAATCCCATGGGTTGAGATAGGAACAGTCCAGTAACTAAGGTATGACACAAAACCACTACTGCTACCACCAATAATAACAATGATAAGGGAAATAACAAGGGAAGAGAATACAAATGTTCACCGTCTGCTGGTCGATACCCAGCCCGACCCAAGCAGTGATCTAGCCCTTCCGGGTAACTGCCCCCAGTTTATATACTGGGCATAACGTGCTATGGTATGAAATACCTCTTTCGCTATTTTGGGTCAGGTGTCCTGTCTCTACTTCTTCCCCACTTCCCCTCCTCCCTGGCAGGGCATGAGACTCAGGAAGTCCTTGGTCAGATTAAATGTTACTTAGCAACAACTAAAAACATTGTTATCAGCATTGTTCCCAGGCTGAAAGTCAAAAACACAGCAGTATACCAGCTACTAGGAAGGAGAAAAATGACTGCTACTGCTGAACCCGGGATGCTATCATCAAAAGAATGTGTATAGTGCCTTTGGTTGTAAAATGTTAAGGAAAACACAGAGGAAAACATCTAAAGGCCAAAAGTATTACAGAGAAATAGGACCTGAAGTGGAGTATCTCTCCTGAAGTGCATGTAATACTGGAACTATTGGTCATGTTGATGCCATAAAATTATGGCAAGTGACAATGTTACTGGGAAACTAGAGGCCATTATTTATCATCAAAATGTTGTCACATGATTTCAGTGAACTTAGTCATTATTTTCTCCTCAACTATAACATTTCAAAGGTAGCAAACCTATTAATCTGGAAGTATTAGGAAGTATTTTTTTATATAGAACTTTGAAATAAGTAAATCCATTTTCTGTGGTTGATTATATGCATGAATGCATATTCTATTTGACTAGTTATTGGAAAAAAAGGACTTTTTAGGTATAAGACCTTGGAAAAAAAAACCTCAGTGCAGGGGGGAGGAATGAAAGAAAGTTTTGAATCCTATGTTCCAATCAAATAAGCATGAATCTTTGCTTCGAAAAGAAGTTGCAGTCTGGCCAAAATGAGTTATAGATCCTAATTCTCAAGATCAGTATGTGGAAACTTTCTGAAAAGTTCTAGTCTACAAATTATGGTTGTCCAGTTCAGTGTCCTAGTTCAGTGTATGCCCCAAGGCTTTTATAAATTGTAAATGCAAGCATGTAATGTGCAATCTATTTAACTAGTGACCTATTGTAATTTATTTTATTTTTCACTATATATTTATTTGGTTGTCAACAGTGCAAACAGGTCTCTGGGCACATTCATACATTTACCTCACAAGGAACAGTGTTGTAAGTATTCACTTACTGGATTATAACTAGTACTACAAGCTCAGTGCTCTGTATTTTTGTCAATGTTCTAAAGACACTAATTACAGTAGTAGCATAAAGATTATAGAAAATGTAGTTTGCCTGAAAATGGCAGTTTTCAATGTTCTTAGTGACAGCCACTGCCTACCTGATGTGTGGTGTTCCATGTACCTTAATAATTTTTGTTACCAGTTGAGCAACCTGTAAATTAACATTTTCTGAATGAATGTAATATAAATTTTACTTTACTTTTCTGTATTTTGCAAGCATTTCCAATTAAGTAATAGAATGACATTTTTAAAAAAACTAATTTACATTATAAGCTGTCTCAAATGAAAAGGCAATTCATGTGCCTGAAAAGTGAACTAAAGAACTGACGTTTCATCAGCGCTTTTGTATGAATATTTAAGATGCAGAAGAAAATACATTTTAAAAAGTAAAAAGAGATGATATGAGAGAGGGGGGAAAAAGGGAGGAAGCTAGAAAGTCATAGAAGAAATTATGAGATACAACATGTAGCTGGTAGTATTCTCATTGTTAACTACAACTTTATAATTACTTTAAAAGGTAGAATTAAGTTTATACATGCCCATTTAAAACACTGACAAAATTTAGGAGTTTCTAGTATTCATAAAACTATTACACATTTTCACAAAGATATGTAGCAGTTAGTCTTGGGACATCTGAATGTGTAACAGTGAGAATGCAGAAAAATGCCTAAACATCAAGAAAGCTGAGTTACCATCCAACCTGCAGGAAATTAAGCATGCTATGTACCATCTGAATAACTTTAGCCAAGAGACCACAAAAGTAGCGTGATGGTGATCTACCTAATGCTTGCTAATTCTTTGCAACTGTACAGTTCAGCAAACGTACAGCACCCAGACTTTACCATATTACCCAGTTCTGAGAAGATTTGAACATGGATTTTGGAAAAGCAGAAAAATATTCTGTATCTTTAACTATGGAATATATTAATGTAGGCCTTGTGCAACTTCTTTTAAAACAGTTTTAAAATGGAACAGCATGCACACTGGAATTCTGCATTTTAATTCTTAGAATTCACACCTAAAAGGATTTTGGGACTATCTGGCATGAATTTATCATTTCAAGAATATTTTATGTATTATTTAAAGACTATTTTTGTTGGTTTTTTTTTTGGGGGGGGGGGGCTTTTTTTTTTTTTAATTCGTGAAAGTATAATTTAAAAAGTTGAAAGCACTTTTGGGATTTTTACACTTTACCTGCTCCAATAATTATTACAATATTTACACAAACTAGAATAATTTCTGCAATAAAAGACAGAGAACTTCATTCAGAATGCCACATAGCTCAGTATTTGAATACCAGATAATAAGAAAGCAAATAAAATAAATCAGATCAAAAAACTTACCATGTCTTAGAAACATTATCTTCTTGAATTTAAAGAGGTTGTTCAATACCTTCAGTAAGAAAGAGAGAGCTAATCTATTTTAGGTCCTTTAGGATAAGTTTAACATGTGGAATTTCAAATATAAAATACATTTAAGGCATACTTTTCTAGATGTTCACCACAGCTTTTATGCTGTCATCACTTCAGTGTTATTTTCTTCATTGTGCTAGTTTCTGTAAACCATACTGCAAGACAAATATTTACAGTGACACAACACCCTGAGAGTTAGGCATTGCAATGACAGCTTCACCTATGTGAAAATACCCAGAATAAAAAAAAGAAAACAAAGCCAAAACAAAACAAAACAACCCCCCCCCAAAAAAAAACTCTTTTATTTATTAAGCTTCACTTTATGTGTTCAGATTAACACGTACATACTTGATACAACTTCATAGAATCATAGAATATCTTAGGTTGGAAGGCTAGAATATCATAAAGTCTAGCTCTGTGCTTTCCTCACAGGACTACCTAAAAATAAATCATATGACTAAAAGCATCATCCAGATGCTTCTTAAACTCTGAGAGTCTTGGTGCCATGACCACTTCCATGGAAAGCTTGTTCCAGTGACCAAACGCCTTCTCAGTGAAGAACTTTTTCCTAGTGTCTAGTCTGAACTTCTCCCCAACTCAGCTTCATTCCATTTTCTCGTGTCCTGAATTTTATCTCGTGTCTGATCTGTAACTGGTACAGACTCTTAACATCTCTTAATCATCTAGAAATCACTTACCTTTTAAAAGGCAAAATGGATGTTTATTCCTGTTTCCTACTGATTACACTAACGGAATTTAGCAGTAATGTAGGTCATGATGGTTAGCCATATAAAAATAATTTGCTGGCAAGTAAACTAGTCTTGACATCTATAGCTCTGATGTGATATTTTAGTCTGAGTCAAGGACTCCTCAAGGTTGCTTTCTTTTTTTTTTTTTTTGTCTGAGAACCTTAACCGTAATTTCAGGGTAATCATGAAACTGGAGATGGGAACATAAAAATAATGGGCATGTTATATATCTAGCTTCTCCCTCCTTTTCTTTTCCTTTCCTTTTTTTTTTTTTCTCCTCCTTCCTATTCTTTTGAAAGTCACTCTCAAAACATCCATGATTTCAATACCAACAGTCATGAGTACAGTAAGTAAAATAGAAGAAAGGATCATTCCATGCTTTACCATTATTCCATACATTATTGTAAGAAGATAGTTGCAACTTTTGCAATCCATGGAAGCATACTTAAAGCCATGTTACTTTCAGAGACTCCAGAAACCCATAGAAATAGAAGATGTTCTATTATCATAAATATGCAAGATGTTTACAGTGAAAGAACTAGTATAATAAATGGATATCTGAAATAAAGCTGAAAACATTTAATGGAGGATTTTGAATTTTTAATTCTTCATCATCAAAGCTATAATAATTCTTCGGTGAATCCTGTTGGTGTTTTTTCTGTGTTGTAATATTATGGTTATGTTGTTATAGAAACAGTTTATTCATAAGAGTCTCCTCTTGTATTACATGTCTAGTGGGGGCAATTATAGTCATACTCTTAGATGGTGCAGTCTTGGAATTTCTCTCTGCAATTCATACTTAGTAATTTGTAATTAACCTTGCAGTGATATTTAGGAAGAGGACCAGTTGTGAATACTCCCACATATGGAGAATGCATAGTATACACAATTAAATGCAGTCAAATGTTTGACTGCATTCACTCTGAAAGTGTAGTCTACCTTATGCTGTAAATACAGTTAATATTAAACATAGTTTAGCAACAATGGATTAAATGTGTGCTTTCACATTTTTAAAAAATTAATTTGATGAATGTTAATCTAGTTAGAATTAAACTTGGCTAGGGATGTGGAAGTGTCGTGGTTTAAACCCAGTCAGGCAACTTGTTCACTCACTCCCAGTGAGTGGTGCCAGGCTGACAACAATCGAGGCCATCCCACCCCCCCACCCCCCCCCCAGGGCTCTCCCCTTCCCCGGAGGAATGGGGAGGAGGATCGAAAGGGTGCAACTCCCACGGATTGAGACAAGAACAGTCCAGCAACCAATGTAGAACACAAATCACCACCGCTACTACCAATGACAACGATAAGAGAAAATAACAAGGGAAGAGAATACGATACCACCGGCCAAGAAACAAGTCCCACCCGGAAGCCCGTGTCCTTCTGGGTAACTCCCAGTTACCCCCCACCCTGGGCATGACGTGCTGTGGTATGGAATACCTCCTTGGCTAGCCTGGGTCAGACGCCCTGTCTCTGCTTCCTCAAGGCTTCCCCTGCTCCCTGGCAGAGCATGAGCCTCACAAAGTCCTTGGTCAGAGTAAACATCACTCGGCAACAACCAAAAACATCGGTTTCACTAACACTGCTCCCAGGCTGGAAGTCAAAACACTGCACTGCACCAGCTACCACGAAGGAGAAACATGACTGCTACTGCTGAACCCAGGACAGGGAGATAGCAGGAAGGGATTGTATAGGTACATTGCAAATAAAAGACAGACTGGGGACAACGTAGGCTCCCTCCGGAAGTTCTCAGGAGAACTGGCTACCCCGGATTTGGGGAAGGCTGAGGTTCTAAATGACTTCTTTGACTCAGTCTTCATTGGCAAAGTCTCTGACCACACCACCCAAGTCTTGGAAGATCTTGTGCCCACTGTAGGAGAGGATCTGGTTTGAGATCATCTTAAGAACCTGAATGTACACAAGTCCATGGGACCTGATGAAATCCATCCGCGGGTCCTGAAGGAGCTGGCGAATGAAGTTGCTAAGCCACTGGCCATCATATTTGAAAAACTGTGGCAGTCAGGTGAAGCCCTTGATGACTGGAAGAAGGGAAATATAACCCCATTTAAAGACGGGGAAAATGGATAACCTACAGTCCATGCTACAGTTACTGATGAAAAGTCCCTCTCCAGCATACTTGTAGGTCCCCCACAGATACTGGAAGGCTGCTATGAGGTCTCCACACAGCCTTCTCTTCTCCAGGCTGAACAGCCCCAACTTTCTCAGCCTGTCTTCATATGGGAGGTGATCCAGTCCCCGATCATCCTCATGGCCCTCCTCTGGACTTGTTCCTACAGTTCCATGTCCTTTTTATGCGGAGGACATCAGAACTGCACACAATACTCCTGGTGAGGTCGCACAAGACCAGAGTAGAGGGGCAGGATCACCTCCTTCGACCTGCTGGTCACTCTCCTTTTGGTGCAGCCCAGAAAACGGAATCTGTTCTCCGCCCACCCTGTAGCTGTGCCTGGAATTGCCCTTACCCAGGTGCAGGACCTTGCACTTGGCCTTGTTGAACTTCATAAGGTTGGTATTGGACCACCTTTCAAGCATGTCTAGGTCCCTCTGGATGGCATTCTTTCCCTCCAGGGTATCAACCAAACCACACAGCTTGGTGTCATCGGCAAACTTGCTGAGGGTGCACACAATTCCATTGTCCATGTCACTGACAAAGGTGTTGAACAAGACTGCTCCCAACACCAACCCCTGAGGGACACCACATTACCCATCTCCAGCTGTACCTTGAGTCATTGACCACAACTGTCTCTGTGCAGCCATCCAGACAATTCCTTATCCAGTGGGCAGTCCATCCATCAAGTTGATGCCTCTCCAATTTAGAGACAAGGATGTCACGCAGGACAGTGTTGAATGCTTTGCACAAGTCCAGGTAGCAGACATCTGATGTCCCCCATCACAGTTGTCCCTTTGACCTTCGCCCATGAACTCTCAGTTTGTTCATCATCCATCCCCAGCACAGTTCCATACTTTCCAGTCATTTGACATAAAGAGTTACACCCCCTCCCTGTCTGCCTCAGCTGTCTTTCCTGTAGAGATTATAATCTTCCATTCCAGAACTGCAGTCATAGGAGCCATCCCACCATGTTTCCATCATGCCTCAAAATTCTTTTCTTCTTGTTTCTTAGTTTGCACCAATTTCTTTACAATAAAACATTGATTATCAGTGTTGATTTTGATGTGGATGCTCCATCCCTGGAAATATTCAAGGCCAGATTGGATGGATCTTTGAGAAACTTGGTCTAGTGGAAGGCGTCCCTACCCATTGCAAGGTGTGAGGAACTAGACGATCTTTCAGGTCTTGGGTTTAACCCAACCCATTCTATGTCTCTTTGAGATATGTATGCAGCATCTTTCAACTGAGACAGCAGTAATGAATTTATCCAACTTTTATCAGTACTACTTACTTGGTGTTTTACCTGATAAAACTGAAATGTACAAAGTAACAAGAATCAATGCCAAAAATTTCAACAGGCTAAAAATAAACATAACAAGGTGAGGTTCCTAAAGGCCAGGACAGAGAAATACAACTAATGTTTGTGTAAGAATAGAAACATGCTTACCTGGATGAGCATGTGGAAATGATTTATTATATTAAATACATTTATTCCAGAAGTATGACTCCAAATAAGGTTGATGATTCTTATACTTGTTCTGGGAAGCCTGTCCTTGGGAATAACATGATGTTTCCTTACTATTCATAAGATGAATAAGCAGTGTTTCCTTATTCCGTGCAGTGTCAACCTACATAGTGCTCTTTTTTAAAAGCTATATATGACGTGTGTGTGTATGTGTGTGTGTGTGTGTTTCTGGTATGAAAAATAAGCTACAGTTTTAACGTAATTTCAGGTAGAAAACACAAGTAATTGGTCAAATGAAGTAGCGAGTTTATCATCTCTTCATTTTTAATCTGATCTTTAACAGTCGAAATTTTAAGATAAAAAGTAACATAATTGTTACTTTTGTTACATAAAGTAGTAAAATTAGATTTTTTTTTAAATCAATTGTTTGTTTATACAGGAAAGCATCATATTTATCAATAAAATAAGATGTTCATTTACTCACAGTAAGTGGCTACAGAACTTTATATAATCCCCTGAGATAAAATAGTCTGTTCTAAAATTTTGCATTGCAACCTGGAGTGATCAGAACAGAACTTATCATAGACTGATAGAGCAGTTTGGGTTGGAGGGGAACTTTAAAGACCACCTAGTCCAATTTGCTAAAATTCTAAACGAGGTGACATTTTTCTCAGGATATACTCATTTTCCCTACAAAGATTGACATCTCTTTAGTCTACACTAGCTGTAGAGCTGTAACTACACCATCATAACTTCATGCTAAGGAGCATATTGATAGTCACATCAAAGAATAATACTGTCTTGTCCAAAAACATTACCTATATTGAAAAAGAAATTGTGCAAAATAATTTTTATTTAAATATTTTAGAAAGTTAATGCGTTTTTTAAAAAGCAAAACTGACTAGTCCAATGAACATGAGAGCTAAAGATATTTGCTTTTCTCTAGGTGTATATCCCTTGTTTGACTTTCAGTAGAATTATCTGAATACTTAGGAGTACTTCTACTTACCTATCAATATTTTTTAATTGAATACCATGAGCAAAGAGGCACATTTTTAGATAAAAAGGCAGATTTTTCGTTTTTCACAACAGTATCGTATTTAGCATAAATTTTTAATTTGATCACTTTATTTTTTTTTTCTAGTTTTCTTGTTAATTAATTCTCTTTTCATTCCTTCATCACTTCTTAGTCTCTTTATCCTTAGAGAGGATTGTTAGTCTCTCTGCATTGACATCTTCAGCACTTGGCTTCATTACTTCCACATTTCTCTACATTGTAGGCTTTCTTTGAAATTGTTCAAATTGATCAAAAATTACTGAAATCAGTTTCTTTTCCTTTCTATAACAGATCCACTTGCTAAATACAAACCTTAGTCATTAATTTTAGAAAAAAGAAAGATTTAGGGAAAGGTTTAGTGGTATTCTTGGGAAAAATCAAACCTTACTCTCAAGTGAGAAAATTTTCATAAGTTTTCCAAGAACTTGTAGGAACATAAGTATATGCACTCATTTCAGAAATTTTACTGAACTTGGCAAAGGGAAACACAGACAAACATAGCCACATAAATATACATGGACTAATTTTTTGTGTGTGTTTTTTTCGTACAAAAAAAAAAAAAGGCTAAACTCTATTTTGTAAATAAAATGGTCTTCTAAACATTAACAAAGAGAAAAAAATCTGTAGTATTTCTCATTGAGGAAATAAAAAGTGCACATTGTTATATTGTTGATTCTTGAAACTGCTTTCTTGGACATAGAGGAATTATAGTGCAATTTTTTTAAAATGTTGAACTTGTTCTGCTTTCAATTTCATATTTTATCAGAAGTAGTGGAAAATTTTAACAATTTCATTAAAGTCTAAAGAAATAATTGATCTTTTTCATCATTTTCTTTTTGTTTACTTCAAAACTTATCTAAAGTTATGAATTGTCAGTAAGGGAAAAAGGGTATTATTTCTTGCAGGTGAAAAGTATTTTTGTGTTTTATTCCATTTCAGATGTGTTACTTCAAGTTCGCTTACTAAGTGGTCTCCAGCAGCACACTTTTTACTGCACTAGCACACCTTTTATTGGGTGCTAATGTACAGTCTATGTATGGGTGTTTATCTATATACTTACAGACAGTGCTTTTACATTTCACTGAGATATTTGTCCCTAAGGAATTTTCAAGACAAAAAAGTTTAAATGACACTGGTGTTGTTTTGCAATATTATTCCACAACTGGAAGATATTTCACCTTTGTGATAAGAATTTGTTGTTTGCCTTTGTAAAAGGGGAATTCAGGTGTTTGATTAGGGGGTGGATACAAATTCTAGTGATTTACCTTTTTTTTGGTTTGGTTTGGTTTGGTTTAGTTTGGTTTTTTTTTTCTCTCCACTATGAAAATGTAATGAAAGTAGATAATGCCTTATACTCATTTTCTGGCACATGCCACTGTTGGTTGGATCACCAGTGATCTAAACAAATTGTTTTGTTGAATTTTTCAGAATAGCTTTATATTGCATTGAAGTGCTCACTAACTATGGCACATGATTTCCCACTGTGAATAAACCCAGTCTGAACTCTTCTGCTTGAGCTCTGATAGAAAAACAGCACCTGGGCGAAGTACATGAGTGTAAAGCAACTCCAGTTTAGGAACAGGTTTGGGACTAGCTCTACAGTCAGCTGCATCTTTGGCTGCAAAAGTAATTTAGCAGGGTTGAAACTCTGCAGCTCTTCAGACAGGATATGGCTGGTTGACCTCCTTTCTCCTGGGTAATATATGTTTCTTTGTTGAACTTCTCATGGTTTCTTCAACCAAACAAAAAGACTTGACGGTTCTGTGGAAAGTGGCATATTGCTTGTCAGTCTAATATCCAAGTGCTTATCAAAGGCTTCTGCCAGAGTCAGAGTATGATTTTCTAGAAATATGTGCAGCTCTTTCATCTTACAGAAGTGAAGTGGGATGGACCTCTGAGTCCCAGAATGTACTGAGAATTGTATGTTCAGAGCTACCCTATAAGTGAAGTATGCAAATAGCTTTCTGTCCTCATTCTGGTGACCTTGAGAAACAAATGACAAACTGAATACATGCAGCTGACATCTAGTACACAAACTTGTAATAAATGTTGTGTTTCAGGCAGTATATAGCAATAGAAAATGCTGTTTCAGTATGTGGTCACTGAGTTTGGAAATTTACATGGTTGATTAATACAGGAAAGACTAATTTTCAAATAGTTTGTGTATTTAATTTTCATACCCTCAGCCATAAAGAGTGCTTAAGCACAAAGTTGAGCAAAATAACATATTTGTTCAAAGGTCTTTCTCAGGCTTTGGCTTTCCATATTGATGAGGTGCACAAAATGAGACGCATTGCAAACAAAGTCCTAAAATGGCCCTTACAAAAGAGAGGTATGCTCATTCCTTACTTATGCAACTTTTTCTGTGTCTTACAGAGCAAAAATTTAACATGAAACCCCAAAGAGCAAAAGGCCTGCATGAATTTGGTGACAGATTAAAAAAAACTACAACAGTATTAAAAAGCTACAACATCATGAATTATTAGTAAACAATTAAATTTTTATGAAAATGAGATTTTTATAGAAGTCTGGAAATTTCTTTGAAAAAAAAATTTTGCAAGAAAATATGCTTTTGCAAATAAAATGATGAATGAGGAAGCAAAGATAAATTTTAAAATGGGGGAGAGGAGAAAGTGAATATGAGACGTAAAAGGCAAAATTTTCAGGGTTGTACTGTAAAGAAATCCTAGTCTATAATGCATTATAACTATGACAGTACTGAATTTAGGACTATGGCAGCTATGTACGAGATATATAAAGTTCAGAAAGCGATAAAATTAAAGTTTGGGCAGACGCTTTGCAGTTGCATAAAAGTTAGAAATTGCTACCAGAAATGTTTCATTCCAGTTAAAACCTGTACCAGTACAGGAAAAAACTGTTAAAAGAACTTGAACAGAAAATTAAAAGCTTTACTAAATAAAATTTAAGAATAACAATAATATTCATTGCACTTAAGGTTTATATAAACTGTATTTCTTCTGCTTTTATGATACTCCTGGATCTTACTGGACTAAAAAAAGTACATTATTTTCTAATTTCACACTGATGAGTGCCTTCCAGGTCTGGCCAGCTGTGTCCTTTTTAAGGAAAGTCAACAAAATCTTGAAAAGGCACAGGATCTCCTTCAGTTTTGAGTATCATCAGTACTCACTGAAACAGGAATAAATCACACCTGTGAATGTTCAGCACCTTTCAGTAAAAGGCCTATAAATATTAATGCCACATATGAGAAGCCTTGCATTCTGGAATTTATATATAGTGTGCATAAATCATAAGTGGTCTTTAACTATCAGTAGATAGATTGAATACTTCACAGATGGATGAACGATCATGAAACACATTTGAAACCTCTGAAAGGAATAGGAAATAAACAGTGAATGAAATAAAAAAAAAGTAATCAGTGATTAACTAACATTCAGCAAAATATTTTCTCTTCTGTTTACACAAAGGAATGAAAAAAATGTCTAGTAAGGAAAAACCTAAAAAAAAACAAATGCCCAAACCCAAAAAACTTTTTTTTTAATGTTAAAAAAAAAATCTATTGAGATTACTAAAAATGGCTGTACAGAATTTGATAAATTTTAGAAATAAAAAATGCAATCATCTGGCTAGAATAGTGATGAAACCGTGTCCATGAAAACTGTGGAGTCTACTGTCACTGGAAGAGAAATAGAGAAATTGAGTATTTTCTAAGACAGAAAGTAGATGGCATTCTGGCATCATTTCTAGGTATATTTTTTATGTCTCTATGATTCTTCTACTCCATGAACTTGGTAACGGAAGAAAATCGTACATGGAGTTCAGTGATTTTGCCACATGATTAAACTGAGTAGGCAGTGTAGTTGTTACTCATCAAAACAAACCTAACCTCTAGAAAGGAAAAAAAAATTAAAATAGCTTCACCTAGAATCAATTATGGGATCAGCCTAAGGAAACAAGTATTCTTTTCATTCCTCTTCACTGTAGTAATTTAACCTAACATTGAAATATCCAGACAGAAATAGAGAAAGAGCCCAGTTTTACGAAATATAAGAAGCAATCAACACAACCCTCTTAAAAAAAATAAATATATATATTTATTGCTGGAAAAAAAAGCTGGTATAAATATTAAAGAAGGAAATTGATAGGTCAGGGACTCATCTATCATTAAATTGTGTACTAGAGCACAAAAGAAGACAAGTCCATGAAAGGAATACAAGCAGCACTTTACTTCCCCCCCCTAAATCATGAAAGTTTTAGTTCTGCATCTTTCTATGAAATCAGAAGCTTATATTTAGAACAACGCAAAATAGCTTTATATTAACCCCTTTATCCTGGAAAAGAAGAATACTTCACTTCTTGTGGGATCAAGATTCTAAAGCTGTGGTCTCATCTGGGTTTTCAGTAATTGTATATTGCCCAAGACATTTGGAAAAGTCTACTTTACTGTACTGGTTCCATCTGGCTCAGTCTAACAGCAGAAGCTTTGCAATAACCCACTCAAACTCTGCCTGATAAGTTCATTACTTGGAAGTGTAATCTTCACCATTATACTTCAAAATTAGTTCATTTTCAGTGTAACATGTGAGACAGCCAACATCTGAAAATTTTACTCAGAGAGATGTGAAGCCAGTTGATGGCATCTAAATCAAGACAGGTAATGGAAAAGACTAGAATCATGGAATAGTTAGGGTTGGAAAGGACCTTAAGATCATCTAGTTCCAACCCCCCTGCCGTGGGAAGGGACACCTCACGCTAAATCATATCACCCAAGGCCTTGACCAACCTGGTCTTGAGCACTGCCAGGGATGGAGCATTCACAACCTCCCTGAGCAACCTATTCCAGTGTCTCACCACCCTAACAGAAAGAATTTCCTCCTTATATCCAACCTCAACTTCCCCTGTTGAAGTTTGAACCCGTTACCCCTTGTACTGTCACTACAGTCTCTAATGAAGAGTCCCCTCCCCAGCATCCCTATAGGCCCCCTTCAGATACTGGAAGGCTGTTATGAGGTCTCCATGCTGCCTTCTCTTCTCCAGGCTGAACAGCCTCAACCATCTCAGCCTCTCTTCATACAGGAGGTGCTCCAGTCCCCTGATCATCCTCATGGCCCTTCTCTGGACTTGTTCCAACAGTTCCATGTCGTTTTGATGTTGAGGACACCAGAACTGTATACAATACTCCTGGTGAGGTCTCAGGAGAGCAGAGTAGAGGGGCAGGATCACCTCCTTCCACCTGCTGGTCACACTCCTTTTGATGCAGCCCAGGATACGGTTGGCTTTCTGGGCTGCAAGCACACGCTGCCGGCTCATGTTCATTTTCTCATCAACCAACACCCCCAAGTTCTTCTCTGCAGGGCTGCTCTGAGTCTCTTCTCTGCCCAACCTGTAGCTGTGCTTGGGATTGCTCCAACCCAGGTGTAGGACCTTGCACTTGGCATGGTTAAACCTCATGAGGTTGGCATCAGCCCACCTCACAAGCGTGTCAAGGTCCCTCTGGACGGCATTCCTTCCCTCGAGCGTATCAACCCAACCACACAGCTTGGTGTCATTGGCAAACTTGCTGAGGGCGCACTCAATCCCACTGTCCATGTCAGTGACGAAGATGTTAAACAAGACTGGTCCCAACACCGATCCCTGAGGGCCGCCACTCGTTACCGGTCTCCAGCTGGACATCAAGCCATTGACTGCAACTCTCTGCATGCAGCCATCCAGCAGCAGTTCTTTATCCACCGAGTGGTCCATCTATCAAATTGATGTCACTCCAGTTTAGAAACAAGGATGTCGTGTGGGACAGTGTCGAATGCTTTACAGAAGTCCAGGTAGATGACATCAACTGCTCTATCCCTGTCCATCAGTTCTGTAGCCCCATCATAGAAGGCCACCAAATTGGTCAGGCAGGATTTCCCCTTAGTGAAGCCATGCTGGCTGTCACCAAGCACCTTGTTGATTTTCATGTGCCTTAGCATGCCATCCAGGAGAATTTGCTCCAAGATTTTGCCAGGCACAGAGGTGAGACTGACTGGTCTGTAATTCCTCGACTAGTACTTAGAAAATCAGTAGGAATGGCAACAGTGATATAATTAGCAAGGGGCCAAATGAACACGCTGAAGTCCTCGAGCAGTAGAATGGAAAATGGAAAAAACCTGGGGAATGTGTCCTCTGAGCTTCGTTTGTTCTCTGGAATATATAATTTCTGTTGTAAAGCAAAGACAGGCACTTCCATACACTTAGATAAATTACCCCTGTCTATAGTATTAGTGTAATAATAGCAACAATAATAAAATATTTTGTCTATTGTATTTAGGATACAATAATGCTAGCTATTTTGGGGTTGAAAGTCTCAGTATATTTCTTCGACTTGAAACCCTTTTAAAGAGAGGTTAAAAATTTAACCTTTTGGAGTCATTACCAGAAGTCCAATACTGAATGTTTTAATATTTAATTACCCTTTGTCATTGCACAGTAGAGAGGGCAGGAGTAAGGTGAGGTTATTAAAGCAATAAGCACCAGCAAGACTCAGGATGATAAAAAAGAGGAGCAACCTGAAACATGACTAATAAGCTAAAGTGGCTGATGAAATCTGTGATTTTGAAAATGAGAACTTTCCTGAAATCCAAGTTGTTGAAAATATAATTGATGGGATTTTATATCCTTTCTTAATTTTTATATCAAAATAGAATTTATATAAGGATAATACAGTAACGTTCTTTTAACAAAAGCATTGTGTAACTGGAACATTATACCATAAAGCCTCTCATAATATTGACTTCTGCTGTAATGAACTCACCAGTTTGTTTACTTTTTTTTTTTTTTTTCCACTTTTGCAGATCTCAGATAGGGTTGAACAAGTTTCACTAAGATCAAGGCATAATTAAGTATTTTAGGAAATTCTCTGTGTGTATATATATATCTATATGAAAGTATAACCCCTCTACTGCAGGATTATTTTTGTTTTAAGATACTAATTGAAAATGTTATCTGCTTAAAATTTTTATCAAAATGGCAATTTGAGAATCCAATACAAAGGAAATTAACACAATCCTATCGTTAATTTGTATAATTGAGCTTTTATTTGCTTAATATGAGCTTTGAGTATCACGCTAATAAAACTGCTTTCTTAACACATTTTTACAAGGTTCGTAGCACTGTCAGAGCATTTTCCTGTGCATTCTTTCTTCAGTAACTTAAAAAATTATGAATTATAGATTTGAAGGTGTCACAGTTTTGATAAAACATGAAAAAAGTGAGATTCAGACATCTTATTTCTTAAGTGGTAATTATAAAAGAATGTCTAAGATTTTTAAAAACTTGAAGTATAATCATGAAAGAATGTCTAAGATTTTTAAAAATTTAAAGTATTTCAAACTAAAGACTTGTACAAATCCTGACATTTACCCAGACAAAAAAAAACAAACAAACAAACAAAAAAAAACACAACAAACAAATAAACAAAAGACCTCAGTATTAAAGGATACTTTTTATGTATGTCTAAAAAACTCTCTGTTCTCATTGATTTTATTGCCATTTGGTAGCATTCCTTGTCATAAAGGAATGTACCACTTACTGAGCTGCTGAAGAAAGCCAAGAATCTCTTGAATTTTACCCTTTGGTACTGATGGATTTTAATTTGTCAGCATGAGACCATCTTTTTATGCGGCAGGAGAAATTTCTGGAAAAATTTTGCTCACCACTGAAAATATTTAACTCATACGTAAATCATTCAGAAGCTGGTTTAGATAATTGAGCACCCAAAAGATTTTTTTGATGTCACTGCCTGGTGAAAACTAGATTCTATATTAAAAAAAATAGGTCTCTCAAAGAAACCAATATTAAGAACAAGATCCAAAATGTATGAATGAGAGAACACATGCATTTTGAGGTGTACAAAAGTAAGTTTTGAAACACTGCCTAGACCTTGCATTTTGCTGTTCTTTGACGTCTCTGGGTGATCCCATCTGTGCTAACACTTCAGATTTCAGTACAGTTTATTGCTTCATCCAGAAACAATACATTTAAAAAAGATGTATATCACCTGTTGCAAATGAGGCATTACAATTAAAATAACAATAACAACAATAATAATGTTACAGTAAAAGAAATCTAAGCTTAGGAAGTGATTTTAGACTTTATGTTAGCCACTTAAGCATCTGACTCTGTTGGAGATAGTGTTCCTGGCCTAGGAGAAAAAGAAACAAAACATCAACATTTTCTGCTGTTTAGATTAGGTAACCTATGGTTCAACATGGGTTCTTTATGAATTTTATCTTTACAACTCTGCTTTTCAATGTATTCCATTAAAGACTTTTGGTTTAACTTATTAAAAAATGTGGTGGTTTAAACCCAGCCAGTCAGCTCATTCACTCACTCCCCCCCTTTCCTCCCTCCTTTTTGCCTTCCTCACCCTCCCTTCCCTGCTCCCAGAGGGATGGGGAGGAAAATCGAAAGAATGTAACTCTCACGGGTTGAGATAAGAATAGTCCAGTAACAAAGGTATAACAAATCACTACTGATTCTCACTAACGATAATAATGATAAGAGAAAATAACAAGGGAAGAGAATACGATACCAGCCGCCAAAACAAGCCTAGCCCAGAAGACCCCATGTCTTTCCGGGTAACTCCCAGTTACCTCCCCGGGCATGATGTGCTGTGGTATGGAATACCTCTTTGCCTAGCTTGGGTCAGGTGTCCTGTCTCTGCTTCCTCCTGGCTTCCCCCCTCCCTGGCAGAGCATGAGACTCACAAAGTCCTTGGTCAGGGTAAACATTACTTAGCAACAAGTAAAAACATCAGTGTTATCAGCACTGTTCCCAGGCTGAAAGTCAAAACACAATGCTGCACTAGCTACCAAGAAGGAGAAAAATTGACTGCTACTGCTAAACCCAGGACAGTATACACCCCTTATTCCATAGCATTCACATCATGCTCAGATCCCACATTTTCAATATACCATAGCTCTCACATAGATATACATCCACATACACACACAGACCGAGAGAAAGAGATCATTTCTTAATGCATGGACCAATCCCTATAATGCTGCCGAGTCCATTCGGTCCATGACGCCAGGTTCTATCTCTTGTAACAATCTTTCAGGGCAGGAAAGGTTGTGTGCAGTCTTGGATCACTGCCTGCTGATGCTGATCATTCCTTTACTGCAGAACTCATCTGGTTCTATCAAAGTTCATTCTCTGTTGGGATGATGGTCAGAGGGAAGTCAGGGCTAGTTTCTGATGACCTGAAGACATCTAGTTGATGGGCTATAAAAATATTACACAACAGGCAACAGCATACAATTAAGTTCATTGGCTGTTTTCCAGTAAAATCAAATTCCCCTTGAGGTACACATTGGACTTCCCCATCTTCCCACATTACTCACCAAGTATATCCAGGTCCCTTAGCAAAAGCAATCCCACGAGTGGGTTTGCCTTTACCTGAAGCAGGAATTATCCAGACTGTCTTCCCCAGCAAATTCTTCATATTCACCACAGGAACTTTGTCCCCCTCTACAATATGTAAAAGTTCTGACTGGGCTGGGCTGGCCCTGTTGGCAGATCCTCTGGTGTTGGCCGACCAGGTGGCCTTTGGTAAGTGTGTATCCCAATGCTTGAAAGTTCCCCCACCCATTGCTCTCAGTGTAGTTTTTAACAGCCTATTGTACCGTTCGATTTTCCCAGAGGCTGGTGCATGGTAGGGGATGTGATATACCCACTCAATGACATGCTCCTTGACCCAAGTGTCTATAAGGTTATTCCAGAAATGAGTCCCATTGTCCGACTCAATTCTCTCTGGGGTGCCGTGTCGCCATAAAATCTGTTTCTCAAGGCTCAGGATAGTGTTCCAGGGCGTGGGGTACATTGTATGTTTCCAGCCACCCGGTGGTTGCTTCCACCATGGTAAACACATGGTGCTTGTCTTGGCAGGTTGGTGGGAGTGTGATATAGTCAATCTGCCAGGCCTCCCCATATTTATACTTCAGCCATCATCCTCCATACCAAAGAGGCTTTAACCCCTTGGCTTGTTTAATTGCAGCCCATGTTTCACACTCATGAATAACCTGGGCAATAGTGTCCATTGTTAAGTCCGCTACTCGATCACGAGCCCATCTATATGTTGCATCTCTGCCCTGATGGCCTGAAGTGTCATGGGCCCATTGGACCAAAAATAATTCACCTTTATGTTGCCAGTCTAAGTCCATCTGAGCCGCTTCAATCTTAGCCGCTTTATCCACTTGCTGGTTGTTCTGGTATTCCTCAGTGGCCCGACTCTTGGGTACATGGGCATCTACATGACGCACCTTCACCACCAGGTTCTGCACCCGGGCAGCAATATCTTTCCACAGTGCAGCAGCCCAGATGGGTTTACCTCTGCGTTGCCAGTTGCTCTGCTTCCATTGCTGCAACCACCCCCACAGGGCATTTGCCACCATCCATGAGTCAGTATAGAGATGAAGTACTGGCCACTTTCCTTGTTCAGCAATGTCCAGGGCCAGCTGGATGGCTTTCACCTCGGCAAACTGACTCGATTCACCCTCTCCTTCAGCAGTTTCTGCAACTTGTCGTCCAGGACTCCATACAGCTGCCTTCCATCTCCGATGCTTTCCCACAATATGGCAGGACCCATCAGTAAACAAGGCATATTGCTTTTCACTTTCTGACAGTTTATTATATGGTGGGGCCTCTTCAGCGCGCATCACCTCCTCCTCTGGTGACATTCCGAAATCTTTGCCCTCTGGCCAGTCCATGATGACTTCTAGAATGCCTGGACGACTGGGATTTCCTATTCGAGTTCATTGTGTAATTAGTGCAGCCCATTTACTCCATGTAGCATCAGTTGCATGATGTGTAGAGGAGACCCTGCCTTTGAACATCCAGCCCAGCACGGGCAACCAGGGTGCCAGGAGGAGCTGTGCTTCAGTGTCAATCACTTCCGAAGCAGCTAAAACCTCTTCATAGGCTGCCAGTATCTCTTTCTCAGTTGGGGTATAGCTGGCCTCAGATCCTTTGTATCCCCGACTCCAAAAGCCGAGGGGTCGACCTCGAGTCTCCCCTGGAGCTTTCTGCCAGAGGCTCCAGGTAGGACCGTTCTCCCCAGCTGCAGTGTACAGCACATTTTTTACATCTGGCCCTGTCCGGACAGGTCCAAGGGCTACTGCATGAACTATCTCGCGTTTAATTTGCTCAAAGGCTTGTGGTTGCTCAGGGCCCCATTTGAAATCATTCTTCTTCTGGGTCACATGATAGAGAGGGCTTACAATTGAACTGTAATTTGGGATATGCATTCTCCAGAACCCCACTGCACCCAAGAAAGCTTGCGTTTCTTTCTTTTTTGCGTTGGTGGAGACATTGCTGTTATCTTGTTGATCACATCTGTGGGGATCTGTCTACATCCATCTTGCCATTTTATTCCCAAAAATTGAATCTCCTGTGCAGGTCCCTTGACCTTACTCCATTTTATGGCAAAACCGGCTTTCAGCAGGATTTGGATAATTTTCTTCCCTTTCTCAAAGACTTCTTCTGCTGTATCGCCCCACACAATAATGTCATCAATGTATTGCAGGTGTTCTGGAGCTTGCTCCTGTTCCAGTGCAGTCTGGATCAGTCCGTGGCAAATGGTAGGGTTGTGTTTCCACCCCTGGGGCAGTCGGTTCCAAGTGAACTGGACACCCCTCCAAGTAAAAGCAAACTGTGGCCTGCACTCTGCTGCCAAAGGAATTGAGAAAAATGCATTGGCAATATCAATCGTGGCATACCACTTGGCTGCCTTTGACTCTAGTTCATACTGAAGTTCTAGCATGTCCGGTACGGCAGCACTCAATGGTGGTGTGACTTCATTCAGGCCACGATAGTCTACTGTTAGTCTCCACTCTCTGTTAGACTTTCGCACTGGCCATATGGGGCTATTAAAGGGCGAGCAGGTCCTGCTGATCACTCCCTGACTCTCCAGTCTACGGATCAGCTGATGGATGGGAATCAGGGAGTCTCGGTTGGTGCGATATTGCTGCTATTGCACTGTTGTGGTCGCAATTGGCACTTGTTGTTCTTCAACTTTCAGCAACCCCACAACAGAAGGATCCTCTGAGAGACCAGGCAAGGTGGACAGCTGCTCAGTCTCCAAAGCAGCAATACCAAAAGCCCACCAGTACCCTTTTGGGTCTTTGAAGTACCCTCTCTTGAGGTAGCGTATGCCAAGGATGCATGGAGCCTCTGGACCAGTCACAATAGGGTGCTTTTGCCATTCCCTCCCAGTCAGGCTGATTTCAGCCTCCAGTACAGTCAACTCTTGGGATCCTCCTGTTACTCCAGAAATATAGATGGGTTCCACTCCTTGACAGCTTGATGGCATCAGGGTACGCTGTGCACCGGTATCTACTAGAGCCTTATACTTCTGTGGGACTGATGTGCCAGGCCATCTAATCCATACAGTCCAGCAAATCCGATTGTCCCCTACCTCCACCTGGCTGGAGGCAGGGCCCCTCTAATAGTTATCACAATGTTGGACACTTAAGTCATGTTGCAAGGGATTATTCTTCGTTATCACAGGAGCTGGAATAAAATCAGCTCTTCCATTCCATCTGGGAAACTGCTCACCAGAGACTGAAGCCGTAGCTCTCATGGGACGATCAGTCTTGGCCCTTGCTCCCCTCTTCAGTTCACTCACCCGTTCCTCCAAAGCTGAAGTAGGTTTTCCATCCCACTTTGTCATGTCTTCTCCGTGATCCAGCAGGTAAAACCATAGGGTACCCAGTGGCGTATACCTTCTGTATCTCCTCTCTTGAACAATAGGACGCCTTTCTTTAATAGCTGAGATGTGTGTTGGTACACATGAGGAGCTGGATAAATCAGATAGATCGTCCCTCAATTGTTTGAGGTCCTGGGACAGTTTTTCCACAGCTGAGATGATGGAAGGGGTGAGATGGTCTTTGAATTCTCGGAGTTTATGAACCATTTCATCCACTGTTAGTGGTACTATGTCATTCTAGGTTACTGTTGCCAATGAATGGGCATATGATGATGGTGTCAGTTTTTGCTACATGGGTCGTGTACATTCAACTTCATCTGGATCTATGGGTATATCTCCGTTATTCGGCTTGATGTGATAGATCATCTCTACGATGGCCGATTCCCTCAGAGACTGGATGCCTTTGTCTATAGTAGTCCACTTGGCCGAACGACTCATAACATCGTCCTTGTATGGAAACCTTTCTTTCACAGCTGCCAAGAGCCGCCTCCAAAGACTGAGGGACATTTTCTCTCTTACAATTGCTTTGTCAATTCCCCCTTCTTTAGCAAGTGATCCCAGCTGCTTGGCTTCTGTACCTTCTAGTTCGTGACCATTGGCCCCATTGTCCCAGCATCGGAGCAACCAGGTGATGATGTGCTCCCCTGGCTGACGGGTAAAATCTTTTTGCATATTCCGTAGCTCGGTTGAGGTCCGAGGTTGAGAAGTCACCTCTTCTTCTTCGTCATGCGATGATGACACCTGACCAAATGCTGGACCGGGTGATGAACACATTGTTTCTTCATCGTGCTTCACCCTTCTTGCCTTTTTTTTGCTTGTTCTCTTGCATACAGGGGCAACCGATACTGGTATAAATTGGTCCTCTGGTTTAGCTGTAGTGATTATCACTGTGGCTTGAGTAGTGACTGTACTTGTTGCTGGGTGTGGTGTAGCTGCTGTGCTTGGAGCTGGGGTAGCCGCGCTGTCTGTTGCAGTCAAAGTTTGAGTAGCTGCTGTAATTCCCACTGGGGTAGCTGCACTGTTCATTGCAGCCAAAGTTTGAGTAGCAACTGTACTTGTCGCTGGGGGTGGTGAAGCTGCTGTGCCTGGAGCTGGAGTAGCTGCGCTGACGGTTGCTTTGCCCTCAGATCCAGCAACATTTTTTTCCTTTTGAAGGTGCTGGATAGTCTTGAACTAGGCCCTGTAAGCATAGGCCAAGCCCCAGCACGTTGCCATGATTTGTCCATCTCTGGTATGGCCAGAATGACCACACACCTCATTTAAGTGTTTTACTAATTCTTCTGGATTTTGCAGTTGTTCGGTGGTGAAATTCCAAAGTACTGGAGGGGCCCAGTGACCTAGATACTTGCCCATACTATCCCACACACCCTGCCACTCATGACTGTCCAGCCTCAGGGAAAATCTCTTGGTCCTCCTATATTGTTGTTTGACCCCAGACAAGACCCAAACCTGACTCTGCTTTACTCTTGAAATCAAACAAAATGGTCGTAGGCAAAATACATTCTGTATGCTTGCCAATATGGTGATCCCCATCACAATCAGCCAACAAGTCTCAACAGTATTAAAAGGCCATTCCGAAACTTGAAAACTCTCAAATGATGCTGTAAACGGTCTGTGGGGGGTGTGTGTGTGGAGGGTGGGGAGTGGGGGGTGGTACTGGGAGGGTAAAAGAATGTCTCCTTCACAGGTTGACCACCCGAGAAGGAGAAAAAAGTTGTGTAATTGTGTCCTGGTCCATGTCCTGTGTCCATGGTAATTATCAGCAATATATCACTTTCAGGTTTTGTCCTGGGTTCAGCAGTAGCAGTCATGTTTCTCCTTCTTGGTAGCTGGTGCAGTGCAGTGTTTTGACTTTCGGCCTGGGAATAGAGCTGATAGCGATGTTTTGGTTTGGCCAAGGACTTTGTGTGTCTCATGCTCTGCCAGGGGGGAGGGGAAGCCAGGAGGAAGCAGAGACAGGACACCTGACCCAAACTGACCAAAGAGGCATTCCATACCACAGCACGTCATGCCCAGGATGTAACTGGGAGTTAGCCAGAAGGGCTGGGAGACTGCGGGGTTGGAGGAGGTATCGGTCAGTGCTTGGTCGGGCTGGGGGGGGCAAGTTATCGGTCGGCTGGTGCTGAGGTGTTGTATTCTCTTCCCTTGTTATTTCCTTTATCATTATTATCATTGGTGGTAGCAATAGTGATTTGTGTTATACCTTAGTTACTAAACTGTTCTTATCTCAACCTGTGGGAGTTGCATTCTTTTCGATTCTCCTCTCCGTCCCTCCGGGAGTAGGGGGAGGGAAAGAAAGGGGAGGTGAATGAGTTACCTGACTGGGTTTAAACCACGACAAATTGTTAAGCACTTTTATTATATACCTCCCAAAGTATAAAGGTGGTGACCACACTGGGAACATAAGCCAGATCAGTTTCATGATCAATGATTCTATTGTATTACAGGTCATTACCATAAAGTACGAGACAAAAACCTTAGTCCAAGCCCCACACTTGAAAAACATTTATACAGGAAATACTGGATGGAAGTAAGATACGATATACTGAAACTGTGAGATCAAGAGGAACAACTTTGAAAGCCAATAAATCAGCATTGTGATGAGTGACTATTAACCCAGACAGATCTGTCATTATCTCAACCCTTCATGGCCCACGTTGGGCGCCAAAAAGTACTGTCATGGTTTAAACCCAGCCAGTCAGCTCATTCACTCACTCCTCCCCTTTCCTTCCTCCTTCTTGCCTTCTCCCCCTCCCTTTCCTGCTCCCGGAGGGATGGGGAGGAAAATCGAAAGAATGTAACTCTCACGGGTTGAGATAAGAATAGTCCAGTAACTAAGGTATAACGCAAATCACTACTGCTACCACCAATAATAATAATGATAAAGGAAATAACAAGGGAACAGAATACGATACCACCCGTCGAAAAGAGTCCAACCCAGAAGACACCGTGTCCTTCCAGGTAACTCCCAGTTACCCCCCTGGGCATGACATGCTGTGGTATGGAATACCTCTTTGCCTAGCTTGGGTCAGGTGTCCTGTCTGCTTCCTCCCAGCATCCCCTCCTCCCTGGCAGAGCATGAGACTCACAAAGTCCTTTGTCAGGGTAAACATTACTTAACAACAACTAAAAACATCGGTGTTATCAGCACTGTTCCCAGGCTGAAAGTCAAAACACAATGCTGCACCAGCTACCAAGAAGGAGAAAAATTGACTGCTACTGCTAAACCCAGGACAAAACCTGAAAGTGATATATTGCTGATAATTACCATGTTTTTTTGGTTTTTTTTTAAGCAGAGTTCAAAAGTCAAGCTATTTTACCTACTGCAAGAAATTTCAAGTTCTGAGTAGGACTTCTAAGGATTAATTGATTTCTGTAAATATGTGTTATTATTAGAAATGCATTGTTTCTGCAAGTGGGATTCTGCCCTCATTGAAGTCTGCAGTATCTTTGCTATTCCTTTCAGGTATACTAAGAATTCCCTTACAATCTATTAAAATTTTGCCAAGTCCTATTACATGAATATTACCTCATCAACCAGAACAAATTTTAGTTTATTTTTTTTCATTTTAATTCTTTTTTCTTGTTTGAAGATAATGTTCCCTTTTTTTCTTTTTCCAGCTCAGAAACATATTTCATTGTATATGACAGATCTTAGGTCCAATATATTGCATGTGCAAAAATACAAGAGAGGAATTAAATCAGTTCGACCTTGGAAATCAACATTTTTGAAGGTGATAGAGTCAGTCCCAAACTCAGTGTAACTATAAACTTAATGAATTCCTGACACATATATGTCTAGCTTGCAAAATCCTATTTGCTAGAGTGTTCTGTCCTTGAATACTTACTTCTTAAAAAAAAATAAAAATAAAGTCTCCTTCCAAGACAAACTTCATCTCTTTTTTTTTTTTTTTGTGTGTGTGTTTCTTTGTTTATTTGCTTGGTGGTTTTGTTTTTTTCAAAAAAAAAAAACAAACAAAACCCAACATCTAACAGGTATTCTTTATTGAAATGAGGAAAAAATGCTTCTTAAAAAATCAGTGAAGACAGAAACCCCACAACAATCCAGAAGTTACTTCAATTCATTGGATGATTACCTGTCCATCTAGCTCAAAATTATGCCTCAAATAAAAAGAGAATTGTAATTAGTTTGCAAAAAGTGTAAAGGAAACTAATATATGCCCGAAGCATGTAATTTTACTTTTCTTAAAGGTTGAAATAATGCTTGATATGCTGTAACTTATCAAATTTCCATACTTTTTTTCTCTAGTAATATAAAAATACTGTATTACAGATCATGTACATTCATCCAGTTTTAAAATATTGTCTTTAGAATTTGACAGATGTCATCAGTTCAATGTTCTTACTTTTATTTACATTGAGTAATGTAACAAAAAAAAAAAAAAGCTAGTGTATCCTTATTCATAATAATATTTGGTTAATGCTTTATTAAAGCTATCTAAAGCACAAGTTAACTTTCATTAATGACTACAATTAACTTTATATCATAAATATGTCTAACTAAAACTATTTCTTTCTATTACAGACTTCCTTGCTTTTGAAATTCATTTAAGACCTACAAGTTTCTGTCCTACCTTGCTAATCTTGTTTATCATGGCTTATTTAATCTTCTTCAGCATTATCATCCCAAAATCAAATTGTCTCATGGAAACAGACAAGACAAAATTTAACCCAGTGCGTCTGGTCAGTCCAAAAGAAGAGCAGTGGCGGGGGGGAGCTTTTGATCTTTTATTTTCACATTCTGTGCATAATCAGAGATGGGTAGCGACAGAATCTCCTATCTGTCTCCTATTTGTAACATTATTCCAGGTATATTTCAAAAATTTTGTTTCAAGTTTCCTGTTTTTGATAACTATGCATTGATTAGTTCTTGTAGTTAGTTGGTTCTTTGAACTAGAGATTTTGTAATTTCTAAATGACATTATTATTGCAGATAAAAAATATTCTTCCCTTCTAAAAAATTATTTAAGCTTTGAATCCAGCCTTTGAATCATAACTGATTTGCTCAAATAACCCAGGTACATTGACAGTACAACTATTTCCTCTTGTCTTTCTGATATAGCAGAAGGGTTTATTTGCGTCTCTACATGCCTCCCATGAATCTTTTCTAATGTGTAGTGTTCATATAAAAGAAAATAATTTTAATTTCCTTTTTCTTTCTATTATAGATCTCAGGTATATTGGGATTTAATTTCTCTAGGTTCTGAATACTGATTATCATTACTAATTATAAATAGCAATCTCTTTTATACTAAAGAGACTGAAAATGCCTTTTTCATTTGCACGTCTATTTTTAAAAATCTAAGTAGAGTCATAGTATGATTTTTAGTATTATTGTTTCCAAGAGACTGCTACATAAGTTTCTACAATGATTAGTGTTATTTAGTGCTTTAATTCCAGTTGCTGTAACTCTAGCCACCAACCTCTCTGGATTGCTCAGGAGTAAAAGATTTAGGACTGTTTCTCTTCCCTTGGGCTATTTTACCAAATAGCTAAAGAGGCTGAGAAAATAGCTTTAGGGGATGAAAAAATGTCTTCTCAGAACTCTGTTATATTCTGAAAATTCAAACTTTAAATTAGTTTGGATTTGAGTTACTGTCATCACTTACTTAAAGACAATAGGTACTACTAACGATCTAGACCACCAATTTTAAATGTCATCACAGGGTCTGCAAAACAAAAAATATTTAAAACAGGGGTTGAAGAAGGCAGCTCAGATAGTCTAAATTAGGTTCCCCATAGAAGTGTACATACAAAGTCAGTCTGAGGTAAGGTACAGTACTGCTTTATCATAAGATGTGGGAATATTGGCCAGCATTCTGTAGTCTATGGAAGGTAGGCATATTCACACAGGGCCCAAGGAGGAAGATACTGAAACATTTCAAGAGCAATTTGGAAAACCTGTGTATTGGAGAGTACACTATTTCCTTGGATTTTAGATGTGTGATTCAAGCTATATGTAACAACTTACTTTCATACTGCTGAATTCCACCCACTGACATCATGCACTGTCTATAGATGACAGAAGCGTATATGCATCCAGAGAGAATTTCAGATCCTACTTTGTCACAGGTTAAAGCCTGCCTGAAACACTGGTCAAACAAGTGAGACTCTGTAGACATCTGCCTGGTTTGAATTCATTCGATGATTCTAGTATTCACTGGAAAAACAAACCAAACACAAACGTTCCTGAGAAGGCCTACCTCAAGCACTGTAGGTGAGGTCTGTACTCTGTCTGTGCTGTACTAATGGTTTAGCTGTGTGTAGGGGAAAAAAAAAACAAACAACACAACAAAACAAGCAAGCACATATGACCTGTTAAAAACTTCACTTCCTTGTGACACAACTGTGGAGTGAGACCAGTGGGTAATAGGAGTCCCAGTAGCACCTTCTAAGAGGCTTTTATATATGGAGAAAATCAAGTAAATCGGTCTGGAATGATGTAGTCAATGACGTCATCTGCATCTAACCATCTAAGTTAGAATAGCAGTACTGAAACAGTGGAGACAAAAGTGCCTGATTATGGGGAATATTCAATATGGACATCCAACCTCCAACAGATATCTGAGCCCATGGTGGAACTTCTGTACGTTGTTGAATGATAGCTAGAGAGTGTCCTCTCACCTAGGTCCATGCTGCTGGTCACATCTGAACTGCAGGGGCCAAGGCTTTGACTGGTGTGATTGTGAATGGTCTGACAGCTGTAGAATAGCAGTCTTGAAACAGAAATTGTTGTCTACCTGCTATACCCATCTCACTCAGTAAATACGCCATTGAGATGTATGGGTATTTCTTGTGGTTATCCTAAGTTCTCCTGTGTTTCTTTAATTCCATGTGCTCACAGGTGGTTAGATGGACAGTCCTCCCCCTTTCAAATATATTTCTGTACTAATGAATGTCTTTTGTGTAATTCCTAAGCTATTAGAGCTGTAAACCTAGTGTATTGGTTTCAGGCTGAAGTGGAACACTGGAAGACTCAGCTCTTCCCGAAATACCATTAATACCAGGTCATGAGATGTCCAAGAAGGGCAAGGTTTTCTTTTCCTATGGAAGATCACTGGATTCCAGAAACACTAGTAGACAAGGAGGCAAGAAGAAATTTGCAGCAGATGTGACACAAAACCAGGGGAAGTGCTACCCCAGTTTTGGGACAGGAAATCCTATTCTTTCATTGTGACTTGGTTGTTTCTTTAAAAACTGTCATTGTAAATGTCCAGTATAAACAGGACAGATGAACTACACAGCATGAATAATGATGCATCTTTTGTTTTCCAGATGGTCTTAGAATTAGGATCCCCAATTTTCCCCTCCTTTAGTACTCTGTGTGTTTGTCTTCATTTTTAACAGAACTTCACCACAACATCTGTGGTGAAAATGAGGAAGTAGAAAAAAAGTTAAGGAACCTGAGAGTTGCAATGGAATCTAAAATGTAAAAAAATCTTCAGCATAAAACATGATTTTTTTACTGTTTGGGTTGGGTGTTTTTTTTTCCTTTTGTTATGAAGTGGCACTTTCTGTATCAGAAAGAACTGACACAGGAAAGCAGAGTGTTAAAACATTAGCATTTAAAGAATGAGCACAAATGTTATGAAAGTGCAGGTTTGTAATAAATAATGTTAATTGACTCAATCTATAATGTTTGAGAGAATAAACCAGTTTCATGAAATCTTTTGGGTGGATGGATGGATAACATCTTTTTTTGTATGGCCTCTCTAGATTGTGAGTACCTCCCTTTAACTATTGTCCTCTTAAATATCTTTCAGTTAAATGTCCAGCTTTTTCCCATACAGTCTACCTGAAGCTTTTAATAAGCCATTCCCAGACTGGCCAGCTTCCACTGCTCTGCAGTTTATTAAACATTTTTCAAGTTTCCTGAACATGTCTTAGATTCATAATTCCTGGGTTTTCTGCTTCCTTACTTAGGCCATTTCTTGGTTAACCAGTGTCATGGACTTCCCAAAAGGCTGCTTCAGGCTTCTCAAAAGGTTGTTTCTGCAGTTGCAAATGGTAATAAAAGGCAATCAGAGTGAGTCTCTTTCTATGCTCAGCAGTGCCAGAGTAGTTTAGAATTTCAGTTTTCAAAAAGTATATTCTGATTTTCACTATTTCTTCAGATATTCGACATCCAGCATAGGAGGGTCTTACTAAAGATCCGTCGCTCTCTCTCCCAGTCTGCCCCACTTGCTTTCTTTCCTTTTCTCTCTGCCATTCCCCTTCCCCACTTTTAATATGCTATTATACCTGGCGGAACTAGAACAAAACTCTCAACTTTCTCCAACCAGTTCTAATATTTCTTCACCTCCCTAGAGCTGGTTCTTGCATTTTTTGAAAATCAATATGTTCAAAGGGCTATAATCACCTTATTACATTTCTATGAAAATAATTTCTGCAGGTAGGCAATAATTGCCACCTGCTTCCAGATATGGACATCTAGTGCATTTTATAGATACTTTAGTCTTCTATTAAAGGCATTAGAACAATAACAATATGTTTCAACAGTGAATGCATTAAAAGAATTATTTTCTTACCCTGATCATTTCCTTAAACTTCAAAAGAAAATACAAATTATATCTTATTGTGATTCTTTGTCACCAACAACTCACTACATCTCCATTCAAAATTTGATGATCTCACTTATCAGTGTCTATCAGAGATTTTCTGTTTAACTGAATTCTACTTCAAGTGTATTCTTCATTATCTATATGTACACATAATTATCTTTCTTGGTTGCTGCAAATAGCCCTAACTGTGCTGAGCTTCACCGAACTTGTAATACAAAACTTTTCAGCTCTAATTCACATCATGGACAAAATTTCTTGATATTGTAAGATATCTGTACATATTACATAGACAGGAAGAAAGCTGTATGCACAATTCTGATTAAAGCCTTTAAATCATTTTCTCTGACTGTCTTGATAACTGGCTTTGCAATTTAGTATCTGTCTTGGTTATGTTCCCATACATCTCAAATGCTCTCTATGCTAGTGTACTAATTGCAGTGCATCAGAATGGGACTCCACTTGGTAAATAAACAGTAGACATAGCCATTTGTTTCAGATGAAACATATATACAGTTTATATATATTTTCATGTTATATTCCAGCCTTCACTCAGAGTTGCAACCAGAAGGCATAAAGACTGTTTATAAGCTTTGGGTGAAGCTATTCAACTGTTACACAACAGATAAAAAAATAGAATAATTTTGCTTATGTTATATACCTCTCATCATTCCCCTCAAGTTTTTCACACTTTCACTCTATATCAGGAATCTTGTTCTTTGCATTAACAAGAAAACTAAGTACAGTGGCATGGTTTAGTGTGAAGTGTCCCTGCCCGTGGCAGGGGTGTTGGATAATAAGGTCCTTTCCAGCCCTAACTATTCTATGATTCTATAATTCTATGACCTCCCAAGCAGCCTCTGGAGGATTAAAATAAACAAAATGCAGATTCTAAGCAGAAAAGACACTAAAAGAAATCTTTTTTTTTCTTTCATATGCAAAGTAAAAATATCGGTATATGCTACATATAAGTGCTTATCAATAACAGTTACACTGCAACATTCCCCCAAAATAATATTCGATTTGTGAGACACTGCATTACAGGATGGCAATAGTACAAGAAAACAGATTTTTCTTTTTCCCCTGGGAGACTGATGATCTTCACTGTTTCTTTTCTATTTTCTAAGCTGTATAAAAACACTTAATCTTCAACTAGACCAATTTATGTCTCTTCAGGAACAAGAATGGTAGAAACAGATGTAAATGGTGTGCAGAATTAGATATATGAAACTGATAATTAAATCACAAGCTACATTCATTCAGTTGCCTCAGGATTTATATAAAAGCTGATGAGTTTGTGTGTGTATCTAGCTGGTAAACTAATTCTTAATCACATGAAATAAATATAGAGTGATCATAACAGAATGGAAATAGACAAATATTGCTCACAGATCGGAACTATGCCTGAGTTTGTTTTTGCTAAACTACAATGCAGACCACAGAATTCTGCAAAAAACAAGAAAAAAGAATTAGTCTGACTTTTCTCAGCCTCTAAACAGAGGAAAAATTTTAATATTCTCTGATTAAAAAAAAAAAAACAAAAACAACACAAACAACCAAACAACAAATCTAGTGAAAAATATAAAAAGGTAAACAATCTGTCTTTTTAAATAAAGAATTATGATCAACATGGAAATCACTGAAAATACTGGTTTGGCCAGAGGACAAAATAAAAGCTACAGGAAAATTCACATAGGTCCATTTCTGACGTCAGAAGTGATGTGACTTGAATTTCTGTAGTGGCTTAATCTTGGCTGACTGCCATATGCCCACCAAGCTGCTCTATCACTTCACCTCCCCAGAATGTCTTTCTGAGGAAAGAAAGATTAAAAGCTTGTGAGTCAAGATACAAAGAGGGAGATCACTAACCAGTTACTACCATGGGCAAAATGGAGTCGACTTACAGAAGATTAATTTGACTTATTGCCAGCTAATTACAAAGTAGTTTAGCGAAAAATAAAATAAAAAAAATAAACAACTAAAGAAATGTTTCCATCCATCCTGTCCTTCTTCCCAGGCTCAACTTCAGTCATCTTCCACCCAAATGGCACAGGGATATGAAGAACAGAGGGGTTTCGGTGAGTTCATAATGATTCCTCCCTGCCATTCTTCCTCTTGCTCTTATCTTGCTCCTCTGTGGGTCCTTCCCACAGGCTGCAGTCCTTTAAAAACTGCTCCAGCATTGGTCTTTTCTGTGGGGGTACAGTCCTTCAGGAATGGACTTCTCCAGCACAAATCCTCCACAGTATTACAAGTCCTGCCAGAAGACCTGCTGCAGCATGGTCTCCTTTTCATGGGGCCACAGGTCCTTCCAGAAGCCTGCTCAAGGGCTCTCCAGGGGGGCACAGCCTCCTTTGGGCACATCCACCAGCTCTGGCCTTCATGGGCTAAAGGGTGGATATCTGCTCCCCTGTGGACCTCTGCATGCGCTGCAGGGGGACAACCCGCTTCATCATGGGGGTGAAGTGGTCCAGGGGAATCTCTGCTCTGTTGCCTGGAGCACCTCCTTCCGCTTCTTCTCTCACTTTGGTGTCTGCAGACTTGTTTATCTCTCATTTTCTCATTCCCCTCTCACAGCCTCTGCACAGCATTTTTTTATCTTTTCTTAAGTGTTTTATCAGAGAGGCACTATCAGCGTTGCAGATTGGCTCAGCATTGGCCAGCAGTGGGTTTAGCTGGAATGAGCTCTATCTGACATGGGGGCAACTTCTGATCTTTTCTTTCATCGGCTGCCCTGCAGCCCTCACCTCCCCCAGTCTTGCTATAAAAAACCCAGAACAATCTCACTATGTACGTTTAGACTAACTTGTTTTATGACATGTTCTGTGGTGTAACTACAGTCATCCAGATAAAAGAACAACTTTATCTGGTGGCTAATAAGTCATAGCTAGTAAGTGCCAGCTAGCACTTATTATAAATAGTCATGCCTATGACGCAGTCAATGGGATCCCTTTTCTAGTAAACATAGTGCAACCCAGAGCATCAGACTGTTCTTGTTCTTTAAAGCTTCAAATGAGAAAAAATAGGACTGTGTCAAGAAGAATAAAAAAGTATTAAATGCCAAGCTTCAAAGGTCTGAAGTGAAAAGTTAAATCAACTAAATGGGAAAAAATAATTAAAAAGTATTAGAATCATGGACAAAGGGAGAAAATTGAAAGAGAAGCAGATGCCACATGGGACAGCCGTGAAGGGGCTGCACAAGTGGAAAAAGCAAGTTGAAACAATTATTCAGCTAACCTATCAACAGAGCAAATCCAGTCTATATTGGACTTTCTGAATGCCCCTATGTTCCTCTGCACTTACTCTTAACTACTGGGATTTCTGGCCTGCTTGTTTGTTTTTCTTACAAGTCTGGAGACAGAAAAGATGACATTTATGCATATAAAGTACAGAAGGGTATTTCCTATTAAGTATTTTCTACTGATATGTAAAGTGAAGACAGTGCTTGGACTTGGTTTTAATTTTTCTTCCTTACAGGGCCACCCTGTTAGCGTTTTCAGCAGGTACTCTTCCTGGATGGACTTCATGGTGCCTTTTCCCTTATATTTGTGTATATTTCTAAATTGGAACAGAGCATTTATGTTGATGTTTTTCAAGTCTTTCAGTTCCACATTGTATGAATAGAATTTTTTAGACTTCCAAGGAGAGCCAAAACTTTTGTCACCATCGTGATTTGAAAGACAATAACAGTAGGTGTGAAAACTTCATATTTATTTGGATAGTGAAAATGTTAAGTTAAAGCAATGTTGACTGATGAACACTACAAAATATTTACATGGTTGAAAAATTACAACAGTTAAATCAACTACATAGAAAATTGGACAGACAAATAAAAGTATCAGGATCTAATGCAAAAAGGATCAGTGCTAATGCTGATGATGGCAGTATTCTGAGTTCACAGCCTTGTAGAAAGAATATATTGTTCTCCTGCCTCCCTTTCTCTTTTGTTTTTATTTGTTTGGTTTTTTTTCTCCTTACAGGACTTTCCATGAAGTCAAATGCACATACACTTCAGTTTCATCAAGCCTGAAATTATTTTCATGACTACTGAGTCTGAGAAGAATGCCATAATGACATTCAGAACTACTAACATTGTCCCTTCCATAAAACTTTTTTTTTTCCTGTTGACTTCAGTGACAACACAATAACAGCATTTTTGAGAATGCCTGAATTTCTCAGCAAGGGTGGCAAAACCTACAGGAACACAGACCACAAAAAACATTAGCACAGGTCATGAAGATCATTTCATTAATAAAAAAATGAATTTAGCCAAAGCATTGCCTCTTTGCTGAAAGAACCAGTCAAGGTGCTTTGTATATTGCTCTTCTGTTAAGGTCAACTGGCCATAGGAAATGTGATAAATTTAAATATTTAATTATCTCATAAAATACTGACCCAGTTTTAGTTCCATTTGTAATACATATAGCCCATTATATTTTTAGTTATGGTCTTTATTCATTGTTCATATTCTATCCATAAATTTAATCTGACATATATTGAATTCAATCGTATTTATTCCCCTGATAATAGTATCAAACCTTTAATTTCTTTAAAGTTTAATATTATTCAAGATATTTTAACAGCAAGAGTGAAAGTCAAATATGAAAAAAACAAAAAAAAAACAAAAAAAAACAAACCACCAAAACCTCTCACCTTTAACACTTAACAAAAAAAGTGTTAATCACTTTAACAAAAGTCTTAAAATATACACTGTTTCTGAAAATCATATTATACATTCTTGGATTTTTATTTATATATGTATATATATACATATTTATAGGTGTGTGCATTTATACATATAAAAATATTTCAAAGACCATTTAAGTTTTTGAGCCTGCTACCATTTTGTTTGGAAGTTTCTGGGACAGTACACAACTGAAATAAGTGTATACAAATATATACTATGATACTTTTAAAACTATGCATGCTGGCAAAAGAAAAGGAATGGACAGAAAATTTATGAGGACAGTGCTTCAGTAATTACAATGACGTTCTAAGAAAAAGCATGCTCATTTCTGAAAAGGTGGTTGATAATAAAAATAATGCAGGATTGCTCTGTAATAATCACAAAAGTAATAGCAGTTTTAGAGGTTCTAAACCAGCCACTTTCCAAAGCACAGATGGCTTAACAACAAAAATTAGCCTGCATTAAATGAAAAAAAATATATTACATGTATCTGCACCTACAGTAATACATCATTATGTTCTTTTTTTCAAAGATACAATAGAAGTAATAGAAGTGAGTAGGACAAGACCTTATGGAAAAATCAGGAGTATGTGGAGAGAATAACCACCAAAATTTTCATGCTTCTTATGACAAAGGGTGATTTGAAAAGAAAAGAAGGGAAAAAAAAAAGAAAAAAAAAAAAGAAAAAAAGGAAAGGAAAGGAAAGGAAAGGAAAGGAAAGGAAAGGAAAGGAAAGGAAAGGAAAGGAAAGGAAAGGAAAGGAAAGGAAAGGAAAGGAAAGGAAAGGAAAGGAAAGGAAAGGAAAGGAAAGGAAAGGAAAGGAAAGGAAAGGAAAGGAAAGGAAAGGAAAGGAAAGGAAAGGAAAGGAAAGGAAAGGAAAGGAAAGGAAAGGAAAGGAAAGGAGGAAAGGAGGAAAGGAGGAAAGGAGGAAAGGAAAAGAAAAGAAAAAAAGAAAAAAAAAACAAAAAGAAAAGAGAAAAGAAAAAATACAGATAAACCGTATTCTTCAATCACACCGCAGGTGTTTGATCCATCTGCTAGTTTAAGTACTCATAACACATTTAAAACCTAAATTTTGAAAGTGAAGACCTGGCACAGTGATAGTCCTAAGCATTACTGAAGACAATGTTTTTATTGTAAATTCTGTCATTTTTTCTGTCTAGAGCTTTACAAAGCTGTTAACAGCTTAATGTGGAAGCTGAAACTTCATGTTCTTCAAGTTTCACTTCAAGACGAGCACTTTTTTAATGTACATATCAAACATTTCTACCAGAATACAACTTTGGGGCTGAGAAAGCTGCATTGTACTATCCATAATGAAATTGGATATGAATTACCTATTCTTACTTATTTGTTTGTTTGTTTATTTATGGATTGCTATTGTTTTGCTGTTAGGTGTCTTGGAATAAACATTTAAGTTTTCATAGGTTATAGGATGTAAATTTTCAAATTTATGGTCATTTGAAGAATTATGCTTGCCAAATAACGATTCACTAAACAGCAATGATAAGTTGTTTGAGTAGCCCACTGAGACCTCTACTTGATCCAAGAAAGAAGACATGTCATTTTTGTATCATAATTTCAATGCAGAAAAAAATATTGAAAAAAGTCCAAATGGGAATTTTGAAAGGGAAACTAAACAATTGAACACAACTGAAAAGTGCATGCCTGACTTCATCAGTGAAGATGAGTAGAATGTGGTGGTTTATGTTATGAAACACAGTATTTCTATATTCCAATGCTGACAAAAAAATATGCAGCAAGACGGAGAAAAAAATGTATGCTGTGCATAGTTTTGTCTTTTTACATAATCCAGATTTAACAAAGGAATATAAGAATGTACAGCTAAGGAAAGTATAACAAGGGAGAAGAATATAACAGCTTCAGAAGTTTCATACTTTTGCCCTGAAGTTTGAAATTGCATGAAATTAATTGTAATGGGTTAAATGAATAGACAAGTAATATGAGTATTATACACTAAAAAAATATAAAGTCTGCCATATTAAAATTGCAAATTTTAAGATGTCTAAAATGTAAAAGCTGAGAAACATGATCCTGCAAATGTACAATTACCAGCTAAAAGTATATTAAATAGACCGGTGTCCTGGGTTCAGCAGTAGCAGTCATTTTTCTCCTTAGTAGCTGGTGCAGTGCTGTTGTTTTGACTTTCAGCTTGGGAACAGCGCTGATAACACCGATGTTTTTAGTTGTTGCTCAGTAATGTTTACTCTGACCAAGGACTTTCTGAGTCTTACGTTCTGCCATTGAGGAGGGGAAGCTGAGAGGAAGGAGAGACAGGACACCTGACCCAAACTGACCAAAGAGGTATTCCATACCACAGCACATCATGCCCAGTACATAAACTGGAGGCAGTGACTCTGAAGGGCTAGATCACTGCTGGGGTCGGGCTGGGTATCGTATTGGTCAGCGGGTGGTGAGCGGTTGTATTCTCTTCTTTTGTTGTTTCCCTTATCATTATTATTATTGGTGGCAGCAGTAGTGGGTTTGTGTTATACCTTAGTCACTGGACTATTTTTATCTGAACCCGTGGGAGTTACATTCTTTCGTTTCTCCTCCCCATCCCTCTGGGAGCAGGGGGAGGTAGAATGGGGAGTGAGCAAGCAGCTACGTGGTTCTGAGTTACCAGCTGGATTTAAAATACAACTGGTAGTGTCCAGGAGAAAGTGAGTTGTTTGGTTTGTAGAATAGTTAAATAAATGAGACTTCAGACCTTTGCTATTCAAAAAGCAAATAAGGATGTTAATAAAATTAACATTTTCCCCCACATTCCCTAAGAAAGGGAAATCAACCTACATCAGTGCAAAATTCCTGATTTTGCAGGTGCAGATAAATAAGAGGGGTAATACAGACCGATTCTCTTCACCAAGTGTTGGGTTAGTGGTTTGCTTTTATTTTTTTTTTTTACTGGAAAGCTTTTTTTAATCATTCACTTTTCTCTTGAAAAGTATTCACAAAGTAGTATTTCACATTTATTCCAGAAGAAAAAAAAAAAAAAAAAAATCAAAGAAACAGTGCTAGGTCTAATATTCTTGAGGATTGATAATAAACCTATTGACAAATATAGTCCGTGTTTAAGGCCATTTGAATATTTGAAATATTCAATGGCTGCTGCTTAATACATGCTTAGTTACACCAATGCCAGTTTTGTGTCATAGTGTACACATTTTAATTTTCCTGTAGCTTTCAGCTATGTAAGTGATGAACCTCAGGATCACAGCGGCAAAATATCTGGTAAATGCTTTCTCTGTTTTAATGTTAAGCAAGTTATAAATCTATGCTTTCAAACACTGTTTTCAGCCCTGTTTGAAAATCTGTGTAAATGGGTTTCATGCAGCAATATAACCATAAATTAGAAAAAAAACCAGAAACAGATGTTAAATGTTAACTTGGAAAAAATAAGTCAGTCACGCATCAAGCACACTGCTAGATAGCTTTTAATGACACAAACATGCTTTTTATAGAAACTCAATTCTTCTGTTATTTTCAGAGAAAATAAACCGTTTCAGAGAAAATAAAATTCTGAAAGAAGTTTGTTCATTGTAGAGACTTACTCTTTCTGTTGACCTCCTGTCTGTATTTAAAAGTCAAGGGTAATTAGTCACCTTTTTTATTGTTAATGCAAGTTTTTAATTTCTGTACTTATGCCTCATGCCTTTCACTTTCCAACTAAGACTGTTGTTCTCTGGAAAAGGTATCAGCTTTCTTCCCAAAGTACATGGAAGAGGATCAGGCTATTCAAATCTTTTTGAAAGCCTTAGCACTCTAGTTTATCCATGAAAAATAGAACCTATCAATGAACCGGTTTAAAGAGCCCAGAGCACTTAGGAATCTTCTTATGTGACTTCCTGCTTAAGAAGAAACAAATCTTTTTCTTTAATTTTAGCAAAACAATGTTATATTCTTCTGTAAGAATGTATTTACTGCCCTCTAAAACATCTGCAAAGTTAAAATACATAGCTGAAATTAGAAAATTAATCCTGAATATGTGAAGCTATAGACTGTACTGGTTCTGCCTGCCCTGCCTTTTCCTTTTCCTGCCCTTCCTGGCACTTCCCCTCCCTTCCTCTCTTCCTGTTCTGTCTCCCATCCCTAGTGTGTGTGTGTAAGAGAGCAGCTGTTCAGGGCTTAGCTTCCACCCATATGTTAACCCACCACTGACCCTCCTAATGCATCATGTGAAGCACACTATTAAAAGAACTGTAAGGCCTGGTTTTAATTTTAAGACTAACATCTTTACTGAATACAAAAGAAGTAAGCAGTGAAAAATGAATCCGTGAAGTATATCCTGTCTCCAGCAAATTTCTTTCTTAGAAAGCTTGTCAGATTTCATTAAGACTTATTTTCATTTTACTGGAAAGCATGATTAATACGTTTTTAATTTTGCTTCTTATTGAAATACCGGTGATTTTTTTCAGATTAAAAGTAAAATATTGTGGAAAGGAATGTTTCTTTGGGTTTTGGGTTTTTTTTTCAAGAAAAATGTAAATCCATTATCTTCTCTGTTTTTATTGGCATCTTAAAAGATAAAGTTAAAAATGTCACATTTCAGAAGAAATTACATGGGAATATTCTGGAAAAAAAAAATCAGAATATAGAGTAGAATTTGAAAACAACAGTAAGCTAGGTTATAAACAAAAAGCTTCAAGCCTACACCAGAACAGTAGACTATACTGTACTTTTAACATTTAATATGTGGTTTTGCAATCTGTTTATGTGATGGAACCCAGTTGAATACTGACACTTCCAGTTTCACACAAAAAGTGTTTAAAATTGGAAATCTTGAACTTTACTCAGAATTTTTAAAGGTTAATATAATAAAGAACCAATACTTTCTAGAAATAAAGCTTTAAAATTGTTTTCATTTATTGGCATTCTAGCATACATTTTTTTAAGAAGCCATATTTGAAAAGCTTAAAACTTTTATAATAGCCTTATGACTGAAATATTTAAACTCCATGCATATCTCAAGACTTATATATATATTTAATATTATTAAAAAAAGAAATTGCTATGTTTTACAAAACTTGGTGGGGGTTTTGTATGTTTTTTTTTGGGGGGGGGATGTTTGGTTGGTTGATCTTTTTTTTTGTTGTTGTTGTTTTCTGGATAATATTGAAGTATGTTCTACAGTTGGAAGTTAACAAGCATCTTGACAATCATCAAATCAGGCATTCAACAGACTTTTTTATTTTCTTTTTATGGGTACCTTGTCAGAATTCTCTGCATAAATAAAACTGCTTAAGTGTTACAAGACTTTTGAGAATAGGATTCACACTTTAATTATAACAGCCTGGTCTCATAAGAAGGTTTGTGGAAGTTCAATTTCAAAGCAATCTGAATAGCTTTATGAGATAAAATCCTGGCTCCACTGACTTCAAAGAGAACAGTATTTCACCTGTAGGCTTCTCATCAATTTTGCATTGTCCAGCACTTTTTTTCTCTTTTGGTAGTTACATAGCACATTCACCACCTACACTGTAAGTGGAGCACAGAAATCAGTGAAAGCTAACATTTTGGGGTAATTTGCAAAGTTCCTATTGAAAGTAACCAGATGAAAAGCCTTCACTGACAACCTCTTCCCAGAATCAACATCCTGATGTATCTTCCAAAGTGGCCAGGATTAATCACATTCCTTCCCTGTAGCTCATTGTTTTCTATATCTTTCAAAAATCATTTGCTTAATCTAGTGAAGTTATATGCTGAGTAAATCCTTCACAATTTTGCAATCAACCATGCAAGTAATTCCAGTTCATGCAATTATTAAACAAATATCACGAAGTTCACACTGATTAAGTTTCTAAAACTCAAGCGTGTGCACACTGTTTAAATGGAATGACCTGTTGATCTTTAAGACAACTTGACATGGTGCTGGAAAGCCATGTACTGTTACAAGTTGCATTTCATTTTGCACAATTTATGTAGAAAGCAAAAACTTGTTTATACAGTTCTTTTCTTAACTGAGGTCAACTTTGATCTCTCATCAGTCACTAGTATATATTAATGAGCTCATGACAGAATACAGTAGATACAATTCTAAATTTGTGGTATTCATGGTGTTAAACAAGTGGTGTAACGAATTCCACCTGGCCTGAAATATAGCCAGTAAGCTTATATTTTGATCTATTAAGACCTCCATTGTCTACCAGAGAAATTAGAAAGTACTACATTGAATTAATAGCACATCTTCCAATTTTTCCCCAAAATCCCATGCATATAAATAGAAAGGGGCATATGTGTGTGTGTTGTAATAATTATGGATGAAAGGTGAGTAATTTTGTTTTTTCTCTCAGAAGGCTATCATCCGCAAATCTAAGTGCATTAGTGAAAAAGTTCTTATCTGTCCTCTTCATCGTTCATCTTTTTCTGGAGGGATAAATGCAAGACATCCTTAAAGCTGAACACATCAACAAAAGTCTTTACTTGTTTGTACAGCTTTTTAAAATTTCCTCTGGAAGTTATTATCTAAAAAATTATAAGGCCAGTCCAAATCATTTATGATACATTATAATTCCGTTTAGAAGAATGCAAGGATGAAGCACAGCAACTCTCATAGCTTGTTGCAATTTAATTCTAGCAAAGGGAAAGGAGTGTCAGAATCCTTAATTTCATTGCTAGGTGTGTCACTCACTCCTCATGTATGTTCAGTGGGTCACAGACTTACATTTATTAGGTTGGGCACGTAAGTATTTAAATCCACCTTCAGACAGCAAATTAAATGGCAAACTACTAGGTGGCCACGTACAGCAACACCACATATTCATTCTAAAGAAAAAACTTTTACTGTTAGTTAGTGCTAAAAATGTTGCTGCTTAAAGTCTTTCTCATTTTAATTAAAGAAAATAATCTCAAAAACTCTGGGAGTAATGGCAGAATTCTGTTTAGCTAATACAAGCATCAACAGTGTTGACATTTAACTCTTTTTCTCATATTTCTATAGATTGCCAAGGCAGCAAAGGAGTTCTAGGACTTTAGGACAGTTCCAGACTATAGACCAAAATTGAGGCTTGATTCAGTAGATACACATATATACTGTCATTTGAGATCTCTTATCTTGTCGGAGACAGCTATATGCAATGGATAGGTAAGATACAGGAACCATGAGAACTGTGCATATCATAGACTGGTAGGTTAGTGGCACAAATGCCTTGATCTGATGTTATTAGAAAATTCAATCATGTGTTTGGTATCCTTTATAGATGCAATGGAACACTGAAACTGTGGTCCCACAGATCCTGTCAGTTGCCTGACTTCCAGCCTATACTCCAGAAGAACATAGGTCTTTCATAACAATGACATAGTTGCTACATATATATACATGACTGAGATGTCATACATTGCTTTAAGTGGCATTATATGCTTCTCTGTGTAGCTGAATACCATGGGGGATTCTACATATTAACAGCTATAGATAACACATCATGCTAGGATGAATATGCCTTCTGACTGCTATGAGTCCATTGACTATGTCACCACTGCTTGTAACAGGAGAAAATTAGTTCACATACAGACATTATGGTTTCAATCATTTCAGCCATAGATGTCATAATTTGAGATTGTGGTGTCTGACTCTGATTGAGGATTCTGACTGTCAGTCCAAGAAGGCGCAAGTATCACAATGGCATTATGTTAACCTCTGCTGTGTTTGAATGCCCTTCATGAATGCTGTGGTCTCCTTAGCATATTTCATGAAGTGCTCAGCACCTTTCTGTGTGCAATTGAATTGACTGCCACACTGAGATATATTGAGATGACCAGGGTCATCTAAATCAGGCTGCCCAGGGCAGTATCACCTGTTGTTCTTTGACCCACAGCAGTCCCACAGTACAAGGTAGACAGCTGCTTAATTTCATCCGTCTCCAAGGCAGCGATACCAAAAGCCCATTAGAAGCTTTTTGGGTCCTTGAAGTGCCCTCTCCTGAGACAGTCTGTGCCAAGAATACATGGAGCTTCTGGTACAGTCACAATGGGGTGTTTTTCCTTTCACTCCCAGTTAGGCTCACTTCAGTCTCCAATACAGTCAGCTTTTGGGATCCTCCTATCACTCCAGAAATACAAGTGAGTTCTGCCTCTTGATGGCTTGATGGCATTAAGGTACACTCTGCGCTGGTGTCTACTAGAGCCTTATACTCCTGGCCCACCTTTGCTAGAAAGCATGTGGCTATTTATGACATTGTTCCAGTCACGTGAGCTATTCCACCATGTCTTTGTAATTGCAGTGAGATCAAAGCCCAGTGACATCACATAGACCTCTAATTCTTCCTGTTTGTTTTTCATATTGTGTACATTCGTATGCAGGCACTTCTTCAGGTGTGTCAGTTTCCCAAGAGGGGTGCAAGAGGATATACCATAATCACATACTGTAAGCGCTTCCTTGGCTGCATGCACTTGCTGGCAGTATTCCCACCCCAGCCTTGTTTTTCTGTGTGGGTGGTCTGTGTGACTCTCCCCTCACCTTTCCTAATTTATAGCTTTCCTTACCAAGGTTGGCCAGTCTGTTGGCAAAGATGTTTGTGCCCTTCTGAATGAGGTGGATCCTGTTTCCCCCAGCCAGCTGTTGATCTTCAAACAGACTCCCATGGTTATAGGAACCAAAACTGTTGCCAGCACTAGCAACACAGCTAGTTGTTCTCTTGGTGAATCCATCTAGTCCTCCTGTTGTCATTTATCCTAAGTGGCAGGATCAAGGAGAAATCAATCTGTACCTCCAGATGCTTGACCGCTGTTCCCATAGGTTTCAAATCCTTTTTGATAGTTCCCAAATTAACCTTATTATCACTGGTGTCCACCTGAAAGATCAGCAGGGTCTAGGAGACAGATGTGTGGACAAGCATTGTTAGTCTTCCCATGACAACTCTAATTCAAACCCGTGGCAGACAACAAACCTCTCTAGAGAAGCAGTTGGGTCAGCAGATGGATTTCTCTGTCCCCTGCAGCAGCAAGTCACCGACAACAATCACTTGCAGCTTCTTTTAAGAGCTTCTCTTAGGAATTCTATACATCTAAGATAATATAGACTAATTCATCAGTGATTTCTAGTTACCCTTTTTGTAATATACTGTGAAGACATAATAAAATTGTTAAAATAAAAATTGTAAAAGGATAAATATTATTTGAGGAATTTTGATAATGTTATTAAAGAAAATGTATTCTGCTTATTCTACTTGGTCAGTTCTGTCAGTCCTCAAAATGATCAGATACCATTAAAATTATTCAGAAACTGAACCATTTATGTAGTTACCACTTAAGAAATTATACCAACTTAAATCAGAACCTTCAGCTGATGCAGATGGAGGCATATTCACAACATACTAGGTATTCAAGAAAACTCACTACATTTCTCTGTATGTTGAATTCTGCAAAATGGTCCTTCTGTAGAAGAGATAATCATAGTTTATTTATAATAAAAATCTCAGTGTAAGAGTGAATACTCCAATTTCTCTGCATTGCACCAATTTTCCTAAGGTTTTTAAACTGACTTTTATTTAATAATTCAAATAGAAGCTCTCATCACTTCACTTTTTTAGAGATGTGATATGTTGAGTCCAAATCTTAACAGTGTTGCAGCTAGAAACCAAAGCATGACCTCCTTAGTTATGAGCACAACTGCTTTCTTTGGAGAGAGGATTTATTATTTTTTTTTCTTAAGCATTTTTCTTGTGGATAGAGACAGATATGTTTTCTTTGTTGCTGTCTCTCACGGGTATAACAGTGAATGGACTGAGGTTTATGACATGGGTTTCTTAAGCATATATTCAAGAACACAGATTTAAAGCTTTTTGAAATCAAATTCTGAGGGAAAAGCATGTCAGTGGGCATTAAAAACAGCTGGTAAGTGTTCATGCTGGGTTTCCAAAATTAAAAGAAAATCAAACAAAACCCCACCCAAACCCAGTAAGTTTAAATGTCAGACTTTTAGTGTTGGTCGATTTTTGTTTTTTGTTTTTTCCCTGATAATACCTAGCATCCAATTTTTTATCATAAAAGGTCAATATAACTTGGCACTTAATCCTCTTCTGATTTACCCAGATAAAAATCAGGATTAACTCCATCAAGATCAAAGGTCCCACCATTGTAGAAACTGAAGCTGAAACATATAGATCCCATAAAATATATTGTACTGTATACACAGAGCTAAATTAGTTAAACAGACTGTTATGCCAATTTGTTACAACACACTGCAAAAGACCAGAACAATTGCTCACTGTTGCTGTCAGATTTCTGCCTTTACAGTCACAACAGTGTGCGTTCTGTCAGCTTGACAGTAGAAGGGATTCACTGACTTGTTCAGATCAGGCAAGATTTTTGTATTCCTTTTACAAAGAGAATATCATGAGTACAACCTACAGCTCTGCTAGATTACTCGTGAACAGGGTAATATGGCACATACTTCTACCTGGCTCGTGCATTCTAAAATTTCTAGCACAATGAATTAGATAGATAGCTTTCTAAGAGAGAGTGTGAATCAAATACATAGGCTACAAGCTACACTCCAGAGTAGTGTGTAAATTTGATGCCTGTTGTCATTTATATTGTACTTCACAGATGTTAAGTACTTAGTATTCTATCTTAACTTCACAGGAATATAAGGGAGAAAAGTTAATGACTTGGAAATAAAGGACAGAGCACCAGAGATATGACATGAGTGCAGAAATTTGCTTTGTGTAATCTAATAAATCATGCTGTCCATATTTATATGCCAGTAGATCTTCTCAGAAAGGCAAAGCTCAGTTGGACTTCTTTGTAACACTACGGTTATCAGTCTCAGCCTTAGCAACATTGCCTCCAAAATCTATGAACTGATCTGGGGGATCTTCAAAAACCAAATCAACATTTTCAGTTTTTGCTTAGACCCTGAGGAAGAGATTGAGGCATGTGTGAAAGAAAGAGCATGAGGAGGGAAGTGTGACTAATGTCTGATCTTTATAGAAGAGAGATTTTGAACAGCGGTGTTAATCTGTATGTTCAGCATTTCTTCACAAGAGCCATAAGATAAAATGAGATTCATCTTGACATTTGTAGGTCCTCAAAATTAATTACATACCAGAAAGAAATAAGAAAAGAGAAGAAAAAATATGACAATAAAATATAGATGAGAATGAAACCCTAATAATTAATGCAGCCCTTATATTTCAGTTTATAAGGTAATTATATTTAGGCTTGGTATTTAAAGTATCACACAATTAAAGTACTAACTAGCATACATATGCATAATCAATATATAACAAATTTGCATAGGAAAATAAGTAAAGATATTACTCACAAATGTGCCAAGAATCCTTTATTTTTTTTTTTTTTTTAGCAAACATAAGAGCAACATGTAAAGAGATATTATCAACTAATGAAAAGTTAAATCTCACTGTCAAAAAAAAAAAAGAATAAAGTACATATCAAGATGCATTGATACGAAATTGTTTTGATTTCATAATTGCAGTGGGTTTTCCTTCTAGGTCTAGTCCCAGTTGTAGTCCTGAATTCTATTGGATGAATTTATATCCATAGTGAAATTTGTAACAAAAAGAGGAAAAATTAGGTTTTCACAAAATATTGTAATTTTTAATGACTGTCTCCAGGAGTAGAAATAATTAGTAAGGTACCTCTGAAATTATAAATGAAGGACACTCCAAAGTAAGTACAGATCCTTCAAGGAGCTCCAGGACTTAAACAGGGGAAGTTTAGATTGGATATAAGGAGGAAGCTCTTTACTGTAAGGGTGGTGAGGCACTGGAATGGGTTGCCCAGGGAAGTTGTGAATGCTCCATCCCTGATGGCGTTCAGGGCCAGGTTGGGCAGAGCCTTGGGGTCACATGGTTTGGTGTAAGGTGTCCCTGCCCATGGCAGGGGGTTGGAACTAGATGATCTTGGGGTTCTTTCCAACCCTAACTACTCTATGATTCTGCTAAAGAATTCATAAAACATTCAAGAAAAAAATATAAAACATATCGAAGAGTTTATATTACTATCAGAAACACAATATTTCTCTTACTGTATCAATAATGTGCATGAATGAGTGCTGTTGTTAGGTGAATCAGTTCTTTTCTTTAGAATCACAGATAGGATCACAGAATCATAGAATGTTTTGGGTTGGAAGGTACCTTAGAAATCATCTAGTTCCAATCTCACTGCCATGGGCAGGGACACTTCCCATTAGACCAGGTTGCTCAGTACCCCATCCAACCTGATCCTGAACACCCCTAGTGATGGGGCATCCATTTCTTTTTTGTGATATAAGAAAAAGGAATCTTATAATATTTTGGAAAAATCTAAGCAGAACTTGTAACACATTTTCACCCTGTATATGGCTGCAAGATCACTATGATAGCACTGAATAAATTAGATTTCAAATAAGGTCAGAGTTTATTTAAACTATAAATTGTCAGTAAATTAGAAAAAGAACATATATACTGAGCTCCAAATAATTCTTCTGGAACCGCAAAATTCAACCTGCCATGTAAATATTTCTGCCAGTAACTTAATAGTAACAAATGATGCGATTTCTCAAGGTCAAAAAAATATTCACTGTAAAATTTTCATTCTTAACAATATTACACATCCCTTACCTTCCTTCTTTAAAGTAGAATTATTTATTTTCATCAGTGTTACGTATATATTAGTAGGTGTTATTCTAAACATAAAAATAAAAAAAAAATCTAACTGTACATTGCTTTTTTTTTTTTTGTAAAGTTGGTTTTGTTTTTATTTTTTTTCTTTACAGTGAAGCAGTGATGTTTCCAGAAAATAAGAAAAAAAAAAAAAATTAGAAAATCAGCATAAAATATCAAATGTACTTTTAGAAATCACCTGCTATGCTCAAATTTATGTAAAATTTATATTTTATGTTTTAATTTCTAATTCATAGATTCTAGATGCTGATGTTCTCATGGGATTTGGTGTATAACCTTCATGCTGCATCTCTCACATCAATGGAGAAAGATAAATATGCAAATGAGATTATTCCTACTTCTCGATTGGAATCACAGCATTCTCTCGTTTGAACTTAGGAATGTAGTCATTCTTCTGTTAATTTTTAATAAAGGGCAACTCAAACCTGGACATGGAAAAAGCAAATGGATGTACAATATAAAACTGGAAATGTATTTTAAACACAGTTCTCAAAATCACAGAATGGCAGAGGTTGGAAGGAACCTCTGAAGGTCACCTGGTCCAAACAACCTGCTCAAGCAGGGCCACCTAGAGCCAGTTTCCCAGGATGACATCCAGACAACTTTCAAATAGCTCCATGGAATGATACTCCATAACATCCCTAGGCAACCTATGCTTAAACACTTTCACAGTGAAGAAGTATTTCCTGACGTTCAGCCAGAACGTTCTTTGTTTCAGGTTGAGCCCATTGCCTGTTGTCCTACCACCGAACACCACTGAAAAGACCTTGGGTGCGTCCTCTATGAACCCTATCTTCAGATATTTATATACACTGATAATATTCCCCCTGAGCTTTCTCTTCTCTAAACTGAAGTCCCAGCTCGCTCAGCTTTTCCTTATAGAAGAGATGTTCCATACCCTTCACCATCCTAGTGAAGCTTTGTTAGACTTTCTCCAATATGTCCATGTATCTCTTCTACTGGGGAGCCCAGAACTGGACATAGCACTCCAGGTGTCGCCTCTTCAGGGCTGATTATTGTGGAAGGATAACCTACCTAAACATGCTGGCAACACTCCTCCTAATGCAGCCAATTAGCCTTCTTTGTGGCAAGGGCACATGTTCAACTTATTGGCCATCAGTACTGACAGGTCCTTTTCTGCCAAGCCACTCTCCAGTTAGACGATTCCCAGTGTACACTGATATACTGTTCCTCCCCAGGTGCAGGACTTCACACCTCCCCTTGTTGAATTTCTTGAGGTTCCTGTCAACTCATTTCTCCAGCCTGTTGAGGTCCCCCCAGATAGCAGTATCAACAACTCCTTCCAGTTCTGTGTCATCATCAGATTTGCTGAGGGAGAGCTCTGTCACATCATCCAGATCATTAATGAAGATGTTAAACAACACTGGACCCACTATTGGTGCCTGGGGTACACCACAGAATGCAGTTGACAGAACATAGCTTCCTACTTTGAGATTTAGGGTATTCAAGTCAGGCACAGAGAAAGGATAGATATGACCAAAGATTTAAAAGATACCTGCTTCTTCTGTAGTATTGACTGAAAGCTGTGTGAAATACCACCAACCACTTCAAATTCCTCTTTACGCTAAAGTTTGCGCAACCAAGATCCAGTCTGGATTTAGATCCATACTGTAGACTGTAGACGTGTCAATTTTGGCATCTACATTTCAAAGCCAGCATGTGAGAGAGGTTTCTGAATTTCCATTATATTCAATGAAGACCTAAGTGTGGATTCAGTTGCTTAAGCATAGGCTTGGATGTAATGTTCATGACTTAGTGTATCCCATCTGACCCTCAGGTACTTGACCAGAAAAGTGTGTGTCTGCTGTTAATCCTGCATCATATCTGCCAGGCTTATGTGGATATTTTAAGCACTTAGAAAGCTGAAATAGTACTTAGTGTTTATGTTTAGGCAATTGAATCCTACTTTATACATACAGTGTGCATAATAGGGCCATAGACACTTGGCTTGCCTGTTAAACCTGCATTAGGTTTCATTTGACATGTCTACAGTCTGGAACTCAACTTAGTTCCACACAATGTGCATATTCCTCCTTAAAATCTCACTCTTCCAGATAAGTTTGCATCTTAGGTTTACTTAATGATTTCCCTTTCACAGTATCTTTTGCATTGGGTTATTATATGGTGAAAGGCATAATTAATGTGCTAATGAAGGTGATGTGTTAACAAGAATTAGTATCAATTAGTTCATGAACTATTCAACGCAGTCTTAGGAGGCTACTGACAGAAGAGTGGGTTGCTGAGATACATGTTTCTGGATTCCATGCACAGAATCCCTAACTTTAGCAAACTAAAATATTCTAAGTTTAGTTGGGCAAAATCCTTATAAAATGCTGCAAAAATATTATGTCTATAAATTGGCTGAAATATTCAAAATGTAGCTATTCTTCCACCCAAGTGTAAAATTCATGAAGCTTTAATGTAAGTGCATCAAATGAAGGATCATGTGTGCTCAAGTGACTTCCCTTCACAAAATTGTGCATGCAAACATTGAAGGTCTGCTTTCAACCCCCTTTGAAATTCTGGTTGACTGAATTTTCACATTCTGAGTTGTCTTGCTTTTGCTGTTTAATAAAACATATGGATACATTATTCCACAAGATAAATTCTGGATCACAACTGAATCCCCAAGAAATATTTTTAAAAAGTATCCGGGGGAGAGTAAATTGAGACAGTAGCTGGATGAATAACGGGGGTTCACCACTTGTCTCTTTGTACTTGAGGATCTTTCATCCTATCACCACAGCAAGACTACAAATGTTTTTGTTCTTTTTACAGGGACTTTTATTTGGTCTTCTTTTACTGCCTATACATTACAGCACTAGACTGCTAAGGAAAAATAAAACACATCTAGAAATATCCTGGTAGGAAAGATCAGTGAGTACTACTCTCAATCAGTAGGGGTATCTTAAAGGACATGATTTGCTCATGGCAACTAACTATTCCCCAAGGGCGCTGCTTGACTGTATGTGGGAACTACACCTCTGAGGCAGCAGATTTTACAGCCATGCTGCTGGAGAGAATGTTTTTACCTATCAAAAGCAAAGGAGGGGAGATCAGAGTAAAGTGCTGATGATTTTGTCCATGAATACTTAAAAATGAAAGTTCAAATGGAAAGTTAAAAGAGATTACATATGGAATGCAATATATAAAATTCTGAAGCTGAAAATGCCTAAGTGCCTATAAAGCAAAACAGAAAGCAAAGTCTCATTAAAATATTTTGAATAATGGAGACAAAAATAACATTAGGTCTTTGCCTTCTGGGTATCATATATTGATGACGATAAAAGAAATCTGATGCTGATGATTCTCTAGGTCTTGATATTACAACAAAATATCTGAGTTTCCAAATTGGAATGTTAGCCATTTAAGCTGAAGTCATCTCTCCTTCCTTAGTCATCTAGGTCTGCTTAAAGCATTTAAAGGTTTGTTTCTAATTTGTCTCTGACTGAAGAAGTCATGAGAACATGTAAGGAAGGAGCCAAGCAAGATTCAGATATTCTACTTAAGATAACAAGGTTTTAAAGATAAGATGTCAGTGGAGACATTTAGATTCATTGATGCTGGTAATCAGCATAGGTTATGGAACACAATCTTGTCTGGAGGTCAGGTGGCATGGAACAGATCTAAACTGTATTAACAATCAGAAAAGTGCAAGAAAGAATTCATTTGTTCCTTCACACATCAATGGCAAACTATAGCCAAGGGTAGATGCACCCTCTGCTCATTGCTTGAAGGAAAGAAATTAACTGTTCATCCTTTCAGACCTTCATGATAGTACGTTCTCCAGAGAGAGAAATGGGTTAGAGAACATAGAAGCCCAGTTGATACAATTTTTGATATCACTACTGACCACCACTATTTTTATATCATCTCATGATCACCAATGTAAACATAACCCAATGATCTCATGTGTTCATTTTTAACTCTTTTTAAGCCTCATGTGGTTCTTCCAAGGATCTTTTCCCTGCCTCTGCATCTGAGGTTGAGACAAGTACCAGATATTCCTGAACTATAATTCATATGACTTCCTGTAAGCGGCGAGGAGAAGCAGACAGGCCAACCCAATATGGGTGATAAGCAAACTTATACTTTATTTGTGACGCAGTTCACATATATATAGGAGTGGTATTCAGCCACTCCTCCTTGGCACAACAGTACTGATTAGCCCCACACAGCTTCCTCCATATTCTCTTCCCATGTCCGGTTTCCGGTTACCTGTGGGGGCCACCCCCTGCCTTTCTCGCACAGTCCTCCAGGGCTCTATGGTCCTGCTCTTAGGAGTCATTCTGCAACAATTCCCCCCTTTTTCTTTGTGCGAGCAAGGCATTGTGGGTTATTCCGTTCACCTGTTTTATCACACAACTATAAGCAAGTCTAATAGCTACGATGATTAACCTAACAATGATACATAAGTGCAATACTTTAAACAACAGTGTTTGATTCAACCTGTAATGCCCCGTGAAGACAACCATCTAGTTATTCTTAGGATATTGCTCATTTACTATTGCTGGGTAAGCTGAGCCAGGGTTCTCAGCTGTGCGTGCATCGAATTAGCATAATCAGAGAGACTCATACAACACATTCCATCAAACTCTTCACATCCATGTCCCTGTTCCAACAACAAAAGGTTCTGCAGTGTTGCATGTCTTACAGAGTCAACGTTAAAACAAATCAGAAATTGCCTTCGATGTAGAGTTGTCTGCTTAGCAACTCAGCAACCCAGTCTGCTTAGTTGAGCCAAGGCCCCGGCTGAAGCACTTACAGTGATTTGGCATATTATGATTGGATACATGTTTTGAAGACCCTTAGTGACTAACATATAATTGGTTAAGCACAGGTGTGAGAACTCAACCTTGAAAGCTTGCCAACAGTCCACAGTTCTCATTAACTTGGTGAATTCCAGCCTCTTATCTTGCTTGCTTAAGCTTCTTCGGGCCTCTCATGGCCTTGCTGTATTTTTCAGGACTATTCAAAGTTTATGTACCAATTATGCATTCTCCTGTGAGAACACTGTCTCCACATCTTCCCCCTTTATGTTTTATATATGGTTTGGGTGACCCTACTTGAGCAGGGGATCTGGGCTAGATTATATCTCCAACCTATGCCAACTACAGGCTACTGGGCCTGCCCCTTTTTCTGCTGTATGGCTCTCTGGTAACAGGCTGTATAGCTTTCTGTTCCTTCACATCAAGGTCTGCCATGGCGTGTGTCCCCACCACTCCACGCCTGCTGGGTTGCAGCCAACAGCAGAGCTAAAGGTTCTTCTTGGTGGCAAACACAGAAGCCAACCCAGTCTTGCCCTTGATTGTGGTAGCAGGCATTTGGTCAGCCTCAGTCCTTGCACCTTGTTGTCAATGCACAGTTTCACCTGCTTCATCCAGTAACAAGTCGCTACTACAGCAAGGCACACACAAATTTACATTAGCAGAGTAACTATTACAGGGTGCAGCAGCATGTTGAAGATGCTGATGGCAGTGAGGGACTAGCCAAAGAAATTTCTTACCAGTGGAATTCTCCCATCCTCTTAATTTGTTCCATCACCTGCTTTATAACACTACCATTGTATTAAAATCTTTCTAGCTTTTGCCTTAGCATTTTCTAGCAGCTACTGCAAATTTCCATACTCTAACATCTCTTTTATAAGTGACAAATCTATACAATACTAGGTGCAGTTTCTTATTATCAACTAGCTAGTAAATACAGGTGGTTTTATACACAAAATCACAACCTCTAATAATAGCTACTTTACAAGCACACATATTCAGGATGTTACTTTTCAGTTGTCCCCAAGTGATGTTTTGCAGTTAATCGTTCTTTCTCTTCCTCTATCTCATTCTGCTTGGGGTATTCACGGTCAGCTCCTGTAGCTGAGGCATCAGGTTTTTCCATTTGTCTGTCCAGCAGACATGGCAGTCGCCATGGACCTGTAGGCAGGAGGACACAAATATACCCCCTCCCCCAGGTTATCAGTTCTTCAGAAGTAGACAGGTTAGACAGGTTAAATGCAGCATCATTACTCTCTGCTCCCCCCCCCCCCCTTTTTTTTTTTTTTTTGCAAAAGCCGTCCTGCTGGGCAGCAACTATAGCTGCCTGCCTGCTTCAGCAGCAACCATAAATACCCGCCGGCAACCGTACCTTTACGTTAACCCTTTCATGCCCGAAATGTTAAACAGCTACCCGTTGAAAGCTTTTACATGAACCCAACAACAAGAAAAATACACAGAACACCGTCTGCCCTCAGCACACACACACACACATGCGTATGGGATCCCACAAGCACACGCCACGCAACTACAATATTTGAAGCACAAAATCCAGACAATCATTATTCCCACTACAGTCCCACGTACAGAACGTGGCACAAGGACCCTGTGGAGACTAACAGCAAACCAGCTCCGAGAAGCATCATTGCAGTGCGAGGTGGCAGGCTCAACCTTAGCGGGCGTCCCCACAGAGGCTCTGCCTCCCCCACATCGCATGAGGCTTGGGCTTTTATACTGACCAAAATGCACACTCATTCCGACACAGGTGGCCAGCCTGTGCTGGAAGAAGTGGCCAGCAGTATCTACAGAGGTCTCCAAGGGTTGATAGAAACCTGGACATACTTATATTTACCAACTTCTAGTACATGAGTATCACAGAGAAACTGTATGGGCTCCCCCTGTCAATTGCAAGAAAAAATCATAACATATACAGCTTGAGTGTAAGAGGATTTTAACGCATACGTGGTCACTGTTTGTCAGGCCTCCTTAACTATTTTGAGATCAAGAGCTTCCCACTCTTTAGCCCCCTGCTGTGTAGTAAACACAGGATATGCAAAGATGCCCATTGCAGAAAATTCCCCAGTAATGATCACATCCTTGGTTACCCATTGTTACAACTGAGCGTCTCCAGGGCCAGTAAGTCTGAGCAGACCGACCCGGGAGACGAAGAGTCAGGGTCTGGAAGCAGAGGATATAAATCTGGCTCGGATTCAGGGGATTCGGGGGCTGATCCTGGGCCGAACTCAGGGTCTCCGTTGCTCGCAGCTGTGTCTTTCTTATCAGATGTCTCTCGTTCAGTATGTAGCCACCTGCAGACTTGGCTCCTCCGTAACTGAGTTAAAAATTTCCTCTCTAGGGCATAGTGGGTTGGAGAGGCTCGCAGTTCTTTTAAATCTCCCGCTAGTGCATGATCCCTATTTTCTACTGCGTGCTTCAAAATGGCGCAGCAATCGATCCAGCACCGAGGCACCGCCCTCTTTCTTTCGGATTTCTCAACATTTATCATGCATATACCTTCTAATATACTTTCTCTGTCCTTTTCAAAGTCCCTACTTTCGGAACTGGGGTGGTGGGGGAGCAGGAGATTACACCTCCTCCGCGGCACCTTCTGATGGGGGGGGAGAAAAGAAAAGGGGGGGGGGGGGTGGAAAACCCTGTGCTCCCGCGAGTTGAGGGGAACGAGTTGTAATCTTCCCCCGGCTTCAACCGACCGGGGACGTCTGTTCCTAGTTTCTCCGTTGCTACCGCGGCAGTTTTCTTTTCCACCTTGTATCTTTTTATACAGTTTATTACTTCTCTCCGTGGTTTACCGAGTTTCTTTGCCGTTTTATCATCATTAAGCATTGAGTCAAATAGTTCAACACCAAATTTTCCCCACTCACTCTCCTCAAAAACCGTATTAGGATCTACAAAAAGAATCCCTTAGCCTTCCGTATAGCCACTAGACCTGCTAGCTGCTTTAGAGTCTCAGGCTCAATTCCCCACTTTTATAAAAAGCACTGCAATAAGTTCAGGGCTCAATTCCCCACTTTTATGAAAAGCAGTGTAATAAGTCCAGGGCTACCTCTCGGTCCATTTTCATGGCCGGCCTTTTCCGGATCGTCTTCTTCTGGGTCGTCCTGTAACCTCAGTCTCCGGATTGGCCTCCCGACGCAGCAGTGTCTGATTCGCCCCAGCGGGGGACTCCTTTCGGTCAGTCCAAGCACCCAGGTCCGTCACGCCACCGCAGCAGCATTGCCCGCGCTCCCCGGCCGCTGCCACCAGCGCCGCTCACTCGCCGTTCTGGGTCCCCGTTAATCAGGGCCCTGTATCTGGGTCCCCGTTAGCCAGGGCCCTGTATCTGGGTCCCCGTTAACCAGGGCCCTGTATCCGGGTCCCCGTTAACCGGGGCCCTGTATCCGGGTCCCCGTTAAACCGGGGCCCTGTATCCGGGTCCCCATCAACTGGGGCCCTGTATCCCGGTCCCTGTCAACCGGGGCCCTGTAATCCGGGTCCCCGTTAACCGGGGCCCTGTATCCAGGTCCCCGTTAACCGGGGCCCTGTAATCCAGGTCCCCGCTAGTCGGGGCCCTGTAATCCGGGTCCCCGCTAGTAGGGGCCCTGTATCCGGGTCCCCAGTGACCAGGGCCCTGTAGTCCGCGTCCCTGTTTGGGCACCATTTGTAAGTGGCGAGGAGAAGCAGACAGGCCAACCCAATATGGGTGATAAGCAAACTTATACTTTATTTGTGATGCAGTTCACATATATATAGGAGTGGCATTCAGCCACTCCTCCTTGGCACAACAGTACTGGTTAGCCCCACACAGCTTCCTCCACATTCTCCTCCCATGTCCGGTTTCCGGTTACCTGTGGGGGCCACCCCCTGCCTTTCTCACACAGTCCTCCAGGGCTCTATGGTCCTGCTCTTAAGAGTCATTCTGCAACAACTTCCTTTTATTAATTTCAGTTTTAAGTATGGCAAGACTTTTAGAACATCCAAATTTGAGCTGAAAACTTTGGTGCTAAATTTTAAATGAGGTAAAGAATGAGACAAATTGTCTTATTTCTACTATGAATTTTGAGTTTATGCATCTTTAATGACTTACACTTACAGCTATATTTATTACACTGAAGAGGTCACTACTATGAAAAATTCCATTTCTTAGCTAGCTAACTGTAAAGTGTGATCTAATCACTCCTTAAAACTTTATTCGATGATCTAAATAGATTAAGCTTCTTCAGTTCCTAAGTACAAGACATTTTCTACTGATCTTTTCTTCTGGAGCACTGAGACAGGTCTTCTTTCAACTTCCCCTTAAAAAAAAAAAATAAAAATCTTCAGAACTATATGCCCATAGTTCAGAAATGCTTTCCCAGTCATCAGAGAGGCAATATGCTATTACTCCAATAATGTTCATTCTGCCCTTATTTGCTCTTTCAGTCACAGCTCACAATAGGAGAATAAGATCAGGCAATTTAATGCTGGGATCTCCACATCATTATATAAAGATATTCCTTAAATGTAGGGCGTAAGTAAAAACTTTTCTGTTTCTAATTCTTTACATGTGGAAACTCACTGAATGTTACTAATATTTTTGTCTTATAATACTAATGATTAAGAAAGTAAGCATGTCTTGTAAGTACATGCATGGACATCTTTTCTGTGCTACAACTCACTCCTAGGCAGACAAGATGGGCTTTGTTGCTCTTTTCTGAATTCTAGCAAAACAGACTTCTGTGATGCTTGATCCATCATGTTGTTGCTATCTGTGACACTAAGGAGGATATTTCTTCTCTTACTGAAAAAAAGTGGGAGCTTTTGCAGCTAATTTCAATGGGGCCTCCACAGAAGCAGAATTTCTAGCTGGAACTTCTAACATGTACAACTATTGTTCAGTCAAAACCAACAGAGATCAATGGAAACATGAGGTTCTTTAGAACAAGGAAAAACAGAGGAACTTTCTTAGTGAAATTTCAAAGAGAACATCCATTATAAGATATTGATGTTAACTAAACTTATAACATTAAAAAAAAAAAAAAAGAGAGAGAAGGCAATTACAGTTTGGAAATGTATTTTGTTATTGTTATAATAAATGGAATTCTGAAGAAAAGAACTGCTGTGAGGCAAGATTATAGATTTATCATTCCTTCGTGTGTATTCAACTATGCACAGTTTTTATATATTCTTTCAACAGCATATATTTCTTGCATGTACAAGAACAGATCTGTAGGTCTCTGGCATCCCTAGTGAGCATCTTTGCTCTAAAGGAACACTAATGAGCTATCTACTGGTTGCTCATGCAAATTGATTAGGATAAGGAAGTTACTTCTATTTCTGCTCTGAATGACAGCAGGTATAAAAGGATAATACCAAATACTCCATCCAAGAAACTAGGGTACAAGTTTACTGCAACTGAGATTGACAACAATGTAAAATGTAATTACATCACCTTTTTGAATGCTATAAAATGTTTTCTATTATTATAATCTTATTTTTTGAAGAAATATATTAGGTATATCTGTACCATTTGATGGGTATATGCAAACTGATACTGAAAATGAAATCAGCAAGGTTAACATATGCTTTCATATCTACTATTGATACTTATTTCTATAACTAAATAATTGAAGTGTGTTGCTCTTTTTATAAGATTTGTAGGCAAGGTCTTTTCAAATGCAAGATGTTCTAAAGGACAATACATGTAACGTGCAATTTATTTTTGTTGTTCACATCATGAGGGTCACAGTAACCATAGATTTTCCTCTCAGACAACAAGTGGAGGGAATTCAAAGTGAAGTTATGGCTTAAATCATTTAAATCTCAAGAACTGGGAAAAGATTGCTTTTGCTGTAGGAAAAGAAGAAGCTAAACAATTGGTGTAGCAGGCTGTGACATCTGTTGGCCTGGAAAAGTAACACCTCCAGCACTGCACGGTGCGTAGTCCAGGGACAGAGCCAAAGGATAGGAGCTGTAGAGATTCAAACATCTTACAAAAGGAGATCTTGAGTTTGGGGTAGGAGAAGAAAGAAGGTGCTGACTTAGGCCCCAGCATCCTTGGGCCTATTCACAACATCAGTGACTAACAGCAATCAAGGGCCACAGTTGTTGACACTGACTTTAGGGCATCAGCTCCATGATAGTGTACACTCACAACTAGCCTAGGTTAAAAGTCTTGAAGATTCACTGCTTTGCATTACCAACATGGAATAGGAAACATAACCTGTAAGAAATAACTCTTAACTTAATTTGTGCTAAGGAAGATCTAGTAAAGTTTTGGTTTAGAGGTTGAAACTGGCTTGATTGATCAGTCTTGTAAACACATTGCAGTGATCTGTAATTCTTTAAGTGATGTATGTGGTAATATAAGTTATAAATATTGGTGATACACTTTCTTACTTTATTATCATTTATTGTTACTTGATTCTTGGTCAAAAAGAAGATCTTGATAATTAACTTAGTGGTAGTAATACCTAAAGTTCAGACAGGCTTCACATGGCATCTTGAAACTCAACAGCAATCAGCAAAAGTTAAGAGAGATCATACATCTGAAAGATACATGCAAGAATTTACATGGTTTTGATCAGATCTCTTAGGTTTAGTGAGCTTCGGATCTCCAACTCTAGAAAGAGTTGGTGGGTAGGTTTACCTGAAGAAGATCTTGGAAACCTTTCTGGACTTGGAGAACTATTTTTTTCTAAGCTTTAGGGATTTCTGTCAAAAAACTGTTATCAAGATACATAGAAGGTTTTTGGTTTGGTTTGATTGTTTTTTTTTTTTTTTCCTGATCAAGCTCTCATCTCTCAGCCAGTTAAATTTGCAAGAATATTATACTCTGAAAAAAATATGGAAGTCTATTTTTCACTGAGTTTGTGGCTAGGCATTTGTGCTTGCTTTCTTTCTCTTTCTTTCTCTTCTTCCTTTTCTTTTCCTCCCCCTACTTTGTTTTCCATTTTATAAGAAGGTACATTCATCCTGCCTAAGAAGCAAACAAGCAAAATAAATCTGTGTTTAGAGCTGTTTAAAGCATTTTTTTTTCTTCTTTTCTGGTTTTATTCATTTTATCTGTCATATGGTTCAATAACATCAGTCATTCAGAAACAATTTCTCAGTTGACTACAAGTGGTAAAATATGGTTAAGTATGAAATCAGGTGTCCTCAATCTTATTTTGTGCCATAAAGGCCAACTAAATTTAGAGTGATTACTTTGGGATAGAAAAACCACATATTGAAAGTCTATATCCTTTTCATTTTCCACTTTTTTTTTTTAAATTTAGAATGTCCTTACATGAATTTTAGTTGAAACAAATACGTTGAAGTATACTATAGACTAAATGAAATAATTTTAAATCCTTGTGATCAGCTGCTGTGTATGTAGAGCCATCATAAAAATGCCTGGGTTTACTCATAAGGTTCATGTGAATCCCTCTGACACAGCTCTTTAAAACACATTTAAAAATCAGGTCTCTGTGATTCATTTGTATACAGTCAGCTCTGATCAACCACAATCAGAGCATTAAGCATTTTCACATAGAGCTAAATTATTGCTTTGGTTACACCTACATGGATAAGCTGCAGGGCTGATAATCATACAATCATAGAATGCTGAGGGTTGGAAAGGACCTTAAAGATCATCTAGTTTCAATCCCTTTGCCATGGGCAGGGACACCTTCCATTAAACCAAGTTGTTCAAAGACCCATCCAACCTGGCCTTGAACACTGCTAGGGATGGGGCATCCACAACTTCTCTGGGCAACCTGTGCCAGAGCCTCACCACCCTCACAGTGAGGAATTTCTTCCTAATGTCTAATCTAAATCTACCCCCATCAGTTTCAAGCCATTCCCCGTTGTCCTACCGCTACATGCCCTTATAAGAATTCCTTCTCCAGATTTCTTATCCAATTAGGTATTGGAAGCCCATGTGAGCTTTAGAAACTTCTCTGCAACATCCTCATCCTGAGTATCTGCAAACTTCCAGAGACAAAAATCAGGTTGGCAAATGGGGTTTTCTCAAACTAATTTTAATTATCATTTCTCATCTGACTCTTAAAGACAGCTCAGATAGAGCTTCTACACCCTCTTTTGCTACCAGGTGTCGTGGTTTAAACCCAGTCAGGTAACTCGTTCACTCACACACCCCCCCTTCTTTCCCTCCCCCTACTCCCGGAGGGACGGAGAGGAGAATCGAAAAGAATGCAACTCCCACGGGTTGAGATAAGAACAGTTTAGTAACTAAGGTATAACACAAATCACTACTGCTACCACCAATGATAATAATGATAAAGGAAATAACAAGGGAAGAGAATACAACACCTCAGCACCAGCTGACCGATAACTCGCCCCCCAAGCCCGACCAAGCTCCGACCGATACCTCCTCCAACCCTGCCGTCTCCCAGCCCTTCCGGCTAACTCCCAGTTACATCCTGGGCATGACGTGCTGTGGTATGGAATACCTCTTTGGTCAGTTTGGGTCAGGTGTCCTGTCTCTGCTTCCCCCCAGCTTCCCCTCCTCCCTGGCAGAGCATGAGGCTCACAAGGTCCTTGGCCAAACCAAAACATCTCTATCAGCTCTGTTCCCGAGCCGAAAGTCAAAACACTGCACTGCACCAGCTACCAAGGAGGAGAAACATGACTGCTACTGCTGAACCCAGGACACCAGGTCACAGAATCTATGGAGCTGAATATTTGTGGGAGAAGGCAGCTTTTTCCTGTTGACAGAAGTCATAATCTTCCAGATTTCCCCCATCACAGGAATTTCTATCTGATACTTAATCTGGTGTTTCCCTTTTAAACAGTTAGGGATTCAGGACCTCATCTCTACAAGGTCTCTCAGAAACTCGTCTCAGTCTTTTCATCTTCTGTGGTGCTGCTGTGAGAGACTGAACTGAAATCAGACCCCACTGTCCATTGTCTCAACAACTGGTGTGAGGAGCTGAGGTCCATTGCTCAAAGATTGCAGATGAACATGCACAATTGAAGACCAGGCTGCAAGACCAGCTGACCAACTGGATGCACGTGATTCATCAGGAATGTGCAGTACATGACATTAAGAACAGAGGTACTTCCTCCTAACACATAATAAAAGGGGAAATGGTGTGGCCACCCATCACCAAGGATGAGGACTGTGGACCCTCAGGACATCACTGGATCCACAATGATGACTGTCTCTCTGCACTCTGAATGCTTGCTTAATATCTATCCTTTTTTCTGATCTGTCTTATTGCTATATTTTTATAGTGATCATCTTTTTATAATAAATAAATTGACCAACTGCAGTACTTGACCTCGCTTGCATCTTAATTTCACTCTGGGGATCACAACCAACTATATCTGACAAGGAGTTTTATCCAGTCAGACCTTGACATCTGCTCAGCCTAAGATTTAAGTCCTAACATTTAAATCCTTTTACATATTTATCATTATTTTCAGAAACAAACAAACAAACTTGAAACAGCAAAAGTTATCAGCAAAAAAGTATCAGTAAAAGTAAATTAGATGATCATAATATACAAGACAGTATCTATGAGATGAGAAAATGGAAGCATTATAATACAGGGTTTAATTATAGTAGCAACAGTTTGAATAAATCCGCAACTAGTGAACGCATCATGCTTCATCCTGTCACTACGGAGAAGTACAAATAAGCTTCTAGACCCATCATGCTGTAGAGGAGAACACTATTCATTGAAGATATAGACATAAATAATGTCTTTAGAGGAGCTGATCAGCACGAATATCAGGTTTGTACATAATTTCACAAAATAATCTTCACAGACAGAAATTAAAGAGATACAATTAACATCATGTTACTCAACAGGTGTGTTAAACCTTCTAAAATTATATAGTATTCAATAGCATTTACATAAATATTATCATTACTATTCTAAACTCTGCTAGATTAAAACACAAGCTCTTGCTAAGTCACAAGTCTTGTAGGGCAGAATAAATCACAAAAAAAAAAAAAAATGGAGATGTCTATGAAATAACTGTCTACATCTGAGTTAATTAACCTTGGCTCCCTTCTCAGTTCTCTCAGGCTATGGAAATAAGTACTGTTGTGACATTGTTCATCTCACATAGTTTAATTATTTATTTCTGGATCTAAAAAAGATGTTCTACAGAACTGCTTATTTCACTATATTTACTGTAAAAAAAAAGCTGAATTTAGAATTAATTTTGTCTTGCTTCAGACATTTAAAAGTAAAATATCTGGTATAAAGTAGTCTTCTGAGCTCTCTGTGGGATAAGGTTATATCTAGAGTTTGAGTCCTTTAGTCTGTTTTATACACTTACTTTTAAGACTGGAGGAATCACTCTGTGTATATCTATCTTACATCTGGATAGAACCTAAGTGATTACCCTAGAATAAACCCATAACATTTTGGCTAATAGTCCTTTTATCTAGTTAACTATGATCCAAAAAGGAAAGGACAATCCCCGTGATTCTCCATTCAGAGCTAGACCCCTAATCTCCAAATCATCTGCATCTATGGCGTGGTTAATTTTGATCTTCCTGCAGGAAAACCACAAAATTTCAGTCAGCAGTAAGAGACTTTCTCATTCATACTTCAGATAATTTCTAGGGGAAAACCATGACTTTGAATCTTTGAATCTCTGTACACTTGGAAGAGACCTAATTTACTTTTTCTACTCTATGGATTTTGAGCAAGGGACTACATTGCCATTTATGTTTGGTTTGATTTTTTATTGTTGTTGTTTTTTGGTTGTTGTTTTTGTTTGTTTGTTTTGTTTTGTTTTTGGTGGGTTTTTTTTGCCTTTTTTTTTTTTTTTTGCTAAGGTGAACACTGTTGTTGTGTGATCTCAGACACATCTGATACCATCTACTGAGCTTTTCTACTCCAGGAACTTTAGGAACTGGATATTTCTTCAATGGTAAATCTGTGCTAATTTTATTTTTTTTCTAACAAGTCAGAAGCGATTTTGTTCACTCTAGTAAGTCATTTTCTAGGCACCTGAAGGATTAAACATGTGAAAATGTGCCTTTGTGCCTATTAAAGCAAAAGTGAAAAAATTCAGGTTGATTTACTTAAGTTAGCTTATGAATTCTGCTTCTGATATAGATTAGCCAAAGATCCACATTCAGTACACTATTTAACTGCAGTAGGAATAGACACAACAAGGTATTTTAAGTTCCCAAGCTAAAATTCATTCCATAGTAACTTCAGTTACCTCCAAAATTAACATAGCGGTTTTTAAGACCCTTCTACTTTTCCCCTCTACTCAGCACTGGTTAAGTCATATCTGGAGCAGTATGTCCAGTTCTGGGCTCCTCAGTACAAGGGAGACATGGATATATTGGAGAGAGTCCAACAAAGGGTCACAAGGATAATTAAGAGTCTGGAGCATCCCTTCTAGGAAGAAAGGCTGAGAGACCTGGGAAAGTTTAGCCTTGAGAAGGCTTGGGGTGGGAGGAAATCTTGTTAATACATACAAATACCTGAAGGGACAGTGCAAAGAGGATGCAGCCAGACTGCTTTCAGGGATACCCAGTGAGAGAATGAGAGGTAAGTTATCTGGATATGATCCTGGGCAACCACCTATGAGAAGTCCTGCTTGAGCAAGTTGTTTGGAGTAGATGACCTCCTGAGGTCCCTTTCAACCTCAAGAGTTCTGTGATTTAGTGTTTCTTGTCAGTTCCATACTCCAGTGTTACCAGTTGTGGTTTAACCACAGCTGGCAACTAAGCAATACACAGCCACTCAGTCCCCTAAGCGAATGGGGGATAGAATCTGAAGGGTAAAATGAGAAAACTCATCAACTGAGATAAAGACAGTTTAATAGGTAAAGCAAAAGTTGTGCATGCAAGCAAAACAAAGCAAGGAATTAATTCACCTTCTCCCACCGTCAGGCAGGTGTTCATCCATCTCAAGGAAAGCAGGGCTCCGTCACATGTAAGATTTGCATGGAAAGACAAACATCAGCACTCTGAATGTGTGTGACTCCCTTTCCTTCTTCCTCCCCCAGCTTTATATTGCTGAGTGTGATATCATGTGCTATGGTATGGAATATCCCTTTGGTCTGTTGCGGTCAGCTGCCCCAGAGGCATGCCCTCTCAAACTCTTTTTCTGCATTCCCAGCCTGCTTGCTGGCTGGGCAGTGTCAGAAGCAGAAAAGCTCTTGTCTCAGTGTAAGCATTGCTCAGCAGTAACTAAAATGTATCTCCATTATCAACACTGTTTTCATCAAAAGCCAAAATATAGCCCCATACTAGCTGCTATGAAGAAATCAGAACAGCAATAGATGACAAAGCACCTATGTCCCTAATGACTTACACATTCATCTGTCTCCATACAGGAAGCTTAAGATAATGACACTTGAACCTAAGGTGTCTAGAACTGGTGAGAGGAACACAGATCCACTCTAAAGAAGTACTCAGATGAGCCTGATAAGTAGACTGATACCTTTATCTCAACCAGAGATCTTCAAGGGAACCAGGAGACAAAAAAAAAAAAAACAAACAATAACAAAACCAAAACAAATAAGCAAAGAGCAACCCAAGTATGAGAAGACAACAGACCAATTCTTGAGACTGAAAAATAGCTATAATTAACCATTACCTTATGCTTGTGTGTGTGTGTCACCTTCCCGAAAGTGAAGCAACAATCCAAAACTGTCAAAGATGGGTGAAATTTCAGATGAAATTTCTTCACAGCTATCTTCAAGCAAAAGCTGCCAGGGGATGCAGGCAGCAAAGTGAAGACTATGAATAAAGAGTAGGAGAATATGCACAAGGGAATAGAACAAAAGATGACTTTCAAAGGATGATCTTGGGAGAAGATTCCCAGATCTGGAACTTATCTGGTCCAGGTGCCAAGATTCCCAGATCTAGAACATTACATAATTCTATTGATTGTATAACCTATGACTATCGAGAGGGAAAAACAAAAAACAAACAGAAAAGGTGATTTGTTGACATTTTATAGCATTTTTATACACACAGCACATACTACTTTCTTTAATATGGAGAAACACATTTTGAAATGCCACTGTTCACAAATTATCTTAATAAAAACTGTCCTAGCTCACAAAATAAATCAACTTCCTGTCACCCTCCAGTCTGCATCTCTTTATTTCCTCATCTTTTCTCGTACTGCCACCAAATCAAGTACATTTAACTGTCATCTAAGGAGAATGAGCTTCTCGTGCCCCTCCTCACTGGCAGAGCATGAGAGACTGAAAAGTCCTTGGTCAGGGTAAGTGCAACTTAGAAACAACTAAAACCTTGATGTGTTATCAGCATTGTTCTCAGACTAAAGCCAAAACACCAGCTACTAGGAAGAAAGTTAACTCTATATTAGCTGTAAACAGGACAACTACCCAAAGTATAGTGTAGTAGCCTAAGTGAAGAAAAAAAAGAAATTAGTTTGTTTTCCCTAACAAAAGTTTGAACAAATATCTCCAGAAAAGCTCATGCTAAACTAAAATAATTGCATGTTGTCAGGAGAATAAGATACATTAATGTTTGTATAAATATGAGAAGGTTTATAAGACACTTTTAAAACCCCAGGAAGGACAGAAGGTCAGCTAGAGAGAAGTAAGAACTACCAGTGTATGAGGGTGAGACTTGTGGCTGAGATTTTAAGCAGGAATTTTAAATCTTCATAAAACCATGTAGACAGAAAAAGAGGCTTAAAACAATGGGCTGAAGATCACAGTGAAAGATACAGGTTTTGAAGAGAATTTAAAAGGTTACTTGATAAAATGCACATATGTAAATATGCTTCAGGGACAATAATCTATCCTGGTCCTCAAATATTTATAGACCTATCATAACATGACCTAGTGATCAGTTAGTCAATCAGTAGATATTTATCTTCTGTAATCTTTCCTTGTAAATCACCCCTTACAATGCTTTGATTTTTTTTATTGCTGTCTGAACTCTTTTCAGTTTATGGGAGTTTAAAGGAAGGCTGAATCCAAATTGGCACATGCTCCAGATCCCTACATGAAAGGAATCACTGAAGCAAAGCTAGCTGGGTAGTAGGGAGCGGGCTCTCTCTTTCGAGGAAAGAAAAAATCCTGAGGTTTACTAGCATCACAAGAAAATGAGTCCATAGGTATAATCTATTCTCACACTATATCATGAATCCAGACTATAAACTGGTGTCCAAGATTCAAGTAAAAGCACAGAGCTGGAAATAATATCTCCACTGCCTTAGGATGTCCAAACTAACACATAACTGTGAAGGTATTTCAAATGTTCTCAAACTAGCTTTGTGGACCACAGGGATTTTATGCATTATGGTGGCTCTGTACATAACCTCTCCTGGGTACATGAAGGCAGCATCAAATTTCAGCTAAGCTTTTTCTTTGTAGCAAGACTGCTACAGATTCTTATTCTACTTTATTCACAGAGCTTTGGGAATCCCATATTGGATAAAGCATGTTGTGCACTGAAAACTAACCTGAATATGGTATCATGCCCACACTTAATAATCCATCACAGAACCCAAAGCATTCACAAACACACAAAGAATTTTCATAGAATTTTCATAGAATTATAGAATTTTCATAGAATCATAGAATGGTTTGGGTTGCAAGGGACTTTAAAGATCAACTAGTTCCAATCCCCTGCCATGGACAGGGACACCTTCCACTAGCCTACTTAAAGTACTTTTATCTTGAGGAGAAAAGAGAGGCATTCACAAAAATTGACTAGACAAACTTGGTGCCTTAAAATTCCTCTATGATTAGTGGAGAGAAATCAGTTGTTCAGAGAGGGCTCCAGAACCTTTAAAATTAAGTGCCTAAATAGCCCTTGAATGAGACTCCTTCTATCTCCCATGACGGAGAAGTCTATGGAGACCAGTTCCACAATAACAAAACTGGATTGTATATCTAAAAAAAATTATTTCTAAAGTAATTTAAAGTTTGCTCTGAAGTAGACAAATATTTAATGAAAATTTGTAATGGTGACTAGAAACATTAGTAATCTATGGAGTTAAGAACATTTTTTAACATCACCAGCACACTGGTGCTATCTCAGTTTCCTAAAAATAAGTAGAAATTAGTTCCCTCCTGTCCTTCTTCCCTCTCCCTCTATTCCTGTTCCTTTGGTCATGACATCATTTAAGCAAACTGTATACATTACTCTCAAACAGAACCTGAACCAGGTCTTCAGATGAGGTTTTCCTAAGTATTGTTTTAATAACAAAGCCATATCTAGTAAAATAGGTATAAAATTATTGGTGCATATATTATGAGCTCATAATGAATGAAATACTGAATTATGATTAGGAATAAATCAGATGGGCAGAGGTTAAGTAAAAAAGTTTCAAATCCTACATTACAGTTAACATAGTTTTACAGTTGCCTGGCAAATTTAATACATAGACTTCCCAAATGAAAAATCTACATATATGTTACTCTGTCCCAAAATTCTGGAAGGCCAATCATTTGAACAAAGGAAGTGTTCCTTTGTGATACCTAGTTTCTTGCTATTTGAGGTAGAAGTAAGCTAGTGAAAGAAAAAAAATGTACTGGGTTCAAGAAATGTGGATTATATTCTGTATGGTTTCCCAAAGAACATAAGTGCAGTGTAAATACATTCACAATTAGATATCTCTCCTTATTAAGTAGCAACAGAGTTGCATAAGCTCTTATACCTTGGAGGGGAAGCAAGTCCTAGGGAAATCATATTTTCCTTTATTTGCACCTAACTCTGTAATAGTAAACTGTATGAAAAAAACATTTTTAAACTGACATTTGTTCTTTTAATTTTACAAACTATGTTCATTTGATGTGAAAACTTTTTAAGATAATTACCCTTTATAGATAAAGACCAAATTAAGTGCTCAGGCACAGTCATATATAATTTACAACTACAGATGTTTCAGCAGCTGCCAGTATTATGCTTCCATACATGTTTTATATTTATGTTATGCTTCTATACATGTTTTATATATTTCCTTCATGTTCGAAAAGACACTTATTTCTATTTGAGGTAAACTTCTCCCCAAAAATCTTTACAGCTAGTATGAAAGAAAAGTTATTAATTTACTCAGGAAATTAGATGATTCATATAAAGTGAAGTTTTAAATAAGAAACAATGTTTTATGCAGAAAACAGCTGATTCAGTTTTAAGATTGTCAAGTGGACGTGCTGCAAACTTGCCCAGCTTTATCATCTGCATGTAGAATAAAATGTATTTAAAGTCTTTTCCTACTAAACTGTAACATTTTCCCAATAACAAGATGAAAAGCTTTAAATGAACGTAAGATTTGCAATAAGAAAAGAAGTATAATCACAGAAGTCTATGGTACTTAATTCCACTGTCTTTGTTTTTTATCTACCATGGAGTGTTCACAGTTACTGCGATGAAAAATACCAACAACATTTTAAAGATATTTTTTCCCCACAGCAAACATTTATATATGACATTCTTGAACGATGGCAATTAACATTATCTACAATAAATTAATAAACCACTTACAAATAAAAACAAAACCATTCAGTGAAGAAACTTAATGTGTTTAGAAATAAATACAGATCTTTTGAGAATACTGAAAAAAAATTAAGTGTCCTTGTGAAAACTTCTGATAAGCTATGACTGTATAACTATCTACCTTTTCCGAGGATATGATAGTACTACTTTTTCTGATTATGATAATATTCTAAACCCTAACAATGCAGTTTAGTGATGAGTAACTGTAATGTGAAATGGGAAATAGCCTAAAGCTGAATTAATTATGCTTTATATATGTTTGTGTTAAGGGTATGCCCATGCAGCTATGTAGTTAAAAGAATACAAAGCTTGAAAAATGAATCATTAAGATGCCTAGGAAATGTGAAAGTAAAGGTTACACCTGCAAATATAATTCAGCCCCAGGCAGATAAATATCATGCAATATGGCATGATAATATTATTATAAGCTATTTTTTTCCTATGGACAGGCAGGCTTTAATTCTGTTTTTCCTTACTTTTTGATTGCTTTGTAACTTTAATACTCAGCACTGTATCATTTTTATGCATTAAAAAAAATACAAGAAAGAAAGCACCTCTTAGAAAATCAGTATTCTCCCCCTGAAGTCATCAACAAGACTGAAATCTGTACAAGAGTTTCCATTCCTTTATATGAACAAATTGAGTAAAGTATCGCAGTAAGGTGGCTGTTAACTTCTCCATGAGCTTCATATTACAGAAGGACAGAGACATTCAAATTGTAAGCTGGTGTCACACATCTTTTTTAGAATTAAGAAGGAACACTGAATTCAGGGAAAATATTTTCCAGCTGAAGGCCTGGAGAGACATTTATCTGATGCAACAGACTGCCAACCTCCTTATTACTCTTATATCTCTCTCTGGTCTTTCCTGATCTTTCCTACCACATGGACCCACACATCTCCTCCTATTACAGTTGCGCTCAAAGCCCTGTTCTGAAATCTCTATTACTTAGAATTTTATTTCTTTCTTAATAAATCTACTTCTGAGCTATCAAGCAAACTTAAAAAAAAGTCAACCGAAAACAAATGAATGGCAAAAGTTTAGAGATCAAAATCACAACGTTAGTCCTTAAGATTAAAAAAAAAAAAAAAAAAAAAAAAAAAGGTTTTAGAGCTATTTTTTTCTCCAACCTGTCAGCAAGGACTGAAAATGGCATGTTCAAATTGTTGGGAAAGGTGATGAGAAGAGGGCAGAACTGGTAAGGAGAATCAGAATCTGTGCATGGTAAAACAAATGCTTAAAATAGCTCTTAAAAAGCAACACGCGTGACTATATTTCACATATTACCATGGTTCAACACCAACCAGAAACTAAGCACCACACAACTGCTCACTCACTCCCCTTCAGTGGAATGGGGGAGAGAATCAGAAAAGTGATAAAATTGTGGGTTTAATAAGGAAAGCAAAAGTCATGCACACAAGCAAAGCAAAACAAGGAATTCATTCACTACTTCCCATAAGCAGGCAGGTGTTTATCCATCTCCAAGAAAGCAGGGTTCCATCAGACCCAATACCTACTTGGAAGGACAAAATACCCCGACTCTGAATGTCTTCCCTTCCTGCTTCTTTCTCCACCTTTTCTTGCTTAGCACATAATATGCTATGGGATATCACTTTGGTCTACTCGGGTCAGCTGTGCCCCCTGTCAAATTCATGTGCAGTCCCAGCCTACTTGCTGGTAAGGTGAGAAGCAGAAAAGACCTTGATTCTGTCTAAGTACTGCTTAGCAATAGCTAAAGCAGTTGTGTGTTATCAACACTGTTTTTCTCATAAATCCAAAATATAGTGCCCTACAGGTTGCTATGAACAAAATTAACTCTATCCCAGACAAAATCAGCACAGGCACATAAACTGGAATCTAAAGGAAGTACAGATAAGGGTCTTCTATATTACTGTTATAAATAAAAGTCCCCTTCTTTTTCTGATTTTATTTTAATAAGGTTTTATCTCTACTAGATAAGGAATTCATTGTCAATCATAATTATGACATTATATCAGAATGCTGAAAGTACTTTGATTCTCCCTCAGCTTACGGGACAAATGTCTCATCTCTTTGTGTTAAAAACAAACAAACAAAACCAAACAAAACAAAAAAAAAAACAAACATCCAGGCAAAATTCTGACTAGCTCAGTAACAGATGCTGTTATTGATTTTGATCCAGTTGTTGGCACAGCCTTCCCTCCCTGCTGTTACCACAACAAGTGAAAAAGAGAAAAGTTTAATTTAGCTCTTAACCTTCAGCTTCTCTGAGGAATATGTCATCATTTACATGTGTTATGCCAATTAATTTCATATGCATTATTTTACTTTCATCCCTAAAGTGGTTTTGCCACATTTAAAGCAGTTAAAGCAAATGGAAAGTAAAATTGCAGAAATATGAATGGAAACTTTGACATCAGGGAGTAGGTAATGATATGCCTTTTGGCAGAACTGGTGAGAATAGAGAGGTACTTGAAGTGGGACCTAAGTGACATTTATTTGTGTATATCAAAGTTCAGTTCTGAGTCTCCCTGTTCAACAGCTGTCTGCTTATTCTTTTTTGACCTTTGTGTAGTTTTAACAGTTCTTAGGATCAAAAATGCTAGGCTATATTCAAATCTCTTAGACAATTATACTTCCACCTGAGTCCCGTGAAGGGTTTTATCTTCTCTGTGTTTCCCTATGTGTTTAGGTGCACTAAAAGATATCTTTATACCACCAATTACAACAAATGCAATGGGTGCCTTCTGTTACAAAACACTACAGTCTCTGTACAGATGGCATCAGAGTCACTTTAAAGCTGTCCTATCATTCTATCTAGTGATAGCATCAGCTGCAGAGCAATTTTAAGTGTCAGAATTGAGTAACATACTACATATTATACTACATGTGTAACATACTACTATGTGTAACATACTACATATTATACTACATGTGCTGGTGTTCTCCTTGATGTTGTTTTCTCCCTCTTGTCTTTCTCCATTTCTCTGTTTTCTCATACAGTGATTCATGCGCCTATGCTGAGAGCCCCTAAAAAAGCATGTTAGAATTGTTAAACTAAACTGATACTCACTTCACAGATTTCCAGGGTACTCAGCAGAATGATTTGCTGCTCCAATGTTCTGCTCAGGGTGCCACCTACAGATAGCTTGTAGGGAACGTCAGACAGTATGCTTTGACAAAACAGGTGGCCTGATGAATTTAAGCTCTTCACCTGATGCACTCAGAGGCAGCAAGTGCAGAGCTCTTCTTCGAATGCTTTCCAAATGTTTAAGATACTTCTTCAAGAAATATAATTTATGTCTTCTGCTGTATACACACATATAAGGTTTAAACTTGTTATGCAAATGTTCCAGAGCAATACAGTCATCAGCTCATGTCACTCTTTGAGTCACAGTCTAAGTGCTCTCCTTCTCACTTAACCGAAAATTACGTCCTGTACAGAAATGAATCCAAGATCACAGAGGGAAAAAACACACTTTCTGATTTTATATTACACCAGTGGGTTCATTAGAGTGAGAAATAGGGTAAGACGTGGTTCTTATCAGAGTTGGTATTACTAAGCATGCATTTTGTCTAATGAATTTCTAATGACAAATATATGTACAAGGAGCACAGATCAGAACCCAGTATTGCTTATGTCCAGGGTTTCAGAAATCTCTTTTGGTGCCACAGAACACAGACTGAATACATTTACTGTGGGATTTTTGAAGAGAAACTTGGGGCTGTTCAGCCTGGAGAAGAAAGAGAAGGCTCCATGAAGACCTCATAGCAGCCTTCCAGTACCTGAGGGGGACCTACAAGGAAGCCGTAGAGGGACTCTTCATCAGGGACTGTAGCGGTAGGACAAGGGGTAACAAGTTCAAACCTAAAATGTGAGGAGGAAGTTCTTTACTGTGAGGGTGGTGAGGCACTGGAATGGGTTTCCCATGGAAGTTGTAAATGCTCAATCTGTGGCAGTTTTCAAGGCCAGGCTGCACAGAGCCCTGGGTGACATGATTTAGTGGGAGGTGTCCTTGTCCATGGCAGGGGGGTTGGAACTAGATGATCTTAAGGTCCTTTCCAACACTAACTATTCTATGATTCTATGATATTTGTGAGTAACTTCCACTGAAATCAATAGTATATAAAAATGAAAATATCGTAATGATGATGGTAATAACAACAACAATAACCACCAACAACAAAAACATAGTGCTTTTGGTTTTAACTGGATAATTATGAATGTGACAAGATAATGATTGCTTTGCCAGAGCTCATTATAACACCACAGGTTAATTCCTATGTAATTAAAGTGAGAGTACTACAATTTGCTACCTGTAATTTAGGTTTTAAATATTGTACCATAAACCAATGATTATTTCATGCAAATTCATTAAGAATAACATATGAGTTACAGATACCGACATCTGTAAAGCTGCAAAACCAATTCTAATCCCACCTTTCAAAGTAGTAGCATTAGAACATATGAATTCACATATTACTTTTTCCTCATCCATATGATTGTTAGCATTCATCATTTCCTTAGTATTAAACTTAAAAAAGGTTGTGAACATATTAAATGTAATATTGTTTTGTAAATTATTCAACATTTATGTAGCAGTAAGACAAATACTATGAATGCAGTAAAGGCAGACAAATCTGCAACTTCATTCGCCAGCTCCTTCAGGACCCACAGATAGATCTCATCAGGACCCATGGACTTGTGCACATTCAGATTTTTAAGATGGTCTTGAAACAGTTCCTCTCCTACAGTGGGCACAAGGTCTTCATTCTCACAGTCGCTATGTCTGCCTTCCAAGACTTGGGTGGTGTGGTCAGAGCTTTTGCCAGTGAAGACCGAGGCAAAGAAGTCATTCAGAACCTCAGCCTTCTCCAAATCCCGTGTAGCCAGTTCTTCCGAGAGCTTCCTGAGGGGGCCTACATTCTCCCTAGTCTGTTTTTTATTTGCTATGTACTTGTAGAATCCCCTCCTGTTATCTTTAATACCTCTAGCTAAGTTTAATTCTAACTGGGCCTTAGCTTTCCTAACCTGGTCCCTAGCTTCCCAGACAACATCTCTATACTCTTCCCATGCCACCTGTCCTTGCTTCCATTTATTATAAGCCTCTTTTTTCATTTGAATTTTCCTCAGGAGCTCCTTATCCATCCAAGGAGGTCTCCTGGCCCTCCTGCTGCACTTCCTTCTAGCTGGGATGCAACACTCCTGAGCTTGTAGCAGGTGATCCTTGAATAGCAACCAACAGTCTTGGGCCCCTCTGCCCTCTAGGGCTGTATCCCATGGAACCTTCCGAAGCAGGTTCCTGAAGAGGCCAAAGTCTGCTCTTTTGAAGTCCAGGGCAGTGAGCTTGCTGCACGCTCTTCTCACTGTCCTGAGGATCTCAAATTCAACCATCTCATGATTGCTGCATCCAAGGCTGCCCTGGAGAGTCACATTTCCAACCAGCCCTTCCCTGTTGGTGAGCATGATGTCAAGCATGGCACCTCTCCTTGTCGGCTCCTCTATTACTTGCAGAAGGAAGTTGTCTTCTACACAATCAAGGAACCTCCTGAATTGCTTGTGCTGGGCCGTACTGTTCTTCCAACAGATGTCAGGGTGGTTGAAGTCACCCCTGAGAACAAGGGCCTGTGAGCGTGAGGCTTTTCCTATCTGTCTATACAGTGCTTCATCCCATCATGTTTCTGTGATGCCTATTATATCATACCCCCGTAGACGTGCACACATCTCTAATTCCTCCTGTTTGTTCCCCATGCTACGGGCATTTGTATAGACACATCTGAGCTGAGCTCCAAATGAAGCCGGCTCATTGGCTGGAGCGGCTGGGATATCTCTACATTGCTCCAAGCATTTATTATAGGTTCTGGCAACTGACTGGGTGTGTTGGAATGGAATGATGCCCCCCTCCCTCAGCACATCTAGTTTAAAGCCTCCTTGACTAGTCTGGCAAGCCTCCTACCAAAACTGCTCTTTCTCTTCTTTATCAGACCAGCTCCATCAGCCCCCACTAGACCTGGCCTACAAGCTTGGGTCCCGTGTTCAAGACACCCAAACTCTTGACTATGGCACCACCGTTTATTAAACCATTAATTAACCTGGCTAATCCTCCTAGCGTTTTTTAGGTCCTCCCCTGTATCCTGGAGAATTGATGAAAAGACCACCTGAGCTCCAGAGCCCCTAACCACCTCCCCCAGGGCCCAGTAGTCCTTCTTTATGTTCCCCAGGCTACTACTATCTATATCCCTAGCACCCACATGTATCACCAGGAGTGGGTAATAGTCAGTGGGACTTACTAGAGCAGGCAGCCTCTCTGCCACATCCCTGATCTGTGCCCCCGGTAGGCAACACACCTCCCTTGAGACAGGGTCTGGCCAGCAGAAAAGTGCTTCTGTCCCTTTCAGTGTAGAGTCCCCTACTACTATGACCCCCCACTTTTTCCTAGCAGCACCAGTAGAGATCTTCTTTACCAGGGCATAAAACGGCTGTTTCTGGCTCGAGTGCGTTTCCTCATTAGCCCCCTGCAGGACAGCAAAGCGGTTCTGAGTGGAGACAGGAGATTTAGGGGGAAGCCCCTTGCTTTTGGGTGTCCTTTTCCTTCTTTTTTTTTTTGTTGTTTTTTTTTGTCACTAATTCCCAGCTTCCCAGGTTAACGGCCTCCTTCTTTCCTTCATGAAGTAGAGGTGAAGCTTGAGGCCCCTGCGCAGTTTGAGCCAGGAGCAAGCAGTCCTGCTTACTCAGCTTCCCTGACATCTCGCAGCAATACTTTTATTGCTATCTGCAATAAGAGACACATGCTTAAGTCGTCCTTGCAAAATATTTTGAAACATGAGAAAAATTGATGCAATTCACAGGCACTGGTATTTGTCATTAATTTAATTTAGATGATACCCTTGTGTTACTTATCCTTTAGTGTAACTTCTTTACATTCACTGGATGTCTTTTCCATTTAAATATTCATTTATTTATGTTGTCTTTTCTAGATACAGAAGGAAAGTCCTTTTTAATTTTCTGATCTTCATGTCACCCCTGGTTCAGACTATCAGCTCAATTTCTGCCACAATAGGTGATTTTGCTAACAAATTTCTATCAGTATATGTGATTACATTTCCATTCCAGCAAACCTTAATGATGTGATTTCCCCATAAACCTAGATTCTGGTATGGAGCTAGAGCAAGGATGTTTTCTGTAAGAACAAATTATCTAACAGCTGCTGAGAAAATAAATATTATAAGGTAGTGCCATAAATTGTTGTTGCTTCCTGCATTGAAGACTGCTCTCAGGAGAACCGTAACAGCACAAGGGGTGTCTGTGTGTATTATTATTGGTGGTGGTGGTGTTATTATCATTAT